>NC_083107.1:67429899-68835091 GCF_949774975.1 Lagenorhynchus albirostris
GATGGGCGCCGGGCATCTAGGCGCAGCCGAGCCAATCAAGGCTGACCTCCTCCTTCCTTCCTGACCTTCGCACCTGATTCCCAGAGCGCCAACCCGCACCCACTCCGGATTACTTGAAGGAGCCCAACCATGTTTCCGAGTCCCCAACATTTTTCAGAAATTAAGACCGATGGGGGCCGGGGAAGAGAAGGAGAGGGTTTTTCGCAAGAATAAGGTCCCGAGATGTAGGGAGGGGCCCGTGGGTGCAAAGATTTTTTTTTTTTTGGTCCACCACGGAAAGAGAGGAGAATGGAGGTGGATTCCTGGGAGAGGAGGTACAGGCTCCTGGGAAAGGGACCTGCAATTCCAGGAGCTGGTCTGGATAAGATGTAGTGTGAAGGATAGGGTTTGCTGGCTGTTCCAGCCCGCTCGCCGCTCCAGTTTAGAAAAAAAAAAAAAAAAAAGTGTTGGCGTTGGGTAGAGGGGATGAAAGGAGGTGTGGGCAGGACAAGACGAAAATCCAGAACTTACAATGGTGGCCCGTAGGAATTTTCTCGCCAAACCAAGAAACGGAAAAGAAAGCAAGAGAGGCAGTGGCGGCGAGAGGAAGGCGGGTATCCGCCCGCGCCGCCAGGTGCACCCGGGCCCCGCACCTACCTGCTGGCCGCCGCCGCCACTGGAGTAGGACTCGGCGTGCGCAGGAGAGCCGCTGCTGCCCCGGGATGAGGTATCAAAGTTCCCGGGATAATCTTGGTACATGATCCGCGGTGGGGGCCCGAGAGGAAACAGGGTGTTTTTCTTCCCCCGCCCTCGCCGAGGCCGCGCACCGGCTGCTGAACGCTGGCTCCCTGCGGGCCGCGCCTCGGGCTCTAGTCTTCGCTCCCGGGCTTCTGCCCCTCGGCGGCGACACCCCGGGAACAGTGCCCCCCGAGCGCCGAGCGCTGCACTTCTTTCCTGCTCTACGAGCGCTGCGGGTCCGGCTGTCCACCCGGTCCCGGCTGTCCACCCGGTCCCTCCCACTAAAAAGTCCGCGCGTCCCTCTGTCCCTCCCCTGCGCGCGCCCTCCTGCCCCCGCGCGCAACCGGAGCTCAGCCCGGACCGCCGGCTCAATCAAAAATTGGAAAGTAAAAAAGAATAGGAGCCCGGCGAGTCAAGCCTGCCAGGTCTGGGGACCCCCGATTTCAGGCAGGGCAAAAAAAGGCGAAAAGAAAGGCTGCCCGCTTGGAGAAACTTCTATTTCCTCCTTTTAGAAAAGGAGCTGAGAATAAACTTCCTGTGGCCGACTCGCCGCCAGAGTTTCGAGCGGTTCGGACACTTGACTAGAAGAAGGCAGCCTGCGCCCGGCCCGCGGCCGGTGGGGTTCCAGTTGAGCCGGCGCGGAGAGGGACGCGGCTCCGCTCCCCGTGCCACAGCTGCGGCGCCCAGACCTGCACCCCTTCCCCGGCGCCCGCTCCCGGACGGGCCCGTGTCGCCCGTCCGCGCCTCTCTCACTCCCTCTCTCTGTCCCCGCCGAACGCCGTTCGCTTGCTCGCTGGTTTGCTCGGAGCCCCAGCGCTCTGCCCGAGATGAGTCACTACAATGGCACGAGTTCAACTCCACACTCTTTATTCTCCAGCCCCTGTACCTCACGTCAACCCCAGACTCCACCTTGCAGGGAGGAGCGCGCGGGGAGGCGGAGGGAGAAGGCCGAGTAGGAGGAGGAGGAGGAAGAGGCGCGGGAGGAGGCGGGCGCAGCGCCACCCTCCCTGCCCCGGCTCCCGGCCGCGCTGACGCCAGCCGCACACCCAGCGCTAGGAAGGAAGGGGGTGGCGGGTGTGGGAGCGGACCGCTGGCGCGGTTTGGGGGAGCCGAGGCTCCTGGCCCTTCCCCCCCCAGCCCACCCCCGGCCCCGCGCCCTTGGTCTGCTCCACTGGCGCATGTTGCCAAAGATGGTCATTTGCGTTAGAGGACGCGAGTGCGGGTTCCCTCGCTTTCGGGTGACGTGGAGGGAGAGGGATTCCCTCGCCGGCTCCCCAGCACGCCACGGCCTCCCCCCCTTCCACCACCCTGGGAAGGGGCGCGGGGCGGGGCCCCCGAGAGCGGCCGCAGGGGCCTCGGCGCCGGGTTTTAGAAAATAATCACAGTCTCGAAGAGCGAGACGGGCGGTTCGGTGCGGCGCCACCGCGAGGCTGGGAGCCGGGCGCGCAGAGCCGCTCGCAGGGAGGGCGCGGCCGCGCATGGTCGTCGGCGTCCTCCGCGGCGCCGCCTGAAGCAGCGGGCGCCCTGGACGCGCTGGGTATCCGCACCTCCCTGAGGCCGGGCCTTGCCGGGGCGAGGCGCCGCCGGGCGGGGCCGGCCTGCCTATTTTCCCCTCCGTGGCTGGCTGCCCACTGCTTCCCGCCCCTTCCCCCCCCCCGCCCCGTTTTTTCGGCCCTGAAATTAATTTGTTAGGAGTAGCCTTGAAGACGAAATTAAACAGTCAAGACATTCAGGCCGCCCTCTACGCTGGGCAATTAGGACGCATCTAATAGGAGTAATCGGGCATTATAAGCAACCTTGACTGTTACGAATTTGGAAGAAAAAAAGAAAAGGGAAGAGGGAGGCCCGGGAGAGGGTGTGCCCCAACGTTGTCTTCAGCTGTTTTGGAGCGAAGTTCAGGCAGTAGGTAGTGCGGATTCCTAGGTTCTCCCGCCTCGCTGGGTGGCGTGCGGGGTAAAGAGCACAGGCCCTGGAGTATGAACGCCAGGCTATGCTGTTTACGAGCTGTGAGACTTTGGGCGACTCCCTTAACCTCTCTGGGCTTCAGTTTCTTCCTATCAAACGAAGGGGTTGAGACATGACCTTCTAAGGCCCTTGTCAGCTCTGGAACTTCAATCCTTCTGCAGAGATGATCCGGAGGAGCACTGTACTAGGAGTCAAGGAATTTGGGTTCTGGTCCAGGCTCTGCCTTAGTTTCGCTTTACCCAACTCTTACGTGTACCATCTGTACCCCCACAGGGTCCTTGTGAGGACCCAACGGGAAGATGTGTGAAGCCTTATAAACTGTAACACATCACGGTTTCGGTCCTCAGTTTCCTTATCTTTAAAGTGGGGGTGTTGCTAAGAAAGAAAAATAGAGCCGGGAACTCAAAGCTTTCCCGGGGCTCTATATAAAGCGCTGGCGTTTCCGGGACGGCTGGCGGCATCTGGCCGCCCCAATGGCCCCAAGATACGGTAATCCCAAACAATACTCGGGGTCATTGTTTACAACTATAAAACACATTCTGTCCTGAGCTCCATCCCCAAGGACGCGCGCGAAGAGGCGAGGCTGGCCGGGCTCCTCGCACCTCCGCCGCCGCCTGCCTGGCAGAGTCCCCAACTCCCCCGGTCAGGGCGAGAAGTGTCGGGCAGACGGATGCGCGCACCCAGCGCGGGGGCTTGGCGTTTTTGTTTTTGACTTTTAAATCCTGCGTCCTGCCTGCCTGGGTGTGTTTACGCTCCTCTCTCAGCAGGACTGTGTAAATGCAGTCCTTTGACGCAAAACCGTTCAGCCCTTTCCCCAGCGGCAGCGGCAAAACCCAGAAAACTGGGGGTGGGGACGGTGGGGGGCGGGTGGAGCGCAGGAGAAGAAATCGTGACACTTTCTTCCTCGCTTCTCCGTCCCATCCCGCGCCACACGGCCCCCGGCCGCCTTGGCGAGCTCTTGGGGGGCTACAAAGGGAGTCGCGGTCTGGGCGTCCAGGGCCCTCCCGGGAGCAGCCGCGTGTCGAAGCGGCGCGAACTGACGCACTTTTAGTTTTCCTTTGAGCAGCAGCGGCTGCCCGGGCCTCCCCCGCCCCGCGCTTGAAAATCCGGATGCTTCTGCGTCTCTCCCACACAGTACTTCCAGTAATTCGGGGGGAAAGAAGGAGGGGGAAAGGGAGCGGGTTCTTCCTCGGTGGCCTCCGCCGTCCCGGGCGCGTCCAGGCCCGGGCAGGCGCCGCCGGGAGCGAGCGGGCAGGCGAGCGCACCCTAGCGCCCTCACCCGCCCCCGCCCTGCCTGCTCCCCAGCCCTTTCCTTTCTTGTGGGTTCCCGTAAAGCCCAGCAGCCCCGAGACGTCTGCAGAGCATCACGGAATCTGTGCTGATGCAAGTCGCTAGCCTCCCTTTGGTGCGCCCCGGCCTGCCTCGGAGCGCTTTGATCCCGGCCTTCCCCGACTCCAGAACTTGTGTTGGCTCCCTCTGCCCGCCGGGAGGCCTGCGTTCTGCAGCCTGCCTTCGCCCCTCAGTCCTGGAGCACCAGACACAGAGCTGCGCCCGGTGCCATGGGCAGCTATGGGCTGGTGCAGCTGGTGCCTCGGACTAACTGTGAATGCCAAACCGAGAATTTAGCTTCCAAGCCCAGTTCACTGCCCCTCCGGGGGAAATCATTCCAGGATCACCCAATTAGAAGGGATCCTCTGACTCCCAGGAATAGGGGACTGAGAAGAATAGGGGCCAATCCTTCCTGAGCACTTACCAATAGTCAGGCCCCAGGCTGAATACTTTACGGGAATTGTCTCATGCAAGCCTCCGAACAAACGTTTGAGGTGGGTATTCTTCCCTGGTTGCAGATCAAGAAAGGGAGATTAAGTAACTTGACCAGGAGAATTAGCTAGAGGGTGAGTGACCCAGTTGGAAGTGCAGCTGGTCCTCTATGACTCCAGGCTCTTCCTCTTACCTAGGACATGTGTGACCTGCCTCCTACTGGAATGTCTTTGTTTCTCTCTTACTGGTCTCCAGAAAGCGTGGACTACCTCTGGTGCATGACTTTTCCTCCACTTAGAGGTTCTCCTTAATTCTCTGCCCAGCACTATCACTCAGGGTAAGGAAAGGTCATGTCATGTGAGGGAAGAGGAGGCGGTAAGCTGGGATGGGGAGAAAAAGGTAGCTTGTGCCGCCTTCTCATTGCCTCTCTGGGTCTTGGGACCTCCCTGCACTGAAGTTAGGTGTTTCCTCCTCTGTCCCTCCTGTCCAATGTTTGGCCCCGAAATGGTTGCCTGCTCTGGGCTGCAACTGGCCCGCACATCTGAGTGCTGGACAGTTCATGAAGCCCTTTCACATACATGGCCTCGTTTTTCCTCACGTTAACATCTGCGCCAGGGATGTAACAACAGTCAGGGTGACTCTGGATTGCCAAAGTGGAGGCCGAGGAGCAGAGTGGCAAGGCAGCCTCCTCAAGATCCCCCAACCCGTGGTTGCCAGAGCCCGAACTCAAGCCCATCTCACCTGACTTTACACCCAGCCTGTTATCCATGCTCCCAGGCTTGACAGGTCAGAAGCAGAGTCCATGGCTTAATAATACATGGTCCTTTATCCACCATGCCTGAGAGAATGCCATCATTTCTGTATTGTGAACCATACATGTTGATGATGTTTGAACATTTCTGAAAGCCAGGTACATGTTATCATCAGTGACTATTTAATACGGAAGCGTTTCTGTTTGTCCCAAGATCTCTGGATCACTCAGGAGTCCATCAGGAAACAGACCTCAACCCGGATGGTTCAAAGGAAGAGGCTTTAAAAATGAAGCATCTTCATAGAGAAGTGTGAGCAGGGCTAAGAGAGCAACAAGGGATCTTGCCACACCCAGGGCCTAGTAACAGCTGGAAACGGTGACCATGCCCAGGGTTCAAAAGGGAAGGAAATAGTGTTATTAGAACCTACTGCACACTGGGACCACGGAAGAAAGGCCATCCATCAGGATAAAGAGAAGCAACCCATGCCAGAAAGACACTGAAGAGGATGGAGGAAAGGATCCCAGACCATCTCTCCCGTCCCCTGTCAGCCTCCCAGGCACAGCGAAGGGCAAGGAAGGGTGAGCGGTGGATCTGGCGGGGGTGGGAAAGGCACACTCAGCAAATGAGGAATAACCAGCAAAGATGCTATTTAACCCAGATGTATCTTCTCATGGGTGACATTTCAGGATGGGGGAAATACAGTCAATCAGTAAGTCTCACATCTCACCCCGAGTCGGGGTAAACATGAGAATAACGTGCACAGCTTTTCAAGCTGCACCTCCCCTCCCTTTAAACGTCACTGATACATTCAGCCACTAATCCAGAGGGAATGTGTTGTATCGTTCAGGTGTGGGGCAGAAAGAAAGGCTGGGAACCACGGATCAGAAGAGATCAGCATCTGGAGGAAAGAGCTGGATGAATAAGCAAGGTTCACTCCTCCCTGTGGCCTTACACAACCTCCGTTACATTCCAAGAGGGGCCCACCAGCTTCAGTATTCTGAGGCATGACATGGGCCCTCACCCACCGTGATTCCCATTTCATGTATGGGAGTCACACCAAGGAGGAGATGTGAAAGCAAGGAAGTCCAGAAACTATTGCTCTAGAGGCCGACCTAATAATAATATTAAAACTGAATGTTCTGCATCTGGGTGGCGGTTACATCTGTACATATGTGAAAAACCCATCAAGTTCTACCCTCAGATTAGGACATCCATTTACTTTACTGTATGTTACCTTCAATTTAAAGAATACAAGCAGACAACAACAAGCCCTTCTGATCGCCTTAGACCACATTTAGCGTTATACTGAAGTCTGTGCAAGACTTCTCAGAAAACATAGGCAAAGGAGGCCTTTCTGGTCCCCACTTATGGCCCCCAGGAGACTCTGAGTCGTGACTGCCCTAGAAAGACTCAGGCAGAGAGAAGGTGCTTCCCCGGTTGCCCACATGTGTGCGCGTGTGCGTGTGCGTGTATGTGTGTGTGTTTAAGCCGGATACATTCCAGAGATAAGTTAACCAGTGCTATTATTCAGAAATATCTTTATGAGTCACAACAGAAGTTACCTCTGGTAGGAATGTTAGTTGGGTCTGGAAAGGAGGAACAGGACCGCTTTGCTCGCTTCCTCTTCTGGGTCTAAGATCTGCATGAGGAGAGGCAGCTCAGATTGGGCTTTGAGTTGAGAAACACAGGTCCAAGGATGGCCCTGCTATGGCCGGCTCTGTGACCTGGGCCAAGTCCCTTGATATCTCCAGGCCCCTGCTTTCTTCTCTGCCACCAAGAGGCTGGACTGAACATAGGCCCTGTCATAGGGCAAGGGATGCACAGAAGCCCTAAAGGGGAAACTCTTTCCTACCATTCCTCTATCCGGCATGAGTCTCCTGCCAGGCATCTTCAAGTCCCACATGAAAACACATCTCTCCCACCTTCCTATCCTGAGGACCCAGAAACCCAGCATGAGCTTCCCCACTCCTGCCCCATCCCAGGCCAGAGGCTCTAGGCAGGCTTCCTCCACTTCTAATCTGGTCAGAGCGTGGGACCCATCAGCCTGGCCCCAGGATTTGCCCAGCATGTAGAGGAAGGGGGAGGAGAAGCCTGAAGCCTGGATGGACGCTGCCTTCAGGCAGTTCACAATCTAGCTGAGAAAAATAAAGAGAACACACACAATAGTGCGGGCATGAAGCAACAACAATGGTGACACCTATAAAACCTTTAATAGGGCTTCCCCTGTACCAGACAGTGTTTTAATTGTCGTATATATTAACTCGGTTAATATTCACAACAACTCTATGAGGTAGCTACAATCATCCCCATTCAACAGATGAGGAAAACTGACGTCAAGAGAGGTAAATTCACCCAAGATTCCAGAGCAAAAGAGAAAGAGTTGGAATTTGAACACCTGCATTCAGGCCCCAGACTCTTGGTATAGAAGGCGCTAACGAATCTTCCCCCTAGCTCTGCATGGAATCACGACAAACCATCTCTACACGCTTAGACACCCCACCCACCAGGGTGTCATCTGATCCTCTCAACAGCCTATGCAGTAGCCAGGACCCACATTATTGGCCCTATTTTCCAGATAAAGAAACTGAGGTTCAGGAAAGGTAAGCCATGGGCTGAAGATCACACCCACCTTGCATGCAGAGCCGGGTGTACCCAGGTCTTCACACTCCCATGTGCCAGGTCTTTGCTTTTCTCCTTCACGCGCTGGGTCCATAGCGGATACAGGAGGAGCTCAGAGAATGACCAAGAGCGGGCGGCCTCGTTGCTTGATCCAGGTCTCCTTCCTGGATCTCCTCCGTACTGAAAAACACGGGGATTAAATGACATAATGTTTGCATTTTGATTTAGAATATTTAAGCAAGGGGGGAAGCATATGTATTTTTTCACACACATATATGTATATGTGTGTCTATATATATTAGACACATACACAAAGTTAGCAAATATAATGAACAAAAGATGCCAGACACAAAGCAATACTGATTGTGTTGTCCCATTATATAATTTTTTAAAGGCAAAATGAATCTGTGATGTTAGAAGTCATTGCAGGTCAGGCAGAGTGGAGGGCGTGAGAGCTGAGTTCTGTTTCTTGGCTGGGTCAGGCTTACAGATGTGTTCACGTTGTGGAAACCCAGTGAGTTGTGCACACAAATTTGTATACTTGACTGGATGTATGTTTTAAACGTCAATAAATTTACCCTAAAATGCCCCCCGTACACACATGCCCACGCACACGCACGTGTGCATGAGCGGGAGAGAGATCTGAATTGTGATACATGTGAGAGGGAGAATGATCTGAGCCACATATGATCCTCCACTGATAATTTCCTAGAAGAAGACGCAACGTGAGCTACGGCCTCAAGCCTGAGTTTTCCAAACAAGTTTGGATGCTACCCTCAGGGGGAAGTTGTTTTGTTTGTATTTGCCTTACTCAGGAGACACAAATCATGGGCTACAGCCAGAGAATAAAAATCTAGCTTTAAGCTGATCACCCTGGTAGAGGATGGAAGGGAGGGGGAAGAGCCCAGCGTGGAGACTGAGAGGAGAGAGGTGGGGGGACCGCAGTGAGCGAGGGCCTGGGAGGGCAGCGTCCACGTTCAATGCTCCCACCCCCGCCCCCGCCGGGCAGTCCCCAGCACACCAACCGTCTGGGGCGTGCTCATGTGGAGGGGGCAGATGTGCACAGACTCACAGACACCCCAAGTACGACACACACAGAGGGGGCAGGCGCTGCCAGCACCCCTACTGAGCACCCCCTGGGTGTCAGCACACCCCGCCCCGGCACCCCTGTGGATCAGCTACTGTGGGTCACTGAGCGCATGGGCTGCCACGGGGACCCGCACCCCTAAAGACACACAGAGCCCAAGGAGCGATGGCCCTGTTATCTGCCCAGTGAGCACATCACGCGATTGCCTGCCTCGGACAAGGAAGCACCTGAGAGGTAGGGGATGTTCCTGGAAGGAAGGAAGGAAGGGAGGGAGGGAGGGAAAGAGGGAGGAAAGAAGGAAGGAAGAAAGGAAGGAGGCAGGGAAGAAGGGACACCACTGGTTTTTCTTTTGAGGCAACTGAGATGTTTCAACAGCCCTAGGTGTGCAGGCGAAAGACAAGGTTTGAGTTCTGGCTCTGCTACTCAGAGCTGCAAACCCTTGACAAAATCATTTCATCTCTATACACCTCGTTCACTCATCTGCAAAGTGGGGCAGAGAATGCTGATTTGTGCACAGCTCAGTGCTCAGAAAGGGCCATGGGCTTAGATGAGAGAGGCCTGGGTTCCAATCCTGGCTCTGCTGCCTGGGAGCCAGGGGACCTTGGGCAGTTATTGAACCCCTCCAAGCCTCACTTTCCTGCCTTGTGATGTGGTGACGATGATGACACCAAGACCTCAGGGCCATGGTGAGGATTATGCATGCGTGCATTCATCTAAATATCTGTCCACTGTCTATTTATTTATACTCTGCTTATTCCCAAAAGGATTTCTGTAGCTATGGGGAAGATTCAGTGAAACAACACACAGGAAGGGCCTGACACATGGTTGGCTGACAGCACCCCATCCCTTTCTCTGCCTACCTCACAGGGTTGGGTTGAGGCTCCAGTGGGATAATGTTTCTGAAAATGTCTTGCAAACTAGGGAATTCGATACACATGACAGCTAGAGAAAGTGGAAAAGAAAGGAAGGATTTGGGGAAGCTGAGGCAGGAATGGACATCCAGCCACCTCACAGAGGAAGAGCTTGGGTTCTTGGAGCACTGAGGGTGCCCACCCACCACCAGCTAGGGGCCCATGTGCTTAATACATAAAGCAACTCTAGGAGGAGCCGTGGCTACAGGGTCCTGTAATGTCAGAGCTAGAAGGAACATGAGAGATCATAGGGTACAACCCCACCTCCCTACCCCATTTTACACAGGTGGGAACCGAGGCTCAGAGAGGGAAACGGGCTTGCCTCACATCATCCAGGGCAGCAGAGGCAGAGCTGGGACCAGACTCACTTCCCGATGCAAAGTGCAGAGCACCATTTCCACTGCCCCACGAACCTGGTACGTTTCTCCTCACTCTGGTCTGGGGCACTCCGAAGCAGGTCTGCCGGAGCCTCACTTCCTGGGGTGAATTCTGGTAGCTCAAGGCAGGAAGGTTTGCTCCCTCCCCTGGTAAGTGTGCCTGGGGCCCCACCCGGATGACACACCCAGGGGCTCCTGAGCAGTGACTATAGCCAAGAGCAAACATAGAGCCTTATTGTTAGGGACATCGATCGCTGCACTGGGTTGGGCATTTATTTATTATCACAGCTATTTCTTTTCATCAACAGAAGGCAAACATTCCCCACCCCAGTAACTGGAAGGCTACTACGTGTACCAGAGGATGGCTGATGTCTCTTGAGGCCGAGTTGGGAGCAGAACGAACCTACTTACATGGTCCTTCCATCCGATCCAATTCAGGCAAGGGTAGGAGGGACTCAGGCCCGACCTACGGGAGAACTGCCCACACCATCAGGACCCAGAGGCTGCGTTACTCAATACCTTCAAAAGCTGTGGGGTGGGATTGGGAGCCAGAGCTTGTTCTATTCCTCTCTTTGCCTCTCAACTTTTGGCAAGATACTAAACCTCCGCCTTGGTGTGATCACCTGTAAAATATTAGGGGCTGTAAGGATTAAACAGAAGACATGTGAAAGCACCTAGCATAGTGCCTGATATACGGGTGCTCAATAAACAGTCCTGGATCTGTGTCTGAGAGCATGGTGAACCCGTATCTGCAGATGAAACCGTCAGGCCACAGCGGCTCCACACATTACAAGGTGGATCTGAGCTGGGTTGCCCCTTCTGGGGGAGGATAGTAGCCTGGCCGTAATCTCGCTTGGCGCCAGGGAAATAAACCTGGTGGCCTTCTCAGTCTATGCCAGTCTCCTTATTTAGCTTTCGTGCCAACGTTCCCATCTTTCTTTTGGGCCCAGAGTTGGAGCCCTGCACCTCCACCCATCCCGTCCTCAGGCTCTCTCTCTCCTCTCCCCTTGGGACACACCTTCAGTCCCTTCTCTTCCCCCACCAGCCCCGTCTTTCCCGTAGGAGGCCTAGGTTTCTTCTTGCTCCCATTTCAGAAGATCCAACTTCTCTGGGATTTTTTTCCCCCAGCAAAGGTAGGAGGGATTTCGTTGGGACCTTTAGCAGAAAGCTCTGGAAGGGCAAGTTCCCAGGTAGCTTTCTCTAACGAGGGAGGGCCGAGCAGCTGGAGTCTGAGGTGGAGGTGAAGTTTGGATCCGAGGGATGTGGTGAGCATGTCCTGTGGGGCAGAGCAGCGGAAATGCTCTTTCCTCCGTGGCTTCCTCCCAAGGGCCCCCAGCAGGCCCGGGGCCCTTGGGAGGAGGCCTTCACCCGCAGCCTCGCCCAGGCTGTCTGCGGCTTGGGGGAAGGGCTTCTCATTTTCCAGATTCTTGACTCTCATCTTGTAATGGATCATTTGTTACTTCCAGCAAAATGCCTGGCAACAACTCTGGGGATGGGAACCAAAGACTCGAACTCAACTGTTTGGTTTGACCTCAACAGACTGTGAAAGCTGGAAAGGATGCCCAGGCAACACAGAGACCAGTCCTCCTTCCAAAGCAGCACAGGAGTTCTGCGGGGTGATAAAAGAAAATGCTAGTCGATAAAACGACTCTATTTTCAAGTAAGTTTGGAAAAGACTGACTTCAGTGGGTTTCTCTACTCAGGACTTCTCCCAGGCTTTTGTAGGCCAGTGCAAATTATGAATGTCCAGGATGCATTTTCCAAAAGCGTCCCTTGGAAATAGCGATTCAGCCAGCCCTTTGGCATTATGGTGAGGAAACCGAGGCACAAGGTTCTAGGGACAGAGCCACCAGTGAGTCAAGGTCTCACGACCTCAGGGTCTATGCACTGTCTCACTGTTTTCTATGCACTGGCTCACCGTTTTCTGATTTTGTTTTTGCCTTGTAATCGGGGGCAGGAGGTAGTGGGAATAGAGTTTATTTATTTAGGTGTATTTTATGTGCTCTGAAGGACAGAACTAGGGCCAGTGGGTAGAGGTTCCTGTTGAGTGGAATTTCAACTCCACCCAAGTTAAGAACTTTAAAATAATTAGACCTGTCTGGACGCGAACTGAGCCAACCCATGAGGTAATGAGTTTCCCACCACTGGAGGGGTCCAACCCACGGCTGACTGACCACTGGGTGGGGTAACAGATGGCTCCCAAAAGATACGTCCAGGTCCACATCCCTGGATCCTAGGAATGTGGTCTTATTTGGAAAAAGGGTCTTTGCAGATGTGATGAAATTAAGGATTTCAACACGAGGAGGTCATCCTAGATCATCTGGATGGACCCTAAATCCAGTGACAAGGGTCCTTATGAGAGTGGGGCAGAGGGAGATCACACACACACAGGAGAAGCCGACGTGAAGACAGAGCAGAGACGGATGCGCTAAGGCGACAGAACGCCGCAGCTGCCAGGGCCGGGAAGAGGCCCTGCCACACCTTGCTTTTGGACTTCAGGGCTCCAGGACTGTGAGAGAATAAATTTCTGTCATTTTAGGCCAGCAAGTTTGTGGCAATTTGTTACAGTAGCCACAGGATAAGGGTTAGGGATGCTGGCAAGGGCAGATAAGCACAGATGGGCCAGGGAGGCTTCCCCGAATGACCCTCGGGCCTCTCCTGACCCTCTGCCCAGCGGTCGTCATGCCTCCAGGACACCTGTGACTCAGGGACTGGAAAGCTGTGCCAGGATTTCCCACCTGCCCCGGGAAGGGGGAGCCATCAGGGTCTAAGGCCTGAGCTAGGAAAAGCCAGTGGGGACAGCTTAGTGGCCGAACCCTGGCTGGTGCTCCCCACGGCCCCCAGCAAAGGCCCCCACTTTGGTGTCTTCAGCAGAGCGTCCCTTCAATTCAAAGAACCTATAAGCATCTCTACTAAGTGATCAGATGGCCTGTCAGACGGGGGCCCACGGGAGCTTCTGCGTCAACCAAGCAGGGTCTGCCTTGGGTCCTCTGCCTCAGTTACAGAAATCAGTTCCCCCCAACACACACACACGCACGCACGCACGCACGCACGGAAGGAGGGCCAGGCACGCACTCCGAGGACAGCCTGTTCCCTCACTGCTCCACGCATGCACGTCTACACGCACGCAGGGGCCCTGTGGCAACCGCCTCTCTGCTCCCGAGACAAGTGATAACACGCCTGCCGGCCCATCTCTTCTTGCTTCAGTCCCTGGCAGAGTAAGACCCAACCCAAGTTGCAGGGCACAGCAGGATAATTGCCAGGTAAAGGAGGCGGCTGAGGTTTGACTGTCTCAGCAACAATCTGGGGACACCTGGGGACAGGAGAGAGGGGGACTGAGGCCAGTGCCCCCCCTCAAAGCACCTGACTGCCCCCAAGACCTGCAGCCATCTGCAAAGCCAGTGTCGGCTGCTTTGTCCCTACAGCCAAGAGCCCAGCCCGCCGGGCACCTCCTGGCTGGCTGCCGCCTGCCTCCTTGGGGGGCAGGATGAGCTCTGCCCACCTGGGCGAGCCAGGCGGGGTGCTTGGCAGGAGCCCCAAGCCCGGCACACCTGTGCATGTGGCGACCTAGCTCATGCAGAGCCCAGCTGGCCTTGGGCGTGAGGAGGGTCCCCCCTGCCCAACTGCAGTCACAAGAAGACACCCAGCTCCCCCCTAGCTCCCACCCCACACACCCAGGAACCCGGGATCTGGTCTCAGAGGCAGCCTCGCTTTACTTCCTGGTTCCCTCTTTCCACTTTCCAAATCCTCTACAGACTTACCCCAGACACGAGAGGGAACATGGCATTCTCCCCTCTCTAGGTCACAGATGCTTTGGTAACTGCGCCCGCGGGCGCTGTAAATGCTTGCAGGCTTGTTTTGCTCAGCTGGGCCAGGGGTGGGCTGAAGCCAGCCCCCAGCACCCCACCCCACCCCACCCCACCCCGCCCCCGCCCCGTCCTCGATTGCCTTCTACCCCTCCTGTCACCACCCTAATTTCAGGCTCAACTGTGCGCGTTTAGGGCTTAATTAAACTCTTGTCTCGCTTTCAGAAGAGACATTTTCTGCCCCAGGGAGTTGCTACCGAGCTTTGTGAGGAAGGCAGGTCTGAGCAGGCTCTCAGGTGAAGATCTGCCTGGTGGGAGAAAAAACATCGCCTCCTAGAAGCTGCGGAGCTGTGGCCAAAGGGGAACCAGCAGGGCAGGAGGTGGGAGGCAGGGAGGCCCCAGCCTTGGCAGTGAGGCCGCCCCCCGGCACGGGGGGCCTCGCTGCCTCCGCAGCAGCCATTGCGTGCAGCACTCAATTATTGCAGGTCACGCTGTCCAGGTCACACTGTTCCCGTGCCCGCCCTGCCCTGCCCAGCCAGCAGCAGCCTCCAGCGCCTCCCGCCCACTGCTGGCCGCACCCTGGACTCAGCATCCGAGATTCCTCCCTCGGGGCCAACGCCCCACCCCCAACCCAAGGGGCCTCGGGAAGAGGAAAAGGGCCCAGCGAGTGGGCTCTGTGATCCAGGCCCTCAACCCAGGTCGGGCCTGCCCAACGCTGGTTCCAGGAGGGACTCTGTGGTATGGAACTTTCTAGAGAAATGTGTCTCAGGGAGAGGCCTGGGTCTGCCCCTCACTACTTAGGTGCCTTGAGATTACTTCCTCTTTCTGAGCCTCAGTTTCCTCATCTGTAGATTGGGAGTGCTCATATACCTCTCCCACAGGTGGGGAGGGGAATTGAAAGAGACAACATGGGAGAGAAAGCATTTTGTTAACTTGGGTAAAAGGCTGGGTCTTCCCTGGTGGCGCAGTGGTTGAGAGTCCGCCTGTTGATGCAGGGGACACGGGTTCGTGCCCCGGTCCGGGAGAATCCCACATGCTGCGGAGCGGCTGGGCCCGTGAGCCATGGCCGCTGAGCCGGCGCGTCCGGAGCCTGTGCTCCGCAACGGGAGAGGCCACAACAGTGAAAGGCCCGCGGACCGTAAAAAAAAAAGACTGTACAAATATTAGGAAGTATTTCTATCAACAGTAAGCAGGCAGTGAGCAAAACCACTGCTGGAGCTGCATTCCCGCCTCCACCCCCCAGCCCCGCCGAATATCACTCCACGGTCCTCTTCCCACCCTGCGCCCTGCCCCCGACCCGTTCTACCCTGTGAGCACCGTGTCCCCTGCACGGCCCCCCACCCCGCCCCCATCTCCTCCATTTCTTTCCTCCAGCCTTCAAAGCCCCCACAGACGTTACCAACAGGGAAACTGAGGCAAGGAGCAGGAAGACCCTTGTCCAGACCACACAACTTGTTTGTGGGGGCCAGTGGTCGGAGCCTGGTCTCCAGACACCTTGCTCGGGCCCAAAGCTCCCACCGCTGTCACTGGGATGAATCTGCTTTATAACAAACTCTTTGGGCTCCTGTGAGGCAATCATTAAAAAGAGACAAGATTCTGGGGAGTGTGGCTCTGAGTCAGGGTCTCGGGGACTGTCAGAGCTGGAAGGGACCTCAGAGGTCAACCCCCTTGGAGAACTGGGCCCCAGAGAGGGGCCCTAGCTGCCCAGTCACACGCCCTGGCCTCAAACTCTCCCTGGCCTGTGCCGGTGGGAAGGGACACCCTCAGCCCTCTGTCCCAGGAAGCCCGGTCCTGCCCAGAGGGTCCCCCAGGCAGGACATGGGAGGCCGCCCTAGAGGCCTGGAGGGAAGCCCATGGGCCACCGTCCCCAGGTGATCCCAGGTGACCATAGTGTTTATATCTTCTGAGAGCTTCCTTGTGGGATGAAAAAGAGCCCAGGACAGGAGGCTTTTCATCTTCCCCTGGGAGGACCTGGGTGCTGCCTCAGAGCACTTCAAAGCCCTTCCTGCCATGGTCTCATTCAGCCTCACCTGAGCGCTGGGGTAGGGAGGGAGTCAGGGCTGGGGAACTCTGAGGACTTGAGGGTGGTGGGGGAAGGGAGAGGTTGTCGAAGAACATGACTTGTCCAAGGTCACACCATTGAGCAAGTCACTTTTCCTCTGCGTATCTCAGTTTCCCCATCTCTAAAATGATATCTAATAATGCCTCATGCTCCCCAGATGACTTGTGGCCTGTATTGTTGACAATGAGGGCACAAGCATGTTGCTCGGTCCATGGCAGGTGAGCATAAATGCTGGCTTCTTCAACAAGCCAGTTTTCTCACTTGTGAAATGGGAGCAATATGCCTACCTCACAGGTGGGGTGTGATCAAATAACACAAGTGCCTCGAACAGGGCCTTGGCACATACCAGGCGCCCTGTCAATGTTACTTCTCTTCCCAAATCGCTGGACCAAACTACCAAAACCCATGCCTATGGACCTCCTCCTATGTTCCCAAGTGTCCCCAGAACTCAGTGGTCCAGACTCCCCCGGCAGCCACTCCAGGGCTCTGGCAGGTGAGAGGCTCTGCCACTGTCCCATCAGCCTCGTTGCAGGGCTGGGCTGGAGCCCACATTTTCTGAACCTTTCCCAGGGGCCGGGGGCTGTGAGTTCTAGCCCCCATGGCGCTGCTGACTTACTGTGTGGCCTCAGGCCAACCTCCTGGATTCTCTGTTTCCCCATCAGTAAAATCAGGCTAATGACCATCAGCCTCCTGCACTGGGGTGTAGTGAGAATTAATTAAGGTTTGTAAGAGGCTTTGAGATCCATGGACGAAAGGCCCTGGAGAAGGGCAGTGTTGTTATCCATTATTAGTACTGTTATATTGCATCCAAAGATCTCACAGTCTCTTACAGATGGTAATTAGTACCTTGCAGGGGTGTTTTGAGGGTGATTAGTCCCATTTCACATTTGGGAAAACCAAGGCACAGAGAGAAGTTAAGTCAGAGCAGGATGGAAAAGGGAAGAGCGGGCCCAGCGTTCCTAGAATCTGTTGCCACCCTGGCTCTTGTATCCTCAGCCCCCAGGGTACACTTGAGCATCTTCCTTAGGACCAATCAGCCAGGGTCCACGAGAGGCTGGTGAGGTGCCTCCTCACCTGTTCCCCTGACTCTTCCCTCGGGGAAACCCATCCCCAGTCTGGCTGGGCAGCAGAAGCTGGTGCTGAGGGGCTTGTAAGAAAAGCCGTAGCAGGATATGAAAGCAGAGGGCACGACAGGACGGGGAGAGTGGAGACCCAGGGCAGCCCACTGCTTTGGGGTGCTGGGCACAGATGCTCCCTTTCACGCTTAGCTCCCCAAACTCCTCCTGTCGCCTTGAGGGTGGGATCGTATCAAGTTCCAGTGAACCAATGCCAGTCCAGCCTTCCAAGCTCTCTCTCCAAGGGCATTCAAGAAGGTGAAGAAGCATGAGGCTCTAAGACTAACGACGCGGGTGTTTCTGGGCTGTCAGTCCATTGAGGACTCATTGGACTAGAGAGCCCCCGCCTGCCTTTTCTGGGGGAGGCCTGTTTGTTTCCTGGAGACAATCAGGAGGCCCCGGTGCTTGGGGTTGGCTCCCTGGTGCCCTGCTATGTGGATATGGTAAATTTTTTTTCTTTTTAAAGTGTCCCAGAGCTGGTAGTTTGAAGGCAAGTTGCACTAGTTTGCAGAATAAGCCATGATTTTAAGTACATAAAGTAAAATCAGTGCTTTAACGTAGCAAGCTACAGAGGTATTCCACAGCAAACCCAGACTGAGAGCACGAATCCCCAACAGGGCTGCCATATTGCACAACTGCAGGCACTTTTCCTGCTCTCAACCCCACTCCCTAGGAACCAGAGCACCGAATGAGGGACACTGATATTCAGGGACGTGCTGTAAATGTTTAATAACAAGCTCTCAGAAAACAAAACAAACCCCAAAAACTTGACATGTAGTGTTTGCCAATTTCAGTGGTATAAATACTTCGTGGACTTCAAGCTACTGACGTGACATCAACCAGCTTACCCAATTCTCGAAACTCTGACAGTCGGCTCTCTTAAGCTGGTTCACACCAGCTTAAGATGCACACTGCCATCCCTTGAGACCATTTCCCCAAGGAGAGAGGGAGCTAATTGGTACCATAGGGAAGGAACTGGGAGGTCCCTCTCACCCAAAGTCGTTCCTTCATCGATTGTTTTGTCACCAGAAATTCCTATGAAACCTTCAGTTCCTATAGAGCCGTGACATAGATGGAGAGGAGGGGAGCTCGTTCCCTGGGTGTTTCCTTGAGGAGTGGCGGCAAGCTGCTAAGGAAATGGGCATAAGATGGGCAGGTTTTGTGAAGGGATGGAATTATAAGGGGTACAGGTAATTGTCAAAGTGAGAGGCCTCAGGATAGAGGCTCTGGCTGGGAACCTGAAGCACAGCAATTTTGAGACTCCCCTGCCTCCAACTAAACAATAAGGGGCACGAGAAGCCTTTTGAAATGACCTATACTACTCAAAGAAATGAGAGAAGCTACTGCATCCATGAACTAAGAACAAGATGATATTTTAAAAGTTGACATTGGAAAATAAAAGAGCTCTTTGAAATTAATCTGATAGAAAACATTGAAAAAATCTAACAGAAAAGTCAGAAGATAAAGTCGAGAAACTTTCCCAGAAAACTGAGTAAAAAAAGCCAAAAACTTAGGAAAGAGGAAAAGTAAAAGATAAAGAGAATTAGAGAGTGGATCCAAGAGTTCCAACATTTGCTTGTAAGTAATCTCAGAAAAAGATAATGGAGAAATTTAAGGGGAGAAATAATCAAAGAAATAACAATACAAAAAAATTTCCCAGCACTGATAAAATGGGTGACCAATATGAAAGGACCTACCAAATGCCTAACATGATAGGTGAGAAAAGACCTACACCAAGGACCATCATTGTCAATTTTCAGAATGGAGAGAAATAAAAGAACCTAAAAACTTCCAGGGTGGAAAAAAAAGCAGGTCACATGCAGAGGATCAGGAATTCAAATGAAACCAGACTTCTCAGCAAAGCAAAACGACAAGGGAGCTATGTTTTTAAAATTATGAAGGAAAACAATCTTTAACCAATACATGGTTAAACTAAAAACTAAGTGTGAAGATAGAAAAATATATACAAAAACTAGATATGCGAAATCTTCAGACATGCAAATCTCAAAAAAAGTTTACCTCCTATGACTCCTTTCACTGGAAGCTGTTATTTGAGGTACTTTCCCCCAAAACAAGGTGAAAAGGGGAAGAGCTAGGAAACCAGGAATGGAAACAGGTGAGTGGTGAAGAGACATCTCAGATGATAGCTGTGTCACAGTCGTGGAGAACAATCTATCCAGACCAGAGCCTAAGGCCTCTAGGAGGGGTGTCCGTCCCATGGGTGGTAAATCACAGACCTGACCTGTTACCCAATGCACTGTAGTGAGGGGAGTTTTACTCTCTGTCTCAAGGTTAGATGAACCATATTGCAGTGTGTTAAGAATAAACGCTAAGGATGGATGAAAAGGTGTTAGGGGAATTAAGAGAGACCCTTCATGATGTCCTATAATTTCTCTGAAAAACCGGAGTTAGGTCATCTGACAAAAGGGGAGGGAGAGACAGATGGGGGCCTGAGCCAATGGCGAAAGTTTAGAGATTCTGTGTCAGGAGTGAAGGGGGCAGTTAACCAGGAGCAAAAGTGCTCCTGAGCGTCGGGTACCACACGTTTGCCCCTGTCAGTAGAGCCGTGTGGGAGCTGGTGTCTGCACCAGGACTGGGTGTGAGGTTTATTCCCTGATCATTTATTTTGAAAACACTTCAAACCTATAGAAACATTCCAAGAACAATACAAAGAATATCTATATCCCCTTCATCCAGATTCTCTGATAAACATCTTACCACATTTGTGCTCTCTCTATTTGTGCCTCTGTCTCTCTCTCTCTCTCTCTCCCTCTCTCTCTTTTCTTTTTTTTTTTTTTGCGGTTCGCGGGCCTCTCACTGTTGTGGCCTCTCCCACTGCGGAGCACAGGCTCCGGACGCACAGGCTCAGCGGCCATGGCTCACGGGCCCAGCTGCTCTGCGGCATGTGGGATCTTCCTGGACCCGGGCACGAACCCCCGTCCCCTGCATCGGTAGGCGGACTCTCGACCACTGCGCCACCAGGGAAGCCCTCTCCCTCTCTCTTCATACATATATATACATCTGCCTTTTTCCGCCTGAACCATTTGATAAGAACTTGTAGACAGGTTGCCCCATGACCCCAAAATACTCCAGTTTGTACTTGCCCCAAACAACACCCTCTCCTCATTACTATCATTCAACCCTCCAAATTAGGAAATCAAAATTAGTTTAAAGCTATCCTTTAATCCATGGACCCCATCCAAGTTTCTCCCACTGTCCCAACAATGCCTCATTTGCCTTTCTGGTCCAGGATCCAAGTCAGGATTCTGAGCGGCATCTAGTTGCCATGCCTCATTAGTTTCCTTCAATCTGGAACAGGTCCGTCCTTCCCTGTCTTTCACGACCTTGACAGTCTTAAAGAGTACAGGCCATTCAGTCTGAGGATGTCCCCCAATGTGAATCTTTCCAGTGTTTCCTTGTGTTCACTCTCAGGATGTGCACTCTTGGCAAGAACACCACAGAAATGGGCTTCCCTGGTGGCGCAGTGGTTGAGAGTCCGCCTGACGATGCAGGGGACGCGGGCTCGTGCCCCGGTCCGGGAAGATCCCACATGCCGCGGAGCGGCAGGGCCCGTGAGCCATGGCCGCTGAGCCTGCGCGTCGGGAGCCTGTGCTCCGCAACGGGAGAGGCCACAACAGCGAGAGGCCTGCGTACCGCAAAAAAGAAAAAAAGAATACCACAGAAATGATGCTGTGCTCATATCAGGACATCACATCTGGGCACATGTTACTGACCTGTCCCACCAACAGTGATGTTAACCTTGATCACCAGGTCAGGTTGGTGGCTGCCAGGTCTCTCCATCATCAACTCACCATCTTTTTCTTTGCCTTTGATAAGTATGTTGTGGGGAGATACTCCAAGACTACACCAATATCCTGTTCCTCATCAAATCTCCGCCCACCAGCCTTAGCATCCTTTGATGACTCCAGCCTTATTCAACAACTAGGAAGGTTGCCAAATGGTGAATATCTATTTCCATCACTCGTTCTATACATATAGTTGGCATTCTACTGTAACGAAGAGTTTTCCGTTCTCCATCATTTATTCATTTATTCCCTTATATCAGTATAGACTCACGGATTCTTATTTTAATCAACATGTTGTAATCTGTTACCATCACTATTTATTTGGATGCTCAGATTGTCCCAGATTTAGCCTTCAGGCAGATTCCTGTGTCATTTTGACATGTGCCCGTTATTCTTTGACTGTTTCCTTAGTTTCTGGCACAAAAAGATGTTTTAAACTCATCTTGTAGTTTTCCTGTTCTAGCCCTGGGATCAGCTATTAACTCTGGTTCCTTTTAGTGGAGAATGATATTTTTTTAAAACTAAGAAGTGGGCTCTGGACGGCTTATTGCTACTGGGTTATCATTGCCTCTAGGCAATTGCCTCTAACCAACAGCATTGATTGTTCCAGAATAATGTTAAAGAACAGTGGCAAATCCTGGCACCCTCTTCTTGCACCTGACCTTGATAGCAATATCCCTCATGTTTCAGCATGACGCGTGGCGCTGTCTATTGGTTTGACATAGATATTTTAAAACCACATTAAAGAAGGATCCTTCTATTTCAATTTTACTAGGAGTTTTTTATTTTTTATTTTTTGCGGTACGCGGGCCTCTCACTGCTGTGGCCTCTCCCATCGCGGAGCACAGGCTCCGGACGCGCAGGCTCAGCGGCCATGGCTCACAGGCCCAGCCGCTCCTCGGCATGTGGGATCTTCCCGGACCGGGGCACGAGCCCGCGTCCCCTGCATCGGCAGGCGGACTCTCAACCACTGCGCCACCAGGGAAGCCCAGGAGTTGATTTTTTTAAAGCAGGTATGGATATTGAATTTTATAAAATATATTTTTTGGCATCCATCTAAATGGCCAAGTTGTTTTTCCTCTTTTGATATATTAATATGAGTTATTGTATAAAACTTAGCAGTATTAAACCACACCTCTTTCTCTGAATAAAGTCTATTTGGTCAGGATGTACTTTTTAGAATATAATGCTTGATTTAATGTGTTAATATTTTATTTCAGAATTATGTATCAGTATTCATAAGTGAGAAGAGCCTGGCATTCCCTTTTTTTCTTGTCTTGGTTGGATGTCTTGGTGGGGTGGAAACAGGATGCAGGTGAATGTGCAACAGAAATGAGGGCTCCTGGAGTTAGGGAGGAAAGGAAGGCGGGTAGGTGGGAGAAAAGAAGGTAGAGGGGGTGCTTGGAAGGCATACAGGAGACCTAGATGCACAGCAAGGTGAACTGCCTTCTGAATGGGAACTTGAAAGAATGGAGCCCTTTCCAGTGAGGTCAAGTCTCAGATTTTGGCCAGGGGGTGGCTTGCTGAAGAAAAGCTATAAGTCATGGGGCTTGGAAAAGTCAAACTGTGAGGCAAGGATCTGGACTGTGCACCTGGCTGTCGAAATCTCCCCAGGTGGAAGCCAAGAAGCTGGCTGAGTCAGTGACAAGGCCAGTGGGGTCATGACCTGGAGGCTGATGGAGATTGCCACAGTGGGGAGGGGCAGGTGGCCTGGCTGGCTGAGAAGACCCCAGGGGGGAGGTGACTTCTTTTTCTTTTTAATAAGGGTGAAATAGCTTGACACATGGCCAGCAGTTCAGAGCTGGGGGGGGGGGGGGTGCTGTCCTGTCCTCTCCTGGGCTCAGGTAAGGAGGTGAGAGAGGGGAGTTGACAGCCTGGGAGGCCAGGCGTCAGGGCAAGCAGAATTTGGTTGGCCAGAACTGCTGTTGAGGGAGGGGCGGCTTTTCTAATCTCAACTTGAGGACCGATTCAATTGAATGAGTTAATGGATCTGCCTGGCACAAAGGAAGCCCAACAGAATCACTATCATTATTATTATTTGTATTAAGTAATTAAATGCCTTTAAGTGATGCTAAAAGGCATTTGCATACATTGCCCAAGAAATGTGATCGACACATTCTATTTACAGGGAGAACTGGTTATCTTCCCCCCCCCACACCCCTACCCCATCCTCCCTTTCCCATTTCCAGACAGCCTTTGGCATCAGCCAGTCCCCTGACTCAAATCCCAGCAGCCCAATGGCAAGTTGCAGGGACTTGAGGAAACTCGGGCCTCACCTGGAAAATGGGTAATGACCCTTCCTGAAGTTGAGACAGGGCACCAGTGCCACAGGGACCAGTGAATCTTGCAGCACCCTGAGCCCAGGACTGCCTAGCACTGCAGGTTTGGTGGCTACTCAGAGGCTGAGCAGATCCCGGGTTAGAAAGGGGACAAGAGGGGGAGCCCCAGCCAGGGCCTGGATTCCTGCAGCTCAGACTGAGGAGAGAAGGGGGGATGGGGCGGGGATGTCAAGAACAGGTTTTTCGGTCCAGAGAGGCACTAATCTGTCAAGCCTGAGATCCAGGAACTCTGGGAACTCCGCGGCAGGAGAGCATGGATAGGCAGGGAAGGGTGCCGGTCCTTGGCCTGTGGTTCGGTGGGTAGCCTCTGCAGTTCCGCATTTAAGCTGGGAACCAAGCAACCAGCCTCTACCACACGCCTCCATCCCACCCATTTCCTGCCACGCTCCCGGTCCCGAAGTCCCCTCCTGGAGCCTGTGTGGTCACAGGCCCTTCCCAGGGTCACTGCTAGGGCTGCCTCTTTCCTGGGTAGGACCCTCGCTCCTCAAGGGACAGGGCATGCTGGAAAAGCCTGGGTGAACCTGGAGCCTTGTCCTAAAAGCACCTTATCACAGAGCCAGGGAGGGAGAGGGAAGGAGGGCAGGAAGGATGCGACTCCCTCAGCAGGACGAGCCTCTCCCAGGGGAGGGCTTCCATCCGGGGCTCTGGTTGCTGAGTAATAATGATGATGATATTAATACTCATTCAGCATGTAACACGTGCCTGAATCAGAACCCGCACTTTACAGATGAGGAAACTGAAACTCAGAAGAGAGTTTGACTTACCTAAAGTAACAGAGCTGGTCAGTGTCAGGGCAGAATTCGAACCACATCTATGGAGCGCCAGGGCCTGTGCTCCCGTCCGCTCCACGGTGCAGTGCATGAGTATTTAGAGAGGTGGGGGGAGCTCAGCAATCAGCCAGGAGTGGGGTCAGGTGTGAGTTACTTAATCTCTCTGGGCCCCAGGTGCCTCTGGTGGAAAATGGGCATAACGATAGCTCCCACAGAGAGGCGTGGAAAAGAGCAAATCAGAAAACGTAGCTGTAACCCAGTCGGCTGGGGTCTCACAGGATCAGTGTGAAACCCCACACCAGGCTCCGAGGAACCCAGGGCCCTCCCCAGGATTTCTGCAGATCACCCAGAGTGGGGGTGAGATGGGGGGCTTAGGTTCAGGGTCCCTTAGCCTCTGGGCCCCACCTCTGTGTTTCTCTCTCCATGCCACCCTGTGGAAGCCCAGGCTATCTGTCCCTTCCTCTCTCTCCATCAAAAGCCAGGTCTCCCACACCCAGAGGTAGAGGTCTTCACCGGCCAGTGGACAGGGAGGACAGAGAAGCAAAGAGCTTCCAAATGAACACAGCATGCTCGGGTTCTTCAAATGCCCTTCAGTCACGAGACTTCCACCTGCCCTTTCCCTGCAGGGCCCCAAAGTCCCAGGCCTCAGCTTCTCATGGGCTCCGGCACCCCCTGCTCTCTCCCCCCACCCTCCCCTCCCTGTGTGCCCTCTCCAGTTTTCTCCCTCTGTCAGGCAGTCCACTCAGCTTCCCCATCCCCTCCTGCCTGACCCCTTCTAGACCCTTCTCTGCACGTCCAAGCCAGCCAGGTGCTCACAGAGCAAAATGACCTTCATCTAATGGAGCCGCCTTCTTAGACAGCAGACTACGTTACTTAAGCAGGGCAGAGGCACACAGACGAAGTGGTTTGCCTTTCCCATCACCATCATCCTTCCCTGCTGGCAACCTGCCCTTAAGAGTTGTATGGTGTAGTCGGTGTAAAAGAACAATTCTTGTGTTCTCCCTTAAGACCATTTGGAAATAAGATAGAGTTAAGTGTTCTAAGTACACTCAGGGAGGGGAGTAACTGTAGGGAAAACAGGACGACTCGCTGTGTGGCCTCAGGAAGGTCTCACCTCCAGACTTTCCATTCACCTGTGCAGGGGAAGGGGACAGGGCAGGACAAGGTGGCCCCAGAGGGCCTTCTGGCTGCTCCCTGCGTCCTGGAGAAGCTTTGGGAGGCGTGACACCCGCTTGGCCGTCAGCCAAGGCCCCGGGCTAACCCTGTGGCACGTGCAGCCTGGCAGCCCCTGTCCCTAAACACTGTGCCAAGGAGGCAGCCCTGTGCGCGCAGCAGCTGCAGGCAGAGGGGCTGGACGCTCCACGGACAGAGGACTGTGGCTTGAGCTGCGGTTTGCGCCGCGCACCAGGAAGGCTGAGCAGGGAGAAGTGGGTCCTGCTTCCTGTCTCAACCACTGACTGTTACTTTGAACAGCGAGCTTCCTCTCTCTGAGTCTTGGTTTCTCATCTGATAAGGAGGGCCTGGCCCAGCCAGCACAGATCACTAGGCCCTGGGCCTGTGGAGCCTGTGCGGGAGGCCACTCTTTGGGGCTGGGATTGGGGGACACCCCAGCTATAGGAAGAGCTGCCTGCGGAGGCAAGAGAGACACAAGAAAGGAAACTTTAAAGACGTAGCCAGCCTCCGGACTCTATACCCTAACACACAGAAATCAACGCAAGAAAGGAAGAGATATTGTATAGCCCCAGGAGCCTAAAGTGCTAAAGAGAAGTACTTGGAACGTTGCCCCAGCGCCCTGATCCTTCAGCACTCCCTTGACCTACTTTGCGCCAGGCAAGGCCGAACCACCAATCCTGGTCACATCCACCCTGACCACATCCTCGCCAGCCCCGTCGAGGTGTTTCCTTCAGGTCCAACCACCACCAGAGTCCCTCTCCTGAAGGACTCCGTCTCAGACCACCAGGACACCTGATTTCGCCCCATCAACCTTGGGTTTGGATGAATGAAGGCATGTTTTCAACAATGACTAATTACTGGTGCCAGGCTCTGAGTTATGCCCCGAGTGTGCTGGGCATCGTGATGGCCCAGCCCAATCCCCTTTGGTGAGGACTTGTTGCCCCAGTTCCTGGGAGGGCCAGCCAGTCATCTTCCCCTTCAGGCATGGCCTCAGCTATAGGCAGCTGCCTCTCCCAAGATCTCGCCTTTCCCAGGGCAGCACAGATCGATGACGGATGGATTCGAGGGTATAAAGGGCCCATTTGGAATGACTCTGGAGAGCAGCTCTAGTTCCAGAGCTCCCATGGGGCTGGCTCTGGGCATCTCTGCTCGGCTCCCCTCTGCCCAGCCCTGCTTCCTTGTCCCCTTGACCCCAGGGGTTGATCCCAAGTCCACTCCCTAAGAAACATCCTGCACACTGTCTGAGAGCCTGCTTGCAGGGAACTCGGCCAGCAACACAGACGAGAGATGTGGCCCTCGCTCTGGACAGCGCTCAGTCTCGTTGGGAATAGAAACAACAACAACAGCGGTAATAGTAACCACACAGAGCTTCCTAACGGCCGGTCACTGCTGTGCATTTTACATCCACTGTATATCAGCCAGGCCTCAGTGGAAAGAGACAGAAACTCAGCTGAAGCAACTTAAGTAAAATAGGGACTAAATTGACTCTGCAACTGAAAAGTCCCCTAAACTTCTGGATTCAGCTCCTGTCGGCTCCGAGTGTTGCCATGGTGCCAAGAGTGTGGGTCCGAGGCCCTGTTTCCAGGGATGGCTTCAGTCTCGGGCACGGCCTCTCATTTGGTGGCTGTATTAGTTTCCTGTGGCTGCTGTTACAAACTTGGGGGGCTTAACACACAGATAGCTACTCTCTTCCAGGTGTGGAGGCCGGAAGTCTGAAATCACGGTGTTGGCGAGGCCTGTCCCTTCTGGAGGTGCTGAGCGGAAAATCGTCCCAGGCCTCTCTCCCCGCTGCTGGTGGCTACTGGCAATCCTTGTGTTCCCTGGCTTGTAGCTGCGTCACTCCCATCTCTGCCTCTGTTGCCATGTGGCCTTTTCCCTGTGTGTCTCCAGGTCTAAATTTCTCTCTTCTTATAAAGATACAGGTCATTGGATTAGGGTCCACCCTCGTCCAGAACGGCTTTATCTCAACTTGCTTACATCTGCAAAGACCCTATGTTCAAATAAGATCACCTGCGGAGGCAGTTAGGACTTGACCGTATCTTTTTGGGAGACTCCATTCAACCCTTAACAATGGCTAAAGGCTCCAGCTTTCCTTCTATAAGCCTAGTAACTTCAATGGAAATGAAGTCTCAGTAGCTCCAGCTAAAGTCCCAAGTATGATTCCCACTGGCCTGGTGTGAGTCACGTGTCCATCCCTGGGAACCTATCTCTGTGGCCAGGGCAGAGGAATATCCTTATGGGCTGGGCCTGGATCATGTGCTCACGCTGGAACCAGGAAGTAAGATCAGCCCTACCTGGACCACATAGCCAAGTACAAATCCCTGATGTCACCCAAAGAAAGAGGAATGGACCCTGGAAAGGCCGAAATAACAGATGCTTCTCGGTCTCCGTACTTCCAAGTACCCTGCAGGGTGGGACTTATTCCAATTTACCGAGTGGGAGATGGAAGCTCGGAAAAGCCAAGTGACTTGCAATGAGTGAATGGGATTAGAACTGAGCCAAGACTAACCCAGGTCTATCTGGCTCCCAAACTGGCTTCTCTCCCCAAGAGGTGAACCCAAGAGCTCCTAAGCTGTTCCCCCTCAGATGGGACAGTCAGGCAAAGCCTCTCGGAGGAGGTGGATCTCGGGCTGTGCCTTGACGGGAGGGAGAGGAGAAGCAGAGGCCTGGTGCCGGAGAGCGCGAGGCCTTTGCTTGGGGCAGAGGGCTCTCTTAGAGCCGTGGGGAAGGGGCTGGAGGTGTGGCTGAGGCCCACTTCGAGGCCCTGGCACTCTTCTGTTTCCCATGGGCCGTGGGGAGCCACTGAAGATTTCGGAACCGGGAAGAGACGAGGCCCTTGATCAGCTCACAGGGCGCAGTCTCAGCGGAGCATCAGTTGTGGGGGCGAGGCTTGGGCCAGGACCATCAGGAGGCTGTCGCCACAGTCCAGGTGGGAGGCGATAAGCACCAAGTGGGGCTGGAGACGAGGCAGCTCTACCCGCGGCCGCCTCACTGGCCCCCAAAGCCGAAATGCAACCCTGTCCCAGCCCAGAGCCCCACCCGCCTCTGTTGCTTTCTGCCTCTTGATACCAGCTGTAAATTATAGGAGATGACCAAGGACTGGCTGGGACTTCCCTCACACTCATGTCTAGTGTCGGCCCTCAAAAACCCCTCCGGACAAACCATGCCAGTGCAGACCTCGATGTGGGCGAATCATTTCGTACTGGATGGTTATGTCCTGGCACCAAAGGCATTTCCCCAACCAAGAGGGAGGGCGGCGAGGCCAGCTGCTGGGCCAGCTCAGGGGAACGGGGATGGGGGATGGGGGTCAGCTGCCCCCTGGGGCCCCAGGAGCCGGTGCCCTTGGCAATGGGCTCCCCTGCGGGCTCTCTGCAGGGAGCAATGCAAGCAGGGGGATTTCTCCTGCTGCACAGAGGCCCGCAGCTGAGGAAGGAAGCCCACGGGCTGCTGGCAAGCCACCCCCGGGGCCTGGCTTAAGAAGGGGAGTTGGGGGGCCGCTCAGGTGGACTCCTCGAGAGCTGAGGGCTCCGTGAATCTTTCACAAATGAGGCAGAGCCTCACAGGACAGGAGAGAGGTTCGCATTGTCCCCAGCGCCCTCTCGTGAAGTGTGTGTGTGTGTGTGTGTGTGTGTGTGTGTGTGTGTGTGTGTGTACAACATGCGTAGAATGGGGGGTGGCAGGGGAGAGGGACGCTTCGCAGTCTCCATTCTTCCTGGTGCTAAGTCTGTGGAGATGGTCTCAGGCCACACCTATGACTGCACTTCCTCTCAGGGATCCTGGAGGAGATGGAATGAGACCCTTCCCCAGTGGGTCCCCCAGTCTTTCCAGTGACTCAGTATGGGGCGCCTTGCTCACCTTCCCCTCACCTCCTGGCATTTGAGAGAAGGGGAAGTGTGTGGGCAGCTCTGGGATTTCTCGGTGACCGTTCCCAGTCCCCCTGCCAGGGGCACTTACTGCTCCGGCTGCTGGGAAGCAGCCCACGGGAGGGGGCTCGCTCTGCATCAGAGGGAAGGCCCTTCATGTCTCACTGACTTGGCTTTTCCCAGAGCTCCCCCTGGCATCAGAAGCTGTCAGCTCCACTCCCCGAGCACCTTGTCCTGGGGCGGTTGAGGCCTTCGCTTTAGGGCAGCGGTCCTGGGCTCCCAGTTCCCCAGCTTCTAGAGGCCGGCAGCGGAATGGCATGAAAAGGAGCCCCGAGTTTCTCAAGGGTGGATTCAAAAAGGTGGGGTCGGGGAGGCCAGGGGGAGGCTCTGCCCAATACCTTGTCATTTATAACGATGAAGCAGAAAAATCTATTCTCCTGAAAAGCTGGTACACTTCTTTTTATCGGAAAAAGGAGAGCTTGACACGACAGCACAGACTTTTGGACGAGTCTGCCTGGAAGCTGTGCTCAGATGCGACAGCAGCTCAGCCCACGGTTCTGGGACAACTCTCTCCTCCTCTACCCCAGCCTTGTATTCTTTTAACCTGACTTTAAAGGCCTCTTATATTTGTGTTTTCCACTGTGAGTCATCTCTAACCTATTTGGAAACAGGACAGAATGACTGAATGCATGCATGCATGCATGAATGAATGAATGGTAATCTTGACTGAGTAAATGTGCCAGGCTCTGTACTTTATGGTATCGACTTATTTAAGCCTCCCAACAACCCTCTGAGAAGATATTTTTAGCATGCCCGTTTCACAGCCAAGGGACTAAAACACAGTGAGAATAAAAGCTTACCCCAGGTCAAGGCTGCCTGGCTCTGCATCCTGCTTCCTACTGGCACTGTCCTGCCCCTGAGAATGAGTGAAAAGAGCCCGTAAGTGCTGGTGAAGGAAGGGGAAGGGGCAGGGGGAGGGCAAGTGATGGTGCTGGTGCTGGAGGGTCAGAGCCGAGGCTGGAAATGCTGGTGGTGGGAGCGATGGAGGCGGGGCTGCTGAGGAATCCTTCTCACCTGGCTGCTTCCAGCTCTCCCATGAGAGGGTTCCTTCAGGTGCAAACACAAGGCAGCTGACAGTGTGGGAAGCTGGTCCCTGGCTTGCTTGTGGCCTTGGATAAGTTCCTTACCATCTCTTGTCCTCATTCTGCCCATTTGGGAGACAGTGGGATTCAGGGATCTGGGAGGCCTTTTAGCCAAGACACACCATGCCTCTTCCCATGGATGGAGCCAGGGCAGGGGGTGAGCTCTGAGGGTCAGGCAGCCTGGCCCCAGTGGGACCTGGAGGGCATGGGAACAGGTTGGGAGGGCTCCAAGCTCTGGCAGCTCTTGGGGGCCACAGTCCTCAAGCCCAAACCACCCTGTCCTCCCTGAAAACTTCTGGGTTCTCAGAGCTGGGAAGAAACCCAAAGACCATCTAATCTGACCTTTTATTTTACAGACAAGGAAACTGATCCTGGGGAAGGGAACTCCCAGGGGCCCCCCACTAAGCCGCGGCAGATGCAGGGCTAGACCCCAGCTGCCTGTCTCTCCACCCACCTTCCACTGCCCACGGCTCTCTTTCCTTAAAGCTCCAGTCACCGGCAAGAGGGCTGCAGGCAGGAGAGACCCCAGAGCATCTGGCTGGGCCAGTGGGATCTCCAGCGGTTCCTCCGGCCTTCATGTCATCCTGGGCCATGAGTCAGGGAAGCATCATTGTGACACCAACCCAGTAAACTACGACTTTTGAGGTCGAGCAGTTGCTTATGACTAACGCTCACACTTAAGGTGCTGAGCTGGCCCTGGGAAAGTGGCAAGGAGGCTCTATCTCTTGCTGGCAGCCTCCCCGAGCCCCTGGACCCCCCGGACCCTCCCTCAGCTCCACATCTACGTGCCAGGGCTCCTCAACCCCAGCTTGCTGTCTGCTCGCAGCTGGCGGTGCCTTGGAACGAATACGATGGGTAATTCATGGTAGGACGATAACAGCTGAGACAGGGAGGGAAAACCCCACAGCAAGAGTGAGGGAAAGAGAGGGAGAGAGAACTGGGCTCTGGCTCCTGCGCTGCTGACAGCTCATCATGGGCTTGTGGACAAATCCTGTCCCTGCTCTGGTCTCAGTTTTCTCCTCTATAAAATGAGAGCTTGTGCTGGGTGTCGGTATATCGTTCTGCACGCTGACCTTGGAGGATGATGGGGTGCTATCCCTCTCACGGGGTATCTGCATTATAAGGAAAAGAACTGAAAAGGGTGAGCTTCAGCCCAAATAGCTGCGACCCCAGCGAAGAAATGTTGGCCACCTCCCCGCACTGAGCCCTCCCGTCCCCTGCCTGACACAGTGGCCCCTGAAGCCCTCAGAGCAGGTCTAAGCGGGGGCGGGGGCGGAGCAGAGGGACTGGGCCTGGGGCCTGGGGCAGGTCAGTGCACTTGGACAGTCTTGGCTGTAGAATTAGGGATCTCACCCACCCCTGTGGGCATCACACCTACCCTTACACTCCCACCCAGATCCACCCAGGGCTACGGAAAACTCCCTTAGGCACTGCCCACCCCCAACTCATGCAGCCCTGGAGAGGGGGTGTGCAGGCCCCTCCTGGTCTCCCCGTACAGCTTTCTGTCCTCAGGCGAGCTGTCCACTGGACCCCGCTACACAGAGGTCACTCCCTCCACCTCCACTCACCAGTCCATCAGGACCAGTGCCAGGCCTGCTCTTAGAGACAGTTTCTCCAGAGAAACCTGCTCAAAGCACTGAGAAAGGAATGGAATGAGACTGAAGAGTAGCATTTGTTTTAGGAAATCTCTTAGCTTATGAGGCAGGACGTGGAGCAAATGAAGAAACTGAGGATCGCGGAGGGTAACTCAGTAAGTAGGTGGGGACTACGGGGCTTGAACCCGGGAAGCCTCCACACCGGCCTCGGTGTCGTTTCAAGGTTGAAAGCACAGAGGCCCACCAGCCTCTTCTCCCTCATCTCTGCGCGGGGATTGCACCAACCTCATGGGGTGCTGCTGAGGAGGTAACAGGGTAATGGACCCAGATAAAGGTAATCGACCCACATACGTGACGTTTATTGCTGTCATTACGATTATTGTTACTCATGACGCCCACCACGGCGAGCGCGATCCTCAGGGCCTCAGGTGCCCAGTAGCCACGCCGCCCATGGGGCCCCTCCCCGCAGCGCCCCAGGAAGCCGCCCTGCCTGGCCTCTGACGTCTGTCCTGTCCGGGAGCCCTCTCCTTTCTTGTGGTTCCATGTTTGAAAATCTCCCTCTGTTTTCCCAGCTCCCCTCTAACCAGAATGGCCCAGGCTCTCTGTCCCTCTCTGCACATGAGTGACTTTTGCTGAAAAGCAAACATCATTGGGGCACCCAGCCTCGTGGTTTCAGGCTGTGCGGTTTACCTCATGACGTCATCTTCCTTCCTCCAGATAAACCAGAAGAGACTTAACAGCTCAAGGTCTCGGCTGGTCCTGGAAAATGGGGCCTGCACTGACTCGTCCTTTGAAGATTCAGAGCAGAGGAAGGCGTCCCCAGGCCTGGCCCAGGGTCAGGCTGACCTGGCATGGCCGAAGGGGGTTTTCTAGCACCGAGAACCTGGGTTCCTACTGGCTTGGACAGGGCTCTCTAAATGTAGGAATCAGGCTCAGGGCAGGAGCTGGGGCCCCTGAGGCTGGTAAGGAAGGGCTGGGACCTCCTGGGCCCCAGCTGACAGAGCACCAGGCCCTGAGCCGTCATCCACAGAAGGCAGGAAGGCAGTAGCAGCCTGAACCCGGGGACCCCACACCTTCCTCAGACCAGGGCACAGCCCCCCTCCCTGTCCCCTGCCAACCACACAAAGGGTGGGGTATACTGGGGCCGCTTATGTCTGTTGAATACCCACCTTATCCCAGGCTCTATGCTTTATTATCTCATTTAATGTTCTAACAGCCCTTTGAAGTAGGTAATTTATAGAGTGCTCAGTGACAGACGACAGACCCAAAGCTCAGAGAGGTTTGCCCAAGGCCCCAGTTAGCAATGGGCCTGGCACACAGTCAGTGTTCAGGAATGTTTGCTGCATAGAAAGGAGCCCAGATGCTACCTTCCCTCAGAGAAGCAGAGGTCTCCAGGGCTTCCAGGACAAGCCCATTTCCCTTCCGAGGGCACTCGTACCCCCGGCCAGAGGGGTCCTGGCTGAGTGGGGCCTCCTCAGAAGGAGCTTGGACCTCAGGCTGGGGCTGGGGGTGGCCAGAGCAGCCCAGATTCATCTCATTTCACACCTGTCCACTGCTGGGGAGCATCATGGCCCTTCTGTCTTCCCAGTGGGGCCCCATCTCCTTCTACTCGATCCTTACTGGGCCTCCACCCTGTGCCAGTCCCACTCACTCCACAGGCTGTGACAGGGAACGTAGGGAGGGGAGAGAATACAGAAACAAAAAGACACGGTGCCGGTCCTCAGGGAGCCTACGCTCTTGGCAGGGATCGTGACAGGGACAAGGGCCAGCGCCACCGCCGCAGTGTTCGTGGTCACCGCAGTACTACGTGCCTCGCCCCACACTTAGCATGTCACACACTTGTCTCATTGAATCCCTGTTAAAAAACAACCTGTGAAGTGGCCATTATTCCCATTTTACAGATGAGGCAACTGAGCCTCGGTCTCTCACCCAAGGTCACCCAGGTAGGAAGTGGCAGAGCTGGGATTTGAATTTGGGACTGTCAGACTGTGGGACTGTGGTCCTGATCACAACGCTCCAATAACTCTGACCCGAGGCAGGACCCGTGTTCCAGAAAGATATACTGAGTGTGCAGAGGAAGGGACGCAGGGGAGCCAGGGCCCCGTGAAGGGAACAGAGGAGGCAAAGGGCACTCTCAAGAGCGGCCCAGCATGAGTCAAGTTTCATGGTGCACATGCGAGCAGCAAAGAGCTCCATTAGGGCAGAGCCCCGGGCCTGGGAAGCGGGGTGCCTTTGGGAAGAGAGATCAAGGACATCTGCAGGGCAGAGCAGATGCTGGGTGATAGCCTCCACCCTGCTGCAGCCTGGGCTCCTCTCAGAAGGTTGTGTCCTTGGGGTCAATGGCCAGTCTGGGAGGGAGCTTCTCCAGGGCTGGGCCACCCTCCTCTGCTCTCCGTCAACCTGCTGCCTCACTCCCTGTGGCCCAGATGCCTTCCCAGGTCAGCTGTTCAGACTAAGCAGTCCCCAAGAGGAAAGCCTGAGCAGCTCCGAGACTGCTGGGTTTGTGGGCTGAGCTGGAGGTCTGGACAATAATGAGAGCTGATAGAGCCCACGTGGGTGGCCTCCGGGAGAGCCTGGGAGGAAAGCAGGCAGGGCGCCTCTGTCCTTGGCCTGGGCTCCCAGAGCTCATTTGGAACAGGCGTGGCCATGCTGCAGGCTGGGCTGGCCGCAGCGCCTCCGGACCCTTCGGATTCTATCCCCCAAATCACGGCTGGTCATCACGAGTCACTGCTAGGTGGCCACGGCTGCCTGCAGGCCCTGATGGGGGTGGGGAGATCTTTCCTGCACTCGGGGGTTCACTCCACAGCTGGAGCCCTGGCAGCTCCTCTCTGCCCTCTGCCCTTGGCCACGCCCTTCTCTCGTCAGCCCGTCCTCTGCTCCCCCATCAACAGGAGTCACTCTTTGGGGCCCCAGAGCAGGCAGGATCCCGGGGAGGTGGACTTGGAGGTGGGGGAGGGGCACGGCCAAGGGCAGCAAGCCCGGAGCAAAGGCCTGGGACGGCGTCTGAGCTCAGCTCCCTCTGGCTCACGCTCCTGGCAGGAGGCCCAGGCTCAGGGCCAGCCTCACAGGCTGCTTCGTGACTGAGAAGCTGCCTCCTGGGCCCTGCTCCGGGTGGGAGGAGCCTGGGAAAGTCAAGTTGTCGGGTTGGCCCAGGCTGAGTGCGGCGGCTCGAGAAGCACGGAAAAACCGTTGTCTTCATTAAGCATCTGGGTGGAGATTGAAGGAATCAGCAGGAAGGCTTTTCAAATTATCCAGACTTGGGCTGGCAGTCGGGCCCCGGGGGAAGCAGGTTTGCCTCTTCTGGGCCTTAGAAGGCTCCTTGCTCTCCTTCCTGCCATGGTAATTAGCTGGGGCCTCTCTGAGAGGTGAGTAGCATTTTTCCGTACTGCTCTGCCATCCAGCTGCCCAGCCGAGGCCTCTGCCTCTGGAACCCGGGAGGAGCAAGGTCCCCAGGACGTAGTTGCCATCCCCACAGTGGGCCTGGTGAGGCCCACTTAAAGGCCAAGCTTGGGGGAAGCAGGGAGCAGAAATGTGGCCAGCCCAGGCCCTCAGGCAGCCTGTGCACAGTGGCGGCTGTGGCCCAGTGACCTCTGCAGATGGCCGGGATGGAGAGGGTCAGCCACCAATGACCAGCCCCTTGATCTCTCTGGCAGCCATCGGCCTAGACCTCTGCTCTCAAAGAGCATGACGCCCACCCGGGCGGACCCCCATCCCTAGGCGCTGCTCTCTGTTTCAACTTTGGAGGCAGAGTAAGAAGGGCCAGTGACTGGTTGGATGAGGGGATTAGAGAGAGTGGGGGGTGGTCTCTTGGGCAACTTGGGGTGCCGTTGTCTGAGCCAGAGGCCCGAGGCCCCTCTGGGCCTCCTAAATCCAGAGGATCCCCCATCCTACCCACTTCCAAGGAGGGATGACTGAGGTCACGACTGCCCAGCTCCAGTCGCTCTGTGGAGTCAGCGTTCTGGAAACTCACACAATCTTCTCTCTACCTGTAACAAAAATCATGAAATAACCCAAATACACTCAAAAGAAGAAAAAGGAGTATCATGACAAGCCCCCACTCCCGTGAGCCCACCACTCAGCTTCAACGCTCATCAACACTTTCTAATCTCTTTCACTTCCCACCCCACTTTAAAAAAATTTGAAAAGAATCCTAGACATATTATTATTTTTTAACATCTTTATTGGAGTATAATTGCTTTACAATGGTGTGTTAGTTTCTGCTGTATAACAAAGTGAATCAGCTATACATATATATATATATATATATATATCCCCATATCCCCTCCCTCTTGCGTCTCCCTCCCACCCTCCCTATCCCACCCCTCTAGGTGGTCAGAAAGCACCCAGCTGATCTCCCTGTGCTATGCGGCTGCTTCCCACTAGCTATCTGTTTTACGTTTGGCAGTGTATATATGTCCATGCCGCTCTCTCACTTCGTCCCAGCTTACCCTTCCCCCTCCCCGTGTTCTCACGTCCATTCTCTATGCTAGACATCATATTATTACCTATAAATATTTCTCGTCTCCTGGCAGTGGCCACGTGGAAGTGACCTGAGCAGTTCCCACGTCAGTCTCCTTTGGGGCAGGGCCTGCCCCTGTCACCTCTGGAGCCCAGCTCCTGGCATGGTTCTTTAGGGAGAGATCACTGAGCACTGAGCTGAAGTGATCCAAGGGCCATGATGTGACCTGTGTGCTGTATGACAATCTCTAGGTCATCCTCCTGTGACAATCTCTAGGTCTAATTTCTATGACCTAGAAATCATGGCCCTTGGGTCACCTCGGCTCAGTAATCTCTCCCTAAAGAACTGTGTCAGGAACTGGGTTACAGAGGTGACAGGGGCAGGCCCTGCCCCAAAGGAGACTGACGTGGAAACTGCTCCAGTCACTTCCACATGGCCACTGCCAGGAGACGAGTCTTCCTAGACCAGCCTGGATCCAGAAAGATGTGGAATCCTCTCCTGCCTCCCCAGCATCCTTAGGATCAACTCAGTGGGGTTGGGAAGCCCCTTAATGGGGCCTACACCTCCCTGCGGCCCCTTTCTCACCCTTTGTCCTCTCTATGCACCTGTGCTGGAGTGTTCAGGCCTGTCTCCTGGCCCAGAACACCCCTTCTCCCTGCCTCCGGGCCGCTGCTCAACATCTCCTCTGAGAAGCCCTCCCTGACCAGCCTGGGGTTGCTCCTGTGCCCGCAGCCTAAACCCCCAGCCCTGTTGTGATGACAGTTCAGCGTGTCCGGGGCTTTCTGAAAGGCACGACTGTGTCCTGAGTGTTTCACACGCAGCCAGGCCTCCTCACCAGGGATGCTCTGTATGTTTGCTGCATGACTGTTGGTGTGCAAATAAAGGAGTGAATTTGCAGGAGAACAAGTCAGTGGAGTAGAGAAATGACTGGAAGCATGTGGCAATGGGGAAATGCTCTTCCAGATTCTCTGTCCATCTTCAGAAACTGGAAAACAGATGGATCCAGTGAAAGTGTGGGGATGCTTCTCTGCCGGCTGGAAAGAGGGTCTCCTGCCCCTACCCGTCAGCCAAGGCCTGGCCGTCCTGTCCGGTGTCCTGTGTCACTGGATTCTTGGAAGCCCCCAGGCAGTTTCTCTCCCTGGGGCGGTCTGGGAACCGGCGTGGGGCTCAGCGCGCACCCAGACCCTGCGCCTGCTGGTGGGGTCTGTTTGCACAGGGTCATCTGGTTTCAATCCAGTGAAACCTTCAAACTTTCCATGGGAACATGTTCTATTTTAAACTCTCCCGGATGGGCTGGACAAACTCAGCCCAAGCAGGCTTTGAGCCCTTGGGCAACTGCTGGGGGACTTGCCACCGCCAGCTGGCCCCCCATCAGCAGGAGCAGGCGTGGCTGGGGGGCTCTAGGATCGACGCCCAGCTCCACTCTGGACTCCCTGGACGACCTCAAGCAAGTCCCTCTGCCTTCTGGACCGCAGTCTCCTCAACCTTACTGCACAGGGTTAACAGCAGGAGCCCGACTGCCTGGTTTCAAATCCTGGCGCCGCCCTTAGTTAACTATGTGAATGGCGAAGTTACAGAACCTCCCGGGCTTCAGTTTCTTCATCCATAAAATGGAAATAAGTTGAGCTGTTGGGATTACCTGAGAGAAGCGCTCAGCACAGCGTCTGGGATAAGGCAAGGCCTATACTAAGCGTTGCTTATTACAGATCTGGAATTTCTTATCTGGAACCTTTGGTCACTTGTGTTTCAGAGTTCATATGTTTTTGCATTTTTAGGAAGGTAATATAATGCATAGTCCAATACCTCACATAATCCAGTGAGGGCTGGGCAGTACCCCATCATCAAACACAGTAATATTTCCTCATGAACACCCATGGATAGTCCCCCTAAGGGGGAAAATTATAGGTAGCCTCATGTTTGATCAGGCCAGGTTTCGCTGTCATAGAAGTTATGAAAAAAACTTTGGGTTTTCAGAGCTTTGGGGAGTTTGGAATCTCAAACAAGGGATTGGGGAAAGTGTATTGTTATTATACTGGTCTGTTTAGGAGGAAACACTGAAATGCTTTCCACTGATCTGGGGTGGATCCAGGGCCGTGGACGGGGAGGGCAAGGTGAGCCCGCTGTCGAGCAGGGTGGCGGGCCACCCCCTCCTGCCCAACTGGGCTGCCCACTGTGGCCTGCCCTGGACTGGGCCCAGTCATGCAGGGCCTCCACCAGAAACTGGGCGCCTTTGTGTGAATTTGAATAAAGCACCCCTCCGTGCAGGCTCAGCACTCATGGGGGTGAGACTCAGTCAGCAGACGGCGAGCTTGTATGCAGAGAACTCATCCCTCTCTCTGGGCAGGCCAGCACCACGTCAGCAAACCACACAGACCAACAGGGTGGCCCTGTACCGACGGGCGCTGGAGGGGCTGGTATCACCCTCACCTCATGTGGACGCAGTGTGACGGCTCACCTTTGTCTGAGAGTCACGAATTACAGAAGCTTCCCATGGTGTAGAGCAGTGGAAGGAGCCCCTTCGGGTCAGGACATCTATCTGGGGGCGCCTGAGGCTGATTTCTGACCCACCTCCCTCCCCTGCCCTCTGCTCTGGCCACTTGGGCCCAGGAGCGCAGGCTCAGGGCTATGTGGGGAGAAGGGAACAAGGTCCTTTCATCTTAGAATCCAAGTGAAAACTAGGGCTGACATCCCCATGGGGGTCATCTCAACTGACGTGTGTCCCGACGGTGGACTACACTGTCCTGGATGTCTGCCCAGAGCTGAAGCATTTACAGATCACTGTCACAGGCTCCGATTTATTAGCCACAAGGGTCTCATTACCCCTGTCGTATATTTCAATAAAACCAGCTTCAGAGGTGAAGTGACTGGCCCGAGGTCATACAGCAGCAGTTGGCGGAACCTAGGCTTCCCGCCTCCCCTTCTAGCGCTCTCTTTCCCACAACTCATGGCCTCTGGGGCCACCACCTCACAGCTCGTCTGGCAGTGGCCTCACAGGGACACCTTCCCTGCTGCCTGGGCGGATGCTGAGGACAGATACCCAATCAAAGGCAGGTACCGGAGAAGGAGCTGGGCAGCAGCCGGGTGGGACCTGGCCCCCGGGTTCTAGTCATGCTGGCCAGGAGGCGTCCAGTGACTGCTCCACCTTGGGCTTGAGGAATTACCCCTTACTGGGTGCCCAAGGGTTAAACGCAAAACCTCAGCTAACAATAAAATACAAAGAGCAAACAAAACGACAGCCGGGGTGGATAAAGGAGATTAATGCTTATAAAAGTGCTTTGAGCCTCTGGAAGAAAGGAGACACCAAACACAAAGCTCCCTTCCCCAGCCTTGGGTCACTGTCGGGCAGCTCTGAGCCTCCCAATGGAGAGGGAAGGCGTGGGAGACGGGTGGGAGTCCACAGCTCAGGGCATCCTGTGAGGAAGGGGGATAGACACCCGCACCCAGACTCAAGGGGACAGTCTTGCTGAGATCATGCAGCCCACAAGGCAGAGGGAGGTCAGCTCTGGCCCACGCGTGGGAGGCCTCGCGAGCCTCGGGGCCCCCGGACAGGATTGATGTTCAGCACAGGTGGGGAGGCTGCCAGGCCCCTCGGGGCTCGAAGCTGGGCCAGGGGCCCTGAGGACTGAGCGCTGGCCTACTGCAGCTGGACAGGTATGGCAGCCCCCCATGCGGGGTAAGGGCAGCTCCAGTGGGGCTCTGCAGGGGCAGGGGCTGAGGCCGGGGATCGGGGTGGGAAGAGGCAGGAGCCCAAAGCAGATACCTGTGGCCCTGACAGGAATCGGCACAATGAGAACAAACAGTACCTGGAAACAGACGCAGAATCGTGGCTCCCAGACGGGGCAGGAGAAAAGAGGCAACCAGCCCAGGCCCGGGCCAGCGCTCCACGCGCCACTGCCCCCTCCTGCCCTCCCTTGAGCCAAGGGGCTCTCCAACAGGGAGTTGCAGCCACCACCTCGGCCGGCCAGGGATCCTTTCCAGAATGGGCCAGGTGACGCTAATCTGGGCTGTGGGCGGTCTCTACAGGGCCTGAGGGCAAATTGGAAAAAGGTGCCCCTACTGGGCTGCTGCAGCCCCAGGCTCAGCTCCAGGGTTTGCTGAGTAGCTGGGAGGCGGGGGGCTGCACTTTCACCTCCTCCCCGCCTCCCTGTACAAGGTGGGCCTGAGCTGGAAGGCTCCCTGCAAATCAGGACCCGCCCGCCTTCCACGGGGCCTCTGAGGTCTTCCTTCCCACCTTATCCCTGCACCGGCCCCCGTGATGCTGGGAACCAGCCTGCTTGGTCCCTGCCTCAGCTGAGTCAGAGGCAGGTGAAAAAGCACTGAACTGGGAGTCAGATTGGGTTTTAGCCTCATGCTGGGTCCCTGCCCCTCTCTGGGCCTCAGTTTGCCCATCTGTGTTAGTGTTGGCCCAGATGGTCTTGATGGTCTTCAGAAGCCTGGACATTGGTGATACATTGACAAGTGCCTGAGTAAAGGTCGCCCATTGCCTGGGCAAGGCCCCCGTGCCCCCCGCTTTTCCCACAGAGTGGCAGGAGTAGAGGCAGAGATGGGGGTTGATGGTGCGGGCAGCATGGGAGGGGCTGGATTCCGGGTCTTTCCCCACTGCCTGGGTCTCCTGTGTCCCAGGGAGATGCCTCAGAGAGGGCTCGTGCTAGGGGGACAGCGTGGCTTTTCCTAGAGTGGATGACACCCTGGCTCGTGTGGGTGTGGTCACATGCCTCCCTGCAGCCTGGGAGAGGGAGCCCGGAGACCTGCGTTCTCCTCCTAGCGATGCCTATTATGAGCCGTGCGGTCACGCTATGGGGACTCCACTTTCTTGTCTGTAAAATGGGGATAAAAACTTTTACCTCTTAGGGTCGTTGTGAGGGTGAGAGATGATGTGGCGAAGGGTCTGACCCTGGGGCCGGCACGGGGTAGACAGATGGGAATTGTCATCCATCCCACCTTTGGCCCAGCTGACTCCCCTGCAGCTCCCTCCTTCTGGGATGTTCTTTCCCAGCTCCCATCCATCAGAGCCCATGGGACAGACAAGTGCCACCTCTCCCAAGTTACATTTCATGATCCCCTAGCTGGAATCTATCTCAAGAGCCCTTTTTCGCCTCCACCATAGACTCTTCCTCTTCCCCCTATGTCCTCGGAATGTAGTTGCTTCTCTGTGGGAGGCCTTGGGGGCAGGCCAGATCTTATGTCTCTTGGAGCTGATCTCTCAGTGCCCAGCAGAGCCTGGCACACAGTAGGTGTCCTAGCAGAGTGTGTGCAGTGCCCCAACACTGAGGCTGCCGGCCGGGGCCTTCACAGGGGAAGCTCAGGGAAACCTCTGCGATGTGCTGGCCAGGCAGGTGCTGAGGGCTTAGGCCGTCCCCTCCGCAGCCGCTGCCCCCGAAGCCTCCTAGGCTGGCCAGGTGTGGCTGGGGTAGAGCTGGGGGTGGGCTGAGGGCTCCTTCATAACAGTAATGGTAGCAGCAGCTCCCATCCACTGTCTGCTTGTTACATCCCAGGTGTGTTATGTCCATTATCTTTGCCCAATCAGCACATGGTTGTTAGGTAGGTGCTCTTATCATCCCACTTGATCGACAAAGAAGCTGAGGTTCAGAGATGTGTAGGTCAGGCCAGTGAGTGGCTCAGTGAGGACTTTTGTCTCTTTGGTTCCAGACTGTTTGCTGCCTTCCCTCCAGCCTGGGGGTTCTGGGCTGTGTTCAGGTCAAGCCCCTGGGCCTCCCATAGGCCCTGGCTGGCGAGAGGCTGGCAGAGGAGGGCATTCCCACTATTCTCTGAGGCTCCGAGGCCTCCCCTTTGGTCTCAGAGCTCCTCCCGCGTTGGTGCCCACAGGTCTGTACATGCCAGGTTTCAGGGACTCCCTGGGGCCTCCGTCTGGGCCTGCCCCCAGGCGGGCTCCCCACCCACCCACCCCCACCCCGCCACCGGCTGCTTCCATGCCCAGGCCCTGAAGGCAGAGGACTCAGGCTCCCGCTGCCCCTGCCAGGTCCTCCAGCAGTGCGGCCTGGCCGCCAGCAGGTTGCCTAGCTCACGCTCTGTGCCCGCTGGTCTCAAAGCCCAGGCGCTGTCCTCGCGTGCCGTCTCATTCCCATCTCTTCCTGTTCGTCCCTTCCCAGGATCTCCCCTGCTCCAGGGCCCCCACCCTGGCCTCACCTCAAGGTGAGATTCCTTCTGCAGCTGCTGGCCCTGGGCTCCTCTGCCCCTTGCTGGCTGACTTCCAGTCACCACACAGATGAACCTCCCTTAAGTATCACTTTGATTCTGTCCCTCCCCTGCTCACAAGCCTTCAGGGCTCTCTGTGTCCACCTGCAGCAGCTGGACACCTCAGCCTTCGTGGGAAGGCCTTCAGAAGCCAAGCGTTTTAGTGACTGACTGCCTCTGTGCTCCTCACCGCCCCGCTCAGCTCAGCCTGGAGACACAACACCCTCCTCGGGGTCTCACCCAAGGCACCCACCTCAGTGCTTCCTCCGCTACCCTACCAGAATATTCCAGCACCTTCCCCCATCCCCCCTGCTCTGGAGTCTCTGAGGCATGAGCTGGTCCACCACCACACGCATTCCCCTACTGCTTGCTAATTGAATCGCCCCAGATTAGTGTTGCCCTCGTGCCTTACCTACAGTAGATTTAAGTAATTATTTATGGAATATATTTATAATAGGGAAAATCAAGCAATAATTTAAATGGCCCCAAATAAAGGGCGTGGTGTAGGAACTATGGAGAAATACGAGGTAGATCTTTCAAAGATGGTCGTGCTGACTGTAGCAAGATGGCAAACCCTTATGAAATCATGTTAAGTAGAAAGAAAAACAGGATACAAAATTGTTCTGTATTGTTTCTAAACACGTTAAAAAAGAATAGAAAGAAAGACTGGAAGGAAATGCCTTTATTCCTCAGGCCTCAGCTGGGCTATCATTTCCCTCCATGGAATAGGTACAAAGAATTTGCTACACACTGTTTAACACCCCCCCACCAAACACGGTCATGTTAGGAGGATGGGTCACGAGTGGCTTCTGTCCTCTGCTCCTTTCATATTGAGAAAAAGACTAGGATACTGACAGTGTTGATGGGAATGACGTGGAGGGTTGGCTGGGAGCTTGTTGCTGGCTGTGACACCTGCCCAGGTGCCCACCTTCCAGGTCACACCCACCTCGGGCTGATCCAGGACCCAATAAGCTGAGCTTTCAGGCAGGACTCCTTGTGGTCCCTCCTCAGCACCCTAGGGGACCCTGTTCCCCCACATCGGGTTCTCTAGAGCTGAGTGGGGGGCAAGGCGGCCCGCTGCCGGCACACCTGCCCCCATTCTCCCATCCACCCTCCGCTGGGCCAGCAGGGGAGGGCAGGCAGGATGGGCATCGCACACATGTCCTCTGCAGTTGGTGGTACCTTCACCGCGTCCTCAGGCACCTCTACCAGGCCCCAGCCGGGCAGCGTGAGGGCCTCTATCTTAAGTGGTGGCAGAGGCAAACTGCTTACGTAGCTGCTGCATCTTGTGGTTCCCAAAGGTTCCCCAGGCCCGGTCAGCCTTATTTTCATAATCAGCCTGTGAAAAGGGCTCATTATTTTATAGATGAGGGACCTGAGGCTCAGAGAGCAGCCAGCCAGGACTCAGCCCAGGCTTCTTGCTTCGCTGCTCTTTGCTTGCCACCTCTGGATGTTCTGGGTTCCAGGACTGACTTTCTGGGTGGGTTCCTTGGGGACCCGAGGCAAGCCCATACTGGGACCTGGGAATGGGGCAGGTTCCAGGACAGGAAGGCGGAGGGCAGTGCCCTGCCCCTTCCACTTTCCTACTTTAGGTCTTGGCTCAAATGTCACCTCCTCAGTGAGGCCTTCCCTGAACACCCTGTTTAAAAGCGCACTCCCACTGTCCCGGCTTTATTTTTCTTCTCCTCTCTTATCTTCTACCATGTGCACAATTTCCTACTTATCTTGTTCATGCTCCCTCACCCCTGATGGGGCTGGAAGCTCCACGAGGGCAAGGATTGTTATGCTCTATTCACTGCTGTTATCTCCAGTGTCTAGAACAGTGCTGGGCACCAAGTAGATGCTCAAGAAATAATTGAATGCATCCGAACTAGGCATCACGTGCTCCCCAGACCAGTTGCGGAACTCGCCAGGAAGTTGAAACATCATGGTGAGGTAAAGGGATAAAATATTGGTGCGGCCAAGAGGCTGAATCTGTGCTTAGCTGACCCCTCTTCCAGGAAGCCCTCCCTGGTTTGCATGGCCTGGACGTAAGGATTGTGAATCTGCTGCTCTCACCACACAGCTTATCACTGCCTCCATAGCTTATCAGCAGCAGGGGAGGGGGTACTTGCCTTATCTCCCTGGCTCTTTGTGGGCAGGGCTGGTCTTATCATCAGTACAGCCTCAGTGCCAGGATCAGTGGGGATGCTGACAGATGTCTGTCTAATGTATCAATGGGATTCAATTCTTACTTCTGCCCGGAAGCAACTCCCGCCTCTGGGCACATAGAAAGTGCTCAGTAAACAAGTGTGGAGCAGATGGAGGGCTGCCTGGCTGGGCACCGATTTCTGTTCTAATTTACATTTGTTTATCCTAACCTGTCAGTCTGGGCTCAACTGTCTCCTCCTTGAACTCAGCCCATCTTTGGGCTCCAGGATGGCCCTGGCACCTCTTCCTACAGCCTCTGCAGGCCTGCCCACCCTTCCTTGGGTGTGGGACTCTCCTCAAGGTTTCTGGATGACGCTGCCCTCTCCAGACCTGGAAACCTGCTTCTCACTCTCTGGGTGCCCTGTGGAGACCAAGGAGGCTCACATGTGAACGAGTGGGGGACGGGGTGCTGGAGAGGGAGCTGTGATGGTTACACTGGGAGCTCCTCCTGTTTCTCCAGTTAGCCTGTGGGCCTGGCCCAGGCAGACCAGGCTTTCTAACAGGGGTTCCAAAAGGCAGGAAAGGGGTTAGTCATCGACAGTCAAGATTTTAAGGAAGGCTAATGTTTACTGCATGCTTACCAGCAAGAAGGAACCCCAGCTAGTAAAGGGTTCTACTTTTGACTGGAAACATGCCCACTCAGTGAGGTAACTTCCAGTCTGCGGCGCTCACCGGAATGTAAGCAAGTATGTATGTAAGTCCTTGGTTTCAAAGGGGAAATAAATGATTACTTAAGAAATGCAGTTTAATAAGCAAAACGTTTGAAACAAGGGGGTCTTAGGAGCTTGATGGAAGCGACGAGTTGGGGACCTCAGGTCAAGCTGCCCACTCAGCACAGGCTCACTGAGGACCCCGGGAGGGGGGAGGGGCCGTGGGCCTGCTGGGGCTGGTGGAGGAGGGACAGCTGGCAGCAGGGGTGTCGCAGATGCTCTAGGAGGGAGTAGCATCTACGGGACTGGAAGCCAGGGGCAGAAAAGGGTTCTTTTTCTTTTTTGGTCAGGTGAAGCTTAAGGGTAGGGATATGAAAGGAAAGGAAGCAGTAAAAAGAAGGCAAGGGGCAGCCTGCATCAGACATAAAAGGCACTAGCATCAAAGACACCTCGCGGGGCTTCCCTGGTGGCGCAGTGTTTGGGAGCCCGCCTGCCGATGCAGGGGACAGGGGTTCGTGACCCGGTCCGGGAAGGTCCCACATGCCGCGGAGCGGCTGGGCCCGTGAGCCATGGCCGCTGAGCCTGCGCGTCCGGAGCCTGTGCTCCGCAACGGGAGAGGCCACAGCAGTGAGAGGCCCGCGTACCGCAAAAAACAAACAAACAAAAAGACAGCCTTGCCTGAGCACTTACTCTGCCAGCGCTGGTCTAAGCACCTCGCACGTCCGGATTCACTGAGTCCTCTGCCAGGCCCGGGACGCAGGTAGTTGCCCCATTTGCTTGCGGGGTAGGAAACTGAGGTCAAGCGGCTTGCTCAACTTCACGCCCCCAGTAAGTGGTGGAGGCGGGACTTGACCCAGGCCAGCTGGCTCCAGAGCCCGCGGGGCCTCAGCTCCTGACAAGCCAATTAGCCCAGGGCTCGGTTTCATCCACGCGAGGCTCCGGCCTGGAGAGAGTTCTGGAAGGGGTTGCTCCCCGGTGGCTGCCGGCGGCTGCTCAGCCAGCAGCTGGAGTGGGCGAGCGTGCGGGCCACCAGTCCTGGGAGGCTGGGGTGACAGCAGGCGAGGCAAGGGGGTGCCCCAGAGGGCAGCCTGGGTCTCAGTGAGGGCGGAAAGCGGGGAGAGGGCTGGACTGGGCGACCCGCCGGCCAATGCAGGCTGAGAGCTGTGGTGCGGAGTTGCGGTGAGGCGTCCTCCCCCAACCTGTGCCTGTGCTGAGTCCCGGGAGCGGGCACCGGGGCAGGCTAAGCAGTATCAGGTCATCTATAAAGACCCCCCGTGTGCGTGTGTGGGTGCTTCGAGGTGGAATGCGTCTCCCCTCAGGGCAAGCTGGCCGTGTCAGTGACCCCTGCCCCAGAGCTCGTGTCCCCAGGCATGACACCAGCCTCCATTCAGCTGGGCTATAACATGAACCCAAGGTAAACCCCCCTGCACGAACCTACTCCACCTTACACACCCGAATGACTCGAAATCCCTTCAAAATTTCCCCTGGGGAGGTGGACGACATTGCCTTCCTCACATGATTTTGTACTTCTCAGGAACTGCCATCAGAGCCCTGAGGCCTCCCTTTGGCTCTCTCTGCAGCGGTGGCCTGTCCTAGTTCTCTGAAGGGTCAGAGGACCAAGAAGGGAATGGATGCAAAGGACCCGGAACAGGGCCTGGAATATCACTCAGGTGCTCAAGAGGGCGGCCGTCACTATTAACACCCACCCACCACCTAATTTCTAGGGGCGCCTGGTACCCTCCTAGCTTCTACTCTTTCGGCACCTGCCCACACAGCCACAGGTCTCCGGGAGCTGGGAGTCCCATTCTGTGGCAGAAATGTGATCATGGAGTCGAAAGGGATGAATTTTTATGAGTGGCTCCTAAACCAGCTCAAAGGGCAGATTCCAAAGAGGACCTGGAATGAGGAGGCTTCTGTAGAGGGACTCTGCTCTCTGGGGGCTTCAAAGAAGGGGACAGTGGGCCCTGCTTTGGAGGAGCAAGTGTCTGTCCCACGCTATCTGGCTCATTCCAAGATGGTACCAAGGCAGCTGGCCCAGAGCAGGGAGGGCCATGCTGGTCATTCCTGGGTTGCTTGTGGGGCTACTTTTCCTGCCATCATTAGTCATAATTTATCATGACCCCAAGCATGACCTTGCAGGCTTGTTAAGTGTGGCTCTATGAAGGGGATCAGAAAATGAAGGAGCCAACGTGGGAACCCTGGAGAAAGAAAACATGAGTTACGTTAGGAAATAACCTTTGGAGTTACTGCGTATTTAACCTGGAGTCAGTCGTGGATCCTGCTGTCTTTGGTAATACCTTCCTTTGGTAATTTTCCCTAATGATCAGAACAACTACTTTCGTCTTGTTTTTCCCAGATGTTAGGCCATTATTTCAACCAAGCGCGTGTTGGACTTTAACCTGAGAATATGGCACTAGCTTTGAAGTCAGATTTTTTTTAAAACCGTGGGCTGGCCCTGGCTCGACCATCTGAAAATCAACTGGTATTTATGTATATTTAGACAGCCACATAGCTAGACCTATCCGCATCTACAAAGACTGCTTCAAAGTATCTTAGCTGGGGACACAGACACACAGAACTGCTGTGTGAAGCCTGGCCTTGGAACCGGCATCCGACCTTGGCCAGTCCCAACCACCCCAAGCCTCTCTCCTCCTGGGGAAAATAGCAAAAACAAGTATATGAATGTCTTATACAGGGCTCTGTATATAGTAGATGCTCAATAAATATCTCTTTATTTGGAGAAGCTGGGAAAAGGAAGTAGAAAGAAACAGAGAGACCTGAGTTCACTTCCTTTGTGTAATAAGGAAGGGGATGGAAAGGGAGAGATAGAGGGAAAGTAGATATGATGAATGAATAAGGAAATATACCATTCCCTGTCCGTGGGTAAGTTATTTAACTTCTTTGAGGCTTAGTTTCTTTATCTATAAGATGGGGATAATAACGCCTACCTCACTTAGCTGTTAGGAGGATTAGAAAAGTAGCTAGTATGGAATGTCACTCATAGCTCACTAAGGGCGGGGATCACCGTTACCACCACTCAGTACCCTGCGTCTATCACATGTCTGGTCTACTCTCCTGACTTTTACTCTCCTAGCAGTGCCGTGAGCACCAAAGATGCATAAACATAAAGGTGATGTTTCTTCTCTTGTTTTCATTTTAAAAAGCACCAATGAATTAATCACGATGCCATTAACAGAACTCGATGTCACGTTACCATTAGATACTGTTAACATTCGCGTTAAGAACCGTGGCACAGGCCGGTCCCCACGAACTGGGGCAGGTTCTGGGCTTGTTCTATTTATAGGCCCAAGCAAGAGGCAAACCGAATGTGGTCATTTCTCTGGCTAGGCTGTGACTCCAAAACAAGGGTCTGTAGCTGTCAGGAACTGAAACTGAGTCAGAAGCAAAAGTGGCTTGTGCGGCTCTAGATTTTCCTGCCCATGGGGAGGCGGGAGGCCAGACAAAGAAGCAGGTCACTGTGAGAGGCTGAGGACCTGCCGAGAGTTCAAGCAAGACGAGCGTGGGGCAGAGGTGGAGGGAACTCTCACGGATACACCTAACCCCTCGTTCGTTAAAATCAAGATGACATCATTTTGTTTTCCTAGTCACACAGACAGGGTCACTCTTCCAAAGGGGGCATATTCATTGGCAGGACTTTTTAACAGGGGCATTCTGCCTTTTTAGGAAGAGGCCAAAGTCAACATCAGAAAATCCTTTTTCTGGTCTGCAATAGTAACAGCCACTGTTTAGCAAACGTTTCTATGCGCCAAGCTCTGTGCTTTATATACTTTTCTTATTTAATTCTCACAACCCTGGGAGGCAGATGGTATTTATTCCCATTTTACAGATGAGGAAAACAAAACTCAGTAAAGAGATCAAGTAAAGATCCACACTGGAGCCCGCTCACCCCAACAGAGGCTCCCACCACTCGACGCTCCCTACTCTTCCCAAGCCTGCGTCCAGTGACCTCATGTTGGGAGCTTGGAATTGGTCATGGTGGAAGCATTTACACCATGGAAATCGGCAAACAATACAAACCAGCCCCCTCCTTTTATTTCTCTTCTTTTTTAAACTGCTGAAGAACTGCTCATTAAATATTTACCAGCCACTAAGTGGGCAGAACCAGGATTCAAACACAAGTCTCTCTCCTCCTCAAGCCCACCCTCTTTTCCAGTTCATCCCCAGGAGAAAACGAGCTCTCTCTCTCTCTCTCTCTCTCTAACAAAGCACCATCTCCCTATTGTCAGTGGGTCCTCAGGAAACCGAGAGGCTGGGAGAAGGCTGAAAACTGGCTGCCCCGGTCTCTTATGCCTCCTCCCCGGCCCCCCAGGAGATGCAGCCATTAGTAGTAAACACTCAGAACATCTGAGTCCTTTTCCTTGTCTGTGCTGAGCTAAAGATTCAACTGAAATTACAAGGGCCGAGTACGCTGGAGACAGGATTTACAAGGTAATAATAATGTGCTGTCGTATATGGCACTTTTGATCTTCAAAGCATTTTATAGCCATTTACTAATTAGTCCTGGGCTGCACTCTGTGCACGGGTGCAATGCTCAGCGATGGGCTGAACTAGCAAGAAGTGTTTAAAAAATACACAGGCGACTGTCGCCCGTTTCCAAGTGCCGCTTGCTTCCGCTGCTGTTGTGGGTAGAGATAAAAATCTCAAAAACACTGGTTCTGAGTCCCTGGCATTTGAAATATGAAGTGGCTATTGTCACCTTCTGTTCTTTGGCTCCGCATAAGAAAATGAGCCCAAATCCTCCCCCTGTGCGAAGGGGGCTGAAAGTCTTTTTAAAAATCATATCATCTCCATGCTCACAAACCTACACATAGTACATCATCCTTCGCTGGGGAAGAAAGAAGTCTCCGTTTGTTTACTAGAGTCACGGGCGAACGTGAGAAGCGGTACTGGATCTGGAGCTGGGAGCCCGGGCTGAGTCCTGACTCTGGCACTGACTGGCTGGTGATCATGGGTAACTCACTTAACCTCTCTGATCTTGCTTCCTCATCTGTGGAACAGGGGTGACCTTCCTCACTTGCTTACTTCACAGGTCTGCTGCAGAGATGTGCTGAGATAAAGTGCAGGACAGCACTTCTGGTTGGACTGGGCCTGCTTCCCAGACGTGCGGGCTACCGTTGACAATCTGGCCAGCCTGAGCCATCTGGACCCCAAGAGACTGGCAGGGGCAGGAGGGCCACTCCCAGGTCACACTGCCCAATACTGGCCGCTGTCACTGAGGACTGGCGATTTGAAATGCCAGGGGTCCAGGCCACGTGACCTCACCCCACCCCACAGCTGCCAACCACCCCTGGCTAGAATTGGAGCTGGAAACCCTTACTGGGGTAGGCAGCTGGCCAGGGTCAGAAGAGACTCCAGCATGGTTGTGACCACGTGCTCAACAGAATCACCTGGGGAGTTTTATCAAAATCTGGACGCCCAAGCCCCAGCTAATGAGATATGATTCAGCGGGCCTGCAGCGGGATCCTGAGAAGCAGCTTTTTAGAAAGCTCGCCGCGTGATTCTGACTACACGGAGAAGTGACTTACTCAGGGTCACACTGCCGGCTGACGGCAAAGCTACGGCGCCGACGCACGACTCTGGACTGCTCTCTGTCATGGGAATTCCCAAGGTTTCAAGGCAAAGTACTCAGGTGGTGAAAGATCCCAGAGTTGGGCAGCCCTTCGGCTGGAAGCCAAGCTGGGAGGTCTGTTCTACCTGTTCTCTCACCTCCTGAGAACATTCCTGGGTGCTGGAGAATACAGGATGGAGAGGTTCCCTCACTGGCCCCCAAAAGGGCCCCGAGCTGGCTCGCTTTCAGGCTGACGCGGTGAAACTGAGCTCTACCAACCACAAGAGGAGCTGAGGGAAGAGTGAGAGGCTGGGTTCCACCTGTGCGGGCCCTACAGCGGGAGAGAGGCAGGTGGGCCGAAGTAAGAGCACAGGCCACTCAGCCTGCTGGTTTCTCTCGCCTCCGTGCCGAGGTCCCACTTCCCTGTGTCGAAAGCCCTCAGGGTGGGACGCCGCTAAGCTAAACTAGACCTTGTCAAGTGGGCAAGTTGGCTGTGGCCAGCCTGGGTGTAAGTTGAGGGAAGTCGTGTGACGGCTCCCGACTCCCAGGTTTGCCCTAATTTGCTGGGAGAGTTTCTTTAGCTTGTGGGCCTTAGTTCTCGCCTCTGACGCTGAAGGGAGCAGCAGGGGAGAGGGGCTGGGCGTGGAAACACGGTGACTTCTCTTCTGAAACCCCGCTTGGCCCTGATAATCCGTACACTTAGGGACGATGGAGCTTGCTTGGGGCACCTTCCCCCGCTCCGTTCCCGGACGGCTGCGGAGCTGGCAGGCCTGAGCGCAGGGGTCACCCACGGGACCCAACCTGTGTCTCCCAGGTATAATTCGCACAGTGCTTCGTCAGCCCAAACAACTCTCCCATCAGCCTCAGGAGGAGGGATGGAGAGAGGGATGGGTTCCTTGATGCATTCAGCAACCTTCAGCGACTGCCTCCTGGGTCAGGACGGGCTTTGTACACGGCACACACACGGGGGCCTGGAGATGGGTGGGGGAGCGGCGTTTGACGCTGGCTCCCAATTGTTCCCGAGCGCTGGCCTAGGGCCCAGCTGGGTAGGTGGCTGAAACCTTGCCAGTTGGTCAGACTCATTCGGGCAGCACCTTTCCAGTGAGGGACTGTCCAAATGGGAAAGGTTGGGTGTGAAACACACACGCACAAGGCGCTAGTTCCAGGGGGAAAGGAAAAAGCTATCTGAAAACTTAAAAGAGGTCTCAGAGACAAAGGCTTTGGAATCAGGGTGTGTGCATTTATGATGTCTTACGTTCCCTGGAAAAGTAACAGCATCCTGATTTGTGACTTTATTTCTTCCAACTAAGAAGTATACTGAAGGAAACAAAGAGGGGGCAACCAGAGGTGGGGGGCTCTGGGACCCAGGTGCCCGCCAGCCAGCTCAAGTGTGGGTTCCAGTCGGGGCGCAAAGCTGCTGTGTGAGTGAAATGCTGCCGTGAAGACATTCCAATGGCTTCCAGGAAGCGGCCATATGTGCTGACACGCATGTGGACAGAGCAGCCTGGCTGGCCACCTCTCAAGACTGGTGTTTCCTAGAGCTTTCCATTGGCAAACGCTGCCTCCTGGAACTGAGGGACAAAGGTTTTGAAATAAGCCCTGGTGGGAAAGGGGGAGAAAAAAAATTGTGGTTAGCGCAAACATCTTGAAAAAAAAAAAAAGTGCAACTCAGAGCTTTCAACCTAACTCGGAACAGTTGTTATTTATTGTTCATGCATCTTGGATTGGATTTTCCTTCCCTGCTGATGCAAAGCCCTCTGGATTTTTCCAAGGGAGGTCCATACAGTTCACTACCGTGCTATCTCTCATGGATATTTAAAGGGCCTGTACCCGGACCTTCCTGGCTGCCAATTCCTATTAGACATCAGGACTCGGGTTCCGTCTGCCCTGCCCCAGGTCAAAGCCAAGGGTCCAAGCTACAAGCCAACCACCCGGTCGCTTTCGTGATCTGAAATATCAGCAAGGTTGCACTTTTACTCAGGTGGATCTCTGACTTCACAGAGACAGAGAGGGTCTAATAAGAGGGATTTCTAAGGGATCCATGGCCTCCATTCGTTGGCAGACGTATTTGTAGTTCGATCTACTGGCAAGAAAGCCAGGCTGGGTGTCAGGAGAACGTTCCCTGGTCAGCCACAGACGAGTGACAGGGTCTGGGGCAGACCGTTAGGCTTTTCCGCAACCAGGTTCGAATCTGGAGAAGCAGGCTCTCTGTCAAACGGCAGGAGAGGGGCACATGCCACACTGACCGTGCCAGGCACTGCCTTAGGTGCCAAGGGTTGTGAGATGACCCAGATGTGTCACCTATCATGCAGGTGATCTCAGTTTAGAGAAGGAGCAGACACACGAGAGATACCAACTGTGGTGGTGAGGGCGTTTACGGCAATGCCATGAGGCACCAGCCTCGGGCCACCAGTGAAGGAGGCGGTGAAGTAGCCATTTTACAGGTGTTCGAGGCAAAAGACACAGCAGGAGCAGAGGCCTGGGGGCACGGGAGGGCTTGGCAGGAGCTGGGAACTAAACACTCTTCCGGAAGAGAAAGGGTGAGGTAGAAAGCAGAGGGAGAGGAAGCTGCAGAGGTGGCGGTGGGCACCGCGTGTGCCTGCCAGGCTTCCCTCCCGCACCCCTGATGCCCGTGAGATCAGAGCAGTCACACCGGACTTATCCAGAAGTGGCTCACCTGGACCTGTGACCTGAGCTAGGAAGGGCCACCAAGACACCTGTCACCATCAGTACCACAAAGGCCTCGGTACCTCACCCACGTCTATGTTATTTAGGACATGGTTCTCATAAGCTTGGCGCTCCAGGCTCCCAGGAGGTCAGAAGCCCCACATTAGGAGTCGGGGAGCTAACTTAAAGGCAGAGGGCAGACCTGCTGAAGCTGCGAGAGGCAACAAGGCGAAACCCGTCTGTGAGAAGAGAGCAGAGGACTGCTCAGCAGTCATGAAACTCAAAAGGGTGGTTCATTGTCGGCGGTTCAGCGTCACATGGGTGGTTCAGCGTCGGGCGAAGAGCCCCACACAACTCAGCAGCCCCGGGGTCGCCACTGAGTCGCCGCTAAGAGCAGCCATTGATGACACCCGCCTGATCCCCTCTCCTAATGCCAAGTCACCGGAAACCCTCTTTCAAATTTCCGTGCTTTGCTGAATTTTTTCAGTCCCAGTCTCTGCAGCCTCTCTGCCACATTCATGCCTGGGCCCCCGTGTCTGGAAGCTCTCTGTCCCTGGGACATTACACATCTAGACCCGCTCTGTCCCTCTTCCTCTCCCTCCCGCCTTCCCCACTCCCATAGAAATCGAGTTGGCTACTCTTCCTGTCCTGCTCGCCACTCCCCTCGCGTCCTCTCAGGCTCGAAACACCCTCAGCAGAGAATCTGCCCCTCCCCCCACCCCAAATCTGGGTCTCCAGCCCTTATTTATCTCCCAAACTTCCAGGCCCACATTTCCAACCACCTCCAGGACATTGTGACCTGGGCGTCTCTCTATAACTCAAGCCAGTGTGTTCCAAATGTACTTTTTCATCAACATTACTCATTTGAAAGTGCTTCGGCCCCCTGGTACTTCTGTAACAGAACCCTCAGTTTCCACTTCTCCCTAAACCCCTGCGGTGAAGTCATCCTGAAGTTTCTTCCTCTTCCTCCCCTGTGTCCCAACACCTGGGCTCCCTCTCTTGTTACCTTTCACAAAACTGCTGTTTCTCCCCGGGACAAAAGGCTTACTTTGCGGGCTTCCCTGGTGGCACAGTGGTTGAGAGTCCGCCTGCTGATGCAGGGGACACAGGTTCGTGCCCCGGTCCGGGAAGATCCCACATGCCGCGGAGCGGCTGGGCCCGTGAGCCATGGCCGCTGAGCCTGCGCGTCTGGAGCCTGTGCTCCGCAACGGGAGAGGCCTAGAGGCCTGCGTACCACAAAAAAAAAAAAAAAAAAAAAAAAAAAAGGCTTACTTTGCTTTTCTGTTGCAACTAAATCAATTCTCTTTGAATGTGGGTCTCTGTCACTACCCCAACCGAGACCCTTCATCTGCCCAAACTCGCAGCCTGGCATGCCATGATTTTTACTATTTGCACTTTTCCTCAGTTACATTTTTGGGATCGTGCCTCCCCCGACCTTTGAGAAGCTAAGAAAGCTAAGGATGCTCTCCCAGAAAAACTGCAGGTAAGTCTCCTCACTGTGATGTCACATGCAGTCGGGGGACGCCGCAAGCCCCTTGAAGCCCACGCACGGTCCAGGATGCCGGCCCGCACTCCCGTCCCCTCCAGTGTGGCCACCTGCTCTTCCTCACACGTGCCATTTCCACCTCGGGGCTTTAGTCACGCTCAGGCCAAACGCCCTTGCCCCCATCAAGGCTTCCCTGGTCACCAGAAGGTCCTCTCCCTGCTTGCAGATGCTCTCTGTGCTTCTGCTGGGGCACGTGTCACGTGTCCACACGGCTTGCTGGCCGGGCTGCCCTGCCAGACCTGGAAAGCAGGGGCCATGTCCCCTTCTCTGTGACCCCACAGGCCTGCCCATACAGAGGGCCCAGTGTGGACTTCATGGCTGTAATTAAGGTCACTACCGACGGCCACCAGGTTTGCAAGAGCAGTTAAAGCACGTCCCTTGCACGCTGTCGAGGAAAGTGAGAGACAGCAACCCCACAATGCAGGCGAATGCAACGTTCAGCTTCTGAGGAAGAAAACTATAAACTGTCGTCCATTCTCAAACTTCAACCTATGCCGACGGTTAGTGAGAAGGATAAACACCTTCCTCCATCTGCATCCTGACCCAGCCAGACCACTACCTTCTCTGAGACTTAGGACCTCAAACCCCTTGCCCACGATCGTCCTTATGGGAAGGGGGACTGTGTTGAGGCAGAAGGGGCCCCCGACCTAGGGTGAGGCTGGCCGGGCGAGAGAAGCCCTGAGCTTTGTTTCCCCACAGTGAGGAGGGGCAACAAGCCCACCCTGATGCGACGCTCACACACAAGACGTGCGGGAAGGAACCTTGTCAACTGGCTGCCGCCACTCGGACGTGAGGGCCGTTCGTTCCTTCCCCGTGTTTCACCTGCTGCTATTTCCCCAGCGGTATCTGTGTTTGCTGGAGGGGAGCCTGGCAGCCCTTCTGCAGAGGGTCAGATGTTGACAGGCCGCTGCCCGTCTCCGCTGCATCTGCGTAACTGCCTGAAGGACACTGTGGAGTGTGACGTACCCCAGCACCACTGGGCAGGGTGGCGTCCCTGTCCCAAGTCACAGGGGAGGACACCAGGGGCACAGGCTGTTGGCTCCAAGATAGGTGCCCAATGAGGGAGCGGTGCTGGCTGCTGCTGGAACGGGCCCTGGGCACGGGGGCAGGGGCATCTCTCCCCCGCTCTCCCTCCTCAGGCCCGGCCTCACACTGGGCAAATCTCATCAGCTCAGTTTTTCCTTGGAAACTTCTGGGGGAGGGGCCACACCAGTGCAAGCTCCTTAGACCGAAAGGTCTTGGCGAGAGGGAGCAAGCTTTGCAGCAAGCTCTCTCCTTCTTCAGAAAGTTCTGAAGTTTCCTGTTGTGTCCTGGGCTTTCCCTGCCAGGGCAAAGGGTGTGACGCCCGGGGGAAGCAGTGCGGAGAAGGGCTATTTAAAGGCATGATGCCACCAGCTGTTGTCGTGAGTGCTTCTCAACGCGGATCCTCACCAAGTCAGCTCACGGAGGCAAGGAGGAAGGGGAGAGTGACAACTGGCTCCCATCCATTTATAGGTTTTCTTTTGAAGTGCTGTTTTCATTTGTTTCAGTTTTTAATCAGAGAAGATGGAGAGCTGCCCAGAGTATATTGCCTGCCAATGGCACTAGTTGTCTGTCACCTTTTAAAAAACGCTTTCACCCAAAGACGAAGTGTATGGTAAGCTTTAAAAGTCTAAGCGTGTTACAGGGGGGTGGGGGGAAGGTCTTCTCACGTCCCCCCTTAACTGGCCAAAAGGGCCCTCAGGGAGGGAGGCCTTGAGTCAGTCAAGCTCCTCATTCTACTCCCACTGGAAGAGACATTATCTTTAGACCAAATTCGAGCTAAATATGCCTTAGGACAGCATAAGGCTCTGACCCTCTTCACTGAGCTCAGTCCCTCTGCCCTGGGTTTTATTTAGTTTTTCGGCTGTGCTGTGTGGCATGCAGCACCTTAGTTCCCCGACCAGGGATTGAACCCGTGCCCCCTGCTCTGGGAGCACAGAGTCTTAACCACTTGACCGCCAGGGAAGTCCCTTCACTCTGGGTTTTACAAGATCACAACTCCATCCAATCCCAGAGTCGCAAGCTAGCAGAATAAAACTTAAAGAACCGACCCCAGGCTGAGGCCAGGTAGGTTTTCCATGAGTTGGAAGCAGGACTGGCTCCTGGCCTCAGCTCACAGGCGCAGCAGGGGCGGAGCAGACAGACCCCTGAGGCCAGGAATCAGCATGCTGGGCTGCTCAGCAGGTCTACTCTTCTGGGCCTTGGGTCCAGGAGCAAGTCTCTTCCCTTCTCTGGGCGCCAGTCCCTCATCTTCAAGGCAGGGAGCTGTGCCTGATGATCCAAGGCCTTGCAGGCTGGAGGCTGTGAAGGGCAGGCAGTGTGGGCTCAAGGCCTGGCCCTGCCCTTTACTGGCTGTACCACCTGGGCAAGTGACTCACCGGTTTAGCTTTAATTTCTTCAACTATAAGAGGTGAGCCACGACGCCTACCTTAAAGTATAGTCCTCACGAGGATTAAATGAGATGTTCCATGTAAGCACTTGGCCTGGTACCTGGCAAACGAGTTGATCAATAGGTGTCAACTGTTCCCGTGGGGACCCACCTGGGTCTGAGGGGGAGAGGCGGACAGCCAGGGCACTTGTGGCTGTGGAAGAGAAAACTCCTGTGTGGATGGAGAGGTCCTATGGTCCTTGCTCCCGGTTCATCCTTTCCCCTGGGCCTCCTTGGGTCATTTTTGACATATCGTATTGAGCTGGTAGCTGGAGGCACAGAGGTGGTCAGTCTCAGGATCGGACACCCAGCCAAAGTCGTTGGGACACTGCGCACCTCTTGCAATGCAGCCCGGAGCTGCTGGAGACGTGCTCGTGGTGCGAGCGGGAGGCACCCGCGCCCCGGCCGGCTTCTGCTTGAGCTGCTGCGTGTGCTCCCGTGCGTGGCTCTGGTCAAAAGCTTGGTCGGGGGGAGGTCGCAGCCGTGGACTAGATGGATGTTCAAGAATCATGTGGCTCTGGCTACCCCAGATGGGGGTATTGAAGCGGGCCCAGTCCTCAGACAGACCTTTTTCTGTCCAGGTCAACAAGTATTATAAAGGGGAGGTGGTGGGGCAAGTGAAAAGGGCACTGAGCCATGAGGCAGAAGACAGGGGCTCTAGTCCAGGCCCTGGCTCGTTGGGTCATCGGGAGCTGGGCCTCAGTTTCCTCACCTCTAACAGGAAGATGGATACTTGGCAATCTCTAAGTGCCACCCAGTAATGGCTCTGAGATAGCCACGTGACCTTGAGCAAGCCACTTAACCTCTTTGTGTCTTGACTCTTCACCTGTTCAGTGAAGGCACCAGGCAAGCCCAGGCCCCGATGCACCGTAGGTGACGGTGGTGGGGGGAGACGGTGGTCGCCTTAGCTGGGATGCTTTTTCACAAACACGGCAGAGCTCTGAGCAGATGTTCAGGGAACCACAGGCAGCTGGTGAGAGGGAAGGAAGGCCTGTTCCTCTCGGCCATGTCTGCCCTCCACCTGAGAGGAGGTCCAGAGTCAGGGAGCTCACACTAAGTTGTCAGGGGAAACAATGCCTGGAAAATCCAATCATCTATGTGTTCTGGGGAAGGGGCTCTGGGGGCACTAAAGAGAGTGGTGACAGGGAGCTGTCAGGAAGCTCCTCAGAGGCCTCGAGATGAGGGCAGTTAGGAAACTTTCTCCAACAAGTCTCACCAAAAGGGATTTTCCCCGCTGGAATTATAGGTCTAGATTTACTCAATGGACCTTTTCAAAAGAACAAAAATCCATGCAAGCAACGTCTGAACAATTGAATCAGTGCGGCTTTAAGAAAATGAAAACAACAACAGAGAACAAAAAGCCCTAAGAGGTTGGAGACTCCGGGGAAAGAGGAAGGAAGCCCGTAAAGCAGATTAAACATCGCACAGGTGGCACTCACAGCACTGCCGCGTGGGGCAGGAGTCAAGGTCCCATTTCGCAGGTGAGAAAACAGACGCCGAGCGAGTTTAGTTGAGATACAGCCTGAGCCCAGTGCCGCGGCGCTCGTCTTGCCGCGGGAGCGCCACTTCAAGGAGGAGGCCCTGTGACCTTGCCGCCTTCAGCCTCATATACTTGGGGCCTCGTATTTGGCAGGAGCCTAGGCAATTGCTCTCTTCCCAAACTGGACTCAGTAGCCTCTTTCTGGAATTCCCAAATGCTTTCCTCTGGGCAATCGTCAGATGAGCCTTACGACGCTTGCTGAGTCAGGCCAGGGTGGCGGTGGATAGCGCGGGGTGGGAGGAGAGGTTCGGGGACACGAACCTCCTCGTCAGGAGATCAAGGACACACAAATCAAGTCAGAATTCATTTTTGCAAATAGAGGCAAGTTCCCAAACATCTAAGGCTCCTCCCTTTTTCCAGTTTTCTTCTGCAGCTGTGACTTCAACCGGCACATGTTCTTAATCAGCCCTAAGCAAGCCGACCGTGGCCTGAAATCAAAGCAGTGCCGTAAACAGCGCAAGACAAGTCCCGCTGATCTTCCTTGTGGTCTTGCCTTGTCCTCATCGTCCCGAACGGCCACTGTAAATACTGACTCACTTGGGGTTACTGTCCCCGTGGCAAAGGGGTCATCCTTATAATGGAATCTCTATAGAGAGACCCGGTTCTGCCTCAATGCCTGTCACCCCAAACCCTCCAAAGGCCACTGTGAAGACGGCCCATCCAACTCTGGGCGCCTTGGTAAGCAAGTGCCCGGCACGATGGGACCTTATTTTGTAGCTGTGCCCTGAGCGATGTCAGCCTGGCTGCTGGTATGGGCTTAGGAACAAACAAGTGGCTGTAACTGGTTCATGTACACGGTCTCCCTAAATGTGCCAACCCTTGGGCAGGCCTGGTTCATTTTTAGGGGGTCCAAGATCGCAAAACAAGGACACTAACACACTTGAGATGCAAAGGCTTGACATCATACCGAGAACACAGTATCACACGCTCACAGCTTCGGGCAGAGGCCCTCGCCCTCGGCTGGGATCAATCTCCCCTCTGCTGGGTTCCGTGGCACAGTGGCCTCCAACCTCAGGCCCAGCCATGGTCCGCCTTGAGTTTGAGACGTTAGACTCTGTCTTACACAGCTCGGGCTCCTCGCCCGTGAGAAGTCTCAGTATGTGTAGTCTCAGTATGTGTTGAATTAAAAAAAATGCTGTTTTAGGAGGACTTCAACAAACACTCAACTGGGCTCCATTTCTAGACACCAAAGTATTGGGATGAAATCTGGCTCCTTCTCAATCACAGGGTACTTGTCAATGCGCGCTGAAATGATCACAATTACCTAGTGGTTCTTTCTCCTTCTGAGACTCTCCGAGGAGGCCTCCTGGAGCCGGGCCAGTTCCTCTGGGGCTTGAGCAGCGCGCAGTCAGCTTCTGCAACTGCAGGGCCAGGCCTTGCTCAGGGGTCGGGGTGGGGGGCTGTAGTCGCCTCTGCTCCCCGGGCGCCCCCTGCTGCAGTGTCTGAGGGGAGGAGGCCACGTGGGCCAACTGGCCAAATGAGAGGGAGGGGCAGGGCAGTCCTCGTGGGCTCCCCCAGCCGCAGGGCTGCCTTCCTCCCCTGGGCTCCCAGCTCTGTCTGCAAGCGTCTGTCACAGTCCAGCCATCCCCCGACATCCCACTAGAGGCTCCTTCACGGCAAGCCCCGCTGCTCATATTCAGACATCTCTGCAGCCCAGCTTCAAGTCTAGAGCCCGACGCACAGCAATTCAACAAACATTTCTCAAACGACTGTGAAAGCTTGGCTTATTTAAAGATGTACTTTAGAATTATAAAATTTTACAACAGAAAGAAACCTTAGCGGCCATATAGTCCGATCATTACAGGGAAGGGAAAACTAAGGGCTGGAGAAGTTGATGGTCCCTCTCACATGGCCTAGCTCTTCTCTGGAAGCCCCTTGGGGGCAGAATTTGGTGGTGGTTTACCCTTAGTGCCCCATGGTGCTCACCTTCCTTAGGGCCTGACAGCAGGAATGAATGAATGAATGAATGCATGGCTGTCCCAACGGGCTGCCCTAAGGCCCCAGAGCTAGTAGGCAGAATCTGAGCCCACCCTCCCTATCTCTTTACTCTCAGGCTGATGCTCTTTCCATCGTGAACCTGCTTGATGAGCAGCTGGAAGGAGGGGGCAGCAGCGTGGCCACTGAGAAAGGCCGGCCCCCCTCTCCTCCGGGGGTGTGTGTCAGCTGAGATGATGCAGTGCACCTGGCTGGGCTAAGGCTAGGGCAGAGAGTGGGTAGGTGGGGCTAAGGAATATGGTGCTGCCTGAGGCCTGGGACCCCGGAGCAGAGCCACCACCCTTTGTTCACCTTGTCTCACCATCTGCGCCTGCCTGGTGTGCCTTGGATGGCAGGTGCCTTGGCAACGGGCATCTCATGTTCTCTGCTGGCTCTGCCCAGGGCCGCACAGGTGGGAGCTCAGCCCTGGCTCTGCTGGTGGCCATGCAGATGCCTGTGGAGGGTGCTGGGATCTCCTACTCACGCAGCTCACCTGCGCTGGACTGCTGGGGAGAAGCCGCCGCCTGTCTGATGGCGGTGAGTCACCGTCAAAATCACAGATTACCCTCCTCCCCTTAATCAGCAACAGGGGAAAAACCAAAGGATGGCCCTCAAAGAGGAAGTGCTCGGGGTCCCAGGCGAGCTGACCATGCGTAGTGCGGGGCCTGGTCATGCCCCAGCGGGGATGGTGCCTCCAGGCTTCCGCTCAGCATCGCCAGGCATCGGCCTGCACAGGACAGTGCCGGACCCCCAAAGGGCTTCGAGAACGCTTAGGAGATCAACTCTTCGGAGCACGAAACAATCTTCTTCCCCCCCAGAGAGTCTCTCTGGGGCTTTTAAGTAATGCTCGCCTGGTTGTAAACCGGGTTTCTCCCAACAGACTCTCAGCATCCAGAGGCCGAAGCTCTGTCTCCCGGCGCGGCTCAGGCCCCTGCCTGCTGCCTTTTGAGCGCACACTCTGGGTGTTCGCCCTCCTAGCTGGGTGCTCACAGATACCCCCTGAAGATCTGGGGGAGGGGCAGCAAGGACGGCCATGGTCCCTCTTCAGTCTAATCCCCCCGCCCAGCAGCTGAAATGATATTCCCAGACGCCTGGCTCTCTGGGTTTCCAGATGGAAAAGCAACAATTCCCAAAGAAGAAACTACTGGATGGGAGAGGACATCCGCAGCCTACCCTCCCTGCTGGGGTGCAATGGCCTTAATGGGAACTTCAGGTGGGCTCCTGGGCTGGGAGTGTGGGCAAGTTCCACAGCAGGCTGGCAGGAGGCAGAACTTCTGCAGGTGGAGGGCCCTACGGGTCCTCTCAACCATGCTGAGGTTCATGGCAAAGATGGGGAGGGGCGCAGAAGCAGAGCTCACTTGCCCTGCAGACCCGCAGGGCTCATTCCACCCTGCACGAGCACAGGGCCCGGCACATGCTGGCAACAGCTAGCTGTGTGGCCGTGTGCCAGTTACAAAGAGGGAGGGAGGGGGAAAGGCCTGGAAGGAAAGAAAGGACACACATACAATGTGGATAAATGATATCCACACAAGGTATGAAACAGGCTTGTTCAAACGATAGGTGTCATCCATTAGTGGGTTGTGAAATCAACCTAGTGGGTCCTGACCAGCATTAAAATAAAATGAAATCAAAATCAGAGTACATCACATGTGGCAAGTAGAATTTTTTGTGTGTGAAACTTTTGTGGATGTAAAATAAATGTCTTCCTGTGGATTGTGGTAAAAAAGTCTGGAAGCCAGGAGTATAAAGGAAGGGAGGTGCCTACTACATGCTAGACTTCACGCTATTTGTTTTCATCTATACTGTTTTACGTTTACTCCTCCTAATGGGACTACTACCACGCAGGTATTAGTACAGGTTCCCCCCACCATCTGAAAGTAGAGCATTCCTATGAAACCTTTCGAAATGGCAGAAAGCGAAGAAGCAATTAACTTAGGACACATCTTGCTAACGGATGCAAAAATAAAATGAGACAAAGCAAGATGCTCGCAGACAGTTCAAAGCTATGGTGGCCTGATGCTGAGATGCCGCCGAGTGTGGTTCCTGGGGAAGGAGCTTGGCGGCGCCACTCTGGCTGCTCGGGGTGCGCTCTGCCTCTACAAGGGTTTGCCACAAAACAAACGCTGAATGCTATTTTTGCTTTTCGCTTTTTTTGATAAAAGTGAAAATCCTCTTTGGATGTCTTTTAGTTACTGAAAACAGGTACTAATGTAGGTCTTTTGTAAAAGCAAAGTGGGGCTTCCCTGGTGGTGCAGTGGTTGAGAGTCCGCCTGTCGATGCAGGGGACGCAGGTTCATGCCCCGGTCCGGGAGGATCCCACATGCCGCGGAGCAGCTGGGCCCGTGAGCCATGGCCGCTGAGCCTGCACATCCAGAGCCTGTGCTCCGGAACGGGAGAGGCCACAACAGTGAGAGGCCCACGTACCGCAAACAAGAAAAAGCAAAGTGGCATAAAGCGAACTTTCAAAAAGTGGGGGACACCTATATCTTTATTTTTGCCAATGAGAAATCTACAATTCAGAGATGCAAAGTAACTTTTCTAAGATCACACAGCTAATAGGTGGCAATGCTGTTTATGATTCCAGAGCTGCTTGACTCCGAAGAGCACATTCTTTCCACAACGCCATGATTTCCAGTGGAAAAGGTGCTGGCAGCTGAGTGCAGAGACCAGGCCTCCCCCTCGGGATCTGCTGTGTGACACTGAATCACTCCTCCGTTTCCTCATTCACACAACGAAGGCATGGGAGCGGTGATTTCTAAATTTCTTTGATTTGGTGATCCTCCCCCTCCCAAACATCATTTTAGGCATATCTCATTCTCCTTCATTAAAACTCCGTAAAATTGGACTTCCCTGGTGGTGCATTGTTTAAGAATCCGCCTGCCAATGCAGGAGACATGGGTTCGAGCCCTGGTCCTGTGAGATCCCACATGCTGCAGAGCAACTAAGCCCGTGTGCCACAACTACTGAGCCTGCGCTCTAGAGCCGTGAGCCACAACTACTGAAGCCCGCTCACCTAGAGCCCGTGCTCTGCAACAAGAGAAGCCACCGCAATGAGAAGCCTGCGCACCACAAAGAAGAGTAGCCCCTGCTCGCCACAACTAGAGAAAGCCCGCGCAGAGCAATGAAGACTCAACGCAGCCAAAAATAAAAATAAATTAATTAATTTAAAGAAGAAAGGTGCTTATGTTTTTAAAAAACAAAAACAAAAAAACTCCATAAAACTGGAATTGCCAATGGCCCAGTAATGAATGTTGAGGGCTCCTTACTGCCAACTCCCATTACACCTACGTTTGTTCTTACAAACCCCCCTAAATGGCCCTCTTGTAGGTCTGTGTGTCCAGAGGTGGTGACTGGTATCTTTAGCTCTCATTTAGGGACCTGCATTGGGTGATTTTTCAGTAGAATTATGACTGTGATAACAAGGGATGAAAGCGATGAACTTGACCTCCCTCTCACTTGTCCACCAGGTTCCTGGAAGTATTAATGTACCCTACAGAAGAACAAGGCCTAGTCTGAATGTCTGGGAGAAGGAAAAGAAGGGCACGTGCAATTCAAACAAGTGCACATGGGAGGCACCATAAATGTTCTCTAAATAACGAGCCCCAGAAGAGCAAAGGATACCCGGAAGGTTCCTTTAACAGTAAAGTCATCTGTCATCTTAAAACTCTCCAGGGTTGTTGAGAAGTACCACGTCTGTAAAGTACTATAAAATGGGAGGCATTATTACCCTGACATAATCAAGCTTGAGTTGTGATCCTGGCTCTGCTTCTCACCTGCTATGTGACCTTGGATGAGCCACTTCACCTCTCTGTACCCCAAATGCCTCATCTGTAAAGTGAGGGGATGGCTTCTGAGCTTACTTCCAGGTCTAACGTATAGTCATCCCCTGGTATTCGCAGGAGACTGGTTCCAGGACCCTCGCGGATACCAAAATTCAAGGATGCTCGGGCTTCCCTGGTGGCGTAGTGGTTGAGAGTCCGCCTGCCGATGCAGGGGACACGGGTTCGTGCCCTGGTCCGGGAAGATCCCACATGCCGCGGAGCGGCTGGGCCCTTGAGCCATGGCCGCTGAGCCTGCGCGTCCGGAGCCTGTGCTCCGTAACGGGAGAGGCCACAACAGTGAGAGGCCCACGTACCACAAAAAAAAAAAAAAAAAAAAAAAGTATGCTCAAGTCCCTTATATAAAATGGCATAGTAGGGCTTCCCTGGTGGCGCAGTGGCTAAGAATCCGCCTGTCAATGCAGGGGACACGGGTTCGAGCCCTGGTCCAGGAAGATCCCACATGTCACGGGGCAACTAAACCTGTGCTGAACCTGCGCTCTAGAGCCTGCCAGCCACAACTACTGAGCCCGTGTGCCACGACTACTGAGCCCACGTACCACAACTACTGAAGCCCGTGCGCCTAAAGCCCGTGCTCCACAACAAAGATAAGCCACTGCAATGAGAAACCCCGCACCGCAATGAAGAGTAGCACCCTCTCGCCGCAACTAGAGAAAGCCCGTGCATGGCAACGAAGACCCAACGCAGCCAAAAATAAATAAATAAAATAAATAAATTCATATTAAAAAGAAATGGCATAGTAGCTGGCCCTCCATATCTTTGGATTCTGCAGCCTTGGATTCAAACAACTCTGGTTTTTGATCCTCCGTTGGTTGAATCCGTGGATATGGAACATGCAGATACGGAGATCCGACTGTACTTGCATATGACCTGTGCACATCTCCCGTACACTTTAAATCATCTCTAGATTACTTAAATACCTAATACAATGTAAATACTATGTAAATAGTTGTAAATACAATGTAAATGCTCTGTACATAGCTGCTGTGTTTGGCAAATTCAAACTTTGCTTTTTGGAACTTTTTGGAATATTTTTCTTTGAATATTTTTTTTTCTTTGAATATTTTTGAAATATTGTCCTGATGTGGAACTCACGAGACATGGAGAGCCGACTGTACCATTATCCATTATTAATATTATTGCTTTGGGATCAATTTAACCACTTTAGCCAGAGACAGTTTCTTTAGTGGAAGCAGTAATTTAATAAATGACCTCTCCCTGTGCTTTGCTAAAGGGGTTCCCTCCTTAATAAGCACCATCAAAGGCATGGCAAGAGGTTTCTACCAATCTCCCTTTTGTCTCTGGGTCTGACTTAGGACCCCAAGTATGGAGGCCAGCATCCATCCTTCAGACCAGCAGACAACCAGACATTCACTCGTTCATGCCGACCGAGCTCCTGAGCTAGACAAGGGCTGGTTTCTGCAGGGGGCAAGGGATGAATCTGAGTAAGGCCTGGCCCTCAGGGGACACACAGGCCCTGGACTTCCAGTCAGACTGCTGCCTGCTCACCCTGGGTGGGAGTTGGATGGCTTCACTTCACAGTCGGGGGCCAAGCCCTCCTCCGCTGGCTCCTTCTTCCTGCTATTGCTCTGGAACAACCAGAACAAACTTTCTGCCTGGAGTTGGCTTTCGTTTCTGCTCAGAGCTCTGCCAGGCCATTAGCCAGTAGGCCAGACGTCTAGCACTTTTAATGACAATAATAATAATTTGCATTTATACAAGGTCTTTCATCAGGGAATCTTAAAGTGTTTTACAAACAATAATTAATTCTCCTTGGCAATTCTGGGGGCCAGCTATGTAGGAGTCCCTTTGCTTTGCAGGTAAAGGGTACTTTCCTGAACCATGCAACATTTTGGGGGCCTCCCTATCTACCCAAAACCTACCCACACTCAAGGCCTGGCATAAGCCTCAGGCCCTCCGCAGAGCCGGCAGCACTTGTAAGAGTTATAATGTTTTTCCTTCTCCTGAGCTGGAATTTGTCCCCTGGGAACCCCTACCCACGGGGCCTCCTTTTGCCTTCTGTAACAAAACAATCCTACCTAAACTGCCTGGGGTTGCTGGTTGGCGTCCCTTATATACACGTTGTCTACCTCTGCGGTCACCCTTGGGTGGAGTTTTGTGGCTCAGTCTCGCTGAGGTTCAGTGAAGCCTTGTGAACTGAATGGTGGGAGCAGCTGAGGCCTCCACCATGTGCTCTGAGCTCCAGGGCCAGGCTGACTTCCTGGGCAGGAGTTCCCCGGGTGTTACTGGCTCTGGAGCCGTGGGTCTGCCCATCTTTAAATGCAGCTCTTTAGATGTTTCCCCCTCTGTGTAGACACAGGAGGCTTCCTGCATTCATTTCTGGGGGCTGCACTTCAGTGACCCAGAAATATGCTAAATTTCTGTTGAATGGCTGAATGACAATGAATGGATATCCTTCTTTCCTAAATCGATCATCTTAAGTCTAGGCAATAACCGTCAGTCGTTAAGGACTGGTTTTTGGAGACCAAGCCAGACAACAACCTCTTTAGTTCTTCTTTTTTCTTAAAAAAATGTTTTTTAAATCCTTTATCAGAATAAATACTTGGCGCTACACTTGAGAAAAGGATTCACTGATTGCTGAGCTGGAAACCCACACAAGGACAGGAGCTCCATGCCCCTCCTCCTCTTCCAGGGGTTAGAGACAAGGGAGGACTCAGCACTGGGGGGCAGGGGGGCGGGGGCAGAGGGGCGAATGGAATCCTTTGCTAAGTTGATTTCAAAAAGCTAGATCTTCTGGGGAAACCAACAAATCCCTTGAGTGGCCTCTGGGTCCTTGCTGGTAGCTTTATGCCTGAAAAGACACCGGCCCTCCCTCGGCCAAGAGTACATTTTTTGGGTGAGATTTTTCTCCCAGCGGCTTGCCGTGGAAGGAATTCCGAGCATGCATCAAAGGCCCTTGTTCTCCTGAAACCTGCGCCCTGTGAACATGAGGTTTGGCTTGTGGTGACAGAGCCTCGTTTTGCTCTGACTTCACGTGATTCCCACTTACTGGCCTAGAATCAGGGGTGATCAGTTTTGGCTTGGATTTGGCCTGGCTTATTGACCTGGGGGAGGCTTGGGAGGAGAAAAGTGGGCTAGAGAGGAAATCTGCTATTACCCTCCCCGAGTCTCCATGTATTTCTCTCCGATGGGCCCAAAGGACCCGTGCGGTGGTTGTCAGGCAACAGTGCCAGGCACGCGGTAGGAACTCAAACCAGAGTAGCTTCCTTTCCTCCCAACCTCCCCTCCCACCGCCTAGCACTTTAATTTAACACACATTTATAGAATAGCTCCTGTTTACAGGAGGGCCTGGAGTACCAGGGACACTGCCTGAAAGTACCTGCACCTATTAGGCATTTAATAGTTGTTGGATAAGAAAATGAACTAACTTGGTCCTTGGTATTTTACAGTTTATAATATTCTTTTAAAAATAACCTCATTTTGAAAAGGGAACCCTCCTGCACTGTTGGTGGGAATGTAAATTGATACAGCCACTATGGAGAACAGTCTGCAGGTTCCTTAGAAAACTAAAAATAGAGCTACCATACAACCCAGCAATCCCACTACTGGGCATATACCCTGAGAAAACCATAATTCAAAAAGACACATGCACCCCAATGTTCATTGCAGCTCTATTTACAATAGCCAGGACATGGAAGCAACCTAAGTGTCCATCGACAGATAAATGGATAAAGAAGATGTGGCACATATATACAATGGAATATTACTCAGCCATAAAAAGAAACAAAATTGAGTTATTTGTACTGAGGTGGATGGACCTAGAGTCTGTCATACAGAGTGAAGTAAGTCAGAAAGAGAAAAACACATACCGTATGTTAACACATATATATATGGAATCTAAAAAAAAAAAAAAAGGTTCTGAAGAACCTAGGGACAGGACAGGAATAAAGACACAGACATAGAGAATGGACTTGAGGACACACAGAGGGGGAAGGGTAACCTGGAATGAAATGAGAGAGTGGCATGGACATATATACACTGCCAAATGTAAAACAGGTAGCTAGTGGGAAGCAGCCACATAGCACAGGGAGATCAGCTCGGTGCTTTGTGACCGCCTGGAGGGGTGGGATAGGGAGGGTGGGAGGGAGACACAAGAGGGAAGAGATACGGGGATATATGTATACGTATAGCTGATTCACTTTGTTATAAAGCAGAAACTAACACACCATTGTAAAGCAATTATACTCCAATAAAGATGTTAAAAAAAAAAACAACCCCAACTTCATTTTAATGCAAGCAACAGTCATGTGTGAAATAGAGAGCATTACTCTACTTCCACTGTACACATGAAGAAACAGGCTTGGAGAGAGTAGGTAACCTACCCAAGGTCAGGTGCGTGGTAAAGGCAGAGTGGGGTTCAGATATGAGCCAGTGCCCTGCGACAGCACACTGCCAGCCCCGGAGGGCCTTCTCTGGCCACAGGCTTGGAGCAGGAAAGGCATGGCTCTGGTGCACCCACGTTCCACTAGAAGGGTCCTTCTGAGCACTGCTCCCCACCCCATATCTGGCCATAACCTCTGCAGCTAAAGGTGTGGGGCATCATCATGCATCTGGTGACTTGGAACAGTAAAATTTTTAAATTGGGAACATTTGCTAACTGGGAGATGTCTTTCTCTTAGGCCCTGGGGCTCTGGTCCGAAACTAGTGTACAGGGCTATTCCCCAATGTCGACTTCATGGGCTCCCACCACCCTTCCCTACAGGGTGCAGCCACACTGATGCCCACACTCCACCCATTCTCCTCCCGGTCGCATCCTTCTAGGGCACAGAGAGAAGTGCTCTAGGCCACAGGACTCTAACTGCTTCTTAGCACAGCGCTCTGCACGGTTAAGGGGCTCAGAACAGTGACAAACTACATTCCTTCTTATTCCCAGGAGCCTTTTAAGATCCAAGAAAGGGAACAGGAAGTAGATACTGAATCCTCGGCTACCCGGGCTCCCAGCCTCTTTTTCTTCCCAATCCTCTGGCCTCTGGACTGCTGGGAACCGCTGATAGATGCAGAATGAAAAGGGTAGGTTAGGAATCTTTCAAAATTTGCCCACATGGCTGGCCGGCCCCAGTACAATTTCCAATGTGAGTTGAGAGGTGGAAACCAGATCTGACCACAAAGCTGTCTCACCCACGGAGAGTTCATAACAGCCTTCTCAAAACCATGCTGACAACACGCCCTGCAGAGGAGGGTGTCCTGGCGGAATGTCGTCACCGCGCACACTGGGCGACGTGTAACCCAGCGCCTGGGGAGTGAGGTCAGTCCCCACCATCGTGAGCTCGTCTGCTCTGGCCCTCTTAGCACATTTCTTTGTGCTGCTAGCATATTACCTCTGAGATCTAACTCTGTGGAAAATTATGTGCATTCCTTAAGCGGAGCCAGTTTTAGGTCAGAAGTTGGCAAAGAAGAGCCAGGACTTGGGCTCTCCAAAATAAGCACCTCAACTAGATCAGGGCCCTTGGTGCAGCTGGGGGAGGACCATGTCTTGGTGCTCCCAGCCCCGGGGCTCTGAGCCACTCTGCACTGTGGCACTGCTGAGGGGATGGGTATTACTGGGCGTGCGGGAGACCAGCCCAGGCTGCTGTGGTCTCAAAAACCAAGGCCAAGGAGAGTTAACCTGTTGTTGGTCAGCAGGACCCTGTGAGGGGAGCCCCCCACTAGACTTCTAAGATGCCAGGTAGCAGGAGTGGCTGCTCCACTGGGGAGGGCAGCATCTGCTCCGCACCAAGGAGTCTGGCCAAACGAGCAAGTGGGGGCTGAAATCCAGTCCCTGCCCATTTACTCAGCTGTGTGCTCGCCCAGGGCTAGATGCCTAGAGAAAGGGGGAGGTTTCTCTTACCCAAAGCTATTAGCCAAGTCTGCATCAACCCAAAGGGGCACCTTTTCCTAGTCTGCACAAAAGTTCTTTGCAGGCCAGGGTGGCCTTGACTGGAGGACCATGCAGTTCTGTGCTTTGGATCCCCTATTATGCCCTGGGAACGTGGGTATGGGATGCATGTCACTGGGATGCAAATTTTATGTTAGAATCTTGTTTGGACTGGCACCAGGGGAAGAAGATTAAAAAGACTAGTTCTTCCCTAGTCTCTGCAGTTTTCAAGGCTTCTTCCTGTTTTTCTCACCATGGCCACCAACCTACCTTGCCACTTTGAGCTATCCTGCGCCATCTCACTGCTCAGACTCAGAGACAGGCAAACACAAACAGCGGGTGGGGTGGGTCCAGGCAGCCACACAGGTTCTCAAGGCAGCATCTGGCTCCCTTTCCTACCATAGTTATCAAGCAGATGAATCAGTGTTCTCCTCCACGTGGGTACAGACGGGTGTCCCACCTTGAACCATGCCACTGAATTCAGTCAGAGCTGTACAGCTGGGGTGTCTTTTTACCAAAATTGGTGGACACCAAGGATGCCAGAGCCCTCAGACCAATAAACGAATACAGACATACAGCAAAATAAACTATACAAACACAGCAGAATAAGCCCCCTCCCTTTGTAGATTTCAGCAACCTCGAGGCGTGCTTTGCATTGTAACTGCTGCAGGGGAGAGAGAGGGCCCCTTCTAGTTAGCCCCTTATTAGGTGCTTCAGGAGCTTGTGCTGTAAAAGAACTGCACGAGTTCGAAAGTCATGGAAGGTTGGATTTGAAAACCCTAAAGGTCATCTAATCCAGGGGTCAGCGATGTTTTCCTGTAAAGGGCCAGACAGCAAGTGTTTTCAGCTTTGCAGGCCATATACCCTGTCTCTGCAATTCAACTCTGCCCTTGGAGTGACAGCAGCCATGTGCGATATGTAAATGAATGGGTAGGACTGTGTTCCAATAAAACTTTATTTATAAAAACAAGCAGCTGGCTAAACTTGCCCTGGGGCTATTGTTTGTCAATTCTTTACCTGTCCAACCCCTCTATTTGCAGAAAAGAAGTGAAGTGGCTCCTTCCCAGTCACAGGACCCACCTGAGACCATCCAAGACCAAGACCCCAGGGGAGGAACAGAGGTGCTGCTGCAGGCCTCAGAGCCACCAGTGCGGAAGGCCAAAGTAGCCACTGGGATAACCGGAGATTTTGACTCACACATTCAAGTTCTCCAGAGAGGACTAAACTACAAGTGGAAAATCACAGGTTGAAATCTAATGGGATCGGGAAAGACAACCCACATATAGAGCTCGGCTTGCAGAGGTGTAACTGTCCGTTATATCCTCATAAGTATATGTTGCTAATGTTCATTCATCAGTTAAACTCAGGCACTGTCTTAAAATGTCTCTGGTGAAGGGCTGGAAAAAATGGGAAACAAGGACCTGGAAAGCCACTGGCACTTGCCTGTGAACAATATGAGAAGAAAATAGCAACTTCATTTTTTCCAGTCAGCAGCTAGTCAAACATCAAACAGTACAGAAATGGTCAGAAAGGACAGACGCTCTCGTCCAGAGCCGAGAACAGGTTGTTTCGGCTGTCAAGCATTTTCAAAACAAGTTTTCTTGGTCTCATGACAGCCTGTGGCAAGAACAAGCAAAAAAAAAAAAAAAATGGTGGAGGGCTTCCCTGGTGGCGCAGTGGTTGAGAGTCCGCCTGCTGATGCGGGAGACACGGGTTCGTGCCCCTGTCCGGGAAGATCCCACATGCCGCGGAGCGGTTGGGCCTGTGAGCCATGGCCGCTGAGTCTGCGCTTCCGGAGCCTGTGCTCCGCAAAGGGAGAGGCCAGAACAGTGACAGGCCCGCGTACCACACACACACACAAAAAAGTGGAAGACCCCCTGATGGCCTCTCCGGGCTTCCACGTGGGCCGGCTCTGCCCGCACGGCCAGGTTTGCTTTCTGAGTGCATATAAAGCTGGTCTTAGGGCTAATGTCACCTTGCCAGTGACACCACTGAGTAAAGGGCTCCTCTAAGAACTCTCTGGCATCCAGATAATCATTCTAGTCTGAGGGGAATAGGTCAAAGGCACTCTTAAACCCAAGGGTGCTGTACTGCTCCAGCCTACGCCCTGCTTTGTTTTAATTTTCACCTCCTGTTACGTGGACAAATTACTCCTCTGAAAGCGAGGTTAAAAGCCCTCTGCTTTGAGATGGATTTTTCCATCTCAACCGCTGAACACTTGGTCAGGGTGGGGCAAAGGGATCAGCAAGGAGGCACTGCTGGGGAGGAGGGCGAAGATCAAGCTGGTCTAGAAAATGCCATGAACTCCGTACCAGGAGTGAACTTGCTCTTAGGGGCAGCAAGCATGAAGCTAAGAGCGGCAGCGCTGAAGGACATGCAGCCGAGTGGAGATCTGGGGATGACAGCTGTCAAGTAGTCCAGAGAAAATGTTCCCAAGTCAACCAAACAAGTGTGTTGGGAATTCTCAGACCCCCTGAATTATTACAGAAGAACTCAAGGTAGTAGACCCAGGCTGAAGTTCAGACTCAAATTCTGGATAGCTGTGTGACCTTGGGCAAAGCACTTCCCTTCTCTGGGTCTTCTTTGTTTCACTTGCATAGTGAGGCAGCTGGACTGTCCTCCCAGCTCCAGTACTGTGGTCCCCAGACTCCCCAGAGCAGGGAGCATGCGGTCAGTTACTATCATGCCTGCTCTGGCCATCTCAAGTCACTCACGCCACAGGGACAGCTAAAGTCGCCACTTTTAGCAATGTTCCTGGAAGAAGCTCTGTGAAAGAGGGCTTGCACTTATTCCGTGAGACAAGTTATCAGACCACAAAGGCTGTCTTCATTCTGCCAACTGTCTGTGAGAATGTTCTGAAGAAAGCAGGCTGGGGAGATGTGAAGGCTGGTACAAGACATCCTGCCCCACTTGACCTCTGCTCCCACCCCAAACACACATAGCGGGACCCATCAGCATTTACTGTCTCTACCCAGGAAGTGATTTGAAGGCACTGCCGAAGTCTGCTGAGCAGAGCCTTTATTACCTGAGGGACGAGACTAGAAGATGGGGGGGTCCCCCTCCCCAGGAAGGCGGACAGATTGTTCTGACCGATTCCTGAGCTGTCCCTCCACAAAGGATGCCCATATCAATTTAAATTTCAAATAAACTTCAAATAACATTTCAGTGTAAGTATGTCCTAAATTTTGCATGGGATATACTTATACTAAAATTATTTGTTGTTTATATGGAATTCAAATTTAATGGGGCAACTTGTATTTTTAATTGCTAAAGCTGGAAACCCTAACTCTGGAGAATAAGAGTCAGTCTCCTGGGTATTGAGGTGGCAAAGAAAAGGTGAAAGGGCCCAAGACAAGCATTCCTTTATAGTGGTGCACAAGTGTGACCACAGATCTCAGTTTTTACTGCCTTCCTTACTATTTCCAAGGCAAGAAGGCTCTATTATGCTTTATATATCTATGCCAAGGCAGGTCACTGTATCAATATGTAATCTGCTAATTTAAGAAAAACCTTATTGCCTACAGAAAAGGAGATCAAGTGTCTTAGCACAGCAGTTAATAACAAGTCACCATTAATTGAACATCAACAATAACCCAGACATTTTACAGTCATTTTCCCACTTAACATTCACAGTCCCCTGTGAGAGAGGACTGTTATCCTCATGTACAGATGAGAAAACCAACATCCACAGCGGTAACAAAACACTGCTAGCAAGTGGCAGAACCAGGATTTGAATTCTGGCTGGTCTGATCCCAGAGCATCATTCCTTCTACTGTGCAGAGCTCTGTTACCTGCCTCTTTTCTTTCCTTCTCTCCTGCCTCATCTACTGCTGCCCTCTTCAAAGGAGACTGGCCTACCTGGAACCCCATGGTTCCTGGCCTCTGAGCCTCTGTTCCCTCTGGCAGGAGTGTCCTCCCTCCATCTCTGCACATCAGTTCCTACCCACCCTCTAGAGTCAGCCACCTCAATCTCAGGAAACAGACATCATCATCTCTCCTCGGGACTCTGACTGCATTTCACCTGCATGTTGCACAGGCTGCTGCCTGATAAGTTATTTATGTAGAATTTTCATCTCACCTCTGGTCCAGTGAAGACAGACTGTGTCCCACGCATCACTTAACATGGTGCCTGATACCTACTTTGAATTCAATAAATATTTGCTGAATGAATGAATAAAAGAATGGGAAAAATGCTGGTGATCTGGGCAGGACCTAATCAAAATGACTGCCACTACAAATCCACACTGGGGCTTGCCAAACCTGTGTGCTGACCGAGGCAGAGAACCCAGAGACCCTGCAGTTACAGACAGACAGCTGAGCTCACTTGCCTGGCAATTTTGGGATAACTCAGGCAATCAGTCTGAGGAAGAGTGGCAGGGCATTGTAAGAGCAGAATGTCAGTCTAAAAGTTGGGAAACCCAAGGTATATCCTCAGTTCCTACACTAAGTTACACTGTGACCTTGGACAAGTCACTTCACTTTGTGGGGCCTCAGCTTCATCATCTGTAAAATAGGTGTAACGGCAGTACCTGTCGCATAGGGTTGTTACAAGAATCACAGGAATTAAAATATATAAAGCATTTACAGCTGTGCTGGTGCAGTGAAAGCCTTCAATGCATATTTATTCTTATCATTGTCTATAAGATGATCAGGAGAGACTGGTTGATCCATTATCACTTATTCTCAGAAAGAAACAACATGGTCTTGCCTTTACATATACGTTCCCATAAATTTCACTTTTCTGGGCAACTGAAATAATGACAATTTAAAGATTATCCGATCCCCAAAATGATCAATAATGGAAAATTTTGGTCTTCTAAATTTGATATTTAGAAGAGCTACAGAGCTTCCCACTTTGCAATTTTGACTTGTACTCAGTGTACTGAGTAGTTAATGTCATGGATGCCCTATCATTGGAACAGAATCTCAACCAGTGATGGACGGTTCCAAAAATCAATCAGTGGGCTTTGTAGCTGGGACTCTTCACAACAGGTGGATGAGCTTTAGCACCTGGAGGGCAGCGACCCTGTGTGTGTGTGTGTGTGTGTGTGTGTGTGTGTGTGTGTGTGCGCGCGTGTGTGCGTGTGTGTTGTGGTCCCCAGTGCTTTGCACATACTCTGTATATACAGTTGACCCTTGAACTACATGGCTTTGAACTGCATGGGTCCACTTAACCACGGAGATTTTTCAATTGTAAATACTACAGTACTACACAGTCCATGATTGGTTGAATCCGCGGATGTGGAGAAACTCTGGATACAGAGGGTCGACTGTATGTTATATGTGGATTAACCCTCGCATTGTTTGAGGGTCAACTATTGTGTATATAGCTCTTAAATGTTTGCTGAATGAATTACTAGCAATAACTTCACTGCAGAAGCCGTTGTTCCACTTGATTCTTATAATCACGGCTGCTCTAAAGCCTGTTCTCCCCATGGCCGTGGCACTTCTACCTGGCAACCCAGCCCTGACCATCCAGGGCACTTTTTCTCCTCAGAAGGGACTCTGGATAAGAACTACCCTAGGTCACTCCAGCCTCACTTCTGCTTTCTTGGCTTCCATTTTCCATTAGGCATGACTAAGTGCCGGAAGTTCTGTCTGGGAAGATAGGAGTCACTGGAATTTTTTGTCCTCTTCTTGACTGTGCAGCCTTCCTGCTGGTTTGGAGGCAGCTGTGAAGCAGTGTCTTTCCTTTGGCCTGCTCCATCATCATACCCTTTTTCTTCTTTTGCCCACTGATTACAGTAATAAGTTTAGCCACAGGAATGTTCACCCTCCCTTAAAGGTACTCAGTGTCAGGTCTCCATACTCTTAGGAGAGCTATTTCTGCTCAAGAACACCTTGGACTTTCCCCGTGGCCACAGCATCCCTCAGCCTGCTGGCTGAGCCACTAGGAAGAAGGTTCGATGCCCGGCCACCCCAAGGGAAGGTGGTGGATATGTGGATGCAGGCATGCTGCCCTCCAGCCCTTGACTCCATTGTGCTCTCCTGTGAGCAAGGGAGCAGGAAACAGGCAGAGTGAAGGGGAGAGGCCAGAGGCGGCTCGGGCCGGCCCTGGACCAGTGATCGGGTAAAAGGGCTCTCATCTTTGTACTGTATGGCCTTGAACAAGTTCTTCCAGGAAATGAAGATGATGAAGTGAATGTCAAGTTTATGCCAATCACTGGGCTGAGGGTTTTCAATATACCAATCACTCCATTTAATTTCCACCACAATGGTTAATGCTGACCATACTCGATTTTGGTGGCACTAGATGCCTAAGGTTCCTTCCGTGTTCCACGTCCTGAGACTGGCCCCTACTGTCACACTTACCTTCCTAAATGCACCCCTGCTTGGTCACCCAACCTAGCTCTGCTATTGGCTGTGGATTTTGGAGGTCACTGGCATAGTGGTTACTACCCCAATACCTGCTCCCTGTTTTTGCTCACCTCTATAAAGCTGTGATTTTAACAAGTCATGAATCTAGTTCATGTTCACAGGTGGTCCCTGTGCTGAAGGATCTGACCACAGAAAAGACAGAATCCCATTTCTGCAGAAGCAAGGCCTCTGCTTGTCACTAATGATGTGCACAGATTAGACGGTCATCCTTTGATGCTTCCCCTATTTCTAGAATGCATGCCTCAATGAGAAATGATAGAACCATGCGGCTTGGCCCTCCTGCCTTGGCTGGACTCCACATCATAAGCCCTGAGCAGCCCCGGCGGCACCTGTCAGAAACCAACACGCACATCTGAACAGTCAAGCCTAATTCCCGAGAAGCTGTTTTAACTTGACATCTGAAAAAGTATTACATCCAGAAGTATTTTACTGGGTGTGTGTGTTCAGGGCATATGTGTGCACGTCCCGCAGCTGAAGTGTTCTATAAATATTAGATACGGGCTGTACAAAAAAACATCACGTACGGAGTGTACTTAATTCCATTTAGCAATGTTTTCAATTTGTGTCTGACCTCTGGCAACAGAGATGGAATTTTGTCAACACGAACAAAAAAGTATGCTAAACTACCTTAAACACAATTTTCACTTAAAACCCCAGAAATATGTTAGAGCTCAGTGATCATCAGCTACTAGCCCAGTACTTTCAGATGAGGGTACTGAGGCCCCGGAAGGTGAAGTGTCTTTTCCAGGTTCACACAGGAAATTAATAATGGTGTCCAAATGAGACCCAGGTCTCCTAACTCCCAGGCTGTTATTCTCTGCATTTTCTTTACTTACTGTACGTGTTCCCTTCCAACCGTTCAAAGGCAACTCCGATTCCATGAATAAGCGTGTGTTTCTACTTTCATATACTATAAAAATCCAAAACCAACTCCCCTATTCCTTCCTTTCTGACTTTATGGGACATCTGTCTATTTTTCCAAGAAAATGTAGGGTTGTAACTCACAAACAAGGAAGTAGGTGCACTTGGTTATCATGAACGTTTTCCCATCCTGGGAGGGATACCCAAGCCTGAGCTGATCAGTAGCTCTCACAACAGCACAACTAAGTGAATTCCCCCAACTAAGATGCGTTCATCTCCCAGTTACTCTGCTGTGTGCAGCTCCTTCTGGCTTGCATGACTGAGACCAGAGAGTAAAGCCTCACCCTGTTTCCCACTGAGAAAGCAGCATGGACAGGGGTTCAGTCCTGAAAACAGCCCTCAGAGTGGCCAAAGAGTGGAATCAAAGGAAGCCAGGAGCCCAGCTGGAGGGCCTGGGAGGGACGGCCCGAGAGGTCCTGTGGAAGGAGCGGGGAGGCTGCGCGGGGCTGCGAATGCTCTGTGCCTGGTACAGCCTGGTCTGCACAGGCTGGAAGTGTGGTGAGCAGCCCACTCCAGGATGAGGGCTGTATTAGCAGTAATTGATGGCCGGGCTTTTTAATGGAGCTTATCATTTCACAGCAACAGATGTCAGGTTCTAATAAATAACATGTTCTCTCTGCCCTACGCAATTTGGAGAGGATGCCTGGATGCCAGGCAGATCTGGAGTCCTCCCCGTCTCTGTTGCTCTCTCTTCTGAAGGAAAAAACAAACCAAATCCCTTGAAGATACTTTTCAAAATGATTCTCTGTGAGAGTTCAAAGATCCAAGAATTTCATGGTATTTATTTCCTTTATTTTTCTCCTCACAACTTCCTTCTCTTTAAACCCTAGGAGGGATGGGTCAGCTTGTGAACACAGGAACCCGGGGCGCGTGGGGGAGAGAAAGGTTTGGCGCCCTTAGCCTTCCCCAGTTCCTCGGGAGGCACCATCACTGGTTCCTCTCCTGTCTTCTACGGGTGCTCTCATCCCCCAGGCGAGGCCAGCCTGGGCCTGGAAAATTCCCTCTTCTCTCTTGAGGGGAGTTCAGCTGAGATGAGGTTGGGAGTTTTTAGAGGGAACTATTCCTAGGAAACTCAAGGCGAAAAAAAAAAAAAAAAAAGAAAACCTATGAATCATAGCAGCAGCTGGGCTTGCAGGCTCTGCCACTGAGGTCTGAGCTCCGATGGGCCCGTGTGGCCGAGCTTTCTGGGAGCCCCAGCCTGGTTGCTCTGCCTAGCTCGGGGCTCTCCCTTCCATTCCCAGGACGCTTCCTGCCCAGAATGGCTCAGTTCTGCAGCTGCTCCCCTCGCAGAAAGGCTGTGAGGGTGAGCAGTCAGTGGCCACAAGTCTTACCTTCCTGGTCAGCCCCTACCCCTGGGTGCCAGACGGGAGTTCCAAAAATACAGTTATAAAGGGGAGGGATGGGCGGGGGTGGGGGGGTGGTGGTTAGTGGTCCTGGGAGAGGGAGAGGGCTGCAAAGTCCCCGTCAGGGTTTTCCCTAACACAGAGCGATGACTGGATACCTGGGCCCCAAAGCTGGTTCAGTCAGCGTTCCCTCTGGCCAGCTTACCAAGCACAGGGACTGCAGAGAGAGGCCTGATGCCACAATTAAATCTTACCAGGAGATGTGAGTAGGCTCACATTATAACCACTTATGCTTCAAGATCACCCTTCCCCCCACGAGCCCTACCCTGGTCTCTAAAGAATTCTCAGGCCTCAGGGCTCCTGCAACCGTACTGTGAAGTACCCTCTTAGGACTGGGATTTCCACGCAGTGCTCCATGGCATCCCAGAGGGGTCCCGGAGGCCAGAGGAAGAGAAGGGATGAGGGGCGCATCAGGTGGCGACATCTAACCCCCTTCTCTTGAGGAGAGAAGATCTGTTTTTACCTGTTTTACTTAGAGGGCTAATGCATAAGACTGGACTGAAGCATTTAGCAGCTAATGAGAAGTTTGAAGGAAACAGTGTCTTTGGGAATACTAAGGTATTAACGATGAAAAATAATTGAAATAGCCCAGAATGTACAATTTTAAAAAATTCGTGAAAGAGAAAGTTATTCTGCAAAGACAACAGAATGACAAATAACAGAAGTATGCACGGTGAAGAGCCACGTATGGGAAATGAGGGATTGCTCTGGGAGTATCTCGATAAGTTTCTAAATAAGAAAATAACATCTCTTTCTGACATGGAGTCAAGAGGGGAAACAACAAAATGTTTTAGAAGGCTCATGATGAATTGCTTGCATGTGTTGACCGAGAAGCTATTTTTCGAAATATTCCATTTATATAATGGATTTAATGCGTGACAAGCCACTGCAGTAGGTGGTTTTAGGGTTCAATGCTGCTCTGAGAACATACTCAGGCCCCTAGGATCAACCTAATGCTTTATACAATGAAACTCAGGGAAAACTCACTCCACTTATTCACAGATTTATCAAACTAGAAAGGATTATAAAAAATTATCATTTTATGATTATGAATCATGAATATATGAATATTATCATATTATGATTCATTCATTTATACAGAGCTAAAGCTATGTATAAGATACCAAGGTAGGTAACGAGAGGGTTCAGGTTTTTTTTAAGTGATAGTTGGTTTTATGTAGATTATACAGTTGAAGGATGGAGGTTTTCCACCTTTCAAACTGGCTGTACTGGCACCAAGAAGACACAACCATAGGGGACAGCAGCCATGGACGGAGCAGCCTAGAACTTAAGAATCTCTGGCCAAGTCACTGAGGTTTGAGGGACTGTTTACTCGGTTGCATGCGAAGCTAGCAATGCTGACTCCACCATCTTTTAATTAAAAATCTCTGTTTTTCCTCCAGGTATGATGACGCTGAATTCTAACATTTACTGAATGCTTATGATATGACAGATCCTATGCTGGACAATTCACCTACATTACCCTGTGTAGTAGGCAGAATTCTAAGATAGCTCCTAAGATTCCTCAGCCCCTGGTGTACACTCCCTGTATAATCCCCAGGACTGAAAAATGATGAATTTCATTCCTGTAAGTGGGTTATGTTACATGGAACCAATGGATGACTTTAAGGAAGGGAGATTAACTGGTAGGCCTGACCTAATCAAATGAACCCTTTAAATCAGAGACTAGATGTCAGTAACACAGAAGTCAGAAATTGGAAACATGAGTGTTTGATGTACTACTGCAAGCCTGATGATGGAGGGGCCCACGTGGCAGGGAATGGCCTCCACCTGACAGCCAGCAAGGAAGCAGGGACCTCAGTCTTACAACCACAAGGATCTGAACTCTGCCAACAACCTGAATGAGCTTGGAAGAGGCCCTGGGCCTCCGATGTGGTAATGGCCCCAGCCAACACTTTGATTTTAGTCTTTTGGGACCCTAAACAGAGAAGCCAGGAAAGTTGTGTTGGATCCACAGAGAGTGTGAGATAATAATTTGTGCTGTTTTAAGATATAAAATTTGCGGAATCAACAATAGAAAATCACACACCCCATTTGATATTCTAAACTAGCTTCACTATTTTATAGATAAGGAGACAGATTCAGGCTATGAATTTGCCTAAAGTCACACAGCTAGTGATAGCAGAGACAGGTTTAAACCCAACTCTCTCTTGACTTTAGGGTCAGTGCTCTTAACTGCCACATGCATTTCCTCTCTGTATTTATGTTACTCAAATGCCAGGCCTCTGAGGAGGGAGGCTCAGACAAGTGGTAAAGAGAATGGGAAACTTTATCTATCTGCCTGGGTGTGGATGTGCAGAAAGCCAGAATAAAATGGAGCATAATTTTTCTTTCTTTTCTAAAATTCTTTAGAAGTCAACTGACTATTAAAAGCCAAAGTAATAACAATGTATTGTGGGATTCATAATATATGAAGAAGTGAAACATCTGAATATAATAGCACAAGAGAATTACATTGTTTTAGGCTTCTACATTATACTTGAACTGTTGTAATATTAATTCATGGTAGACTGAGATAAATTAAGAATATATTTTAGTGTGCTAATAACTAAAATATGATACACAGAGCTATAACTAAAAGACGAATATAAGAGAGAATGGTATACTAAAAAATACTCAGATAAATCAAATGGAAGATTTGGAAGGGAAGAACAAAGGGATAAAGAACAGGGGAAATTAAACAACAAATAGTAAGAAGATAGACTTATACCCAACCAGCTCATTAATTATATGAAATATAAATGAATGAAATACTCCAATTAAAAGGCAGAGATTATCAGACTAGATTTAAAAAACCAAGTTACAAAAGGTTTCCTTGACATATAAAGGCACACATATGATGAAAGCAAAAGGATGAAAAAAGATATACCAAGCAAAAAATAGGCACAAGAAAGCAGGAATGAAGACGCAGATGTAGAGAATGGACTTGAGGACACGGGGAGGGGGAAGGGTAAGATGGGACGAAGTGACAGAGTGGCATGGACTTATGTATACTACCAAAATAGATAGCTAGTGGGAAGCAGCCGCATAGCACAGGGAGATCAGCTGGGTGCTTTGTGACCACCTAGAGGGGTGGGATAGGGAGGGTGGGCGGGAGACGCAAGAGGGAGGAGCTATGGGGATATATGTTTATGTATAGCTGATTCACTTTGTTGTAAGGCAGAAACTAACACACCACTGTAAAGCAATTATACTCCAATAAAGATGTTAAAAAATAAAAATTAAACAAGAAAAAGAAAGCTGGTGTAACTATATTAATATCAGACAAAGCAGAATTCAAGTGAAGTAGTATTATCAGAAATAGCGAGAATCATTTCATAATGATAGAATGGCCAATTTATCAAGAAGACATAACAATTCCAAATATGTATGTACTTAAATAACAAAACTTCAAAATGCAAAAAGCAAAAAATGACAGAACTAAAAGGAGAAACAGACAAATACAAAATCATGGGTGGAAATTTTACCACCTCCTTTCAGTAACTGTTGTAATAATAAACACAAAAAATAATAGTAAGGATATAGAAGATTTGAATAACACTAACAAGTAACTTGACTTAATATGTATATAGAACACTATATCTCAGAACTGCGGGACACACATTCTTTTCAAGTTCACATGAACTATATCAAGATGGACTATATGTTGGGCCATAAAACAAGTCTCAACAAATTTCAAAGGATTAAAATCACACAGATTATAATCTCTGACCAAAACAGAAATTAAACATCAGTAACAATAAAACATCTAGAAAAATCCCCAAACACTTGAAATTCAAGCAGCACAATTAAAAATAACTCATGGTTCAAAAAGAAATCACAAAGGAAATTAAAAATTTTTTCTAACAAAATGATAATGGAAAAGACATACAGATCGCCAAGAAGCTCATGAAAAGCTGCTCAACATCACTAATTATTAGAGAAATGCAAATCAAAAGTACAATGAGGTATCACCTCACACCAGTTAGAATGGGCATCATCAGAAAATCTACAAACAACAAATGCTGGAGAGGGTGTGGAGAAAAGGGAACCCTATTGCACTGTTGGTGGGAATGTGATACAGCCACTATGGAGAACAGTATGGAGGTTCCTTAAAAATCTAAAAATAGAACTACCATATGACCCAGAAATTCCACTACTGGGCATATACCCAGAGAAAACCATAATTCAAAAAGACACATGCACCCCAATGTTCACTGCAGCATTATTTACAATAGCCAGGTCATGGAAGAAACCTAAATGCCCATTGATGGACAAATGGATAAAGAAGATGTGGTATATATATATACGATGGAATATTACTCAGCCATAAAAAGAAACGAAATTGGGTCATTTGCTGAGATGTGGATGGATCTAGAGACTGTCATACAGAGTGAAGTAAGTCAGAAAGAGAAAAACAAGTATCGTATATTAACACATATATGTGGAACCTAGAAAAATGGTACAGATGAACTGGTTTGCAGGGCAGAAATAGAGACACAGATATAGAGAACAAACGTATGGACACTAAGGGGGGAAAGCGGTGGGGGGGTGGGGGTGGTGGTGGGATGAATTGGGAGATTGGGATTGACATGTATACACTGATCGGTATAAAATGGATGGCTAATAAGAACCTGCTGTATAAAAACAAAAAAAAAAAATCACATTTTGTGGGATACAACTAAAGCAAACTTTAGAGAGAAATTTATACCTTTAAAGGCTTATATTAAAAAAGAAGAAAAGGGGTTTCCCTGGTGGCGCAGTGGTTGAGAGTCCACCTGCCGATGCAGGGGACATGGGTTCGTGCCCCGGTCCGGGAAGATCCCACATGCCACAGAGCGGCTGGGCCCATGAGCCATGGCCGCTGAGCCAGCGCGTCTGGAGCCTGTGCTCCGCAACGGGAGAGGCCACAACAACAGGCCCGCGTACCACAAAAAAAAAAAAAAAAGAAAGAAAGGATTAAAATCAATGATCTAAGTTTCTATTTTGAAAAAATTGAAAAAGAAGAGGAAATTAAACTGAAAATAAATTGAAGGAAATAATAAAGATAAAAGCATAGATTAATAAAATGGAAAACAAACCATGGATAAAATCAACAAAGTAAAAGCTTGTTTCTTTGAGAAGATTAGAAAAATTGATAAACCCCTAGGTAGACTGTTTTTAAAAAAAAGGGAGAGGAAAAAGATACAAATTTTCACTGTAAGGAATAAAAGAAGTTATATCACTATAGCCCCCATAGATATTAAAAGGAAAATAAGACAATACCATAAACAATTCTATGCCAATCCATTTAACAACTTAAATATGATGGATAAATTTCTTAAAAAAACCCCACAACTTGCTACAACTAACACAGGAAGAAATTTTAAAAAATCTGAATATCCCTGTATAGACATTGAATTTTTTTCCCCACAAATAAACTCTACCAAACATTTAGAAAAGAATAATGCCAAACCTACATAAACTCTTTCAGAAAACAGGTAAGGAAGGAAAACTTGCCAATTCCTTTTATGAAGCCAGTGTAGTGCTATTATCAAAGTCTAACAAGGACAACACAAGAAAGGAAATTTCAGACTAGTATCATCCATGAACACAGATGTAAAACTTTTAACATAATTTTAGCAAATCAAATCTAATAATATAAAAAAGGATAAAATATCATGACTCAGAAGGGTTTATTTATCCCTGGAATGCAAGGTTGGTCTAACAGTCAAAACCTAATTAACGTAATTCACCACTCTAATAGAAGAAGAAAAGCCACAGGATCATGTCAATAGAGGCAGAAAAAGCATTCTACAGAATTCAACACTCACTCATGATAAAAACTCTTAGCAAAGTAGGAATATAAGGGAATTTCTTCAATCTGCTAAAGACATCTATGTAAAACCTACTGCTAACATCAATTTTAATGTGGAAATATAAGGCCAGATGTCTGCTCACAGCACTTGTGTACAACACTGGACTAGAGGTCCCAGTCAGTGCAAGTAGGTTAAAAGAAAAAAAAAAAAAAAAAGAAACTAAAAAATGTAAAGATTTAAACACTAGAAAGAAAGAAGTAAAGTTGTTAACAGATGATACGACTATTTATGTAAAAAATTCTAAGAAATCTATAAAAAAGCTACTAGAACTTAGTAGGATTGTAAATTTAGCAATGTCACAGTACACAAGGTCAATATAGAAAAATCATTTCTATTTCTATATACTAGCAACAACTGGAAAATAAAATCTGAAAAGCTATCATTCACAATAAAAGCAAAAACATTAAAAAATATCCAAGACTTCTACACTGAAATTTTAAGACATTTCTGAGGTAAATTACAGAAGATCTAAATAAAACCATGTTTACTGATAGGAAGAATTCGGTATTGCTAAAATGTTGATTCTTCCCTTGTTGACCTACAGATTCAATGCCATCCCAATCAAAATCTCAGCAGGCTTTCCTTTTGCAGGTTGGGGTTGGAAGTGGCAAACTGATTCTAAAACGTATACAGAAAAGAAAAGGACCTAGGACAGCCAAAACAATCTTTAAAAATAATAAAGTTGGAGAATTTACATTTCCTGATTCTAAGAACCATTGGTATTGGTATATAAACAGAAAAATAGATAGATGAAATAGAATATCCAGAAACAGACCCACTCATATATGGCCTATTTATTTATTTTTGCGGTACGCGGGCCTCTCACTGTTGTGGCCTCTCCCGTTGCGGAGCACAGGCTCCGGATGCGCAGGCTCAGCGGCCATGGCTCATGGGCCCAGCCGCTCCGCGGCATGTGGGATCTTCCCGACCGGGGTACGAACCCATGTCCCCTGCATCGGCAGGTGGACTCTCAACCACTGCGCCACCAGGGAAGCCCTGGTCTATTTATTTTGACAAAGGCATGAAGGTAATTCAATGGGGAAAGAAACGTTTTTTTCAACAAATGTTGCTTAAATTAACCTGGAGATATATAAACAAAAAAATTAACTTTAGTCTCTACCTCATACCACATCCCTAAATTAATTTGAGATGGGTCATAGACCTAAATGTCAAACCAAAACCAAAGCTCCTAGAGAAAGACATAGGAGAATCTCTTCACGACCCTGTGGAAGGTAAATAATTATGAGGATACAAAAATATTAACATAAAAATAAAACACTGATAGGGCTTCCCTGGTGGCGCAGTGGTTAAGAATCCGCCTGCCAATACAGGCGTCACGGGTTCAAGCCCTGGTCCGGGAAGATCCCACATGCAGCAGAGCAACTAAGCCCGTGCACCACAACTACTGAGCCTGCTCTCCAGAGCCAGCAAGCCACAACTCCTGAAGCCTGGGCGCCTAGAGCCCGTGCTCTGCAGCAAGAGAAGCCACCGCAATGAGAAGCCCATGCACCACAATGAAGAGTAGCCCCCGCTCACCACAACTACAGAAAGCCCGTGCACAGCAACAAAGACCCAACGCAGCCAAAAATAAATAAATTAAATAAATAAATTAAGAAAACTAAAACACTGATAAAATAGATTTAATTAAAAATAAAAAATTTCTGCTCATCAAAAGATACTGTTAAGAATATGAAGAGTTGTGGAGAGACGTAGACGAGTTGAGTCCTGGTCTGTGGGGAGGCTGCCGGCTCCGTCGCAGACTACAGACCTCTCTGGGTCTCAGCTGCCAAAGATCCTGTCCGGTAGGTGAGTGGCTCACTTTGAGGGAAAGGCTTCTCGGATTGAGGCTTCTTCATGGCCGCTCAGATCGCGAGTGGTCAGGGCTGCTCTCTGTGCGGAGGATGGCGTCCAATGAGCGCAGTTTATTCGAAGAAGTACTAGCCTGACATGAGTGGCTGTCGAGTATTCATCGGGAGGCTAAATCCAGCGGCCCGGGAGAAAGATGTGAAAGATTCTTCAAGGGGTATGGACGAATACGAGATACTGATCTGAAAAGAGGCTTTGGTTTTGTGGAATTTGAGGATGCCAGGAATGCAGATGATGCCGTATATGAACTTGATGGAAAAGAACTCTGCAGTGAAAGGGTTACAGTTGAACATGCTAGGGCTCAGTCTCGAGGCGGAAGAGGTAGAGGACGCTACTCAGACCGTTTTAGTAGTCGCAGACCTCGAAATGATAGACAAAATGCTCCACCTGTAAGAACAGAAAATCGGCTTATAGTTGAGAATTTATCTTCAAGAGTCAGCTGGCAGCCTATCTGTGTCGTTGGCCTTATGACGAGGAGAGCCTGTGGGTTATCCTAATTGTTGTCTCGGTCACTCTTGGTTGGGCCTGGTTGACTTTGCCAGTCAGCTCCTACAGTGATCAATTGGCCACCTCTAGATCTGTGTTTGCCAGTCTAGACGTAATCGGTGCACTTCCTTGAAGTGCCAGGTTGCAGTGATCCCAGAGCGTTGATAACGTGATCTGATCCCTAAGTTGAGAGCTGTCTTCCTGTAACGCTTCCAAATAAGAGGTCCTGGTCAAAAAGAGTTCAGAGATACGAAATTAGGAGGTCGTTGGAATCCTGATCGCGGTAAAGTGGTCCTTGGTAACTACACAAGAGTAGAACATGTCTGCATCCGCCAGTAGTCTGCTAATAGGGAGGGCTGTGTGATTAAAGGCTTCCATCGATTGGGTAGTGTCCTTCAAGTGGGTGGTGAAGAGCCAGTTGGGCATATGTCATGAAGGTTTCTCCGACCGATTAATGGTTTGCTGCTTGACTAGCCTAGGGAAATAATAATAAGGGATCTCAAAGATTTCATGAGACAAGCTGGGGAAGTAATCTTTGCGGACGCACATCGACCTAAATTAAATGAAGGGGTAGTTGAGTTTGCCTCTTATGGTGACTTAAAGAATGCTTTCTGGAAAAAAAATAAATGGGAGAAAAATCAAATTAATTGAAGGCAGCAAAAGGCACAGTAGGTCACGAAGCAGGTCTCATTCCTGGACCAGGAGTTCCTTGAGGTCTCGTAGCCGATCTCGTTCCCGGAGTCGCAAGTCTTAGAGCTGGTCCAGGAGCCGGAGCCGGAGCAAGTCCCGTTCTGTTAGTAGGTCTTCTGTGCCTGAGAAGAGCCAGAAACGTGGTTCTTCAAGTAGATCTAAGTCTCCAGCATCTGTGGATCGCCAGAGGTCCAGGTCCAGGTCCAGGTCCCGGTCCTGGTCAAGGTCCAGATCAGTTGACAGTGGCAATTAAACTGTAAATAACTTGCCTTGGGGGCCTTTTTTAAAAAAATTTTTTTTCCCAAACCATACTTGCTAAAAATTCTGGTAAGTATGTGCTTTTCTGTGGGGGTGGGAGTTGGAGGGGGGTGGGTTGGGTTGGGCTGGGTATCTTTGTAGATGTGGACCACCAGGGGTTGTTGAAAACTAATTGTATTCAATGTTTTTGATAAGCCTTCTGCTCACATTTTTGTGAATGTCTGAAGTATACAGTTTGTGTATATTGACAGAGCTCTTTTATAACTAAAGCAAATTTAATTTTTTTGTACTAGAAAAATTTGAACATTTTAGTTCCTGGTTATTCAAATATGTTGATACAGAATTAGCTTAATGCCTCACTTAAACTAATTAATAGCTTTGGACACTTAAAAGAGCTCTAAATTTGCTTGTACGTAAAGGCTTAATTTGAGTTTTCCTTGTTAGGGTCAAGGGGTGTCCGTCCACCCACCCTTTAACAGCTGCCTGGCAAAGACGTTAAAGCAGCTGTTTGTTATTGATAATAAAAGATTATAAAACTGAAAAACCAAAGAATATGAAAAGGCAAGCCATAGATTAGGAGAAAATATCTCTAACACATATTTCTGACAAATATATAAAGAACTTTTAAAACTCAATAATAAATAGACCAACAACCTGATTAAAAATAGGCAAAATTTGAACAGACCCTTCACAAAAGAAAACATACCAATAAGCACATGAAAATATGCTCATCATTAATCATCAGGAAATCAAAATTAAAAACACAATGCTATATCACTTCATCCCCTATAGAACAGCTAAAATTAAAAAGACTGATAATATCAAGTGTTGGAGAGGATACGGAACAACTGGAACCCAGCATATTGCCGGTGGGAGTATAAACTGGTAGGACTTCGAAAAAGGTTGTCAGTTTCTTATAAAGTTAATCATACACATACTCCCAGGTATCTACCCACAGAATTGAAAACATATGTCTATTACAAAGCTTATATAAAAGTTCATACCAGCTCTATTCATAAAAATCCCCAAATTGGAAACAACCTAAATATAATATGCAGATGAATGGATTAGTACATTATAGTATATTCATATAATGAAATATTGCTCAGCAGTTAAAAAAAGGAATGCCATAACAGATAACTCTAAAATAATTATGTTGAATATAAAAGACACAAAAGAGTACAATCTGTATTATTCCATTTATTAGAAGTATCTAGAAGAGGAAAAACTAAGACATGGTGATAGAAATCAGACAGCATTGTCTTGGGGGTGAGGAGACTAATTGGAGAGGGGTAGAAGGTAACTTTGTCAAAACTCCATCAAAAGATACACTTAGGGACTTCTCTGGTGGTTCAGTGGGTAAGACTCTGCATTCCCAATGCAGGAGCCCGAGTTCGATTCCTTGTTGGGGAACTAAATCCCACATGCATGCTGCAACTAAGAGTCCGCATACTGCAACTGTGAGCCCACCTGCTGCAACTAAAAAACAAAGATCCCGCATGCCGCAATGAAGATCCCGCATGCTGCAACTAAGACCCAGTGCAGCCATAAATAAATAAATAACTGTTTTTAAAAAAGATACACTTAAATCTGTCCACTTCATTGTATGTAAATTATAAGTGTATGTAAATTACATGACAATAAATATCTTTAAAAGATATATGCAAAACCCTTGCCTTCAAAGGACTCACAGGTCCATTAAGGAAATGAGATATATACAAAGACGTGAAAAAATCAAAGAATAATACAAAAGAGATTTCAAAGCAGTATATGACCAACAGTCAACCAAAACTGGAAAGAGGGGAACGAGCTGCCTGCAAGTTAGCATGGATGGGAAAACCGTAAGGAAGAATGTGGAAGGAAGGGTAGACCTGCAGGAGCAGAAGGACAGCAGGAGGAGAGCAGTGGGCACAGGCACCGTGGGACAAAGCAGAAGCTAAACCCAACGGTCTTTCACATGTCCACCCACTGACTGACCCTTCATATCAAGCCCATCAGTAGGGAGGAGTACAGTCTTGTTTTACACGATGAAGTTCAGGAAGGTTATAGCCCTGCCCAAGGCCACAGAGCTTATAGATTAGCACTTGTGATAGGAACTGGGGCACACATGACCCTGAAGCCTGTGCTCACCTAGCAGAGGGTAATTTACTTGTGAGGACAGAATTTGCTGAACAGCCACGAGCAAGAAGTACATGTCATAGGAAGAGCCCTGGCCAGAAAGTGTCCTTTCTGAATTCACATGCTTAGAATTTTGCTCTGCAGGAGGGAATAAACAGCTGACTCCACTCAAAGGGCTCTAGCGCTGTTCATAAACCGTGAGAGTGTTTATGTCCTGGGCAGAGCTCTCCAAGTGAATTATAGCCTTTTACGCACTGTATACATACAATATTTTCAGCAGGGGGTGTAAGGAATGCTGCAGCTGACCTTTCTCTCTTTCTGTCCTGTCTCTCCACCTTCTCCACCAAACTCTGGTCTGTACTGCAGGACAGTTCTCTGGTTGTGCTTATCCATTACCTGGCCTTCTGACACAGCTCAGGGAAGTTACTCAGGTCAATTTAAGAAGGAGCTTTTAAACCATTTCTTCTTCCTAGCATGAGCTGCTGGCTTTCTCTTTTATTACATTTAAAATGGATCCATCTTCATTACAGTAGAAAGCAGACTTTTTTAACATTACTTCGGATGTTTTCTTTAGGCTGGTAAAGTAAAGCAAATGTCTCTTGCAACTCTGAACCAATCTGTCAAGATAAACAGGCTTCACTTACGATATTCTTATACTGAAATCATAGGCTTGTGGTCTGCAACTCCTTAAAGACTCAATTCATACATTCTAAAATGTCTACTTAAGAAGCGCGCGTGTGCGTATATGGACGCACGGACACACACACACACACCGAGATAGCTTTGCCATGGAAACCACAAAAACACATCTGGTTCAGACTCCACAGCACATACCACAAATAATAGCCCATCTTCTAAGGGCAGATCCTATGTATACACAGGGAAAGCCCGGAGAATTAAACAACTGCAATCCCTCAAATGTAGAACTTACATCATAATCCCCCTTTTCAAGTTTATTTCAAGATAAGTCAGTCTTACTCATTGTTATTAGTCACATTTGCGTATGTTTGTTATTTTCCTTAAATAGAATTTCAGACTTGGGCATCACAGACAAAAAGGAATACAGGGAGGATGGGCACACTAAAGGTTCAGGTAACAACAGCTCTGGATTCCACATGTGAATCTGGGGAGGTCTGGATTTCTAGAGAAAGCTACTCTGTCATTATTTAAAAGAGCCCCAACCCTGCTATGAGTGAAGGCCTTGTACTACAGAAAATATAGATGCCAGTGGGTACCTGGGGATGGAAATAGGACCCAGGGAGGGGAAGGAAAGAGCAAGAAGTCTTACCAATCAAGAGCATTCTAGGTCTGAAAGGCCAGGTTTTACTAGTAGGTACTTTAAAACCGTCACACGTTTGATATGATAAAGGCTTTGATCTCTCCTGTTGGGCTATAAATTCCATGAAGACATGGACAATTTCTAATTTATTTATCATTGTATCCCCAGCAAGGGGCACATTGCCTGGATCATGGTAGATGCTCAGTAAATACTGGATGAGCAATAAAGAGGATGCTGAATTGATATTCTTCATTTCTGTGATTCTTTGGATCTGATCATCCTTCAGCTGGGATCACAGGTGCGAGCACATGGCTGTACAGAGTGATACAGTAATAACCACCTGCCACTCTTATGATTTACTTTTGGAAACTATGGTGTTGATCCACTGTTGCTTCAATCTAGGAAGGCCATGGCTCGTGAAGACTGGTGTCCCAGATACTAAAGTCTTACCTATAAAAAACTCTCTGCATTTACACTTACATATTCCATATGACTGGTGAAAGCTTTCTACAGAGAGATTCATGTGCAATAGTTGTATCTCTAAATTCCAAGCTCCAGCTAACTTCAACCTTTATCAAATTCCCAACTTACTTCCATAAGGATTTTCACAGTCCTAAGCTATCTGTGTAGCCATTTATTCAATCAAAAAAGACATAGGCCCTACTTTGGGTAATGGCTGCAGAGATGCAATGGGATATATAATTCACTCTGTTCCTTCAAAGACATTATAGTTCCATAGGAAAAACTAGGTACTGGATCCATGTGTTGACTACTAGGCAAAAATTCTATTTGTTTACTGTCAGCTGAAGTTTTCCATTAAAAAAAATGAAAGTAGCTGCCAATATTTTCTTCATCGACACCAGTTATTCCTTAACTCCAATTTCTACCTAGTACTTATTCTCTAATCTAAATAGAAAGGTAGAGGGACTTCCCCGGTGGTCCACTGGTGAAGAATCCGCCTTACAATGCAGGGGACGCGGGTTGGATCCCTGGTCAGGGAGCTAACATCCCACATGCCGCGGGGCAGCTAAACCCGTGTGCCACAACTACTGAATTCGCGCTTCTCAACTAGAGAGCCTGCGTGCCGCAAACTACAGAGCCCAAGTGCTCTGGAACCTGCTTGCCACAGCTACAGAGGCCACATGCCCTGGAGCCTGCGTGCCACAACTAGAGAAGAGAAAACCCTCGTGCCACAACTCTAGAGAAGCCCGCACACCACAACGAAGAGCCTGTGCGCCGCAACTAAGACCCAACGCAGCCAAAAATAAATAAATCTTAAAAAAAGAAATAAAATAAATAGAAAGGTAGATTTCAGAAAAATCATATAACCCATTTAAAAAGAAAAAAAGGCAATCCACCTGAGGAGGCTAGATGAGGAGTTGGCTAACTTCTTCTATAAAGGGCCAAATAGCAAGTATTTTTTGCTTTCCAGGCCACATGTGGTCTGTTTCAACTACTCATCCTGCTATGGTTGCATGAAAGCAGCCATAGAAAATAAGTTTAAAAATGGGTGTGGCTGTTTCAATAAAACTTTATTTACAAAAACAGGCACAGGGCAGGATTTAGCCTCCAGGCAGTAGCTTGCCCAGCTCCTGGACTAGATAAACAAAATGTTTCTATTTGCAAGAAATAACAATTGATTCACTTACTTTGCTCTTTTGGCCATTTCATTTCCATCCCATCTGGGGCTGTATGGATAATTTTTCTGGGCCTGGGAATAAAGCTGTCCACTGTTGGTAAAGTGATAGACGGACTGGAATGTGAGAGTCGGCTGGTCTCGAGGAAAAAACAGGGGCAGGTCAACTGCAAAGACAGAAGAAAGGAAAAGAAAGTTAGGGCTTAAATGCCTTTTAATACACTTTTTGGGCTAAACCTGAATGTTGGGTACAAGACTATTTGAACCACAAGTACTGGTTGAGGCTTAGGTAAAAGGTATGGAGAGAGAGAGACCAAGAAATACAAGGTGCCTTCCCTGTCTTCATGGAGTTTACAATCTAGGAGGAGAGGCAAGTCACCCATAAATAAAAATTCAACCAATATGAGGCGTGATGTGCAGATGCTGAAGGAAGACTGGGAAATGGTTACAGAAGCTGGCCACCCCCAGCCACCTGACCTGCTGTGGCACTTACCTTGTCCACTATTCCATAGAGGAGTTAGTTGTATATGTGCTTTAAGTCTCCATTATATCAGAAACTCCTCAAAGGTGAGGCACTGTCTTCCTCATCTAGAATTCGATGGAGGAGGTGGGATGGAGACCATCTTTAAAGAATGGATTTGGAAAGGGGATCAAGAGGGCAAGTGATAATCTTTCTTTTTTATAGGATATGGCAACTGGGCCACCAGAAAAAAGAAAAACGTCATCACTTACTTCCAATCAAGCAGTGAATTTTGATACTCAGCAGTTTTACATTTTTCCACGTGTGTTACCATATATATCTCCTAAACCAGTAGGAGCGCCTTAATGGAATGCAACAGGGACTACATATGTCTACTGTTGCAGTATAGACCGATTCTAATATTTGCTGTTAACAAGTATTATGTGCTTTATTTGTTCATTTTGGGATCCTTTAACTCAATTTTTAAAAATAAAATGACTTCCTTTAGTTGCGGCATGCGGGATCTTCAGTTGTGGCATGCATGCGGGATCTAGTTCCCCAACCAGGGAGCGAACCCGGGCACCCTGCATTGGGAGCGTGGAGTCTTAACCACTGGACCACCAGGGATCCTGCATGCTGCAACTAAAGATCCTACACGTAGCAATGAAGATCCCGTGTGCTGCAACTAAGACCTGGCGCAGCCAAATAAATAATTTAAAAAAATGACTTCCTGCTTTCAGTTGAGGCAAATCATTAAAAATGCAGACTGTTTCAATGGCACATTCCTCAAGGCATATTAATATGTATTTCTGTAAATGTTACCTACTTGAAGGACACAGAACAGGCACGTTAATTAATTTACAAAAAATAATAAGAAAAATGTGTATAGACTTTTATAGCTTTGCAGAGTACCTTTATATACTTTATCTGATTTGATACTTATTACTCCTTGAAGCAGACATTATTTTTACCAGCTACATTTAACAGATGAACAGACTCCGAGAGGTTTATTAATTTGCTCAGGCCATAGCTACGCAGACACAGGACTCAAGTCTAGTCCTATGATTTAAATCCTAAGCTCCTTCTACTGGTCACATTGCCACCTGCTCTTGGGTTTACTGGTATCACCTGCTCACAACATACTCACTACGTCAAAACTACAATTTAGTAAGCTAAAGTCTCCACTGTGAAGGAGGTATCGGCTTCAACTTTCCGGCTCCATGAGGCAAATACATGACAGAAAAATACATACTAGATAGTTATACATGTATCACCATGTCAGTGAGGGCGACATTTGACTTGGATTAGGCCCACTAAGTACCCAAAATGATTTCTTGAAGGAAGTTAGGCTTGCAGTGAACTTAAAAAACTGTCCAGTTGGTAAGGCCTCTTAGACGTCTAAGTATGTCTGACTCTGACTCAGTGCTGCAGGGGGTTTCTGACAAATGAATCACACCACGACCAAAGAAAAGTGGCAAGATTTTGAATGTCCACTCTTTAATCACATTTTCCAAGTGCCTCAGTGCAGTTTCAATACATGTCTATTTGTGCCAAAGCAAAGATTTGGTAGCATATAGGAATAATACAAAACATGAAGAACAGAGCAATTCAAATGATAAGTCATTGCATTCAGAAAACCCTTTGGAATCCCTTCGTCTTACAGAGCTTCATCTGTAATGTCTTCGGTCTTTTTGGGTGTTTTTTGTTTTTTCTTTTTCTTTTTTACATTTTCTTGGCCGCACCACGTGGCATGTGGGATCTTACTTCCCCGACCAGGGATCGAACCCGCACGCCTTGGAATGGAAGCGTGGAGTCTTAGCCACTGGACCACCAGGGAAGTCCTGTCTTCAGTCACTTTGAATAAATATCGTTTTCTAAAACTGTTTATCTCTTTTCTGATCATTCATTTCATTTCCTCTCATTAATTTTAGAAAAATGCCTATTCACATATTCTTTCCTTTGATTTCAACTATGTTTATAAGTTTCCACACATTAAAATGAGATTCAGATGAACCCCCAAAGCAATAGCAATAGCACTGGTGAAAAGTGTTTAACATGCAAGCTTCCCTTCAAAACAGCAATAATTTCAAATAATAAAATTCAATGGCAATAATATACAAATTCAAAGTAAGAACAGTCACCCTTCAGTATCCCAGCAATACAGATAATACCATAGGCTTCATGATTCTCAAGCTACCAGCTTTTTGGAGCTTTGAAATGCATTATATTTTTTGTTCCTGTTATTTTGTTTTCTAGAAAATGAGTTGCTGGAAGCTTGTTTGAAGTCAATATTAAAATTCACACACAGTGGCTACAGGGGGCACAGTGGCTGTAGGGGGGGCAGGACTGGTCAGAGTCCCTCAAAGGTAAAATCGGTAATCCACATATTAAGTCACATATGAGAAAATAAAATTGGAAAAATATAAATACCTTGCTCAGCTTAACTAGGGTATATCCTGCCTGGACCAGTCAGCAGTCACTAAAAGGATGGCTTCTTTAAAAATGTTCTATGCATAAGAAGGAGTGAACAAATAAACGATTTATGAGAAATACTTTGCATTTTTCTTAGAAGAATGATTTGAATGGTACAAATTAGTCAAAATTTAAAAAAAACTAAAACTTGTTTTCCTTATCCCCGAATGTTTCTGACACTTCAGATTTTGCCTATAGGCTAAGTCATGATTTTCTGATGCATAGTAAAATAATGACTGGTGGGCCTCCAAACAGCTAACTTGCTTTATGGAACTCCCAAGGTTCTAAGCAGTTTGGGCTCATCATCTCAGCCATGTCAAATCTGAACATTTTAACCTTTGCTTCCTTAGAACCCAACCTGTCTACTAGCTCGGGTTTGATTCCCAGAGTAGAACCATTCCATTTGGTTCAGTTACTCACTGTCAGTATAATGTTCACAACTGCTTCCTATTTCCTTCTTTCTGTATACAGAGACTGAATTTTGGTCAGCTCTCGAGTCACAGAAGGCATGGTCCCCACTTGTTCAGTATAATTTCAATAACCATTTCTGAAGCATTACTTTCTTCAAGAACTTGTCGAAACAAGTCACATCCAAACACTGCTAATTCTGCTCAACCTGGGCATTTCACAGGAGTCACTCACAGGGCTCTGACACCCTGGCAGAAGGCAGGAACAATGAAGTTCTGCATCAGCTTGCCTCATACTGGACAGTGGCTGCAGTAACAGGTTCCACTGGTCACAGTCCCAGAGCTGGTGGTGCTGTCCAAGCAACCACCCTCCGTGCAGCTTTGAGAGGGAGCTCAACGCACTGATAAACTCTGCTGCCTCTCTCTAAACCATGCTGAAGTTCCGACAGTTTTACCTTCTCTAGTAAACAAGCGTAACTGCCCCTATGTGCTCATCCTTGCACCAGAAGAAGACTTCATTACATTTATCTAAGTTCATAAGACTCTCTAAAAACTGCTCACTTCCCCCAAAACCTCAACAATGGAAAAGTGACACTGAACAGCCAAAAGAAAGGCCACACTGTGTATCGGATCCACAGGACAGCTGCCAGATACTCTCAACATTTCAGGCATAGTTCTAACAAGTTTGATCATATGGTTTTTCCAGAAAAAAAAAAAAATCTAATGATGGCAAGATTAGGGCAAGGGACATTAACAGCAAGTAGTGATAATTAGCAGTCTGGCATAAAGCAAGGAGAGAGAATACTAAATAAAAGCAGACTTAGGAAATCAAAAAGCAGCCGCGTCTGGGGTGATTCAGTGTAGGAGCAAAAAGCTCCACCATCCCTCAAGCTGTAACCATACATAGTGACGTCCACTCCCAACCTTGGTAATATGGCCAACACTCTTGGTTGCTTACCCAACAGCCATTCTCCATCCTTCTTTTTTACGGGCAGAGCCCTCCTCCCACCCCATAGTCGGAGAGTGCTGGGTATTCACTCCCTCAGACTTCCCATAAAACCAAGGTATAGAAATGTGACTCAGTCCTGCCAATGGGACCTGAGGGGAAGTTGGCCAGGGGTCTTCTGAGAAATATTTTCCTCTCTAATTAAAGACACATGTACGGAGAAGCCCCCATTTCATTCTTGCCTATATCTTATCACGTGAGATCTTGGGACTTGGAGCTGTGCACCCATCTCATGACCATGAGCTTTTGGAAAGTCAGTCTGACATCACTGAGCTGAGAATTCATCATTCTCTGGTACTGCCCAGCTCTGGATTTCTTGTTATGTGAGATGATTACAAGCCCTAACTATTTAAACCTATTTAATCAGGTCTTCTCAGACCTGCAGTCAAAGGCAACTAAAGGAAATGTTATTTCTTGCAGCTTCTGTTCAAGGAGGCAGGATAATTGTATAATCTATTTCAGAAACATTTCCACCAAGCATGGTTAAAAACATTCAAGGCGCATAAATAGGAAAGTTTTAGTTGTCTGGAAAATTCAGTTATGTGGGACAGTTCAATCCTTGAAAATGCCAAACAAACGAGGGGTTAACCATAATTGCTTCCCTGGGAGTCACATCATCAAATATTTTCGTCATTATTCACAAGTCAGCCATTATTTCATTTCTCCAAACCTTCCAAACTCTATATTCTTGTGTTCTTGGGTTAGCAGGGAAGATGCTCACGGAGTCACTCTGTGGTGGTGATGGTCCCATTGCCACTTCCAGTCCTCTCAGGCCCCTCTGGTTCCTCGAAGCCTCATTAGGAGATAGTTTTAACCCCACGTTGAATGGTTGTAAACTTCCCTTCCAAAGATGATTCCCACTGAGGTCAATTCTTCCTAAAGGTAGTTTGTACACGTCTCATTCCCAGGCTGCCCCCACAGTGGGCACACAACCAATTAGGGAAGCTGCCGTTTATTTACTGACCACCCCGATCTTACTAACCACACACGCTAAACCTCTGAGACACACAGATTCTAACCACTAGGAAGTTAAATACCATACATTGCCTACAAGAAATATAAAAGTCAAGTTTTCCAATTCAGAAGTGTCCCTACTCAAGGCATTAAAAATCAAATGGTGTCTCCTTTTACTATCACTGCCTTCCATTTAAGTGACCAAGGAGACTAAATATTAACCACATTTTATTAAACTGGTTTCAATTTTTCACTATCTTTTAGTGATTTGATCACGTAAACAGATTACCTTTGGGGTTTTACTAGTATTACCAAACTAAAGCCTGAAGTTTCTTGAATTTTGCTGTAAACGCTAAAAATCCTAATATGGGAGGTGACAGCACGGTATGATGGAAAAAGGTACCTACAGCCTTTGGAGTCAGATAAAAATGGGTTCAATTCCTAGCCTCATTCATTTATTAGCGGTGAGACCATAGGCAAAATATTTCATCTCTTTGAATCTTGATTTTCTCATCTGCAAAATGAGGATAATAATTCTTATAGCATTGTTGAAAGAACTGAACAAAAAAAGAGCAGGTACTAAATAAACATTCCTTCTCTCCCCCTACTCATCCTTTTCCTTAGTTTTTTTTTTTTTTTATATCTGGCTTTATACGCTCTTCCATATATGTGAAATTTCTAACTACAGCATAAATTTTCAGTGTTTAATTTTAACTATTTTGATGGATATCTTTCTAAACTTTGTACAGACTTTCACATCTCAGTAAATATAACATATTGAAAATAATTTAGCCTTTTCTCGATGACAGAGAACACATGAAAAGACCATTATACACAAGAGTCTCAAGTGTTAAGAAGACTTCGCTTGCTCTTTCACAAATACTTCCTACCAGACCCCCCCAAACCATCCTCTGTTAAAGAGTCGATGTGCCTTTAGTGTGGTACCGAGGTCCCCAGGGCTACTGGGATGTGCATGCTGCTTGCCCCCGACCACGAACTTTCTCTATTTATTTCTGTTGCCTTTTCCTAGCCAGCTCTCTTTCCTTTGCCACTTCTCACCAAGGCCAACTCGGTCTCAATATGGTCTCTCTTTCTTGCCTCTTCTCTTTGCCTTTTGTCTACTTCATCCCACACGTATCTCAGCTTCTGAAGAGTCAGGTACGGCTGACTATCCATCCCTAGGACCAGGACCTGGCGTGGATCAGGGGCTGCACGATATGAAGTGATGCTGTGTGAGCTCGGGGTCGCTTTCCTCAGGCACTGTTCTGAGTTCAGAGACTGTCTCCTCCTCTTCCTTCTCTTGCTGTTGTTTGTTTCCTTCCGAGTTTACAGCTGCCCCAGACAGATGAAGTTATAGGAAATCCGGCCTCTGCTTACATTGTGTTTAGCATTTGCTTTTGAGGTACTTTCTAGCAATAGATACAAATTAATCATTTCAACACCCAATGAGCCAATCAAATAAAACTGTAAGAAGAATCTCAAGATGAAAGGGATGCCACAGCACTGGCCCAGGAAGAGCCAGGTTCTCACACCTGCCCGCACAAACGAACCCAGGCTGAATTAGGCTTCCCCCGCCACGAGCTCAGAGGTTCTCAACTGGACGTGAGCGTCGGCATCACCCTGGAATTAACGTTGCAGATGCCTGGGCCCCACCTCAGACCTCTGGTTCCTGAAAATGCACCTTAAGTGACTCTGATATGCCTCGCCATATCAGGTAGGAATCACTGCAAAGACTGAGCACTCCTAAGGATCGGGGCCATGAATTAGCACTTAGCACACAGCATGACACATTGCTAAATGCTTGTTGAACTAAAGGAAAGGAGCATTTAAGGGAAATGCAAAATTAAAGCCTCAAGGAGATTCCACTTCATACCCATTAGATTGGCAAAGACTTTAAATCCCAACAATTCTCAACTGTTGTCAAGGAAGTGGAACACTGGGATTTCTCATCACTGATGATGCAAATGTCAATTTCTATAACCTCTTGTACAGTAAAAGCGAAGATGTACATACTTCATAACTCAACATTCCTACTCCTAAAATACTGCCACATGTGCATAAGAAGGTAGTTAGGAGAAGGTTTGCTGTAGCAATGTTTGTGATAACAAAAATTGGAAACATCTTCAAATGTCCATCAACTGGAGACTGTGGTACATTCCTCAATGGAAGACCTTATAGCTGTTTAAACAAATGAGCTAGGGCTACATGTATCAACATAGATAAATCTCAAGAACATAATGTTCAGTGAAAAAAGCAATTTATAGATGAACATTGTTAAGTATATACTTACAAAGTCCAAAAACATGCATACATTATTACACACTGTTTATGAATGTCTATGTGGTAGAAAGCATAAAAGTGTGCACAGGAATGGTAAACACCAAATTAAGGATAGTAGTTCCCTCTGGGGGTAATGGGGAAGGAGAGAGGGACAGGAATGCATCAGAGAGGGTTACTCAGGGAGCTGCAACCAATTTGATAATGTGCTCTTTCTTTAAAAACAAAACCAAACCAAACCAGAAGCACTTATATCAAAATACTGAGATTTGGCTAAGGTGGATACACAGTATTTGTTTTTGTACTTTTTATATACTTGAGTAGGCTTTAAATATTTATAATTTTTAAAAGATTTTCAAAAAGCAAAGACATATGTTCATAGCAGCAGAAAACAGTCAACATGATTCCATTTACATAAAGTTCAAAAACAGGAAAATTTCATGATATATTGTTTATGGACATATGTTAGCTGATAGAACTATTAAGAAAATCAAGGGCACAGCTGACATAAAAAATTGAGGGTAGTGGTTACTTCTGAGAAGGACACGCTTAGGGCTTCTAGGATACTGGTGTTATGTTCCATTTCTGAAGTCGGTGGTGTGTTTTTTTTTAAGATTTAATTTTATTTATTTTTGGCTGCATTGGGTCTTTGTTGCTGCGCACAGGCTTCCTCTAGTTGCGGCGAGCGGGGGCTACTCTTCGTTGCGGTGCGCGGGCTTCTTATTGTGGTGGCTTCTCTTGTTGCGGAGCACAGGCTCTAGGCACTCGGGCTCTAGAGCGCAGGCTCAGTAGTTGTGGCTCACGGGCTTTAGTTGCTGCGTGGCATGTGGGATCTTCCCGGACCAGGGATCGAACCCATGTCCCCTGCTTTGGCAGGCGGCTTCTTAACCACTGCATCACCGGGGAAGTCCTGGTGGTGTTTTATTAGTTTCTAAAGTACATAGGTATGTTTTATATGTTCCTCATGTGTATATATATATATATATATATATATATATTCATATAAATACTATTTTTAAAAATGAGAGCATTTATAAAACTAAGAGGATCAGGAAAGCTGAATGGTCTTCATGGGAAAAAGAACACCACAGTTGTAAAGAAAAATAAAAAGCACAGAAGAAAACTGCATAAAACTGGACTACAGCTTATACAGGCACTAAGAAGATGTACATTCTCTCACGAGAACACTGTCAGGTTGGCAAATCAGCTGGTCAGCTGGGTCCCTTCTTTTCTCCCAAATTTACCGAGTGAAAGGTAGGGTGCCAGGGAGAACGAAGGCATCCATGCCCTGAGCATGGGCGGGAACAGGAGGCCCGAGAAAGGGGGAGAAGCTCCCACAGTGAAGCACATCGGACAACGGCTGAGGCGTGAACATGGTGTCCATGCAGAGGAAGGGGGACCCTGCTTGAGGTGGAAGCTCTGCAGATGACATGCACTTTGAGTCAGTTCTAGAAGGTTAAAAGTTGAATCAGAATGGGAGTCTGGGGGATACTCCGTAGAGAGGAAAGAAGTCGGTAAAGCTTCGATACTGTGTAGACATAACAATTTTCCTTTTTTATTTGGCTCTTTTGGTATTGTATATATTCAATTTAGAAAAGCCATAACCTGCCCTCTTTTATCAATCATGCTTTCTTTTCCACCACTGCCCTCACCTTGGTACATGCGGAGAGCAACAGGTGATGCAAAGATGAAGGGAGCTGACGCTGGCCTTGGAAGCTCGTGGCCAAGCTGCTCTCCCTTCCTGGAGGGCCCTCCTCCCTTTTCTGGGTTTATCTGGGTTTCTTCTCATCAAGACTCAACTTGTAGGAAATGCCTCTGTCCTAGAACTCTGCATGCGTCCAGCTCATACTCCTGAACAAGGTCCCCTCGGGGCTGTCCTCACCAGGAGAAAAGGAGAAAACCAGTGGCTGAGGTCAGGACCAAGGGGTCCCCAGCATGAGAAGCCTTCCCTACCCCAGTGCTTCTCTGTCTGCTTTCCCTGGTTCATCCATTCCCTCACCCATCACACGTTTTGTGAGCACATCCCATGTTGCAGGCCCCATGCTACACCTGAGGACCCATGCTTCCTGGAAATGGATGGTAGGTTATGCTTCGTGCTTCCTGCAATGCCACCTGGTTTCTGTGTCCCCTGCGGTTGCATCCCTTTTGGATCCTGTGAATCCTGGTATTTCCTCAGTCCTGGCTTCTTGTTCAGTCCCTTCAACCTGCTCTTGCTTCTGTGACCTTCTTCCAGGACACCTCTCTTGCCTGCTCTGTCACTCACTGAGTTCTCCATCCTCCACATCCCCATAGCCCAGCCTCGGCTGAACTGCTAACAATGAAGTGTTCTTGTTATTTTATATCCTCCACATGTGAACACTGGGCTAGACACACAGCAATTAGTCGCTATGTATCTAGGGACTGACTGGCAGAGATCATAAAAGTGAGGAGATGTTGACTGCACTAGACATGTAAAAAAGGAAACATGTGGGGCTTCCCTGGTGGCGCAGTGGTTGAGAGCCCGCCTGCCGATGCAGGGGACACGGGTTCGTGCCCCGGTCTGGGAAGATCCCACATGCTGCGGAGTGGCTGGGCCCGTGAGCCATGGCCGCTGAGCCTGCGCATCCGGAGCCTGTGCTCCGCAACGGGAGCGACCACAACAGTGAGAGGCCCGCTTACCGCAAACAAACAAACAAACAAACCAAAAAACAACAACAACAAAACAAGGAAACGTGTTTCTATGAGATGCAGAAAAAAATCTAGCAAGAGAGAACACCATAAACAGCATTTAATACTGTTTAAACTTCTATCTTTAAAAGAATGTAGTCACAATAAATAAAGTCCTGGCCTGGGAGGATTAAAACAGAAATCTGGCTAAATTGAGGAAGAATTTGATTAAAATAATTCTTAAATAAATTAAATATATTCAAATGCAAAATCCTTGGTATTTAAAAGCTGGGCAAATTCTTTAAAGAGTCATCGGCTTTTAATTTCAAAAATTCATGGATGATGTACCAAATGCAAATGATTAGAAGGAAAGGACAACATTTTTAAAAGTAGCAGGACCGACACTGGTCCATTTAGATTCCAGTCTTTAAAGATTAGAACATCCTACCAGGCACAAATTTGCAAATACTGAGACTACTCCAAAGTGAAGGACGACTAACTTGGCTTTATGAAGAAAAAAAATTTTGAAACGAATCTAGTTATTTTTATTTTTGAAAGGGTCTGGTTACAAGCTTTACATCCTAGAGAAAACAGCAACAAGTATCTAATTTGACGAGCATTCGTGGAGCAACTACTTTGAGCCGGCTCTAGGGAGGCCAAGCTGACCAAAGCCCGGTCCTCCCCCTGACAGGACAACACCAGCATGCACTTGACCGTCACCCTACTCAGGCAGGGAAGCAATGGTGAGGGTTATAATAGGGATAGTAACTGCCTGGGGTGTGGGGTGGAAAGATAGTCCATCTAAGGGCTTCTAGAAGGCTTGTTAGATAAGCAGGGCCTTGAAAGACGACCAGGATTCAGACAGGCAGTTGCAGTGGGAGGGTTATGACGGGGAAGGGAGAGAGAAAGGTGAGGGAATTCCAGGCAGAGGGAACAGTGTCGAGCAGTCAGAGCAAAGGAGAGTGAGGGAATGCGGGTGATCAGGGTAGAGGGAATACCGGCCCAGAGGACAGGAGGCCGGTGCAGAGAGGCTCTGGATACAGACGCCAAACTGTGGAAAGTCGTGAGCACAAAGCAAAGGAGTGTGGATTTTCTTGCGTGGGCACTGCTAGCCTTGAACATTTCTAGGGGAGATATCCCATACCACCCACTCTGGTGGGTCAGAAATTGTCCTGTAATTTAAATACCCCCAACATGGTAGAAATCTTCTAGAATGGAGAATGTTTTGGAAGGTATAACACATAAATCAAAAATGTTATTATTTATTATTAGAGGAGCGCAGTCATTCACGTCTCAGCTTGGGAACCGATTCCTCTTTAAAAAACATCCCCTAAGACTTACTAGTGCATCCCTTACAGTCAAAGGGAGGCCCTGTGTGGCAAGCCTGAGGATGGCCTGTAACCGGTTTACAGGAGTCTTCCGTTTTCTCTCAAACAACTCTACCTTTCTAGGCGGACAATCCTTACCATGGGGCCTGAGATTTGGGATTGGGTGTAAGATTGGGGTGGGACATAGCTTAGGTTAAATACGTGTCAGTGCTTGGAAACCAGGCCCCTCAAGAGTGATTTTGTGTTTCCTCATAAGACAGGGTTAAAATCCTGGTCACCATGTCATTCCCCTATGCAGAAACCTACATGAACTTATTTTTTATTTGTGTATTACACATGCCAAACATCCTCCACTCCAGATTTATACTGTGCTGGGGTATCAAAATTACAGGAAAATGTCTGACCCGCTAGATTAGGTGGTTATGGAAACGTTTAAAGATAAGCCATTCCATTCTTTGGTTGCTTTAGGTTCAGTTCCATCTGGTGAGATGGACAGGAAAGAGCTTATCTCGGTGAGGCTGAATTGTCACGTGAAGAACATGTGCTCTGGAGGTGGCAACCTAGGTTCCACTGAGAGGTTGTATCACGTTGGTAGATTAACTGAGCTTCTTTCCTCATCCATAAAACTGGAAAAACTCCAACCTCCAGGTTGAAAGTAAAGCAGGTGGTACAACATCTGGCACATAGAAAGTGCTCAATAAATAAAGGTTGGAGCCTAAAGGAATGTAAGAACAGGATGGTACAGTGGAAAGAATACGATCTTTGGAATTTGACAGATCTGGGCTTGATTCCTAGTCTACTGGTTATGACCTGAGTGACCTCAGGCAACTTATTAAACTCTCTGAGTCTAGGTTTTCTCATCTTTAAAATGGGATAATACCTACCTTGCAAGACTGTTGGGTGGTTTACGTGACATAATGAATATACACAGAACACTTGGCACATAGAAGATATTCATAAATGATACTTATTATTACTCACTTTTCTCTTAGAAGCAATTAAAACAAACAGACCTGAGTCTATATAATTTCTTTTTCTAACCTGACTCCCAGCTGAGAAAATACAACCCATAGATTAAAGGTAGCCAGGTTCTTTCAATTAAGCTTCCAAGTTAGTTCTGCCCATCATTTCATGTGGGGCAAATTCAGGAGTCTTTAGGAACTCTTCATTTTTAATTCTATAATCTTCTTCCTTCAAACTAAAAAAAAAAAATCATAGCTCTGGAGAATGTAAGGTCAAATGGGTTTTGCAGCAAAAGTTGACCAGAGACCAGAAAACATTTGAACAGAGGGAAAGCCTGATGAAAACTTGGTCAGTTTTCCTTTGTGCTTGGATAAAAAAGACCAGAAATGTAATCAATCTTTGTATATTTCAAGATTCCTATTTGGTCCGTGAATTATCCAAGTTTTTGTTTAGTTGTTTTCTGGCCATCTCCTTAGTCATTATTTCTTCTGTGAGAAGGGCTGGGGGATACAGTAGGAGAATGGAAATTAATTCATGCTCTTCCTTGATAGCAACTCCACTTAGAAATTTCACTTCAGATGAAAGTATGATCGCTGTCTAAAATGATGTTTTTAAACTGTCATATTCTCCTAACTTGAATTAAAGAGAATACATTGTGAAACACAAGGTGAGCTTGTTGAGGCAAACCCTTGACTTGAGTTGCTTAACTTGTACATCCAAATGTAAAGGAATAAGATCATGTTCAAGCAAAGGTATTGGATCACCGTTCTCCTAAGAGAAGCATATTTGCACTCAATAACTGGAAGCTCCAAAACGTTTTTCTTCCTTTTTATTGTTTTTGATTGAAATCTTTCTAAAGCAGCCTTCACATTTACTTCTTCCATATCCTCCTTTATTTTTTTTAAATAAATTTATTTATTTTTGGCTGAGCTGGGTCTTTGTTGCTGCGCACGGGCTTTCTCTAGTTGCGGCGAGCAGGTTTCTCATTGCGGCGGCTTCTCTTGTTGTGGAGCGTAGGCTCTAGGCGCGCGGGCTTAGTTGCTCCGTGGCATGTGGGATCTTCCCGGACCAGGGCTCGAACCTGTGTCCCCTGCATTGGCAGGAGGGTTCTTAACCACTGTGCCACCAGGGAAGCCCCATATCCCCCTTTAAATGACTCAAAGTCGCAATTATGAACATTAGCTCTCAGAGTGGGCCATACAGCCATGACATCAGGCTGAACGACGCAAGTGTGTCTAAGCGTCTAGCGTCTGCTGTCTATAGTTTCTTGGTTCCCTCTGCCCCCATCTCCCGGCTCAGGCTATAGGTTAGGCTATACCTATATACCACAGACCTTCTCTGGACAGTTAAGCTGCTAGGAACTACGGAACTAGTGCACCAAACTTATTGGCAGGTGTAAGAGTCAGGCCTGAGGTCCCTGTGAGTGAAACACACGGACTGAGTGAGACCTCTTTGGTCTATTCCCTTCCTTTTGGCTGTGTTTTTTGACAGATATGCTTTCAGGGCAGAGCTGAGCTAGGCAGGTGAGATACTTAAAACTCTCCATGTCTTATCACAACAGAGGACATACTTGTTAAATCACAGTTCAGAAAGGGGCCTTGGAAACCATCTATCCATCTGGTAACTGAGGAGCCTGTGGTACAGAGTGGTGAGCTGCTTGGGCAGCTGACACAGAACCCCAGGTCTTGATCCCGCATCCAGCGAGCCTCACTGTCTGACGCCCCTTGTGACTTGGCAAATCTCCCTGTAGGAGGAAAGTAACCGCAGCTACCAAGGCTGCTTTTACAGTATGACTCTGGGTTCTCTCTTAACCCAACTCTGAAAAATCTCTTGCTAAAAATTAGGCATGGTGGTTTTTATTTTTGTGTTCCATTCCTTGGTTTCTTTCTTTCTTTCTTTTTCTTTTTAAATGCTAAGAAAAAGGAAGGAAGTCAACATTTACTGAATACCTGCAACGTGCTGGGTGCTTCCTGCCACACGGTTCTCTCTTGCCCCCTTTTACTAGGGAGTAAGGCCATGCACGTGGCAAGCCCAAGCGCTTTCCGGCAGCCGTGAGGAAGAGATGGGGCCAGGCTTAGCCCTGGGCCGTCTGGGTCTGAAGCCCGTGTTCTTTCTACCACAAGTGCTACAAATTAGATTTACTGCTTGTTTCTGACATTCTGGAAGGAGTTTCTACTCAGGGGCATTTTGGCTCATCTGCCATCTCAGCCAGGGGTTGCTACGGGCAAGCAACGTTCTCTGGCCATGAATCAGAAAGCGCACAGAGGTCTGAGACTGACCCGCACGGCCACGACAGACCTAGAGGAGGGACAGGATGTGTTGTTTGTCCAGAACTTACGAGTTATTCCCCTGGGTACCATGAGCTCAGACTTTTAAGAATTTTTATTTTTGATGCTTTGATTTCCTTGTTTTCTTCCTTTTGATTGGGAAAGTATTTTATGGTCACATCTATGGGGTTTTAATGGCATTTGACGCTGTTGCTCGGTTCTGTTCTTCTCCCATGATTTCCACGACACCGTATTGACCTGTACTTCCCTTCCTTTTAAAATGTTTACTGTCTTCTTTTCTCCATCCGAGTAACAGCCCCTCACAAAGCCCAGGTGAGGGACTATTAACCCTGGAGGCTTGGCCCTCAGCCTTCCTCCTTTAGAAAGTTCCAGAAAGCCCAGTCTCTCAATACCCTCTGATGCTTTCAAAATCTCCACATCCTTCTCTGACTGTTCACCTTTACAGTCTGATAATCCCAGAGGCCTGGTGAATGTCATAATACAAGCTTTTTGGTTTAAATGTTTTCATATATATCGTCTCATCTGTGATGTTCAAGGGGGCGTATTACCCCATTCACAGGTGAGAACACTGAGACTCAGGAACAGAAGGAAGCTCATTGAGAATTCCAGTTATGTGACAGAGCTGGACCTTGAATTCAAGTCTTTCTTCAGATTTTAAACCCCTGGTTCTGACATCGTCAGGATGTTCTGCTATCGGCAGGGGAAGAATCACGCCACATGTCTGAAATAAAAGCCGTAAGCTCGTTCCTCGCTCACCCTCACAGACTGGGTCTAATATTCGACCAAGCTCAGGACCTCTGAGTCAACTCTGACTCTTCATCCTGCTGCTTCCATTTCTGGTAAGGCTCACTGTTGGCAGCTCATCCTGGAGAGGACTGTGCACAAGGCGCTGTCCCACCGGGAGGGACTGGTGGGGCTCGAGGCGCATCTACTTCCATCGTGGACAAACAGAAGTGGGAATGTATATGTTTCAAAGTATCAGTCCACTTCACACAGCTGAATGTACTTTTGGTTAAGCCTAAGAACAACTGCATTAGGCCTCCCATGCCAACCCTTTTAGGTCAGCTCCAAATACTAATCAATTCACACCTGAACTAATTCAATAAGCTTTCTCAGCAGCCAGGAATTGCTTCTCTACCTGTCCTACACATTGGTGCCAGCTTAATTACCTTAATTCTACCCCCTGTTCTAGCCTATAGGGACTAACCAAGGTCTCCTGGATAAAAGTACAATTCTTACATGCTGGTGTGGGCAGCTCAGGGAAGGCCTACATAGGTTTTCCTTCTTAAGATGGTGGGTGTGGTACAGCCCATCAGGCTCCAGTTAAGACTAAGGTTATGAACACAGAAGCTGAAGCTCATATACACAGAGCGTTGAAGACAGATGAAAAGAATCAGATTAGGAATAAAAAAAAAAGGGAAGATCCAAAGGGCTTTAACATAAAGTACCTTAAACCTGGTCACACCTTAGCAGAGCCTGATGTGGACTCAACAGTTAATCCCTTCTCATTCAGCCTGCCTGCACTCTTACTGTAAAATGGCCATTCTCACCCACCCCACCTTATTCTTGACTCTTTACCAGTACTCTCTATGATGGAATTATCTTTGTTTCTATAAGCCAAAGGGTTCACTTTAGGTATGTTATTAATGGGTTGAATGGAGAAATAGGTTTGATTCTTTCAATGTTCAACTTGCTAAGTCATCACTTACCTCTAGCTCATGCAAAAATTAAACTAGAATCTGCAAAGGGGGTGCCCTGAGTAGGCACCAATATGGATCCAGAGGAAAGGTGTGGGAACCCCAGGTCTAGAGGAATGCTTTACCAAGAGGTACCATGTTTTATATGTGCACACACACACCTCTATCTAAACATATGTATGTACATGTGTATGTATTTGGTTTAAAGTGCAGGGAAGTTTTAAGACTTGTACAAAAGAGAAGAGAGAGCTGCCTGTCTGAAACTCAGAGATGGTGGCCGTGAGCATTCCCGACCATGGGGCTCTTGACCGGTGAGAGTTAAGGCATCTTTTAGCATGGCACAGAATGACCTATGGGTTTTTTTAACTATTTAAAAATCAGTTATGATTTGGTATGAGAGTAGGACCACATGCATTATTACAAGTCAAATAAGAAAAGAGTATGCGAGTTTGTACATTTAGTTATAAAGACTCCGAGTTGCCCTACCTGCACTAGCCCTGTGCAAAGGGCAGGGGCTTTCGAGATGAAGCAAAAATGTACTCTGCCCTAAAGAGCTCATCACTGGGGAAAGTCAGTAAACAAGATAATCACACTATAGAATGAGAAGTCCTGAAGTGGGAGGGTGCATTAAACGCACTGGGGTTCAGAGGAAGGGAGGCTGCCTCGCTACTACTCAGACTTCATTTTCTTCCTCTGTGTTTCATAATATGCCATTTTCCTTTGGATAATAAAAAGCAGATAGTGAGATCAATGGCCTTGCTTTGCTGATGTGCATCACTGCTGAACTGTCCCAAGGTTTCTGGCTAACTCTCACGTCCAGGGACACCTACTTTGCCGCCACATTCACCTGCGTGTGGCAGAGAAGGCAGCGTGCAGACACCACGTGGTTCACGAGGGGCCGCTCGGGCAGGCCAGTTAGCGGCGCCAGCCGATGCTTCACCCTCTTCCATGTTTTGCTCACGAGGGGCTGAGCTCTCCAGCCAAGAAATACTGTGGTTGGACAGGCCATACTGGCTCCTGGGACTGCAGGACCAGAGCAGGGTGACAGGCCGCTGGGTGCCATTGGGGGAGCGGGGGTTCCTGTGTCAAGGCCTCAGGTGGAAGTGGACGTACTGCAGAGGGGGTCGCAAATGCTCTGAGGTGAAGGGCTACTTCTGTTGTGTTTCATTTTAACTTCCAATCTGTCACAGACTGATAAAATAAAACTGAGTGACCAGAAAAACAATCATGCTCGGATGCTGGAGCAATGTCAAATTGCTGTAAAAGTTTCTGAGTGTTTACTCTCAGTGTCTCCGCGCCTCTTCACGGTCGGGTAATCAGCTGCAGGCTGCACTTTGAGCCTCCGGTCAGGGGAGCTGCAAGATGTGCCTGATACAGACTTTTTTTTTCCCTTTTTTAAACATCTTTATTGGAGTATAATTGCTTTACAATGGTGTGTTAGTTTGTGCTTTATAACAAAGTGAATCAGCTATACGTATACATATATCCCCATATCTCCTCCCTCTTGCGTCTCCCTCCCACCCTCCCTATCCCACCCCTCTAGGTGGTCACAAAGCACCGAGCTGATCTCCCTGTGCTATGGGGCTGCTTCCCACTAGCTATCTATTTTACATTAGGTAGTGTATATATGTCCATATCACTCCCTCACTTTGTCCCAGCTTACAGTACCCCCTCCCTGTGTCCTCAAGTAATCACATTTTCAATTTCAGTGCTTGTGACAGGTCTGTTTATAGTTTCTATTTCTTCTTGGTTCAGTCTTGGAACATTGTGCTTTTCTAAGAATTTGTCCATTTCTTCCAGGTTGTCCATTTTATTGGCATAGAGTTGCTTGTAGTAATCTCTCATGATCCTTTGTATTTCTGCAGTGTCAGTTGTTACTTCTCCTCTTTCATTTCTAATTCTATTGATTTGAGTCTTCTCCCTTTTTTTCTTGATGAGTCTGGCTAATGGTTTATCAATTTTGTTTATCTTCTCAAAGAACCAGCTTTCAGTTTTATTGATCTTTGCTATCGTTTCCTTCATTTCTTTGTCATTTTTTTCTGATCTGATCTTTATGATTTCTTTCCTTTTGCTAACTTTGGGGTTGTTTTGTTCTTCTTTCTCTAATTGCTTTAGGGGTAAGGTTAGGCTGTTTATTTGAGGTGCTTCTTGTTTCTTGAGGTAGGATTGTATTGCTATAAACTTCCCTCTTAGAAGGGAAGCTTTTGCTGCATCCCATAGGTTTTGGGCCATCCTGTTTTCATTGTCATTTGTTTCTAGGTATTTTTTGATTTCCTCTTTGATTTCTTCAGTGATCTCTTGGTTATTTAGTAGTGTATGTTTAGTCTCCATGTGTTTGTATTTTTTACAGATTTTTTCCTGTAATTGATATCTCATCTCACAGTGTTGTGGTCGGAAGAGATACTTGATACAATTTCAGTTTTCTTAAATTACCAAGGCTTGATTTGTGACCCAAGATATGATCTATCCTGATTGGGTTTTGGAGCTGGGACAGTCCAGGCCTCTGGAGTAGCTGTCCTGGAATACATGTGCTAGTGGAGGTGGAGTCCTGGACAATCCGACCACCAGTTAACTGTGGCTCTCTGAGGGTTTGCAGAACTGAAGACAGTGTCAAGTTCTCACCATGGCTTTCTCTGCTGCTGGGGCTGCCTTCTTACTCACTGTTCCTGTGCAGATCCCTAGATATCTCTTTTCTTAGCCACCTTCTCCCTAGCTAATTAGTCTCTCACTTTCAGTGAGGCTTATCTTTTATTTATTTATTTATTTATTTTTGGTTGCATTGGGTCTTTGTTGCTGCACACAGGCTTTCTCTAGTTGCAGCGAGTGGGGGCTACTCTTGTTGCAGTGCACAGGCCTCTCATTGCGGGGGCTTCTCTTGTTGCGGAGCACGGGCTCTAGGTGCACGGGCTTCAGTAGCTGTGGCTCGCGGGCCCTAGAGCGCAGGCTCAGTAGTTGTGGCACAGGGGCTTAGTTGCTCCGCGGCATGTGGGATCTTCCCGGGCTAGGGCTCGAACCTGTGTCCCCTGCATTGGCAGGCGGATTGTTAACCACTGCGCCCCGGGGAAGCCCGAGGCTCATCTTTTGTAAAAAAAAAAAAAAAAAAAAAAAAAAAAAAAAAAAAAAAAAAAAAAACCGAAAAGAAAATCCGTCCTCCTGTCTCTTCCTAATGTCCTCTGTCACTCTGGATCTTCTCAGGATAAACACCCAGTCTGTACCGCACTGTGGTTACCTCTGCTCCTACTCCGAGAGACGCCTTCTTGTTTCTTCTCAGAATGTTCCTGCTGCCTCCTTGTCTCACGTGAAACCTGGCTTTCTCCCTCGGCCACTCCCTTGAGTAGAAGCCACCTGTTTTCCCAGACTCGCCTACACACTCAGCCTTGCCCCCAAGAAAAGCATCCCCATTTGAAGCTTCTACCATTTGGCTAGATCACTTGTGTTGATCCTCGTTGCTGTTATCTACTCAGTCTCCCGGCTACACACTAACTTCTTGAGAACGTCTACACTGGCCTCAAGTCCTCCTCTCCACTCTGGTTTCTGTAACCATCCAGGGTAACTTCAGCATCTACAAGGGCAACCTATCCAGCGCCCACTTCCCCGGGGCCACACCCCCAACCTTACCATCTATTCATGCTCGCCTCAAGATAGTAACTTCTAAAATACTACTCTGTGGCCACAATTTGAAACTTCATTGATTCAGAGACATTTCTGAGTGCTGGCTGTGCCCCAGGCACTGCTAGGTGCTGGTAGTATAGGAATGAGGTGAACTACTCTCAGTTTGCTGTGCCAGCTCTGATGGCTATGCCAAGACTTTCTGTCTCTTTAAAAAGCCGAATCCTATCCCTGACATTTTCACTCAGGAGATAATCCAGCTTCCAAACTTCTCAGAGAAACTGGACACTCGAGGGCGAATTATCTTCCTTTCCTGGCACTTCCCCCTCCCCACCTCTCATATATGCATCCTTTCCTTCTGTTTCAGAGGAGGCGGGGTTCCTTCTTGTCCAAAGCTCTTTCCCTGACCCGTGTTCCAGGTTCCATACTCTTAAGCCACTGCTGGGATTTTGCTCTTTCAATGATCTCTCTCTCTCTCTTTCCCCTCTAAATTGTAACTTCTCCTCCACTGGTTCCTTCTCATCCTGCTGAAGAATCTCTTCTTCCCATAAGGATCCCTCTTGACCACCACCCCTACTAGCTATTTCCCATTAGCTCTTCCTTTAATGCTCTAAACCCCATAAAGAGGTCTGGCTCACCTTCTTCATTGTCAATTAATTCCATAACCCACTCACACCTGGCTTCCCCCAACTCTAATGCATGGATGTTTCTTTCACTGCTTTTCCCACTCTAACATGGCACATGTTAACTACCAAAGCAAATGCTTTTCACTCTCACCCCACTTGCACACTCCTGCCTTCCTGGTGTCCCTCTCTCCTGGTTCTCATCTTTCCTCGCTGCTGCTTCTTCGTCTCCATCTGTCTCCTGACTGCCACCAGCTGCCGCCGTCCCCAGAGTTGTTTTCAGTCGTCTCATGTTACAGGCTCGTCCTGTGGCCATTCCCCCAGTCCCATGCTACATGGATCACAGACCTGCATCAACTAGGATGGCTCTCCCTAAGCTTCAGCCTCACATCTTTGGCTATTTATTGACTATCTCCACCTACTTACCACCTAAACACCTCAGACTCGATATATTCAAACTCATTGTCTTTCCCCTCAACTCTGGTCTCCTTCTTTTTTTTTTTAATTTTATTTTTTTTATACAGCAGACTCTTATTAGTTATCTATTTTATACATATTAGTGTATGTATGTCAATCACAATCCCCCAATACATTCCCCCCTGCCCCCCGCTTCCCACCCTGGGCCCCTTCTTAAGTTTCCACTCTCTACGCAGCTATCCAGCCATGAATTACACAGCAATCTGCAACCCTCCCTTACTTCCTAAATCTGAGTGTTCACAAAGGCCTGCTGGTGAGGTAGTTCCACTGTGTCTGAAGCAGTTCTAGAATCTGTCCTTTCCTCCCCCTCCCTAGTTCCACTGTTTCAGTGCCTTATATTATCTTGCCCGGACTAGTTATCCCAAGTGGTTTTCCTACCCCTGGCTTCTTCCCACTTGAATTCATCCTCCACTCTGCCATCAGACCTATGGCATAAGTGAGACAATGTCACAGCTCTGTTTAGCATCCTTCCAAGACTCTCCATGCGTAATAGGACATACTCTGAACTCCTTACATGCAAGGCTCTTCATCCTCAGGCACATTTCTTTCCCGCCTCATCTCCCATTACTCCCTTAACTCACATACCCTAAACATGCAACTTTATGAATTATTCCCAATCTTCTGAATGCACCTCATCAGTCCACGAGCACTCTACTCTCTCTGGGATGTCCTCTCCTGGTTATCTCCACAGCGTAGTTCTGTTAGCGCTTGAAGATGCAGCTCTAGGGCGTTTCTGTAAAACCCCACAGAAGGGGTTTTATACCCCTGTATTTTACGTCCGTGTTATGGCTCTCCGCACAGGCTTGTATTACTGTATCTGCATATCTGCCTCCCACACCGGAAGGCAAACTCCTAGGATACCTCCCCATTTCTGTGGCCACCCCTCCCAACAGACGGCTGCGTCTGTAGGAGGTCCACAAATGTCTGAGTTGAACGGACACAAGGCTTTTCTCTTTGACAACAGGACCAAGTTTTTAACCTCTGCATGCCCTGACGTTCTTAATAATAGTGCTACAGAGGCACAGCAGGTGAGGAATGCAATGGTTTCACAGGTAACTGCCAGGTGACAGAACTGGCTAGAAGTGATTGTCTGTGAGCGGTGTGGGGCAGAGTACTTTCGCTTTTCACTGAATTTCTTTGTGGAGTATTTGTTTTTGTAACCATGTTCATGTTTCTTTGATAAAAGTAAAAAATATAAAATTCTTTGGGTACTTCCCTGGTGGTCCAGTGGTAAAGAATTTGCCTTCCAATGCAGGGAATGAATACAGGTGTGATCCCTGGTTGGGGAACTAAGATCCCACATGCCACAGGGCAACTAAGCCCACGCATCACAACTACTGAGCCCGGGCGCCTCCACGAAGATCCCGCCTGCTGCAACTAAGACCCGACACAGCCAAAAAATAAATAAATAAAAAGAAACAAAGAAAAAAAGAAGTCAAATGCTAAAAAAAGAAAAAATTCTTTGTTGGTTATGAATAATCTATCGATATGTCTACAAACTGCAAAGGACCATTTTCTGTGTGTTTGAAAGGACGGTCAAGTTCTGAGGGCTTAACTCCAAAGGGGCTGCATAATGAGCGTGTGCCGATGACCAGGGAGCAATCCTAGCGGGAGGCTGTACCTCCAGGGTCACTTGGCCAGCAGAGCCCTGCGCCTGAGAACAAAGCAGCAGCCCCGCAGAGAGAATAACGCATTTGCTTCGACAAGTCTGCTTACGTACACAGATCATTCTTACCAATGTGTGTTCACACCCGTGGGTATGTGTGTTTGTGTATATGGCTTTTTAAAAAACATACAAAAATACTTTAAGAAAATATCCTTTTGTTTCTTCTATCCCTGACCTGGGGACAGTGTGGAGGGAGCAAGCCTTTGAAAGCTATTTCTCCCAGCTTAAGAAAACTAGAATTTTGACGTTAGGCTGAAGATTTTCACACACACACACGCACACACACGCACACACATTTGGTTAAAGGAAGTGGGCCTGAATGCTGGGCAGCTTAGTGCAGAAAGGGTGCAGCTGAGATCACCACTGAGGACAGCTGGTACCCTAGGGTCAGGTGGCACTGCCATGGACAGCAGCAGACCGAACGGTCGTATCAGCCAGCACGAATCACAAGTAGAGTCTTTCAAAGGCCAGAGATGAAGATAAATCAATCCTTGCTAAAAACATCCGATGGCTTTGGGGCAGAAAGGCATATTTTGCTTTGCTATGTAATTTCCTCAGTCCTTAACTACAAAAGTGTATCAGAATTGAATTCTAGTGCGCATCCTAAACGGGAGCTGAGTCACAGGTACCTCAGTGCTGCGTCTGCAATCTCAAGCGGGTGACTCACGTCTGTAAAATTCTGAGAGAAAGTACCAACCGACCCGCTGCTTAGTCATCTTTCACATGGATGCTGGGTTCACGAGCTCTGTAAACGATAATGAGCGATCTAGCCTTTTACCATCTCTTTATTCTTTTCTAAACAGTACAAATTACATCTCTAAAAATAACCTCATGCAAGTGAGTCACTGCGACCTGACAAGCTTCCACAAGCTACCCGGCTAAACTGTAATATTTACTTGTGAAGGTACAAATCTTACTGTCATATTAGCCCCATTTTTTTTTTTTTTTAAGATCAAAATTTGGTAGACTTGGGGAAAGGAGGAGGGTTTCATCAAATGCTTTAAGGAAAACACAGTTTACTCCTAACCTTTGATATGGGCAGGGCTTTGGGGTGGAGGTGGGGGAAGAAATCCTCTGAAAGCTGTTTCTAACAGCTTATGAAAACCAGAATTTTAATATTTCAAGTTGAAGATTAATCAAAGACTCTGAACCTTTAGTAAGGGGTGCTTATTGGCTGTTGAAGGAGAAGTATCAGTAATCTTATTTACTCTAAAATCCTGAACTGTGAATTTATGACATTTTTGACAAAAGACCCAGCCACACTAATAAATGCATCTTATTAGACATTAACCTTTATTGTCCCAGTAGGCGGTTCCCTCACCACGCCCTGGATTCTCTAGCCACGCAGCTAAGCTTTGGTACTCCACCCGTTTGCTGGGTAGCTGTCCAATCCTCAGACCAGGCCTGCTGGTCTTTCGCTTGCTTGCCTTTCTGGGCCTGGCGTTGCCAGCTCTCAGCAGCCCCACCCCAGGCCTGTTCCAGTTAGTCAATAAGTACAATGAACGCAACCTGAGGCAGGAGCAGGTTACCTGCAAGGAGCTTATACCTTCATAAATTCGGTAGCAATACTGAAATATCAAAGCACTGTTAATCTACACTCTGGCTGAAGCCAGAAGACTGGAAGGGTTTCTTTCTCATCAGTGTTTGGTCAGGAATGGAATTACTGATACCTCTAAACCTAGGAAGTTTCCACTGCCGTTTCAGCTTCTCCTTTAAGAGATCAGACCACTTGGCCATAATCGGATGGCCACACGATCAGCCTCCCCCAGGGCACAGGGGTGCTTTAGAATAGAAAGATGAAATCACTGGTCCATCTGAAAATTCCCCAGGAAATGGCCTACAAAGCCCACTGCATGGCTCCGACCTGGGCAGAGGCTGAGTCACATTAAATCCTTCCCATCTCCCGCTCCCTTGACTTGTCCCAAGGAGGAGGCCAGCTGGAGTCACCTGGCCTCTGCTCCTCACCCTGGGGAGCAGCTGCCCCCTGAAGGGGTACCTGCTGCAGCCTGTTGGGTCTGGTCCTTTCCGCTCGGACTTCACTAACTCGGCCTCAGTCCCGGGCACCTGCCGTGGCCTGAGCCCTACCTACAGGAGCTGTCGCTCACGTCTGCACCCCACTGCGGGCTCCGCCGCACTCTGGTTTCCCTCAGGACGCACTGTCCCGTTGTCTCCCTGTCATTCTCGCAAGTTTGATGTTACTCAACCTCCCCAAGCCTCTTTCCTCACTTGCAAAATGGGGAGAATAACTATCTACCCCTCGGGGTTGAGATGACGAAAAGACACCTGTAAAGGAAAGTGCTTTATAGGCTGCAAGTGTGCTCTGAGCACTGCACCCTCCCAGCTCAGTGAGGGGGTCCCTGGGCTCCTGCCAAGTGCCTGACACCGTGGGGGGCACTGCACATAAGAATAACATAATTTAAAAGATCAATTAGCCCTAGCAATCCTGGACCTTGGCAAGCAAATTGACGGGAATAATGAAGCAAATACGCAGGACAATTAAAGAACCATTCAATATAATACACGTTAATGTCTCATAATTACGTTAATCAGATTGAGATGGAGGTGATCAGGTTAGAAAACTGGAGATAGGTTTTAAGAAATGGTGCAAGAAATATATGGACGTCAAGGAGAGACGGCAAAGAGGCCAAAGTTGAGTGAGAGAGAAAGCCCGGTGGGCAAGGGGAGCCTCGTCCTGAGAGAGGCCGGCGGGCACTTCCGAGCAGAGGAGAAACACAATGAAGTGGTGTTTCAAGGCGATTAACTTGGTGGCAGGGCGCAGGGGCGGCAAACCAACCAGCTGCCAAGGAAACAATCCAGGAGGGAGGTGATTGGCTCTACACTGGGGTGGGGGCAGGGGCGTGGCAAACAGGGATAAGTAGCACCTGCATTTCCAGAGCACGTGAGGGTTTCCAATTGGCTTTCATGTGATTTAATCTTCACAAAACCCTGTGAGGTCGGCAGGATAAACAACAATACCATTTTACAGGTGAGGAGACAGTCTCAGGGCCAGTGTATGGTGAGGTTGGAAACTCAACCCAGGTTTTCTGACTGCGAGTGAGTGTTCCTTCTACTATGTGCGTGGTTCTCAAGACTAGCTACGCATCAGGCTTACCCAGGAAGCTGTTTTTAAAATATGCAAGTTCAGCAACGCCTGCCCCCTGCCCCACCCATTCTGGATTCTGATTCAGTAATAGAGGGGGGTGGGGAGAGGAGAGAGGCAGGGAGGTAGGTGTCCAGGTGTTGGGCTTTTTCAAGGCTTTGAGGGGTCCTGATGTAGGATCGGGGCTGGAACCTTGCGGGACCCAAGTGGACAAAGCGGGTGCAAGTAGAGGAGCAATTACCCTCCATTCCAAGATTTGGAGCCTCAGTTCATGGAGTCTGGTCCTGCCATTAAATGCCGGGTGGAGCAGAAGCCGTTCAATCCAGGGAATCTAGCCTGGGACGCTGTTTCAGCTCCATGTGTCTGTCTTCGCTCTTATCTTTTATCTCCACCAGCCAGAGTAAAAAGAGTTCTGTGGATTCCGGAAGACTGGCGGAGAGCAGTGGCTGTGAAGACCACCTCCTGTGGTGGGGGGCTCTGCACTCTCCCAGGTCTGAGCGAGCACGGGTGCTGCTGGGCCCCAGCCTCCCCATCTCCTATCGCTCTTCACTCCACCTGCTACTTCAGCCCTGTCAGTTCCCAGTTCACATGGGGTCTTAGGGAAGCCTTGTCCAGCTTCCTCGGAACCTTCTCCAGTTCCACAGAACTCTGGAAATCCCTACCCTGCTGTGGGCTTTCTTGGTCTCACAGACTTCCCTGCTAGACACTGAGCAACTGGCTGGCAGGCACTGTCTGGCACCAGCTGGTTTTTCTGACACGGGAGAGGCTCAGTGACTATTGGTTTACCTTGTGTGGTCTCTGAATCTGAGACAAACTGAATAAACTTCTGTCCAGTTCTCAGCTTTCTGTTCCAGCCCACCACCCTTTGGAGCAAATATGAACTTCTATGAAGGCACACGTTCACTAGACTGTTCTGACTTACACTGAGGTTGGAATCCCGGAGTTGGGCCATGTTGGCCTTCCCCTTATTTTGCGCCTTTGTCCAAGCAATAGGTTGCCCCTTTTATTATATGGGGTTCATCCTCCACTCTATTTCCGTCCTGGAAGCTACAGGATTTAAGAGATTTTGCCTTAATAATCATTTCCCCATGAAATAGCCACATTACTAAACCAAACTGACACAATTTCAAACCAAAGCAAAAAACTTAGTATTTCATTTATCCATGATACGAATTTATCATCGATAAGTGTTTGATTTCTATTAGGCTTTTTGAATTACAGCTCTGAACATAGTTCAGTCATGGACCACCATTGCTGATTTTGTGAATAGTTAAACTGGAATAAATACTAGAAAGAATCTCTTATCTCCTGTTTATCATACCCCATCTTCAAAGTAGAATCTTAGGGCTTCCCTGGTGGCGCAGTGGTTGAGAGTCCACCTGCCGATGCAGGGGACATGGGTTCGTGCCCCGGTCTGGGAAGATCCCACATGCCACGGAGCGGCTGGGGCCGTGAGCCATGGCCGCTGAGCCTGCGCGTCCGGAGCCTGTGCTCCGCAACAGGAGAGGCCACAACAGTGAGAGGCCCGCGTACCGCAAAAAAAAAAAAAGTAGAATTTTAAAACCTTTTGGATGCTTTCCCAAAAGAATTCTCCCAATTCTCTACCAGCTAATATTAACTCTCCCTTCTCTCCTCTTAAAAGGTATTTGTGCCCACTGTATCTGTACTTTCTACAAACATGCCAACCAAAAGTTAATGCCCTTAACAGTAGAAACCACCTCTAAAATCTACCATGTGCCTAGAACTAAATGAGTCGTCATTTGAAATTATTAAATGTTACTAATTAGCATAAATTTCCTAAGCTGAGGGTAATTACCAAGCTTAAGCACACATCTATGAAACTTCAAAATCCATTTTAAATTTGCCAATTTCAAATTGATAGGCAGAGTCTTCCAATGTTACAGTGTACAGTTAACCTTCCTGGTTGGCCCTTTCCCTTTTAACTAATGGCTCTATAAAGGATGAATGTGGGGGTGATACCTGCTTTCTGTATGTACCTAAAATCTTTCCCAGTATTATGGTATTGCTTCAGTTTCTATATGTTAATGGAACCCTTACTGTAAAGAGCATGGACGTTTACCATACTGCCAAAAGCAATGTACGGATTCAATGCAATTCCTATCAAAATCCCAATGGCATTCTTCACAGAAATTTTTAAAAATCCTAAAATTCATATGATACCACAAAAGACCCCAAATAGCCAAAGCAATCTTGAGCCAGAAGAACAGACCTAGAGGCATCATACTTCTTGATTACAAAACATATCACACAGCTACAGTAATCAAAACAGTATGGTACTGGCATAAAAACAGACACATAGACCAATGGAGCAGAATAGAGAGCCCAAAAATAAATCTACACATTTACAGTCAACTGATCTTTGACAAGATTACCAAGAACACGCAACGGAGAAAGGGTAGTCTCGTCATTAAATGGTGTTCAGAAAACTGGATATCCACTTGCAGAGGAATGAAACTGGACACTTATCTCACACCATACAAAAAATCAACTCAAAACGGATTGAAGACTTGAACATAAGACCCCAAACTAAAAAACTACTAGAGGAAAACATAGAGAAAAAGCTTCTTGACATTGGTCTGGGTAAAGATTCCTTGGATATAATACCGAAAGCACAGGTAACAAAAGCAAAAATTGACAAATGGGATTGTATCAAACTAAAAAGTTACTGCACAGCAAAGGAAACAATCAACAGAGTGAAAAGACAACCTATGTGATGGAAGAAAATATTTGCAAACCATATATCCGATAAGGGGTTAATATCCAAAATATTTATGAAACTCATACTCAATAGCAAAAAACCAAGTAACCCAATTAAAAATCAGGCAAAGGACCTGAATAGATATTTCTCAAAAGTAGACACACAAAGGGCCAACAGATGCTCAACATCACTGATCATCAGAACCACAATGAGATATCACCTCACACTGTTAGAATGGCTCTTAGCAGAAAGACAAAAGATAACAAATGTTACCAAGGATATGGAGAAAAGGGAACTACTGATGGGAATGTAACTTGGTTCACTAATTATGAAAAATAGTATAGAGATTCCTTAATAAATTAAAAATAGAACTACCATATAATCCAGCAATCTCACTTCTGGGTATACATCCAAGGAAATGAAATCGGTATCTTGAAGAGATATCTGCATTCCCATATTCACTGTAGCATTATTCACAAGAGCCAAGATACGAAAACAACCTACATGTCCATTGAGGGATGAATGGATCAAGGTAATGTGATTTACATAGACAATGCAGTATTAATCAGCCTTAAAAAAGAAGGAAATCTTACCATTTGTGACAAAATGGATAAACCTGGAGGGCACTGTGCTGTGTGAAATAAGTCAGACACAGAAAGACAAATATTGCATGATCTCACTTCTATGTGGAATCTTATAGTCAAACTCTTGGAAACAGAGAGTAGGACGGTGGCTGCCAGAGTTGTGGGGGAGGAAGAAATGGGGAGATGTTGGTCCAAGGGTACCAAGTTTCAATTATGCCAGATGGATAAGTTCCGGAAATCTAATGTATAGCATGGTGACTGCAGTTAACAACACTGCATTGTATACTTGAAATCTGCTAAGAGAGTAGATCTTAAATGTTGTCACCACATACAAAAATAAGAAAAGGAAAAAAAAACAGGTGACTTTATGAGGTGATACATATGTGAATTTGCTTGATGGTGTTGACCATTTCACAGTGTGTATCATAACATCTAGCTGTACACCTTAAATATATACCATTTTTATTTTTCAATTATACCTCAAAAAAGCTGAAAGAAAGAGTGGCATGGATATTTAAGAGCCTTCTTTCTTTCACAATACGTTGACAGGTTGATCTCTCAGAATTTCTTTCTTTGAACAAGAACACCAGGAACTATTTGAAGACTGGCTGAGTCACGTCCCTGCAGCTCGAGGCACAGTGGTGCCCGTTGAGGGCCCGTGTTGTGAGGAGAGGAGGTTATGTTGGTTCACTCCCTGGGCGGGCGAGACCTTGAAGGAACAATGTCCCTGATGCAGCAGGAAGTAGCCCTAGTGGCAGGTGGTGGCTCTGGTCCAGCTTGAGGCCCAACCAAATCAAACACACCCAACCACCTTGCATTTACTAAAACCTCTTCTATTTGAATGAGAGGTGAAAACTCTAAGACTCTGGGTCTGCGTTCTTCTGAGGAATTCCATACATGTGAAGCAGCTGCCTCCCTTTATCTCCGACACTGTCAGACAAGTAAAGCATTCCACAGAGCTTTAGCTGTGTTCTCGGACGGCTATCATCTTCTAAATCGGGAAAACCAAATAAGATGCTCTACATCCTCTTTGTCTCCAAGGCTCTGGCACATAATCTGTATATGTCAACTTGGTGTTCACGTACCCCCTGCATAACTGACGCCCGCATCCCAGGCAAGCAGGGCAAGATCATATCATTATAAGAGTCAAGAAATAATAGCATTACATCATTGTGTGAGTAAGATGAGGCAAGGCAGAGCTGAAAGGGCTCAGCGTTTGAATTGAAACGTTTGGGACCTGATTTAATCATTCTGCGTTTACCACCTGTGGGATCTTAGGCACGTTACTAAACCTCTCTGCTTTCTACCTTTCCATCTGGAGAATGGCAATCGTGATTTTTATCTGGCAGGATTGTTGTAAGGATTATGAGACAATGCACATAAAGTATCTAACGCAGTGATTGCCTCACAGTGAGTGGTCTTTAAACGACAACTATTAGTGGGATGTGGATTGAGGGTCCAGATACTTTCTCTTCCATAGAAACAGCAGAAGATATCAACAGACTGAAGGAAGAATCTTGCCATCGGGGTGAACAGGACTCGTGGTTCAGGAGTGAGAAGATGAAGGTGGTTTCCAGTTTAGGTTCAATCACATCCATGACCAACAGCAGCAGTGGCCAAAACCCCCTCCAAAGCATAAAGTCCACAAAGTGGAAACAGAGGTACCAGACCTCAGCACTAAACGGGCTTGTTCTTAGATCTGGTCCTTTCTTAAGAGACAATTTTAATATGATTTTCTGGAGCAGTGGGCTATACTGATGATTTTCTAATTTTAAGTTCCTTGAGGGAAGGACCGTATCTTATCTGTGTACCTGATATACTGCCTGGCTCAAGATGGGGCTTCAAAAAATAATTTTTAATTGAATTAAAGTAGTGGCCTTAACCCTGTTTCCCAGGCCAGAGTAGAGAAAAATAGCACATGTACTATAAACAATGCCAAGGCAATATTCCTTCCAGCATTTTCATAATATGTATGTTAGCCAAGTACTGCTAAGTACTATTAGTCAAGTACTGCTAGAGCCTCTGATGTGATCTTCAGCGTAAAAAAAAACCCGACAAGAACAAAATCCAAAATATCTTCAGATTATTTTTATTGAACAGTCTGGGTTTGTTTTTACTCTTTCTACAGCCCATGTTCGTATCTGTAGCCTCCCTTTTATGGGCTCTGAAGCTATAAATCTTAAAGAAGACAGATAAGGTAGGCACCTTGTTAAACAAAATCCCCACCAATATGACAAACATTCAAACAGGAGTGGCCTGCCTTTATCTCGTCGCCACCCAGTTTTGACGGAGTCTGTTTCCCTTTTACAAAGGGTTTGCTGTCTGAGAAGTGAACATTTTACCCAGGAGGCCAAAAGTCACTCCCCAGCAAGGTATTTCCCGAAGGAGCTGTACCGTCTGTTCCAGAGTGTGTGCTGCGGCTGCTGAACTAACTCTCCAGGCTGCCTGTGAATGCCTTGATTTTTATCTATGGTTGGAGGGATTGCGTTTTCTGATAACCTCAGTCCACTCCCCTGAAAACGTGGGTACGTATCCATCTGCTGACTCATTCTGGGTGCAGAGAGCACAGAATCCCCTACAGAGGGTGGGGACTGCAGAGGCTGAAACTTCGGAGGAGGAGGAGAAGGGGGAAGGGGGTGGGATGAAGAGAACAGCAACCCAGAGGGCTGGATTGATTATTTACAAACTAGTTTGCCAGCAGCCAGATAAGGGATGGATCCTGGCTGGTGACTGTTACTGTGCTGCTTCTTTCAGGTCTTTCACTTAATGATAAAGAAGATTTGATGTGTTTATTAAGTCATTTGGTTGCCCTGGAAGTTGGACCTGTGCCTGTGATGATAACTGTCTAGCAATGACTCCTGTTTGTTACGAGCCTCAGCTTTTGTTTGCTGAAATGTGGGATTTAGTTGCATCTTTGTAGGTAGGAGATACTTTTAAAGGGATGGTTTTGAGGAAATTTAGATACACAGAGCTTGCCTTTCACTGGGAAGGATCACGATATAGCTTTGCGGGATCTCTCTGCGAGGAATAATCCCTCGGCACACATCAAGTCGCACTACACACTGAGAGCGTGAAGACCACTGATCCATACAGGAGAACCAGACAGGATTCTGACCAGGGCACTGGGGCTGATCGAAAGCATGGCGGCCAACAACGTTTGTGATCTCAGGGGGACTCAGCCCCGAAGTGAGTTACTCGCACAGCATGAGGAACACCAACTGATAGTCACCTTTTCAAGGGATGGGTCTGCTCCTTGTCACATTCTTAGAATTAATAAAGATTTATTTGTGTTACTACTAATGACAGCGTTCCAGTTCTTTTAAAAAATTACTATGCAATGTTTGATACATGTCAAAAAATACTTGTAATGCACGTTTAACATAGTGAAAAGACAGAACGTGAATGAATCCACACTCCCTCTCTGAACAAAGACACTACCCACAGGTCGAAGCCCCTTGTGTGCTCCCTCTTCCACTCGATCCCCCTGCCTCTCTCCCCGGAGATAACTACTATCCTCAAATATCTGTTTGCCATTCTTTTGTTTTTTAAAAACATGGTTTTGATGCCTATTTCTGTATCCCTAAATAATATTTTATCTGGTTCTGCTTGTTTTTGAGCTTTTTATATACAAATTCTATCACATAGTATGTCTCCTGTGACTTGCTTCTTTCAGTCAACATTGGGTTTCTAACATTTCATCATTACTGTGTGCAGATATGGTTTTGTCATTTCCACAACGGTGTGATGTTCCATGGGGTGAGTTTAACACTAGTTATTTATCTACTCCCCCATTAGTTTGTACCACAACTAACAATGCCACCATGACTGTTCTTGTACATGTGCTCCTCAAACACTTTTCCTCCTGGGCAAAGTCAAACAGATTTCTCAGCCTTCCTGCGGTGAGGTAGAGTCCCATGACTGAATTCTGACCCATGGACTGTGTACGGGAGGGATAAATGCCACTTCTAGACCTGGCCCCTACCACCCTGGACGTGCTGGTCTGAGGCAGAAGATGCAGTGGACGATGCTGAGGCCCCAGGAATGGTGCAGCCACTGAATAGAAGCAGCCAGGTGCCAGGACGCCTGCATGAGGCCGAGCCCTCCCCCACTCCCTAATGACCGTTGGTGAAGTGATAGCACAACAAAATAAACCTTTACTGTTAGCCACAGAGGTGGGGGTTGCTTGTTGTATGTTAGGCTTTCCTGACTACTACAACCTCCATTAAAATAGATTAGAGAGTGGGTATGTATGTAAGAAGGGGTCAGGTCAGGGCTGGGGGTGAGGAGAGAAGGAGGGAGGTGTGCCTATAAAATGGCACCAGGGGTCCTTGGGGTGATGGAGACGTTGTGCGTCTCGGTTGTGTCACTGTCAATATCTTGGTTGTTGATAATGTACCACGGTTGTTCAAGATGTTACTGCCGCTGGAGGAAACTGGGTAAAGGGCACACAGGATTCCTCTGTGTTATCTGTTACACTCATATGTAAATGTACAATTATCTCAGAAGAAAAAAGTTTTTAAAAAACTACGAAAGACGGTATGGTAAATATGGAGAAGTATTAACAAAAGGAGGAAGGCAATTTCTCCCTTGTTTTTGGAAAACAGAAATGTAAAGTGGCATTAGGTACAGAGGATGGCCCTGAGACCCAGGCGTGTGCCCCAATGCACATGACTTTGCCCTTGGTTTCTTCACCTTAAAACAAGGACAATACCTGCCCTAAAACTTCACGGGGCTTGGGGAGGTACAAATTACATGAGGTGATAAATAGGAAAGTACTTTGAAATATTGAAAAGTTTTATACAGGATGTTGAAGACACATTTCTAGTAACAACTTGGGAATGACAAAGCATAATACAAATCCCACCTACATTTTTAAGAGCTGGAAAGCTGCGGGCTCTGAGTCTTTGTGTTAACTCAGCAACCAAGATTGAGGGGATGTTAGGGATTGCACATCTGTGGTAACAAGATAAAAGTACTTGTTCCAGGTGCAGACAGAGTGTGAAATATGCTACTTCTAATGTAAGAAAGAATCAAGAATATATATTTATATTTATTTTATTCACATAAAGAAACTCTGCAAGCTGGAATTGAAAAACTAATAAAAGTGACAAGAAGAGGACCAGGGTGGATTGAGCAGGGGTGAGGGTGAGACTTTTCATAGTGTGCATTTTTTTTAACTAGGTGAATATATTGCCTATTCAAACAATAAAATGCAAAATTTAAGGGACATTCTTAGGGACGGTTCCTATATTGTGTGTGTGTGTGTGTGTGTGTGTGTGTGTGTGTGTGTGTGTGTGTGTGAGAGAGAGAGAGAGAGAGAGAGAGAGAGTTACTTTTGTTTTTCTCACGGCCTTACTTAGTTCCAGGAGGATGAAGTTTGCTGAGTGTTATCACTGGGGTGTGTATTTGTGTGTTCCCATGTGTGTGTGTGTTAGTACAAGTCTGCATATGCCAGAGAATTTTGGACAAGGTCTTACCTCCGTCATGTCTCCCCACATTGGAAATACTCAGGAGTCATGGAGTGGGGACCACTGGTGCAGCAACCCCTGCTTTTCAATTTTCTGCCCCTTACCTTATTACTATGTTTAAGAACACCAACTGATTTAATTATATTAACACTTTACATGGGGAAACTGAGGCCGACCTAACTCACTTTACCAGACAAAATGAGATTAGAAATAGCAGCTGAGGTCCTTCCTCCCTCTTCTGCACTACAACCACTAGTCAGTAACTCCTTGGGTCTTACGTGGCTTAAAACACAAATGCTCTCAGGGTGCCGAAGTTAAACCCAGGTTGTTTCAAAGGACTTTCTAGTTGTTACAAGAATTAAATTTGAAAAGCTGAAATCAAGAAGCAATTCTTTCTGACTGTGTTGGTTTTCTGCAGCCTCCACGATCTCGGCCATAATGGAAACAATGAACCATGTTGGAGTAAACCGTCTTTGAACCTTTGAGTGTAGAGTCTCTTTTTGTCTACTCTCTGCAGAGTCCACTAAGCCTACAATCTTGGGCTGTTCACCTCCCAGAAGAATGGGTCTTTTGAAGTATGCTGTCGTCTTGGTTGGAGGCCAACTGCACATGCTTTCATCTTCTTGTAAACACAATGTTCAAGCACTGTCCCATCGAAATGGGTTCTACCTTCTCATTGACTGACTGTGGTGGAATGATTTGAACTGAAGGTTTGGCCCACGCCATTCTTCCAACATAAGACAAAGGTTATGCCACTGGGAGATGCTTTGCTGAGACCACAGTTCATTTCTGAAGTCTCAACCAAACACGAGCTGAAGGATTAACTTTGCAAATTCTTTTAATTTGTCTGACACAGGAGACAGTTTACAAAACATATGAGGTTTCCAGGCTACAGCCAAGTGAAAAAATAAGAAATATTAGCATAGCCAAAGAGGTTTTAAAAGAAGACTGTTCATTGGGAGAAGCCTCAGGGAATCTGAGTACAGCAGACTATGAGTTCCTTTAGAAAATGAACATGTCCCATTCAGCCCTATACCTTTAGTATTCAGTATGGTGCCTGTCACAAGGAATATGCTTAAACATTCATGGAGTTAGTTAAATGCAGCTGCCATCTGGGAGGACATAAAAAGACAAACCCCATTGCTACAAATGTTAGAGCCTATAAAGCTAAATGAGACCCTATGTCTAACCTGACAGACTAACTGGAAAGATGCACAGAACTAAATTTGTATCTTTATTGGGAAACAAACTGAGGGGTGACAGTGGTTTAGGTCAGAGATTGCTGGGTGCCTGGCATTTAAAATGTGAATGTAGTTTGCTAATTCCCTGGCCTCATGGATAGATTCGTTTTGTAATTATCTTCACTAGACTCACCTGTATGCAAAGTTTGCTGATCACTGGCAGGTACTATGGTTTCCCTGGAGACAGGGAATCCTTAATCCACCTTTTCAACACTTGGGAGAGTTCAAAAGACTCACAGTACAAAGAGACAGATTCATAGTTGGGAGCATCAGAAGTAGCACTGGGAGAAGTAACTCATTTACAGAAAAGAACTAAGGCTTAGGATTTGTACCCACCATGTACACTGGGGTAGGGACTGTCCTGATGATATACACACCTAGAGTCTTTTAAGTGTTACAGAAGTGGCAATACATATATACTATATTACATATATAGTGTTATACAGTATATGTACTGTGCTCCCCAGCCTCTTTCAAATCATAACATGTACTCAGAAAGTGCTGTGATTTTATGGCACTATGGGAAAAATTTATGAGGCTGGCAGAGGTCACTGACCATAGGGTCCAGCTTCTCCAAGGACTGAAACGATCAGTCGCCTGTCTGTAGCCTGTCCGCAACCCAGCAGTATGTCCTAGCGCGTGGGCTGGGAAGCTTTAGTGAACTGTTGAGAACAAGAGTTCTGGAAAGGTCTTAGTTCAAATGCTGTTCCCTTGTACTACTAGCTGTGCAACTTCTGGGAAGTTACTTCATTTCTAGGTGCTTTAGTTTCCTCTACTGTAGAATGGGGATAAGTAGCCATCTTACAGGGCTGTTGAGAGAATTACATGGAATTAGGAATGTAAAGTACTTAGTACAGTACTTTGCACATAATAAGCATTCAGTAATAAGTGACACTATTTATACAAAACAATGGCATTATCATCTTCATCATCACCACCTATCATTAGAGGTCACTTCTTATCATCTTGGTAACCTCTGATTCAGAATGAATTAGATAAAGAAAAAATACCAGGTTGACTGAGACTGATGAAATGTGAATAAGATGCCTGCCTACTAATGAACTTTTTATTTGTTCATTTTTAAAACTGTGGTAAAACATACAGAACATAAACTTACCACCTTAGCCATTTCTAAGTGTACAGTTCAGTAGCATTAAGTATACTCCACTGTTGGGTAAACATCACCACCATCTATCTCCAGGACTTTTCTCATCTTCCCAAACTGAAACTCTACCTATGAAACAACAACTCCCCACTCCCTGTCTTCCCATTCCCTTGTAACCTCTATTCTGCTTTCCGTCCCTGTGAAATTGACTACTCTAGGTACCTCATATAAGTGCAATCACACAGTATTTGTCCTTTTAATTGTGTTTTGACATTCCCTTCACCCTCACCTATCTGAATACAAGGGTTTAAATCTAGCCAAGGGTCATTCTCAGTCTAGAAGTCACTCCTCAAAGCCTCTTTCAGTACATGCCAGGCCAGGCCATGTCAAGAATTTGGACCACCTCTATGGGAGGAAAAGTTACCAACAAGGTTTCAAGTTCCAAACCAGAACCCCATTCAGTGTGAAGTATGACTGAATCCTTTTGTTAAGGGTTCAGTCAGGCCAAATAGTTCTGAATCATCCAAACTGGGGATGACCAGGGGTTTCTAGCTTGGGATAGATTCCAGGTGAAGCTGGTGAGAGCCTCCACCATGCATTTGTTTCATGTAAATGTTTACTCGTTGACTCTTCACCTGGATATCCAGTGGCTCATAAAATTCAACATATCCCAAACTGGGCTCAACATTTCCAAATCCGCTCCTCCTAATATAATCCTTGCCTCAAATGATGGCGCCATCGGCTGTCTAGATGCCTATGGAGGAAATCTGGGAATCATCCTACTTCTTCCTAGTCCTTGACAGGGATCAACTACTAAGTTTTGCCAGTTTTACTTCCATTCTTGAAATATTTTCTTTCCCTTCATCTCTATCATGACTGCTCTAGTTCAGGTCTAATTATCTTTTCCCTAAACTATCTTTTTAGGTTTCTAGGTTCACATTTCAAATCACCTTCTACATAATATCAGAATAATCTCTTTTTATAAAAAGCAAATATATGCCCCTTCTCTACTGAGCATTCTTCAGTAACTTCTTGCTATCCTCAGGATAAAGTCCATATCCGTCAGACTGGTATACGACGCTCTCTGAGTTCTGGGCTCTTACAGACTCGCTAGGTCAATCTGACACTCTTCAGGCTCTATTATATTGATACATTAGAAGAATTCTAAGCCACTTACAGTTCCTCACATATACTCTGTGTCTTCCCACAGTGCTTTTGTTTATGCTAGCCTCTCTGCCTGAAATGTTCTTACTGCCCTCCTGTCCTACCGGGTTGGGTGTCCCTTCTCTGCATCCCCCAAACATCTGGTGTACGCCTAGCACTGCACTTTAAATGTTTCACTGTTGTTTTTGTATGTTTATCCTCACTAGACTGAGCCATTCCAGAACAGGCAGCATTCATCCGGTATCCCTAGAGTCTTGAAAGTGCCTGAACCAAAGCAGATGTTCAATACATGGTGAATAAAGGACTAAATCAACAAACAAATGAGAATAACTATGGCATAGGTGAGGTCTGGATGCCACTGGAAGGAAGGAAGGAAGGAAGGAAGGAAGGAAGGAAGGAAGGAAGGAAGGAAGGAAGGAAGGAAAACACATTGGAAAAGAAGAAGTAAAACTGTCTTTATTTGAAGATGACATATAGAGTGTACATAATATTCTAAGAAATCTACTAAAGGTCAACATACAGAAGTCAATTGTACCCCTATATATTAACAATGAACAATTAGACTATGAAAATTAAAAAATACTCCATTCACATTAGCTTAAAAGACTTAGGAATTAATTTAACAGAAGATGTACAAGACCTGTATACTGAAAACTATAAAACACTGCTAATGGAAACTAAAGAAGATGTAAATAAATGAAAACATACACCATGCTCATGAATCGAAAGACTCAGTGTTTCTAAGACGGCAATTCTCCCCAAATTGAGCTATATATTCAATGCAATCCCAATCATTCTTTTTGTGAAGAAACTGACAAGCTAATTCTAAAATGTATAGGAAAAGGTAGAAGATCTAAACAGCCTAAACAATTTGAAAAAAGAAACACAAGGTTAAAGACTTATCCTACCTGATTTCAAGGCTTACTATAAAATGAAAGTATAGATACATAGATCAATGGAACAGACTAGAGATTACAGAAATAGATATACACTTATTTGGTCAATTGATTTTTGGCAAAAGTGCCAAGGTAATTCAATGAGGAATGGACAGTCTTTTCAACAAATGGTGCTGGAACAAATGGTTATTAGTTTATAAAAAAAAAAAAAAGAACCATGCCCCTTACCTCACACTATACACAAAAATTAACTTGAAATGGATCACAGACTTACATTTAAGAGCTAAAACTATACTCTTTTTAGAATAGACAAGGCAGAAATTCTTGCTGAACTAGATTAGGCAAGAATTTCTTAAGCAGGACACAAAAAGCATGGCCCTTAAAATCAAAAAGTAATAAAATGGACTTAATCAAAATTTATTTTTTTTGCTCTTTGAAAGACATAGTTAAGAAAATGAAAAGGCAAGCCACAGATTGGGAAAAAAGATCTTCAGAAGATATAACTGAAAAGGGGCTTGTATCCAAAATATATAAAGAATTCATAACTCAAAAATAAGACAACAATCCAATTAAAAACAGAAAAAAGATTTGAACAGACACTTCACAAAATAACTTACTTGGCAAATAAGCACATGAAAAGATGCTCAACTAGCCATTAGGGAATTGTAAATTAAAACCACAATGAGACACTACTACACACCCTATAACAACTGAAATTAAAAGGACTGATAATAGTAAGTGTTGGAGAGGATGTGAAAGAACTGAAGTCCCATACACTGTTAGTGAGAATGTAACAACTTACAGCCTTCTGGAAAACAGTATGGCAGTATGCTACTGAGTTAAACATATATTTACTATATATGATCCAGCATCCCCACTCCTAGGTTTTTACCGAAGAGAAATAAAAACATATGTCCACACAAAGACTTGTGAAAGAAAGAAAATATAAAAGACTATACTCTTTATGATTCCATTTTTGTGAAATTCTATAACAGAATAAACTATAGTAATGGAAAATATGGTCAGTGGCTCCCTGGGGCTGGAGGTCAACGGAGGGGATTCACTGCAAAGCCACGAGAGAAACTTTTTAGGGTGATGAAAATGTTCCATGTCTTGATTGCAGTGCTAGTTCTTTGACTACGTAGTTGCCAACATTCATTTAAGTGTTCACTTAAAATGGGTGAACTTTACTATGTGGAAATTTCACCTCAAAAAAGATGGAAAAAATATGCTTCGTGGACTTACGAAAGTTGAATTTGTACAATTAGGAAGCATACAGTATGCAAAAGGAAAAGTCATTAAACCTTAAATCTGAGCATTATTTTCTGGCTTTTTCCTTATGCTGAACATTACTCAGTTCTTCAAGCTAGCGTTAAGATGTCAGCAGTACAATACTGAACACGTACTGTTGTAAAAGTACTCAACCTGTCTTAGTATCTTAGAACTGAGCCATTCAAACATAGGAAAAATAATTGGATTTAAGAAACCTGGTTCCTAGTCCTATTCTTCCCCTAACATCATACATGGCCTTGGTCCAGGCATTCAGCCACATCCTAACCCTGTAATACAGAGAGTTTTCAGAGATTCTTAACCTGAGGTCCATGCACCTTCACCTCCTTCCCCTCCACAAGGGTCCTTGGATAAAATTCAGGGCATCTGGGAACTTGCATGGGAAAAATGTATGTCTTTATATTCACTGCTTTTAACTGAAATTTAGCATTTCCTCTGATTATGAATGCAGGCAACCAACTGTAGCAGTGTTAGCAGTACCTTGACATCATTATCAAGAGAAATCACAGATATTTTCATATCACATTGTGGTTGTTGCTCATATCTTCAAATATTCTTTACGCTCATCACTATTTCTAAATTGCAGTGGTTATTAGATTTGCCATGGATATTGTTATTTAAGGTATTAACAAAGAAGCTCTTATATCTCTGTTATTACTTTTTAAAGATTTGATAATAGTATTTTAATATAATTGGCTTCCTTGTAGTACTATATAATTTCTTTTATGCATTTTAAAACACTGAAGAAAGGATCCATAGGGTTCACCAAAGGGGTTTTTGGCACAAAAAAAGTGTTAAAAACCCCTGGGCAAGATGACCTCTAACCATTCAATTAACTGCTAAGAATTCTATTCAAAACTGGCATAGAGATAGATAGCTCATATTGTAAATAAGATAATTAAAAGCACTTTAAAACTGTAAGGTGGTACACTAACTTAAGAGGTTGTCTTATATAGGCCCATGGGTGAAGCGATGTTTTCAATGATTTCACCCCTTAGTTGTTGTTTTTTTTTTTTTTTTTGCGGTACGCGGGCCTCTCACCGTTGTGGCCTCTCCCACTGCGGAGCACAGGCTCCGGACGCGCAGGCTCAGCGGCCATGGCTCACGGGCCCAGCCGCTCCCGGACCGGGACACGAACCCGTGTCGCCAGCATCGGCAGGCGGACTCTCAACCACTGCGCCACCAGGGAAGCCCCACCCCTTACTTTCTTAACTAAATTATGGGGAAGGAAAACGGGTGGTGATATCCATTATTTGCATCCACATTTCTTTTCTAAAGAAAGATTTTCAAGATTTATGGGTCTTGACTTATTTGGATCCTGCTTTGAACAAACCAACTGTAAAAAAACATGTTTGAGACAAACAGGGAAATTTGAACATAGACTGGGTATTAGATAATATTAAAGAATTAGATGTAATAATGTTATTTTGGACACAGCTCTTTTAAAAAATTCTTATCTGTTAGAGATGCACGTTGAATTACTTACAAGTGAAATAATATTTCACATCTGCTTCAAAATATTCCAGAAAATTAAAAAAAAAAAAGAAAGAAGGTAGACAAAACTACAATATGGGTGATGGGTACATGGGGGTTCATTATATTTTTCTCTCTACTTTTGTGTTTTGAAATTTTTATAATAAAAAGTATTTTTAAAAAAAGATTCATAGGCTATGAGGATAGATCCAGCCCACAGAAATGCTTGGACTGTACTCTGTATAAAAAAAAAAATCTAAACCATGTAAAGGAGCATGCAGCTTGCCACAGTTCCTACCACTCCCACTTGTCTTAGAACCTGGGCTACCTCACATCTATGTTGCCTCTTTGGCTGTAGGTTTGCATGGACTTTGTATAATGAACCATTATAACTGACCACATTACTATGTCTAAACAGGTTAAATCTAGTTTTTGATAATCAGGAACTGGTAATTCTTTTCTGTTTGTTTCGTTATTGTTTTTTGTTTTTAACCCCAATCTTCATTAAAAAAAAATTGAACTATAGTTGATTTACAGTATTGTGTTAGTTTCAGGTTTGTAGCAAAGTGATTCAGATAGATATATATCTATATATATCTATATATATTCTTTTTTACATTCTTTTCCATTATAGGTTATTACAAGATATTGAATATAGTTCCCTGTGCTATACAGTAAAAATCCTTGTTCATCTATTTTATATATAATGGTGTGTATCTGTTAATCCCATACTCCTAATTTCTCCCTCCCCCCCTTTCCCCTTTGGTAACCATAAGTTTGTATTCTATGTCTGTGAGTCAGTTTCTGTCTGTAAATAAGTTCATTTATATTATTTTTTAGATTCCACATATAAGTGATATCATATAATATTTGCCTTTCTCTGTCTGACTTACTTCACTTAGTATGATAATCTCTAGGTCCATCCATGTTGCTGCAAATGGCAATATTTCATTCTTTTTTATGGTTGAGTAATATTCCATTGTATATGTATACCATATCTTCTTTATCCATGAATCTGCTGATGGCCACCTAGGTTGCTTCCCTGTCTTGGCTATTGTAAACAGCACTGTTATGAACATTGGGGTGCATGTATCTTTTGGAAATAAGAGTTTTTGTCTTTTCTGGATATATGCCCAGGAATGGGATTGCTGGATCATATGGTAACTCTATTTTTAGTTTTTTAAGGAACCTCCATGCTGTTTTCTATAGTGGCTGCAGGAGCTGATAATTCCTTAATTAAGCCACTTACTTTTCTCTTTCTATGGCCACAGAGTGAAACCCTACTTGAGCCAATATATTTGTGCCACTGGACAGGGGATCACAGCTAGACCAACTGTCACCATCACTGAGGAGTGACACTAGCTTCATGCCTCACTGCCTTCAGATCAGTAATGTCTTTGGTGAGATGTCCACTTACATTCCTGGGAGATGAGACAGTATATGCATATCTCCCAGTACATGGATGGTCACTGACCCTCTACGTTTGTTCCTGGGACTTACAGTTCTCTGTGAAACTCCAAAGGCTTTCGACATTCATCATATACGTGGGGATACTGCCAACCAATGACCTGAAGCATTATAGTAGTATCGTTTATTAGCACATAGGCTCTGGAATCAGTTCTTGGATTTAAATCCTAACTCTGTCACAGTGAATACATTTACTCTTTCTGTGCCACAGTTTTGTCATTTGTAAAATGGGGCACTACTAGTAATTATCCTCAGAAGGACGTTGTGAGGAAGAATAACAATATATATACGCAAGGTACTGAGAACAACTTCTAGAGCATGGTATACACTTAATAGCTGTTAACTATTGTTACTGTAACTATTATCTTCAACAACAGCAAACGTTTTACAACCAAAATAATGCCCATGTTTCAATAATACTTTAAAATTGATTCTAAGAAAAGGTTATACTGCATGAGATTGATACTATAAAAGTTACTCTTTGTAAACAGCTTCCTTTCTTTCATTGAGTGAGGCGCCTTCTTGGGTTACAATTTGTTAATTTCAAAGCCGCTGCATATGTTTTTAAGTCAAAATCACTGAGTATTCATGACCTTTCTTTAATCAGATAAACTCACTTTAGCAATTACTCCAACGATTACAGTTGAAAAGAATAATATAACATATATAAGAGGGTATTTGGTATTGTGTATCTGATTTACAACCTATTTCCTTACAAGAAGTCCTTTAAGGTCACTGAAGAGGTCTCACAAGGTATTAGAATGAAGAGAATATTCCCAATGAAAATTAATGAAATGAATTCTCAAACCAGGGTCAGAAATTACAAAAAAAAGACTTTCTGGAAGTAGACTCTAAACATGAAACAGAAGTCTCAATTTGAATCAAAATAGTGACAGTGGTTGCTAAAGGACTGGAGCTATTTGAGCTGTAAACCTTGAAGAGGGTGTGTTTGTGTGTGTAATCAAAAGACGAAAACCACTTTGCCCAGCAGAGCTAACCACTTTCAAGGAAGTCCAGGATAAAAATTAACCCAAATGTTTAAAGTATCTAAAATACCCATAGTTCTCTTAATCAAAGCAAAAAGGCATTTTGCATTAGAAAGTAGATTTTCTTTTATCTTTTTCTATATTTTTAAATCATTTTGAACAGTACAGAGAACTGATTGGTTTCACTTTTTGTTCATAATCAATTTTAGTTCCTGTTGCTTTTGATAGTTATTATTACTACTAAAATGATAAAATTAAATCACAAAGCTTTACATATTCCTGATCTGAGGTAAATATATTAATTCTAAAATAATACCACACTTTTTATAAATCTGGCTTGAAATGAATTCTAATGCATATCATTGTGGTTCCTAATTTTAATCACTTTGTTGATTCTGATTTACTCTTCAAATCTATTTATTTACATAAAAATGAGATCTGTATCCAAAAAGCAAGCAGGTTTGGGAAACCACACAGTTTTGGTTTTACTGAATTATCTAGTAGCCATCTTGTTTGTTGCTGCTAAATATTCTACTAGACATTGTTTCTGTGGCAAAGAGATGAGTTCACACCACTTTGCTCAGGAGCTGAGTGGCTGTCAATTTCACAGCTTTGCTTTGAGTGGTGAAACGACAGTGACACATCTATGCAAATAATTTCCTTGGTTATACTAGCAATCACACAGCCTGACACAATCAGAGCTTGGAAGGGGCATTTGCAACAATAAACAGAAGGCTCTGATTTTTACTTAAAATTTCAAAAGCTGTCCTGATTTCTAGCTTATTGGCCTTGATTACAGGCCTATGAGGAAAGAATTATTTAAATGACTAGCAGAATTAGTCTGCAGTTGTCAATTTCCTCTAGCTTTCAAAAAAGAAAAAAGAAAAAAAAAAAGACTTACCAGAAGCTGAGCTCTCTGTAAAGCAAAATTACTGTTTTCTGGACTAATGTAAGCTTAAAACTAATGAATGTCCAAATGCGTGGAAAGAGAGACAGATAAGGACAAATACCAAAAGAAGTATATTAGGGAATCTGTGTGAACTTTAATTATTGAAAATAAAGAAAAAAAATCAGAGTAAGAAACTCATCATCTGCTAGAACAAATAAACCCTGCCACCTCCTTCTGCCTCAACTATAACAACTGTGAAATGGAGTAACAGAGCATTCAAAGTCCTACTAAGACCTACCTGAAATAATGGACAGAGCAAAATACAATGAAAATTATTTTCTTCTTTTAACTTCTTTTGAAAATATAAGATTGTCTATAACTAACAGAAAAAGCTGTATTGTTGTATTTACATGATGACATATATAGATATAACATATATGACAATAATAGCACGAACAAGGGGGAGAAGGAGGAGCAAAGCTGTTATATTTTACCAGAATTAAGTCACTATTAAACTGAAGTAGACTGTGTTAAGTTAAAGACGGATACTGCAATCTCTAGAACAAGCTACTAAGAAAATTAAAAGAAAAAAACAAGATAGCTAAAATATCAACAAAGAAATTAAGATGGTACACTAAAAACATTTGTTTGACACAAAATGAGGCAGTAAAAGAGAAACAAAAAAGGAATAAGACAAACAGCAAACAATATCAAAATGGCAGGCCCCAATCCAACTATACCAATAATTACATTAAATGTCAATGGATTAAACTCTCTAATAAAACAGCAGTTTGTTTAAATGTACACAAAAGCAAAACCCAACCATATGCTGTCTACAAGAGACACACTTTAGATTTAAAGGCATTAAAAAAAAAGGTTGAAAGCAGTGGGCTGGAAAAGGTATACCAAGCAAACAAAAAACAAAATAGAGCTGGGATGGGTTATTAATATCAGATGAAATAGACTTTAAGACAAGAAATATCTAGAGACAAAAAGGAACATTCCATAACAATAAAAGGGTCAATAAGCCGGAAGATATAACAATTATAAACGTACGTGTACCTAAGAACAAAACCAATAGAACTGAAAGGAGAAATAATCCTTCCTGCATTTGTTAGTAGTAGCTACCTTCCTCAACCAAAGGCTTTCCCCAGTTCTTGCCAGGAAACCCTTTCCTACAGCTACAGCTATAGCTCCTTCCAGCTTCTGGTAACCACACTCTCCTCTTGCCCATGCAGTCCTAGGGAAGGTAAAGACTCGCTGCTGCTAACCATCCCTTTTGGTTTTCTTTAACTCTGTCCACACCTTTGAACACAGTCCTTCCATTGAATTCTCCCTAGTTACCTGTATGATGCGCCATCCGTTTTCTGATGGAAACTTGACCTATATCTAAACTCCTCTCCTTGATTTGAAAGAGACTAGTAGTTTCTTACTAAATCGGCATTCTCTCTTTCTCACTCAAGTTAAAAGAACTCTGATTTTTAGTTGGGCGTTTGCTGTCCCAGAAAAAGAACTACATTTCCCAGTCTGCCCTAGCACACATGCTGAGGCCTTATGAACTAAGTTCTAGAACGATGACATGTAATTGGAAGTGGTGCGTGAGACTTCTTCAAAGTCTCATTACATGAGAAGGTGTGTCCCCTCCTTCCATCTTTTCTCTATTCTCTTACTTGGATTGTGACAGCTGGAGCTCCAACAGCTTTTTTGGCCTATACGCAAGAAAGTCACACCCAAGGGATGATGGAGTATAAAGCTTGAAGGAATCTGGGTCCCATGTGACCTCTGGATATGTCATTCCAGCCCTGGACTGCTTCCTTATACACAAGAAAGAAATACACTTCTACCTTGCTTAAACCATTGTTTTTCAAGCGTTTGTTACCACTCCATCCCGATACACATGGCCTGTGAGGCACTATCCTATCTGGCCCTGACTCTCTTTCTAACGTCTCTCATGTGACTCTCTTTGCTCACTGTGCTCCAGTCACACTGGCTCATGCAAAGCCCTTTGCTACCTTTTGTAGCTCTTTGCACAAGAGGACTTTCTTTCTCCTGAAATCTCTTCACTGAACCTGAATGGCTGCTCATTAAGGTCTCAGCTGAAATGTCAGCTCCTATGAGAAGGCGTCCCTGACCATCCCAGCAACAGCTCCCCTCTTAGCCTCTTTCAAAGCCCTCTGTTTTGTTCCATTACGGTACTTGTCGCCATCTGTAGCACATATTTGTTAGTTTACTTCTTTATTGTCTGTCTCTCTCATTAGACTCCATTAGGGACAGTGTCTCTCTTTCTAATTCTCTCTTATATATATAACATATGAAGTTTTCTCTGTGTCACTCATCATCACTTTGTTCCTTGCATACAGTAAGCGAGCTTAGAGAATATTTGTTTTTAAAAATGCGTATCAGTGTACCACACCTTTATCTGATCTCTTTTCTCATTAACTAGATCAGGGGTTGGCAAACTTCTTTTGTAAAGAGTCAAAGAGGAAATATTTTAGGCTTCACCATTTTTGTTGCATATTCTTCTTTTCTTTCCCCTAACAACTCTTTAAAAACATAAAAACCATTCTTAGCTCAAGGGCCATATAAGAATAGACTCAGGGTGGAGTTTGGCCCATAGGCTGTGGCCAACCAACCCTTGCTCGAGACTCTGTGTGTCTTAAGGTCAAGCCTGAATTATTTACTTATATCCCCTGGGACCTAGCACAAGCCTGAGCACACAGCAGGTTCGCCATCAACTCAGAACTCAGGTGATTTGGATTAAATTGATTGGGTTAGGGGTCGAGAAGAGAAGAAATGAAATGGAATACCTAAAATGGTCAGATTTGGTCCAATATGTATTTTGCCAGGGAGATAAGGCCTATGGTCCAGGCTGGATGACTCAAAGGGTCATTTACCAGGGAGTTACAGGTAACTGCAAAAGATCTCAATACCCTCTCCTTCCAAGCAGCAACCCTGCGACCTTAGGCAGCTGCATTCCTTATAGTGCAGCTGACAGGGGCCCATGAAAAACAGGCCATTTTCCCCAGTGGTTGCTTTTCTTCTGTGTCACTGTGCCTTGCTATCTGGTTCTCTTGTCATCCAGTATTCTGAAAAGCTGCTGCCTTAAAGATAGCATCTACCTCCAGAGGTAAAATACAGCTTGGCAAATACAGAATTACCTACATAACCACTACAGATAATTCTTAGATGATGGCCAGGAAACCTTTCTGAAAACAGTTTCTGAATGAAAGCAAGTCCCTGATCCTGCTGTGGTTCCAACTCTTGCGATATGTTGATATGGATGAAGGAAAGAAAGAAGGAATAAATGGATGAAAATTCTCCATGGTCAGAGCTCCCCTCCTGGAACTGCCAGAACGCCAGGAAGTTGCAGTGTCTCCTGAGAGATCCCAGAATCCGTACAATGTTCTTTCTCCCCTAGGGCATTCTTACTTCCGAACACTCTGGCAAGGTCTGAGGTCACAGCCATCAGCCTCAAGAGAGGACTGCCTCTTTCCTCTAGCATCCAGAATGCTCGGAATTATTGCCAGCACCTGCCCTCTCGACAAACCTCTTCCTGGGCCTGGGCAGAACAGAGGGTGGGGGAGACCAGAGACGTTATCTGTGTCCTGCCAGGTCTTCAAGCTGCATGGAGCAGTGAACCAGCCACAGAAGACTGGCTCCATCTCTAGGCGCTTCCTTCTTCCTTTTTCTTGTTCTTGAGATCTCAGAATAATTCAAGGCAATGTTCTATCATTAAGTCTCCCCACCCCATAATGCCACCCCATATTCAACTCCCATCTTCATGACGAGAAAAAAGGGAATAAGTGGTCCCATGGGGGTTGTAACCAAGCAAGCAGATGCTTCCAAAAGAAGGTAAGTTTCAGATGCTTAACTGTATGACTGAATAAAACGCATCACCTAACCAAGCTTCACTACGATGTTACAAGTCCTACATTTTAGATATAAGAAAGTAGCAGAAGGGTGGAAATAATTTATTTAAAGACAGGCTGTGAGTTAATGACGGAGCAGGAAACAGCATCAAAATCCCCTGATTCACAGACAAGGTCTTATCTGCCAAAGAGCCGAGAACGTGGGCCGTGACGCTAAGAGCGGAGAGCAAACGGCCCGGGGAGGAAAGGAGTAAGAGCCTAAGGAAACACTTAGGAAAAAGTAAATTAAACAAATCTCAGGGTCCCTGTACCTGTTCTAATGAGTGTCTGGGGGTTCTATGTTTCTGAAGAAGGTAATCAAAACTAAGTGAAAATATGACTTTAGGACTTAATTTTGCATGTGACAGAGGAAGGCAGAGAAGGGGCTGTAAGAAATAGTGGATACACAGTACTGTGGGGAAAACATTCTTTGGGGAATAGACCTTGCAAAGGAACAAGAACTGCCGTGACACTGAACGCGCTGAGAGGAGAGCTGGCAGGAGCTAAGAGGTGGACGCTCTTTTATCCCGGAACAGCTCTCCTGCCAGGCCCCACCAGAACAGGCAGCCTTGAGTTGCATGTGGAAAACACAGGTGAGAAAGATCAGTGCCGAGGATATCTTTTTTCCCTTATATCTGATATGATCTGACATCATCTTTTATTTTATTATTATTATTTTTTTGTGGTACGCGGGCCTCTCACTGCTGCAGCCTCTCCCGTTGCGGAGCACAGGCTCCGGACACACAGGCTCAGCGGCCATGGCTCACGGGCCCGCTCTGCGGCATGTGGGATCTTCCCGGACCGGGGCACGAACCCATATCCCCTGCATCGGCAGGCGGACCCTCAACAACTGCGCCACCAGGGAAGCCCTGACGTCATCTTTTTTGAAAATGGAATCATGGCTAGGAGACCAAAGTAAGTTTCGGGACAAACTGTTGAGATTTCATGCCACTTTGGGATGAAGAAATTGGTTGAAGCAGTCATCTAATTTACTGTTTGTAACTGTCCTCCTGTGTGTCCTTCCTTCTGCGTCCTTCTCTCACAGCTACTCCCGGAGGCCTCAGACCATAGCCACCACCATTCATAGCAGGGTACAGGTCCCTATTGCTGAGCTGGGCTAGAGGAAACACACCAGACTAATCCCCCAGGCAGCTGTCCAGGGTCATGAGACACAAACCAAGCTTACAGTCAGGATCTGGGGTCAGGTTACCAGGCTAGAAACAGAATCACTGGGATAAAGATGGTGGGGCAAAGTGGACAGAGCAAATAGGAAGTGAGATCTCAGAAAGCAATTAACACTCAGAACAGAAAACCAAAGCCGTGATAAGGTCAGAATTAAAAGTGAGAGCTGGAAGCAGCAGTACGAAGTTCCGCTCAGTAGAGCCACAGAAGATGGTGAGCAAAGAGGAGAGTGCCAGGAGGCCTTGACTGTGGGACTTCCTCTTCCACCTGGCCCTGTATTGTAGATTAAGCTCCATCTGCTGATGTCTCCACAGGACTTACCAACCAAATCCCCAGTGACATGAGAGGGACCTAAAACAGAGGGAGGCTTGTCCTAGTGATTTGAACAAGGTCATATAATTAGTTGGAGGCACACCCAAGATGAAAATCTTCACCTCTCCAACTCTCTGCTTATCTGTACGCATAATTAATATAGAGCAACATGCTTGCATTTTTCAGATGCATTTGAAAAGATGGTCCCCATGTAAGACTAGTTATCGAGTAGGAGCTCCACATGAAGCACTGCATGACAAGGTGGTTATCACTGGGAAATGCCTTAAACGACAGGGATAACCAACTTCTTAGAAGTACGTATGGCCAACTCTCAATTATCTCTATGTAGATTATACCGTGGTAAGGTTTTCATTAGAGTTTTCTTCCCTCTACCACTATGGACATTTTGGGGTTTCTTCCCCTACTATCTGTTGATGTGACGTCAGGTAAGACAAATTAAGAACTATTTTAGCCTAAGCAAATCATAACCAAGAAAGTAAAACTGCTGGGGAAGAAAAATCGTCCCAAGTCGTTATCTTTATACTGACAGCTTGGCTAAACAGGGCCAAAGCTGTGCATCCTGAAATAGTTTATTTAAGTCTAGGGTAGTTCCACATACTGAGTGAAGTCAACCCAAACCCACTGCTTTTGTGTAACTGGACTCGGGAGAGCTGAAACTTCTGTGCCTTTGGCTTGAAGTCTGGGCATGTTGCATATCAAATGACTAAAGAATAAAGCTCGTAGCTGACTTGCAACTCAAACCTGGCACCATGGGTCACTGGTTCTTATATAACAAAGAAATATACAAAAGAGACTCTAAATGATCCATTAAGCAAAAGCTGGAGCAATGTTTACTGACTGATTAATATCATACAACAGGAATTTAAATAAGCCTACTGTGTGGAAAACACTGAGAAGTCATGTCAGGAATTCATTAAAACATAGTCCCACCTTTAAGATATATATTATATATTACCAAAGTTACAGATTTTTTTCACTTAAATGATAACCAAATGATCAAAGCAATATGTTTTGAGTAATCTTGAAAGTTTTGAGGCCTGAATCTGGAAAGATACTTTGAAAACAGAAATCTCTCTAGGGTAGGGTTTCTTAAATTCAGCACTACTGACATTGTGGACTCAATACCTTTTTGTTTTAGGGACCTGTCCTATGCACTGTAGGATGTTTAGCTGCATCTCTGACCTCTACCCACTAATGCCAGTAACAACAACCGCCAGCCCTGGTCCCCTACCCGTCGTGACAAACAAAAATGTTTCCAGACATTACCAAATGTCCCCTGAGCAGCAAATGATACCTTGTTGAGAACCACTGATCTAGAGATATTTTCTCTTGAAGACCACGCAGTAAATAGACTTATGCTAAAGTAAAAGGAACCAAGTCAGGACACTAAAGTTTGTCATATTCATTATTACATGTGGTTTAGTACATTTTTAAATGCAGGCTGACATGCTAATAGCAAAAGTATACTCACTGTGTACAAGAAAACAAAAATCTTTCCACATCAGCAACAGAGTGAGTTTTGTAAAGCCTTCTGCATCATATTCCACGACACCCCTAAGTAATAAAAACATACACACAAACAAAAAACCCTCATAAAAACAAGGTATAAAGGAGATGGAAACAAGTAAAGAATATATTCATAAAGTCAGGGTTATTGAATCCGAGATGCATTTAAGACAAGTTAGTGTTACCACAGGAAGGATGTGGGATTTGGAATGAAAGCAGCTAGGTTTAAGTTACAGCTTTGCCATTTTACTATCTGTTACAACCTCGGGCAAATCACTTAACCTTTGGAGCCTCAGTTTCCTCATCCGTAAAACAAATATAATCATATTTGTAAACTTCATCATGGAGTTGTGAAAAACAAGTAAAGTAAACCATAAAATGTTATGCAAATGTTAGTTATTAGTGATGAGCAAAAGGACAAATGAAGAAATCAGGGCAACAATGACCCTATGTCTGTACAGTGATAGTGAAATCTCACTCACTTAGGCACTGAACAGTAACAAGCAGTGACAATATTACTAACTACAGGATTATATACTACTTTCTTCCAAAGGATTTGGAATCCTTTCTCTTGTGTCCCCCTATCCTCCCCACCAGGCTCAAGACAAAGTAGCAACGTTAGCTGGGTGGACACTGGGTTCAGATGGGAGATGCACGCTTCAAGCGTCAATGGAGAACAGCCTCTGAGCACGGAAGGGCCTGGAGAGAATTCTGATAGGCTCACCTCCCCCATTTCCCTCAAGAGCTAAGTGCTTAGGGGGTGTTACCATAATGTGCCAATACTAACCACACAGCGAGGACAAGGATAATGTTCTCTCTTGTCCATACAAGGAGGCCTTTGTTGTCCTTAGAGATGCCTTCATCCTGGCTGAGTCAGGCCAGTCAGACCATTAATACTGATGGCCTCCAGGTTTAAGTAGGAAGGAACAGTTGAACTCATTGGGAAGGTAAGGGAACTAAGGCACTGAAGGCTTAGTGATTTGCTCAAAGACTGTTGATACATCACTAAGATCTGCTGACTTAAGTCAACAACTCTGTTCACCAGTTTGTATTTCTTTTAAGGATATGTAATTTACTCAACATTATAACACTGATATCTAAACTTTTTAGATCCTGCATCCCGTAAGCAAAAACGAGCACAGAATCCTTTTCATTACGCATATAGTACAGTATATGGTAGTACTTGTATATGATTTCGTAATTGTATACAAGTACTACTATATTATATGTATAAAAAAACACAAAAATGTACATAAACCGAATGAGATTTAAAAACAAGTGTAAATTCGATTTTCACCCTTTTCGTGAATGGAGTGAGATGGGGCACACACCCCTGAGGGATGTGTACCCTGCTTTGGAGGTTATTGTGTTAATGTCTGCATTTTCGATTATGTATAAGAAAGATAATCTTACTCAAAAATGAGGAGACTAACGGTGTCATTTATTAACCACTGTTTGGATCATAAGCACTTTCTCAAAATGCTCATAAATAAAGCTGAAAAAAATCTTAAGTATTAGAGACTCACGTAAGAGACAGTCATACTGTTTAGATATTGATACTTCTATTTTGGGGATATGACAAATTTCACTGTGGATAATGAGAAAATTTCTTGAAATTGTTTTGAGGAGTCAGAAAATTTGCTTATAATTATGCCACATTTGTAAAATTATACCCCAACCTTATTTTTTTTTAAGATTTTTTTTGACGTGGACCATTTTTAAAGTCTTTCGTAAAATTGTTTCTGTTTTATGTTTTGGTTTTTTTGGCCTCGGGGCATGTGGGATCATAGCTCCCCGACCAGGGATTGAACCCACACTCCCTGCCCTGGAAAGCAAAGTCCTAACCACTGGGCCGCCAGGGAAGTCCCCCCAACCTTATACGCACGCACGCACGCACACGCACGCCACTTCTCTGGAATAAGGTGGGAGATAACTAGACCACTAAAACCCTTAGGGCTTAGTCCCCCCAGGTAGGTAGAGGGATCCACCTTTTAAAGAAGACTGTGAGGAAAGTCCATTCCCCAACTAAGCCCTGAGGGGAAAGTTGATAAGGGCTCTACCATCATTAAGGAAACAGCTGCAGAGCAGCCCACCTCGGGCAAAGGAAAGGGCCAGAGCACAGGGAGGGTGGGAGGAGATGTCTACCCTGGAACTGCAGCTATACACTTCCCTCCTCCCTTGTGGGGCCTTCTTCCAACTCCTAATCCCAAGTGTGAGTCATCGTGATGGTGTCTAATGCCAGACTTCCTTCCCGAATCTCTGTGGCCCTGTGGGGAGCAGTGGTCCTATCAGGAGACTTGAGTCCTGGGAACAGGATCCCAGCCTGGCTTTCTCTCCCCGAGATGTGTGACTTCCGCCGGGTGCCTGAACTGGCCAAGGTTTCGGGGCTTTCTTCAGTAGAATGTGCCAGTCATGCCTGCCTGCTTCACCTCATGACTGCTCTGTGATGACGGAGGTGAAAGTGTTGTGCAGACTATAAAGAGCCTGAGAAGAAGCAGGCCTTATGCCCACTGTTACTGCAGTGTTTGGGGCTAGTCATGCGCTGCTCCAGGGAAGATATTTGATTCTACTATTTGCTGAAGAATGCTAAAGAAAAAAGTCTTCCTGGGAGCTTCAGTGTAAGCAACACACCAAGAAGAATCAAAATGGCATTCGGAGGTATCATACGGAAGAACTGCTACTTTCTTAATCAAGCCCTTATATTAGGGTCATCAGGACGTGAGTGCGTCATTGATTTGTGGTTTAAACAAAGAACTTACGTGCCAAAGTGACTGAGAAAAGCAGCAATATACTCTCTTCTTTTGTGATATCCTTGAATCACATACTGCACCTGGAATAGGAACCCAAAGCTGAGAAGTGGAGTAGGAAATCATTAAACATTTTATTATGTAAAATTTCAAAGATTCAGAGAAGTAGAAAGAATAGCAAATTGAACACCCATATTCCCACACCTATATTCAACAACTGTGAATATTTTGTCTAGTTGCTTTATCCAGCCATCTACCTATCAACCTGTCAATCAATCTTGCTGAAGTGTTTCAAAGGAAATTAGAGACATCATGACAGTTTGCCCCTAAACACTTAGGCATGCATCTCCGAAAAACAAGACATTTTCCTGCATAACCACAATACTGTTATCATACCAAATTTAATAATCATTCTCTGAATTCATTTAGTACGCTGTCCATTTTCAAAACTTCCCAATTGTCCCCAAAACATTTTTGAAAAAAGCAGGGTGTAAACAGGGATCAGGCATTTAATTCAGAAAGTCTTTTACTATAGAATAATAGTACCTCCTGGGGTGTGGATGTGTGTATATAATATTGACTTTCCAAAGAGACTGGGCTAGTTGTCTTATTCTGTATTCTCGATTCTCTGATTGTTTCCTTCCTTTTTTCTCTACCATCTGTATTTCCTAAAATTGGAAGTTAGAGCTAAAGGTGTGACTAGATTCAGGTTAAATATTTTGGGCAAGAAAACTTCCTAGGTAATACTGAGTTTGATCATTGGTTAAGGTGATGCCAGCCAGACCACTTTACTGTAAGGGGATGTTTCCCCTCTGCCATAGTGAGTAATCCAGGGGTACACCCCTCAAAGCATGGGAAGATCTAGTTCCCATGAACCTTTTACTTAATGGTTTTAGTATCTGTTGGGAGATCCTTGTCTGAATCGATTACTTCACTAGGGCCTGAAAAAATGGTGATTTTTGTATTCTCTCATTCCATCTGCATTTATCAGCTGGAATTCTCTATAAAGAAGAGCTTCCTCTCATCCAGTGGGTCTATTTGGTTATCTTGAACTACAACGCCTATTGAAACGGCACAGTAATGCTCAATTCTTTCTTTTTAAGCTCATAACATTCAGAATAAGGAGTGTTACAACAGGAGATTTTATTTTGCCTTTTTATATTTCCTTGTTATCACCAAATGACAGTTTCTATAAAAAAAATTTGTGAACTCATTAAGCTAGGCATCTGAAAGTTAGTCATTTACCCATCAGCGTCTAACACAAAAATACATTCCTTATGAAATGTCTTCATAATGGCTGAAAGAAACAGTGGGAGAAAAAGACCCCCCAAATTGTTTATATTGGCTGTAGTCACACTGAGTTTCCATGGATAACAAAAGCCCGAGATAAAGTGCTTGAAATAACCTTGACACAATTGGTACTGATAGCCATTTGTACCCTTTAAAAGTATAACAGGGGTTTTATGTCAATTTATAAAAACAGTGCTTGCTTTGCAGGCTTAATGCAGGATCAGAAATGTTATTTTGGGAAAAGAAAAACAGATGATAAGTTTGCTTAAGTGGCTTTGTTTAAAAAGGGGATGAAAACAGTTCTGTATACTTGATTTTAAAAACAGAAAACCATTCTAACAGAAACCCACAACAAAACTGGCTATAAAGATAGATTCCAATGTAATTATGGAAATTCATTTGAAGAGATTGTTTCTAAAAGCAGCCCATACTGTCCTCGTTTGTGGCAAGGAGAAGAACATCAATTTTAAAAGACAAGCAAAATTAATGAAAGGGAACCAGATAAGAAAAACTGACTGATTCTTGTATTTCTGGGAAAATGGTATTACAATTTTTTTGAGGAAAATGTATGACTAGAAATTAATCTCAATTGGAGAGCTTTAAAAAGGCTTTTCTTCTTGGTTCTGGAAGACCAAATTTGCATTTTTCTCTATAATACTGGGATATCTAGATTTGAAGGCAGTGCAAAGTCCCCCAGTGTAAATAAGAAATCTGTGCTCTGATCAGTTTTGTAGGAGGGCAGTGGCTGGGGGAATTTGGTCCAATGAGCAGCAACCAGTCTGTGAGAGTTAAATACCCTGGAATCTGGGCCGAGCCCACAGACTGTGGAGTTGACAGATTTTAGTTTCTCTGACATTTAAAAAATAATACTGAAGCCTTTGAAATATTATTATATTTCTAAAATATTTTCTATATAGAGATGAGCTATCTTTTGAATGAAAGAGACAAACAAAAGATTTATTTTCCAAGCCATTGTGAACAAGTCAACAGGAGCAAAGAAAATAGGATTTGGGGAATTAAGCAAACTGAGTCCATGTGGGAGAAGAAACAAAGTCAGTATTGCTTGCGGATTAATACCTCCGGTTTTTAGCTACATACACTGGCTGGACATTAACAAGCATATTCTATACTTTGTAGAAATAGCTGACAACAACCATTAGTGGAAACTCAGCTACTTGCCAGTGTAAGGGCTCATTAACACAGCTAAGAGACGGCTTTAGATAATCTGATGTGCCTGACTATAAGACAAGCTGACCTGGAAATCCTGCCCCTAGAAGCAGGACTCTGGCAAACTGCTCCTAGACATGACAGGGAGAATCAGGAGCCAACTATTAAGAAGTGCAGTACAGAAAAGCAGGAAGAGATAAAAGCAGCTCTACAGAATTACTGTGATATTAACTAGTGGCAAACACACACACACACACACACACACACACACACACACACACGCATGCAACAGATAATTGGGAAATGAAAGTTCAAAATTTTTAAACTGTAAGGAGGTGTAAGATCTAGCAAAAACTTAGGGCATAAAGGAAATTCAAGAAACAGGAGATATACACTTAAAAGATGGAGATAAGACTGGAACAGGAGGTCAGAATCCTCAGAAAAGGAATGAGGGCAAAGAAATCAGGAGAGAAACTGATGAGATGTAATTCAACGTAGGAAAGGTTGATGTCAGACGGAGGCTGAAACTAAGAGGATGGGGTGCAGAGGATGGTGTGTGCACCATGATGCTGGGTAGATGACACTGGAGGAAGGAGCCTCACGAGGTGGGGGAGGCAGAGGACTTGCTTTTACCTTGTTGGTGAGCAGGTGGCACACTTGAGGAACATAATCAATGAGACATCCTCCTCCTGGAAAAGCTGGGATATGAAGAGCTGAGGAGCCGCCAAGTGCACTGAAAGGACAAGAGAACAATGGACACTTCTCTCAGGGCTCAGGCAGTTTAAGTGACACCCCAAACAGACTTGGCTTCTCGTGTCCAACTCTGCCCACCAACTGCCTGAAGTAATGACGATGGTTACACGGGCTTCACTTTACGACTACATTTCCACATATATTCTATCCATTTTGTTAAAACAACATGTTCATGTTACACATGACTAACAGCTAACGAATAATGACAACTCCTGATCCTATCACACAACAGTACAAATTAGCAAATTTTGATTGGCATGGGTAAATGTCTTACCAACATTAATGGATTGTACCTGTTACTGAAACACAGGCTTTTATACTCTTGATTATGCCCAGTTCATAATTGGGCTGAGCAAAGGTAAGTCATTCATTAAACTGAACAAAACTGAACTGACACAACGCTGTAACAGTGTACCAAAGGGACCAGTTCTGCAGCTCACCGGCTTTGTTGCCCTGGGCAGCCTCCTTGGGCTTTAGTTTCCTCATTCTTAGTGTGAGGCAAGTGGTCTAGGGCAGGGGATGCAAAAGCCTGGGGTCTACCCAGCCCAGGCAGGTTTTGTAAATGAGTGGAGAGAACCAGGTGGGGACTCTTGAAGGAACTGGGGATTTTGTGCACAGTGGGAAGGGCTCTCACTGATCAGCCCCAGCCATCTCTGACATGTAGGAATACAAGCCTGGTCTTACCAGATCCTAATTTTTCAAGTGAAGCCAGAAATCCAGATGATTTAATCTCTCAATTTTTAAATGGTGGCAATTAAATAAACATTTTCTGAAACACCGGGGTCCCGTGTCTGTGGGTCAATATGGGTAGGAAGTGTGCAACTAATCCCAGTAAACACTGATATTCAATTCATCTAAACAAGAAGGTACAGTCAAAAATCATCAATCCAAACACTAAGACGCTCTTGATTCAGAAACATTTTCCAGAACTTTCCTGGATATTCTCTTTTCAGTTTAATTAACCAGCGTTAAGATTATTTTAAAAAATTGTTCAGAACCTTATAGCATGCATTTTGTATATCATCCTTAATCTTGATTTCATCTTCTTTCCTACTCTCACTTTCCTTCGGTCCTAATTTGTTTTTCTTATTTGAATTTTATTTTAACATATATATTTCTGTAAGCCTCTTAAAGCCTCTCTGTAAGACAACGGAATATAAAAAGACCCCTAAAATCTCTTAATGTTGTGATTATTCATTATCCAAGTCCCCATAGTAACGAGGTTGTAAATGGAAGCAAAACATTTCACAACAGTAACAGTCTAGAAAATCCTTCTCAAATAGTGTAGAGCAGATTGACTCAGCCTAGAGTTTGTGGTACAAGGAACAATATATGTAACTACTCAAAGGACTCCAGATCCAGCCTGTCTCCCTATTGACTACAGATTTCTGAAATTAATTTTTCCGGTAAAAATGAATATATGTTTATTTATTTACAGGAATGAGAAATCCCAAGAAACAAATAAAATTCCAGGTGGTGTGAGCAACTCAATATGGAGTGGAAGTATTCGCTGTTGACTTATCCTACTCAGATGGTAATTAAAAAGCACAATAACTGACAACTGAGAAAATTCTGAGACAGCGTTTGACTAAGTAGGACGTGAATATGTCATGTACACCCTGCAACTGCACAGAATCAGCAAGGACATCATTTCCATTCGCTCCTCTCAGAGTAGACATTGGATGAGACTTAGCCTCAACTCTGAAGAAGGCTAGGAAAATTCCTATGACTTTCTGTGAACGAGAGGAAGGCTTTCTGTCCCCTCTTTTCATGCAAAAGTACACAGAGGGCACACATCTCACTGGAAGTGTCTAATGGTTCCATTAGGATGGAAAACGGATTAAGAAGAAAATTCTATAGTACAAGAAAAATAAATCCAGTATTTACAGCCTGTGGTTCTTGGAATATCTGCACAACAGAGAAGAACAAGATCCAGGCTTCTCATAGGTTGCTTAGAGGAACAATCCTTAACATAATAAAATTAAAAAAAAAAAATTCGGACAGTTCTCTAGAATTGATAGTAATGGCCTTTGACCTGTAAATAGCATTACAGGATAAGTTCTTAATCATTCACTAAATTGAATACAAGGAGTAGAAACAGCATGCGAGTAATCCTCTCAACCTGAAACTCTCTCTCTGCCTCTGAAATACAGCCATTAAACAAAAATTACCTATAATAATAGAAAGAAGCAGAGGTATGGAGAAATCCAATGACCAGCTGCTCTGCTGCCAGGCCCATCTCTCTGCACTCTGCTTCTGTGATTATCAAGAACTAACCCTTGTTGCTAGGTGCCTTCTCGTTATCTAATTTAATCCTCTCCACAATTCAACAAGGTGGGAATTACCACTGTGATTTTACAAGTGAAGGAATTGAGGCTCAGAGAGCAGAAGAAATTTCCCTGGGTCCACACAACTAGGAAATGGTAAAGCCAGGATCTGAACTCAGGGAAGCCTGTTGCCAGAGTCCAGGCTGCTGTTACTGCTGAATTATGTGCCTCCCTGAGAGCAGGGGGGATTTTAATCTTGAAAGGGCTACAAGGGGACTTCCTGGTGGCGCAGTGGATAAGAATCCACCTGCCAATGCAGGGGACATGGGTTTGATCCCTGGTCTGGGAAGATCCCACATGCCACAGAGCAACTAAGCCCGTGCGCCACAACTACTGAGCCTGCGCTCTAGAGCCCACAAGCCACAACTACTGAGCCTGCGTGCCACAACTACTGAAGCTCGTGCACCTAGAGCCCATGCTCTGCAACAAGAGAAGCCACCACAATGAGAAGCCTGCGCACTGCAACGAAGAGAGCAACTAAGCCCATGCGCCACAACTACTGAAGCCCGCGCACCTAGAGCCGGTGCTCCGCAACAAGAGAAGCCACCGCAATGAGAAGCCCGCGCACCGCAAAGAAGAGTAGCCCCAGCTCGCTGCAACTAGAGAAAGCCTGCACACAGCAATGAAGACCCAATGCAGCCAAAAATAAATAAAAAATTAAATCTTAGGGGAAAAAAAAAAGGGCTACAGGGATGGAAAGACACAGTGGGTATGGCTGGTAAGTGAGCAGGGTCAGGATTCCAGTGAGGCTAAAGGGCTTCTAGAAGCACTCAGACCACCACCGATGCAGGCACTGTGCTGTACAGCCCATCTCCCCTTACAACTTTCCACAAGGCAGCAGGACAAGTATTCCTCCCGATTTTGTTCACACCTCAGTACTCTCCCACCCCAACCATCAAACAACCAGATTCACTGCCTCTTGGATGTGAGGGACCGACCACTCTGTCATGTCCAATCATGAATGACTTAGCTGTGCAGGGGAAGCCTCAATGTGTGAAGCACTTCAGATACCAGCAAGGATAGTTTTAAATGAGAGTTGAGTTTTTAAAGGACACTCGCTGCACGCTTTATTTAACTCAGCAGTTTCTCTGCCTGTGAGGGCTCTGAACCTGACTTCCAGCATCACACGCTGATAAGTGCCACTGATTCATGTATAAATATCCGCCTCATTGGTAAATATTTAACAGGCTTGCTATAGCCTGAATGCTGCCCTGATCGCACTGAATAAACAAAGTCAAGTGCCTTGAAATAAAAGAGCTATTATGTTTTCAAAGTGTGCAAGATGGAGGAGGTAAGGCCTTGTGATCTCGAATCCTTTAATATTCATGAATCAAAAAATACTGGGCTGAGCATGTACAACAGAAAACTCACCCTGTGCAGGGATGCCCGGCCTCACTCAGCCATTCCCAGGAATGCAGGGCTGGCTGGCGAGAAGCAGGGCCTCACTAACTCACTAAGTGGCTGAGTTGGGGCTGGGGAAGGGGTGAGGGGGAGATGAAAGGGACCACTGGCTGTAGACTCTTCTGATCTCTGGAGCGGTGCAGGGAGAAAGCAGGGCTAAAAGGTGGGGAACCAAAATTGGTGTGACAGGGTCTCAGGCTGAACTTGGGAGAAGAAACGGGTGAAAAGGGCTGCTTTGATGAGAAAGCACCGTCTATCTCTTTATGGACTGTAATGAAACATGAAACTGCTTGATAATTCTGAGAACTGAAACTGAATCTGTGGATAGAAATTAGAAGGACAAGGCCAGAGCTCGAGAAACCTTTCCAACAGTGGAGTTGAACAGACCGAAAGTTAGCCAGAAAAACATTTCCAGGTCTGTCTCCTTGGCTCTAAAAGTCAAATATAAGAACTGTCTATGTACTAATACTATTGTTTCCATGCAAATACAGCTAATTGAGCCCTTGTGGACCTTGCTCTGTCAGCAAATATTCAGAGCGCCTCTAATACTGAAGACTTGGATTGGCTACAGTCAACAGCATAAAGGAAATATCTTTGAGCATTTTGACATGGAAAAATGCAGGCTGTCAGCCTGTCTGCAAGCTTGACTTGGGACAATAGGGTTTTAACTCATTATGGAATAATAACTCCCTTCTCCCCATGTTGGGCTTTACCTTACTGGCCAAATAAAATGAAGAAAACATGATTTGGCACTGGAGAAAACAAGAAGGGCCAATGATTTTCAACTGTAGTTCTTGCTGCTGCCAAGTTTGCTCTCTTTGGTCTTACTCAACTTTCCATGAGTGCAGCGGGGATAACACTACTCTCAAAAGGACCCATCTCTCTCAAGGGTTAAAGTAACAATTAGAGTTACACTAATATTAAAATAGCACCATGCACCCCAAGAGAGACGTTATTCAAGAATGCCTCTTGTGTGAGTTTTCTATGTCCAGGGTTAGGTCAGAGATGCTTCAATCGGCCTTAGTGTCCCCTTCTGCCTTTGAACTGGGTTCTGAAGTTGCCCTGGTTGCCTCCTCCATAGTATGATTCAGGGGAGTGTTGGAGGGTGAAGCATGGAAATGGGGAACTTCAAGGATGATAGATGGACACCAGCAGCCACTAGGCCCCAAGCTAAGAGAAATCTAAAGAAAGGTGAGCCTTCAATTCAATCCAACAAACACGAACTGTATGCCTAAATCTGTTTAAGGACTTGAGTTTTCCATTCTGAATATGTGACTAGGGCACCAGTGTTAATTCCTTTCAAGGTACAGAAATGCCAGGGACCTCAAGAATCTAGGGCACTCTATAATGACAGAGTATGTTTCCTGGTGGCTTGCCAGGAAAGCCATTACAATAAAACAAAAGTCACTGTTATTTATTGAGTATCTACTTTTGCCAGGCACTCTAATAGGCATTTCGTTATCTCTAAACCTCCCAAGAACTCTGCCAGATAGACCTAATTAGCCCAAGTTACAGATGAGGAAACTGAGGTTCTAAGAGTCTAAGTATCTTGTCCAAGATTACCCAGCAAGTAAGTTGCAGACATAGGCTTGAATCCCAGTCTTCCTGGTTCCAAAGCCTGTGTCCTTCTTCTTTAGAAATTCTTTCATAAGAAGGATGGTGTGGAATTTCTAAAACTCTTACCCCTACTAATCCCTACCTACATACTGAAACAGTAGTATAAGCGGCTGAAATTATCCTCAAAAAGCCTTCATACATGAAATTCATCACCTTGTCATCTCACTTTTTCTTAAGATATCATCTGTCACAAGAAGTTAACTGGGTAGGATTAAAAAAAAAAAATCATATGTAGGTTCTGAAAACCCCAAAGTACATAAACACTACACCATGGAAACAGTCTGCTTTTTGTTTTTGTTTTTTCTTAACTGGATTTTCTTTTTCCTAGTAAAGCATTTTCTAGAGCTGCTGTAGCCCTTGTCTCATTTTATAGATTCAACTTGGAGCCATCTTAAGAGTCTCTCCACTGCTCAGTTAAACAAAATCAGGCTGTAATTCAAAATGGAAAAAAACTCAATGAATATAACAGGAGAAGAAAATAAAAGATCAGAATGACAAGTTAAGTTTATAAGTAGGAGAAAATTTGGGGAGTCGCACTGGATGAGAGGTTCACTGAAGCATCAGTGTGGGCCTGGCTGTATTACATTTATGCACCTGATCTAATATTTCCACTAAACATACTTCACAGCATAAAATCAGGTCTTCTTAGAGCACTGTATTCCATTTCTTGTTTCCCATTTTTAGAGGGACATATAAAAATGGAAATGTTCTGAGACAATGATAAGTATGATTAAACACTCAGAAAATGTTCCTATTTGGAGCAAAGTCTAAAGAAGTTGAAATTGCTAAGTTAAATTACTTAGAAGGTTATGGAATTATGAAATAGAGTAATTTAAAAATGTGGGGCTTCCCTGGTGGCATGGTGGTTGAGAGTCCGCCTGCTGATGCAGGGGACACGGGTTCGTGCCCCGGTCCGGGAAGATCCCACATGCCGCGGAGCGGCTGGGCCCATGAGCCATGGCCGCTGAGCCTGCGCGTCTGGAGCCTGTGCTCCGCAATGGGAGAGGCCACAACAGTGAGAGGCCCGCGTACCGCAAAAAAAAAAAAAAAAAAGTGAAGGCATACTACATGGATAATTTGAATCAGGTATTCTTTGCTTAGTCACAGTATAAATAAAGAGAGTTTCAAAGGCAGTATGAGGGATTTAGTTGGTAAAATGAATTCTCCACAGAATGGAGTAGTGAATAATAGCTCCATTTATGAAGTACTATGTATTAGGCACTATACCAAGTGCTTTTCCTATATGATATCCTCTCCTCTTCACATCAGTCTCTGAGAGAGGTGCTACCCCATTATACAGATGAGAAGGCTAGAGCTTAGAGAAGCTACATAACCATCTCTGAAATCACGTAGGTGGTAAAATGGCAGAAGGGCATCTAAATCCAGGTCTCTCTGACCTAAATCTACCCCACGCTTAGGTCTTCAATGATCACTTTTGTGACATCTGGTTCCACATGTGTCAGATCCATCAGGCTCCTCCTGGTTTGGGTGTTTCAGGCAGATGCCTGGGCTGACTGAGCCTGTAAGGCTGTTTCCAGGAATATTAATTAAACTTATTTAGGTACCTGAACTGAAGTGGTTAGGGACGTTTTCATTCTAGGCAAATGAACCCCTGGAAACTCTGAGGGCCAGAGGACTTGATGGACACTTTCCAGGAGAGAGGAGGTGAAGTGCAAGCAAGGAAACATTATACTTAAATACAAAAGACGAGAATATTGTAATTACAGAGTCTGTCTAATGACATGAACACTCACCGAGTTTTTGTTCAGAAATGTGTTTAAGTTTGTTAACATCTCAGAAAAGCCTTTGAGGGACAATCTTAACAGATGTCTACCATCAGGATTCTGTTAGCATATGGAAAAGCTTTTAAATCCCTGAAAAATGACAAATGAACTTAGCAGATGTTCTATTAGGATTTGGTATGAATCAGACTCCCAGACTTCAGACTATACCACAAAGCTACAGTAATCAAGACAGTATGGTACTGGCACAAAAACAGAAATATAGATCAATGGAACAGAATAGAAAGCCCAGAGATAAACCCACGCACCTATGCTCACCTTATCTTTGATAAAGGAGGCAGGAATGTAGAGTGGAGAAAGGACAGCCTCTTCAATAAGTGGTGCTGGGAAAACTGGACAGGTACATGTAAAAATATGAGATTAGATCACTCCCTAACACCATACACAAAAATAAACTCAAAATGGATGGAAGACCTAAACGTAAGGCCAGACACTATCAAACTCTTAGAGGAAAACATAGGCAGGACACTCTATGACATAAATCACCGTAAGATCCTTTTTGACCCACCTCCTAGAGAAATGGAAATAAAAACAAAAATAAACAAATGGGACCTAATGAAACTTCAAAGCTTTTGCACAGCAAAGGAAACCATAAAAAAGACAAAAAGACACCCCTCAGAATGGGAGAAAATATTTGCAAATGAAGCAACTGACAAAGGATTAATCTCCAAGGTATACAAGCAGCTCATGCAGCTCAATATCAAAAAAACAAACAACCCAATCCAAAAATGGGCAGAAGACCTAAACAGACATTTCTCCAAAAAAGATATACAGATTGCCAACAAACACATGAAAAGATGCTCAACTTCACTAATCATTAGAGAAATGTAAATCAAAACTACAATGAGGTATCACCTCACACTAGTCAGAAGGGCCATCATCACAAAATCTACAAACAATAAATGCTGGAGAGGGTGTGGAGAAGAGGGAACCCTCTTGCACTGGTGGTGGGAATGTAAATTGACACAGCCACTATGGAGAACAGTACGGAGGTCGCTTAAAAAACTAAAAATAGAACTACCATACGACCCAGCAATCCCACTACTGGGCATATACCCTGAGAAAACCAAAATTCAAAATGAGTCACGTACCACAATGTTCATTGCAGCTCTATTTACAATAGCAGGACATGGAAGCAACCTAAGTGTCCATCGACAGATGAATGGATACAGAAGATATGGCACATATATACACTGGAATATTTCTCAGCCACAAAAAAGAGACGAAATCGAATTATTTGTAGTGAGGTGGTTGGACCTAGAGGCTGTCATACAGAGTGAAGTAAGTCAGAAAGAGAAAAACAAATACCATATACTAACACATATATATGGAATCTAAAAAAAAAAAAATGGTTCTGATGAACCCAGGGGCAGGACAGGGATAAAGACACAGATGTAGAGAATGTACTTGAGGACGCGAGGGGGAAGGGTAACGAACTGGGACGAAGTGAGAGAGTGGCATGGACATATATACACTACCAAATGTAAAATAGATAGCTAGTGGGGAGCAGCGCATAGCACAGGGAGATCAGCTTGGTGCTTTGTGACCACCTAGAGGGGTGGGATAAGGAGGGTGGGAGGGAGGCGCAAGAGGGAGGGGATATGGGGATATACGTATGCATATAGCTGATTCACTTTGTTATACAGCAGAAACTAACACAATACTGTAACGCTATTATATTCCAATAAAGATGTTAAAAAAGAAAAAAAGATATGGTATGAACTACTTATAATGATGCCCGGCCACGCAAGACATGAACAAGCAAAGGGAAAGAAAAGCTGGTTTCCTCTTGTTGTATCTTGATCCCTGGCCTGTTACCTGCAGTATGATTCCACCAAAATTTCCTTAAGAAGAGAAACTATTTTCAAATACTAGTCTTTAGGAATGAGTGAATTATTCTGAGTTTGTTAGAACTTTGAGGCTCCAACGAATGGCTTTACTGCTCTGCTACTGCACAGGTAGAGGTTATTTTTCCTATGAATTACTTTTGAAACATACTTACTGAAAAAAAACCCCAATACATGCATATATCAAATCATTACGTTGTACATTGTAAATATCTTACATTTTAATTTGTCGATTATACTTCAATAAAGCTGGGGGGGGGAAATCAATGCATACAATAGTTACCCTAGACTAAACCCACAAGCATTTTTATAACTCCCTCCTCCTCACTGCACACAGGTTTTAATGATGGTCAAAAGAAGAGGCAGAGAAAAAATTCCCTCTGCCTGACCAGGTAGAGAAGTGTACCCACCTGATTCCTGTTTGTTGGCATTTACTAAAAGCTCAGTCCTATGAACAGCATGAGGCAACTTCACACACACATCACTGGGCTCAAAGAGCTAATCTATAGGTAGCTGGAGCCTGGCTTGCACACACAAAGAAATGAAAAGATACCAGATGCGGTTAGCCAGGCTACTGGTACACAGCGCTTTACAATTTGTTTCCAAAGTGCTCCTCATTTGGATTTTTACAACAGCCTTACACAGTAGGTAACAAGTATTAATATACTCACTATAGAGATGAGAAGACTGAGGCTTGAAATGGATGCCTTGTCCAAGGTTTAAGCCTGGCAACAGTCAAAGTGAGATTGGAATCTTTCCTCTGCGCTATTTTCATGATTGCGTAAGAATGGTCTAGGGAGCCTATTAAAAGCTCAGATACCCAGGCCCCACCCCAGAGAAGTTGATTGATTAAGTTCAGCGGGTCTGAGGTGGGACCTGCTTCCCTAGAGGATGCAGGTGCAGGTGGTCCTCACACCCTGCTCTGTACCTCACCCTGAGGATGCACAACAGGGACTGAGGACCAGAAGGTGTGTGGTAAAAGCAAATTTGCCTCCCATCCCCGAGGCATTAGGTCACTGACTATTTGAAAGGCACTGTGGACAAAAGCAGGAAGACGAAGAAAGCAGAGATATGCTCTTAAGGAGCTCCAGGCCTAGTACGGGAGATGCGACATTCATGGAAACAACTAGAAAAAAGATGATAACTGCTAAGTGTGTACATGGGCAAAATGAAGTCTAGTCACATGCAGGTAACCAAAAGGCAAGGCAAAGAGCAGTAAAACAAGACTGGGGCTGGAAGGGAGGAGGACACAGAGACTACTCAACACGGCAAGGCACATAATCATAGGCTAGGAACTCCACAGACGGCAGACCGTGGACCACAGAGAGCAGCTTTTTGCCCCGATATGAGAAAAGCCTATTTCATACTTCGGGCTGCCTGGGATATCTGCTGGTAAAAGGGCATCTGCCTGGAGAGGGAATAAGAAGCTATGATGGTCCATCCTGATGCATCGCCAATGGCGAAGTGGGCAGGAAAGAAAATTCAAGGTTAAAAAAGAAGTTCTGTTTAGTCATAGAGTGAGAGATGTCCTGGAGAGAAGGAAAGGTCTGGGGTTTGAGCCTGAATCTCAGCCAGTTTCCTTGCTTAACATACCTCTTTTATACTGACAACTTCTAAATTTATATTCTCGCTCAGACCTTTCCTGAACTCAGGACTCACATGGCCAACTGCCTACTGAACGCCTCCACTTGGATGTCTAAAATGCACATCAAACTTACCCTTCTCACCAGCACACTCTGCCTGCAAAACCTAGTGCTCCTGCTCTCATCCCGTTTCAGCCCACGGCAGCTCCAACCGATTGGTTCCTTAGGCCCAGTCCAATCTAACGTAACTTCTCCTCTGGATTCTTGCCTCCAAGGATAAGCTGGGGCTGCTCCATCTCGGCGCACTGGCTCAGTTCTTCTGCTGTTCCTCTGCCTGCAACTCTCTTCCCAGCCATCTACTGGGCTTCCTCCCCTGCTTCAGGTCTTACTCAAATACCACCTTCTCAGTAAGGCCTCCTCAACAACCTATTTAAAATAACCCACCTTTTCCAGTAACCTCTCTTCCTTGTCTTACTTTTTTTTAATGGCGTATAAATGGCGTTTATCTCCGTAAAACATTCTACATATTGTATTTGTTTACTGTCTCCTCCCATCACCCTTCACTAGAATGTAAACTCCTCCAGAATGAGGATCTTTGTTCTGTTTACTGCTAAAACACCAGAAATAAGAATAAGGCCAAGTTCATTGTAGGCACTCAATAAATATCTGTGGTATTAAAGTTGAAAGAATAAGTAAGGAAAGATATGAGAGTTAAATTTCCAAAATGGACATTAGAAATCAGTAAATGTATATTATCTTTTCTGAAACAGTCACTGTGAAAAAGAAGGTTTTAAGGGTCTAGGACAGGGGTTGGCAAACTTTTTCACTAACGGGCCAGGTAGTAAGTATTGTTGGCTTTGCAGCCCTGAGGTTTCTGTCGGAACTACTAACTTCTGATGCTGTAACAGGAAGGCAGCCATACACAATATGTAAACGAGTGTGCACGGCCGTGTTCCCATAAAATTCTATGTATGAAAGCTGAAATGTGAATTTCACACGATTTTTACAAGTCACAAAATATTATTCTTTAAATGTTTTTCTAACCATTTAAAAAATGTAAAAATCATTCTGAGCTCGCAGGCCATACAAAACAGGCTGCAAAACAGATCCAACCAGCGGGCTGTAGTTTTCTGACTCTTGATCTAGGATTAAAGGATCACTTGAAAGTTCTACAGATGCTGAAGGTAGGAAAAATATCCAGGAAGAAATACAGGCCCAAAGACCTAGATTAGATTAGCCAAAATGAAAAGTGGGCCCTTGGGTCAAACCTCTTAGAAACCGTATTCGATCAGCAGGTAAACCACAAGCATTAGCCTTTGCCAGGCAAGGGTGAGGTGAACGTTAGGCAACTCGTGGACTGTGGGAGTTCTCATAATGATACTGGATTAGAACTGTGCAAGAGGGAGCTATTTATATGATCTCAAATGACGCTTGAGGCATGTTCTGGTGCTTTTACTTCTATGCTAGGTGAAAACGCTGCCTACAAAAGCCTTCCTCCCACCCGAAATACTAGCTGTTCGCTGGCGACTGATCCTCAGAAATATTAAGATGAATCATATATGCTCTTTTCACAGTGCAAAAAGAGATAATTTTAAAATTCAGAAAATGTCACTTTGGGTAGTCACAAACCACACAGTAGAAAAGCTGCGCAGCCTGAAAATTGTAAATAAATAAAATCCTGTTCCTGCATGGAAACCTTTTTCCTCATTTAGGTTCCAATGCTGCCCTGGGACTTGCCTCCAAGGTTGGCTGCTGTTTAAACGTGTTGGTTCCCATAAGCTGCTGATGGGAGGTGGCCTTTGTTCCCCAGCCCTCTTCCCCCTGGCCCTCCTAGGCTAACCCCCGCTGTTCTTGGTAATGCACAGTGCTCAGCCTTGACCTCAAGCTGTGTTCTTTTTGCCTGTAGGCAGCTCTCAGCTGCTCTGTCTACTGCCCTCGGCCGGGTTGGCCTGAAAGGTGCCGGCTGATAGTGGCTCAGTCTTTACCTGGGCACGGGGAAAGGACTCCTGTGTTTCTTTCTGCTTCCTGCTTGGAGAGACAGGTATTTTTGTCTTTGATCCCTAAGCTCTGTCTTCTTTCTCCTGTCACTAAACAGTTCACTCCCTATTTCCTCCTGTGCCCCTACCCCCCGCCCGCCCTTTTCTGCAACTTCATCATTTTCCCCACATTGCACCGTTTGGCACAGGAGAAGGAGGGAACCACATCAAATAAAGGAATGCAACCACAAAAGCTGCCTTGAGAAGCAAGGCCCCAGATTCTTTTTTTTTTTTTTTGCCAATTTACCGTTTTTGGATTTGTTCTCCCATAATCAAATCCTCCCTATCGTGTTAACAATGTGGTGATGTGTCAATACACTGGAATTCTGCTTCAATCAGCGACCCAGAGCTTAATAGGAAAATGAAGCAATAAAATGTTGGTCTTACTGTTAACCTTAAGCTAGGTCTGTACTTAGGATGGGGATGTTGGCTTCTTGATGGTATGCGGGCCAAACCTTCAAAGTTTTGTGAGAGCTCGGGGTTGTCAGCAGAGGCCTAAAGCATTATTCAGGCGTACTTCTGCAGTCGAGAGGTGCAATCACTCCAAGTACCACTGACTGGAGCACGAAGCACCCCAAATTTTAGCAAGCCAGAGAAAGTTCAGACTGAATTTGCGTGCAGACATTGAAAAGACATATTCAGCTTACAGGCGACAGCAACTCTCGGGTCTGGCTCTGATGATGTCTGTACTTATCACAAAAGGATTTGTGTAAAGTTAAAGTGTTTTTTTTTTTTTTTAAATTAAAAACACGTGCCCAACATCCAAACCATTCAGAGACAACGATAAGGTGCCGCAACCCCCAAACGCTGGGAAGTCACTATTCCCTGTCCTTAGGATATATGTGTTATCGTTAATGTTTAACAACAGCTGGCCAATAGTCATCGTAAATGAAAACACCAGTTAGGGGTTGAGCACTTTTGATGTAGTGATTTTATCTTTTGTGACTAACTTGGTAAACCCAACTGTTCAGGGCATGAAGGGAAGTACTTTTGTTGTTTTGGTTTGGTTCACACGGCGTAGTCACATGCGATGCTGGTTAATGTTGGAAGTCAGTCTGCTCTCGAACATCATCTCTAGCAGATACAAGCAGACATGAGCGGACCACAGACAAGCCACTAGGCAGTGACCGGCCGCCTTCAGCTGTCCCAGAACACCCAAGTGATGTGATATCCTCCAGAGATTCTCTTGGGGAGAGGAGAAGGGAGAGGAGAAGAAATCTCTCTCCTCCCGTCCCTCTTCTAGGGTAACATATTAGAATCTTACGATGGAAAAATGTGTGATTTAAGAAAAAAAAAAATCCTGTAGCCGGTCCTGATGTGAACTAACAGGACAGGTTTTCAACTGCCCCGGCACCATCAGAAGAATTACCATGTCAAACGTACAGAAGGAGGAGTCTTTGATCCTTACGAGTTAAGGACCTTCTCGGCTAACAGGCATTTTTTTTTTTTTTTTTTTTTTTTGCGGTACGCGGGCCTCTTACTGTTGTGGCCTCTCCCGTTGCAGAGCACAGGCTCCGGACGCTCAGGCTCCGAACGCGCAGGCTCAGCGGCCATGGCTCACGGGCCCAGCCGCTCCGCGGCATGGGGGATCTTCCTGGACCGGGGCACGAACCCGTGTCCCCTGCATTGGCAGGCGGACTCTCAACTACTGTGCCACCAGGGAAGCCTCCAGCTCCCCCTTTAAAAGCCAAGTCATCCATGTCATTCCAGCTGCCCGTCTTCCTGCCCCTCCTCCCCACCACATCCCCATTCTGCCCAACAGGACAGAGAGTAGGACCAAGGCAAGGCAGTGAAGGGAAGCGGGGACCGCAGGCTAGCGCCTGCGCAGAAGCCCCGCCTCTGCTCCACATTCTGCTGTTGCAGCTGAGGCGCCTGGTCCCTGTCCCAGCTACCGCCCCTGGAAAGGACCACAAATGTGAATACAGAAGTTATCATTCTACCAAAACACCACACGTCTGCTGGATGGGGGCGCTGCTCCCGTCTGCAGAAGCCCCAGTCCTCCACAAGGCATGCTCCAAAACCCACCCGGAAAGTGGGAGGACCCATTTTCTGGAGACACTGGGGAGAAGGAATTGAGGAAAAAGATGATGAAAAAGGACATCTGGGAATCTGAAGAGGTGAGGGACTGAAGAGGCGTAGTCAGAATTTTAACAAAAACAACATGTATTGAGTAGATTCCTGTCATTTAAAAAACATTTTATTTTACTAAATAAATTGTTTACTTACTAATGAAGGAAGTAGGAGTTCAGTTCTGTTAACACCCATCTGTGCAAAACCGCAGACTGCTTCTGAATATCATCATTTATTTACCTGTTATCTCTTACTTCAAAAAATACCTCCATCAGTTTAAATGCTATTTCTATCCAGTTCTCTAAAATAGATGATTCAAAACAGCCACAACAGTAAACACAGGTCTACATACTCCCAGACAAAGACTGCAGGGCACGCCTGGTGAGGCGCAGCAGGAGGCCCAGGACAGCACATTGGTCCAGGCAGCTCAGGGAAATCTGGGTTTGCGGGGAACATGACAACCCCAGAAGGCAGGTGTGTTTTCTTTCTTTAACCCAGTGACACAAGATGCAACAGAAGGAGAAAGTTTGAGTCAGGAAGGAAACGAGTTCTGGTAAATGTAGACAAGGATGATGCCAATTTAATTGGTCAGATATAAATGAAATTGGCCTAATAATTTCTTTGCAACTCACTTTCTTGGTTGCTTCAGAATTTTGACTACTATCATTTTCTTAAGCTTTTAAAACCAAAACACTCAAAATTTACTAACAGAGCAATACTAATAGCACAGAGGGAGCTGTCAACATGACTTATTTAAAAAGTATGACTGGGACTTCCCTGGTGGTCCAGTGGTTAAGAATCCGCCTTCCAATGTAAGGGACACAGGTTCGATCCCTGGTCGGGGAACTAAGATCCCACATGCCGCGGGGCAACTAAGAGCTGCAACTGAAGAGCGTGTGCGCCTCAGTGAAAGATCCCGCACGCCACAACGAAGATCCTGCATGCTGCAACTAAGACCAGACACAGCCAAATAAATAAATAAATAAATATTTTAAAAGTAAATAAATAAAAAGTATGACTGAACCATAGCTATTGAATCCTGACCCTGCAGTAGTGAGTGTATCAATATGGCATCAGTGGCATCAATTTCACCCATTCACACAAAAGAACATGCTGAATGGACCCCTTGATGTAAGGGTTCAGTTTAAGACACTCTATAGCTCTCAAGAGTCCTGAGTACTCTCCAAAAATAACAATCCCATAGAAGCCCATGTGGATAATCTTCGAGGAGAAAGGCAGAGGAGGGATCCACAATTTCGGGGCCACCTGGCAAATTCTGAGCATCAAAGTATGCAGGGCTCAGTGGTCCAACTCAGAGCTTACAGCCCCTCAGGAGCGGGCTGGGCTCACATCAGCACCTCTCCTTCCCAGTCGGACCGAGACTGCTTCTCAATACAGGTGACGGCAAACTCAGGACAACTGTCTCTTCTGAGTACTTTCTCATTTTACTGGGCACTAACATGGGATCAGGGTCCCTTCAGAGCCAGAGGAGCCCTCACACTCACTCACATTATATCCTCAAACTACAAAGCTGCAGCCATGCTCGTTGCCTGAGCAGCAAACACACCAACTGTCCTCCAGACTCAACATATGCTATCGGGCATATTCTGAGAGACTGGAGCCTCCTCAGCAGGGTGAGGACTGAAAGCCAATTCCTAGAGAATAAATGACAGGTTCGTATGGGTAGGGCCAAATCACAAACGTAAACAACAAATTTCAAACAACTGAAGTATCTGTCAGTTGCAGCGCTGAATCCATTAGAGTAAAATCTTCTGATGCAGCCACGAGAAAGAATGACAGTGACTTACAGGTCCTGAGTTAGAAAACTGGCCGTGATGTATTGTTAAAGGAGAAGAAAGCAAGTTGCAGACTGGTATGCAATGTATCATACCACTTCTGTGACTAAACTAAAGCAACAACAGTAACTACAGAAACCCAAAAAGAGCCAGCAGGAACGACATTGTGAAAACACGAAGTCTACCTGCTTTGCATTTCCCAGTAAATCGTATTTCCCCTCTTTTCACTGAGGTGAAGACTTGAGGCTCATTGATTGTCCTAAGGAAGAGGGTGGTACCACACAGGCCAGAGAAGCCCCGAGCATAGGGAAGAAGATAGCTATAGCGCAGCCCCCGGACAGGAATGGAAAGAAACAGAGGCAGAAAAGGGAGAGAATCAGAGAAAACAGGGTCTGCCTGGGTGTCTTAGAGACCTTCCTTGGGCCTCAGTGTGTGTGTGCGTGTGTGTGTGCGTGTGTGTGTGTGTGTGTGTGTGTAGAGACAGACAGACTGACAGGGTAAAAGAAATAAGTGGAGGAAGTAGGTGTGGGTATGGGGAGGTGGGCAGTGATGGTGAGAGGACAATAGGTCTAGATCACCTGAGGGAAATCCAAGTGCAGAGGAGTTTTTATTCCACTTTCCACTTGGGGCTGAGGAGATCATGCTGCAGAGTAACCTTCCGACTAAGGGGGAGCTACGGTCTGACACAACTATGACATTTTACCCTGTGTACTCTGTTCTTTGGTACCACTGGAAAGTTACAGTTGCCATTTATCACCTGTGTGTGGATGAGGGGGACCAGGGTATAAACAGAAGTGAATGTAAAGAAGAGAAGGTCCTGAACTTGGCAGGCGAGGGTGGAAAGGGAAGGGCAAGGACCCAATGAATGGAGCACCTGAGTGGTGAGCAGAGTAGTACAGTTTGCTTCTGGGGTTGGGAACCTAAAATTCCCGAGGACGTGGGGACTCCATATTATTGATCTGATTCCCACCATTATTTGGAAGAACAGTCATAACAGCTAACACATACTGAACACTTTCTGGGAGCCACGCATTGTACTGAGAACTCTCATTTATTATGTTTATTTAATCCTTACGAAAGCCCTGTAAGGTTGATATATTTCACAGATAAACAGTAAGGCTTGGCAGGTTAAGTAACTGACTCAATTAACTCATCTGGTAAATCATGGACACTGGATTGAGCCAGGACATTTAATTCCTAAAGCCACACATTTCACCACCACCCAACCCCTGGCCTCCCACCACAGACCATCTGGCGGTGGGGCCTTAGCAATCACTTAGCTTTTCTGTTGTCCAGTTTCCTTATACGCTCAATGAGGATGGGGCCAACTAACTCTCAGATCTCTTTCGGTTCCATCATTCCACTCTGGTCTAATGCAGTGGTGTATACAGATAGGTAGCTATCTGGATTCAGAAAGCTGGGAGTATCTCTTATTAAAGAAGCTTTACGAGAAATCCTATAACACCGGAAAGATCCAATCTTGATGTACAAACTTCTCTGGCACAAAATTAAGAAAGAGTGACTAGTTGACGCAAGCACATTATTCAGAAGCAGCAGGTCTAGATGCTGTAAAGAGGGCAGGTACTAAATCCAGGAGACAGGAACACTGAGCCATTACCGTCCAACATGATTCCGCTCACCAGCCTGGGTCCAGTGAAGCCCCTGCAGAGAGCAGCACCGCAGTTTTATTTTGCAACAGGGACACTTGGACATGAAGCCCTACATGCTCGCTTGACTCCTCAATGGTCTGTCCAACCTTTCAAGCACAGTTGTGGAGGCCCTGTTACTACTACATGTTTTTCTCAGCTCCCACTTGCGACTACAAGCCTATTCCTTTGAACTAAACATGAAACAATCTCTCACTGAACAGGTTCTTTGCTTGTGATCCTCTGCCTGACGTTTTGTCTGATTAAATAGAAGTAAGCTCCTAGCACAAGCCTTGAACAAGGATAAGCATTTGTGGAGGCAGGATAATGGCTCCCCAAAGATGCACAAGCTCTATCGCCAGAACCTGTGGACATGTTACCTTACGTGGCAAAAGAGACCTTGCAATGCGATAAAGCTTAAGGACCTTGACACAATTATCCTGGATTGCCTGAGTGGGCCCCATCTGTTCATAGAGTCCTTAAAAGTGGAAGAGGCAACAGAAGAGTAGGTGAGAGAGATGTGACAATGGAAGAAGAGACAGAAAAGATTTGAAGTGTGAGAGGGACTGGATCTGCTGTTTTTGAAGATGGAGGAAGAGGGCCATGAGCCAATGAAGGCAGGCAGCCCCTAAAAGCTAGGAAAGGCCCTCAGCCTACCTCCAGCAAGGACATGGATGTCACTTCTATGACTGCAAGGCACTGGATTCTTCCAGCATCCCAAGGGAGCAAGGGAACAGATTCTCCACTAGAGCCTCCAAAAAGGAATACAGCCTGCTAACACCTTGATTTTAGGCCAGTGAGGACTGCACTGGACTAGTGACCTACAGAACTGTAAGATAATAAATTGATGTTGTTTTAAGCTGCTAACGTTGTGGCAATTGGTTACAGCAGCCATAGAAATCCACACAGCACTCAAAATACGACTGTTTTTTAAAGCAAATACAATGAGATGAATTTATCTTTCTTTATGCAACAAGGTAAATAATGATAGTAGTGCCGTATATTCTATGGAATAAAACAGAGTCATTAAGTCCTTTATTTTTTATTTTTTTTCAGGCTCCGGACGCACAGGCTCAGCGGCCGTGGCTCACGGGCCCAGCCGCTCTGCGGCATGTGGGATCTTCCCGGACCGGGGCACGAACCCGTGTCCCCTGCATCGGCAGGCGGACTCCCAACCACTGCGCCACCAGAGAAGCCCCATTAAGTCCTTTATTGACAGATGAATGGATAAATAAATAAATGAGGAAAGCTCTTTTTTACAGTAGAAAGCCAACTAATAAATGTAGAAGGAAAGATGAAGCTAGAAAATCATCAGTGGATGTTAAAACTAGTGGTTTAAAGTCTGATGAGGATACTTAACATAGTCTCAACACTTGTCTCCATGAAGTTCTTATTAATCACAGAGAGAAAATTAGTAACATTACAGTGAAGAAACCTTGTGGACATTGCCTTAACCGAGCGATCAAAGCTGACATCACCAATCCTGGGACAAACTGACTTCACACGCATCTCGGTATGATGCACTCGGGACACACACCATGTCTGCAGCACTGCTACCAAATTTCATAATCTGAATCTAATCATGAGGAAGCACCAAATGAACCCAGACTGAGGAACAAAACAACTGGCCTGTACTCTTCGGAACTGTCAAGGTCAAGAGAGATAAAGACAGACTGAGAAACCATTCCAGACGAAAGAAAAACAAAGAGACACGACAACTAAAGGCAACATGTGATCCTGGACTGGATCCTGGACCAGAGCAAAAAATAGCTAACAGGGATATTATGGGAACAATTGACAAAATTAGAATATGGACTGTGGATTAGATAATAGCGCTGTGTCGGTGATACATTTCCTGACTTGATAACTGCCCTGCGGCTATGTAAGAGAAGGCCATGTTCTTAGGAAATACAATTTGAAGCATTTAGGGTAACGTCCATGTCCCCAGCTTACACTCAAATGGCTGAGTTAAAAATAATCATAATATATAAATACAGAGACACAGAATACTAAGGCAAATGGGGCAAAATATAAATGATTGGTGAAACCAGGTAAAAGATATAAGGCAGTTCCTCATTCTAGTAACTTTTTTCTCTTTTTAAATATCAACATAAAAAACCCTATTCCCAAACCATATAAATTATGCTTTCAATTCTTATGTTTATATTAGATCTACTGTTATATGACACACGAAGAGAATTTTAGGGAAAGCAAATATGAGTTCAATGAACTTAATTTTCTGTAGTGTAATACAATATATAAGTGGCTAGGTGACTTTTCAATTAATGTTAATATGCTATTTAATACCTTGAATACAGTAGGCAAGCAATGTGTACTTGTGGGCTAAAAAGAAGTAATTTAGTTTTAGTAGGAAAGTCAGCATCCCAAATAAAAGCATGGAGATACATACATGATATGAAATAAAAACTTTTTAAAAATTAGCTTAAAGTGTGAATGAGCCAGAAAAATGAGGAGGTTAAGAACTCTTGCTCTGGAATTGATGGGCTCAAGGATTTGAAATCCAATATCCACTTAGTACACTGACCTTAGGGCAAGTTGTTTAAAACTTCCCTAAGCCTCAGTTTTGCTCATCTGTAAAATGGAGATAATAATAAAGCTCACAGGGTTACTGTGAAAAGTGCATTAAAGAATCCTGTGCCTCAGACATAGTTTAAAATGTTATTTATTATTATTATCTAATGAGTTCTAATGCTTCTGTACTTGATTGTTTCTTTCATGGGAAAGAGAATCAACATTCAAACCAAACTAAAAAATAAATTCGTTTAGTGGGTATCCACTGTCAAATGTTTGAAAAAATCACACTTTCAATGAACTTCAAAAACCAACTTATCCTGGAGGAAAGCGTAGTTAAAGGTTCTTTTTAAACTTTCTAGGTCACTAGTCTCACTGGCCCCTCTTTCTCTCCTCTTCCCTGAGACTCCACAACTTTAGACATGTTTCTTCAAATAGAGAAATGCTTAAGCATGTTAGGCTTCCTGCTTTTTCTACTGTAGGCCCACTGTTTATTTTCTTGAATCTGGAGTGAGTCCCTGTATCTCTCAGGTCAAACCTGAACTACTTCCTTAACATTCTGAAATCCATTGATCCAGCTTCCTTCACGTCCACCTTCCAAGTGGTCCCTTCACTGCAGTTCATCTGGATGCTCAAAAATGCTCTTACTGAACAAATGATCTTTGACCTCCACACAGTACTGATTAGTATAGATCATTCCTCACACATAAAATGCCTTCTGGCCATTATGTCTGTCCAGTCATATCCATCACCTTTTCCAAAAGAAGTAAGCAGCAATCCATGGAGCCTTTCTTGACCATCATGAAATTCTTCTTCATTCACTCACTCAATGCATTCATTCAACAAATATTTATAGACATGGCAAGGAACAGGACAACTGTTCTTTCTCTTAAAGAGTTTACATTCTACTAAGGGACAAGCAATATAATAATAAATGATAATAAAATAATTGAGGAGAACAGAAAGCACAAAGAAGGAAATAAAATGTCATAACGTTAAAGAGCATGACTGTTTATGTGGGAGGCAACTTCAGTGCAATCAAGGAAAGCCTTTCTGAGGAAATAGATTTAAACTGACACCCATATGGTAAAGTGGAGCCAAGCAAGTGAACATCTGGGGGGAAAGAGCCTTTCTGGCAGAGGGAAGAGCAAGTGCAAATGCTCAAATGGTAGGTAAAGAACCTGGAGTGCTAGAGGCACAGAAAGAGGTCAACGAACGAGGCCAAAGTGCAGGGCACAGGGGAGGGTGGGAGAAGGTCAGATGTGCTGGCAAGGGGTGGATCGTGAAGGTGATGGTAAGGTATTTGGATTCTATTCTATGCCCAAGAGAGGGTTTTACATTGTTTCTTTCTTCTTATGGTAGATATTTCATGGGCTTATATAAGCTTTCCACACAATAGGTGCTTAATACATGCTTGTTAGGGGCATAAATTAGAAAAGCATCTAGGAGAGAAATGGAGCCAATACTCTAAGATCATGGATGATGGTTTCTGTCACCAACTTGTACCTGTGCTCCATCAACCTTGACTTAAGGTCAATAAGTTTGTTACATGGCATGAAAACAGAATTGTCATGGCAACTCTAATTAGATGGGTTTCTTTCCAAGGAGGATGAACCAAGTACTACACTTACAGGCTGGTTTGGCTCTCTAAAATACCTGAAAGAATTGCAATGCTCTACAAGTTGGAACATTTAGTACAGGGAGGGCCCAATTTACCAAGAGTGGGTTCCTAAAGTTGGCTTGTTTGTGAGGAGTTTGGGGAATGCATTTTCCTTTAGAAAGAATGTTATAAAGGAGGTTAGACTCAGGCCAATCCATTAAAGCTTTTTAAAATTCATAAAAGTGGCAGAAATACTGTAAATTTGCATTGAGAAAATAATAGAAGTGCATTCTTTTGAAATGTAGCAATTAACCAAAAATTAAGTTGGAGCTTTTAATTTTTCTTCATACTGTCATTTGAGGAAAAGAAGTTTTAATTAAAAGAAAATGAGGAGAGAAGTAGAAAATTTAGTAGAGATTCTATTAAGGAATTCTGGGCACCATCAGGCTTTTAGACATTAATGTCACTAATTTTTTATTATTATTACTTTGGATTCAGGTGTCTCTCAGATAGCTTAGTCATGATCATGGTCGTTTTTGGCTCAGAAATAGAAGAGAGCAAACCATGAGGAGTGGCTGTCCTGAGGTTGCTGGGCCGTCTTGAGGTTCTCCAAGGAAATGGAAGAGATTAAAGAGAAAGATAGCCTAAAATACAATTATGGGAACTATGAGAAACTGAAAAAGTAAAATGAAGGAAAAAGGGAAAGAGGAAATTCCCATGAGAGTAGGCAAGAGTGGAGTGGTAGAAATTGGCTCACCTAGGACAGCTTGATTGTTAACAAAAAAACAGGGAAATGAAGAGGAAGGAGAAAGGAAGAAAAAGAGGACAGGTGCAAAGGGAAGGAGTGGGAGGGTAAGGACCAAACACTGACTGATCTTCTTGGATGGATGGAAGAGAAGAAAGTTTTCATTCTTTTTTTTTTTTTTTTTTTTCCGGACGCGCAGGCTCAGCGGCCGTGGCTCACGGGCCCAGCTGCTCCGCGGCATGTGGGATCTTCCCGGACTGGGGCACGAACCCGTGTCCCCTGCAACGGCAGGTGGACTCTCAACCACTGCGCCACCAGGGAAGCCCAGTTTTCATTCTTTTATTCAAATATATGGGATATTTGAAAATTAAATGGTACATTCTTCTAAGACTGAATTTGCACTTAATATAACTCTGTTGCATATTAAAGAGAGTTTAATAAATTACTGTTAAATATACAAACACTTGTATTATTTTTTGTATACAAAAATATATTGTTTTGTTGTAACAACAAAATAACAACAGCAATCACTTATTAAATGTCTATTACCTGTTAAGCATTATATATATATATATATGTATATGTATATATATATAATCTCATTTAATCCTCACAACAACATGAGATAGTTATTAGCCCCATTTACAGATGAGGAAACTGAGGCTTAGACCAGTTAAGTAGTCTGCCTAAGGTCACACAAGCTAGTAAATGATGAAGGCCATATTAGAACAAAATCTGATTCCAAAGTGCATTATCTTAACTTCTCTGCTCTATACCTGCCTCAGTAAATATTACAACAATATTACAACAATCAGACCTTCAACAAGTATTTGACCAATTCTTCTTAACATTCATAGATGTAGAATTAACAGTAACATGAATTCATACGCCAAACTGCTTTCTCTAGAATCTTCCTCTTCTTTAGATTAACATATTTTACCACTGGCAATATGAGACCTGCAATGAGCACTTGGGGAAGGCAGCAGTTACAGGATAGATGGCATTCGCCAAATCATATAAGCATATCAATAGACGCAGAAAACATACGATAAAATCCAACAGCCATTCATGACAAAAACTCTCAGCAAATTAGGAATAAAGGAGAGCGTCCTCATTTTGATCAAGAACCTCTATAAAAATCCTACAGCAAACATCATACTTAATAGTAAAAGACTGAAAGCTTCCCTACCTAGGATCAGGAACAAGGCATGAATGTCTGCTCTCACCACCCTGATTCAATAGTACTGGAGGTCCTAGCCAGTGCAATAAGGTGAGAAAATAAAATAAAAGGCATACGGATCAGAAAGGAAAGATAAAACTGTCCTTATTTGCAGATGACATGATTGCCTATGTAGAAAATCCCAAGGAATCTACTAAAAGCTCATAGAACTAATAAACAAAATCAGCAAGGTTGTAGAATATAAGATTACCATATAAAAAGTAATCATATTACTATATATACTAGTAATGAACATATGGAAACCAAAATTAAAAGCATAGTACCTTTTATAATTGTGCTCCAAAAATAGATAGATAGATAAATAAATCTCTAAGTATAATGCAAATGTAAAATAGCACAAAGGAGTTCTTCTGTGGTGATGTAACAGTTCTAGATCATGACTGTGGAGATGGTTACATGAAACTATACATCAGATAAAATTGCACAGAGCTACATACACATGTGCATACCTACACACAAATGAATGCAGGTTTAAAAAGTGATGAAGAGAGGACAGATGAAGTATGACAAAATGTTAAATATGGAGGATGACTATCTGGAGTGCACTATACTACGTTCTCTGGTTTTGTGGATGTTCAAAAACTTTCTTAAAAAGATATTTTTAAGTCCCAACCTAACTCAACGTAAAGACAACAGTTAATCAGTTTCCAAAACCAACCTGACTATTCTCTTTTGTGGTGACTAATAGGAAATTCAGACGTTAGGATGAAATTCTGTGGCACCCCCTGAAGGTTTTGGCTACTGTATGCTCAGGGAATGCAAACTCACTTTATTGTCGAGCCAAGAAACGTATCATGATAAACCTGGAGGACCGAATCATATATAGATCTCATTCTGAAACCAGATTTAAAATATCTGAATTGTCTTTACCTCTGTCTTCATTTGCATAAGGAATTTGAGTTAACCCTAATATGACATCACTTTATATCTCTGTTCCAAAATCTCTGTTAAGTATTCTGCTTAAATGTTTTGTTTAAAAGAAATATAATCATTTCAAGGAATCTTCTCCAAGGAACTACTTTTTTTTTACCTTTTTGGAGATTCATTTCTAAGCGACTGGCCAAAAGTATTTAATGGCTAAGCTTTAATGACTACTGTGCTTCACTTTCAAGGAGCACCTAATCCAGGAGTTTCTACTGGCACTGTTAGGAGGAGGAAGGCTTGATTGCTCTTCATCTTCCTTTCTCTTGCATTTTATAACTCTCTCTCAAGGGGAAAAACAGAAAATAACTCCTTTTTCATTGGGGAAAAAAGTCACTAGAGCACATGCTTTTGACGTCTTTCTCTTTTCTTGAGACGTGAAGGTGAAATACTATCTCCTGCTACCACCTTTGCCACTGGGCACATTCCAAGGCCTTCTTTAATATCCAGCCTAACCATTTTCAAACCTTGGTGAAACGCTTACTCCTTAGTCTTTCAGGAAGTTGCCAGCACTCTCTCCTATTCTAGTATACGTCATTCATAATGCAAACACAGCACTTTCTACTGGGGAAAGGGGATAAAGACTGGATTTGATCAGTCAGTGCACCACAGTCATAGTTTGCGTGTGCCAGGCATCACAGATATTCAGCCTGTACACACCAGAGCAACAACACCAACTGGCTCCATTCTGATGATGGAGTTCCATAAATTCTGATTGATCATTGCCAGAGCTATACTGATTGCTAAATATTTTGGATAGCACCATAGTGCCAAGTGTTACGGTAATTCTTTACATGCATTAAAAGTGCTCTAAAATTAGGAGTTTGGCATTAAAATATATACACCGCTATATATAAAACTGATAACCAACAAGGACCTACTGTATAGCACAGGGAACTATACTCAGTATCTTGCAATAACCTATAATGGAAAAGAATCTAAGAAAGAATAGATATATACATATATGTATATAACTGAATCACTTTGCTGTGCACCTGAAACCAATACAACATTGTAAATCAGCTATATTCCAATAACAATTTTAAAAAGATGACACAAAGAACAACTTTAACAATACAAAATTTTTAAAATTTAAAAACAATTTAAAAAAATTTTTAAAAACCCAGTACTTTCTATGTTGTAGCATAATTTACTATTTCCTGTGTTGTTCTTCCTCGTAGACTGTGAGCAGCTCAAGGGTGGAAACACATCTTTCTTCTTTATCTTTGTAGCTACAGGACCTGGCTCCATCCCAGACGCGTGAGAGGTACCAGCTATCTTACAAATTAATACAAGGCAGGAAAGCAGGGGAGGAGAGCCACAGAAGAAAGCCTGGCCCCTACCCCTGCTCCCCCTGCACGCTTTTCTCTTTCAAGAGGCTAACGTGTTGAAGAGATGGAACGACATTATGCAAAGCCATGGAGACAATGAGCCCAGGGATTTCTACATTTAAGGAAGGAGGCATAAGAAAAGAATGGAAAGTTCCTCTTTTAGACACTATGGAAATGGAACCACAGGGTTAACAATTAGGACAGTTAAAGGTATGTGAACAAGGTACATAATTATACCTAGACTTCTGCTTTCTCTCTATACCAATTACTTTAAATTACAGACATCTAGCTTTAGAGTTTAAGGTTACCTATTTTATGGAATAATTTTGTTTCTAAAAAGGAAAATCATACAAGAATCTCTATCTCAAGTAAACCATGCCTATATCTCAATCCCTAAGATTGGATTTGCAGCATGATCAAAAAAATCACTACCTCCTAATGGCAGGAAACCCTAACTGCAGGCCAAATGTCTAAGTAAAAACAGTCCTCAGTACTGGCCCTGAGGAATAAAGAACCCTCAGCGGCTGGACAAGTATCTGACACATGGCTGTTCAGTGAATGTATGTTGAATGAATGAATGAGTAATGTGACAACAATTACAACACGATTACAGCACATACATCATCTTCTACTAACCTGGCAGGCCTTCCCTCCTCTCAGTTGGCAATGCTTGTAAGTCAGTGTCTAGAAACTTAAAAAAATGTTTTCTGTTCCTTATCAAGGTGACCCTTTTCCCCCAGGCCACACCTTCTACAGAGAATCTGAAGATCAGGCTAAGGTCCAAAGTTTCTATTATTGGCCAAGTCTCCACCCCCAATTTGTGGGATGCCAATCCTAACAGATCGAGAATAGGTAATCGGAATCTTCTCCACCCAATGCAGCCATGACAGAAAACACTGCCTCAGAGATAAACAAAGTAATCATCACCCCAACTCCACCTCCACTCTGAGGAAGAATCGGGAGAGAGAGCTGTTGACTTCCTGCTATGGACACACACAGCCCGGGGGCCCACATTTAGCCAGGAAAGGATCTCTGAGCTGTGGGAATGGGGTGTGACAGCAACTATGACCAACTCAGCGGGACGTGAATATCCAAACTTATTACTGCAAATAACTTATGAGGGACCCTCAGACCTAATTTAGCCTCACTGTACCTTTCAGGAAACTAAGCTCAGACACGTTAAAAGACTTGCCTGAGAACACAGAGCCGGTAGAGGCAGAGTTGTGACTAGAAGCACCTGCCCGCGCTTCTCGCCTCCCGGTGGAGAAAGGGGAGCAAGGATCAAAGAAGAAAGAGGGTGAAACCTATCATCAATCAGTTCATCTGACACTCTCTTAGAGGTTGCTTACCCCATCGCCCCATTTGTCAACTCCAGAGCCCTTGCTCACCTGGTAGGTTTGTCAAATCCTATCTAAACAGGTAGAGGAGAAAATTGTTAGTAGGAACATAAGTTCCTTTATGTAAGGAACTTACATAAAGGTCTGAAGAATAGGAGAAGAGGGTGGACACTCAAGCAGGTATGCAAGAAAAAAAGAAAAGGAAACCGAAATTGTGGGAAAGGTACAATAAAAGAAGAATTTGTCTAGAAGGTGGTGCCTCAGGGGCCCTTTTTGGACATCGGAAAGACTGAGTAAGCACAATCCCATGAGGGTAGGTCCCGATTCTAAGTTGTAAATATTGGGGTTGGAAAAGGGGGTATTTTTACTAACTTAAAAAAAACTGTTAAAGTTCTCAAAAACCACTGTCCTACAGTACTTATAAACCAAACTCAACAATTCAGCTTTTTTTTTTTTTTAATAGCAATACCCAGTTAAGAAATGTTCCATAAACATGCATGGCCTGCTACAGACACAACATCTTGGGCTGGGCTCTCTCTGTCTTACCCTGAATCTGTTCTGATCGCAGCCGGGCTGTTCTGGACCAGCATGAACTCTGGAGAGCGGTACCCAGAGCTAACTACCTGCACAAGAATCTTCTATCACAGCTCAGTGAAATCTGCTGCAGGTGGGCAATCCCATTCTCACAGGTGTGTACATACACACACACACACACACACACACACACACACACACACACACACACACACACACACACACACACACACACACACACACTTTAAAACCTCCCCCTCTCACTCACAATTCTTTATGAATTGCTCAGGAAAAATGTATCCTCTCTCTTTGTTCCATTTATGAAGCAAAGAAACAAAACACAAATGAAAACAATAACAGCAGAAATCAGGGACCTAAATCACAGAGGAGAAGCTACCAGGACTTAGCGGTGAACTGGACATATACTATGATGGAAAAGGAAATGAAATTAGACCTGATTAACAGTCAGCCTATACCACCAAATTTAAACTCTCTTTGAAATATCCCCAAATCACCATCATTGTTTTCACAGCAATCTTTATCTATTTTTACAGTGTCCTCTAATTTAACCTTATATTTTTTCCTCAGGTGCCAGCATTCAAGACGGTTGTGTATACAGATCATGTGAAACATTTACTGACAGAATACTGAACTAATGCTATCCCCTGGTCAAGTTTGTTGCTTTAAAAAACTGTTATTGTTTTTTATTTGATTTCTAATAGTGCAGCAATTCTGTTTTCTGAGATACTTCATCCTTAAGTATTCAGGGGAGCTACTACTATAGTGGGTAAGCCCTCAGATTTGGAGTCAGAAAGATTGGCTTCAATCCCCATTCTGCCACTTAGACAGCTAGTGTCAGTACTCACCTCACAGGGAGACTGTGAAGATCAAATGAAATAACGCGTGTACATCACTGAATGCTGTGCTTGGCGTAGGGCAAGCACTCAAGAAATATCAGATGCTATCCTCTCCCTCTCCTCCCTCTTGTAGCAGTAGTAGTAGTCGTAGTAGCAGTAGTAATAGGGGTAGTTGTTGTCATAGTGGTAAATAGTGGCAAAATCACACAGAGTTTGTAGTTAGGTAGGGCTGCAGTCGAATCCTAGCACTGTCACTTAATCAGGGCTGCTGTAGGCATATAAGGAATCTTTATAAAAAGATATACCCCTCCCCCAAAGATAAATGACAAAAAGATGCCCCTTCCTCTGGATTGAGGCACATGACAAAGGGCACGGGCTTGCTAACAAGAGCAGCTGCGCAAGTGGAACACCGGTGGGATTTCAGGCCCCAATCACCATCCCATGGATCAGTAAAATCATCATCATCATCATCATGAAGAACCCAGAAGAAAAATGAAGACTCAGAAAAGATGTCAACAGTTCTGTTTACTCTCCATTGCTGATCTTTCTAATATTCCTGAATTCCACCTGTCTAATGGAGTCTTGGTCTATAGCTCTGACCAGGTCATCCTGATGGGAGACTCTTGGCCCTCTCTCCTTCTGGCTGAGTTACATACACATTCCTAAGGCTGGCATTCAAAGTTCCCTATCTGCCTCTGAGCTTTATAACCTGGACGCTTTGTGAATACCTGCCTTGTTCTTTCCTACCTTTTGCTAGAATATAAGTACCATGAGGACATAGATTTTTGCCTATTGCTCAAATATGTAGCCCCCAGCAGAGTGGGTGCTCAACAAATACTGGAAAATAAATACATTTGCTCATTTCAGACCCTTTCACCTGGAAACCCTCCCAGCCTTCAAAATTTTATCTTTCCCCCCATCTCCGTTCTACACGAAAGCTTCCCTGAGTCCTAATACATTTTCCATGGAATAATCAGAAAAAACTGCCCAATCTGAAAAGAAAGTCAGCAATGTAATTTTTTAATTTTAAAAGCTGAAGTATTGGTAAAATTATATACTCCTCTAGAAGTAGCCAAACTACTCTAGTGCCCTTTGGGAGGAATAAATTTATATTCATCCATTATAGCTATAAGTCAGGTACATATAAATGCCACAGATTGGTAATGTCTATTTAATTAAAACAAGCAAAGTAAGTTACTTAGCTTCAATCCATACTCTACAAAAGAGCTGGGACCTAAGCCAGCTGAAATTTTAGATCTCATTAATTTCACAGGAAAAACTGCATTGAAGCTAAAATGGTGGACCCTGGAGACAGAAAGTCAGAAACCTGGGCAAGTTAATCTCTCCGTGCCTTCTTCATCTGTAAAGTGGGGGATGATAACAGCAACTCCTTTATTAGTTAGGATAGGTTAGGCAATGCTGCAGTAACAAATAACTCCCCACACATCAGTGTCTTATCACAGCAAAAGCTCGTGGAAAGTCAGCTGCATGCACGAGCGACTGTCCTGGGCAGCTGTCCTCGATTCAATGGCTCAGTGATCCAGGCTGGCTGAAGAAGACAGTGACTAGAGAATCTAGTAAAAGAGGCTTTTTACCAACCCAGCGTGGAAGTGGCACTGTCGCAGTGACCCTATTTCTATAGAGACTGAGAAAAGATATTCCAGAGAGCCAGTACAAGCCCCACAGGTGACTCAAGCACTGGTTCACACTGCACATAACTGTAGGGCCTCTGTGCTTCTGCGTCCCTAAAAGTTCCTAGGTAACATTCTGCATGCTGCTTCTGTCTCAGACCAGGCTGCTTCTTAAATTCTCTAAGGTCATGGCCTAATAACAATCATAATTTTCATACCATCTACTGCCAATCTCTAGTTCAATGCAAATACAAAATTATACTTCTGGACTTCCCTGGTGGCGCAGTGGTTAAGAATCTGCCTGCCAATGCAGGGGACACAGGTTCGATCCCTGGTCCAGGAAGATCCCACATGCCGAGGAGCAACTAAGCCCGTGCGCCACAACTACTGAGCCTGCGCTCTAGAGCCCGCGAGCCACAACTACTGAGCCTGTGTGCCACAACTACTGAAGCCCTCGCACCACAACTACTGAAGCCCACACGCCTGGAGCCTACGTCCCGCAACAAGAGAAGCCACCGCAAAGAGAAGACCACACAGCGCAACAAAGAGTAGCCCGTGCTCGCCTCAACTAGAGAAAGCCCATGTGAGCAATGAAAACCCAATACGGCCAAAAATAAATAAATAAAATAAATAAATTTATTTAAAAAGTTATATTTTTCCTGGAAAGCTACAAAAATTTAAATAGGATAAATAATGACATCTGTTCAAAGATGGACGTTAACAGACAAAATGAACAGATAGGTAACATACAGGGAGAAGATAACGGCAAAGACTGAAACAAGGGATTAATAACTAAAATATGTAAGGAACTCCAGGGAATCAACATGAAATAATGTAAAAATGGGCAAAGAATATGAATAGGCAATTCACAGACGGGGAAACTTAAATGGGTAAAAGCAAAGTGATGATCAGTCTCCTAGTAATCAGAGAAATAAAAATTAAAGCAAGATGCCATAAAGGTTGGCAAAAATTATAAATTCATAGACTACAAAGTGTGGGCGAGGATGTGGGAGCACGAGCATCCTCCAGGGCTGCTGAGACTGGAAATCGGCACAGCCCTTCCGGAAGGGCAATCTGGCCCTGCTGTACGAATGTTCCCTGCAGCACGCTGAGACAGCTTAGCTGTTTGTCACTACGGAGATGAAAAGCAACGTGTGGTGGATGCCTGGTATGGAACCCCACGTGGCAATCAGGTTCAACAACCTACATATAAAAGGAAAGATCTTAAAAGCATAAAGCCTAGCGAATGTAAGAAACAGAACGAGAACTTGAGTGTATCACCTATGTAAATGAAAAGCATCACTTATGTAAAGTCCACAAAACTACACTATACCTATTTTAAGGGCATATCAGAAACATTATTAATGGGAATGGGAATCGAATGGAGATGAGGGTCAAGAAGTAATGAAAGAAAATAAACAGCCCTTGAACAGACTGGTGGTCATGATACTGTGCCAGCAGGACAAATTCAACTCTCCACCCTGAGGTTCCATAGACGCTCATATACCCACACAAAAGAGGAGAAAATCATGGGCAGGAATTAGTTGATAGCTGTCCATGAAGTTCTCCCTAAAATTACTGACTGAGGTATGCAGATCATTTTTGAAGCACTAAAGGCACACATTTGTATTGGGTTTTACAGGCTTTATTTTGTACTACCTGTTGAAAATTTTCATTATATTTAAGTCTCTTTTCCTTTTTGCTTTTATTTTCTCTCTCTCTTTTTCAGTACATCTAAAGAAAAGATGAGAGTTCTGATTATTTGTACTCATAGGTTCAATTTTTTCTTTTGGATATATTTAAAGATAATGTTATGGACAAGTTAAATAATGCCATGACCTACTCTTCCCCCAGCTGCATGTGTTAAATTAACAAAAGCCCCAGCTAACATGTTCCCAACACATAACCTAGAGCAATAATACTAAGTTCAGCTTTGTCAAGTCCAATTCACCCTGCTGTTTCTGAAACAACTAGATGCTGGAATTAAAGTAGAATTTTCTATCCTTTGAGGAACTGTTTTTTGTTTTTTTTTTAAATTTTATTTATTTATTTTTTGGCTGCGTTGGGTCTTCACAGCTGCGCGTGGGCTTTCTCTAGTTGCAGCGAGCGGGGGCTACTCTTCATTGCGGTGCAGGGGCTTCTCATTGTGGTGGCTTCTCTTGTTGCGGAGCACGGGCAGGCTCAGTAGTCGTGGCACACGGGCTCAGTTGCTCTGTGGCATGTGGGATCTTCCCGGACCAGGGCTTGAACCCGTGTTCCCCGCACTGGCAGGCAGATTCCCAACCACTGTGCCACCAGGGAAGTCCTGAGGAGCTTCTTAACATGGTAAGAATACAAGCAGTCCTTGATAAAGCTACTGACAGAAAAGTCAATTCTTAAATCTGAGGGGGAGAAGGGAAGGGGGATAAGGACAGAGAAAGAAAGGGAGGGAAAGGGCACCAAAGGAGAAGGGAAGGAAGGAAGGAGGGGAGGCAACAGGAAGCAGGGGACAGGTGGGGTGGGGGAGGAGCCAGGGAGGGGGAGAGGAAGGTCAAAGCTGAGGACAACTAACAGAGCAAGGTAAAGTAATCCAATACTGGGAACACAGTAAGCACCCCGGTCACAAGTTGTCCTCCATTAAGCAGTATTTAACCAAACCTTCCTTTCTGGTATCTTCCCTAGGGTTTATTTTCCTTCTCTGACCCAGCAGTGCTTTTCCAGCTGGTCGCACGCTCCTTTATCAGAGTGGAGGAGTGAACTGCCTCCAGAGATCGTTCTGAGACCTCGGAGCACTCTCAGTTCTGAAGCTTTTAACTTCCTCTGGTAAAGGATGCCCCTGGCCTGCCGTTCCCAATTGCTCCCCTGGCCAACCATCCCCGTGGCTCACCCCACATGACTCTCCTGAGGGAGGAACATCCCGTCTTTGCATCTGTACTGTGACCACGGTGATCTTTCACCATCCGGAGCTTCAGCTCTGCTTTGTGGCCAGGCCTCTACCAGTCCTTGCGTCTTGCCAGAGGCTTTGTCTTCATTTTGCAACCTGTTCCTGCTGATGCACTGCAGTTTCTTGCCAGCATCTTTGTTAAGTCTCAAGACTTAAGAAATCCCTGGCAAGAAGCTGTGGAGGATTAGACGAGGCTACAAAATGGAGATGAAACTCCTGATACAGCCAAGTCCTAAGAGTTTGGCCACGCTTGTTCTTGATTTTTTTCTTTCCTTCCCTTCATATTAAAAACCCACTTAAACACAACAGAAGAGCTTTTAAGCAAAATTAACAGTGGTCTGTCTCTTGGTGTCAACTAAAGCCACAAGCCAAAGGGTGTTCCTTACGCACGTGGAGATTTAGAGTGCCATGTGGCACCTCGGCCAACATCACAGCCTCTTTGAGTGGGCACTGGCTTCCCCAAAAATATCATCTCTCTTGGCATCCTACTCGAAGCCCCATATATAAAAAATAAACATAAATGAAAATGTGTGCGTAAAGCAGCAAACAAGTGTTGAGGAGACTGAGGGTCCACGTTAGCCACATGGTATTTTGGGGTAAAAACAATCATTATGTGACATTAGGACCAAAGAATATGAAATTCAGATTCATCTCTGAAATCTGGCATCTTGTTTATTTCTGCTATCCTCATTGTATAATACTAGGATTCCTTCTTTCCTTATAGTTAAATCCTTAAAAACAACAACAAAAAAGACATTTTAATATAGAATAGCATACTGGTTTTTTTTAATGAAACACAGGACATCACTCTTTTTTTTCTACATTTTTCCCTACCTAAAAAAAAAAATGAACTGTAGTTGATTTACATTATTGTGTTAGTTTCAGGTGTACAGCAAAGGGATTCAGTTACATATATATATTCTTTTTCATACTCTTTTCCATTATGGTTTATTATAGGATATTGAATATAGTTCCCTGTGCTATACAGTAGGTCCTTGTTGTTTGTTTTATATACAGTGGTGTGTCTCTGTTAATCCCATACTCCTCATTTATCCCTCTCTCCTCTGCCCTCACCCCCTTTCCCCTTTGGTAACCATAAGTTTGTTTTCTACACAGGTTATAACTCTTTGGTTATTAGCGAAATTTACCACCACCCTCACCCCATTAAAAAAAAAAAAAAAAAAGCTTGGTACACTTATAAATGGCCTAGAGTTTTTCATTACAAAAGCCAAACCTTGTAGTTCTAGTCTATTTTTGGAAAGGTCAATGATGCTACCTATTGTTTGAATTTGATTGGCTGTTTCAGTCAAGTAAGCAAGAGGAGGAAGTTACTTAAACTATTATTTCTAGATGACGAGGCCAATTAATTGCTTCGGCAAACTCCCAGCTGCCTACTAATATGCGCTTGACCCCTGTGGCTAATTGAGTGTGTGCACAGGATGGTTATAGATGGGTAGTTCGTGGTCCTTTTTTCCATCTGAAATGATACACTCCTTTTATTAACAGGGAGTGAAGAAGAGGGTTAGTATCTACAGATAACATTATATTTCATTCACTTCTCTAACAAATTATTAGCCTTTGCAGCCTTCCATTAGTAGATGGTAATAATGTACAAAAATATTCAGCAGAGGGGCACTTGGACCTAGTGAGAGGCAAATGGTGAATGATGATCCGTGAAAAATGAACACAGAAGACTCAACAGTGACTGATGAGGGAAAGGAATTTAGTGCAAAGGCTCAACCTTTCGTCCTGCCTTCTCCTTTTAGTGTTGTGTGCTGTCAATAGCCTAATAGATAGGAAGGGTTGTTCAGAAAGTAGGTTCTAAATCAACCATGAAGAAGGTAAACAAGAGTAAAATGTGTTATTTCCCTAAAAGGCACATTTCATACATTTAGTGGAGAAGACAGCAGTGCTAACTGTGATTAGCAGTTCATTTTTATTAACATGTACAGAATGAAGAGGGGTTTCCTAATATTTACTTCACAAAATAACAGGGTGTTGGGGACTGCCTAGCTCTACCCATGCATGCCCTGCTTTACTGTCAATTACGGAGCACGCACTTTGTCTTACTGTCCAGGGTTTTTCGTTCTATACCTGACTGTGGTTCCCCAATTTTGGCCAGAAACTCAAGGGTGATAGGCTCTTGACACTTCAGTTGCTGCGTGCTGCTACCTTCCTCGAACCCAGTCTGCCAACCTTGACCCAGCACACTAGCTGGCTCTCTACTCCTCACCTGCTTTACTGCCGAATTAAGGGAGAACACAACTCCTGAGCTCTTCTCCAGTCTTGCCTTGGACACTAGTTCCTCATCTCCTTAGCTAATACCTACTCTAAGTTTTATCCTCTGGACTTTAACTTCAGTCTATACAAAATAAGAATTCATTCAGAGAATTTATTGAGCACTCACTATTTGCCAAGCACAGTTCTAGGAGTTGGGTGTACGGTAGGGAACAAAGTCATTTGTGAAAATTTTACGTTGAGAAACAAAGACTGTAATCTGCTAGAAGAACCCACAGCCGCCTGAGCAGCACATGCAGGCTAGGAATAGGAAGAGCTGGGTGGCACTAACCTGTGCCGGCCTAGCCAAGAATATGCACGTGAAACACGCCACTTGCTACACTCAGGTAATGAAAGAGCAGAGGCTGCGAGGCGGCCAAGAAGTCAATTCAGCAGGCAACGAAACAAATGCCACCTTGCTTCTGGGATTACACCAACTGGCACGATGCTTCCAAAATCAATTGTCTGTCCTCAATGCTGACCCAGCAAAGGGATTAGCATTGGATTATAAGAACGAGTCCAAGAACTGCAAAGACAAGGAAGGCACGAAAAGGTATGCTGGGACAGAACCATGGGAACAGGTACACAAATTCGAGCCAACAAACCCCAAATTCTAGCTTTTAATAATCGCACCTAAACAGCGGCCACTCCTCATCCTGCCTTCCCAGGCTGCTTAGTGGGAGCGGCCCTAGGGGCCCTAAGGCCCAGTCACCCACTTTCTCCTTCTTTGGCTGCCCTAGGGGGTCTTGCTCTGGTCAGAATGCTCCCCTCTCTGTCCTGCTGCCAAAATGACCACACTGTTAATCCACACCCCCTGGCCTCCATCCCTAAAGCCCACAAAGAGCCTGCTTTAGGGTTGTTTATTTGGGGAGGGTTATTAAGGTCAGAACTGACTTTTCATATAGTTAGGGCATAGTTAAAAAGCTCTCTTCTCTTCTCTCTTCTTCCGCCCTCCCACTTGCATCGTGCAGGTCATGGCCCAAGATTATGGATATCACAGGAGGTCTCTGCTTACCCAAAGGCCTGAGCTAAGACTGATATTAACGAAGAATACTGCAGCCAAGTAAAAGGTCTAATATCTGAAGACTGGAAGAAGACCCAGTCTCCCGGTATTCAGTCACTGGAGCTAAAGGCAAGGAGGGGGCAGGTGCTTTGAATGTAAAGCAGGAAGGCAGCTTGGGTACCAACAACCCAAAACTATGTTAAAGCAAAGTCTTTGGTTAAAGGTTTTCAGACCCTCTGACAGTATAAACGCAGGCTGCAAACTTGCTTGAAGGCCGCCTGTAGTTGTGAATCCCCAGGAAAGAGCTTTTGCTCCCTTCTATCTAATACCAAGGTCATGGCCCGCATGTTTCCTTGCTGTCCCCTTCTGTATTACAGATTCCTTTTTTTCATTTATCTTTACATGGAGGGTATTGCACTTTGGGGCCCCAATTTTATATGGGTCCCTCTTATTAGACTCCTCACCTTGGGCAAAACCTTGGATTTGGCTCCTGTCCCCTACATCCAACAAGTTATCGGAACCATGTCCAAGGGCATCATGGTCAGGTAGATGTCTCTGGGTGAAAGCGGACTTGAGTGCTAAACTACACTGCTGGATTCCTGCTTAAACATTATTTCTGGCTTTTGAGGTTATGTTACTTTCTTTCACTTTTTATTTTATGCTATTTCATTTCCAGAGCTTTTAGTCAGAGAGTTGTCAGGTACTTAATCTTACTTACGGGGAGAAACAGAAGCTGGGACGTATATTTTGTCAGAAAGTTCCCCAGATGATTCCGATGATTCAGGTGTGGTTATTAGGGCTCAAAAGCGTAGCTGTAGTAGACATAATTTCCTGATTCCTTCGAACAAAAATAGCCGTTATCTAGCTAATCTCTTTTACCGTCTTCATCTTCCATCTAGGTTTAAGGGTAGGACACGTAGATAATTGTAAAGAGGAAACGCTCTAAGCTAATAACGCCATGCCCATTTTCCATAGCGAGTGTTTGTGGTACTTATAAATGGGAGAAAAGCACATTCTGAGCGCTCACAAAGCACAGAAGTCCTCTGTTTTGTGATTTCACATACACTATTTCTTTTCACTTCTTCTTTCAGCCTAGTAAGTTAAGTATTATGAGCTGGTGCTTTACAGAGAGAGGAGGAAGCTCAGAGAGGCTAAATAAATTGGTCAAGGACACACATGCGCTGAAGCTTTGAACCAAGAGTCAGTGTGACTCAAAAGAACGTATTTTCCCTCTACCCATAATGTTGTTCCTCCGTAGAAAATAAAGGCTCATGTCCTCCTGGAGCTGACATTTTCATTGGTAAACTGGTGTGTCCATTCAGAGATGAAGAAACTGAGGTTAAAAAAAAAAGATCAGTGACAAGCGCACAGACACAGGCCAAGTGAATGGCAGAGTGGACACTGTTTGCTGAGTCCCTGGTTCCAAACACCAAGCTTAGCTTAAAAAAACAATAAAAAAAATTCTGAAGGAAGTCTTTAACTTTGGATTAATTGCGCACTATTGTGAGAGCAAAGTCTGTAACTTTGGATTAATTACGCACTATAGTGAGAGGCACGATGCTCGCCATGGTGGAAGCTGGTGCTTCTGAAGTATGGCGGCTCACAGTGCAATACCTGCCAACCTGTTGGCACTAGTCACAGCCCCAGTGCCTCTGGGATGGGATTCTGTCTTTGCTTGCTCAAATTAATACTTTACGTGTGTGTTAGGCTTGCCCAAAGCTACTTCTGTATTAGACAGACTTGAATTTTTAACTGTTTTGTGTGGAGAATGTGTTATGTTCCAACTGGCACGCTCACTTGTGCTGGTAAGTTGACTAATGGCCTGGGTCAAACACACTGACTGAGCCCTTATGTCCGATGCGAGTCACTTTTTACACACACAGGTTGTTCACGCACACATATGTAATGTGAACAGACAACACGTTTTTTTTTGTTCAATAATGATTCACTAGTGTACCTAGAGACTCTGGCCTTCTAAGACACCCCCCACTTAAAAGGAAGGAAACTGTGTTCCCTCGGTTGCTGAAGTATGAATCCAGGAGTTTGCTCCATGGGGTCCATGCCCTCCGCCCTTTGGAATTCTCATGTCATAGGAATTTTTTTTCCCAGATAGAAATCTGGGTATAAAAACAAATGAACAATAAACTATCCTGACACCTGGGGAAAATTCTGTAAAGGTTATCGTGTTGCTATCTACAAGAGACTAAGAAATCTGAAAAGTATAGAAGAAACCCTGTCCAAACACATCTAAAGCTATAAAACAGAAAGATAAAGGGAAGACCAACACAAGTACAAATAAGCAAAAACTGCAGATGTGTTCTTAACAGCATTCTTGCAACTTGCAAAAGTTAGCATACCTTCCCCAAGGTGTTTAAAAACACCAATGTGACATTTGGGAAAAGCGGAAACAGAAATTAATTATCCTACTATTAAAAAAAAACTCATTGCATTTAACCTCAGAGAGCTTCCCCTGTACTCAAATCTTTCTGGTCTTCCCTCCTAGAGCACAATTTTTCTCTCTGGTGTAGGATTCCCATTTAAAATGCCTATGTTGCAACTATACAACAAGTTGTGAGGGAAACACTGAAAAGTACGGTTTTACTAACCAGCATAAGTGACAGTCACTGTTTATTTGGAGAGGTTTCTGTTTTCTTGGCAGAAAAACAATGTAAACAAAGTCAGTTTGGTCACTATAAGCTTAGCTCCATCCAAGAAAATCTTGCCTAGCAACCTTCTTAATCTTGAGGACCGCCAACAGGACTTCACAAGGAACTTTGGGAGCTGTGAGCAGAAAACCTACTGCAGAGACAGGGAGCTGACAAACTGACCCATGGTTTCCCCTCCTCTTACCACGAGCCCCAACATGATCTGTCCCCAGAAAACATCCTCGTCTGTCTCTCGCCCACCTGCCTTCCACTGTAACCTCTGGTCATACTAAGCTCTCCTCTCAGCCTTTGCATGGGCTGTTTCTTCTGAGTGGAACGCTCGCTCCCATGCTTTGCGTGGCTAACCCTTCCTTATCCTCAGATCTCAGTTTAAAAGTCTCCTTCCCCTGACTCCCCACATCTGGGTTAGGGGGTCCAAGTGCTCCAGAGCACCTCCTCCTTTCCCCCTCATAACGCTTATCAAACTGTACCACACCCCACCTTACCCCCGCCCCCCTTCCCCCACTTTAAGGGCAGCTTCTCAAAGGCAGTGACTCATCTGTTTTCTTCCTTGTTTTATTTCTATTGCCTACAGGACCTGACACCTGGCAGGTGCTCAGGGAATATCTGCTGACTAAGTGAATGAAGCAAAATGAGGAAGCAGAGAAGGGAAGAGAAAAAAAGGAAGAGAGAACTGCTTTTGAAGGAGCAGCGGGGGGTGTCCATGGCAATAATGTCGTAGGTTTTAGTGACATCATCTGTTTCTACGTAGAAGTTTCATGACATAGACTTCTTTTCCTTCTTGTAAGCTGCGAAGATTACCTACCTTGGGTTTTCTTGAGCAACGAGCAAGCAGGCAATGATAACGATAGAAGTGGCAATAACCCCTTGCATTTTTATGCCATTTTACAGTTTTTAAAGAATGGTCATATGACTCTCATATCAATTCTGGGAGGCAGGCAGGATGGGTATTATTATTACTCTCATTTTACACATGAGGAAACTTGGACTGTGTGACATGACTTGCCAATGTCAAGTGTTTACTAAGTGGCACAGACACAGCCAGAGACCAGGCCTTCAGACTCCTCGCTGAGGGTTGACTTGGGTTCACTCAGTGCAGTGCATACATCTAGCGTCTTGCCTAATACCCGAGGAGGAAGGGCTCAGGAGTGCAGAATTATCAGCCTCTAACTCGAACAAATTAAAATCTAACCAAAATGTAATTTTATAATGTGCCTGATTTATTCTTCATAGCTACAGAACTACTGCTCAAGAACAGTTTCTTTGAAACAAATGCAAACACAAGCTAAGAACAGGCGCTAGAAACCCAGTCCAGTTGACAGAGACCCACAAATTGTGATTGCTTTAGCTTTTCTACCCGGCTTCATGTATAATCTCCTGCCAACATCAGTAGGACGCTGAGCTCCTGTCGGAAACATCTCTTTGATTGGTGTCATCAATTAAATGAAAATGATCATATTAAGCAATCAATATTTTTTTTTCCTACAGTTTTGAGGAAAAACTGACATAAAATAAACTGCACATTTTCAAAGCATACAATGTTAGTGACTTTTCACATATGTACACACTACACCCGAGAAACTATCATCACTATCAAGATAATGAACAGATTCATCATCCCTCAGAGTTTCTTGCACTTTGTAATCTCTCCCTCCTGCAACTATATCACTCCTACCCCCAGGCAACCACCCATTGGCTTTCTGTCATTGTAGACTTGTTCACATTCTCTAGAATTTTATATAAATGGAATCATACAGTATGTACTCTTCTTTGTCTAGTTTTTTTTCCCCACTCAGAATGATTATTTTGAGATTTATCCATTGTTGGATGTTTCGATAGTACATTCATTTTTTTTTTTACTGCTGAGTAATATTCCACTGTATAGGTATACCACAATGTATTCATCCAATCACCTGCTGATGGACATTTGAGCTGTTTCCACCTTTTAGCTATTATAAATAAAGCTGCTATGAAAATTCAGCTGCAAATAGTTGTGTGGACAATGCTCTTATTTCTTCTGCTAAATACCTGGGGGTAGAATGAGTGGGTCACTTGGCAGGTATATGTTTAACTTTGTAAGAAACTGCCAGACTGCTTTTCAAAGCAGATGTGCTATTTTACATTCCCATGAAGGTTCCACTTTCTCTATATCCTTGCCAACACTTGGTTTGGTCGCTGTTTGTAATTTTAGCCATTACAGTGGGTGTATACTGTTATGTTCTTTATTGTTTCTTGTATATGTCTTCTCTGCCCAACGAAATTGAAAGCCCCTTGGGAGTAAAACTATACTTTATACTTAATTATAAATCTACAATGCTTGGAATATTGATAGGCAACAGGAAATAAATCTTTTTTTAAATGAAGGGACTCCTAAAATCAGCAAACCTTGTCTAAAACTCTAGTCTATCTGTATTCAGTACTAACTTACAATTAAGCAGATAAAGAACCCAAATATTAAATATGTGTTTGCTGTATTTAACTGTAGCCTAGAGACTAAGGGGTTCAAGGAAGTGTGGATTTGCCTTCCTGTCCTTAGGGAGCTCACAAGGAAGGAAAGCATCCCACTGCACACCTAGACGGCAAAGACCATCCCACTACATACCTAGGCAGCAGTTCTAAGAGGGCCCCAAGGCCTGTTGTTGGGGGAAACCTAGTTTCATCATGGCTTCTTTCCACTTTTCCATTTCAGTCTCTGGTATATGCAGTTCTGACAAATACCTGTTACTATCTGATTGAGTCTGTTTACAAGATACAGGCAGTTGTTTATAAGACACAGGCCAAATTCTACCCTTTGATATCCAAGAATTATTTTCAGTGATTTCAGGCCCATTACCGGATTCTGAATTCTAGCCCTAACTATTTCTCAGCATAGTTCAAGACTGTAACCAACTTGTTTTCAAGCCCTTGAACTGTAGGGTCCCCCTGACCCACATAATAAATCAGTTTCAAGCTTATTCACCACAAAGTTTAAGGAAGTCATCAACAGAGTTTGTTAAGTGGCAAGCGAGTTAGACGGTTGGGAGGTTATGCCATCGTCACATAGGTGAATGTGTAGGTAGGATGGAGAAAGTGATACATGCCCAGAAAGGAGAGCACGAGAGGCATCAGGAGCAGATATATGAGGCTGGCATTGTGTTGCAGATCATATGGCGGCAGTGTCTCAGGGTTTACCTAGTCTAGAGCTTAAAACATCAAACTTGCAAATAAGATACTTAGGATCTAGCCTATGTTTGCAATTTATCATCTTATGCAAGTCTCAACTTTTCTGAGTCCCTCCATGTCAACCATCTCAATCCACGTTGCAGGCTATAGATAACAGAGACTGTGTAAGCGAATGGCTGTGAGAGTCATATGTAATGCTGTATTTAACAGGTAGCTGCTTAACCCAAACTCACTACAGAGAGTGCTAAGGGTCCCCCACCCAGTATTCTCTTAAAAACAAAACCAGGAATAATTTGTAAGGGACAGGTGTATTTGGGGAAAATAAACAGTGTCATCATAGCACAGTTAATTAAGAAACATTAGTTCAAAATCCACCATGCCTCATATAAAATTTGCTGGTATTTATGGACCCAAAGACATTAACAATCAATGGTGGATTTGCGTTGTATTTCTGATGCCCAGCAACCCTCAGGTTCAATCCCAGAGAATTCCTTCATATCTACTGCCTGGACTGGGGGTGGGATAAGGGGAAGCATGCCGTTGTAAATTACAAAAGTAGTAAAGAAGCATCTTTAAAAAGTAATCCCAAGGGTCCTCTTATAGACGAACAGTAATAACAATATTATATGTGTATATGTGTGTGTGTTTGTTTCAATTCTGTTAGTAAAAGCCAGAGGCCATTATCAAGATTTTTCTTTAGATTTCAAATATACAGATAAATTGACAGAACAGATAAAATTTTAGATTAAAAGACTCAAAGTACAAAGAATCCCCTGAACTGTTCCTATGATTCTGCTTCGTCTTTAAAGCACTGTAGAGCAGAACTGTAGGCAAAAAGGCCTCTGCAATTCCTCTTCCACTTACTCAAGTGAGAGCTTTAGAGATGGAAGAATACACTTATTGAACAAATATTTGCCAGTCACTGTGGAAGCCACAACAAAACAGACACAAAACAGACATGGCTCCTGCCCTCAAGATGCTCAGTCTAGTGGCTTTTCTCTACAGGTCTCTAGGAGCTCAATATCTTGCTACTGTCACTTTCCTAGGCAAGACCTGGCCTGAGCTACAGAGGTGCTCAGGAGAGAGAGGTGACTGCATGCGACAGAAAAAAGTCAGCAACCAAGGTTCACATACCACAGAGCCAGTAACGGGTACAATCAAAAACCTATTTCTCCATTATTAAAAATGTTGAATTCCTTATGACCCACAGTGTTACAATAAATAGTACAGAATAATGAGCTAGGCTACAGCCCTTCCTCAGTATTGTCCAATTTCACTTGCCTCTCTTCTCCTGTTTTCCCCTTTAGACCATACTTCTCACCTCCCTTTTGACAGGAATGTCCTCTAAAATTTCCCCATAAGGGTGAAAATTCTTACCACGCATTTTTGGATTTGTTTCAAAAACAATCCAGTGTATGTGTGTATGTGTGTGTGGGGCAGCTGGGACTGGGAAGTGAGTGGGGTACAACACTGACCACAGATAAAGGAAGGACGGTGATGGTTACCTGAGGTTCATTATACTATTCTACTTTTGTATACTTTTGGAATGGCCCATAAAAAGTTAAAATTAAATAATTTTTAAAAAACTTACCAACATCAACATTTTGCCCTGAAAATATGGTGGTATGTTAAGGTAGGACTTAACCATGGATTTGCAGACATAACAGAAATGCATTAATCTGTATTCATGAGCCATTCTCTTTTAAATAAGGAAGCCCTGTTTTCAGCTCTCTCTCTCTCTTCTTTACCATTTCCCACACTAAATCCTACCTTTGGGTATTCACCAGCTTTTACAGAAAGAGATCAGTGATATTCCACATAAGACCAACTCTTTTAGGAAGTGCTTTGTCACATTTAAAAATAACTTTTAGCCCGCGCACCACAATGAAGAGGAGCCCCCGCTCGCCACAACTAGAGAAAGCCCGCATGCAGCAACGAAGACCCAACACAGCCAAAAATAAATAAATAAATGATAACTTTTAAGAAAAAGATATATTTAAAAGGACAAAAAAATACCTTAAGTGTTTAAGATAAATAATGAAAATGAAAGAAAGGTGGTGATCAAGGTAATCTGCTTTACTTTCTAGGTAGTTTGTCCCCACTCTTCTTTTTTTTTTTTTTTGCGGTACGCGGGACTCTCACTGTCGTGGCCTCTCCCGTTGCGGAGCACAGGCTCCAGACGTGCAGGTTCAGCGGCCATGGCTCACGGACCCAGCCGCTCTGCGGCATGTGGGTGCTCCGGACCGGGGCACGAACCCGCGTCCCCTGCATCGGCAGGCGGACTCTCAACCACTGCGCCACCAGGGAAGCCCCCCACTCTTCTTTAATAGTAAACTGGAAAGCTTTCACACGCTGACCCCTGCCCTGGGGATCACCTGTGGACCAATATGTATTCAGACAAGAGTCTCAGGCTGAAGACTGGAACTTGAGACCTAATTTATTTTCAATATAACTGAAGCTTAACATTACAGGAGTCCAAGCCAGTTCCAAAACTGTGCCCAGTGATGTTTCTGGCAGGTGTGCATTCTGGATCATCCATGAAGGTTTTTAAAATTGCTTGATATGTAACCACGATAGATTTTAAAGATCAAAACACAGGTGTGTGTCAGGGTTGCACAATTCCGCGGTAAGGGCAGAACATGAGATCATTCTACCTAGAAACACACCCAAACACAAACACCCACCAGGGGTTCAGGTGTATGGCTCTGTCTGCAGGCAGATGAATTTATCTCTGGAGTCTGTTCTAAATATAATTGTGTTCTGATATGAAATGAGGTTTTGATACATTAATACTCCTCCAAACTGGGTGGGTCTTTTCAGCTGACGAGCACCTTCTATACCTGCCTTTACGTTCTTTTTAACCTATTCAAAGACCCAGTTTCTCAACATAAATGGGTTACAGTCACCCATGATTTAAATAGCCTTATTTATTCTTTTCAGCCTCAGTAAACATGAGAGAGGAGCACAAAATCTCAGAACGGTGGAGGCAGAACTCTTTTCCATCTTATTATGAACCAAGGGAGAAAATTATCAAGATAAAGTCTTAAGAAAATAAGTGACTTAATTAAAGCCACCTCACAAAGTAGTGTGTGCATGTCACCCAATGATGCATTTAATATGAAATATCTCCTATATGTAAGGCAGTATACAGTAACTGTTTTCATGAGTTGTAAAACTACTTGGAGAGAGAGAGAGAGAGAATTGAATAGAAGACAGTGCAAATAATCTTCTCAAGTCACAGCCCTGGATCTTTGGTTAAGGTTCACAGAAAGCCTGAGATTTATTTCACTTACAAAAGAAAGCTAACAATAGTAAAGGAGTTGCTGACACAACTGAGCAAGTATACACTTATCTCCTGTGCCCAAATGCAAACTTCATTGCTCAACAGACTAGGAGTTAAGTTTTGTGTGAATAAGAGCCCAAAGGAAAGGGTTAAGTATGTATCTTTGTGAGCAAATAACTACCTTGTGGCTCTCTGATATGAAGATTTCCCAAGAGAAATAAATCCTTTCTTTAAAAAAAAAAAACTATAAAAAAGAAAAACACACACAAACATAAACAGAAGATGCATTTTGTACACCATCGCCATTTGGTTACCAGATGTTGGTGGCTGCCCTCAGCTCTCACAAACAGATCAGTGCGCTTTATTGTTGTGTAGCATCTTCTATCCAAAAGCAAAGTGCAAAGCTGTGTGGCTGGTTTGACAGTGTGTCTGCAGAATCTGCGTAAGAATGGTAACAGAGTGAACAGCTGCCAGGCTTGTTTAGATGTTGTCTGCACTGGTGACTGGCTCCACGGTAAGGTGGCTGCTGGGCTGAAGAAATGTTCCGCCTTTTCCCAAGTGAACCCAGGTACCATCATGTGTCACACTGTGTTGCTATGGCTTGCTTACTTCATGCCTTATTATTATATGGCCTTCACTTATATTGAGGGAAGAAGTGTATTTTTGTGAATTTTCCTGATTCAAACGGATGCTGTGGACTAATGGGAACCATAAATGACATACTTAAAAAAAAAAATTCACTTCTGGATCCAAAAGAACTAGGATCTAGTCCCTACTTTATTACTTACAGTCTCCACCACCCCAAGGCTGTCAGGTAACTCCTCTGGATTTCAGGGTCCCGGCCTGTAAAGTAAGTTGGGCGGTTGGACTAGATACGCGTTTCCCAAACTTTTCAGGGATGAGGGACATTTTAACACATCAAAACCCCTCTTGGACTAATCGAATGGCAGCAGTTATACTTCAAGAATCTGTGCAATTAGAAAATAAATAATGATAAAAAGAGACTTTCAATGCAGTGACAGTTGAAAATAAAATTCCAAGTCATTAATCACAGCAGAGTCTGTATTCATTTGTAAAGGAATCGTATACAGATGTTAGACATTATTTATTTAGTCTGCAAACAACAGTTGGTGTACATATGAATTTGCAGTCTTTGCAATATTTCCACAGCAGATTCCCCCCACCCCAACTTGGTCTTCTGTTTAAAGGCTGAGAACCCTGAACTACAGCACAAACACTCCAAATCCTTTCTGACGCTGACTCTTCATAGTCCTAGTTTTTTTAGATGGTTATAAGGACCGTTTACACATCAGTGACAATTCTTTGGCAGTTCACTTTTAATTCCGCCTCCTCAGCCAGCCAACCAATCAACAAGACCCATGAATGGATAATTACACAAACAACTAAAATAAAAAATGGGCCCAAGACCTTAACAGACACCACACCAAAGAAGATATGCAGATGGAAAATAAGCATATGAAAAGATGTTCCACGTCACATGTCATCAGCGGAAGAGATACCACTACACACCTATTAGAATGCCCCAAATCTAGAACACTGACATCATCAAATGCTGGTGAGGAATGTGGAGCAACAGGGACTCTAATTCATTGTTGGTAGGAATGCAAAATGGTGCAGCCACTTTGGGAGAGAGTTTGGTGGTTTCTTACAAAACTAAACATACTCTTACCATATAATTCAGCCATTGTGCTCCTTAGTATTTAGCCAAAAGAGTTGAAAACTTATGTCTACACGAAAACCTGCACATGGATGTTTATAGTAGCTTGATTCATAATGTCCAAAACTTGGAAGCAACCCAGATGTCATTCAGTAGATGAATGGTAAATCCAGACAGTGGAATATTATTCAGCACTAAAAATAAATGATCTATCATGCCATAAGAAGACATGAAGGAACCTTAAACACACATTACTAACTGAACAGATAATTACTACCAATGGTCAAAAAGAAATCTCAATGCCATGCATTTACACCTTTGTCCTCAGGCTATGAAATGTACACAGATTACTCCAAATTGTAGAAATAACATTAAAAAACAAAATCAAAAGAAAACTAACACCTTTTAAGACAGTTATCCCATAAACTGTATTGGATAAAATATTTAACAACCTTTACCATCAAAAAGTTTTTACTTATATACAGCCTAAATCTTTCCTGCTGCAAATTTGCCTCCTTCTCTGTAACTGACCTCTATTGATTATCCATCATCTCATCATCAGTAGTTTTTATGTAATTCTCCTCATATAAGTGAATTAAAAAATAATAAGGCACAGAACTTAAAGTAAAATCTTGAATTTAGGACTTCTCTTGGCTCTATTACACACTATGGCTATCTAATCAAAAGGGACTCCTGGAATAAAAGAAAGTCCCAGAGTCTAAGAAAGAAAGAAGAAGGGAAACTCCTGGCATAGAGACAAGTGCGGGGATGTACAAATTATGGTACAAATTATGGTCCATGGGTCAAATCCAGGCTGCTGCCTGTTTCTGTAAAGTTTTATTGAACACAGCCTTGTTCCTTACTTTACATATTGTCTATGGTTGCTTTTGTGATACATTGGCAGAGTTGAATTGTTGGCCCACAAAGCATAAACTCTTTACTCTATGGCCCTTTCCAGGAAAAGTTTGCTGACATGGACCTAGACTTTCACCTTTGCCCTGGGCTGGTTCATGCTGGAGCTCCAGGGCTCAGACTCGGTCTTCTCTCCTCCATCTTACCCTTGCTTGTTACACGAGCTCATCCAGTTTCAAGACTTTAAATACCACCTATCTATCAACAACTCTCAAATACGTATCTCCAGGCCAGACTTCTCCCCTGAGCTCCAGATTCACATAGCCAGCTGTCTAAGTGACACATCCACTTAGAGATCTAACAGCCATCTCAAGCTTAATGCATCCAAAACTCAACTCCTGATCTTCTCCTGAAAACCTGCTTTACCCACAGTGTTTCTGATTTCAGTAAAGGGCAATTCAATTCTTCAGGTTAAACCAATAAAAAACTAACCAACCAAACAAAAACCCTGGAATTACCCCTAATTCCACTCTCACTCCACATCCGGTCTATCAGCAAATCCTCAACTGTCTCAGTATATTCAGAAACCTGCCACTCGTCATCGCTTCTGCTGCTATCATTCTACTCAAAGCTACCGTCACCTGTCTCCTGGATTCTTGCAGAAGCCTCTTAATTGGTCTCCTGACTTCTACCCTTGTCCCTTTCATCCATTCACATGACAGCAGTCAGAGTGATCTTGATAAAACGACAGATCACATCATTCATCTTCCCCACTGCCACGCTGTGCTCCTGCCACACTGGGATCCTTGCTGATCCTTGATCACTGTCAGTAACCACCCATCTCAGGCCTTTGTGCTGATTCTCCTCCCCCCAGATCTACGCATGGCTGGCTCCCGTACTTCCTTCTGCTCAAATGTCGCTTTCCCAGGGAGGCTTTTCCCCCCGACCAACTTCATCTCTCACCCCTACCCCCACCCACACACCCTACCCCCTTTCCCTGCTTTATTTTTCTGCATATTTCTTGTTTATTTTATTGTCTGTCTCTACCAGCTACAGCATAATCTTCACGAGGGCAGGAATTTTTGTCCGTTCTGCTCACTGCTGTACCCCCAAGTGCCTGGAACACTGCCGGGTACATAGTAAGTACCCAATAAATACTGGTTTAATGAGTGAATGAATGGGCGAATAGGCCATCCCAAGGGTTTACAGCACAGTCCTACTAAAAATGACATTTCTGATTTTATTACGAAGATGAATGGGAAAATTAAAACTCCTTAGTGAGAGATGCTTCACAGATAAAGGGGCTGGAAAGTACCATTCTACTCTAAAGCAAGGGATCCTGCCCCTTAATAATTTGTTTTTTACTCAAATACCTATATACTAAAGGAGTTTTTGGTTAATCTTTATTTTCTCTTCATCCTCCTAATTCTCTTAAACTTTGTAAATCCGATTTCTCAATCTCATCTTACGTTTTCTCCTGGATTATATCCAAGGCTTGCAAACCCAGAGGTCATGTATCAACCTGTACCACAGAATGCTTTCAGCTGCCAGAAACTTTCACTGGCGATACAGAGCTGTCATTGATTTCCTGGCAGCACATCATTAAGTGATGCACTGATAAATCAAAAAGAAATGGCAACATCACGTTAATCCAACAACTGGACTTGACTGAGTTAAAAATCTAAAAACAGCAAGGAAAAATCAGGGACACTGTGATCCTGGCATGAAGGCAGTCTGCACACATTAAAGCCACACTCAGTGTGATCCAAAGTCTCGCCCTTGCTGCACTCCGAAAGCCGGGAGCCAGATCACTGGAGCTGGCTTGGGTCACTGTAGCCGCTTTTAATGACTTCAAGTACACCCTCCTGGTGCTCTGAACCCTAGGACATCCCAGATAGCTAATTAAAAAAGAAAACCCTCCTCACCCCTTCCTGGGCCTGCGTGGGTCTGAGGGATCTGGCAGCCTACTTGGTCCTTGCCTGAAGTCTTATGAGGCCTAGAGGCTTGGGCTGCACTGTGAACTGTGCATACTAAAGGGGGAAAAAATAAATAGAGTCACTTATTTATATATCATTAGTCAGTTTTTGCTCAGTTAGGGTCTTGTCAAAAGTAGATGGTAACCTGTACCAGGGCACCCCCCACGAGACTAACTCAGGCAAGGGCTGAATGTCTGTGCCCTCCTCAAATTCATATATTGAAGCTCTAACTCTCAATGTGATGGTATTTAGAGATGGGGCTTTTGGGAGGTAATTCGGTGAGATGAAGTCATGAGGGTAAGGCCCTGGTCCAATGGGATTAGTGCCCTTATAAGAGGAGACCTAGAGGGCTTGCTCTCTCTGCCATGTGAAGAAGTGAGAAGGCAGCTCTCTGCAAGCCAGGAATAGAGCCCTCACCAGAAATTGACCAGACTGGCACCTTGAACTTAGACTTCCCAGCCTCCAGAACTGTGAGAAATGGAATTCTGTTGTTTGAGTCACCCAGTCTATGGTGTTTTGTTATGGTAGCCTGAGCTGACTAATTCACAAGGTTTTAGATTTTAAAAGTTGTTTTAAATTGCCAAGTCCCAGAAAGCATATTTGGAATGCTCTGTTGACGATACTCTAAATTTGATTTCTTTTTCTATTCAACAAGAGAATACAGGAATACTTTTGTCCTTACTTATCTCACACACACACTACTCTGAGATCAGCCACATCTTGCTGAGACAAGTCTTCTGTGCAGGGAACTATAAGCTGATAGAAAGAACATTTCCAGAATGTCCAGGGGAAAAAAAGACATGTCAAGGCAGAGTCCCACAGCCCTGGGCTTCTGGCCCCCTCCCCTTGCAGTGCTCTTCTTGTCCAAAGGAGCCAGAATCGGAACAGGGAAGCAAATGCATGCAGGGTAGGTGTACTGGGGCTAAATGTAGGGGGGCATGAAACACAGGTCATGTGTTTCAGCATCTTCCCTGCTCTGTAACCATTCAGCGGAGATTCTCCAAAGGCTTACAAGAACCTGTTCTTGCCTTTTCGATAGGAAAAATTAACACAATGAATGCCCAACAATTAGAAATAGGGAGACAAACCCATGCATATTATTGTAGATGTGGTTCTTCAAAAACCTGAACAAATGCACTCATCTGATCATGCTATCAGATGCCAGAAAAAAAGGACAGGTCATTTCTATTAAGGATGGTATGTTGAATAATGTAAACACACACATGCACCCCTCAGAAGTAAACAAAACACAACAGAGGTAGGTAATCTTCAGCACAGTTACATTTCCCGAGTTCCTCTGACTTTTTTGGTCCCTTTTAATCATATCCCTGAACTAAACTCTGAAGAACTTATACGTTGATAAGAAAGTCCTTTGTTCTAAAATGTATACACAAAGGAATCAAGTAGCCATTGTTTCTAAGTTAGCTGAACAGAAGGAAATTACATTAATTTTCAAATCTGAAGAAAATAAGGTCCAAATCTATAACCTTCTTTGACATGTCTCTTACAAGTCACTAAACATTCCAGGTGTTACACATATACCCTGGAAGAGCCGGCCCTGGTATCAATGACATAATTTATTAAGTAATACTGAATTAAGTGGTACCTCAAGCAAGGGGTAAATGAAATTCTCACCCACAGCAGTCCAATTAAAAATGAGCACAAGGTGCTTCCCTGGTGGCGCAGTGGTTGAGAGTCCGCCTGCCGATGCAGTGGACGTGGGTTCGTGCCCCGGTCCGGGAAGATCCCGCATGCCGCGGAGCGGCTGCGTCCGTGAGCCATGGCCGCTGAGCCTGCGCGTCCGGAGCCTGTGCTCCGCAACGGAAGAGGCCACAACAGTGAGAGGCCCCCGTACCGCAAAAAAAAAAAAAAAAAAAAAACCCAAAAAAACAAAAAATGAGCACAGGGCACTAAACATGAAAAACAATTAGAGCACAACAAGATCGCCCTCCTTCTTTCCCCTGTCTTCAGTTGATATTAGTAAGGAAACACCAACTGCTAAAAAAAAAAAAAAGCCTTTATTTTGCGAAGACCTATTGGACAGGAAAACAAGAATGGATTGCCTCATTTCTTGACTCCCTAACCAGAGGGCACCCCCCCAACCATTAAATGAATGATCCTCTCTCCATAGCAACCTTGGAAATGCACCTGATGGTAGCCCGCTTCCAGCAGTGGAGAGCTAACCATTTCAGAAGGCAAACAAATGAGGCAAATAAGGAGATATAGGGGAAAAGCCTTCAAAACTATCAAGTGCTATAGGGATATGAGAATATCACCACCATCTCTCATCATTTGATAGATGTGACTGTTATAACAGTACTCCACAGGGTATATATAAAGATATTCATTGTTAGTGATAGTAGCAACAGACTAAAAAATGAAAACGAAAACTCATATGCCCATCAACGAGGATTTGATTAAATGAATTATGTTAAAAACATCCAATGGACCCACCTGGCTTAATATAGAACAATCTCCGTGATATACTTTGAAGTTAAAAAAAAGAAGAAAAAAAAAAAAAGGCTGCAGCATACTTTGTATAGTTCAATATCATACAAGTGACAGAAAAGGTACATTCATAAACACTTTTATACTCATGAAGAATGCACAGACTTGTAACTGGCTATCCTGGGGGAGAGGAACTGGAAGCCTAGGGGGTCTGGGAATGGAGGAAATGTACCTTGCATTGTATATCATTTCTTCACTTAAAATTTTTTAAAATTTGTATATCCTTTTATGGATATACTGTTTGATTTTTCTTTTAAAAATGTTTTAAAATGTGAGAGAGAAATTAATTTCTTGCAAAGTTAAATTCTTTTCCTTTATAGCTTCTACCCATTTATCTTTGTATAATCTCTTAGAACCATAAAATACAAAACAATAATAACCAAAACGCCCTCTAATCTCCCTCTTACAGTTGTACGATTCTGTTGTAGTTCACAAACATCTAAAAATAACTTTTAAAAATGTGATACTTTCAATCAAACATAAAGATATGTAACATAGCTTTTAGCTATTTTAGGGAGGAATCTTTCTTATACTTTATAATTGTTCTGTATTTTCAGAGTTAATAGCTAAGTTAATTACTTTAATGGCAATTGGTGGATGGAGTTAATATTCCTAGCTTTTTACCCACACTACTTGTGATCTTTGGGTTTCAGAGAAGTCAAAATATTAGTTCTATTACTTAAAGTATTTAAATAACATTTTTCTGAATAAAAAAAGTAGTGCATGTTCATTGTAGAAAACTTCAAAAATAGAGAAAAGCACAGAGGAAAATTAAACAATTCATTATCCTATTACCCCAGGGAAATAGCCTTCCCTTTTAATTTCCAATGCATGCAAGAATATATTTTTTACATAATTGGAATCAAGCTGCACATATTGTTTAAAAAGTCTACTTTAATAAATTATCACCTCTACTTATCTTTTGTTTTATAGTTTTAGTGCTTAAGATTATAAAATGTGCATTACTTGTAAAATTTCAAACAGATAAATTTTTGATTTTAATTTTTTGTTTTAGTCTCTCTGACAAATGTTACCTGAAACACAAAACTTTAAATGACTCAAAATTCACAAAGTGAAATAAGTGGAAAATAAATTTAAATAAACTTTCAAAGAATGTGTTTTAAAAATTTGAAGCATTTATACTTCTGAAGTTACTAAAACTTAAAACTGCACTTAAGGCTTTTGGAATGCCCTGTATTATAAATATATTTTCATGCCACTAATTATTTTTGAAATGGCTGACAGGATTCTGTTATACTGATATGTCACAATATACTTAGCCAACCCCTTATTACTGGATATTTAGATTGTGTCTTTGAAGAGGTCACAAAGAACATAAAGATGTCAGCTAAAAAGGCCTCAGGTTAGGTTAGGTTAGACCCAGGTTAGAATTATATCAACATACTGAGATACTGGAAAAATTGATATGAACCTTTTAAAAGTTTTTAACACATATTGTCAAATTATCATCCAGAATGGGTAATAAGCAACCATGTCATCAATATTGGACATACTTAGAGTAAAATAAACATGTTTTTAAAATATAAGTGATTTTTTTCCCCCTTAACCAAAGACACCTACAACAATAATTAAAGTAATATGTTTCAAGCTTTGTTACCACAGCTTGAAATAAAATTCCAATACAGGGTTCAAAACGGCTCTTAAAAACTGACCCATAGTCCTTTACCGGGGTTTAAAAAGAAGTAAAGGTCTAAATAAACCCGTAATAAAATTCAGTTATCGGGTCTTCAGTGTGAAGCCCACGTACTAGAGGTAAGCTACATCTTTCATCAGTTTGCTCAGAAGCCCTACCACACCATGAGGAAGAAAAAAGGGGTATTAGTGTCAAACCAATAATTGACTGAGTAATAAGACAGAGCCCTTACTTATAGTGGCTCTGTCTTTCTGAAAGTTTGGTTGAATTAACTGAGTTGGGGAGAAGTGAGACTAAACTATCTTGCACCACAGGGGAAGTTACCAGATCTGTGCCCAGATAGGACACAAAGGAAAAAAATGTGAAGATACTAATATCTTCTTATCTGCATTTCAAGTCTGACTTGAAGCCATTCAACTTTCAGGCAGGTCCTTCAAATCCATTTAAGAGACAAGTTTCAGAGATTAGAACCTTGCTCAGAACTAATCTTCCTGTCCTCCGAGAATTATAAACACACTGATAACTTTCAACAATGCATTGGACAGAAAAGGTTCAAAGGACCTTGGGTCATAAAACCAACCCATTTCATTTTTTGGCATGCCCCCACCTTCCAAAACCTCAAAATGGGGGGAGAATTTGGAATAAAGGAAAGGAGAAAATTCATAGCCACTAGGAGTGATTACTGCCCATACAAAGCAGACTGGCTAGCCCCCATGATACCACACCAGGCCACAAAAAGACTTCCAGAAGTAGCAGGCCATGGCTTATAAAAGTCACAAACATACTCTGATTATAGTATGCAAGGCTATGAGTGACGACCTTCCGAGAAAATCAGATTCTGGCGAAATTTTTAAATTTGGTACAAAGGATAAAACTTTTATAATAGCCAAATATAGAAAAGATGTATTTTGTTATCCATCCAACACAGGAAATTCTGGCCCTTTATGATAAAATGGTTCATCTCTGTGCTGGACCTTCTTTAAAAGTATTTTCCAAGTCTAGCCCACAGGAACACCTTTTATGTGAAAGTGCATTACACTGGGTTCCTTGAGTTCTTCTGTAACAAAAAGCACTTGGATGGGGTCCAAGAAAGTCTTTCCAAGTATTACTGAAAACCCTCACTTAGTCAGATAAATAGAAGAATTTGGTTCTGACATATACTAGTGGTGTGGTCTTGGGAAAATTACTAACTTCTCTAAGACTTTGTTTCATCATCAGTAATAAGAAAGATATTAATGGTATCCACCTCATGGGGTAGAAATGCAGATTAAATAAGACAACATGGGAAAAACAATTAGTGTCTGAACATTATTATCTTCTCGATTTTATAGGTACCATAGATTAACTACTTTGGAATATACAGAGTAACTAAATCTCAGCCAACAAAGTGTTGTCTACTAAACGGACTTACACTGCTTTAACAAATAGATTAAAATGACCTGTCGTTAAACACACGGATTATAGTTGTCCCTCAGTAATCATCAGAGGTTGGTTCCAGGACCCCAGCAGATACCCAAACCCATGGATGCTCAAGTCCCTTATATAAAATGGTGTGGTGTTTGCATATAACCTACATACATCCTCCCAAATACTTTAAATCATCTCTAGATTACTTATAATACCTAATGTAATGTAAATGCTATGTAAACAGTTTAAATACAATGCAAATAGTTGCCTGAGCACAGTAGATTCAAGTTTTGCTTTTCGGAACTTACTGGAATTTTTTCCCTGAATATTCCAATCCCTGGTTGGTTGAATCCACAGATGCAGAACCTGTGGATATGGAGGGCCAACTGTACTTACAAATAAATATATTTCTGAAATCCTTAAGGAGTCTCAAAAATGTTTTCCTTTGCTAAGCTACTTAAATATTCTCTTTGAAAGTGTTTCACTAGTCATTGTCTTAAACGACAGAACTTTATTTTCTCACAGTTCTAGAGACTAGAGGTCCAAGATTAAGGTGTTGGCAGGGTTGGGTTTTTTTCTGAGGCTTCTTTCCGTGACTTGTAGAGGGTCTTCTCCCTGTGTCTTCACATGGTCTTCCCTCTGTATGTGTCTGTGCCCTACTCTCCTCTTTTTATAAAGACACCAGCCATATGGATTAGGGCCCACACTAATGACCTCATTTTAACTTAATTACCTCTTTAAAAACCCTATTTCCAAATGTAGTCACATTTTGACATACTCGGTGGTGGTGTTTAGGGCTTCGACATACGAATTTTGGGGGAACACAATTCACCGCATAACACTGAGTATGTATTTTCTCTGCTTAAGAGCCTTTACCGTCCCCCCCGCCGCTGCCGCATTTTCTATACAACATACCCTAGATTTTTAAACTTGGCATGTAAAATGACCTTACCAACCTGGCTGCCTATCTTACTTTTCCAGCTTCATCTCCTGTATCTCCTGGTTTTGTACCCTAGATACTGACCCCACTGAACCAATTATCATTTTCCAAATGTACTCTTTCATACCTCCTTGTCTCTGGCTATACTGTTCTCTCTGTCTAGAATACTCTCCCATGTTAGGTACTCTGTGAAGTTATTTCTGATGCCTGAGGCAGAGCCCATTACATTCTTCCCGCTCCTCAAAGAATCTTGAACACCCTGCTATTATCGCATGTATCACCCTGAACTGCAATTAATTCTTTCCATGTCTTTTTCCACCACTATACTGGGAATTCCTTGAAGGCAAGGACCACATCTGGTTTTGCTCATTACTGATTCTTCTGCACCCAGCGCAGACCTGGTGGACACTAGAAGCTAAAAAAGTACTTCTTGAATGAAGGAAATGAGTAAGTAAATGAAAATATGAACAACCAATGATTGAGAAAAGGGCTGAATTTCTCTTTTGATACCTAGTATAGTGGTGCGGTAGTCACCAGACTTAGTACGTGCTTAATACATGATTGCTGACTAAAATACTGAAATACTTCCATAGAAGAAAACCTGCAACAATGAAGGGCTCTGGATTAATTCACTTTAAGAAAAGTTATGAAAGCTGATCGTCTTTGGGGTAAAAAGGAAATGGATTTTAAAAAGCTTATAAACTTCAGGGAAGAAGCGCCAAGATACATGCGACAAGGCAATCTGAGCTCCACTCCGATCCAAGAACAAAGGGTTCCTGGTTTAAGCTATGGGAAGGGTCTGTTCCAGAAAGCAGCTGGGCAGAATTTCCTCACACGAATAGTTCTTAATGTATGGAAAAGAAAAGAGCAAAACAAAACAAGCAAAGGCAGCAAAAGGGAATAATTAAACAGTTTCTTTTTTGTTGTTGTTGTTGTTTTAATGCACTGGACAAACCCCAAGAAGAATGCTGTGGGATAAACATCTGTCCATTGGGAACATGACAGAGCCCTTCACAGACTCTGTGGCCCGTGTGTGTCCTTATGTGCCCGAGGTTTATATTTGCGCTCCCTCTGCTCAGACAGCCTAGCAAGAGGCCTATTCCAGGCCAGGACACACTCCACTAACTCCAGCTAGGGCTGGAGGGCGGGGGGAGCTCCCACTCAGTTGTGTCTGACACGACAAAAACCACAGAGAAGGGAAGAGCAAATACCAATCGTATGTACGTGCGGAACTGCCGTGCTCTATTTGTACAGGTTTCCACCGACACTACATTTTTACTGCTTGCATTAAAGTGACCAGACATGTCACATTTAGAGGGATAAGTATTTGTTTTCCATCTCTATGGTCCCTGGCATGAAGATATTAAGTACAATAAGTTGAAAGAGTGTTTCCTTGTGCCCCTTGCAATCAGTCACCGAGGCTGGGAGTGTCTGTTAAGAAGAAAGGTCCATAGGAAAATTCTTCTCCAGTCTCCAAGATCACCTGTAAGTTTCTGCCTCCCCAACTGAGTAGAGGTGAGTAGCTGTGGGCCTAGAGGTGAACCCAGACGGGAACACTCTAGCAGTTTGCAGTGGGCAGCGCCCTCAGGGAAACATTCCCCCAAGGGTGGGTGGCCTTAATTCCCATTCTCATGACGCTAGATGACCTCAACTTAGAGTCTTGGGCCACGTGTGTCCACTTCTGTGCCCTCTGACCCAGTACCATCAGCCCAGCCCATCTCACACAAGTTTCACTCTTAGGAGTATGCAGTGTCAAGGTGGGGACAGGCTTTGCCTCACCCTTCATCTTTCTTTCTGGCTGTAGTCAAAACTTCTCTTGCTTTCTATTTATTTCCCTTTTCTCTTTCTAAGGCCTGGTAAGCACAGCTTTTTCATGATTCTCTTACATTATGGCATCCATGTCTAAATCTGGCATTTTATTAAGTACCAGGCAGTGGTGACCGCCTTACGCTTCCTTCCTAGACCTTTGCTCCTAGCTCTATGTTATTTACATAAGGAGTTTAAGTTGTGATAACCGTGGTGCCCTGATCATCTAAGTCATATGGGATTTTTTTTCAGATATCCATTTTTTGTGACCTGCCTCAAGTCCAGAAAAAAACCGGCTTTTTTCCCATAGGCATATAGCTCTCTACATCTCTAAAGCCTCCCAGTAGAGCCAGCTACTGACTTACCCCCATATAACACAAGAGGCCACATTTAACGGAAATACTTTGAAAGTAGCCAGTTGGGGCTGTTAAGGAAACTAATTATAAAACTTACCAGAGTCCACCTACTGAGTTGGCTGGAACAAGTACCAGCACTCAGAGCTTCACATTCAGAAGAAGGTCATGGAGAAAGCAGAGTAGCTGCAGGCTGGAAAGGCGTGTGGGAAGAGCAAGGCTCTCACGGGGGGAAATGCCAGAAGCCAGCCCCCAGACACAATTCCAACAGCTTTGCTTTGGGGCACCCCACTCTATCCGTCCATATACAATAAAAAATGCTTATACGTAAAGATGTTTGGTACCAGTTTTGATTTTCTATAGAATTGTGATTGAAAAACCAATTTATTCTGATGGATTGGATGGGTACCCCACAGTTTAATTTTATCTGAAGGGGAAAAAAAAAAGCTGACATCTAGCAGTTCAACAAGTCTTTGTCACCAGAGGCCTGTGACACAAATCTCGATATTTTACGGGAACATGTATAGCTTTTCTTCATTTGTGGCTATAATTGCTGCTGGAGACGCCCCAACATGTAAAGGTTGATGCTTCTGAATGTGCTGAAAGATGTTGGAACTAAACCATGCAGTGACAACTATCAAAATGTCACCAATGCAGTGTCATATTCAGTCAAGATGCTTCAAAATGCAAATGTTCAACTAACACTGTTCTAGCTGTGGAAGGAAGAGGATTACCTGGGTGGCTGATGTGGGAAATGAAATGAGCTAATGAGCGTAACAGCACTTAGTAAGGAGCCTGGCACAAAGGAGGCCACGCCGGTGACAGCTCTCCTGCAGGGTGCTTCCTGGGTGTGGCTGTGGATGCCAGACGCCACTCTCAGTGCTTTACATGTTCTACTCAATCCCCACAACTGTCCTTATGCCCAGTTCACAGGCGACAAAACTGACTCATAAGAAACTAGTCCAGTATTACCCAGCTAGTAAGTACTGGAGGTGGGATTCAAACCCTGGTCTGACTCCAGAGTCTGTACTTTAACCATTATGCAAGTTCTAGCTTCTCACAGTGTCCTTCTGCAGAAAGTGGTAGACGTTTCAAGTGCCCTTTACCTTTACTGCCCAGGTGTGAGCCCTGCGCTCAGAGTTCAAAGATGGTACCTTCTTCAGCTTGAGCTAAACACCTACTGGAAGCAGCATGTACACGATAAAAGTACAACATTTCAAATTCCTAAACTTTCTGTCTAAACAACTGCCAACCCCTAGCCACCTGAGCATAAATTCAAAAGGCTTCATGTGAAACCACTGGTATTCAGTTTACGAATGAGTATTTGATGTGAAGAGATGGTTACAATAGTTAAACTTTAAACTTACACTAATTAAGGCATAGCAAACAGTATAATCTAGTGAATTATGTTTGAAATTGAAAGCAACAGAAGGATGTCCAAATGTTTGGTCCTAGATCCACCAGAGTCTATCCCTGGCTTTAAATTAAACAATTAACTATCTCATCCCTCAGTTTACCACAACTGCAAAATGGAAATAGCACCTAACCCAACAGATGAGTGGTTAAATTAGCTGCAGCTGTGCCAGCCTGGCATTGAGTAACTGCTGTGCAAGATTTTTTGACCGCAGGAGAACAAACTGGACGGGGACAAGTGCCAGGAAGGACACACCCACTTGAGTTTCCTTTTACATTATGAATGCAGGGCTCAGCATTGCTTAAGGGGTTTCAGGATAATATCCGGGACAGGTCTGCTGCAGAGCTCTGGCTGCCCCTTGTTTGAAAAGTGGAAGGAGAGTTTGGGTTCTGAGTAGTTGCAGAATAAAAGGAAGAAACAGCTAGCTCTGAGACATTAAGAGGTTGGACCAAAACAGACACTCTTTGAAAATGGGGAAAATAAATTGGCATATCCTCATCTAATCTATATCTCATTTCCGCTTTCCACCTACTCCGAGCCCAGCTCTTGTCCCCACGCCCACGGCAAGCTCTGGGGCCATTTGCACGACTGAGACCTGCTCAAGCCCTGGGCGGATCGTCGGCTTCCTCCAGCGCCAGCCCCGAGCTCTGGAGCCACCCCCAAGAGCCCTAGGGGTCGCAAAGTAGCCCTGGGGTTCGGGCAACTCAAGACGAGAACGGGCCAACTAGTGTTCCTCTCCCAAAAAGGGCAATGGCTGGACATGTGCTCTTTGCCCCACAATGTCATTTTTCAAATGCTTTATAAGCCACTTGAAAAGAAAACTGCTTACCCGTAATTCCCTGAAGATGTCTGACAGGTTCAAATGATTCCTCAGTTGTGAGCCTTTCCTCTAATGGGAATCTGTTGGAAAGCTGACTCTTCACAATTGAAAAATGGGATCACCACGATTACAAACCACCACTAATAAATTCACAGAAAACCACACCTAATAGTTTTAACCTTGTAGTAGTCTCCAGAAATTTGACTAAATAGCATTGAATTAAAAGAAAAGAAAAACATGACTAGTAGAAATCTTTCATGTACCAGATTCTGACAATGCTTAGACCACAAGTTTCTGTACTTTCCAAACTCTCCTATTCACTACTGTCACTAACACCCACCAAATCACATCCTTTGCTCATTTGCCCACACTCACCATTCATTATAAAGTCCCACCTACCACTGTTTTTTTTTTTAAAACAATTTGTTGTGTCCCTTTCCAGTTCACTTAACTCAGTTCTCCGGATAAATCTATGTGATATTTGCATGTGCTAGATGCTACTGCCTGTGCCCCCCTCCAAAAAAAAAGCCACCAAACATTTAGAAAGCGCCTCCTGGGAACTCAAATTTTTATTAGGAATAATGGGAGGGAATACAAAAAAGCCTATTTGTGTGACTGTGTGTGTGGTGCTTACGCGTAGGGGCACGTGTGTGGCCTCCTTTAAATTGCTGCTTCTCCAGCCCAGCACTGTGGCCGAGTGAATGAGGGAAATGCTGTCAACATTATGTGTGAAGAGAGACACTAACCTAGCAGGCTAGGCGGCTGAGGGACCTGAAGGGACATCGGCTCCAGCCTGAACACATCGGTAAGCTATGGGCATAGGACCCAGCCAAAAAGAACATTCTAAACAACAATAATTTTGCAGTTTTTTTCGAGGATGTGGAACCCTACTGGATCATTACCTTTTAGTTAGGTACCTGGCACATGACTGAGCTACAGCTAGGATGACATATGACTAAACGCTTGTACTGGTCCCCTCACAGTGCCCCAAAATGGCAGGGACACTCTCACCTCTGGGCCTAGTTCACAAGTCCCTTCTGTCTGGAATGCTCTTCCTCTCCTTCCCCTCCGGGAAAGATGTTATTCTTCCTCCGGTGTCCTAGTCAGGAGCCACCCCTTCCGGAGTCCTGGGGCCTCCAGCAGACCGAGCTCAGTGCTCTCTTAGCTAGGCTCCTGTGGTTCTGTGTGCCCACCTCCAGTACAGGACTGCTACAGTGTACCAGCTGGTTACTGCTGTGCTCCCCTCCACCAGTAGGCTGTTACTCTTGAGGCTGTGACATCTTCATCTTTATTCCACAACTCCCTACCCCCGCCCAAACAGCATTAGTAGAGTGTCTAGCATGTGACAGGCAGTTCAAAAAACTGGTTGAACGAATAGAGGACTCTACTTTTCATTTCTACAAACAAACAAACTCCTGAAATGCTTTGACATAAATCAATTCACTCAGAACGTAGGAATTTCAGATCAAATGTTTTCTCCCTCACCCACTCAAACGAAAAGAGAATTTTGTTGATGATACTAAAGCTCCAAAATATGCTTTCCATACCAGGAAAATTTCCAGGCATGAACTAAAGCAGAATTGAGGCCGCCAGATAGCTTAAACCACAGGTGATAACTTGAAACAGAGAAAGAAAGGACAAAGGCCATAATGAGAATAAACAAAAATTTCCTACTCTGCCAACTTTAACTTCTTTTCTATTTAAAAAACCTCCCACAATCCCTATCTAAAAAGTCAAAGTGTCAGTCATGCAATAATAAATAAAAATAATGCAGGAAGAAGCTGCATTAGGCAAGTAGGATCAAGAAGTAAGGTAGGAGTCTCAAGCTGTGTTACGCTGCCTTTTTATACTGTTGAAAGGTTAAGAATTTGGCTTCCAAATAACGAAGAAGACAGAGCAGGAAGGTCTAAGGAATGGAAAATGCAAATGGAAGTGTGAATATTGCCGGTCCTAAGAGATGAACCCTCTTAGCGGGGTCAAACAGTAATAGCACAGAGATCCAGAGTGGGGACAGGGAGTCCCTTACCAAAACTACCTTTGCTACTGATAGTTTTAGGACCACAAAGTGAGGCATAAAGTGGGAGCTACCTTATTAAGGGAACAGCGTGCATATCAGCATTTTTTAACTTTTCTGTTACAAAGAACGTTATATAAGCAGACACTGTTGTTTTTCCTTTGGATCTCTACCTTTTCTCCCTATGTTCGCGTCTTCATTTTGAGTTTATTTGTATAGTTTTACTGTCCTGCTGACTTAAACCTGCTGCAAGTATTGTGCTGTTTTTATTTTGAATTTTTGGATTATGAGGTGCCAGTGAACATGGTTCCATATTTGTTAGTTGTCTTATTCTTTTGTAAACTGAAGGACATTATTCTTTGTCCTTTTACAAAGAGATCTTAAGTGTTCTGATCAATTTATACAGAAATGATGTTAACTTTTGTTATATTTGTGGTAGATAACTTTCTGGTTTGTTTTTAAATTGTTTTCATCATATTCCTGACATAGAAGAAAACTTCAGCTTGAATAGTTGGGTAAATCACTCATGGTTTTCTCATTAGTAGGTAGTGTATGTGAGATTAGAACCCAGGCCTATCTGATCCCCCAGCTCACGTCCTTAAATAATTTGCTGAACAGAATTAATGAATTTTACTCTATTAAACTCTATCGATGATACGGAGCCAACACTGGAGATGTCAGTTAATATACTGTTATTTGAGGTGGGTTTTCTTGCTGCTTTTCAAAGCTGTATTTTCTCCTGCTACCAAAAGTATACTCAGAGCAGCCGACCTGCCTTCTTATACGTTGCTTCATATATGCTATGGGTGTAAAAATAGGCTAAGCAAGTTTGCTGGGTCAGTATAAAACAAAATCAGAGTGTGTCTTTAAAACAGGCTCTTCAGTACTCAAGCTCCCCTTCTCTGAGTCCAGGGATCAAGGCTCTTTTCCAGGGGGTTGCCAGGAGTCTCACCTTTGGATAAGTGGGTTTTTTCCAAGGGACTGTAATATGACCTTCCCATAGCAATCACCTGATAAATATTCATTGAAGATGATGAAATACTTTTCTTTAGAGTCCTAATTGCCCAGGAGAAACTTTTCCAGTCAAGATTAGAGAAACAGGGGCTTCCCCGGTGGCGCAGTGGTTGAGAGTCCGCCTGCCGATGCGGGGGACATGGGTTCGAGCCCCGGTCCGGGAAAATCCCACATGCCGCGGAACGGCTGGGCCCGTGAGCCATGGCCGCTGAGCCTGCGCGTCCAGAGCCTGTGCTCCACAACGGGAGAGGCCACAACAGTGAGAGGCCCGCATACAGCAAAACAAACAAACAAAAAAAGATTAGAGAAACAGAAATTTTCCATACACAGGGAAATAACTGGGATGTCATTTTTATAAGAAAAAAAGAGTCTTACAATTTTCTTTAAGTTAAAGAGCTTACTATTTTCATCCTCACAGAAGTCTAAAACTTATAGACAAATGCGTTTGTTTTCTAAACAGAAACACATAATTCACTTTAAAGAAAAGTTGGCTATGAAAAAGATTTCTATCAATTGAATTGAATGGAGTGAATCACATTTTCTTATTAAGTTCCACTTAAAAGTTCATAATATTGAATCAATTTTGGCCTACTACTCAAAGATGTCCCTAGACTACTTAAACTCATTTAAAGAAAATATTTATTTCTCTTCAATCAAAGTCATAAAAAATGTATTCCAAATAAGTCGTAAAATGAAAATTCCAAATAAGTCTTAAAATTCCATAAGTCGGCTGCATGGGAGCAAACTATAGTAAGAAAAGTTAAGCCATATATATGGCATGGTCCTTGGAACGAATCCTATAACCCTTCCCCTTTTAAGATAAATGCTTCTTTCTAAAAGTCTTCTAAAATCAGTTATTTTGTAAGATGACTCCTGATAGCTTATTTATAACCCTGGGAAAGACTCCATACCATAACTACTAATAACATAATATTCTTTAAATAGTCTATGAAGAACTATAATTCACAAATATTTAAAACTTACTTATTCTGTGATGGATACTCACCAGGTTTTGTATTTGGTTTCGTACTCAGCAGTGCGTATAGAAATATAAATACTATATGGTCTCTAGAATCTTCCAATTAGTGACAAAGATAGATAAATTGAAAAAAATTTAATTCAATGAGATAAAAGCTATTATAGAGCATAAACAGTCATGTAGGAGTATGAAAGAGAGCACTCTTAACTCTGTCTGGTAGAATAGTGCCAAGAAAGGTTTTGGCAAGGAGGTGACATTTGATCTGAATCTTGAAGGAAGAGTAAAAACTAACTAGGAATGCAAGATTACAGGCAGAAAAAGTAGGAAATAAGTTTTCTCATGCTGTCTCTTAAGTGTGGGTACATATACTTAGAAAAAGCTATCTGTACTTGCACCCAAAATAAATTTGTAAACATCAGAAAAGGAAGAGCTAATAATAACTAGCATTATTTCATAAACAAATCACATCAGATTACTCTAATTTTCTTCTTAAAGAGAGGAGGTAAAAACAGTAAACTGATCTAGAGAATTCAGGTAAATACTGTGCCTAATATACAGGTATCTCATGTTATGAATTATCCACGTATACCACAACTAGTTCCACACTTCTTCCACCTCCTCGCTATCCAATTGGAAGCCTGATGGAACAGCAACTGAGCTGCCTATGGTTGACAGCCCCATCTGGTGGTCAGGATCGGGAACTACGTGGTTAGTATTTCTGTCCCTCTGTTTTACTTCCCCAGAGGGAAGAATAAACACTATGTTCCCTCACTGTTCCTACTTTTCTCCCTATAGCTCAGTATCTCCAGCACCTGGCCTTTAGTACATTAATATTTATTTTTTAGATTCCCAATAAATATTTACAGAGCTGAACTGTTTCAAATAAGAAGTCCCTAATTCAAGGCTTTTGTATGGCCCTTTCCATTTTTTCCCAAGTACTTTTACTGTGTATGTTTAGTTCAGTTATCTTGGTATGAAGATGAAGAACTCTGTTGCATAAATCACCAGGATTCTCATCGGCTTGCATTAAAATACAATGTACTCTATGAGGAGATGATCCCTATCAATCAATTATTTGATGAATAAATGAATACATTTCCTATCTTCTTCTCTTCAATTCTTAATCTGTTATCTTAGAAACTGTTCTTCATTTTATTTGTAAGGCAAAAGTCACCAGAAATCACCCATAAGATCAGTGCTAGTTGTGTATACACTTGCAGCTGAGCTAATGGAGGCTGAAGATTGAGATAATAAAGAATGATTTATTTCCACAGCTGTTGAAGTGCTTAAAAAAAAAAACCCAAATATTCCAGAAGTCTCCAAGTACTTTTTATTTTTTCTTTAAGTCTGCTTTTTCTAAATCCTAAAGATCATCAGAATTTAAAAAAACTTATTCAATCTTATTTTTCCTGGGATATTTAATTACTTAGGATGCAATAGTATTAGTTTATAAAAGCAGAAGAGAGAGAAGGGAGATGATAGGAAGAATACAGGAAAAGCAAGTGGGAGAAAATTTAAAAGGTAGTAATAGCAAGGAAATATTGTAGGCTCAAAAGTTAAAGTTAAAAAAAAGAATATTAAAGAAAGAAAAAGGGGAAGAAAATATGGTGATAACTACACAGTGTCTCTGAAGAACCTGAACTGATTCTCAACATTAAACTGTATTCATTTAATACATATTCTAGCTCATTTGAGAAAAGATATATAATAAAACACTAGAGGGGTGGGATAGGGAGGGTGGGAGGGAAGCTCAAGAGGGAGGGGATATGGGGACATGTGTATCCATATGGCTGGTTCTCTTGGTTGTGCAACTGAAACCACACAGCATTGTGAAGCAATTGTACTCCAAAAAAGATCTATTAAAAAAAAAAAAAAAACAACTCTGGAAACAGAGCAGAAAAGTGGTTGCCAGGATCTGGAGGTAGGGGGATTAGGGAGAAGCTGGTAAAAGGATACAAACTTTCAGCTGTAAGAGAATAAGGTCTGAGGGTCTAATGTAAAACATGGTGACTACAGCTGATAACACTGTAGTGCAGGATTGAAATTTGCTAAGACTACAATTTAAACGTTCATGTCTCTCATACCCAAACTTTGTGGGCCATTTTGGGTGAGTCTTTTACTTAATCTTTCTAGTCCCAAGTACTTTGTCCTGTAAAACAGAGGGGCCTGATGATATGATCTTTAAGGTTTTATTTTTAATATTCTCTGACTCTATAAATGATTGAAAAATAAAGAAGGCCCAGTAAAGGAAAGGCAGATGAAGGAGTCTGAGGGAATGAGATTTATAAAATGCACAGAAATTCTAATAAAATGATGGTGTTTCCCAGGTAAACACCTCTAGTTACTGAAGACATTAATTAAAGTAACCAAAAATGGTTGTTTTCACTCAGGATATACTCTGGAATTCCAAAATACCCTACCACTACCACTCTCCCAACTCCCCACAAATCACAAACGTTTCCTTTGAAATAATCCCGTTTCTCCAAGTTGAATGTGTCATTTATCCCAGAAAAGTGTTGAAGCCTAACTTTCTTATTCAGCTTCAGGTTCTAAATCTATAAAATGAGAAACGTAACACTGACCTCTCTTACCAGGGCGTTGCATACCATGTTTAATGTGGCACTTGAAGGCCTTGGCTTAAAGACACTTGAGAAATACAAAGTATCATTATGTTAATTACTATTATTATAAGGCTCCAGACCTTAGACTAGCTGTATTCTGATGTCTAACGTACTATGTAGTCCTCTGTGACCCAGGCAGGTGATTTCCAAGCATCACGTGTAGGTCTGCTGCCCTTGTATATTTCTAAAGCGCCACACAAACAAGAGGCCCAAGAGGGTCCAGTGACTTGGGTTTAGATAATACTGTTGGAGCTTAATTTTCTCTGTAACACTATTGAATACCAGGGAAAGTATGACCCTACTCTTTCTGAGGAGTATGCTTCACATAATTCAAATCAAAGAGAGTCCACAGAAAGAAAGACCAAAACTCACTCATGCATGTCCTGGAGAAAATTAGGTAATAAATCCCAAATAAATAAATGCTCAAGGCAGAACTTCCCAAACTTTATGTGCACACTACCACCTATGAAGCTTTTAAAAATCCAGATTTCTGAGCCCTCAAAATTCTGATTTGGTAGGTCTGGGATGGATTCAAGTAATCTATACTATAAACACGTGGTCTCCTGATCACGCTTTTGAGAAGCACTGCTTTGGGGTTCCAGAAAGCCGTCTAATAAAACAGCAAAATCCTGATTCAACACGTTCAGCAAAGACAGATCTCAAAGACAGCAAAACCAAGTGAAATGAATTAATTACTTTTTAACATAGTTTCAACTAAACAGCAACTTAAGTGGCTAAGATTTGCACTAGTATTTCCAAAGTCTTGACCAAAAAGAAGCTGAATTCCAAAAATGCAGTATCAAGAAATCCACACGTATACTAACAGAATAAAGCAGAAGAGAAAAGCCTTTTAGATAGAAAAAGTGATTGTTACACGGTTTGCATTTTCAAATACACCAACTAGCAGCTCAGAGAACAGGTGTGACAAACAATGGGCCAATTTAACGCCCATTAAAGAAAAAGTATGTCCAAAAAAAAAAAAAAGCCATTTGTGAATAAGCCTCTGAAAAGAGGAGCATCCAGGAAACGGGATCCAAAATCCTAACGTGTCTTTACATTCTTAAATGCTAAAGTCATGGGGGAGAAAAAACAACTCTATGTGAAATGTTATGAGGTGTTAATGTATCAAAGTGTTACCCACTAAGAATAACACACAAAACTGCTCAAGTGATTACTGGAAGCTTTTATTACAAAGAGGAGAAGAGGTAGAAGAGACACGGCTGAATGAAGCAGAGGGTGGCTTTGAAGAACAACAGGAGAACTGTCTACACCCCCCCTCCCCCCCTCCCCCCAACTAAACTGCAGACTGAACTACTGGCAAGGAACAGCATTGTGTAACTTTACATGAAACTCTTGGTATAGTCACCAGCCAAATCAACTGATCTGTAATTAGGGCTCAATGCCTAGTAGCTGGTGACTGTCCTTTAAGATTCAGCTCAAATCACACCTCTTCTGTGAAGCCTTCCCTTCCTTACCCCAGCAAGAGAAATTTACTAGTGATTACCATGCTGGTTTTCGGTATTCTGGTATCACGCTATTTTTACAAACCAAAATACTGATATTTCTGTTGGTGTTAGAGCATGAATTCATAATGGGTAGGCAGCTTCGTTTGTCCTGGGCTTTTTCCAATTGCTGGTTCTCTCCAATGCTTCCCGTCCCCAGTCCTTCCCGGCCAACCACTCACCCCAGACACCTTCACAGTAAAGCAGGGAAGCCTCCCAGCTTCTCCTTACCACTCAGCTCCTGCAAGGTCCTTTCTCCTCGCCAAAACCAAAAAAAAAAAGGCCCACACTAGACTTGGGGAAGGGGGAAGATCTCCTGAAGTTGAGGCACCTCTTCCCTGGGGAAGGGTGGCCCAGAGAGAAATCAAAGCTGTATTGAGGCCATGGGCCAGAGCTGAGAAGCTGCCCCATGTCCTGAAAGCCTGACCTGGGAAAGCATCTGAAACGTGGCAAGAAAGCTCCAAAGCTCTGTTGCAATTCTAGATGCCAGAGCAGAGGGCCGAGGTCCAACCCCTTAGGGGTCCGTGGATCTTCATTCTGAATTTTTTTAAAGCAAGAGTTTCAAACCTTTAAAAAGAGACGTGTTGCTAAACATAAGCGTGGCTTTTTGAGCATGCGGAAGAGTGATGCTGTGGGCCACTTACTGTAGCCAAAATGCCTCAGGAAAACATAACGACCCAGTCAGTTTTCTCTTACTTATTCCATGATATATTCATCTGGATTACTCCTTTAAAAATCATTCCTTTAAAATAAAAACGGCGCCTGGAAGGATTAGGTTATCTCTCACGGTGCAGCGGCAGTCAGTAATCTGGTTGTCTTACCGTGCAAACCCACCCACCCTCTGGTGAGTATTCATGCTGTGACAAGTGAGGAAGACCACTGACACCAAAAGGGGTCTGATGACCCAAGAAAGCTCTGGAAATTGTCCTCTCCAAGAAAGGATTTGAACTGAATTTCCTAATTAGGGAAAGCCAGAGGTAGTTTAAACAGCAAATGTTTAGTTTATTAAGGAAGAGACCAAATTGTACAAAAGTATTTTTAACTATCTTGCTCTAAATTATAGTTTTCTTCATATTTACTATATAAGTATTAGTAATTAGCTATTAGTTTTAGCTCACTATTTAAGAATTATTGTAGAAAAATCTGACTGTCCAGTGAAAAAGTATGCCATTATCCTCCTTTCTTAGTTATTCCACACCTCAAGAGCAGCCTATCTGCCTGGAGCACGTACGCATAAACAAGGCATCACAAGTCATCTGAAGTCAGTGAGAAGAGTTGCAAACACAGTGTCCAAGAGAAATTTTAAAACCTCAGATATGTTTTCTTTAAAACCTATAAAGCAAAACCCCAAATCACGGGTATCTTTAAAGACCCTAAATGCTATTCTCCGGTCATTCACTAATCAATAACTATCTTACCCACAAGTTTGATAGGAGCACTACCTCCTGTGGCCCCCTATTTTCTTTAGAAAAGTCAGACCCCTGGGAGCTATTAACACTACAAAAAACTGTAATTGGCAAGGACTTGAGTAGCAAGAAAATTGCAGTTGCTGGGAGGGCCATCCAGTTCCCATGTTTTACAGGTAAGGGAACTGGAACCCAGCCAGGTGAGGTGAGTTACTAACCTAGGGTCACACGGCTACAGCACGGTACTCCTGCCTTCCGGGCTGGTCCTCCTTCCCCAGGTCTCACTGCCTTTCTGAGAGAGAAAAAGCGCTCTTCCCAAGCAGCTCTCTAACTGCTCAGCATGGGTAGTGTCTTTGATCGGGCCCGCCTTGAACAGCTACTAAAACACTGACACATTGCTCTTGGTTAGTTTACCTTAGTTCAACTAAGCGACAAGCTCATACATTGGAGCATTTATCAATAGATCTATGATCCTTAGAGGAAAGAGAACGGAATGAGTTCGCTCCTTTCTGGGGGTCGTCAGGAAAAAGAAAGAGCTGTCCTCCAGCTTCCCTCCTTCCCTGATGTGTCACCCTGTGTCCAGGGCATTCTTCTGTTTGTTACTATAAGCCCTGCAAACGGCGCCCTTTGCCCAAGAGGAAGGTACGTGGGAGAGTAGACAGAACATGAGCCTCAGAACAGAGAAGTCTAGGTTTTAATATTCCCTCTACTGTTTCCTTGCAGTGTAAGTTACTTAGCTTGTCTGACCTACAGTTTCTTCACCTGTAAAATATAAAACATCATAGGGCTTTTGCAAGGATGAAATGAGATTCCATACTTGAAGCTCCTAGTTAGGTGTCTGGTTCACATGAGCTCCTCAAAGAAATGAGTTCCCTTCTCCCCTCTTCTGCTCTTATTATTAAGATTTTAGACAAGTAATTTAACTGGTTAACCTCCCCTACATAATGGAAGATAATATATGCTTCTGATGAAAAGACTATATAAAACAAAATATGATTATTAACCATCAAGATGAATACCTGAAGGCATTCATTCACTTTATAAAATGTGCAAAGGTACCAATTCACTAATAAATACGCTATGGCAGGAGCTTGTCCTAGGGTGCCAATTTGCTGAAGTAAGAGGATGCCAGGGCCAAAGTGCCAAGAACACTGACTAGAGCAGCTAGAGAAGGAAGCTTTTCTAGTTTTCTAGTAGGAATGGTTAGTGCCAAAGTAAAGATCCAAAGAAGGAAAACAGCAAGGAATAAGCAGAGCTACAGGAAACAGCAACAGCACAGGCATACAGTGTCGTAATGGGAAGAGCACGAGAAGCCTGGGCCCCAGAAGCCCTGATCTGGCTCCAGACCTGCCGGGAGAGGGTGTGAGAGTTGGGCAAGTCCTTTAAGGTATCTGAGTATTGATTTTCACTTTGGAAAATGGAGATGGCCATACCTGTCCTATCTAGCCTGCAAAGATAACAATGGAGAATACACTTCTAAAGTCGGAAGTGCAATACACACGTAAAGTGAAAATACTGTTACTAAGCCAGCATACAAAGATAGGAAATAAAAGACTAAAATAAGGAAGCCCCGAAGGGTGATGACAAGACAGTAGGATGGTACCCATCGCCCTGACTAGAGGACACCAAGTGAAGATGCTAAGGAGTTAACACGGAAGGGCTGAGCACTACGTGCCCAGTGCTTGGCAGGTCGGCTGTAACCCACCACGCCAGGGGACAGGGCAGGTGACAAACAGGCACCAGAAACCTTTAAGCCCAAATTCAGCTTAATTTCAAAAAAGGCAATAAAAACACGACAACAGTAATACTCTTACCATTCCTGTCTTTAGAACAGTACAATGGGTCTAGAGGTTGTTCAGTTCCTATCTTTACTGTAATAAGAGACAAATGACAGGGAAATGTGATTCATACTCAAGAACCTAGACTACGGGGTGATAAGCTTTTGTGGAGAGGCCGCCCTGTCTGGTTTGAGCTGGTTGGCTTTCTCTGGGTGACACAGGGTCCACATGGACGACTTACAGAGACAGTCATTTATTGCAAGGACATTTGATAACATAAGGAAGAATAAGAAAGTACTCCATCCGCTCTGCGTTCTTTCTGGCTCCAGTTCCCCTGGCTCCGGGATGTGGAGGGGTTTCACAAGCAATAAAGGAAAGTCGCTCCTACTATTCCAGATAACAATCCAGAATGGAGTGACAGCTCAGCTGCTGTGTGCCCCGCATTTATACGTTGTAGAGAGAAGATATGACCGAGCTCTGGAGGCCTCTTGGTGTATGGACTTCTATTGGCTGAACCGAGCCTGCACAATCTGCTGTGACTGGATCACTGCTGGCCCCCTGCCATCGCCCAGCAAGGCAAGCTGCACAAGTGACAGCCACGGAAGAGAAAGAAGAGGATTGGGTTCTATCCCTCAAAATGTGGCACTGTACACGGCAGGCACTATGGCTTGAGTACATCCAGTTTCCTTGGTAACCTAACTATGTATTGAATGGTTTCTATGGCAAAACATGTCCCAGAGTCCAAATAATCAACATATGCATACAATTTGAAATGTAACTTCTAACTGGGGGGCTTCCCACACTTGAAAAATTAGTAAGCTTGAAAACCAGTCGTGATGACCTCACTGTGGCACCAAAGCAGACGTCTCTGTGCAGCCTGACTTGAAGGGCACAGTGTCAGGGAAGGGGAAAGCCAAACTAGAATGGGCCAGCCTGAGCTATGTGACATTGTCTCTGTGGATGCTACGTCCCAAGAGATGAGATCCTGATCTGAAAGTAACAGGCTAGACAACCACAGAATGAGAGTAAAGTACTTCTGGGACTCCTGGAAATCTCTGCTAAGAACAGGAATAAGAGTCTCAAATAAGCAATCTAACAAAGTGTTCATTTTATAATCTGGAACTCAAAGGAAAAGGTTCTTACTTTCCTTCTCAACTGGGGTGATAGCACCCCCTTAGGGGGCATATGGAAATATATGGGGACATATTAAGTGGTCTCAATATCCGAGGGGCTATTCATGCAGCAGGCAGGGCTAAGGATGCTAAATGTCTTGCCCTGCACAGGACAGGACCATAAAACAAAACGAGTATAACATCCACATTAGAAAATGTGTCCTGTTACCAAAAGAATTTCCTGATGGGAAAAATGATCAATTTCTTACCACTTGTCTTTTCTTCTTTAAAAACAAAAGATAATGGGCTTTCCTGGTGGCGCAGTGGTTGAGAGTCCGCCTACCGATGCAGGGGTCACGGGTTCGTGCCCTGGTCCGGGAGGATCCCACATGCTGCGGAGCGGCTGGGCCCGTAAGCCATGGCCGCTGGGCCTGCACGTCCAGAGCCTGTGCTCCACAATGAGAGAGGCCACAACAGTGAGAGGCCCGCGTATGGCAAAAAAAAGAAAAAACAAAAAACCAAAAGATAAAAAGGGAGGGGGCAAATCTAAATAATATTTTTGAAGTTCTTAATCTGTTTGATGAGGGTGTTATATATCACAGAGATGTGAACTTAAGCAAATGATGTAAAAGAAAGGTAAAAATGACTCGTTAAAATGAAGAAGTAAGCAACTTTAATTTCTAAGAAAGGACAGGGCTCCAAAAAGCTGGTGGGAATAGAGGCTCCATGCCAGGCTTGGTAGGATAAAGCTGCCCTGGGGCCTATTGTAATCTTTGAGTTCAGAACCCTTCAGCCCAAGGTCAGGGTCTATATAGGCCTTCTCTTCACTCTGCAACTAACTGAAAATCTCTAGTTGTCTGGTAAGCAAGCAATAGTGATTATGCAGAAGAACAGTGATTAAGGGCAAAATCCTCCTTTCAGATCTCCAGAAAGGCTTCAAACGATGGGCAGACCCTACTTCATTCTGCAACTAGTCCAATTTCAGGCCCAAGACAATCTGCTGAAATCAGAAGACTCCCTTAGTTCCAGGACTCCCTTTGGGAATCCTGGACACCTTTAAGTCTGGACTGAACTGAAAAGCCCGTATTGGCTTTTCTTAAAATTCCTAGAAGTTCTGGGAATCTGATCCATATAAGAGTTCTTAAGATTAATACCCAAGCTAGGATCACAATGAATTCACTAGAGGGCTGAAGACTTCCCAGCCTAGTTCCAATCAAAAGCCCAGTTCAGCTAAGATCTCACAGGCTGAGCAGCATTCAGAGTCACTCAATAGTTCTAGCCTGTCAGGAGTCTAAGGTGGTCCACTGACGGGAATGGCTGTCATAGTCATCATGACATTCTCATGTCTATTCTTATATTTCCCCCACTAGCTTGCCCTACATGAATTCAGGAGACTGATATTACCTATGGTCCTGGTGGATAGTATCTGGAGTGGAATTTTCAAACACTGGGGTCTCCAAACACTTCAAGAGGAGGAGGCACATGATGCTGCTGACTGGGATGACAGTAATAATAAAACAGGAATTTACTACGTATCTAATGTGCGCTATGCTAAATAAACCCTTTATATACATTCTCTCATTCAATCCTGACAAAAATTCCATGAGGATTACAGATGAAGAAACCGAGTGACAGAGAAATAATTTACACTAGTTCACATAACCAGAGAGTCGCAGTCAGGCAGCAAACCCAAATCTGTCTTATCGTGAAGCAGTGCTCTTAACCAGTGCCTGCCTTTATATTTCACTAGAGACTTAATCCCGATGGGAGAGGGAGGTGGCCAGAAGAGAGGTAAAGTAGCTATGGAGAGCAGAGGGGAAGATTCTGTTTTTGACTCAACTACATTTATCTCTCAAGAATTGAGAAGTGGGGCAAAAGGCAGAATCAGACCTTGGGCCCTGTTGGTCTTCGAGCTACGTTAGTCCTTGGAACTAAACTGTTGGGGGACCCTTCCAAAAAAGGCTATAAAAATCAGCCCAGAAATGTAAACATGCAAAACTGCTCTGCTCAACAAAGTCTGTGAGGAGACTGAAGACTGACTAGGAAATATGTGTCTGTGGAATGGAAAGTAGGAAAAAGCTACAAAAGGAGAAACACAATTTAAATATGGTATCAAGTGGAGACCGTGGTCTTTTTCCCTGAGAGTATGGGAGGACAGAAAGTAGACAGACGGTGAACTGGAGAGACTCTAAAAGCGAGCTGGCTATACAGCACCCATGGCATGTAAGTACTAGAGGTTGTGAATAAGACATAAAAAGGGTAATAACTGGAGAGTACGATAGGGTCCAAGAGTTTATTTCAGTTTCTACCCACTGTGCATGACCTAGGCGTCACAACCTTCATATCAATATATAATAAAGGAAAACAGTTCAATACTGTGAATAAAAGATATTTCTAAGGCTTAGCACAGGTACAAATAGACTCTTGAAAGTTCCTGAAGGATAATAGTAGACTGGTGGTTCTCAACTGGGAGTGATTTTGCATCTCCTGCCGTCCCTCATCCAGGGGACACTATAGACATTATTGATGTCATGACTGGGGGATTGGTGGGAGCTACTGACATCGACTGTGTAGAGGTCAGGGATGCTGCTAAACATCTTTCATTGAACAGGAAAGCCCCTCACAGAAAAGAATTATCCAGCTCCAAATGTCAACAGTGCTAAGGTTCAGAAACTCTAGAAGATGAGAGAGATTAAGCAAAGTACTTCAGACAATTACCAAATGTTCAGAGCCCAGCAAAAGTAGCACTTATTATATGCAGAACACAGGCTCCACCAAAAAGTACATAAATCATCAAATATATGGTAGATTTCTTCCAATATGATTCTTTTCCACTTTTTTAAAAATTAATTTTAATTTCATAATTGAAATGCTTAGATTCACCCTGAAGAAAATTAAAGCATTACCAACAGTCTAAAGTTCCCTTTGATCTGTACCCTCAGTCCTGTGAGAGTCAAACTGCCTAGTCTCAAACCACAGTCCCACCACTTGCTAGGCAGGTGACTCAGCAAGGTTCTGACCCTCTCTGAATTCCAGTTTCATCATCTAGAAGATGGGGACAACAGTAGTAGCCAACTTTATAGGGATGTTGTAAGGACCAAATGAGTTAATGGGTATAGCATACTAAAAACTTGTGACATAAGTACTCATTAAGCATCAGCTATCATTAGTATCCAGGACACACACACCCCCATATACACACACACTCACTTGTAGAGAACATAAACTATGATTTTCATGTTTAGGTTTTTTTTAACATAAAAGTGTACGATTCTGCTCATCTTTCTGATATTTGCTCTTTTTTTTCAACTCAGAAAACTTTCCACGTGAGCAAATAGAAATCTACCTAGTCCTTTACTGCTTCATTCTATGCCAAAGTATTTTAAGTCACTTCCCTACTGTTGACCATTTCAGCTGTTTCTATCGTTTGGACCCTTAATGTTAAATTCTCCACTGAGCGAGAACAAGCAGGGCCAAGTTTATCTGCACCCTTAAGAAAGAGTGTGCAAAAAGTAAATGAACAGTCACTAACAGAGTAGAAATAACAAAAGCCAATCACCATAACAAATGATACCTACCAACAAATATTTTGAAGGGTTTCCTTATTGTATGAACAGAAAAATCTAAGATTAAAAAATAATAATACGCTCTACAATTTGTTTTTTCCCAAGGAATCCTAGATGATAGCATAATTAATAAATCCTCAAAAGCTTTCAAAATAATTTTCTTTGGCTTTAGCACACGTATTATATTGGTCACGTCAAACTCTGAAAAAATCGAAGTTAAGAAAAAAGCACTAGGTGAGAGGAGGAAATGGAAACGTGGAAGTATTATCACCGTTTTTTCATAAACTTTTCTCAGAGAAACACAGCTATAAAAATGTGTTCCAGGATGAAAACCTGGCACAAAACAATCCAATCTTACATCATCCTTTTTAAAGATTGGGGTGAAGTAGGGAAAGGAAGGATTAAAAAGTGGGAGGGAAAAGCTCTTTGCATGTAGGAAAGAAAAGGGTTGTCGGTAAAATAAACTTTCCACTGATGTACAACTTCTTTAAATGAATGGTTTGGTTTAGCTGAAACTTAGCAAGGTAACAGATTTTAGTCTTTTTCAGGAATGGGGAGTCACCTTCAAGATGGTGGAGGAAAAAGACATGGAGATCACCTTCTTCCCCACAAATACATCAAAACTACATCTACATGTGGAACAACTCCTACGGAACACCTACTGAACGCTGGCAGAAGACCTCAGACTTCCCAAAAGCCGTGTGGCTGACAGGGTCTTGGTGCTCTGGCCAGGTGTCAGGCTTGAGCCTCTGAGGTGGGAGAGACAAGTTCAGGACATTGGTCCACCAGAGACCTCTCAGCCCCAAGTAATATCAAATGGGGAAAGCTCTCCCACAGATCTCAATCTCAATGCTAAGAACCAGCTCCACTCAACGACCAGCAAGCTACAGTGCTGGACACCCTATGCCAAACAACTAGCAAGACAGGAACACAACCCCACCCATTAGCAGAGAGTCTGCTTAAAATCATAATAAGGTCACAGACACCCCAAAACATACCACCGGACGTGTTCCTGCCCACCAGAAAGACAAGATCCAGCTTCTTCAACCAGAACACAGGCACCAGTCCCCTCCACCAGGAAGCCTACACAACCTACTGAACCAACCTTACCCACTGGGAGCAGACACCAAAAACAACGGGAACTATGAACCTACAGCCTGTGAAAAGGAGACCCCAAACACAGTAACTTAAGCAAAATGAGAAGACAGAGAAATACACAGCAGATGAAGGAGCAAGGTAAAAACCCACCAGACCAGAAAAGGGAAGAGAAAATAGGCATTCAACCTGAAAAAGAATTCAGAGTAATGATAGTAAAGATGATCCATACAGTGGAGAAAAGACAGCCTCTTCAATAAGTGGTGCTGGGAAAACTGGACAGCTACATGTAAAAGAATGAAATTAGAACACTCCCTAACACCATACACAAAAATAAACTCAAATGGATTAAAGACCTAAAGGTAAGGCCAGACACTATAAAACTCTTAGAGGAAAACACAGACAGAACACTCCATGACATAAATCACAGCAAGATCCTTTTGGACCCACCTTCTAGAGAAATGGAATTAAAAACAAAAATAAACAAATGGGACCTAATGAAACTTAAAAGCTTTTGCACAGCAAGGGAAACCATAAACAAGATGAAAAGACAACCCTCAGAATGGGAGAAAATTTGCAAATGAAGCAATTGACAAAGGATTAATCTCCAAAACATACAAGCAACTCATGCAGCTCAATATCAAAAAAAAAACAACCCAATCGAAAAATGGGTAGAAGACATAAACAGACATTTCTCCAAAGAAGATATTCAGATTGCCAACAAACACATGAAAGAATGCTCAACATCATTAATCATTACAGAAATGCAAATCAAAACTACAATGAGATATCATCTCACACCGGTCAGAATGGCCATCATCAAAAAATCTACAAACAATAAATGCTGGAGAGGGTGTGAAGAAAAGGGAACCCTCTTGCACTGTTGGTGGGAATGTAAATTGACACAGCCACTATGGAGAACAGTATGGAGTTTCCTTAAAAAAACTAAAAATAGAACTACCATACGACCCAGCAATCCCACTACTGGGCATATACCCTGAGAAAACCATTATTCAAAAAGTCATGTACCACAGTGTTCATTGCAGCTCTATTTACAATGCCAGGACATGGAATCAGCCTAAGTGTCCGTCCACAGATGAATGGATAAAGAAGATGTGGCACATATATACAATGGAATATTACTCAGCCATAAAACAGAATGAAACTGAGTTATTTGTAGTGAGGTGGATGGACCTAGAGACTGTCATACAGAGTGAAGTAAGTCAGAAAGAGAAAAACAAATACCATATGTTAACACATATATATATATAGAATCTAGAAAAAAAAATGGTCAGAAGAACCTAGGGGCAGGATGGTAATAAAGATGCAGACCTACTAGACAAAGGACTTGAGGATACGGGGAGGGGGAAGGGTAAACTGGGACAAAGTGAGAGAGTGGCATGGACTTATATCTACTACCAAATGTAAAATAGATAGCTAGTGAGTGGGAAGCAGCCACATAGCACAGGAGGATCAGCTCGGTGCTATGTGACCACCAAGAGGGGTGGGATAGGGAGGATGGGAGGGAGGGAGATGCAAGAGGGAAGAGATATGGGGACATATGTATATGTATAACTGATTCACTTTGTTATAAAGCAGAAAATAACACACCATTGTAAAGTAATTAAACTCCAATAAAGATGTTAAAAAAAAAAAAAGATGATCCAAAATCTTGGAAATAGAATGGAGAAAGTACAAGAAACGTTTAACAAGGACCAAGAAGAACTAAAGAGCAAACAATGATGAACAACACAATCAATTAAATTAAAATTCTCTAGAAGGAATCAATAGCAGAATAACTGAGGCAGAAGAATGGATAAGTGACCTGGAAGATAAAATAGTGGAAATAACTACCACAGAGCAGAATAAAGAAAATAGAATGAAAAGAATTGAGGACAATCTAAGAGACCTCTGGGACACCATTAAATGCACCAACATCTGAATTATAGGGGTCCCAGAAGAAGAAGAGAACAAAAAAGGAACTGAGAAAATATCTGAACAGATTATCGTTGAAAACTGCCCTAATATGTGAAAGGAAATAGTCAATCAAGTATGGGAACGCAGAGAGTCCCATACAGGATAACTCCAAGGAGAAACATGCCAAGACACATATTAATCAAACTATCAAAAATTAAATGCAAAGAAAAAATATTAAAAGCAGCAAGGGAAAAGCAACAATTAACACACAAGGGAATCCCCATAAGGTTAACAGCTGATCTTTCAGCAGAAACTCTGCAAGCCAGAAGGGAGTGGCAGGACATATTGAAAGTGATGAAAGGGAAAAACTTACAACCAAGATGATTCTACCCAGCAAGGATCTCATCCAGAGTTGACAGAGAAATTAAAACCTTTACAGACAAGCAAAAGCGAAGAGAATTCAGCACCACCAAACCAGCTTTACAACAAATGCTAAAGGAACTACTCTAGGCAGAAAACACAAGAAAAAGAAAAGACTTACAATAACAAACCCAAAACAATTAAGAAAATGGTAATAGGAACATACATATCGATAACTACCTTAAATGTAAATAGATTAAATGCTCCAACCAAAAGACACAGACTGGCTTAATGGATACAAAAACAAGACCCGTACATATGCTGTCTACAAGAGACCCACTTCACACCTAGGGACACATACAGAATGAAAGTGAGGGGATGGAAAAAGACATTTCATGTAAATGGATATCAAAAGAAAGCTGGGGTAGCAATTCTCATATCAGAAAAAATAGACTTTAAAATAAAGACTATTACAAGAGACAAAGAAGGACACTACATAATGATCAAGGGATCGATCCAAGAAGAAGATACAAAAATTGTAAATATTTATGCACCCAACATAGGGGCACCTCAATACATAAGGCAAATGCTAACAGCCATAAAAGGGGAAATCAACAGTAACACAATAATAGTAGGGGATTTTAACACCCTACTTTCACCAATGGACAGATCATCCAAAATGAAAATAAATAAGGAAACACAAGCTTTAAATGACACATTAAACAAGATGGACTTAACTGGTATTTATGGGACATTCCATCCACAAACAGCAGATAACACTTTCTTGTCAAGGGCTCATGGAACATTCTCCAGGATAGATCATATCTTGGGTCACAAATCAAGCCTTGGTAAATTTAAGAAAATTGAAATCATATCAAGTATCTATTCCAAACAAAACGCTATGAGACTAGATATCAATTACAGGAAAAAACTGTAAAAAATACAAACACATGGAGGCTAAACAATACACTAATAAATAACCAAGAGATCTCTGAAGAAATCAAAGAGGAAATCAAAAAAATACCAAGAAAGAAATGACAATGAAAACACGATGACCCAAAACCTATGGGATGCAGCAAAAGCAGTTCTAAGAGGGAAGTATATAGCAATACAATCCTACCTCAAGAAACAACAAACATCTCAAATAAACATCCTAAGTTTACACCTAAAGCAATTAGAGAAAGAAGAACAAAAAATCCCCAAAGTTAGCAGAAAGAAAGAAATCATCAAGATCAGATCAGAAATAAATGAAAAAGAAATGAAGGAAACGATAGCAAAGATCAATAAAACTAAAACCTGGTTCTTTGAGAAGATAAACAAAATTGATAAACTATTAGCCAGACTCATCAAGAAAAAAACGGAGAAGACTCAAATCAATAGAAATAGAATTGAGAAAGGAGAAGTAACAACTGACACTGCAGAAATACAAAGGATCATGAGAGATTACTACAAGCAGCTATACGCCAATAAAATGGACAACCTGAAAGAAATGGACAAATTCTTAGAAAAGCACAATCTTCTGAGACTGAACCAGGAAGAAATAGGAAACATAAACAGGCCAATCAGAAGCAGTGAAATTGAAACTGTGATTAAAAATCTTCCAACAAACAGGGGCTTCCCTGGTGGCACAGTGGTTGAGAGTCCGCCTGCCGATGCAGGGGACACGGGTTCGTGCCCCGGTCCGGGAAGATCCCACGTGCCGCAGAGTGGCTGGGCCCGTGAGCCATGGCCGCTGAGCCTGCGCGTCTGGAGCCTGTGCTCCGCAATGGGAGAGGCCACAACAGTGAGAGGCCCGCGTACCGCAAAAAAAAAAAAAAAAAAAAAAAATCTTCCAACAAACAAAAGCCCAGGACCACATGGCTTCACAGGTGAATTTTATCAAACATTTAGAGAAGAGCTAACACCTATCCTTCACAAACTCTGCCAAAACACAGCAGAGGGAGAAACACTCCCAAACTCCTTTTACAGGACCACCATCACCCTGATACCAAAACCAGACCAAGATGTCACAAAGAAAGAAAACTACAGGCCAATATCACTGATGAACATAGATGCAAAAATCCTCAGCAAAATACTAGCAAACAGAATCCAACAAAACATTAAAAGGCTCATACACCATGATCAAGTCGGATTTATCCCAGGAATGCAAGGATTCTTCAATATATGCAACTCAATCAATGTGACACACCATATTAACAAATTGAAGGAGAAAAACCATATGATCATCTCAATAGATGCAGAAAAAGCTTTTGACAAAATTCAACACCCATTTATGATAAAAACCCTCCTGAAAGTAGGCAAAGAGGGAACTTACCTCAACATAATAAAGGCCATATATGACAAACCTACAGCCAACGTCGTTCTCAATGGTGAAAAACTGAAACAATTTCCACTAAGATCAGGAAAAAGACAAGGTTGCCCACTCTCACCACTATTATTCAACATAGTTTTGGAAGTTTTAGCCACAGCAATCAGAGAAGAAAAAGAAATAAAAGGAATCTAAATTGGAAAAGAAGAAGTAAAACTGTCACTGTTTGCAGATGACATGATACTATACATACAGAATCCTGAAGATGCTACCAGAAAACTACTAGAGCTAATCAATGCATTTGATAAAGTAGCAGGACACATAATTAATGCACAGAAATCTCTTGCATTCCTATATACTAATGATGAAAAATCTGAAAGAGAAATTAAGGAAACACTCCCATTTACCACTGCAACAAAAAGAATAAAATGCCTAGGAATAAACCTACCTAAGGAGACAAAAAACTTGTATGCAGAAAACTATAAGACACTGATGAAAGAAATGACACATGATACAAACAGATGGAGAGATATAGCACATTCTTGGATTGGAAGAATCAACATTGTGAAAATGACTATACTACCCAAAGCAATCTACAGATTCAATGCAATCCCTATCAAACTACCAATGGCATTTTTCAGAGAACTAGAACAAAAACTTGCACGATTTGTATGGAAACACAAAAGACCTCGAAGCCAAAGCAATCTTGAGAAAGAAAAATGGAGCTGGAGGAATCAGGCTCCCGGACTTCAGACAGTACTACAAAGCTACAGTAATCAAGACGGTATGGTACTGGCACAAAAACAGAAAGATAGATCAATGGAACAGGATAAAAGCCCAGAGATAAACCCACGCACATATGGTCACGTTATCTTTGATAAAGGAGCCAAGAATATACAATGGAGAAAAGACAGCCTCTTCAGTAAGTGGTGCTGGGAAAACTGGACAGCTACATGTAAAAGAATGAAATTAGAACAGTCCGTAACACCATACACAAAAATAAACTCAAAGTGCATTAAAGACCTAAATGTAAGGCCAGACACTATCAAACTCTTAGAGGGAAACAAAGGCACAACACTCCATGACATAAATCACAGCACGAACCTTTTTGACCCACCTTCTAGAGAAATGGAAATAAAAACAAAAATAAACATATGGGACCTAATGAAACTTAAAAGCTTTTGCACAGCAAAAGAAGCCATAAACAAGACGAAAAGACAACCCTCAGAATGGGAGAAAATATTTGCAAATGAAGCAACTGACAAAGGATTAATCTCCAAGATATACAAGTAGCTCAATATCAAGAAAACAAACAACCCAGTCCAAAAATGGGCAGAAGGCCTAAGTAGACATTTCTCCAAAGAAGATATACAGATTGCCAACAAACACAAGAAAGGATGCTCAACATCATTAATCATTAGAGAAATGCAAATCAGAACTACAATGAGGTATCACCTCACACGGTCAGAATGGCCATCATCAAAAAATCTACAAACAATAAATGCTGGAGAGGGTGTGGAGAAAAGGGAACCCTCTTGCACTTTTTTTGGGAATGTAAATTGACACAGCCACTATGGAGAACAGTATGGAGTTTCCTTAAAAAACTAAAAATAGAACTACCATATGACCCAGCAATCCCACTACTGGGCATATACCCTGAGAAAACCATAATTCAAAAAGAGTCATGTACCACAATGTTTATTGCAGCACTATTTACAATAGCCAGGACATGGAAGCAACCTAAGTGTCCATCCACAGATGAATGGATAAAGAAGATGTGGCACATATATACAATGGAATATTACTCAGCCATAAAAAGAAACGAAATTGAGTTATTTGTAGTGAGGTGGATGGACTTACAGTCTGTCCTACAGATTGAAGTAAGTCAGAAAGAGAAGAACAAATACTGTATGCTAACACATATATATGGAACTTAAAAACAAGAAAAAAGAAAAAAAATGGTTCTGAAGAACCTAGGGGCAGGACAGGAATAAAAGCACAGAAGTAGCAAATGGACTTGAGGACACGGGGAGGGGGAAGGGTAAGCTGGGACAAAGTGAGAGAGTGGCATGGACGTATATACACTACCCAGTGTAAAACAGATAGCTAGTGGGAAGCAGTCACATAGCATAGGGAGATCAGCTCGGTGCTTTGTGACCACCTAGAGGGGTGGGATAGGGAGGGTGGGAGGGAGACGCAAGAGGGAGGAGATATGGCGATATATGTATAGCTGATTCACTTTGTTATAAAGCAGAAAGTAACTCACCACTGTAAAGCAATTATACTCCAATAAAGCTGTTAAAAAAAAAAAAAAGAATGACCTCTATTTTGTTGAAGCCCTCTATAAAAGATAATGTTCACAGAGAAGATGTCCATTCCCTGTTACGGTCCTATTTACGATATTATGTTAACTCATCATTTGTTTTGTTTAAAACTAAAGGCTTCTCCATTCATTAAAGTTATCAGTGCTGCTAGTGAAAGACAGCATGTCTGAATTTTAATAAGTCCAGAAAAAATCCAGTAAAATTATTAGCCCTGAATTATGAGATTCAAAATCAGACATACCAGGATCAAATCACATGCTCTTTAATAAAATGTCACAAAGTAAAATCTGAAACATGGTGTTAGACCTTTCTTCCAACAACAGTATAAGGGGTTCCACTTTATATATAAATTTTATACACTAAGAACCTTAGTCATTACCTACTCATGCCAAACACTTGTAATCAAGAACCATGCCATTACTTTTTGGTACTAAATAATTACCCTTTGAAATCATGTTGTGGATATAACAAACCATACACATTTTCAGGGAGAAGACGAGATAGAATGACTTTATTTTTAAAACCCAACTGACTTATCCCCCTATCAACACCCACACTCTGCTCTGTAAACTAAGTAAAAGATATATTAATGTAATAGACCAATTCACAGATCATGGAGATAGAAACATATTGAGAAACATGAGAACCAGTGGAACGTCTGAGAGCTAGAAGCACTGGGACAGAAGTGCTATGAACCACATGAGCTTCATGGAGGTCAAGGCCTAAACACAAGAGGAAAGCTCCCAAGTGTCAGGGCTCAATACCCTGGATCCTTGCTCCTGGAGTACCTCTGTCCCCACCGTGAGCTAAACTAAGAAACCTAGATGTTTGTGTTGGGCAGAGAGGAGTGCAAGTGGCAGGGTCTTCGTGAATCAGTCATTCCACTGTGAGCCAAAATAATAAGGTTAAAAGGTGCTTCCTAACATAATGATATGTTAGCTATTTTGAGAGCAAGAAAGCAGTTAAAATGTGCTCTTACTGAAGCAAATATCAATCAACAAGAACAAAAGAATTCTTAGAAAAATGGTCATTCATTATATACCCCTTATAGCGAACGTTCCCAATCTGTTGTCTTCATGACACTATAGGGCCTTAGACTTACAGGTTTACTAATTTATTGGACACCAAGCATCTGAGGACCAAATAAATGCTGTGTGTGTGTGTGTGTGTGTGTGTGTGTATGAGAGAGAGATATCACATACATAAAAATATGTATGTGTATATACATATATGTATACGCACACCTACATGCATATATATACATATATATCCACAAATACACAGCATATACAAGTGTATATATGTATCCATTGTTCAAATATATATATAACCTGTTGTGATTAAAAAAATATAAGTTCATTTAAAAGGCATTTAATTCATCACTTATTAACATGAAATGCTAAAAGTATTACTTCTATCTGCATAGGTCTGTGGAATGTTTTTTTAGTTTATTTTCTACTCACGGTAAAATTCAGTCTTTGTGATGCACAGTTCTATGAGTTTTGACAAATGCATAGATTTGTATATCCACCACCACAATCATGATACAGAACAAGTCCATCATCCTAAAAAATTCTCCTGTGCTGACTCCTTGTAGTCAAGCCTTCCTTCCACCCTCATGTAAAAGGTTTTGACATTAAAGATCGTTCTTCACACTTGGAAGGAATGGGGATAAGTGCCTCATAGCACAGATGACCATCTTTTTCATAATTTCATTTTTTACACACTAGTTTCTACTTCCACCCAGTTACTGACAAAAAGGATTAAAAAGGAAGTTAACTGAAACAACAAGATAGGAAGAAATAGACTTGGAGGAGTTCAGACTTCAAGACAGTATGAAGAAAAAAATGCTAGAACTTGAGGATATACTAGATTAGGTAGGTAGTTAAAAAAAAAAGGCATATGCCTGGGAGATATGGGGAAAAGCAACAAGTTGGATAAAGCTGGTGAGTGATCATTTATGAGGGAAGGGGATGAACTTGGCTTTTAAGCAAGAGGATGATGAGAGCAGACTTGTTCTTGGAAGTCCACTCCGCCTGCAGCGTGGCAACTAGATGGAAAAGGGGAAGGAGTGGGTGCAGGAGACCACTCAGAACAGTATTTCAATAGTCTGATGGAGAGATGACAATGGCTCAGCTAAGTTATCTGAAAGGATAGAGGTTTACTAAAGAACACAAGAAGTAAAGAAAAACAGGAAAGAGTTTCAACAGCTACACAGCAGAATATCAGTGGAATATCATTCAGAGCACATCTACAATCATAGTCGACCCTGTGGAAACCAGAACAATCAAGACACAAGGCAGAAGAACATCTTCGCAATATGGCCACTAGATAACCTAGAGTCCTCTTGCTACAACACACCTAAAAATGTTGGATATAAAGTTTTAAACAGGGCTTCCCTGGTGGCGCAGTGGTTGAGAGTCTGCCTGCCGATGCCGGGGACATGGGCTCGTGCCCCGGTCCAGGAAGATCCCACATGCCGCGGAGCAGCAGGGCCTGTGAGCCATGGCCGCTGAGCCTGCATGTCCAGAGCCTGTGCTCCGCAACAGGAGAGTCCACAACCGTGAGAGGCCCGCGTACCGCCAAAAAAAAAAAAAAAAAAAAAAGTTTTAAACAAATACAGCTACACTTATAAAAAAAATTAAGGAGAATCCCCAGAAGTACCTGTCCCTGGTTGCATCGCCTGTGGTTCACGTGTCTGGGATATGTGGTACACAGGGGCTGGGAGTATGGTGGGTGCTGAGCTCCTCACACAGGACAATGTAGCAGGCAGTTTTCTAGCCTGTTCAGTAAAGAGATACTAAGAGTGTTTAAGCAAGGCAGTGACATGGACGGAGTTCTGCTTTTGAAAGATTAATCTGCAAAGAGTTAGGAACATAGAGGCTTGAAACAGGGCTGGGAGGAAGGGTGAGGAGATAAATGTGAGAGACACCATCGAGGCAACATCAAGTGGCAGTTTAGATACAGGAAACAATGGCAGGAAGAAGGTCAGAAATAGGTTTCATGGCTGTGCTCAGTAGAAGGACAGTTAAGTCATTAATGAAAATAAGAACATAGGAGAAGAGGAGATTTTGAGGAAGGGGAGACGGGCAATGTTAGATGATAATTTGCACTTTAGATATTAAATCTGAAGCTTCCATGATTGTTTCAGCATGAGATAGTATAGAAGGCAATTAACAATGAAGAAATGAAATCTAGAACAAGGATCCTTAAATGAAGTTTATAAATTGGCTTCAGGGGCAGGTGTGTTGCTTTCAGAACTTTATTTGAACTTTCTGTGTCTGTACATTTTTCTGGGGTAAAGTCCGTGACTCTCCAAGATTGTCAAGGAGGTTGGTGTCAATCTGCTATTCCTTTACACATAATGTGTCAATTTCAGATACTTTTCCTCTTTGCTGTTCAGATGATGTATCTAGGTGTCAATTTCTTTTTATTTAGCCTGTTTGAGATTCCTTGTACTTCTTCTATTTGGTGCCTTCCATCAGTTCTGGAACATTCAGACTATTTTCTCTTCCGCTTTCTTATTTCTTTGTTTCCGCCTATAACACAGCTTAATGTTTTCATGAACTACCCACTCTTTATCTCAGACCTTTCACTGAGGAATATTTTCCTACTTGTGAATAAATATAAATGAACACTGACTGCATGTAATGATCAGTGCTCAGAGCTTCGCTGTTGAGATGTACTGTTAAATTGAAAATCATAAGGTTCTCGTCTTCATTACAGAAAAAAACTCTGCACAAAATCCTTGAGATGTTTAGTAGAAAGGTGCTAGGCCTCAGCTTTTAAATGAGGACACATTATATCTTACAGCTTTAAGCTAATCATTATGCTATAGAGAGAACAGCATTTGAAAGAAACAAGACACAGAACTGCTCAAAGACACAAAATAAATCTAACACAGAGCTTAGGGGTCCAACAAGTTTAAGAAACATGTACCAGGGAGATTTAAGGTATCACAGACTGATATACATCTTCTTTCTAAATGTCTATTGTCTGCCTAAAAAGAAAGCTAGATAAAAACATTAATCTATCACTAACTTAGGCAGCTGGGGGGACAGGAGTTCTGCACCAGAATGTTTCCAAAAATATGGTATTTGGGGACTGATCGATTTTTTTCCCTGAACTAAATTCCATTCTGGTCTTTTTTATAATGTTTCCAAGTGCAGGCTGAGCTCTTGATCTTTTGGGAGGCACAGGCAAGACAAAAGGCCAAACTCACTAATGAAAACTTGCTGAACTTACTCTTCAGAATTCCATTCTAAGTCACGAAGAACCCTTCTGGCCCTGCTCCCGGACTAGTAAAATGAACATCTCAAGTCCCTAGAGACTAAGATAGCTCACTCCACTAAAACCAAATACACATCTCTCCTGACAGCTGGTTGTCTTAGCATACTCTGGACTATATATTTATCAAAGAGAAAAAAAAACCCACTCCAGGAGCACAATATTTATTATAGGATTATCTCAGTGACTCAAGCAAACGTAAGTAAGGCTAAATTAAACCATGTTTACTATGATGTTCTATTACTTAAATCCTGACACAAAATCATCCCAAGAGATCTGGGGTCTCATTTCTTGAGACAGTTGATACAGCTTTAAAAATAAAAGGCAAGATTTACTTTTCTTTTAAATCTACCTGAGTTTAGTTGCACAGTTTCTTTAATTATTCTAAAAAATCTTTTGAGCATCTAAAATGAAAATTCCCCATCCTGTTAAGATGTTGTGGGAGGGGGAAGGGTGAGCTGTGACAAAGCGAGAGAGAGGCATGGACATATATACACTACCAAACGTAAGGTAGATAGCTAGTGGGAAGCAGCCGCATAGCACAGGGATATCAGCTCGGTGCTTTGTGACCGCCTAGAGGGGTGGGATAGGGAGGGTGGGAGGGAGGGAGACGCAAGAGGGAAGAGATATGGGAACATATGTATATGGATAACTGATTCACTTTGGTATAAAGCAGAAACTAACACACCATTGTAACGCAATTATACCCCAATAAAGACGTTAAAAAAAAAAAGATGTTGCATTCGGTATCAAATTTAAATAAAATCACAAAATATTGAATTTGCTCATTGCTTTAAAAAAACTTATTTTATCTGATTTATCTGAATTTAATATCCATAATCTCATGAAATCTCACCCATAATTCTAAGTATTACTTTAATATTCAGTTCTCCCCACCCCCTTTCTCTAGGCCCTTTAGTCAAATTTCCGCTTATCCCAGTCTTTGTGGATTACAGGCTATCCAAATGTTCCAAGTGACCATGTCTGTGGCCAGACACACTGTGGGGGTAAAGGCAGGGAAAGAGAGGCTGGAAAGGCCACAGCAGGAGTAGATGACAGGTCACATTAGATCAGAAGCATATGTACCACTTCCAGGATTCAGCTGATAAGCCACTCCTACAAAATAAAGCTCCACCTCTCAGAAACAAGGCCAGGGTTCCCAGGGAAACAAGCCTCCTGGCTCGCCACAAAGCACAGCAACAAGAAACAACAATGGAAACCACTTGCCTTTGCAGGCACAGGGATCCAACAGGTCCACCAGGGAGTCCAATATGTGGCGACTGTGGCTGAGCTCACGTGGGACCCAAGGGCAGGGCCAGCTTGGCAGGAGGTGGGCTGTGGCTCACCAACCCTCAATTGCTGGAAAAAGAAGCCCGCCCTTATAGAGTTTAGAGTCCAGGGAAACAGGATGATAATAGAGGCACAAACACAGGAGGGGAGAGTGCAGTCATGCTGGAGAGGCAGGTGGTGGTGGGCAGAAAAGTTCCACGGAGAAGGTGGCGATGGAGAAGAATAAAGAGGACAGACCCTATAGGAGAGGAAAATAAATTCAATGTTCTAGTATAAGAAGCAGTCCAAGCAAAGATACAACAATGAAAAAAGTACAAAGGGTGTTCACAGGAAATCACACACAAAAAACCAGCTTGGCTGAACAACAGGAAATATATAGAAGCCAGATCAGGGTGGAAAGGCAAGCTGGGATTAAAACAGAGAATACTTTGGATGGTGAGAGAGCTGTGCTTAATTCAGTTGGTAACAGGGAGACACTGGTGGTGTGGAGCAAGGAAAGGACACTACATGACCGGAACTTACTTCAAGAAGATAGTGAGAGTTTTGTGCAAAATAAACTGAAATAGGAGGAAAAGTTACAAGGCCATCAGGAGACATGGCAATTGAAGGACTGAAGTGAAATGACAGGAGGAATGACAAAAGTAGAGACATTGTGGAGACAGGGTTTCTAGTATAAAACAGCGGGCTGGCTATTGCCCTTGAGATGCAGCACCTGGGCACCGAAGACCATGCGAGTGCTGTGAACAGAAAGAAGGCCGTGAAGCAGAAAACACTCATCTACTGGAGGAATGATGAGTTTGGTTTTAGACACTCTGAATCTGAGGTGTCAACTGAACGCACAAAAGGATGTATCTATCAAGTGGCTAGAAAAGCAGATCTGTAAACAGGGAGAAAAGCTGGGATTAGAAATAGGGATTTGAGGGTCATCCACAAAGAGGCGAGGCCATGAAAGAGGCCTAGGGGTGGAATCAGGGAAACATAATTTAGTATAATTTAATGGGTTGGAAAAGGAAGTAAAGGCAGTGAAGGATGCTAGGAAGGGTCTAAGAATTCCAGGTTTTAGAGGGAAAAAGATGTATTATAAAACTCATGCTAGACTATTCACAACAGCCAAGACATGGAAACAACCTAAATGTTCATCGACAGATGAATGGATAAAGAAATTGTCGTACATATATACAATGGAATACTACTCAGCAATAAAAAGGAATGAAATAAGGCCATTTGCAGCAACATGGATGGACCTAGAGATTATCATACTAAGTGAAGTAAGTCAGAAGGAGAAAGACAAATACCATATGATATCACTTATATGTGGAATCTAGAATATGACACAAATGAACCTATCTACAAAACAGAAACAGACTCACGGACATAGAGAACAGACTTGTGGTTGCCAAGGGGGAGGGGGTTGGGGGAGGGATGGAGTGGGAGGTTGGGGGTTAGCAGATGTGAGCTTTTATATACAGAATGGATAAACAACAAGGACCTACTGTATAGCACAGGAAACTATATTCAATATCCTATGATAAACCATAATGGAAAATAATATAAAAAAAGAATGTATATATATGTATAACTGAGTCACTTTGCTGTACAGTAGAAATTAACACAACATTGTAAATCAACTATACTTCAATTAAAAAAAAACCTCATGCTAGGAATATTATCATGAAGATCAGATGGGATGCTAAATCTTAAAGCAATTTGAACATTTCAAAGCACAAAACAAATACATTTTTATTGTTACAGTATTACATGTTTAATCTCTAGAAAAGCCACACTGCATTGGAAGTGTCACACTTCCAAAGTTTTCCAAAGTCCCCTCCTCACAAATTGATTGGAAATGTGATCTCCTCCTCTTCCCTTGAAGTCTTTCAGTAGTTAATGTCTTTTCTTAGGTGTTTATACAACTCAAGAAGCACTAACTGAACATCAACCATGAGTCACACACTACAGTAGGCACTTTCATATATATCCCACCTTGGAGTGGATGAAACTGCAGCCTAAGATGTATCCCCCTTTACAGAAGATGAAATGAGGCTCAAAAAGGTTAAGTATCTTGAGCAAGACTGCCAGCTCGCAAGTGGAGGAGCAGAGGGCTTCTAATGCCAAATCTAATCGTGCTTTTTCTATATACAAGTTGGAACGTGTCATATTTGTTCTTACCTCCCTTACTGATTATAAGCAAACTAAGGGCATAAGCCATATCTCATTTTGAAGCATCTAGCAAAGGGCCTTACACTTGGTCACTTTTCACTGCATTTTTTTGCCTGAAAGAATGAATGCATGGATATTTGCAGGCGCACAGGCCTCGCTAATGGTGTCTGTGGGCTGGTAAGCTTTGAGTATTTATTTCCAAGGCGGGGCTGGAACTCAACAACACAAAGTTCTAAAAACAAATTCTGTACTTGTGAAAGATGCCACCTGGTGCGCCTCAGGGGCTGAAGTCCTCTTTTTATGCACAGAGTGGGAACAGCACAGGGAGTGACGAGTTGGTTTTCTTCAAACTACTCCCACAAACCAGCTCAAGCCAAGGAAAGGGCCCACACCTTTTGGGGAAGAGAACTGTGCATTCTCTGCTGCCCATTTAACCTCCAGTGTCACCACCAGAACTGCCAGCAGTCTGGGGAGGAGGGGAAGGTAGAGCAGGTTTAGTGCCAGCTCTGATGACGTTATCCTACGATTCCAGCTTTTATGCCAGGAAAAAAAGCCAACTGGTTTGGAATCTAGTTCCCCCCCTCACTCCTATTATTCAACCAAAATTTAATTTTCATAACTTATCACTAGCTTTTTTTGCATACTTTACCACTAACTTTTTTTAATTTAATGAACAGTCCTTTGTGTCTAATTCAACTGACTGGTTTTGGTTCCTTGGAAAACAAATGTATGGACCCTGAAATATGTGCATTTCATAAATGTCCCTTGTTGGAGAAGAACACAAAGTTCTCAGCAGCGTTTACTTTGCAAGCCATGTACGCACACAGTGGGAGACCAGGAAACTACACGCATCTAAACGCTATAAAGGCGACCAGTCAGTCATGCTTTCCAGCGCTGCCAGAAACACCAGACAAAAATTCCAGGACAGACTTCTGAAGTGAGATTGCATCGCAGAGCTCCATAAATTATAATACACTTGGGAGTTTTCTACCCAATGTCTCTGACAGATGTTCCCTTTTGTGGCAGTCTCTAATTTGGGGGCAGTTGGTATCCATGTCCCTAGAAATCTTTAGGGTACAGTAAATGATCCCCTTCCTCACATCTGATGACAAGACCCCAAAGCAGCCTTCTCCCATGTCTGAGACTAGTTAACGTGAGCACTTGCCTGCTGCACAGACAAGCCGGGGCAGAGATGTATCAGCCAGACTGACATGGGGTATCTCCCGAGCTCAAGATATCCTTCCACGCCCATGGAGAGGCTTTTCTTGACAATTTTTACCTAATGTGGATCAGGCTATTGGTCTCCTGGGCCTCTGCCTGTCAAATACACTGCATGGGACTTGGAACTTCCTAGAAAGAGCCACAGCAGAAGCCAAAGAGAGTACAAGCCTCGGCTAGGGCAAGCTTCTGGCATCAGCTTCGGGCGGGCCCACATGGGATGCTTTTCCCATGACTCCTGAAAGAACTCTCCAAGTCTGACTCTATAATCAATGCCTCGATAGTTAAAAGTTGACAGGATAGCATGAAACACAGAAAACAAAGGAGAGCTTAACACAATATCAAAGAAAGCACCAACCTCTCTTCACTCAGTTCCTAGAGTCTATCCTATGACCTTGGCCTTAATGAAATGACATTACTCCTTTTCTATGCTCTGAACTCTGCAAGAGTTAACCAAAGATATTAATAACTTTAGCAACTAGGTAAGCCCTTAGAAGGTCATACCACAATTTGGCCACTTTCCATTTTCACCTTTCTCTAAAACCTCATTTTTACAACTTCTACTGATGGGCATAACTTTTGTTCGTTTTTCTTTGGTATTACAAGTGCAGCTCTACTAAGTGAACTTGTATCAACCAGGAAACCTGTGCAACTTCTCAGTGCAGCATCTTCACATTTTCTTGTGAGAATTACTTACTGACCTAGAACACTGACAATTATTGACTACTATTTGCTATTATTTACTGTGTACTGCATTCGTAAAAGCATTAAATGAAAAGACGTGTTCCTTGCCCTTGAGTTGCTTCATAGTTAAAAGATGAAAAAAAAAAAAAACGCACACCACTAACTAAATCTATGGTGGGCAGAGTATAAGAGTGATATACATTCAGTGTTATAAGAACTCAGGGGAAGGCTAGACTAATTGTGCTCAGGGAAAATGGGTGGTAGATGGCGTTTGATTAAGGCCTTAGAAAATGTATAATATTTCAATGCAAAGAGGGCATTAGAGAAGGGATTTTACATGGAGGTAACAGCTTTAGCAAAGGCATGGAGGCAAGAGAATACATGCGAATTAAGAAAACGTCAAGCAAAGCACAGGCTACAGAAGGGGAAATGACTGGAAACTGATCTGGAAGAGTAAGCTCTGGCCAGTTCTTAACATAAAAAGAGGGGGGTAAATGTAGAAAGTTAGATTTTAGAAATAGGAAATCGCTTTTAAAATATTCCCTTCACCAACAATTTTCCCCCTCATATCTTTGACTTTTAGAGTGAGAAATATTTTATTAGCAAGTTCACGTGCAAAGTAGGTGCGATCACTTCAAAGAACAGTAGCGTGGACGCTGGCAACACTGCTTTCCTCAGCTGGCAAGTTCTCGGCTGCAGCCTAACTGATACGTTCTTATCACCCACATCTTGTGATGTTTTATTGATAACTCTTTTTTGTCATCACCAAAATACCTTCTTAATCTCGCTCATTATGTATGTACTGAGTGGCTACTCCAGACCTAGTATTCACTCACTTGTTTACTCATCCTCTCCTTTTCTGCCCCGACTTGTCCTACTAACCACTAACCCACTCACTCAGTCCCTCACTCTTCTCCTGTAAACTATATCAGTGATAATAACATTAATAGCTACCCCTTGCTATAGTGCCAGGCACTGCAGTTAATGCTTTATGAACAGTATTTAATAGAATGCTCAAAACAACACTATGAAATAGGTATTATTACCCCTATTTTACAGATGAGGAAACAAGTTCAAAGATGTTACCTATTTTGTCAGCTGCTAAGTGACAGAACCCAGGTTTAAACCAGATATGCTTAACCCTGGAACCCTTGCCTGTTACCACTTCACTGTACTGCCTTCAACACCCTTTGGCCTCTTACTGCTATGGGTCAGTATTTTCAGTTATAAATGAAGACATTCATTGAGCGCCTGTTACTGTAAGATCCTGTTCTAGGTGCTGTCATGTATATAAATAGAGGAGAGAATGCCTGTGGGTTATTAATGCTCATAATCTTCCATATTTGAGGATAAACAGCCATGTCTTTTATCAGCGTGTAAGACGGTATGTCCATGATTCATAAATTAGCGCAACTAAGGACAGAGGGGGTGAAAATAGCTTAGTACATGAATGTGGATGGTGACCACATCTCAGACAGAAATCAGCCAACCCTGACTAAATGACTTACAGAGAATTTTAATAATACATTTCAATTGGTCTGTAAAAACTCTCTCTGCTGATGAAAAATCTGTCCTGTCAAAAGTTCCCAACCAAATCTGCTTACAATCCATTTTCGATGAACCTCAACTTCCTTTGAAGTAGAATAAGCTAGTAAAGCATTTTAGCCAACAATAAGCACGTTGCAAGGCTAGTCCTTATAAGATTCATTACTGATGAATAAAGTTATTGAGGTAAAACACAAACGTGATATTAAACTACTTGTACCACAGGGCCTTCAAGATGGCAGAGGACTAAGACATGGAGATCACCTTCCTCCCCACAAATAGATCAGAAATACATCTACATGTGGAACAGCTCCTACAGAACACCTACTGAACGCTGGCAGAAGACCTCACACCTCCCAAAGGCAAGAAACTCCCCACATACCTGGGGAGGGCAAAAGAAAACAGAAAAATTAGAGACAAAAGCATAGGGACGGGACCTGCCCCTCTGGGAGGGAGCTGTGAAGGAGGAAAGGATTCCACACACCAGGAAGGTCCTTCGCGGGCTGAGACTGCGGGTGGCAGAGGGGGGAGCTTCGGAGCCACAGAGGAAAGTGCAGCAACAGGTGTGCGGAGGGCAAAGCAGAGAGATTCCCCCACAGAGGAGCAGTGCCGACCAGCACTCACCAGCCCGAGAGGCTTCTCTGCTCACCCGCCGGGGCGGGCGGGGGCTGGGAGCTGAGGCTCGGGTTTCAGAGGTCAGATCCCAGGGAGAGAACTGGGGTTGGCTGGCTGTGTGAACACAGCCTGAAGGGGGCTGGTGTGCCACAGCTAGCGGGAGGGAGTCTGGGAAAAAGTTTGGAACTACCTAAGAGGCAAGAGACAATTGCTTCAGGGTGCGTGAGGAGAGGGGATTCCGAGCACTGCCTAAACGAGCTGCAGCGATGGGCGTGAGCCGTGTCTATCAGTGTGGACACCAGAGACGGGCATGAAACACTAAGGCTGCTGCTGCAGCCACCAAGAAGCCTGTGTGCAAGCACAGGTCACTATCCACACCTCCCCTCCCAGGAGCCTGTGCAGCCCACCACTGCCAGGGTCCCGTGATCCAGGGACAACTTTCCCGGGAGAACACACGGTGTGCCTCAGGCTGGTGCAACATCACACTGGCCTCTGCCGCCACAGGCTCACCCCGCATTCCGTACCCCTCCCTCTCCCTGGCCTGAGTGAGCCAGAGTCCCCTATTCAGCCGCCCCTTAACCCCCTCCTGTCTGGGTGAAGAACAGATGCCAGAGGTTGACCTACATGCAGAGGCGGGGCCATATCCAAGGCTGAACCCCAGGAGCTGTGCGAACAAAGAAGAGAAAGGGAAATTTCTCCCAGCAGCCTCAGAAGCAAGGGATTAAGTCTCCACAATCAGCTGGGTGTACCCTGCAACTGTAGAATACCTGAATAGATAACAAATCATCCCAAAACTGAGGCGGTGAACTTTGGGAGCAACTGTAGACTTGGGGTTTGCTGTGTGCAACTGACTAGTTTCTGATTCTTATGTTTATCTCGGTATAGTTCTTAGCACTTGTTATCATTGGTGGATTTGTTTATTGGTTTGGTTGCTCTCTTCCTTTTTTTTCTTACTTAAAAAAATTTTGTAATAATATTTCTTCATTTTTTATTTTAATTATTACTTTATTTTATTTATTTATTTTTCTTTCTTTCTTTTTTTCCTCCCTTTTCTTCTCAGCCATGTGACAGACAGGGTCTTGGCACTCCGGCCGGGTGTCAGGCCTGAGACTCTGAGGTGGGAGAGCCGAGTTCAGGACATTGGGCCACCAGAGACCTCCCGGCCCCATGTAATATAAAGCAGTGAGAACTCTCACAGAGACCTCCGTCTCAACACTAAGAACCAGCGTCACTCAACGACCAACAAGCTCCAGTGCTGGTCACCCCATGCCAAACAACTAGCAAGACAGGAATACAACCCCACCCATTAGCAGAGAGGCTGCCTAAAATCATAATACGTTCACAAACGCCCCAAAACACACTACCAGACGCAGTCCTGCCCACCAGAAAGACAAGATCCAGCCTCATCCACCAGAACACAGGCACCAGTCCCCTCCACCAGGAAGCCTACACAACCCACTGACACAACCTCACCCATTGGGGGCAGACACCAAAACAACAGGAACTACGAACCTGCAGCCTGTGAAAAGAAGACCCTAAACACAGTAAGTTAAGCAAAATGAGAAGACAGAGAAACACACAGCAGATGAAGAAGCAAAGTAAACACCCACCAGACCAAACAAATGAAGAGGAAATAGGCAGTCTACCTGAAAAAATATTCAGAGTAATGAGAGTAAAGATGATCGAGAAGCTTGGAAATAGAATGGAGAAATTACAAGAAACGTTTAAAAAGGACCTAGAAGAACTAAAGAGCAAACAAACAATGATGAACAACAAAACAAATGAAATTAAAAATTCTCTAGAAGGAATCAATAGCAGAATAACTGAGGCAAAGAACGGATAAGTGACCAGGAAGATAAAATAGTGGAAATAACTACCACATAGCAGAATAAAGAAAATAGAATGAAAAGAATTGAGGACAGTCCCAGAGACCTCTGGGACAACATTAAACGCACCAAGAGTCGAATTATAGGGGTTCCAGAAGAAGAAGAAGAGAAAAAGAGAGAGACTAAGAAAGTATTTGAAGAGATTATAGTTGAAGACTTCCCTAATATGGGAAAGGAAATAGTCAATCAAGTATGGAAGCACAGAGAGTCCCATACAGGATAAATCCAAGGAGAAACACGCCAAGACACATATTAATCAAGCTATCAAAAATTAAATGCAAAGAAAAAATATTAAAAGCAGCAAGGGAAAAACAACAATTAACATACAAGGGAATCCCCATAAGGTTAACAGATGATCTTTCAGCAGGAACTCTGCAAGCCAGAAGGGAGTAGCAGGACCTATTGAAAGTGATGAAAGGGAAAAACCTACAACCAAGATGACTCTACCCAGCAAGGATCTCATTCAGATTAGACAGAGAAATTAAAACCTTTACAGACAAGCAAAAGTGAAGAGAATTCAGCACCACCAGACCAGCTTTACAACAAATGCTAAAGGAACTTCTCTAGGCAGGAAACACAATAGAAGGAAAAGACTTACAATAACAAACTCAAAACAATTAAGAAAATGGTAATAGGAATATACATAGCGATAATTACCTTAAATGTAAATGGATTAAATGCTCCCACCAAAAGACACAAACTGGCTTAATGGATACAAAAACAAGACCTGTATATATGCTGTCCACAGGAGACCCACTTCAGACCTAGGGACACATACAGACTGAAAGCGAGGGGATGGAAAAAGATATTCCATGTAAATGGAAATCAAAAGAAAGCTGGAGTAGCAATTCTCATATCAGACAAAATAGACTTTAAAATAAAGACTATTACAAGAGACAAAGAAGGACACTACATAATGATCAAGGGATCAATCCAAGAAGAAGATATAAAAATAGTAAATATTTATGCACCCAACATAGGGCACCTCAATACATAAGGCAAATGCTAACAGCCATAAAAGGGGAAATCAACAGTAACACAATAATAGTAGGGGATTTTAACACCCCACTTTCACCAATGGACTGATCATCCGAAATGAAAATAAGGAAACACAAGCTTTAAATGATACGTTAAACAAGATGGACTTAATTGATATTGATAGGACATTCCATCCAAAAAAAAACAGAATACACTTGCTTCTCAAGTGCTCATGGAACATTTGCCAGGATAGACCATATCTTCGGTCACAAATAAAGCCTTGGTAAATTTTAAAAAATTGAAATCATATCAAGTATCTTTTCTTACCACAACACTATGAGACTAAATATCAATTACAGGAAAAAAACTGTAAAAAATACAAAAACATGGAGGCTAAACAATACACTACTAAATAACCAAGAGATCACTGAAGAAATCAAAGAGCAAATCAAAAAATACCTAGAAACAAATGACAATGAAAACATGATGACCCAAAACCTACGGGATGCAGTGAAAGCAGTTCTAAGAGGAAAGTGTATAGCAATAAAATCCTACCTCAAGACACAAGAAAAATCTCCAACAACCCAACCCTACACCTAAAGCAATTAGAGGAAGAAGAACAAAAAAACCCCAAAGTTAGCAGAAGGAAAGAAATCATAAAGAACAGATCAGAAATAAATGAAAAAGAAATGAAGGAAACGATAGCAAAGATCAGTAAAACTGAACGCTGGTTCTTTGAGAAGATAAACAAAATTGATAAAACATTAGCCAGACTCATCAAGAAAAAAAGGGAGAAGACTCAAATCAACAGAATGAGAAGTGAAAAAGGAGAAGTAACAACCGACACTGCAGAAATACAAAGGATCATGAGAGATTACTACAAGCAGCTATAAACCAATAAAATGGACAACCTGGAAGAAATGGACAAATTCTTAGAAAAGCACAACCTTCCAAGACTGAACCAGGAAGAAACAGAAAATATGAACTGACCAATCACAAGCATTGAAATTGACACTGTGATTAAAAATCTTCCAACCAACAAAAGCCCAGGACGAGATGGCTTCACGGGCTAATTCTATCAAACATCTAGAGAACTAACACCTATCCTTCTCAAACTCTTCCAAAATATAGCAGATGGAGGAACACTCCCAAACTCATTCTATGAGGCCACCATCACCCTGATACCAAAACCAGACAAAATGTCACAAAAAAAGAAAACTGCAGGCCAATATCACTGATGAACATAGATGCAAACATCCTCAACAATATACTAGCAAATGGAATCCAACAGCACATTAAAAGGGTCATACACCATGATCAAGTGGGGTTTATCCCAGGAATGCAATGATTCTTCAATATATGCAACTCAATCAATGTGACACACCATATTAACAAATTGAAGGAGAAAAACCATACGATAATTCAACACCCATTTATGATAAAAACCCTCCTGAAAGTAGGCATAGAGGGAACTTACCTCAACATAATTAAGGCTATATATATGACAAACCCACAGGCAACATTGTTCTCAATGGTGAAAAACTGAAACAATTTCCACTAAGATCAGGAACAAGCCAAGGTTGCCCACTCTCACCACTATTATTCAACATAGTTTTGGAAGATTTAGCCACAGCAATCAGAGAAGAAAAAGAAATAAAAGGGATCCAAATCAGAAAAGAAGAAGTAAAACTGTCACTGTTTGCAGATGACATGATACTATACATAGAGAATCCTAAAGATGCTACCAGAAAACTACTAGAGCTAATCAATGCATTTGATAAAGTAGCAGGATAGAAAATTAATGCACAGAAATCTCTTGTATTCCTATATACTAATGATGAAAAATCTGAAAGAGACATTAAGGAAACACTCCCACTTACCACTGCAACAAAAAGAATAAAATACCTAGGAATAAACTTACCTAAGGAGACAAAAGACCTGTATGCAGAAAACTATAAGACACTGATGAAAGAAATGAAACATAATACAAACAGATGGCGAGATATACCATGTTCTTGGATTGGAGGAATCAACACTGTGAGAATGACTACACTACTCAAAGCAATATACTGATTCAATGCAATCTCTATCAAACTGTCAATGGCATTTTTCACAGAAGTAGAACAAAAAATTGCAAGATTTGTATGGAAACACAAAAGATCCCAAATAGCCAAAGCAATCTTGAGAAAGAAAAACGGAGCTGGAGCAATCAGACTCCCTGACTTCAGACTATACTACAAAGCTACAGTGCTCAAGACCGTATGGTACTGGCACAAAAACAGAAACACAGATCAATGGAACAGGATCGAAAGTCCAGAGTTAAACCCACACACATATGGTCACCTTATCTTTGATAAAGGAGGTAAGAATATACAATGGAGAAAAGACAGCCTCTTCAATAAGTGGTGCTGGGAAAACTGGACAGCTACATGTAAAAGAATGAAATTAGAACAGTCCGTAACACCATACGCAAAAAAACCTCAAAATGCATTAAAGACCTAAACGTAAGGCCAGACACTATAAAACTCTTAGAGGAAAACATAGGCAGAACACTCTATGACATAAATCACCGCAAGATCCTTTTTGACCCACCTCCTAGAGAAATGGAAATAAAAATAAATGGGACCTAATGAAACTTAAAAGGTTTTGCACAGCAAAAGAAGCCATAAACAAGACGAAAACAAAACCCTCAGAATGGGAGAAAATACTTGCAAATGAAGCAACTGACAAAGGATTAATCTCCAAAATATACAAGCAGCTCATGCAGCTCAATATCAAAAAAACAAACAACCCAATCCAAAAATGGGCAGAAGACCTAAACAGACATTTCTCCAAAAATGATATACAGATTGCCAACAAACACATGAAAGGATGCTCAACATCACTAATCATTAGAGAAATGCAACTCAAAACTGCAATGAGGTATCACCTCACACCAGCCAGAATGGCCAGCATCAAAAAATCTACAAACAATAAATGCTGGAGAGGGTGTGGAGAAGAGGGTCCCCTCTTGCACTGTTGGTGGGAATGTAAATTGGTACAGCCACTATGGAGAACAGTATGGAGGTTCCTTAAGAAACTAAAAATAGAACTACCATACGACCCAGCAATCCCACTACTGGGCATATACCCTGAGAAAACGATAATTCAAAGAGTCATGTACCACAATGTTCATTGCAGCTCTATTTACAGTAGCCAGGACATGGAAGCAACCTAAGTGTCCATCCACAGATGAATGGATAAAGAAGATGTGGCACATATATACAATGGAATATTACTCAGCCATAAAAAGAAACAAAATTGAGTTATTTGTAGTGAGGTGGATGGACCTAGAGTCTGTCATACTAAGTGAAATAAGTCAGAAAGGGAAAAACAAATACCGTATGCTAACACATATATATGCAATCCAAAAAAAAAAAATAAAAGGTTCTGAAGAACCTAGGAGCAGGACAGGAACGAAGATGCAGATGGAGACAATGGACTTGAGGACACGGGGAGGGGGAAGGGTAAGCTGGGACGAAGTGAGAGAGTGGCATTGACATATATACACTATCAAATGTAAAACAGATAGCTAGTGGGAAGCAGCCACATAGCACAGGGAGATCAGCTCGGTGTTTTGTGACCACCTAGAGGGGTGGGATAGGGAGGGTGGGAGGGAGACGCAAGAGGGAGGGGATATGGGGATATATGTATACATATAGCTGATTCATTTTGTTATACAGCAGAAACTAACACAACATAATTCTAAAGCAATTATACTGCAATAAAGATGTTAAAAAAATAAAATAAAATAAACTACTTGTACCATGTAGCCTGAATGTTGTGTAAAGTTATATAGAACTATTTCAACACAGAAAAATAATTTGAACATGTCATCGTTTTAAGCTATCTGCTTATTCTATTCCCTTCACTAATCTGGATAAGTTAATACTGTCAGGATACTGGTTACATTTTTGCAAACAACTGTAAGCATTACAAATACACAAGAAATTGCATAGGATGTTGTTCAGCAGTCTTCTTTCGGGTAACCATACATACTCAGGGGCATTTGGAAGGAGTCACAATTGTGAATCCAGTCTACCAGGCACAGTATTCACATCACAAACTGCACAACTAAGTCTCATCCAAAGATCACAGTTGCAAATACTAACTGCATTTACTCTGAAATCTAAACTCTGAATAGAATTCATTTTTAAGAAAACAAAAGTCAATAAAGAGAAGTCATTTTAAGAGTTTAAGAGTGGCAAAAGAAGTAGCAAGCATGTTTAACAAGGAGAAGCATCAGGCTACGTAACATAAATGACACGGATACTTACTGTTCAATTCGGGGTGACAAGTACAGCTTAGGATACACCTGAGTGGCTTCAGTGTCCTCAAAACTGACAGAAAGGAGGGCCACATCTTCTCCAGGGTCTTCATTCACATCCTTAAACAGTTAGTGAAAAACACAATGCCATCAATTCCTTCTCTCATGACATCTTTCTGGTGACCAGCTTACAGCCCACTAGCAATGAGACCAGAGGTGTGAGTTACCTGGATTCAAGACTCCACACATCCTTTGCCACCTACCTAATCACTCTTTTAGAGTGATAGCTTTCAAACTTTCTGACCAAAGCCTACCACAGTGAGAAAAAGCCTGCCACCAATTTCACTTGTTCCCACATTCCAAGAGGGGAAAAGTGAATCTGGTGATAACAAAGAATTAGACAAAAACATAGTTAACAAATTACAGTAATCATGCTGCTAGCAAGATATATAATGGCTTATAATTTACATAATACATACAAATGGCTTAAAATTTACTTTTTCTGGGATGAAGATGCATTATAAACATGATTTATATCACTAGACAACAACAAAATCTTAAAATACCCAGTAATTTTATTATATCTACCTTGATAATATAAGTTATTTAAATGGCAAACATTACCAAGAAGCATATCACTGTGAAGTATTCCACTGTACATGCAAATGGCAGGGTGTTAATGTATATATCTGCTTTAGCAAAATGATTATGCATGATTCATATGTGAACCACAAGACATACGTATCTTAAAAGACTAGTTATAAGAATATTACGACAAAAACATTGTTGATCCAGATATGTATCAAGAAACATTGAGAGGTTAACCAAACAACCCACAATAAACTAGACTGGTAATGATAAAGCTAAACTTACTGTAATTTATAATTAAAAAGCAAGAATAGCAACAATCAAATGTCATAACCAACCCAAACCAACACGGATGATACACTGAATTGTCCTGAATTAAAATTGTGGGATTTACAACTATGTGCATGTGCTTTATGATTGCTGCCAAGCCCTGAGTATTTGCCAGGCTGCCAGAAGAAAATACCAAATTAGAATAAATTCTCATTGCATGTTGATTTCAATTTGTGAAGAGCAAATTCTAAAAACCCTTAATAATTTATTTCTGGTTGATAGTGGCTCCAAGTCAAATGCAGGTTTTTTAAAAAACTTAATAGCATTGCGCATCTTTCACCCCGAAGGACCGGTAAGAACTGACCCACATTTCCGAATCAGTTCACAGGTCCTCAGGAGGGCTCAGCAGCCATCCTAGGAGGGTCCCAACCCAGACTTTAAGAATCACTGCCCGTGAGCTGTGAGAATCTCAGATATGAAGTCCTTCCTTTGATCTAAAACTAACCTCAGCCCTGTTTCTCCTGCATCCTAGGAAGCTGGACATCATGCTCACCTGCTCACCTCTAGCAACTTCAGTGTCCTTGCTCTGCCTTCTATTGTGTCTATAGGATGCACAAGTGTGGCAAGTATACATAGGGACAAGGACTGGAAGTCTCTCCCATCTTAAAATATAAAAATTTTAAAAAGAAAGAAACGAATCATGCTGGTCTCTACCTAGTTCCCTGGGTTCTCTCTCTCCTCCCCTGCACAGACTGCTGAAAGAGTGGTCCACACTCCCTGCCTCACTCCCTCCCCTCCTCTTAGCCTCCCCTTAGCCCACTAGAGTAGCCTTCTGACCCTATTTCTTCCCACAGGCAGCCACTAAACACAGCAAATGCCTCTCGGTCCTTACCTTGCTTGATCTCTAAACAGTATTTGACATGGAAATCTCTCTCCTCTGGAAATTCTCTTTCTTGCTTCTAAGAAACTATACTCTCCTGGTCTTCTTCTGTCTCTTGGCCACTTACCCTTCCCTTTTCATTCTCTCTTTTATAACTTCTCAACTGATTTTTCGTTTTACATTACAAAATTTAGCCTTGTTGTAACTAGTCAAATGATACAGAAGTTTTTAAAAGAAAAAGCATTTCCACCCTCACTTTTCAAGGTAACCAATAGTAACCGTTATATGGGCTTAAACAGCTTTTTCTATGATCATAAAAACACACACACACTTGCATATAAATAACTCTTTAACCCTGTGTCTTGTTTTCCCTAATGAAGTCATATTATACACAGGACTCTACCAACTGCTTTCTAAATAGCCACATAATATTCCACGGCATGGATTTATTTTTTATTTAACCATTCCCCTAGCAACAGACATTCAGGTTGTTTGTAGTTCTTAGCTACTTGATCGTGCTACAATAAATATCCTTGTATATATACCCTTTACTAGTGGGATTCATATTTCTTAGGAGATAACTAAAACTCAGCTGTTGGGTCAAAGGTTATAAATATTTTACATTTTAATAGAGTTTAATAGATTGTTTTTCTAAAAATTTTGCAGCAGTTCACATTTGGACCCATGAGTTTGCATCGGTATGAGAGAGAGCCTCTTTCCGTTCATCCTGAGTCACTGGATAACACTGGCTGTTGTCACTCTTTAATTTAATGTTGGCCATCTGATAGCTGGAAATGGTATCTCAGTTTAGACTCAATGAATGAAGCTGGGCAATGTTTTTCACTTGTTTACTGGTCATTTCCATTTCTCCTGTAAATTTTCCCAACAAATCCTTTACCCATTTTGCTTAAAGGTTCTTAGACTTTTTTGTTATTGCTGTGTATTAGATTTACTAACCCTTGTCTATCACGTGTATTATACATATTTTCTCTTTTTGACTTCTGACTTTGTCTGGGGGCTCTTCTGACATCAGAAGAAAATTTAGATTTCTATAGAGTTAAATCTGGTTAATAACTCAGGGGTTGTTTAACCATTTTCCTAGTTTTTCATCTAACATTGTTACAATTTTATTTTTACATGTGGATTTGCAATACATATGTATATCTGGAATATATTTTCAGGTGGTATGACACAGGAAGTACGTACAAGGATGTAAATGTACAGTGCCTGGAACACAGAAACCACTCAATGTCTGCTGAATGGATAAATCAATAAACAATTTAATGTTAATTCCTAACCGTTTTTCTCCACTTCTAGTGATTTTCAGCAACCTGCTTTACAAAAGTTGCTGTCACCAGTGATGTCTGGAAACTAAGTACTGGCTCCTTGCTCCTGTCCTCCCCCCGCACACACACCCCCCCTCAGATACACCAAGGTCCCTAGAACTAGTGGTTTTAAAAGGAAAGCCAAGATTGGGAGTCTGAGTTTATCTATCACTTTTTGCTCTTTTATAGATGATAAAGAGTCCAACCTTGAATATTCCTTTCTGCAAAGTAAGGATGGAAAATTTTAAAAATACTTATAGTCTCAACAAATAGAAACTATGTAATTATATGACTCTAAAACTCATAAAATATCTAAAATAAGGTTGAAGCTAAGCTTGAAAAAATTCACATTCAGAGGGACAAATTCATTTTATTTTATTATTTTTTTATAAATTTATTTACTTCACTTATTTATTTTTGTCTGCATTGGGTCTTCGTTGCTGTGTGTGGGCTTTCTCTAGCTAGAGCGAGAGGGGGCCACTCTTCATTGCAGTGCGTGGGCTTCTTACTGCGGTGGCTTCTCTCGTTGCAGAGCACAGGCCCTAGAGCATGCAGGATTCAGTAGTTGTGGTGCACAGGCTCAGTTGTTGTGGCTTGCGGGCTCTAGAGTGCAGGCTCAGCAGTTGTGGCTCACGGGCTTAGCTGCTCCACGGCATGTGGGATCTTCCCGGATCAGGGCTTGAACCAGTGTCCCCTGCATTGGCAGGCGGATTCTTAACCACTGTGCCATCAGGGAAGTCCCGGGACAAATTCATTTTATAATCTAAGTGTAGAAGTAGTCCCCCTTTCGAGTTAGGCGGGTCATCTTAAGAGAGACAATAAAAAAAGAACTAACATTGAATTGACTTTCAGATACCTTTCTCCAATGACTAAGTTTCCTTGTTAAAGGTCAAGGCTCTGACCTCAAGTCACAAAACTCTGTAAAAACAAAAAAAGCACTGCAAAACTTGGGCCCACTAAAAACCCTTTTAATTAACAGCTTCATTCCATATGCCTATGGATAATTTATAATTATTTCCCTTTCCTGCTTTTTAACTTCTCATTTCACTACTATTTGAGCAAAGAACAGAAATGCTCAGAGACAGTCCTCCAAACAACGGGAATGACCCTGGTTTATATAATCAACGTTTATTATCTGGCATCCTGCAAAAAGTACACGAAACATTACTCTGAATATGAAAATAGTTGTTTCCAGGAGTTCCTTTACGAACTACTTTAATATGATTTATTCCCCTTGGTGTGGCACGTGAGTTTTCCCCGAGTTGGTATTTGATTCCTAATGGATACGTAAGTTTGACTTTGAGAGCTTAAATAAGCCCAAAGAGTTCCAAAAATACAAATCCACACAGAGCTGTTTCCAGTTTCTGCAACTCTAACAGGATTGTACATGTGTTCCTTTCCATCTGGGAAATTATAAAAGAAGCTCTTGTACCATGGCTCTTAGAAGCTAACATTACAGATGATTATTGTAACCACTAATGGCAGCATTTAGAAAACAGGGGGTGGTTACAGTGTAGTAGGGGACATTTAAAAATGTATAAGTATACATTTTCAGGGCTTTCTATCTGCGCCATTTGAAACTGCAACAAGCTAAAATGGGGGAAAGATGCCGAATCTGAAGCTAAAAAAAAAAAAAAATACTGACTCCTACCTTTATAAAAGCATGTCAGGCACTGATATACATAGGGTGAGGCAATAATGGCCATGATATTTTGCTGAAAACTAACTATGGATTTGGCTCGGCACTTGGCTGTAGCACAAAGGGGTTCCTACGGCTTGCAGTGAATAGTCACTAGATGGTGAGTTCCTTGCAGGCTGGGAGTTTTTCCTGTTCATTTTTGTATCCCCTGTGTCTGGAACATAGTAAATATATAGCAAATTGGTTGAAAAAAAACTGAATTAATGCAGGAATGACTGTAAGAATGAGGAAATAACGGAGTAAAACAGAAAATGCTTTTTGCTAGAAAGATTCTCAATATTTATCTCTTTAGTTCCTTAAATCTATGACTACTTAAGATTTTATCAAAGAAAACTCAAAGCTGAACCATAGGTAAGCAAAGGATATACCGACTAATAAAAGTTAACATTCTGCTTAGGTCATAATGGTTTATCTATACACCTATTCTCAATCGCCGCTCATTGCAAATATCCAAAGGGTGTAGAAAAGACAACAATTAGCCTTGGAAATGAAAGCAAACACAAGTACAATTTATCATTATGTTGTACCTTTCTGATATGCTAATTTTCCAAGTGAGGAAAGCAGCCATTAAACAAGCCCCTATATGTTGAGTGTCAATACAGGAACAAACTATCAATTAACTAATTGGTGATAGACATTAGCTGGACAATATATATTACAAACCACATGTCACATAGGAAGACTAAAAAAGCCACTGTATTTCTCAATTCGAAAAGGCTTACAACAAAGCTATAACCATTACTAGCAAAACCAGTTTGTGGACATAAAGACTATAAGGAAGCTATTATACTGTCTGTCAAAAATAGAGTAAGAACCATTTAGAGTTACATTTAAAATGATATTAAACAAGACCCAGGATTAATCATGATTCCTAGGGCGAAAAATCTAGGTCTGAGTAAGCACCTCATTATACAAAAGCTATGAGCTTTTGAAAAGATGTAAGCAAATTAAAAATCCCCAAAACAGAAACTTATTTTAAAATATACTAAGTGAGGTTTGTACTTTAGAGGCCCAGTATTTTGCTATTACAGATTCGTCATCAAATTACATAAATTTAGATTTTTCAAAGTCAGGTTTTTTCAAGTAAGAGAATAAGACTCTCATGATGCTACCGTTCATTTAACAAACATTTAACAAAGTAAGGAAAATAGATAATATGTTACAAATATTACGGAGAAAAATGAAAGCAGGGGAAGGGGGCAAGGAGTGAGGAGGGAATGGAAGTTTCAAGAGAGTGTTTGTTCCAAGACGGCTTATGGAGACTCAGCAGTGGCCTCCCATTACTTGCGACAGGAGATTTAGGATTAAAAGTCCTCTTGACTCACTGCGCTATATATCAGCATAAGTAGTCCCCGTCAAAATTTGAATTTGTATTCTACTAGCATTAAGACATGACAATGAACATGCTAGGGAACTGAATTAAATCTAAGCAAAAGAAATATGCAAGAATGAGGAAAACGATGTACCTGACAGAAGACCTTGGTCTCACTGCTAAGGGGTCTCTGTCCAATAAAGACACTGGTCATTTTTTTTGAAATCAGGTCATTTCCTCTTCATCAAAGTGCTGGGAAATATACAAGTGCAAGGAAAGGCAGTGTAGTCAGAAAGCAAAATGGATACAAGAGTAAGGAATCAATGGGCGTCGCGTCCTGTCGGGCCCTTTTGCCCTGGGCCCCTCCTTTCCATGCAGCAGGGGTTGCTGCACTGGGGTTGGGGTTCTGAAGGCCTAGTTACTGCTTATCTCACCACATACTGAGTTCTTGCCTAAAAACTACTTTGATATATTGATGTATCTTGTGAAGGTAGCCTTTAAGAGAGTTACGTCTGATTTGGTTTCTCCAAATAGAAATGGGAGTAAAAAGATTCCCTCTGCTTAGTCCAGACAAACTGGGCCACTCCCCATGTATTTTACTAGATCTTGACTAACACTTTTGCACTTGCCACTTCCCTTATCAAAAAGCTCTTTCTCTTGAGGAGGTTGGGAAGGGCAGAATAGGTGAAGGGGATGAAGAGGTACAAACCTCCAGTTATAAAATAAATAAGCCACAGGGATATAAGATACAGAATAAGGAATATGGTCAATAATATTGTAGTGATCATTTCATAATGTATGCAGATGTCAAGTCACTATGTAGTACACTTGAAGGTAACATAATATTGTACATCAACTATACTTCAATTAAAAAATAAAACACAATTTAAAAATGCTCTTTCTCTCCTTTTCTTAATTGGTGTGACTTTAATTTCATTTTTCTTTTTAAAGATTTTTTTTAAGTGTGGTCCATTTTTTAAAGGCTTTATTGAATTTGTTACAATATTGCTTCTGTTTTATGTTTTGGTTTTTTGGCCGTGAGGCATGTGGGATCTTAGCTCCCCGACCAGGGATCAAACCCGCACCCCCTGCATTGGAAGGTGACATCTTAACCACTGGACCACCAGGGAAGTCCCAGTGACTTTAATTTCTTTAACTCTGATTGTAAATTCACTTGCTCCATTAAGATTCCTTTCAACTGCAGTGTGATCTATGTCTACCCTTGGTAGTTTTTACATGTTGCCTCATGAATTCCCCATGCCGTTTAAGCAGTGTATATTTTAAATTCCAAACAGACTGTGAATTTCTTGAGGGCAGGGTAGAGATCTCCTACTTCCTATTATGTCTAATAACAACAGCTGACATTTATTCAGTGTTTATTCAATAGTCACTTTCCTTAGTGCTTTCTACGCATTATCTCATACAATTGCCATAACAGCCTTATAAGGTAGGTACTATTATTGTACATTTGCAGATGAAGAAACTGAGGCTTGAAAGTGATTAAATGGTGAAAATGAATTTTGAACCCATGTATGCTGACTCAGAACCTGGACTCTTAGCCACGATGCTATACCCACTGGCATGCTCTTGGGCACAAAGAAAAGACTCAGTATCAGTGCTCAAAGAAAGATATAAAAAACTTGGAAACCCACATGCAGAAAAGATAGCAGAGATTTACTAAACACGTACTTGTCCTCCATTTAGTGTCTAAATCCTGTGTGCTCCAAACGACCATGAGCAACTTAAGCAGCCATTTCTTATTCCCTTTTTACCCCAAATAGACTATCCTGCCTGCACCAATGGGTATTCAAAACTAATTGAGGAGTACATGCTTTATGTGTTTTAATGTTTACTTTTAGAAACTGTGGAGCAAGAAATTTAAAATTTTAAGAGTATGAAGACTAAAAGCTATAAAGGTCACCATGCCAAATAAAATGTATTTGTTTGACATCTTCACACAGACTCAGTGAAGGAAAGAGGATGGCTTCCCCAAGAACACTGATGAGGGTTGTGGAGTTCTAAGCCATAACATCAATCTTCCTTCAATTCTGTACGATTAGGCACACTCTATGATTAACTAACTGTACTCAGTGGAAATAGGAAGAGCTGATTGTTGGGTCGGGAAAGGATAACTACGATGTTCTTGAAACAGCCAGCTCTTAGAAGGGGAGTCCAGGATACCAGGAAAGAGCTGCTGTCACCTACCCGTGTTTTCTAAAAGTGATATCTTGAGTTCATTACTATGAGATGTCACGATACAGTATGGGGTTAGGGGTTTTTTTTTTTAATATATCTTACTTATTAGTTTCATAAACAAAAACCATTTCACTGCTCTCATTTATGCAGGAATCTGCTTGTGAAGCTGTACTTAACCTTAATATGTTGGTTATAGCTTCTGTTTATAAAACTAAATTGAAACACATGTTGTGCAAACAACTTTGGGGAAAAAAATTCCTGGCTCTTTTAAAATAATGATGATCAAGATTTCATTGGTCAACTACTGTCCCAACCGTTATTATACCTAACAGACATAGCCTTGAGAACCACCAACTTTCTTTGAATAATCACAGCATTGACTACAAGGTGTGTAAAATGGAGCCTTCTCTCCAGAGGGTTAGAGGTTGTGGTGTGGGGCGGGCGGGGGTTGCAGTACAGCCAGGGTCCTCATTGGAAGCACAGGATGTTTCCTGGCTTCCACCACCTTCTCTACTCCCCAATGTTTCTAGAGAAAGAATCTGGAGTGCGGGGTTTCCCCTATTACCCTAACAATGTGTTCTTAATGAGTCTGATAGGAAGCTAGGCTTATTTATATAAGCATCAGTTTTTGTAAGTGTTTTACAAATCAAACTAAACCACATCCTCAGGCATCTGAGTTGTGATTTTATGCACACCTACAGATACAAACCTTGTGCCAGACTGTCATCCAGGAGCCCAACAAAACAAGTTAAAACAATAGTGAGTTTTCTTTAAGCGCATATGGAACAAATACGACACCATTTACCACATCCCCAGTATGGTTCCATAACTTAAGGAAAAGGTAGATAAAACTTTTATGTAAGTAGTTCATACAGCTCTTTGTAAGGGATAGAAAAAGACATTTGAAAGGGTAGCTGATACAGTGGCTATCTGTGACGCTACCTGCCTGACACCTTCTCTTCTCCTGGGAAGCCCCTCTCTCTTCTAGTCCCCACCCGTAAGTCCCGATCCTTACAGCTCATGGCAGAGATGCCAGTTCCAACCCCCTGAGAACAGCTGATGGGTCCTGGAAGAGCCCAGTCCTTTTGCACAGGCAAAAGAAACTGTCAGTAGCCATATTTCCCATTCATGGAAGAGGCCAGGCTGTAGGGTGAGAGAATAAAGCCTGCACCCTAGAGACACAGAGCTGAGAGAGAAGAGCGTCCCGGGCAGCACTCGCACCGAGTTCCCGTGGTGCTTCGTCCGGCTGCGTCCTGCCCCTACTGTTGTTTGGCTTTTCAACCTTCTCCCAGCTTTGGAAAGCCAGTAAATTGCCCTACGTGCTTTATGCTGGTTTGAAGTGGTTTCCCTTCACTTATAACCAGCATTTTCTCTTGTAAATTGTTAAACTAACTAATATAGATGATAACCACGGCAAATTGAAATTTACAGAACTAAGTGCTAAGAAGAGACTTTTGTTCCTGAGTTATCTGAATACTTGTTACGTGCTGTGGAGTGCCAGGCCCTAATCAGAGCCTAGAAGGGGCTTTTAGGACAGAGGTGAGCGGCACGCCTCCGCACGTGCCAGAAGAAAGCTTTGCTAGAGCATCGGCCGCAGCATCGGGCTCCGGCTGCAGCGAGGCTATTTTCCTGCACTTACTGCTTCTCGCCCTGGTGGACCTGAAACAGCACAGTAAGCCATCCCGGGCCTTGGATGGAAGAGCCTGCACTCCCCGCTCTCTAGCCACCCTAAACCTCACCCAGTGAATGAAAAGGTATTGGAGGTGCCAACGCTAAAGGCGGACAAGCCGCAGCAGCAAGCCGTTTGAACACACACGTTTTGCAAGTTCATCATACAATTTAACAACTGCATAGAAATGGGGATCTTTTAGCTACAGAAATAAAAAATTTTGCTAAGAGTTTGCATGTTTTTATATTTTTTCCACATGACATGCTAAATGTGGGCATTATGGAAAGCAACAGGTTTGCAAGGCTTTGGCAAATGTATATGAAAGTAGCCAAGCACAGAACCAGGCATGAAGAATGTGCCTGGTAAATGTTAAGTTTCATTTCTCTTACTCCTTCCTCCCCGACTCTTGGTCTGACATCATTTCCATTACCATGTTATTCTTTCTACTATTAAAGCTCCACCCTACCCTTTCCATGCTAGGTAGCTTTGAGTTATAGGGTTTAGAGATTCTTCCTGGGTGGTTGTGTGTGTGAGGACAGAAGGGAACGGCACCCTAGAAGTGCATAATACCTTTGCACCTACCCACCCAGCGAATCATTTGGCTCAAACAGTCTGGTGCCCATGGCAACTAGGCAACTGGTTACTTCCACGCTGTTTCAGCCACCTGGTACCGCACCCTCATTAATTGGCGACAGTCACAAGCCACAGGTGTTAAAACAGAGAACGGAGCCTACTAGACACTCTCTCCTTGAAGTAATCAGAGATCTTTCGATTTGCATATTGATGTTATCTGCAGAACCTAAAGGGCAGATAGGAGCTCTGAAAAGAACTAGAGGCTTAGAGCCATATCCCTCTGGAACTGGCTGGAGGAATGATTCCAGAGCAGAAAATGAGCTCTGAGAAGTAAATACTGCATTTCTCTCAGATTCAAAAGTGCACCCTGGCTCTACAGTGGCCTGGCATTCCAGCCCCTCCAAGGCATCCTTCCAGCCTCATTTTCCCACTCTGCCGCTGACACACCCTAACTGCAGCAGCTGTCCGAACTCCATCCTGCCACTCAATCCTAAATGCCTTCTTCCCCAAACCTCCCAATTCTATCTGTTCTTTAACAGATGCCATATCCTCTCACAAGACTTCCTGATCCCGCCCTCTGAGGTAATGGTTTCTCCTCTGAAATCCTACAGGTATTTAGCTACACCCTTCATATGGTAACATTTTATTGTTTCATCTGCATTTTAAAGTTACTTCGATATGTGCTCTTATCATGTATCTGGCTGAGTTCCTTAAAGGGCAGTGTTTCATTCACTGTCGTGCTCCCACTGCCTAGAATGGTGCCTACTACAAAAATAGGTACCCAATAAGTATTTGATGAACAAATGTATGAATATGTGTATGAAAGAATGACCACATATGCTTTCCAATAATCTGCTGATCCAAAAATGGGTTCCACAAGCAGACATCCCTAGCAGAAACAGCAGAGGTCTATGTACCTTATTAACTTGACTTTCTAATATAAATCAGTAGGTGTAATTTGGGGCAGAATGAGCCATTATCCCTTGGGTTCAGGTCATCCCCTAGAATAAGAGGAAAATTCAAGTTCAAACACTTGACTGAGAGAGCAAACCCTATAAGACAAAAAGGCAAGAGCAATCTTTTTGCCATTTCTAATCGACTTCCAAACAACACACCATGTGCTATCACTAAGTCAATACTCATTTATGATTTACCTACCATGGGCGAGACATTTTGATGGAAACAATAAGGAAAAAAAGAATTGCAAGAATCCATCTCCCAACTTAAAGAGGCAGATGTAAACACATGAAGATGAGAAATGTTCTTTTTTGCTTCTTCAATAAAAGATCCTATAAGATAGGACATGATTAATTCTTAAAAGGTAAGGCTGAAAACGCATCAGTTTTTTCTACGTATTGAGAGTGAATTCATCAGACTCCTTCCTGGCATTAGACTTTTATAAGAGAGGAGATAAAGCAGGAGAGTAATGGGCATCCTAAGAGGAAGCAAGCAAAGCTTCTAGAGGTGGTAGAAGCCAGCGAAAGGAAGCTCTGACTTTCCCAGCCTGCACGACATTAAACAGTAAGCTTTGGACGTTTTACAGTGACGATAGTCCTACCACTTCCTTACTCCAGACTATCTAGTTCAAAATGTGTAGAGACAGGGGCCCAGTAACAGACCCCAAATGCAGACGTGGCATTACATTTGTGAACAGCCGGCAGCTGAATGAAGCCTGTGTGGATGGAGCCTTGCGAATCAGACTAGCAGCACCAGCTTCACCTGGGGGATACTTAACAAATGCCTAGATGATCTGTAGAACATTAAAGTTTGAGAAGCACCGGCTTAGAGAACTGACACTTAAGGGAGAGAAAATAGGTCCAAAAATAGAGAACTGAAAAGCAATGGACTAAGATATCCATCCTGTGATTAAACAGGAGGAGAACACAGATGAACTGTGATGTTGAACGGGGCTGTGGAAGACTGTGGAAGGTATCTGAGACAAAGTTTAGGATTTAAAAATAAGTATCTGTGGTATATTCCAAAACCTCAGAGTTAAATGGAGGAAAGAATCGTGGTAGAAGCGGAAAAGTACAGTAAGGTACTCTTCAAATATTCTTCTAACCGGCCACGTCCATAAGCTATGGAGGAGCCAGAGAAAGGGACCAGGTCAAGAGAGCTGGCACTGTGAACACTATCCCCTTCAGGTCAATGACGTTGGAAATGTGCCAAAGGTGAAATGACAGGAGCAAAGGGTAAATAAAATCAGAGAACGTTAAAAGTAAAAAAGAGGGCTTCCCTGGTGGCGCAGTGGTTGAGAGTCCACGTGCCGATGCAGGGGATGCGGGTTCGTGCCCCGGTCCGGGAAGATCCCACGTGCCGCGGAGCGGCTGGGCCCGTGAGCCATGGCCGCTGAGCCTGCTTATCCGGAGCCTGTGCTCCACAACGGGAGAGACCATAACAGTGAGAGGCCCGCGTACCGCAAAAAAAAAAAAAAAAAAAAAAAAAGGAAAAAAGACCCCTTCGAGATCTGGGCCAGGGGTTGTTACCCTGTGTTCTGGGGAAAACTTGGGATCATGTGTACCTGAGAGTATATGTCTTAAGACATATACCGGGCATTTTGTATACCAGGCACTGGGAGAAAGATTTCATTTGTAAAAAGGTTTCTATTATATTAAAAATAAAGTTTGTAGTCATTGATTCAATACCCACACTTCATAGATTTACAGATGGAGAAACCGAGATAAGGGAAGTGATTTGTCTAATGTGCAGAGTTGATCAGTCACAGGGCTGAAACCAAAACCCATGACTGCTGACTCCTGCATCAATGCTTTTTTTCACTACATCAATCTACTGTATACAAATCTTCTTTGAAAACTCTATGTCGCTTACTAAATGAGGTCTGTGTGAATCAAAAAGGAAACGTAAGACCCCCCCAAACAGGAGGAAATTTATTAAGAGTAGAAATTTTCATATGAAGAACATATTATACTAAAAAGTTCCCCAAATGAAAAACTCTAAATGTTGGACTTAGCATACATTAACTATTGAGTAGGTGGCTTTGTTGTTTAGAACTTTACTAATTATAGAGGTGCTGATGACCAGATTTAGAAGAACTATAAATTGAGTTAGACTTTATCCTTGGCTTGGGTTGGTAAAGAATATTTCTTTAATTTCTAAGCTAATAACAGGTTTAAGATAGACCAATTGACGAACATTTGCAGTTCTGTGCTTATGAACAGAAACTGTGACATTTCATGATACATCAATGATGATGAAAGTACTGAAGCGTCCTAGCAAGTTGCAATTCTCCAGGGAAGCTACTAACAGCTTAACATTTCTTGTTCACATTAGAATGTGGATTCAACTTACTGATAAAAGTTTGTATCAAATAAGCATGAAAGAATGCAATTAAGATAGCAGACTAGGTTGAACCCTTTAGCTCTTGGGTCTCTTGGGTCTGTTACTTACTGAATCAAATGTTGCTAAGTGTACATGAAAATCTGCACAACAATCCAAAACAGGTTTCACAGACTATGTCAAAAAACAAACAAGCAAACCACGTTAAAAAAAAATACACGGGCAGAAAACCTTCCCAATGCCTCAGCAAACTCAAAAGGGCTTTTCCCCCAGATAAACCATGGCTGGACCTACTAAGTCTATGCATCCTGGGCAAAATATATTGCAGATTTCTTTTATTTTCTTCTGTCTTCAATTATTTCCATTCTCCTTCTATACAGAGTATACCTTTGGGACTGACCTCAGGATTCATTCATTCATTCATTCATTCTACGAACATGTATTAATACCCTATTCTGTGTTAGGCATTACCTACAAGGTGCTAGAGACACATGCCCTCAAAGCCTTTACACACAAGTAGGAAAACTAAATAAACAATAAAAATAATAATAACTGACCACCTGATTAAAACTGTTAGAATAAAGGTGTATTATAAGAGAGGTGTGAATCTATGGCAGGAAGAAGGAGAGGTGTTAAAGAAAGGGCAAAACTGGCTGTCACCTACGGCTTTTCAAGGAGATAACATTTTTAATTGGAAGGAATCTCAGTGCTCTAAAGGAATAAAAAGTATAAGGGAGTGAAACAAAGAGAGAACAGTGCATAGAAAGACACGGGGGTACAGAGGTACGTGGCACATTCAGGGCAGTGTTCAGGAAGGCTGAAACAGAGGACACTAGTAAGGAGGGGTGACAGATGAAGCTGGACAAGTTTAAGGGACCGACCGTAAACAACCTTGATGCATTCCAGCCAGGAGTTTGTTTTTTTAAGGGCAACACAAAAAGGGATTACAAACAAGGTAGTGAAATGATCAGATTGCTTTAGAAAGAGTATTCTAACAGCTTGGGAAAGATGGACTGGAGAGCAAGGCTGAATGTGGGGTGAGGGTGGGAGCTCTACAGTGGTCCAGAGCAGAACGAGAAGGATGTCCCCATAGAAAGGCAACTTGGTGTAGGGTGTTGGAGCCCAAGCAGAGTGCAGAGGATGCCCACACGAGGGAGAGACAGCAGCAACAATGGGAGGCTGGTCACATGCGGGGGTGGGGGCTGTGTAACTAATGGAATATATCCATAATATATTATAGAGAATGGGAACGGGATTTATCACTGGGTAATATATCCATAATATATTACAGAGAATGGGAACGGGATTTATCGCTGGGTAACATATCCACAATATATTACGGAGAACAGGATTTATCGCTCGGTAACATATCCATAATATATTATGGAGAACGGGAATAGGATTTATCGCTGGGTAATATATCCAAATTATATTATGGAGAATGGGAACTGGATTTATCACTTTCAAAGAAGAAAGTTACAAATACATACAAAGAGGAAGAAAACAGAACAAATCCAGCATATTAAATTGGTATTGGAGGTATCCATATGAACATAGTTGTTTAATATACACGGATAGATACAGAAATAATATTGAGCATCAAAATAAACGATGTAAGTCAGAAAGAGAAAAATACCGTATGCTAACAGATATATATGGAACCTAAAAAAAAGAAAAAAAAATGGTCAGAAGAACCTAGGGGCAAGACGGGAATAAAGGTACAGACCTACTAGAGAATGGACTTGAGGATACGGGGAGGGGGAAGGGTAAGCTGGGACAAAGTGAGAGAGTGGCATGGACATATATATACTACCAAACGTAAAATAGATAGCTAGTGGGAAGCAGCCGCACAGCACAGGGAGATCAGCTCGGCGCTTTGTGACCACCTAGAGGGGTGGGATATGGAGGGTGGGAGGGAGGGAGACACAAGAGGGAAGAGATATGGGAACATATGTATATGTATAACTAATTCACTTTGTTATAAAGCAGAAACTAACACACCATTGTAAAGCAATTATACTCCAATAAAGATGTTAAAAAAATAAATAACTAAATAAACGATGATGGTAACTAACTATAATCCATTAAATCAAATGGGAAATCATGAGTCCATACTGCTATAAATAAAGTTTCATGAAAAATGAGACATCTGTATGGTTTCAAAGGCCCTCCCCACAAAATACTTACCAATTACAAAACAGAAAAAGTAACTTTGCAGGGGAGAGCCTTACAGACAGCACTTTAAACAAACAAGTCATGAAGGTGAACACAACATTGGTAATGAGTCAAACAGATAGGGTGTGCCACGTGAGAGAGGGCAGTGAGAAGAACACAGCACCACTTCTGTGATATTCCTGCTACAGACGCATAAACAGAATCCAATCATGATGGAACATCAGACAACCCAAATTGAGAGACTTTTTTTTTTGGAAAGCCAAGTGAAGAAAGTGTATCACTCCTTTCCTTTTTTTTTTTTTTAACATCTTTATTGGAGTATAATTGCTTTACAATGGTGTGTTAGTTTCTGCTTTATAACAAAGTGAATCAATTATACATATACATATGTTCCCATATCTCTTCCCTCTTGTGTCTCCCTCCCTCCCACCCTCCCTATCCCACCCCTCCAGGCGGTCACAAAGCACCGAGCTGATCTCCCTGTGCTATGCGGCTGCTTCCCACTAGCTATCTACCTTATATTTGGTAGTGTACATATGTCCATGCCTCTCTCTCACTTTGTCACACCTTACCCTTCCCCCTCCCCATATCCTCAAGTCCATTCTCTAGTAGGTCTAGTAGGACACAGTCTTTATTCCTGTATTACCCCTAGGTTCTTCATGACAGTTTTTTTTTTTCTTAAATTCCATATATATGTGTTAGCATACGGTATTTGTCTCTCTCTTTCTGACTTACTTCACTCTGTGTGAGAGACTCTAGGTCTATCCACCTCATTACAAATAGCTCAATTTCATTTCTTTTTATGGCTGAGTAATATTCCACTGTATATATGTGCCACATCTTCTTTATCCATTCATCCAATGATGGACACTTAGGTTGTTTCCATCTCCGGGCTATGGTAAATAGAGCTGCAATGAACATTTTGGTACATGACTTTGAATTATGGTTTTCTCAGGGTATATGCCCAGTAGTGGGATTGCTGGGTCATACGGCAGTTCTATTTGTAGTTTTTTAAGGAACCTCCATACTGTTCTCCACAGTGGCTGTATCAATTTACATTCCCACCAACAGTGCAAGAGGGTTCCCTTTTCTCCACACCCTCTCCAGCATTTATTGTTTCTAGATTTTTTGATGATGGCCATTCTGACTGGTGTGAGATGATATCTCATTGTAGTTTTGATTTGCATTTCTCTAATGATTAGTGATGTAGAGCATTCTTTCATGTGTTTGTTGGCAGTCTGTATATCTTCTTTGGAGAAATGTCTATTTAGGCCTTCTGCCCATTTTTGGATTGGGTTGTTTGTTTTTTTGTTATTAAGCTGCATGAGCTGCTTATAAATTTTGGAGATTAATCCTTTGTCAGTTGCTTCGTTTGCAAATATTTTCTCCCATTCTGAGGGTTGTCTTTTCGTCTTGTTTATGGCTTCTTTTGCTGTGCAAAAGCTTTGAAGTTTCATTAGGTCCCATTTGTTTACTTTTGTTTTTATTTCCACTTCTCTAGGAGGTGGGTCAAAAAGGATCTTGCTGTGATTTATGTCATAGAGTGTCCTGCCTATGTTTTCCTCTAAGAGTTAGATAGTTTCTGGCCTTACATTTAGGTCTTTAATCCATTTTGAGTTTATTTTTGTGTATGGTGTTAGGGAGTGATCTAATCTCATACTTTTATATGTAGCTGTCCAGTTTTCCCAGCACCACTTATTGAAGAGGCTGTCCTTTCTCCACTGTACATTCCTGCCTCCTTTATCAAAGATAAGGTGACCCTATGTGCATGGGTTTATCTCTGGGCTTTCTATCCTGTTCCATTGATCTATCTTTCTGTTTTTGTGCCAGTACCATACTGTCTTGATAACTGTAGCTTTGTAGTATAGTCTGAAGTCAGGGAGCCTGATTCCTCCAGCTCCGTTTTTCGTTCTCAAGATTGCTTTGCCTATTCAGGGTCTTTTGTGTTTCCATACAAACTGTGAAATTCTTTGTTCTAGTTCTGTGAAAAATGCCAGTGGTAGTTTGATAGGGATTGCACTGAATCTGTAGATTGCTTTGGGTAGTAGAGTCATTTTCACAATGTTGATACTTCCAATCCAAGAATGTGGTATAGCTCTCCATCTATTTGTAACATCTTTAATTTATTTCATCAGTGTCTTATAGTTTTCTGCATACAGGTCTTTTGTCTCCTTAGGTAAGTTTATTCCTAGGTATTTTATTCTTTTTGTTGCAATGGTAAATGGGAGTGTTTTCTTGATTTCACTTTCAGATTTTTCATCATTACTGTATAGGAATGCCAGAGATTTCTGTGCATTAATTTTGTATCCTGCTACTTTACCAAATTCATTGATTAGCTCTAGTAGTTTTCTGGTAGCATCTTTAGGATTCTCTATGTATAGTATCATGTCATCTGCAAACAGTGACAGCTTTACTTCTTCTTTTCCGATTTGGATTCCTTTTACTTCCTTTTCTTCTCTGATTGCTGTGGCTAAAACTTCCAAAACTATGTTGAATAAGAGTGGTGAGAGTGGGCAACCTTGTCTTGTTCCTGATCTTAGTTGAAATGATTTCAGTTTTTCACCATTGAGGACGATGTTGGCTGTGGGTTTGTCATATATGGCCTTTATTATGCTGAGGAAAGTTCCCTCTATGCCTAATTTCTGCAGGGTTTTTATCATAAACAGGTGTTGAATTTTGTCAAAAGCTTTCTCTGCATCTATTGAGATGATCATATGGTTTTTCTCCTTCAATTTGTTGATATAGTGTATCATGTTGATTGATTTGCGTATACTGAAGAATCCTTGCATTCCTGGAATAAACCCCACTTGATCATGGTGTATGATCCTTTTAATGTGCTGTTGGATTCTGTTTGCTAGTATTTTGTTGAGGATTTTTGCATCTATGTTCATCAGTGATATTGGCCTGTAGTTTTCTTTCTTTGTGACATCCTTGTCTGGTTTTGGTATCAGGGTGATGGTGGCCTCGTAGAATGAGTTGGGGAGTGTTCCTCCCTCAGCTATATTTTGGAAGAGTTTGAGAGAGATAAGTGTTAGCTCTTCTCTAAATGTTTGATAGAATTCGCCTGTAAAGCCATCTGGTCCTGGGCTTTTGTTTGTTGGAAGATTTTTAATCACAGTTTCAATTTCAGTGCTTGTGATTGGCCTGTTCATATTTTCTATTTCTTCCTGATTCAGTCTTTGCAGGTTCTGCATTTCTAAGAATTTGTCCATTTCTTCCAGGTTGTCCATTTTATTGGCATAGAGTTGCTTGTAGTAATCTCTCATGATCTTTTGTATTTCTGCAGTGTCAGTTGTTACTTCTCCTTTTTCATTTCTAAGTCTATTGATTTGAGTCTTCTCCCTTTTTTGCTTGATGAGTCTGGCTAATGGTTTATCAATTTTGTTTATCTTCTCAAAGAACCAGCTTTTAGTTTTATTGATCTTTGCTATCATTTCCTTCATTTCTTTTTCATTTATTTCTGATCTGATTTTTATGATTTCTTTCCTTCTGCTAACTTTGGGGTTTTTTTGTTCCTCTTTCTCTAATTGCTTTAGGTGCAAGGTTAGTTTGTTTATTTGAGATGCTTCCTGTTTCTTAAGGTAGGATTGTGTTGCTATAAACTTCCCTCTTAGAACTGCTTTTGCTGCATCCCATAGATTTTGGGTCGTCGTGGAGAGACATTTTTAAAAACTGGTCTATAATCTTCAGAAAGTTGTGAATGTCAAGGAAAAACTGAGGAACTATTACAGATTGAAGAGACATGTCAACTTAATATAATCCATGATTCTAAACGGAATTCTTCTGCTATTAGGAAATCATTGGGATAATTGGTGAAGTTTGAATGAAGTCTTAGATTTGGATGGTTGTATTGCATCAGTGTTAATTTCCTGATTTTTATGATTATACTGTGATTGTGTAGGAGACTGTACTTATTTATAAGAAATGGCTAAAGTACATGAAAGGAAAAAGGGCATCACATAACAACTTACTCTCAAATGGTTAAACAAAAACAAATGCTCTGTACTGTTCTTCCATTTCTATTATAAATTTGAGATTACTCCAAATATAAAAAAAGAAAAGAATTAAAAGATGATAAAATCCAGACCAGGCCATACAAAGACACTGTTCTCTTAGGAACAAAAAGGAGGAGAACGTGGAAAGAGCCATAAAACAACAACAAAAAAAAACAAACAAAAAGGAAGAGAGAAGTTGGAATCTTAAATCAGAAACCCATTATATACACATGCTTCAAAGTTTTATGGTACATATTTATGCTTAATTGCATAATAAAATATGTATAATTCTCAAATCATAACACAGGTTAAGTAATCTCCCCAAATATTGCCATTTTTGCCCAAAATAAGGAACCTTGCCAGGTTTGGTTATAGCTATCTATGTGGAATGGCTGACCTCCACCTGATCCTGGAGTCAAGATTTGATGCCTAAAGTAGTCAAACCTGGGTTAGCTGTGCTTCTTATAGAAAATCACTTAATGGCTGATTTCTGTCTGGGTACCATACATCACACCTAAACTTATATCACCAAAAACCCTGTAAGATAGATACAGTCATCTCTAATTTGCAGATTTAAAAATTTCTCAAAGAGATTAAGCAAAATATCCCAAATCTTCTACTAGTAAGTGGAGCATCAGGAAATAAATTCAGTCTTCTCTAACTCAGAGCACATGCCTTTCCCACTACAATTCAGTAGGCTTGTTACGTGCAAGGCATCACATGCTATTCACCACAGGAGAGACAAGATGAATAAGACATGTTCTCATGGAACTGACCACTTTTGCTTTCTCCCCTTTATGCTGTAGTCAGAATCGTCTGCCTCTTACCTCTTGCCAGGTATGACTCACCCACATACCAGTTTTTATCAGTGGGTGAATGCAGGGACACAGTTTTATCTACCTTTTCCATCACTGAAGAGATGCAACAGCAATTCTGAAGATGTACAAACGTGCCTTAGAACATAAAGGCCAAAAAATGCTCTCTAAATGTACTGTGTTAACTGAGTTTTTCTCAGTATATAATGACCACTTAATCAGCTAAAACTGGAAAGAACAAAATGATACAGAAGGAGTGTAAAGAAAATAGTATTACTTCTGAACAATTTGATGCTGGATAAGAAAGCCAAAGACCAACCCAGGAAATGTCAGGAGTTCTGGACAAATGAACTGCTTACTCCCAAATTTTAATGTTTCATTTAGTAGAAGAGGTCACCTAAGAAGCTCTCAGAAGTCAAAGCCAGGCCTCTGACTAGAACAATGGGACTGCCGCTCTATGAAGAAGCAATGGGACCTTGAAATCTTCAATTATCTCTGTGAAGATTATGGTATTCTTCTCACTTCAGTGATGGTTAAAAAGAAACTTCCTGCTCGATAAAAGCAGAGGGAGGACAATGAGATGGCACGTTACTAGGTCAATAATGAATTCCCTCCACCGAGCTCATAATACAAAATCTGATATGTTTAATATTATTTATCTAATCCTGATTTATCCATATGGAACACTGGATATAGGTCTTGGTAGAATTCTGAGAAGCTTATATGTATTGAGCAGATTTCCCCATAAAACAAATTCTCTAAAATTCAAGCTATCATGTAGGGAAACATATAATTACTTTCAAAGTTTTATGGAGAAAAAAGGAAGGAAACCATAAAACAGAAAACAACAGAAAACTATAAGCTTGTTTATAGGTTATTCAAATTAACATAATTTAGAAATGATTTTAACAGGGGAACATGTAAGAAAACTCAATGCTGTTACACTTCTCATCATTAGTACTATGTCAGGCAAGTCAGTGGCTTTGGTTCAACTCCAGAGGTCTCCCTTACAAACACCAACTGACTGAGTCTATTCCTGGAATTGCTCTAACCTCCCCTAGTATTTCGTCCTTTCACACACAGTAACGCACAGGGAGCAGTGCTAATATGTGAAACAAGTTCAAAGATCCCAAAGTGGAAGACATTGTTTTCTTGCATCCTACCTACTGTAACTGAAAACTGGGAATTTACTGGAATTGAGGATTTATTATGAGTCAGATGGTTGACAGCTTTTCCAACCAAAACATCTGCTCTACAAAGGCACAACTGCTACAATCCATTTCCTCTTGGATCTGGAGAATGACCAAGCTGTAGCTTAGCCCTTTCCTTAAAGACACAGGGATCTGAAATGAGAAATGAAATAAAAGCAGACCTCTACATCACCTTCCAACCTCCACTATTTTCTTTGGTGGCATTAAAAATACAATAAAATATGAGAATTAACATAATTTTTGACCATTAAAAAATGACAATCAGCTCAGTGGAATAACCAAGGACTTTACCAAATCATTCAAATTGACAGCAGCCCAGCTGAAGCCAATTCTTTCTTCGGTATTTGAAGAAAGAAGGGACACGTATTACCGAAACGCAGTGGGGAAACGGTTTCATTATTTATTCATTCATTCAACGAATATTTACTGAACACTTCTATGTGTCAGGCACTATTCTAGGAACAAGAGAGGAATAGGCTAGGTAACGGCCCACCTCTTGGAGCTTACCTTTCAACAGGGGTTAACAAATAATAAACAAGTAAGCCTATTCCTAAACAGTCTTGAAAGCACTACCGGTTTCCAATAGCATATTCGTTACCATTGGCACTAAGATTTTTTTCCAGCAACTGTAAGCAGTAAGATAGTTTTTAGGGACCATACCCTAGAGCAGTGGTTTCAATTCTGGCCCCTGTTTAAAAACACATTCCTGGACCCTACCCCTGGCAAATATGATTCAGTAAGTGTGTTTGGGCCAAGGAAATCTGGACTTTTTTTTTTTGATTTACCAAGGGACTGAACTGCCCAACCAGGTTTGGGGTCTATTGCCCTAGAGTACTGACCTCCAAACATTTAAAATCATAAGCTGTCAGTAAAAAGTGTTTGGGCTCCACATCAATATGTCTCATATGTATTTACTTGTACGCTATATACATGAACCATTGTGCCAATACCTTATGAACATCATAAAACATGCAAAAACAGCAGAAATTCTAGGAAGGTGAGATAAAAATAAATATGAACAAATATTTTCCCCCAACCTGGGTGGCCGCCTGCACAGGCTTTAGCTTACAAGGTGGGGCACCCCACGAGGCCTGCAGGTTCCTCTCGCAGACTGGGGAGCGGGGCAACCAGAGGTGAAGCCCTTTGATTCACAGCCTGGGAAGACAGACTCTACCTCAGCCCTCACTCTGCTCCATAAACTTACACAAATATCACTTCTGGCACAGGTGAGAGAAGGAGGCAGAGAAGCATTAGAACTATAATCTCAGTGGCAGGAATTTAGGAGACCTTGCTTCACTCTACCTGCCAACACATAACCTGCCAGCTCTTGTTGACATAAACTAAGTATGGAAAAGCAGACTTGAAAAACATATAACCTCCATCCTAGGTTCAGCAGCTGTAACCCAGTTGTGTCAGCCGTCTGAATCATGTGTGAATGCTTCCGTGCATGCTAGATGCCAGGCCACGTGATACAGTAGAAAGAGCACAGCCTTCGGGATTAGACAGGCTAGTGAGAATCATGGCTCCACAGCTTACTCACTCTGTCAACTTGGCTGGATAAGTTATTTAAAACCTGGACGAGCCTCTGTTTCCTCAACTGTAAAATGGGAAGAGTTATAAAACTATTATATCAATAACAACATCGGTAAAGGGTAGCCAGCACTACGGCCACCATCATTGTCACTGTTACCCCAGATCACCTTGGAATACCTGACCCACCTGTTCCTTGCTATCCATGCACACTGAGCCTGGCCTATGTCCCTGGAAACCATACCTGTCGGTTGCCTTCAGTGTGTGTAAACTCTTTGTTGGCAAACCCTGGCCTATCTGTGCAGAATCAGTTTCTTGTTTGGTCCCTCCTGACCATAATAAATGAGTGGCACCACAAATGATCATACTAAAGCCACTGGCTTGGCTTGGCCTACAGACAGCCCCCTGACTTTGAATTCAGGGTTACACCTCATGGACCAGCAGCTTTCACCTGCCTTTTCATTTGGCAGCTAACTTCCTGGCTGTTTTCTCTCTGTTGACACACAAAAAAACCCTCAACAGCCAATAATTTCTCTCTTTCAGTCATAGCCTCCTTTCCAGTGTCGTCTTCTTTGTGCTTCCTATCACTATTCAAATAAAATGTAATAAAAATCACTTGAGTGTGAAGATTAGAAGACAGTTCTCAAATGAGCTACTCATGGCTATACACATATATCCATAAAGAGAGTATTTCAACTAACAGGACTTTTACAAGTCAGGCAGCCATCTTAAGGAATACCAGGCCTCTTAAACAAAAGATTTTCCAACTGTCTAGATTACTAAGGAAAGAAATAAAAACAATTAAGAATCTATCTAAAAGAATTTAGGAAAAGAGAAAAGAAGTGATATCAAAAGCAGAAAAAACATAACAAACAAAACATAACATTAATCCAGAGAAAAATTCATATTATCAAATCAAGATTACTAGTTAGAAAATACTTTTTTTGAAAAAATTAGGGCACGAGACTTCCATGGCAGTCCAGTGGTTGAGACTTTGTCTTCCAGTGTAGGGGGTGCAGGTTCGATCCCTGGTCGGGGAGTCAGGGACCTGGGATCCCACATGCCTTGTGGCCAAAAAAAACAAAAAAACCAAACACCAAGGCATGGAAGAGAAGCAATGTTGTAGCTAATTCAATGAAGACTTTGGAAATGGTCCATGTCCAAAAAAAAATCTTTTAAAAAATAAATAAATAAATAAATAAAAATTAGGGCAATATAAAATTTTAGTTACCTGGTAATAAATTTAGTAATTAAATGGGAATGGATAAAAATTCAAAATAACAAGAGAACAAAAAAGGAGATATCCAGAAATAGCAAACTGGAACGCACAATTTACAACAAAAAAAAAGTTATTAGAAATTACCATTTTAAAAATGCCTACGGCCAATGAGTTTGGTAAGAATGTTTCTAAATTTTCCAAAAAATAGATAAGAATGTTATGCTTTTCAATCTACTTCACAAGGCAAATATAGTTTTTTTTAACTGACATACATTACATTAGTTTCACAGCATAGTGATTCAACGTTTATATACATTATGAGATGAAGACAAAAATAGTTTTATTCTCAATAAACAGACAAGATATTCACAATGGTTGTTTATGAGTATGGCGCTAATAACTAATAAATAAAATACAAGACCACATTAAAATAACTTTCCATTATGAACAAGCAAAGTTTATACTTGGACTGCATGACTGGACACAAGGAAAATAATGTAATTTATCACATGAAGAGAGGAAAGTAGTAAGAATCATAGCATCATTGCAGTAAGTGCCCATAGAAAACTAAAATACCCATTCTCAGCCTTTTGCCAATGCAAACACCACAACCAGGTTGTTGGGCTCTCTCCAAGAGGCCTCAGGAGCAAATTTATATTCTGAGTGAGCCTTCTGGGCTCAGAAACTCGATTCTGTTTGCACACCAACTGCAGAGCCATCGCTCAGGGGTAGGTGACATACAGCCAGAATGCTAACTTGTTAGTTTACCATGGGAAATTAGGTACTAAAATAATTCTAAGTTCATATGGTAAGTGCGTTCTTTCCCCATTATGTCAGTCCATTGTTTTGTAATGATAAATCACAGTCACAGGGAGTGGAATATTTCAAGTCCCTGTATCAGTGCATTCTCTTCCTATGAGGAAGACCCATGTGGGTTGCTAGATGAGCCAGGTGAGATAGAGGAACTGCATTTTAATAAAGCCTGATACATCAATCTCACCCTAGAAATAACCTTGTCAGTGGGGCCAATGGGACACTAGGAGTGCTTACTCTGTGAGTTACATCCTCCTGTATCTAAGTCTACTTTCAGATTATTCAAAATTCACCCATCCTTTATTCTGGATAACACTGGAGCAGTTACTGCCAAACTGACTCTATAACAATCTTTTTTTCCTGTTCTTTCCTTAGTTTTTGTTTGATACGTTCTTCCTCCAGATACATGATCACATTCAAACAGGTCTAATATTGTTCACCTGGGATCCATTTCATCTCCCAGAGAGAATATCACATGTTAATATCTTTATCCATTTATGTGCTGGCTGCAACTTTCATGGGGTAATTTGATTCCCCTACTTCCTAGTTCTTAGGGAAGCAAAAAGGTAGTTACTTCACTGAATGGGCCATTAGGTATTAGAGAAGAAAAGGATTTAAAAGTATAAACACAGAAAGGTAAGAAAAAATACGTTTTATATATGACATAATTCAGTATCATCAAGTTATAAAGTTATATGATTATATAACTCAATAAAGTCAATTTGAAATAACCAGTCATTTAAAATAACTAAGTCATTATTTAAAATAACGACTTCAGCAAAGTTGCAGGATAAAAAGCCATTTGAAACTACTACAGGCCTATGTATCATGGGCCACAGCTAGAAAATGCAGTGGAAGAGACCCCATTTATAATGCTGACAAAAAAATTCAATAAGTGTGTATTAATTTAAATCAGAAAATTGGAGACATCTTAATCAAAGATGACATGAAGTCTGACGGCAGAAATAAAGATGGATAAATGGAGAAATATAATTTGCTCCATGCTGGGAAAACTAAATATAGTAAAGATGACAACATTCCCTAAATTATTATGTAGATTAAATAAAATACTGATTTTACAGAACTTGATATTAGTACTAAAACACATGTGTTTGAAAAGTAGGAAAAATACCAAAGGAAAAACACTGAAGTTATGATAGTGGTTTCAAACTATCAAATTTTAAACTGTTACAAAAGAAAAACTATTATCTTTTTAAGAAAGACAGGGTATTAGTTGAAGTAGAAAAAACTCAGAATAGTATTCATAAATAAATATAAAGGGTTAGTACATGATCAACCAGAAGCAATCCTATTAGAGGAAAAGGTGCTAGTGAGCAACTAAGAAGTGAACAGAAATGCAAAGAACTAACTTAGAGCCTTAAGCTCATACCATACGTGCAGGCTAAAGAGTGAAATTATATGTAGAAGATACCAGAACAGCATTATTTACTCCAACTATGGAAGAGACAGAACTTTAAAACTGCTCCCCAAAAGTAAAATATTATCACAGACAAGATATTTTCAATTATAAAAAAATTTCTATTCCCCCAAATATATCAAATGTCAAACATACCAATATAATACAGTATTAGATAGCTAAAGGACAGAGAGAGCAGAATAGTGAAATGTGAAAAACGTGATATAAGGTTACTATCCATAGCATATAAAAAAAAAAAGAGTCAATAACCAGACTTTAATTGAAAAAGCAGTCCAAGAAACATGAACCCTGGAAAGATGTACAGCTTAATAAGGCAATGAAAGACCACTTTAAGGTATCATAACTATAACTACTAACGTAGCAAAATAAATTAAAATGACAAAAATCCAATTAGGACAGGGTTGGAGTACACAAAGCTCTGCCTCGGGCTCCCAGCTCCCCAGCCATCTCCCCAGCTAGTCCCAGATTTTCTGGTTATGTTTTATGGGTCTAGCCTGATTACATATGGCCAAAAACTTACTTTCTATGCATTCCAGTAAAAGAATCTGGGTTTTATTTTCCTGTTCCTAGGTGCTTGGCTGCCAGGCATCATAGATCTCCTACAACTATATCCCACCTTGCTCCTGTTCATGCTCTTAGAGACCGAAATAAAATATCAATTACTGTAAACGGTCTCTCCTTCTGCCAGCCTGAATGCCTTGCCTTTATCTAGTTACCTTCCGAGAGTGACCATCCTCGCCAATGGATGGGTTTAGTTTCCAAGGCAAGGTTCTGGCTCTGATGCATCCCACAGAAAACAGAGCTTTAATTAATCACGGAGATAATTTTCACATTGTTGGGAATAAACTGGTGTAATCTTTCCTGAACTCAACCTGGAAATGTGTAATAAACTGTGCTTATCCTTTGACCCAATAATTGTATTTGGGGGAATTATTCCAAGGAAATAATCCAAGAGTAAATAGCAGGAATTAATACAAGATGTTCATGGCAGTGTTATTAGAAATAAGAGGAGAGAGGAAGGAAGGAAGGAAGGAAGGGAGGGAGGGAGGGGAAGGAGGGAGGAAGGAGAGAGAATTTAAATATCTAATGGTATGAGGAGAATGGCTGATAATACTCTGAAATATTAACATAATGGAAAATTCTATAACTACTGAAAAATGGTAACTATGTAAACCATATATACATGGAAATAGCTGGGGCATGGTTCAGTGACACTGGAAATGAAAGGACTGGGAAATTGTTGGCCTGAACTCCCGTGCTCACCCCAAAGCCTAGACTATCTAGTATTCTACCTGTACCTTCCCCCACCCCCCACCCCCACTGAGGAAAAAAAAGTTTTCCTTTAGTTTTTCCACCATAGCTTGATTTTTTTTCAGATCAATAATACTCCTAAATTGTTGCAACCTCTCTTTTTCTAAATGAGTGTCTAAACATGTCAATAGGTTTCCAAGCTTTGCACAACTCGCGTACATTTCAATTTTTAGAACAACACTTCTGACAGATATCAGCCATTCAACCTTTGTTTTGCCTAAATTCCTTCCTGTTAGGCCGCACTTACCCTGCTCACTCAGCTGTAAGGACTACTACTAGGTTCAAGCCAGTGTGCAATACGGATGTGGCCCTTGAACTACCCACACGGGTGTCAGACTGCACTCGCTCTACGGAGCCTCTAGCATATGTGGCTAAGAGCAAGACTGGTTCTCATGCTGGTTACCTACCGAAACTCAAACTTAGTTCTGAACCTCAGGTCACTTGATGAGGGAGCTGAATTCCTCACTCTCAGGACCTGACCCTATTTCCGACGTCTCTCGCGTTTCCTCAGATACTCCTTCCTGACATTGCAACCCCTTGGAATGGACTCCACAGAAATCAACTTCTCTAGTGGTCTCTCCCTGGAAAAGAGGTCTCTCTGGGGGCGGGGTGGGGGGGATACTTGTGTTAGGTGGGCTAGTTCCTACTCCGCACAAGTCTTCACTTGCTTTGCTTTCCTCGTGAAGAGAACCCAAAAAGCCAAACCATTTATGACATTTCACGAGACCGTGCATTCACTTCTGGGTTCAATTACATTGAGTTAAAATCTGTAAATCTGACTTAAGAGTTCCAGTTAGCCCCTCTGAAACTACAGAGAAAAATCTTCTACTCTATGTAAAGCCCTCCAAAATATCTAAAAGCAGAACATCTTCCTTAAATTGTCTCTTCTCCTACACAAATAGCCCTCGTTCTTTTAACATACTTGGTCGAAATCCAGATCCTCACTCTCCTAATCACCTTCCGCTGTTGGTCCTCTTCTTCACCTACACGCCTCTCAGAGTGCAGCACCCAGAATTATACTACTACCTAAAACCCCAGAGGCAGCTTTGGGAACCATCACCTCCTTCGTTCTGGAAATGGCACCTCCATTAATGAAGTCTTATATTACATGAGAATTTTAACAGCCGATTCCCAATTCTTTTCATATGACTCCTGAATACCCTAAATCTTTTTCACATGAACAATTCTAAATACATCTCCCTATATCTTGCATTTATCTGTGTAGCTAACATGTTTTTTAAGTTGAGTATTAGAGTGAGAAATGGAATAGAATGATCTCTGGACTATGAATGAGAAGACTTAACTTGTTTCCATTCATCCGCTCAACAAATATTTATCGAGCACCCACTCTGCATCAGGCCCTGTGTTGTGCTAGGTATCAGAACTATAGTGATGAACATGTAGTCAGGAAGGCAGGAAAGTAAATCAACAATTACAGTACATGTGATAAAGGCTTTGTTAGGGGAGGCAAAGGGTATTATGGAAACATGGAGGACATGCACCTGACCCAAATTTGGTCTGGAAAGGCCTCCTAGAGAAATGTCCTCACTCCATCACTCCTCACCTATAAAATGAGAGGACTGCTATGGAGGAAACTTGCCAATCCACATCAAAATTACAAATGCATTACCCTCTGACCTGGCATTCCTACTTCTGGGAATTTGGCCTACAAATATACCAGCAAACACAGGAAATAATGCATATACAAGGTTACTCACCTGCAGCTTTATTTATAATAGACAAAGTCTGGAAACAACCCGGACGTCTGTAGAGGATGATTAAAGAATCCATGATACGGCCACATAATAGACTACTAGGCATTTGTGAAAAAAATAAAAACAAAAGAGGGAGCTATACAGCAGCATGAAAAGATTGCCAAGATATATTTGTTAAGTAAAAAAACCCAAATGCAGAGTAGTGTATGTAGTATGCCACCTTCTGTATAAGGAGGAGGATAAATAAGAATACATATACACACACACACATGTACTTGCATACAGAAATCCTGGAAGAATATACAAGAATAAGTAATAAAAGTGATTACCTATAGGGGACTGGAAACAGAATGGAGCACATGAAAATGGGATGGGAGTGAGTTTTTTCAATGTATACCCATTTATATATTTCAATTTCTGAGCCATATAAATGACTGAAAACCTACTTATTTACATTAATTTTAAGACTGAACTAGATGATTTCTAAAGCTCTTCTACTCTTAACATTCTATAATTATATGACTTAACCTACATTTAACTTGTAATAATATAGCCAAATATTCATCAGATTCTTTATTAGTAAGGATGCTGAAATTTATAATTTTAAAAAATTGAATACTTAGGTCAGACCAAGAGGAGTATCTTCAAACTCTGTATTCTGTGACTAACACAATCTTCTCTTTCTACCTATATTTAGATTGTTTTTAATGCCTCTAAATTTATTGAAATTTAATAAAGACTTATTGAGTACCTACCCTGGGCCAGGCACAGCCATGAACAAGACTAAAAAGGTCTCTGAATTAATAAAGCATTTATTATACTGACCAGAAGTCATCCTCATTACAGATGTTAACACTGAATTTAAACATAATTTTGTCATCTCTTTCTCCACATATAGATATTTGTGTTGTTTTTAATCTTTTTATGGAAAACTTTCTCAAATCTAATTTAAAACTTTTAAATTAAATTTGAGGAGGGGCCAGCTCATTGTTCTGATAATCTAACCTGGCCCTGCCCTGAACAGGCTAGAAAATACTCCTGGCTATTTTAATGTGTTCCTCAACCTAGCTCAGGACAGATAAGAATTTGGTTATCATTTCATAAATTAGCCCCCTCCAGACCTCTGGTTTTCCATATATTCATGCCACCAATCTCTCACAACGGTTTTAGTGTTTGATTCTCATATTGGGTTCAAATATTTCACAAGATAATCTGCACTTCTCTCTTAATTATTAAAATAATTGATTTCTTATCCACTCCCCCACTATGAGCATTTTGAGGGCTCAGCCCCAGTTTTATTCAGTGCCTGAAATACCTAGTAGATGGTCAATAAACATTTGCTGGATGGATAAAAGAATGAACAAGTAAACAAACAAAGGAATGGTTAAATGACAAAAAACTAAATTAAGGATAAGTTAAAAATGGAAAAGGAACCAAAAAACCACAAGGAAATTAATGTTCTATATTTATGCTCATTACAAGTAAACATAGTAGCTGGCTCTAGGCCCCAAAGGCAAGGTATGGGTATGCAGAGAATAAAGGCAGCAGAGTGCTGACGCTATGCAGATGACATGCTGTCTTCTGCAAAAGAGAGGCAAATGTCTCAGCCCAGATGGTGGTGAGTGGTGTGGTGCAGTAAAGAAAATAAAAAGACATGGGTTCAGGCCCCAGCATTACTACTTACTAGCTAGGAAACCCTGTGCAAGTTGCTTAACCTTTCTGACTCAATTTCCTCCTCTGAGAATGGAAAAAAATAGTATCTGTCCTGTCTACCACATGGAATTGTTGGCATGAGCACATAAAACACTCTTCACGAGAGTTTTGTGATGGTAAAGTGGTATACAAACTTAAAGGACAGAATGAATACTCTTCCACTCTGGGTCAAAATAACTCAAAGACTTGTTAATGACTAAAACTCAATAAGACTAAATATAATAGGGACAAATTGCATCTTAACTAAACTGTAAGTTCCTCAAAAGCTGCCATTTCATACTTCAGTGGAAACCACAGAGAATGGCCTGAAGATAATACCAGCAAAAGGTATTTTGCACAGCTCACTCAGTGCACGTGTGCCAGAGAGAGACTAAGCCAGATGTTGAGAATATGAAGACAAAGAAGATATGATCCTGCACCTATAAGGGCTCACAGTCCATTGAGAGTGGCAGAAATCAGTACAAATGATCAGGGTACTATGGTGTGTGTGTGTGTGTGTGTGTGTGTGTGTGTGTGTGTGTGTGTGTGTGTGTGTGTGTGTGTGTGTGTGTGAAAAGGAAGAAAGGAAGGAGGGAGGGAGGCAAAGGGAAATTGGATATAATGATTAAGATTGGCTGGTTAGGTACAAAGTACTATGGGAGATTTACGAACCCATTCTAACCTATTCTTTACCCAGGCCCCTGTTTCCAGGCATCCCAGGGTATTTTGAAGATTCCTGGGCTCCACCCACGGTTTATCTTTCCATTTTTTTAGGTCTATATTTTACCTCAGTAATATTGTGTAGATTTCAGTGTAGATATCTTCCACATCTTTAATTAAATTTATTCCTAAGTATTTTATGTTTTTGATGCTACTTTAAATGTTACTGTTTGTAATTACATTTTCTAGTTTTTCTCTTAGTATATATAATAAACTATTTCTAATATTAACCTGGTATCCTGTGCTCTTGCTAAATTCATCCTTTGTTCTAGCGGCCTTTTTGTAGATTTTACTGGATTTTCTACACACACAATTATAACGTCTGCAAAGGCAGTTTTGCTTCTTCCTTTTCCATCATTATGTCTTTTATTTATTTTTCTTGCCTTATTGCACAGATTAGCACATCCAGTACAATGCTGAATACAAGTAGTGAGAGCAGACATCCTTGCCTTTTTCCTGATCTTAGGGAGAACACATTCAACATTTCATCATTAAGTATGATGTTAGTTACAGGTTCACTACAGATGCCCTTAATCAGATTGAAGACGTTCCCTTCTACTCATAGTTTGCTGAGAGTTTTTCTTTTCTTTCATTATGAATGGGTGTTGAATTTTGTCAAATGTTTTTCCAGTTTCTACTGAGGTGATCATGTGATTTTTCTTCTTTATTTTATTAATACAGTTAATTACATTGCTTTTTGAGAGTTAAACCAACCGTGTATTCCAGGGGGAACTCCATTTGGTTGTGATGTATTATTACCATTTTAAACATAATACTAAATTCTATTTGCTAATATTGTGTTAAAACTTTCTGTATCTATGTTCACACATGAAGGATAATGGTTTGTAATTTACTATTCTTGCAGTAACCTAGATAGGTTTTGGTATTAGAGTTACTCTGACCTCATAATAACCAGTTCTACTGAACTACACTGATGGGCTGAAACTTACAGCTGATTTTAGCAATGCATAGACTGAAAATGGCAGACCCAGAGAATGGTTGCTAAATTTTATGTGTAAGACAATTAGAGAAATTATCATATAAGCATACTATACACAATTTATTGACAAAATTATTTCCCCAAGTTAGCATAAGGAGAAAACTAAGCCATATTTCACTTTAACTCCATATTGCCTGGTTCTAACAATTTACCTTTCAGAGACAAGGAGGTTATTGGGGATGACGTTAAACATCAGAGATTTGTATTTATTTACTGTTTATATCTTTATACTTACTTCCCTGACTCTGAGAAAGAAAACTGCTCCATTCACACCATAGGTAGAGATGGAACGCTACTCCATCCCATCCCCACAGTCATCCAAATACACACTCTACTCTCCCTGCCACCCCCCCGACCCGTCCCCCCAGGAAGAGCACCCCTACTTTCCCATGCAAGTTCAACAGAAAACACTGCAACTCTGAGCAAATAACACCCAAGTATCATGTATCCATTTGGTTAAAAAACTCTCAAAGGACCTAGTATTTTTCTGTCACACCATTTTTAATCAAAACAAGGTCCTAATTGACATTAGGATGCATTTTAATTGTTTTAGGGCTGGAAAACAAGAGGTTCTGATGGAGATCAGAGCTAATGTGAAAACAAATTGACTACTTTCCTACCTTTATATGAAATGTGAAATTGAAAAATTAAATTTATAAGGCTAGTATTACAAGGGGAAAATATATTATTAAGGCTAAGGAGTGAGGAAAATCACATAATCACCACGGTAGATTTTTTTAAATGATATCTATTACATAGCACTTGGTAGCTAAGAATGTGTTTTACACGTCTCATTTGATTCTTCCAAAACCCAGGAAAATAGAAACCTAAATAGTACTTTCCTAATCTTCATGGTGAGAAAACAGGTTCAGAAAGCTAAGCAACTTGCTCAAGGCTACACTCACAGCAAATGGCAAGTCTGGGCTTTAACCCTTGTCCTCTAATTCCAGAAACAAAGTCACTCTACTTGGCCACGGGCCCTTTGTTTGGCTACATGTATAATTTACACGTGAATATCTTCCAGAGGTAAACCAGAAGATAAATCTATCGTAAAGAATAGAGATCTTAAATAAGTATAATTGCCTTGGAGTGACCCTGAGCTAGAAGCATTTTTATCTATTTCAAGTCCAAAATAGGACTGATAGGTGATACCTCCAGGAAAGACAATGAGGATGTGAAACAACAGCTAGAATTGAAACTACAAGAGGTAATTTACTTTTCTCAATGACCTAAGTTCTTTGTGCCAGATACAAGCTCTCTGTCATTTGGCCATCTCTTGATTACTACCTTTTACTCATGTATTAGGAGTTAAGAAGTTATAAATATAATCCCTGTTAACGAAGACAGGTAAAAATTGTTCCGAGATTATCTGAACACTGGCGACTGAAAAACCCTGCCTAAGTGTAATGAGTGGCTCTGCCAACTCATCTGAGGGCACCTTCGAATGCCCACATCTTTCTGTAAAATAATGCTAACTCATTAAACACATGCATGCACGCATGCACGCACACACACACACACACGTACAAACATGTATGCACGCACACAAGCCAAAACACCCCCACAGAGCTTAACAGTGATAGCTACTAGGTAATTTCAAAACAAATATCAATGGCATTGAAACTTATTTATGGTGACTAAATTTTTTAACCGTATTTAGTTTCATTGCACCAAGTACAAAGTCAATCCAATCTGCCATAATGTAACAAGTAGAATATTAAGCCTCTTACTCTTAAGATTTGAAGATAGAGGACCTAGATTGAAGTCCCAAATGAGCTATTACTTGTTATGAACCTGGGCAAGTTACTCAAAGCGCATGAAAAGTATTTCCTCTTCTGTAAAATAAGGACAATAAAAATAACTTAATTTTTTTCTCATCAGGTTGTTTACTGTAAGTTTCAAATGTAATTATGAATTTCATCATCTATTATAATACCCAGAAATCTATCATTTGGGCTCTGGCCCAAAATCTGACTGTGAAAAGAATGAAAATCAGGCCTTAAAGGTGTATTTTAAAATTACTTACCAATATCAGGAAATTTGTTAAACTCACCTCAGGCCCTCCTGCATTTAGAACAATGACTAGAAGATAGAGATGGCCAAGACATAGTTGCTAAATGGAAAAATGAATCTGGTTCACAGTGATTTTTACTTTTGTATTGAGATGTTTGTTATTTCTCCAAAGGTTTGGCTCTCTGAGCTGTAGTTCTTCCTAGGCACAATGTCAGAGGTGTGTGTTTGATCATAGCCATCATAGCCCTGTGCAAACCATGGGTATTCAATACACACATTATAGGAAAAGGAGGTCTTTTCTCACTGAATCCCACACACTCCGGGCTAGTAGAGCCCTTGAAAATCAAGAATGTGTAATGATGTTTTGACCATTTAAACAGTCTTTGCCCCCTTTTAGATTAAAAAAAAAAGCTGAAATCATTAATTTTGCAAATATCTTTGATAACCTATTAGAACAGGGACTGTTCTAGACACTCGGGATACAATAAAAAACAGAAGGGACTGCCTTTCCTCTTACTGCTAAAGATTTGTCACATCAAGGCAGATACACACACGCACACACACACACAATGAGCACAGCCTGTTAGTCAAAGGGTATGAAGTGGCTACCGAATCCTGCCAGGTGCGTATTGAGATACAGTGAGTCCAGGGATTGTTTTTCCAGATTGTCCCTGAAGATCCAGAGGGCTACTTAGAAATGAAAACATTTAATTCGTCCTTTAGAGCAGTGACTATGAAATCATCTGGAAAGTTTTACAAACTATAGATGCCTGGGTCGCCTCCCCAGAGATTCTGATTTAATTGGTCTGGGATGAGACCTAAGCACTGGGAGTTGTGAAAGCTCTCCAGGTATAGCCAAGGTTGAGCACCACCGGCATCGAGCAGCTCAGAATTTCCTGGGAATTAAACAGCCACCCTGTCCTATAAACGTTCCCTCACCTGGGAGAAGAGAATAATTGCAGAAGTCCATGCGCCACCTTCCACGCCTGCAGCTCCAGAGCAGTTCAACTTAAAGCTCTCGGGTCAGGGAGGGGATCCTAACAGTGAGCTTTAAGGCAATCACTGGGGTCCAGCTATAAAGAACTATGCTAGTCACCACCTTATGCACCCAAATGGCAAGTTTCAGTAGAATACTAGTCATTTATTATCCTAAACATCTAGATGAGAACAAGCTGAAAGAAAACAAAGAGAATCTTCTAAGTAGTAGTGAATAATTACAAGTATATTTCTGCTTTCTGAAAATTCTGTTAAACATTTTTTATTTGTAACATTATAGAGAAAATACAAATAGAAGAAAACTATCACCCACAAAAGAGGTTTACACTGTACACTCTTTTTTTGTTAACAGGCTGTTTTCAGTCAACAATATATTGTGAAGAAGACTTCCAGTTAAGACGACAGATTAAACTGCAGAAGGCCATGGTGATGAGAAGTAAATTCCCATTTGTTTCTTCACACTGAGAATGTCCCAAAGGGCAGGACAGAGGTACTAGGTTCTGTGGGAGCTGAGGTCAGAGGCAGGGCTGAAAAGAGCGGTATTGATTCAAGGTGTGTATAAGATTGCAAAAAAGGAAGAGAACCCCTTCTATGACTGCAGGCCCCAGAAACTTCAGGTTCTCAACAGCCTTGGCTTCCAGCAATTCATCAAAATTTCTAGTTTCATCATCCTACAAGCATCCAGTGACTTCTACCTCAGGTAAGGGAATGCTTATGTCCTGCATCTACCGAAGGCCCCAGTCTCCTTCCAGGTTTTGGGATGGTCATTTGTTCTGTGACCTTAGTTCTGTGATGGTTTCACGAAAATCTGTCTGTCCAGCTTTTTTTCTTGTGGTAAGGATGGGACTTAGGTTGTTCTAGCTCTTTACATCGCAGAGCTGAAAGTGGAAATTCACTCCTAGAATGTCAGCAGTCAGGCCTCTACGTTCTCACACCTCTCCTCCATCTCCAGGCAAGAGACAAAAAATCTACTCTCTGGAGAAGTTAAAAATTCCCCCAGAAATACCTACTGACACTGGCATTTGAGGATCTCCCAATGAAAAAGATAGCTCACTGCCTGAATCTTTTCCATAGCTGAGCCCTCAATCAACAGGCACTCCCTACACACCCACAAATACACAATCAATCTCTCTTCTTCCTCTCTGTCTCTCTCACATACACACACATACACACAGAGCTTCTATTTAGACTTTTAGTATCTCATTCTTTTTTTTTTCAAGTATATGTACTCTTTATTCCATTTAAGTATCTCATTCTTAAATATAAAAGAACCACCAGGCTTTCAAGGAAAGCTTCCAACATAAAAAAGAAGGAATTCAGAGAAAAAGTGAAATTAAAAAACCCCACAGAATTAATATCCTAAAAATATGATAGCAAAATTTTAAATTCAATGGAAAAACTTAAGATAAAGACAAAAAAAAAAAATCTCCCAGAAAGTAGAATGAGAAAAGCAAAGAGAACCAGGGGAGGCACAATAAAACAAAAGGGAGGACTTCCGGGAAGATGGCGGAAGAGTAAGACGCGGAGATCACCTTCCTCTCCACAGATACACCAGAAGTACATCTACGCGTGGAACAACTCCTACGGAGCACCTACTGAACGCTGGCAGAAGACCTCAGACCTCCCAAAAGGCAAGGAACCCCCCACGTACCTGGTTAGGGCAAAAGAAAAAACTAAACAGAGACAAAAGGATAGGGACGGGTCCTGCACCAGCGGGAGAGAGCTGTGAAGGAGGAAAAGTGTCCACACACTAGGAGCCCCTTCGCGGGTGGAGACTTCGGGAGGCGGAGTGGGGGAGCTTGGGAGCCGCGGAGGAGAACACAGCAACAGGGGTGCGGAGGGCAAAGCGGACAGATTCCAGCGCAGAGGATCGGGCCGACCGGCACTCACCAGCCGAGAGGCTTGTCTGCTCGCCCGCCGGGGCGGGCGGGACTGGGAGCTGAGGCTCCGGCTTTTGTCGGAGCGCCAGGAGAGGACTGAGGTTGGCGGCGTGAACACAGCCTGCAGGGCGTTGGTGCGCCGCGGCTGGCCGGGAGAGAGTCCGGGGAGGGGTCTGGACCTGCCGAAGAGGCAAGAGACTTTTACGTCCCTCTTTGTTTCCTGGTGCACGAGGAGAGGGGATTAAGAACGCTGCTTGAGAGAGCTCCAGGGACGGGCGCGAGCCGCGGCTAAGATTGCGGAGCCCAGAGACGGACATGGGACGCTGAGGCCGCTGCTGCTGCCGCCAGGAGGCCTGTGTGCGAGCACAGGTCACTAGCCACACGCCCTTCCGGGGAGCCTGTGCAGCCCGCCACTGCCAGGGTCCCGGGATCCAGGGACGGCTCCCCCGGGAGAGCGCACGGCGCCCTCAGGCTGCAGCGTCACGCCGGCCTCTGCCGCTGCAGGCCCGCCCCGCACTCCGTGACCCTCCCTACCCCCCGGCCTGGGTGAGCCAGAGCCTCCGAATCAGCGGCTCCTTTAACCCCGTCCTGTCTGAGCAAAGAACAGACGCCCTCCGGCGACCTACACGCACAGGCGGGGCCAAATCCAAAGCTGAGCCCCTGGGAACTGTCAGAACAAAGAAGAGAAAGGGAAATCTCTCCCAGCAGCCTCAGAAGCAGCGGATTAAAGCTCCACAATCAACTTGATATATCCTGCATCTGTGGAATACCTGAATAGACAACGAATCATCCCAAATTAAGGAGCCCTGTGGATGAAAGGCTCTTGGTGCTGCAGCCAGGAGTCAGTGCTGTGCCTCTGAGGTGGGAGAGCCAACTTCAGGACACTGGTCCACAAGAGGCCTCCCAGCTGCACATAATATCAAACAGCAAAAATCTCCGAGAGATCTCCATCTCAACACCAGCACCCAGCTTCACTCAACGACCAGGAAGCTACAGTGCTGGACATCCTATGCCAAACAACTAGCAAGACAGGAACACAACCCCACCCATTAGCAGAGAGGCTGCCCAAAATCATAGTAAGTCTACAGACACCCCAAAACACACAACCAGACGTGGACCTGCCCACCAGAAAGACAAGATCCAGCCTCATACACCAGAACACAGGCACTAGTACCCTCCACCAGGAAGCCTACACAACCCACTGAACCAAGCTTAGCCACTGGGGACAGACACAAAAAACAACAGGAACTACGAACCTTCAGCCTGCAAAAAAGGAGACCCCAAACACAGTAAGATAAGCAAAATGAAAAGACAGAAAAACACACAGCAGATGAAGGAGCAAGATAAAAACCCACCAGACCTAACAAATGAAGAGGAAATAGGCAGTCTACCTGAAAAAGAATTCAGAATAATGATAGTAAGGTTGATCCAAAATCTTGGAGATAGAATGGACAATAGAATGGACAAATTGCAAGAATCAGTTAACAAGGACCTAGAAGAACTAAAGATGAAACAAGCAACGATGAACAACACAATAAATGAAATTAAAAGTACTCTAGATGGGATCAGTAGCAGAATAACTGAGGCAGAAGAACGGATAAGTGACCTGGAAGATAAAATAGTGGAAATAACTACTGCAGAGCAGAAAAAAGAAAAAAGAATGAAAAGAACTGAGGACAGTCTCAGAGACCTCTGGGACAACATTAAACGCACCAACATTCGAATTATAGGGGTTCCAGAAGAAGAAGAGAAAAAGAAAGGGACTGAGAAAATATTTGAAGAGATTATAGTTGAAAACTTCCCTAATATGGGAAAAGAAATAGTTAATCAAGTCCAGGAAGCACAGAGAGTCCCATACAGGATAAATCCAAGGAGAAATACGCCAAGACACATATTAATCAAACTGTCAAAAATTAAATACAAAGAAAACATATTAAAAGCAGCAAGGGAAAAACAACAAATAACACACAAGGGAATCCCCATAAGGTTAACAGCTGATCTTTCAGCAGAAACTCTGCAAGCCAGAAGGGAGTGGCAGGACATATTGAAAGTGTTGAAGGAGAAAAACCTGCAACCAAGATTACTTTACCCAGCAAGGATCTCATTCAGATTTGATGGAGAAATTAAAACCTTTACAGACAAGCAAAAGCTGAGAGAGTTCAGCACCACCAAACCAGCTCTACAACAACTGCTAAAGGAACTTCTCTAGGCAAGAAACACAAAAGAAGGAAAGGACCTACAATAATGAACCCAAAACAATTAAGAAAATGGGAATAGGAACACACATATCGATAATTACCTTAAATGTAAATGGACTAAATGCTCCCACCAAAAGACACAGATTGGCTGAATGGATACAAAAACAAGACCCATATATTTGCTGTCTACAAGAGACCCACTTCAGACCTAGAGACACATACAGACTGAAAGTAAGGGGATGGAAAAAGGTATTTCATGCAAATGGAAACCAAAAGAAAGCTGGAGTAGCAATTCTCATATCAGACAAAATAGACTTTAAAACAAAGACTATTAGAAGAGACAAAGAAGGACACTACATAATGATCAAGGGATCGATCCAAGAGGAAGATATAACAATTGTAAATATTTATGCACCCAACTTAGGTGCACCTCAATACATAAGGCAAATACTGACAACCATAAAAGGGGAAATCGACAGTAACACATTCATAGTAGGGGACTTTAACACCCCACTTTCACCAATGGACAGATCATCCAAAATGAAAATAAATAAGGAAACACAAGCTTTAAATGATACATTAAACGAGATGGAGTTAATTGATATTTATAGGACATTCCATCCAAAAACAACAGAATACACATTTTTCTCAAGTGCTCATGGAACATTCTCCAGGATAGATCATATCTTGGGTCACAAATCAAGCCTTGGTAAATTTAAGAAAATTGAAATTGTATCAAGTATCTTTTCTGACCACAACGCCATGAGACTAGATATCAATTACAGGAAAAGATCTGTAAAAAATACAAACACATGGAGGCTAAACAATACACTACTTAATAATGAAGTGACCACTGAAGAAATCAAAGAGGAAATCAAAAAATACCTAGAAACAAACGACAATGGAGACACAACGACCCAAAACCTGTGGGATGCAGCAAAAGCAGTTCTAAGGGGGAAGTTTATAGCAATACAAGCCCACCTTAAGAAGCAGGAAACATCTCGAATAAACAACCTAACCTTGCACCTCAAGCAATTAGAGAAAGAAGAACAAAAAAACCCCAAAGCTAGCAGAAGGAAAGAAATCATAAAAATCAGATCAGAAATAAATGAAAAAGAAATGAAGGAAACAATAGCAAAGATCAATAAAACTAAAAGCTGGTTCTTTGAGAAGATAAACAAAATAGATAAACCACTAGCCAGACTCATCAAGAAAAAAAGGGAGAAGACTCAAATCAATAGAATTAGAAATGAAAAAGGAGAGGTAACAACTGACACTGCAGAAATACAAAAGATCATGAGAGATTACTACAAGCAACTCTATGCCAATAAAATGGACAATCTGGAAGAAATGGACAAATTCTTGGAAATGCACAACCTGCCAAGACTGAATCAGGAAGAAATAGAAAATATGAACAGACCAATCACAAGCACTGAAATTGAAACTGTGATTAAAAATCTTCCAACAAAGAAAAGCCCAGGACCAGATGGCTTCACAGGCGAATTCTATCAAACATTTAGAGAAGAGCTAACACCTATCCTTCTCAAACTCTTCCAAAATATAGCAGAGGGAGGAACACTCCCAAACTCCTTCTACAAGGCCACCATCACCTTGATACCAAAACCAGACAAGGATGTCACAAAGAAAGAAAACTACAGGCCAATATCACTGATGAACATAGATGCAAAAATCCTCAACAAAATACTAGCAAACAGAATCCAACAGCACATTAAAAGGATCATACACCATGATCAAGTGGGGTTTATTCCAGGAATGCAAGGATTCTTCAATATACGCAAATCTATCAATGTGATAAACCATATTAACAAACTGAAGGAGAAAAACCATATGATCATCTCAATAGATGCAGAGAAAGCTTTTGACAAAATTCAACACCCATTTATGATAAAAACCCTCCAGAAAGTAGGCATAGAGGGAACTTTCCTCAACATAATAAAGGCCATATATGACAAGCCCACAGCAAACATCCTCCTCAATGGTGAAAAACTGAAAGCATTTCCACTAAGATCAGGAACAAGACAAGGTTGCCCACTCTCACCACTCTTATTCAACATTGTTTTGGAAGTTTTAGCCACAGCAATCAGAGAAGAAAAGGAAATAAAAGGAATCCAAATCGGAAAAGAAGAAGTAAAGCTGTCACTGTTTGCAGATGACATGATCCTATACATAGAGAACCCTAAAGATGCTACCAGAAAACTACTAGAGCTAATCAATGAATTTGGTAAAGTGGCAGGATACAAAATTAATGCACAGAAATCTCTTGCATTCCTATATACTAATGATGAAAAATCTGAAAGTGAAATCAAGAAAACACTCCCATTTACCATTGCAACAAAAAGAATAAAATATCTAGGAATAAACCTACCTAAGGAGACAAAAGATCTGTATGCAGAAAATTATAAGACACTGATGAAAGAAATTAAAGACGATACAAATAGATGGAGAGATATACCATGTTCTTGGATTGGAAGAATCAACATTGTGAAAATGACTCTACTACCGAAAGCAATCTATAGATTCAATGCAATCCCTATCAAACTACCACTGGCATTTTTCACAGAACTAGAACAAAAAATTTTGCAATTTGTATGGAAACACAAAAGACCCCGAATAGCCAAAGCAATTTTGAGAACGAAAGAAGGAACTGGAGGAATCAGGCTCCCAGACTTCAGACTATACTACAAAGCTACAGTTATCAAGATGGTATGGTACTGGCACAAAAACAGAAAGATAGATCAATGGAACAGGATAGAAAGCCCAGAGATAAACCCACGCACATATGGTCACCTTATCTTTGACAAAGGAGGCAGAAATGTACAGTGGAGAAAGGACAGCCTATTCAATAAGTGGTGCTGGGAAAACTGGACAGCTGCATGTAAAGGTATGAAATTAGATCACTCCCTAACACCATACACAAAAATAAGCTCAAAATGGATTAAAGACCTAAATGTAAGGCCAGAAACTATCAAACTCTTAGAGGAAAACATAGGCAGAACACTCTATGGCATAAATCACAGCAAGGTCCTTTTTGACCCACCTCCTAGAGAAATGGAAATAAAAACAAGAGTAAACAAATGGGACCTAATGAAACTTAAAAGCTTTTGCGCAGCAAAGGAAACCATAAAGAAGACCAATAGACAACCCTCAGAATGGGAGAAAATATTTGCAAATGAAGCAACTGACAAAGGATTGATCTCCAAAATTTATAAGCAGCTCATGCAGCTTAATAACAAAAAAACAAACAACCCAATCCAAAAATGGGCAGAAGACCTAAATAGACATTTCTCCAAAGAAGATATACAGAGTGCCAACAAACACATGAAAGAATGCTCAACATCACTAATCATGAGAGAAATGCAAATCAAAACTACAATGAGATATCATCTCACACCAGTCAGAATGGCCATCATCAAAAAATCTAGAAACAATAAATGCTGGAGAGGGTGTGGAGAAAAGGGAACCCTCTTACACTGTTGGTGGGAATGTAAATTGATACAGCCACTGTGGAGAACAGTATGGAGGTTCCTTAAAAAGCTACAAATAGAACTACCATATGACCCAGCAATCCCACTACTGGGCATATACCCTGAGAAAACCATAATTCAAAAAGAGTCATGTACCAAAATGTTCATTGCAGCTCTATTTACAATAGCCCGGAGATGGAAACAACCTAAGTGTCCATCATCGGATGAATGGATAAAGAAGATGTGGCACATATATACAATGGAATATTACTCAGCCATAAAAAGAGACGAAATTGAGCTATTTGTAATGAGGTGGATAGACCTAGAGTCTGTCATACAGAGTGAAGTAAGTCAGAAAGAGAGAGACAAATACCGTATGCTAACACATATATATGGAATTTAAAAAAAAAATGTCATGAAAAACCTAGGGGTGAAACAGGAATAAAGACACAGACTTACTAGAGAATGGACTTGAGGTTATGGGGAGGGGGAAGGGTAAACGGTGACAAAGCGATAAAGAGGCATGGACATATATACACTACCAAACGTAAGGTAAATAGCTAGTGGGAAGCAGCCGCATAGCACAGGGAGATCAGCTCGGTGCTTTGTGACCGCCTGGAGGGGTGGGATAGGGAGGGTGGGAGGGAGGGAGACGCAAGCGGGAAGAGATATGGGAATATATGTATGTATAATAACTGATTCATTTTGTTGTGAAGCTGAAGCTAACATACCATTGTAAAGCAATTATACTCCAATAAAGATGTTAAAAAAAAAAAAACTAAAAAAAAAAAAAAAAAAAAAAAACAAAAGGAAAGAAATCTAATCCAGGAGTCTACTTTCCAACAAACTGGAGTTCGAGAGAAAGAGAACAAAGAAAATGAAATGGAGTAAACTTTCAAAGGAAAAATATAAGATAATTTCCTAGAACTGAAAGATAAGAGTCTCCACACTGAAAGGGTCCAAACTGCCTACACAGTCACCTTTTGTTTATCTACATTAAAGAAGGAAAAAAATGAACAGGCAGATATACTATAACGAATTACATGAGTAGATTTTTTTTTGATTTGTTTAAAGAGCAGGGTTGCTTCTCTGCTAATTAAGATTTGCTTAAACTGATTTTAAAATTAATTTTGCATTCTTTAAATAAAAATATATCAAGAGGCTGCTAAAGTGTAGTGGCACAGCAGAGGAAAACCAAGTCAAGGTAAACATTTGTTTTCTCCCAGTTTGGAAAGTAGGTTGACTCTGTAGATATTTTGCAATATATGAAGCCATTAGAGACAGTTTAAGAAACCGTGTTGGAATCAAGGAAGATACATTTATTAGAGACTTACAGGAGCACTTTTGTGCTTACCATATGAACTTTTTTGAAATTATTAATCTGAAGAGGGGAAAAGTACACCTTAAATAAGTTCTTGGATTGCTATTTCTAAGTGAAGTTTTATAGTAGTTAAATTATAAAATCATAGGACTAGAAAAATAGATAAGGCCCTTGAAAGCATATTTCAACATTTGCCTTCCTTCCTTCCTGAGGCAAAAAAAATACCTCAATCAATCACAAAAGGAACTATATGCCATGCTAACCTTTAAAAAAAGAATTGTTAACCCTGAAACAGGTATCCACATGCATTAAACAAGTATTCACTGATAAACCTGTTCATCTGTAAAGTGAAAATGTAAGCTTCTCCAAGATGGAGGCATGTTTACTTTGGGGTCTAAATTAACTCACTGTGGTTAATAAGTAATTAAATTAACTTAATTTAGTTAGAAAGAACAAGAACTGTTTTATGAACTCAAAGGGTATTTGTGTTTTAAAGCCCAAGTCAAGTTTTTCCCTGTCCTGGGGACTGTGTCAATGTGTTAGTACACTGGATCATATACAAACCAGCCTATTCTTGGATATGAGCTTTACACAGATATATTGAAAATTCTTTCTTCTATTTGTCTAAGCTCTAATCATACCTTTTTCTGCACTAGGGCATATCCTATCTACAATTTACAGATGGACAAGCTCATTTGAAAATTGACTAATTAAAATATATTGATCATAAAATACGTACTGTTATCTTTTTTCCTTAACACATCCTAAAGCCAATCTTAGCTGAAAATGTATACTTACTTATCCTTGTACAGCATAAGACAAGAATATAATTCAATGAAACCTTTACAAAATGTCAGATTAATTACGTTTTTTCAGTGCAGATGGATTTAAGGAAATCATCTCTGAAAACAGTACTTCATTTAAAGTAAAATAAAGACAAAATTTTCCCTGATAAGTCAATGTGTAGGAGATGCCAAAATATTAAAACTGCCATATATTAAAGATGCTATGATATGAATTTGTAAAGTACATACAAGTAGTTTGTGACGATCCTGAGGCAACGTCCCAGAAGCACTAAGATTCTCTTTGGGTTGCCCAACAGGAAGGAATGATAACATGATACACAAGAAATAAACTTTCAGTTATTGGGGCTAAAAATCTCAAATTTTAGAGGGATCATTAATACACAACTCAAGTAATTCAGTCATTTAACAAATATTTATTGAATATCTGCAATGTGCAGTTTTTCAACTACGTCTGTAATTCTGAACATGAAGCTGGTATGAAGCTGATCACATAGGCAAATCTTACCTCTCCCTCAACACAGGTCAGCATGACATTTCTCTAAAATGATTTCTTTATGAGGTTTTGAAATTCAGTGCCATAAAAGTCAGATGCATAAATCACTTCTGAAGAATACATTTATAATGTACAATGTATTGTGCAATGGCTTCATGTTTTGGTAGACTTGAGAGATTTACTGTCACTTGAGTTAAACATTAACAGAGACAAAATATATTTATCTCTTTGCCCAATAAAGCTTAATATGCACCTTAAAACAACATATGTTAACACAATACAAGTAATGTTCTATTCATCCCCAATGGAAATGTGATATTTAAAACATTCCCTATGTTATATCTGATTATAAATGGCATTTAAGCGCAGTATTCAACTCAGGAAATGCACAAAGTAGAGAAGTTAAAAGTGTTATTTCTTGTAAAAATGGATTGGTAATGCCTTCCTTTTATTAGTCCTAGTACTATTTATTACTCTTCATTCTGTAAGAGCAATCTTCTTTTTATTTTTTTAAACAAAAATAAAAGAGATGTTAGTTTGGTTTGCTTCTAACACTACACTAAGTAAAATGAGAGTGCCTGAATACACATTCTATCATTTAAAATAAATTACACAGGACTGGGAAAGTGTCAAAAATGGGGACACTTAAGGTTACCTTGGGTTTCTTTCTTTAACATGGTTTCCTAACAGACTATGAGAAGAAAGAAGGGCCTCGTTTTCATGGACCGTAGACCATAGCCCCTAAACTACTGTCCTAGACCAGTTGTCAGAGTCCACAACTTAGGATCCTTGGATTCCTCCAATGGATCAAATCTCTAGGATTACTCTCCCCAGCAACAGACTAAACTGTCAATAGCACATGAAAAGGCATCGATACTATCTCTTCAGGAAACCACCCAAAATGAAGACACCCAAGGGCACTTGCAAAATAAACATCTTTCTTTCCACATACCCCTTGGCTGCCTCAAGACCTATAACTCTAGAAAGGAGAAAAGGAACTGCCTGGGTTATAGAGCTCACCCAAGTTCTACTTTCAAATATAATTCAACACACACACACACACACACACACACACACAATGATGGGCAGATTCCATGTATAAGCTTCTACAATGGTTTATGTATACATCGTCCTCTAGAGAAATGCCCTATCTGTGCACATCTCTCAACAGAGTCAAGGCCTGCTCTCAGGCTGTTCCAGCCAAGATTGCCACTCACATCCCTGAGATGTCCTCTGCACACCACCTCATCAAACGACACATCTCCTTTCCAAGCCCAGCTCTAATTTCCCTCATAAAACAAAACACCCTATAGGTGTGGAGAAAAGGGAACCGTCCTACACTGTTGGTGGGAATGTAAATTGGTACCTCCACTATGGAGAACAGTATGGAGGTTCCTTAAAAAACTAAAAATAGAGCTACCATATGAACCAGCAATCCCACTCTTAGGCATATATCCAGAGAAAACCACAATTTGAAAGGATACATGCACCCCGATGTTCACTGCAGCACTATTTACAATAGCCAGGACATGGAAGCAACCTAAATGTCCATAGACAGAGGAATGGATAAAGAAGATATGTTACATATATACAATGGAATATTACTCAGCCATAAAAAGGAATGAAATAGTGCCATTTGCAAAGACGTGGATGGACCTAGAGATTGTCATACAGAGTGAAGTAGGTCAGAAAGAGAAAAATATCATATAATATCGCTTATATGTGGAATCTGGAAAAATGGTACAGATGAACTTATTTGCAAAGCAGAAACAGAGTCACAGATGTAGAGAACAAACTTATGGTTACCAAGGGGGGAAAGGGGAGATGGGACAAATTGGGAGATTGGGATTGACATATACACACTACTATGTATAAAATAGATAACTAATGAGAACCTACTGTATAGCACAGGGAACTCTACTCAGTGATCTGTGGTGACCTAAATGGGAAGGAAATCTAAAAAAGAGTGGATATATGTATATGTATAACTGATTCACTTTTCTGTACAGCAGAAACTAACACAACATTGTAAAGCAGCTATACTCCAATAAAAATTAAATAAATAAAAATTTTAAAAAGCCAACACACACTCTATAGAAAGGCCGTTTCAGACCCACTATTCTAATCAATTTGGTAGTTCCTACTTTAGACCCTCTCCAAGTGTTTAGCGCAACTTTAAAAATTCTGTATGGTTGCTGGTATGTCTCCATCGCTCACGTGTATATTAACAGCTGCCGCAGTCCTGGAGTCAGAAGGAAAAGACAGCCATGCTACCCACCAAGTGGCATCTTGCTCCACCCTGCACCACAAGAAAGGGCAGGACAGTTTTTAGGTAACCAAATTCATGGTTAGAACCAAGTGCATAATAATGAAGTTTTACTTACTTAAATTAGGTGGGTATGTCTCCCTCATTATCAATTCAGAGAAACGGAGGGCGGGCTATGTGTTTTACTCTCTTTCTAATTTTCCTTACTACCTACCTAACACAGGACACTATACTCAATAAATACAGATCACGGAATAAACTGAACACACACATACAAGTAAAGAAACATCATCAGGGGCTTCCCTGGTGGCACGGTGGTTGAGAATCCGCCTGCCAATGCAGGGGACACGGGTTCGAGCCCTGGTCCGCGAAGATCCCACAGGCCGCGGAGCAACTAAGCCCGTGCGCCACAACTACTGAGCCTGCGCTCTAGAGCCCGTGAGCCACAACTACTGAGCCCATGTCAAAACTACTGAAGCCCGTGCACCTAGAGCCCGTGATCCACAACAAAGAGAAGCCACTGTAATGAGACGCCCGCGCAGCGCAACAAAGTGTAGCCCCTGCTCGCTGCAACTAGAGAAAGCCCACGCACAACAACGAAGACCCAACACAGCCCTAAATAAATAAATGAAACATCATCTATTTCAAAGATGGCCACTTTTTAAAGCTGGGACAAAGGTGAGAGTTAGATACATGCTTACTTAAAGGTTCAATCAGACTTCAGAGATACAATGCTGCCAGGTAACATTTTGTCATCAATCTCCCAGGGACAATGAGTGTACATGCACAGTAGCAAGAAACATCAATAATCTCAGTAAAGTGAGAGGCAAGATCATCTCCCAAGAGGAAGGGTGGGCTAGTTTAGAACTGGAAGCACAGGGAGAATGGAATATATATATTTTAGTCACTGAAGAGAATGTGCTACAGAATTGATAAGAAATTACTGTCGAGCCACAATAAGGGCCTAAAATGAAATGAGAATCACAAATTTGTAGTGGAGCAAATCAGCATGGTTCTGGGAATTTCTTCTATAATGTTTTACCATCAGATTTCAAAAAGGGGGAAGGCACACAGCAACTAACGCAGTGGACTAAGCACGTGGCTAGGAGGGCCACAGAGGTGTTACTGGAGCAGCAGGTCTCTGGGACAAGGGTGGGCAGGGAATCAGCAGCATCTAGGAGTGAATGGATCAAGGCAAGGATACAGCTCCACAGACCTGGATGGAAGAGGCAGCAGCCGAGGACTCTGCAAACAGAGGAGAGAACTGAGATCTTAGAAGTGGAGCAGTGATGATGGAGTACAAGGTACAGCAGAAAGGGGAGGTGGGGAGCAGAGATGGAGGCGTAAAGAGTCTAGCAGGCTGAAGAACGATGAATGCACCACCATCTCACATACCAAAGTTGGTAAGGAGGATGGCAGAGGATGGAAAAGAGACATGAGCCAGGTACTGAGGTTGCCTAAAAAGGTGGGAATGAGTCCTAGATGGACAAAGTCAGCATGATTACTTGAGGTGAATGGTACAGGTGGACAAATGATTACATTTTAATACTTTCTCAACAAATCAGGATAAGTGGGAAAAAATGAGGCCTCCACAAAAGAGGGAAGAATCAATTTTCACTTAGAGCAGGAGGGAAGGTACATAAAGGAGAGGAGAAATGACTAAGAATGAAGGGGTATGTCTCCAGGTGAAAGAACATTTCTAGTCACTGTAATGTTGACTGGATTAATCAAGCTTAGAGTCTCTTAGTAAAATACTCTGAAAGCCTTTGAACTAAGGTACCACAAAAATAACAACTACCTCAACTACTATCATTTTCTGAGGATTTATATGCAAGAGACTATATGAAGTGGACATGCATTATTTACTTGCATCCTTACAATGAGACTATGAGACAGGTATTACACTCATTTTAGTGAAGAGGATACAGAGGCATAAAAAAGCTAAATAACTCGCCCATGGTCAGAGTCAGTGATAAGGCTGGGACTGGAACCCAGGGGTAACTGAGCCTTTGCTGTTTTTAACCACTAACAGAATTCAGATGGTATAAAGTATTCCCTCGTCCCATATTTCTGGTCCTCATTCTTTCATCTTTAAAATATGTCTTTTAAAGCTATGCAATGCCAATTCTCAACCACATCAGAGAACTAACACCACATATTTGCACTGCACTGAGAATGCACTGTAGTGTCTTCCCGGGAATGCAACACTTCTAACCTAAAACAGAAAAATGCATTATGCTGAAGAACAATTGCTCTTCACTTTCAAATTACTGGCATCAGAGTGAATGGCTTGGTTTTTTTTTTTCTCCCCCACGACAATGTCCCACAATCACATCAGAGTCACACCAAAGAAATGTTAGGCAGCTCTCCGATTGTTTAGTCTAAGGATTTATTTCCTCACCTCCAAAGAAAATAAACAACTTGAGGTTGTCTTCACTTTGTTACTATTAACTCATTACTAAAAAGTTATAGAACATATTATTATTATATAATAATCTATAAGAATATATATTAAGGTATTATTACCTCAATTCTTATATATAGTACAGAATTGTTTAAAAAATAAACTGCATGTAAACACATCTTTAGAAGAGCATCTGACAGAACTTATTCCTGTGCCTTTTCGGTAGCTGTCTCATTTCCACACCAAGAGAACGAAGCAGGTTTGGTCTACTGAAAGGCAATGGGTCGGAAGCAAACTAAGGAAAACATGGGTCTCTTCTAATCTGGTGTGAAAACAAATTGTCATTTCTGCTCAGCAACCTAAATTCTTTTAGGGATGTAATGAAGGAAATGGTAGTAAAAGAAGTGAGAGCAGCGTGGCTTAAAAATGTGAGAGGGGCCCAGTGTAAATCAGGCTGGTGGAAAATGTGCACTCTGAAGATGTGCTGAAGTGTGATGACCACTTTAAGCTCCTCTCCAACCTGCAGTTCAGGTGGGCTGATGGTATTCAGCGGTGATGGTCTACAATGGCTAAGCTGCCACTGGATGCACTAAAAGTGACATTGTCTACACTGAGTAATTTGCCTCATGGAAAACAACTTAACACCAGGATATGTCCCTGATCTTAGCCATAGACTGGCAATTAGGGAAGTGTGGTTCTAGCCTGTCTTCACCAATTATCTGTACCACAGACTTTGACAAGTTCCTCTTCTAGAGAGAGGAAGCTACAACTTGTCCAGCCTGTCTTGGAGGGCTGTGGGAAGAACCACGTTAAAGTAAAGAGCTGTGCAGGAAAGGAGAAGGGACTCTGGCTGCAATCAGCAGCTTCATGACCAGCCCTCAAGTCTGTGTGGCTGCACTGTGTTTCTCTGCCTTCCTCTCCCCCTACTATATAAGATTGTTTTTTAGGCTCATTATTGCTTCACACACTGCTTGCTAGGAAGGAAATATTTCTATGCAATAAAAATTCTTTTGGTGTTTTTTACTCCCTTCTCATCCATGCAAAACAGGAAAGCATGACACATTGCCTTTTATGGTTATAAAGATCCAGACTAAGGTTCTTAATGTTCTTAGACAATTGTACTCATAATATTACCACAATACTTTCCTAACTTAACACTGTTTGAAGAGGAAAAGATGCCTTACATACTCCAAGCTTAATATATCTCCAGGGAAGACATACCCTTACAAATGTATACTAAATCAAGTCACCAGTTAATCAAACAGGGAGTACAATGAAATAATAAAACTAATATGCTTGTAGAGGGCTACTAAAAATGAGAATGCCAAGGTAATTTTACGTGGTTTTAAAAGCAATTTTCTTCTATTTGAACCATGCTCTGAACAGTGTGGTCTACAGGGCACTGAAAACCAAGGGCACAATTGGTCTCTCATAACAGGATCGCTTGTTTTTTGTTCACTGTTCTTCAACAACCATCACCACAGAAGGTTCTGAGAAAACTGAATATCCACATGAAAAGGAATGAAGTTGAACCCTTACCTAACACCATATACAAAAATTAACTCAAAGTGAAAAATTAACCTAAATGTAAGAACTAAAATAATAAAACTCTTAGAAGAAAACACAGGACAAAAGCTTCACACTAGATTTGGCAATGATTTCTTGGATATGATACCAAAGGCACAGGTAACAAAAGAAATAACATAAATTTGACTTCATGAAAATTTAAAAACTTTGTGCATCAAAAGATAGTATCAACTGAATAACAACGCAACCCACAGAATGGGAGAAAATGTTTACAAAGCATACATCTGATAAGGGATTAGTGTCTAGAATATATAGAGAACGCCTAAAACTCAACAACAAAAAACAACCCAATCCAAAAATGGGCAAAGGACTTAAACAGACATTTCTCCAAAGAAGATATATGAATGACCAGTAAGCACATGAAAAGATGCTCAACATCACTCATTATTATGGAAATGTAAATCAAACCAATGAGACACCACCTCACACTCATTAGGACAGCTCGTCTCAAAAAACAGAAAACAACAAGTGTTGGCAAGGATGTGGAGAAATTGAAACTCTGTGCACCATTGGTAGGAATGTAAAATGGTAAAGCTGCTGTGGAAAACAGTATGATAGTTCCTCAAAAAATTAAACATAGAAATACCAAATGATCCAGCAATTTCACTTCTGGATATATACCCAAAAGAACTGAAAGTAGGGTCTTGAAGAGATAATTGTACACCTATTTTAATATTCACAATAGCGAAAACGTGGAAGCAACCCAAGTGTCCACTGAAAAATGAATGGATAAGCAAAATGTGGTATGTATGTATGTGTATATATATCTATATAGATATAGATATAGATATAGATATATAGCAATATTATTCAGCCTTAAAAAAGGAAGGAAATTCTGCAATATGCTACAACATAGATGAACTTTAAGGACATTATTCTCAGTAAAATAAGCTAGTTACAAAAAGACAAATATTATATGATTCCACTTATACAAGGTACTTGGAGTAGTCAAAATCATGCAGACAGAAAGTGTGATCGTGATTTCCAGGAGCTGAAGGGAGGGGAGAATGGGAAGTTATTGTTCAGTGGACACACAGTTTCAGTTTTACAAGTTGAAAAGAGTTATGATGATGGATGGTGGTGATAGTTGCACAACAATATGAATGTATTTAAACCACTGGACTGTATACTACCTAAAATAATTAAGATGGTAAATTTTTTTACATATATTTTACTGCAGTAAAAAAAAAAAAGCCATCAGCTGATAGATAGCTCATCTAAAGCAGTACCATCTCTTCCGTTATTTCTGGAGATTTTTTTTCCTCTTAGATGAGACAGGTAGTTTACGGACTCTTCTGTCTCTTCCAAGTAGTCTGCCCAACAGACAAATCTACGTTACTGAGATCAAACTCATTTTTTTTCAATGTTCTAATACTGCTTTCATTTAAGAATACACAGGTTCTTAACAATTTTTTAAATGCTGTATGGTACAGTTGTTTTTAAAATGAGCATCACAGAATTTTAAGGCTGAACCTCAGAGATTATCTAGTCTAATTCTGGAATTAGAGATAAGAAGGCTGAAACTTAGAGAGGTTTCTTAACTTCCCCAGAGTCACACCATTAATTAAGGACAAATAAGATAAAGGGTACCCAATGTTAACTACTTTGAAAAATCTAATCTAAAAATTTGAACTTACAGAAAGTTATTCATTTTATAAAAGGATTGGCTGAAGGGTTCCTTAAACAATGAGCTTCTGTAGTTCCTTTTTAAGAATTCACTATGCAAAATAAATGTACACTAAATCTGTAGAAATATATCTATAGTAGAAAGTTAACTATGAGCCAAGATTCATGACTGATTTTTGGGTAACATATTTGTAAAATAGTATAAAATAACTTTCACTGTTTATGCTATCAATAAAACATTGGGATAATTTTGCCTTCTTCAAAAATGGTCCATTTGAGAACAAAAAAAGTAAATCTTCTAATGTCTTTGACACTGTTTCAATCAATAAAATGAAATCCACCCCCCTTTACTTCAAATTAAAGGTGGTGCATTTATTTGCAGAGGATCATATTCCTTAATAAGCACTGTAAATCCAAATAATGTAATTAAACTCTGAATTTCCCATGAAAAGAATTATGAAGGAAGGATACCTGACCAAGGGCCTAGAGCTCAAAAGTTTGTCTAAAAACATATACAATGGGAGTTACTCAGTTTTCCTGGGTCTCTCCCATGTACACGTATTGAATTTTTTGTGCTGTTATCCTGTTAAAATAACAAACAAACAAATACAATGGTCATACTTTATCAACAGTGAAATAATGTACTTACGACACATAAACAAAATAATACTGCAATTCAATAATTAATTATAAAACTTTTCTTTAGTAAGCTATATTTCCTAATAAAGGAAGCAAAGAGCCTTTATTTACCTTTTTTTTCTAATTCCTATTTACCTTCTTTTCTAATTCCTACCTTATTTGTATGACAACAAAAAGAAAATGAAGAAACACTGTCACTGGAGTCATCAAATCCTGAAGACTTTCTCTAGATATATGTGCAAGAGCTTTTCTTCCTTTAATGAAATAGTCCAGACAGGTATAATTAATGCCAATCTACCCATCATGCAGGTAAAGAAACACATGAAATCCGAAGAAGTGCCTGTGTATTCCTTACCTCTTCACATAGCCTTCCCTATCACCTTTCCCAATTACCCACCACCCTGAAATTTTTTGAGACTACTTTGGCACACCTGATGGCTTTCTGAGAACTGTTTTTTATTGTCATTTTTCCCTCTGTAAACTTCCCTTACTTAGGAAGTAATTTGCTAGAGAAGTTGAGATCAATAGTCCCCAATTTATTTGAGAGTATATGTTAATTTGTATGTTCAATTAACACAAAAATAAGAGATGAAAAACTGGTTCAAGTTGCAAATATGAATAACTTTAAGATCTGAGTTGAGAATCACTTCTTTAATGAATAACAAGTGAACAAATGAGTGAATGAATAAATGAAGAACAAACAATCTAGCCAACATATTTTAACACTGGCTTCCTCTCAGTCAGTGCTCAGCAGCATTAGACACAGGTGACCAAGCTTTCTTCTGGAACATCTCCTCTCTTGGCTTCTGCAATGCCACTCTTTCCTCGTTTTTCTACCATTTCAGTAACCACCCTTGTCAGTCTCCTTTATTGACTGTTTCTCCTCTACAAGACCTCTAGATAATCCTCAGGGCTTGGGCTCTTCTGTCTCTACACTTTCTCTTCAGGTGACCAGAGGCATTCCAATGCGTCTAAGCAATGTCTCCATGCTAAATACTTCCAAGTTTATATCACCACCTCAACCTCTCTTCCAAACTCCAGACTTACAGATCCTATCTACTGGACATCTCCGCCTAGACGTCTACTAGGCAACTCCAAATTAACACGTCAAAACTGGAATTCTTAATCAACCCTTCAACCTCTTCACCCCACCCCAGACTCATACTCTCTCCTGTCTCTATCCTCCCCATCTAAATAAATGGCACCACTATCTACCCAGTTACCCAAGCCAGAAACCTAGTGGTCATCTTTGCTTCCTCTCTGCTAGTATTTAATTGTCTTGACATAATGGAATTCATGAAAACTACAATTAACATTGTCCTACCTTCCCAAGACACTGAAGCTCTAGTGAACTAAAGAAAGGAAGTCTGATAACATGATCTGGTGCCATTCTCTTTAGGGTGGGATTGAGAGAGGGGGAGGGAGGTTAGGAAAAGAATTGAAGCGATATGATCAAACTAGGTATTGGGAACATTCTGGGTGTCCACAACAATCCATGCTAAAGAATATGTGTTCTTCAAAACCCAAGACAGTTGTCTCTAAAAAAAAACAAAAACCTTCATCTTTCTCTGAAATAACATTTACTTGGGTTTAAATTACCTCAAAAAGAAGAGCCTTTGTTCTTAGAATGTAAGTTTTAGAATCTTATGGGAAATTTTTTGTGAGATGAACAGCTCTTCCATACACTACCTCTTCTGAAGTCTGTAATCAAGGATAATTATACTACAGCATAAAAGCCAAAAGTTACTACAATTTTAATAGCATCTTAAACAGTCTATAAAAATATTTTAAATTCATAAAACATATAGGAACAAAGAGCTGCAGTCTTCTCTTAAGACTTTAGTCCTTAAAGAGCAAAAAGTTTACTTATATCTGCTGTAAGAAGATATTTAAATATAGAAAGTTGTGCTTTGTTGTTACAAACATTTATGTACTTTTATAACTAGTCTCTCCACTCCCATTAATTATATTTAATTCTACTGTCAATAAGTAGACAAAGCTTTGGGCAATGTTAGTGTTTGTCTCCAAAACCTCAAGGCTAAAAGGTTTGCTCAGCTTCTGAAAATGAAGGACGATAGTATTTGAGAGAATTCTTATATATTTTCCAAGTCATTTACTTCCCCTGCCAATTTACAATTAATGAAAGAATATGTTGAGGTGGAAAACACTGCTGATCACCTAAATTAGGTACTGATGATACACGACGAATAAGGCACTGAGTCTGCCTTTTAAGAGCTCATGGTACAGAAATACGGTATGAAAAAAATGAAATCATAAGATTCTTTATTAAAAATGTTAAGTGGTCATCTAGGATTTAAACAACCTCAGTTAAACTGCATGTTAAATTACTAAACCAGGAGTTACTTCCATAAACGTTTTAAATGTAAACTTTCATAAAAACAGGGATGAAATTTGCTACCTCAAGATTGTAATTAAATCTAAAAATCTATAACATATAATTTATACGATATAAAATATAACATGTATACAATAAATGAGGAAAAATCCATGAGACAATGAGGAAGTAGAGAGTCTTATTCAAATGAAGTGAAAATAATGATTGTATTATAGTTATAGGAATCACACGCCAAAGAACACTCAATTTGAGTTAGCTGCCTACTGCAGTGACTTCTGAAGTACACAACAGCAAATACTGTATACTGCATTTGAACAATTAGTTAAAATGACTTTCCATATCTGTCAAAAACTGTAGAACACAAAGACTTGTATGGTAGACAAAAGCAGGTGACGACCCTGAAAAAAGATACCCTGGGCTTTTACGTGCATACACACACACACACACACACACACACACACACACACACACACATTTTGTTTTTATGGTAACCCTAATTTGAAATGGTAATAGGAAGGTGTAATGCTTTTTCAAACTTAACCTTAGAATTGGTCCTTGTATCCAAGGGTTCTGCATCCATAGATTCAACCAACCACGGATCAAAAATATTTGAGGAAAAGCAATTCCAGAAAGTTCCAAAAAGCAAAACTTGAATTTGCTGAGCGTCAGCAACTAATTTCATAGTGTTTACATTGTATTTACAACAATTTGCATAACATTTACATTGAATTAGGTATTATAAGTACTCTAGAGATGATTTAAAGTATGCTAGAGGAGGTGCATAGGTTATATGCAAATACTATGCTATTTTATGTAAAGGATTTGAGCACCTCAGGGGTCCTGGAACCAATTCGCCACTGATTCTGAGGGATGACTGCACTTTCATCCTTTCTTTTCTTTTCTTTTTTTTTTTTTTTAAAGAAGAGGTTGGGGGTAGGCGTTTATTAATTAATTTATTTATTTTTTCTGTGTTGGGTCTTCATTTCTGTGCGAGGGCTTTCTCTAGTTGCGGCGAGCAGGGGCCACTCTTCATCGCGGTGTGCAGGCCTCTCACTATCGCAGCCTCTCTTGTTGTGCAGCACAGGTTCCAGACACGCAGGCTCAGTAGTTGTGGCTCACGGGCCTAGCTGCTCCGCGGCATGTGGGATCCTCCCAGACCAGGGCTCGAACCCGTGTCCCCTGCATTAGCAGGCAGATTCTCAACCATTGCGCCACCAGGGAAGCCCCATCCTTTCTTAAATAAGGAAAAATTTTCCTTGCCTAGAAGGGAGTGTCAATATGAACTCGGAAGCCCCTGTTTACTGCAGAGGTGGGGCCCCAAGGCTGTACACCTCCCTCACTAACTTGTTAGGAGCCTGAAGGCCAAGTTAATCTGCTTAAAAAAAATTTTTTTTTAAAAGCAACCCTCTCAGCTTTTAATAGAGGTGTGGTCCAATCCAGACAATTGTGTGTCCCAGCATATTCTGCTAGATCCAAATAGTTTCCATTGTGATCAAGAAAAAAGCTTGCTTGTCAGAACTTGTATTAGCTGTACTGGGTGTACTTTGTATTAAAACTGGAAGCAGGCAAGGGCAACAGCTGACTTCTTAACTAAGTAGTATGGAAAATCTTCAAGGTTCCATACAGATGTGGTCCCGAGGGTCCATGAACTGGGAAAATCTGTGACTATCTTAGGCATGCCCTAGGGGAACGTCTTAAAAAACTGCCCTGCTTTTCCTGGTCTATACCAAACCTCCTTTCCCCAAAAATTTTTGGCAGAAGCATGATCTCAAATCCTTATTTAGTTAAATGTACACTAAAAGTATAAAGTTCACTATTCTCAAGGAAATGTTACATCTTAAACAAGAGCTTGAAAATCCAAATTTATCCAAATCAATGGGCTGTCTATGGATGGTAAACAAGTACCACCCACTGGCCCTTGTCTGCTTGGGGGACCATTCCCTGCAATAAATACGCCACACTTCATCCTTCCTCACCCCTGCTGAAGCCATGCAGGGCAGAAAAGAAGAGTGAATGTGCAAGTCCACAGAAAGGGAAATCGGTCTACTGGAGATTTACCAGTAGTATAATGACACTTAGGAAGGGTTAGGGAAGTAAAAGTCCTGTTTTATTTAAAGACACACACACAAATCTACAAAGGGCTAAATTTGGATTTTGTCCCATAAGTGTTGGTCCTCGACTCTTCTCTCAGAAATGAGGCGCTCTGCATCTGCTGAATAAAGGAATATAAATGGTACCAGTGGCAGCTGATATCTGACTAGAGATTAGAGAGAACTCCATATGGCCCTAAGAGATGTTAATCTGAACAACCAAAAGAAGTTCTAAACTTGAGCTTACACGTGAATAAACAGAGACAAAGGGAGACTTCAAAGCGCAGCAGACTCTCAACTTTTCCTAAATGAGTGCAATGAAGAAATCTGAAGGTCAAGTGGCACCCACTTCAAGCATCTCCCTAAGCATATAACTGACTCTTTGTTAGATAATGCTTTTGCAATCCTAAATCTTAGGTAGGAGCTGAGTTCAGGGTCAGAGAAGGACTCTTGGTTGTCATGGCTCTTGTCACAAGAGTAAAGCTGTGGTAACAGATAATTCTTAATTCTTTACATACCACTTCAAACATTTCTGAAAAGTAAAACTGACGAAACGCAGTCTGCTCTCTACAACATTCAAGGTCTGGTCTCTATCAGCTTCACCAGCTCCAGCTCCAATGGAAACACCACATACACAACTGTCTAGCTGAAATAAAATTCCAGGATTACGCTCTTTGAATTCATTTGTGGTTTAGTGGATGGGGGAGTGTTAAACTCCTAAGTGAAATCATGGCCAGATAGGAAGCAGCAAAGGGCCATCACCACTAAGTAAAACTGGGGGGGGGGGGCGTCCTCAGATGCACTGAAGACAAAGGGAGGGTGACCAGCGCTGCCGCCAGCTCCACAGAGAGAGAGCGTGGGCGCAACACAGCCAGACAGCACTGACCAGTTTACAGACCTGTCAGGTTGAGAGTGAGCAAAACTGAACACTGTAAATCACTGTGTTGCATCAACAAGTTTTCAACATAGTCTGTTTCCCACAATTTTTCTTTATTGTTCAAAGAATAAGGCAAGAACACCTATAGTTTTACCAAACGAACTAAACCCAAGCTGTTTCCCCCTCAAACCACTGTAACATAACATGAGAAAATCTTAACTACTTCTCAGGAATTTAATCATTATGTAAATTGGTATGAAGAGACTAAGAATTAAATTTAAACGAACAGAGTTGCATTATAGAAACAAAATTGGGGGGGGTGGAATTCAGTGATTTTGAACCTGCCTTTCCCATATGAACTGTATCACTGGATAACCAAATAGTAGATGAGAGAAATCATCTCCTTATTCAATTATTCCAACTAATACATAGAATGATAAAATTATAGCATTACCATTTGCAACCCCCAATGAATTAATGGATCTAAGCGTTAAGCACCAATGGCTGCTACCTTTACAAAAAGAGTGACAACCAGACATTTATGTGCCTCTTTGATAAAAGAACACACTACCACCTATAGTCTTGCCAAAGGAATTAAACCCAGATCTGATTAAGCCTTTCGATTCAGCTGCCGATTTGCAGGAAATACATAGGAACATGTATTTCATGTTCACAGCACAATGAGTCTGCAATCAGCAAAATCTAGACTGTGGGAAACTCTACAAGTAAGTGACCTGGGTTCTTGACGACAACAACAACAAAAAAAGTAAAGAATAAAGGAGGAACCTGTAGACCAAAAAAGACTTAAAAGACACATCAAATTTAAAACAACAGGTAAGACACAACGATAGTTGAGGGATACACACTTGAGTGATGAAACCATAAGGAATCTCAAGGGTTTCTTCCTAAAAAGTCAGGGCAGTGCTTACTTTTGAAGTGAGGAAGAAGGTGTGATTGGGATGGGGCACAGGAAGTCACGGGAGAGTGCTCTACTAGGTGACACTTCCGACAGATATTACTACTTTATAATTAAGGAAACTGAAGCTTAATGGGTCTGAGTAATTCACCAAGGTTCCACAGTAAGTGGTGGGCGTGTAGCTGTAGTTCCGACACAGGCCATCTGACTACAAGCTTGAGCTCTTGCCTAGGGCCTACCTGGATTTAGCACCTTTTTTTTTATTTTCAAGGTATAATTTACAAAAACTAAAGTGCACCGGTACTGAGTGTAACTTTTACTTGAGAGTAAAGTCCAATGAACTTTACATTTGAAAACACTACTTGCTTCTTAATATCCATAAAAATAGAGGAATGCATAATCTCTTTAAGCAAATATCTTTGCCGGTGCAAAGCTAAATTGTTGACAATTTAAGATTAATAAGGAAGGTACTTCAGAGTTTGTGTACTGAAGGTACTTCAGTAGTAAGTGAGTTTTTCCTGGAACTGGGGATAAAACAGGATGATGCGTCCTATGTGATATAATGTTTTAGTTTTCTTTTTTTACTGGTCAAAATTAATAATTCCCTAGGGATTTTTGAAGACAGCCAAGGTGTGGGCATTGGAAGTAAGAGATAACAAAGTATTTTCTCTCCATAGGAAAAAAGAGACATGAGTGGGGCATCAGAATAGAAGCTACCGTAAATACAAACTTTCAGGTTAGCTAACAAAGGCGTAAGCTTTCGTGGCACCCCGGAGCAAGCAGAAAAAGACACGAGAAAGCTTTGTGCGAATTAAAAGATTTTCTTAAAGAAAGATTTTCCTAAAGAAAACAGAGTGAAAAAGTACTTTGATTACGGTTAGGTTTAATGAAGCTATTTGAAACTGTGCCTTAAAGTAGGTCTAACTCTTTTGAGTTTATTTATTGTAACATCTAGGCTTGGATTTGTTTGTAGATCATAGTAGTTAGTAAATATTTGTCCTGTTATTTTAAGAATTCTTTTCTGTAACAATCATAGTAATAGGAATGATAATAAGTAACATGCCTAGAGGGCTCTGGGGTGGTCCCTGAACTAACCAGTTACAGGTATCAACTCATTTAATCTTCAGAGCCACTCTCTGAAGTAGGTTGTAACTGTGGAGGTACCAAGGCAAACAACTAGTAAGCAGCAGAGCTGGAACACTGACACTTTTGTGTGTTTGCATTTACCCACTGCTTTGCAGTTACTTGGCAGTTAATCTTCTTGTTGGGCCAATCCTGCTCTAAATTAGCACCACAATCCCCATGCTGGTGGGCAACCTTAATGGAACTTAGGAGAAACTAAGAGCTCTTTAGAGGCAATGACTATCTGAGTTTGTTCCATTTCAGGGAAGGAAATATTGGAGGGTAGACTTGACCTATACTTTTAACTTTCTGTAACTAACTCTTTGATCCATTATATTCCAAAGATATCTGGAAATATCAATACATCAGACAGGATTTATCCTATAAACTATGGGTTTCTCTACTACAGAGGTCGGCACACAGTAGGTACTCAATATTGAATGAAAGTGAAAACGAATACACGAGCTAACAATCACAGAACTTTTAGACATATTGTATAATCTGTAGAGTACCAAGGAAGTAAACCGATCATCTCAAGTGGCCCCTTTCTTTTTAAGCAGTGTCGAAAGGTTGAACTAAAGAAAGGGATAAAAAGCGAGATCCCTGGAAAGAAGAGAGGGGAAGAAAAGGACCAATGCAGGGAGTATGTAGCTGAGAGAACCAATAAAGAGGATAGCAGGCAATGATTCAAGTTTTCTCACGAACGCATAAATTTATATGGATATTTGTCATTATTTTCAGTTTGCTAGGAGTCTCTATTATCCTGAAAGGTGAAAATATAATGAAGATGGACCCCTTCATCACCGTCATACACAGACACATACATACTTACTCCATTAAAAACATCCTCTGACTTAGAGAAAAAACTTGTGGTCACCAGGGGGGAAGGGTGGGGGAAGGGATAGATTGGGAGTTTGGGATTGACACGTACACATCGCTATATTTATTAATTTATTTATTTAAAGCATTAGACCTATTGATTTTTTAAATTTATTTATTTATTTATTTGGCTGAATCAGGTCTTAGTTGCAGCACGCAGGATCCTGTGTCATGTGGGGTCTTAGTTCTCCAAACAGGAATCGAACCCACATCCACTGAATTGGAAGGCGGATTCTTAACCACTGGCCCACCAGGCAAGTCCCCACACTGCTACATTTAAAACAGATAACCAACAAGTACCTACTGTGTAAAAAAAAAAAAAAAAAAAAAGGACCTACTGTATAGCACAGGGAACTCTGCTCAATACTCTTTAATAACCTAAATGGGAAAAGAATTTGAAAAAGAATAGATACAGGTATATGTATAAGTGACTCACTCTTCTGTACACCTGAAACTACTGCAACATTGTTAATCAACTATACTTCAATATAAAATAAAAGATTAAAAAAAAGTCCTCTGAAATAAAAGAAAAAAAATCAGAGCAGAGTTGTTGTTTTTTTTTTCATGCATCATTTTTTTGGTTTTTATCAACCCAGTTATTTTGGGTTGCTATAAACTAAAAGCTATAAGAATGTCAGTGTCGAGGCCATATGTTGAAAGTCAACAGGATTCTTTTTCTTCTAGCATTCTCTCTTTTATTGGCAGGTTTTCCTAGTAAGATCTGTCATCTGGAAGAGCTCATTCTGCACAGTTGATGATTTTCCATAGGTTATGTTTTCAGGCTGAATCATAATCTTTTGTAGCCATAATCTGCTGCAATTCTCATCACATGCATACAATATTTAAAACATTTCATTTTTTTTCCAAAATGTAATATACGAGTTTTCCCCCATCTTCACAATTAAACCAATATCAAAATGTCTTGGCAGAATTAATTATAGGGTGGGAAGGGTAATTAAATTTTAGAACTTAAAACCTCAAATCTACCACAGAGTTGTAAACTTAGAATTTTATGCATTCTTAACAAAGGTTGTCTGCCTCCGCCAAGTAAGTTCACAAACGTTACATTGCGTGACTTGATTCTGATTTATGGTTAAGATTGTCAGAACTTGTATTTTGTGCCCTTGCCACATATGTACATTGTAAATATTGCATAAGAAGACTGGAATGCAATAGTCATAAAAATAATTGCAGGCTATTACATAATCAGAAGTCTGTTTCTATCCTTTATTAGGCTAGTATCATCACACCAAGTAAACTATATATACCAAATAAAAATAGAATGAGTTCTAGAATTATATTTCCTTTTTCATGTTTTCTTTAGATTTAAGATTTTAATTGCTATAATGTGGATCATAATGTTTCTTTTTTAAAAAATCAGTAGAAAAGGGAGAGTTCACTTGAATAATATACAAGTGAATATTCATCTACATTGCCATGAAATCATTCTACAGATACTGTATGCCTACACATATGTGTTTTTTTTTTTAAAAGCAAATTCTTCCTGAGTATATACTGTGTTCATGATGGTACACCAAAATGAAGGGAAATACAAAGGTGAATTAGACTAAGTCTGCCATAAGGAGCTTAAACTCACAAACATCATCCTTTCCTTCCTATGTACCACTGCCAGTGTATCACTTCCCTTCTAGACTGTTGCTGTCTCCTCTAACCCATGCTCCTTGCCTCCGTGTGCCATCCGCAGTGAAATCTTAAGGCACCACCTTGACTGTACCTTGCCACTGACTTTTGAGCACGTACCAAATGAAGTTCAAACTCTTTAGTCTGGCATTCCACACTCAACAATCTTGTTTTTCCTTGAACGGAATTGAAACTTGTCTACCTTTAAGCCTTTCCTCAAACTTTCACTCCTCCTAGAAGTAACAGTGGTATAAGGCCACAACTGATGGGTAAGATTTCAACAGGTAGAAACTGCAACATAGAGGATTCCAGATTGAAGAAGACACAAAACCAAGGAAGAGTGACAAACGTTCAAGCTAATTGCTTGGTATGGTTGGAATGTAAGATTGACGTAAGTAAGTAGAGGGATACAGGGATAACATAATGCTCATAAGCTTTCAGGTCCTAGTATTTATCTGTCTTTCTATCTCCCAATTTACCTACTTACTTCCTGCGGTGGTTTTAAAATATGTTCACAAATTCCTTGAAACTCCTGCCTTCAAGAATTACAGCCTAATTGTCTTTCTTAATTATGGGCTGGACTTAAGCCACTACTAACGAAGTGAATGAAGGGAAGTGACACTGTGTGACTTCAGACACTAGGTCCGAAGCTTCTTCCTTACTCTCTCAGATTGCTTACCCTGGAGAAAGTCAGGTGCCATGTTGTGAGGACACTCAAGCAGCCTATAGAGAGGCCCATGTGATAAGGAATCAAGCCCTCCCGCCAACAGCCCTGAGAGTGAGCCGTCTTGGAAGTGGATGCTCCAGGCCCAGATAAACCTTCAGATGACTACATCACTGCCAACATCCTGACAGCAAACCACGTGAAAGACTCTGAGCTGGAAACTCACAGCTAAGTGACTCCCAAATTCCTAACCCAGAGAAGCTATGACATAATGAACGTTCACTGGTTCAAGGCACTACGTTTTGGAATAATTTCTTATGCAATAGTAAATAACTGCTATGCTACCTATGGGATAAATGTCTACCAAGAAGAATGACTTCAGATATAAATATAAATCTTTATGACAATATTCCCAAACAGTATACTAAAGAATAAATAGCCTTTTAACCTGTGGTATCACTCATACGATTAGAAAGCACAGTGAGGACACAGATCACATATATCATGTTTTCCACCATGTACATCCTCAGCATCAAGTACAGTGCCTAACACAGTAACAATTTGTTGAATGGATGTACCCCTTCCCAAGGATGGCTCTGAAGGAGATTTCCTTACAATATAATAGATTTCACAGCCCTGAGTTTCTCAGCAAAAGACAAGACTAGGCAGGATAAATGGAGATAAAATATAATTCCTTAAAACTGTCTACATTCACCTCTGACCAAAGTGTTCCTCTTTGGCTTACCATTTTAGAGACCTTGAGACACTGCTTTAATCTTCCTGAAACTATTTGACTCTGACATTAACAGTACTACTTAGCAATAGACCTGATATGTTATTTAAATGAAATATTTAAATCATCTGGAACAGTTCAAGGCATAGCAGGCACCCAATAATTAAATACTAATGTTAGTATTATTATTCTGTAAATATCAAGTCTAGAAAAATACAATTTACTTACAGTAGACATTGACATATATGTAAATTGTATCATTCTTATTTCTCACTAGCTATTTAAAAGGCAATGTTGGTTAATTTAAAAGTTAATCAAATGCTCTTATATGACTCAGATAATTGTTTTTTTAATGCCCTCCAGAAAATTGTCTATGTTATAAGCAGAAACTCATTTTAAGTGAAAATTACATCATAGCTGATCTTTCCTTGTACACTTTGCAATAGTCTTTGTGCCAAAGCAATAAAATACAACATGGATACGTAAATGAAAAAAAAAACTGTCTACATTCAATATATTGTTTTTATTTTTATTATTTTACCTTCTTATTGAAAAATACAACTACAAATACTGAAACTGACACAAAAAAGTATCTATAGCTTAGTGAATTACTAAAAGGCAAACACCCTCGAAAGAACCAACCAGGTCAAGAAATAGAGCTTTGCCAGCTACCCCAGGAGCCCCTCCAAACTGAGTGTGTGTGCAGATGTAGTTTCCTTTCTTACATCCTACAACTAAGAAAGGAAAGGACCAGACTACTTAGGCTTAGAAAATAGAGAGGAGATGAAAGAAGAACCAGATCCAAGGGGGTGACTCTCGTCATGGCCAGGATCTCATGAGCAGAGTTCCCACAGCACTAAGAACTGGCTGCCAACTGTAGAAACTGTGGGTGTGAAGCAAGAGCTGTATGACAGGATCATGAATGGGAAGACCCTTAATGTGAACGTATTATCTTTTTTTCTTAACATTTTAATACATGGCATAAAAGAGGCATGGATGGAATTTCTGAATGAGAGATGTGATGGTGGTAACAGGTTCAGACGTCACACTTGTAAATATGACAGCACTCTTGCTTTGTAGATTTTAATGTTGGGGAGCTTTATGTCTCATTATCCACTAAAGTTAAACTGCCTTGAACTGTTATGTTATTGTCTAATAATGAAACATCTGATAGTGTGCTAACAAGGTAAATAAATTAAGTTGAATTTCTAGCTCTGTGCCATCAGATATAAATTTTTTTACTGAGTTTACGGATTGCCTGAGTGTTCTAGCATAAAACCCCAGCTCTGTACATGTTAATTATCAACACATGGGATTACGACAATTTCCTAAAATGGATCAACTATCAACTGAACAGCAGAGTATTGGACTGAAAAACAAAAAAGAATAGCCTAATGTTGATTTCCAGTTTTTTGCAACATGGCACCGAGAAAAGACTGAATCATTCTAGAATTACTGTGAGATCTTGCTTAACTATATTCAGGGTGGAAAACAGATCTTACGCAGCCTTAACAGGGCTCATAAGTCTTGCTGTTTAATGATGTAATTGTTTAGAGGTACTAATAAAGCTGCCTGGAGAGGCTGTAATAGCTTTCAAATGAAACAAGGTTGGATGACTCCACCAGTATACAAGGCAGCACATATGTGACCACAAGACACGGAGGACTGAAGCAGGTTCCATTCACGGCCAAGTGACTTGCTGAAGTGACTTTTAGAGAGGGGTGGAGGTGGAATACGTTCCCACCAAAAAGTCCCTGTCAAAAAAAGAAGTATTTTCATAATTCCACTATAAGGGGCTAGAAAGAACTTGTTGACCTTTGAATATGTAAGAATAAAGTTCCACCCCTTTATGTGAAGAAACAGGTCTGCTCTACCGCTAGCTTCCATGATAATTTCTTGTGGTGGAAAGAGCCTGGGCTTTCAAGTGAGACAAACCTGAACTGAAACCCTGTGCCCTGCCACATACAGATAAGGTAACCCACGTAACCCAGTTAACTTCTCTCAGCTTTAGTTTCCTCATCTAAAAAAAATGGAGACATGTCAAACTTTTTCTGATCATAAATGACAGAAACCCAAATGATACTCACTTAAGCAAAAAAGATTATTTATTGGAAAACTATTGGAAAGGCTCAAAAACTCCAAACAACAGCTTGTCATAGGAGTTAGAGCCAAAACAGGTCCTCAGACCTCAAGGAATGAAACCAAAAACCTCACCACTGACAGTACTGTTTCTCTCTCTCTCCTCTGTACTTCTTTTTCCATACTGGCTTTCTTCATTCCCACTATGTAGAGGTGTACTGTCCAATATAGTAGCCATTAACCAAATGTGACTACTGAGCATTTGGAATATGACTAGTTTGAACTAAGAGGTGGTAAAGAGTAATATACATACCAGGCTTAAAAGGCTTAGTACAAAAAATATATATAATATGTCTCATTAATAATTTTCATTTTGATTATATATTGAAATAATATTTTGAATAATGATGGATTAAATAAAATATATTATTAAAACTATTTCCACCTGTTTCTTCATAGTTCTTTATGTGGCAACTAGAAATCACATACATAGCTCATATATGTGACTTGCATTATATTTCTACTGGGCAGTGCTACCAAAAAACTACAAAAACAACCAGAAAACAATTAACAAAATGACAGTAAGTACACACCTATCAATAATTACATTAAATGTTAACAAACTAAATGCACCAAACAGCTGAATTGTTAAAAAAAAAAAAAAGACCTCTATATAAGCTGCATATAATAGACCCACTTAAGATCTAAAGGCACACACACATTGAAAGTGAGGGAATGGAAAAAGATCTTCCATGCAAATGGAAACAAACAAAGAAAAAAGCTGGGGTACCAATACTTATATCAAAATAGACTTTAAAATAAAGACTGTTACAAGAGACAAAGGACATTACATAACACTCAAGGGATCAATCCGACAAGAAGATGTAACAATTGTAAATCTAAATGCACTCAACACAGAAGCACCTAAATACAAAAATTTAATACAAAACTAAAGGGAGAAATTGACAATAACACAGTAATAGCAGGGGACTTTAAACCCCACTTACATCAGTGACAGTTCATCCGACAGAAAATCAATAAGGAAAAACTGGCTTTAAATGACACATTAGATCAAATGGACTTACATGTAAATTCATTCCATCCAAAAGCAGCAAAATACACATTCTTTTCAAGTGCATATGGAATATTCCCCAAAATAGATAACATGCTAGACCACAAAACAAACCTTAATAAATTTGAAAAGAATGAAATCAAATCAAGCATCTTTTCTGATCATAACAGTAGGAGACTAGAAATCGATTACAAGGAAAAAAAATGCAAAACACACAAACACATGGAGGCTTACAATATGCTGCTAAAGAACCGCTGGGTCACTGAAGAAATCAAAGAGTAAATAAAAATATATCTGCAGACAAATGAAAATGGAAACACAATGATACAAAATCTATGGAATACAGTGTGGAGTAAAGATGGAGTATTAGAAGGACATGGGATTCACATCTCCTCACAACTAGGGCACCTACCAGGCACCGGTGGGGGACCAAGGACACCTAAGGGGACGGGAGGAACCCCCAGTGACCGGGTAGGACATGGGGTGTGAGAGGAGTTAAGGAGGAGGAGAAGTAGAGGCGGGACGAGACTGGCGCCCCAGAGGGGCGGCTAGGGAAGAGGAAGGGATCCCACACCTGAAGGGGGAGATTGGGCAACCACTGAGAGGGCAGAGAATCAAAATGGAGTGTGGCCAGGTTTCCCCTGCCCACTTGGGCCACCAGGACCCTGCTGAGATCCTGGGCCTGGTCCTCTGCCCACCTAGGACTCCTCCAGCTGTGCGAGTCCTGAGGGAGTGGGAGGGAGGGAAGGGGGAGCAAAAGTAAAGGCCAGACCTCCGGGACTGGCACCCCTGAGGGGTGGCTGGGGGAGGGGAAGGGTTCCAGCGGGACCCACCCAAGGTTAGGGGTCCAGTGGTGACACAGGAGACCCTGGGGGAGACAGTGGGGGAGGGAAGCAAAGGAACGGACGGGAATGCAGCCAGTGCTTTCCCAGTCCACTTAGGCACTGGGGAGCCTATTGGGCTCCTGGGCTTAATCCGCTGCCCTCGCAGCCTCCCTCCTGCCCTGTAGAACCCAAGGCCTGCCCCTACACCCCCACCCAGAGCCTCACCTCTACACACTGAGACCCCCTCCAATGCACTGGGCCTAAACCCCACCCACACACCCTCACTCAGGGCCCTACCTCCAAACTCTGGAACCCCACACTCCAGAGGCCCTCCTTTCAATGTGCTGCGCCTCCCCTTCTGCTCTGGTCCTAAGCAGAGGCCCCGCCCACTCTTGAACCATTGCCCCACCTAGGCCCCGCCCTTGCCCCGCCGCACACTCAAACATCACCCCTCCACACCCGCCTAGGTCCGGCCCCACCCTAAACGCCACCCCTGCCTAAACTCCACCCCCATACCAAGGATTTTTTTTTTTTTCCTTTTTTAGATCAGAGTTCTGTTTTACCTTCTTGATTCATTGTTGTTGATACTTTTATATTTTTATTTTTCCTAATAAGGCTTTTATTTTTCTAATTTTATTTTATTCTTTATACTTTGCTATTGTTCCCTCCTTTTAGCTTGTTTCCCCCCCACCTGTTCTTTTTTCATTGTGGTTTTAATTTACCTTGTTGCATTTGTCTCAATTATAGTTTTAGTTTTCCTAATATATATCTTTCTAATTTTATTTTGTTTTTTATCCTTTGATATTGTACTGCTTTTTTCTTTCTTTCTTTTACTTTTTTTTTTTTTTTTTACCATGCCACAAACCTTGCGGGATCTTGGTTCCCAGGCCAGAGCTCAGGCCTGAGCTCCTGTGGTGGGAGCTCCAAGTCCAAATCACTGGACTAACAGAGAACCTCGGACCCCACGGAATATCACTTGGAGTGAGGCCTCACAGAGGTCCTCATCTCAGCACCAAGACCTGGATCTATCCAACTGCCTGGAAACTCCAGTGCTGCACATCTCAGCCAAACAACCAGTAAGACAGGAATAGCGCACCACCCATCAAAAAAAACAAAAGAAGAAAAGAAATGACAAAAAAATATGTTACAGACGAAGGAGGAAGGTAAAATCCTGCAACACCAAATAAATGAAGATGAAATAGGCAACCTACCTCAAAAAGAATTCAGAGTAATGATAGTACAGATGATCCAAAATCTCGGAAATAGAATGGAGAAAATACAAGAAATATTCAACAAGGTTCTAGAGAGCAAACAGTGATGAACAGCACAATTACTGAAATTAAAAATACTCTAGAAGGAATCAATAGCAGAATAACTGAGGCAGAAGAACAGATAAGGGAGCTGGAAGATACAATGGTGGAACTAACTGCCAGGGAGCAGAATAAAGAAAAAACAATGAAAAGAATTGAGGACAGTCTCAGAGACCTCTGGGAAAACATTAAACACACCAACATCTGAATTGGAGGGGTCAGAGAAGAAGAAGAGAAGAAGAAAGGGTCTGAGAAAATACTTTAAGAGGTTATACTCTAAAACTTCCCTAACATGAGAAAGGAAATAGTCAGTCAAGTCCAGGAAGCACAGAGAGTACCATACAGGATAAACCCAAAGAGAAACACACCAAGGCACATACTAATCAGCTATCAAAAATTAAATACAAAGAAAAAATATTAAAAGCGGTAAGGGAAAAGCAACAAATAACATACAAGGGAATCCCCGTAAGGTTAACAGCTGATATTTCAGCAGAAACTCTGCAAGCCAGAAGGGAGTGGCAGGACATATTTAAAGTGATGAAAGGGAAAAACCTACAACCAAGATTACTCTATCTAGCAGGGATCTCATTCAGATTCGATGGAGAAATCAAAAGCTTTACAGACAGGCAAAAGCTAAGAGGATTCAGCACCACCAAACCAGCTCTACAACAAATGCTAAAGGAACTTCTCTAAGCAGGAAACACAAGAGAAGAAAAGGACCTACAAAAACAAACCCAACACAATTAAGAAAAAGGTCATAGGAACATACATATCGATAATTACCTTAAACATGAAGGGATTAAATGATCCAACCAAAAGACACAGGCTTGCTGAATGGATACAAAAACAAGACCCATATATATGCTGTCTACAAGAGACCCACTTCAGACCTAGGGACACATACAGACTGAAAGTGATGGGATGGAAAAAGATATTCCATGCAAATGGAAATCAAAAGAAAGCTGGAGTAGCAATATTCATATCAGATAAAATAGACTTTAAAATAAAGAATGTTACAAGAGACAAGGAAGGACACTACATAATGATCAAGGGATCAATCCAAGAAGAAGATATAACAATTAAAAATATATATGCACCCAACATAGGAGCACCTCAATACATAAGGCAACTGCTAACAGCTCTAAAAGAGGAAATCGACAGTAACACAATAATAGTGCGGTACTTTAACACCTCATTTACACCAATGGACAGGCCATCCGAAATGAACATAAATAAGGAAACAGAAGCTTTAAATGACACAATAGACCAGATAGATTTAATTGATATTTATAGGACATTCCATCCAAAAACAGCAGATTACACTGTCGTCTCAAGTACGCACAGAACATTCTCCAGGATAGATCACATCATGGGTCACAAATCAAACCTCAGTAAATTTAAGAAAATTGAAATCATATCAAGCACCTTTTCTGACCACAATGGTATGAGATTAGAAATGAATTACAGGGGAAAAAAACGTAAAAAACAAAAACACATGGAGGCTAAACAATACGTTACTAAATAACAAAGAGATCACTGAAGAAATCAAAGAGGAAATCAAAAAATGCCTAGAGACAAATGACAATGAAAACACGACGATCCAAAACCTATGGGATGCAGCAAAAGCAGTTCTAAGAGGGAAGTTTATAGCTATACAAGCCTACCTCAAGAAACAAGAAAAATCTCAAATAAACAATCTAACCTTATGCCTAAAGGAAACAGAGAAGGAACAAACAAAACCAAACTTAGTAGAAGGAAAGAAATCATAAAGATTAGAGCAGAAATAAATGAAATAGAAACAAAGAAAACAATAGCAAAGATCAATAAAACTAAAAGCTAGTTCTTTGACAAGATAAACAAAATTGATAAACCATTAGCCAGACTAATCAAGAAAAAGAGGGAGAGGACTCAAATCAATAAAATTAAAAATGAAAAAGGAGAAGTTACAACAGACACCGCAGAAATAGAAAGCATCCTAAGAGACTACTACAAACAACTCTATGCCAATAAAATGGACAACCTGGAAAAAATGGACAAATTCTTGGAAAGGTATAACCTTCCAAGAATGAACCAGGAAGAAACAGAAAATATGAACAGACCAATCACAGGTAATGAAATTGAAACTGTGATTAAAAATCTTCCAACAAAAAAAGTCCAGGACCACATAGCTTCACAGGTGAATTCTATCAAACATTTAAGAAGAGCTAACACCCACCCTTCTCAAACTCTTCCAAAAAATTGCAGAGGAAGGAACACTCCCAAACTCATTCTATGAGGCCACCATCACCCAGATACCAAAACCAGAGAAAGATACTACAAAAAAAGAAAATTACAGACCAATATCACTGATGAATATAGACACAAAAACCTTCAACAAAATACTACCAAACAGAATCCAACAACACATTAAAACGATCATACAAAATGATCAAGTTTATCTCAGGCATTCACAGATTCCTCAATATATTCAAATCAATCAATGTGACATACCATATTAACAAATTGAAGAATAAAAACCATATGATCATCTCAACAGATGCAGAAAAAGCTTTTGACAAAATTCAACACACATGTATGATAAAAACTCTCCAGAAAGTGAGCATAGAGGGAACCTACCTCACCATAATAAAGGCCATATATGACAAACCTACAGTAAACATCATTTTCAATGGTGAAAAGCTGAAAGCATTTCCTCTAACACCAGGAACAAGACAAGGATGTCCACTCTCACCACTATTATTCAACATAGTTTTGGAAGTCCTACCCATGGCAATCAGAGAAGAAAAAGAAATAAAAGGAATACAAATTGGAAAAGAAGTAAAACTGTCACTGTTTGCAGATGACATGATAGTATACATAGAGAATCCTAAAGATGCCACCAGAAAACTACTAGAGCTAATCAGTGAATTTGGTAAAGTTGCAGGATACAAAATTAATGCACAGAAATCTCTTGCATTCCTATATACTAATTATGAAAAATCTGAAAGAGAAATTAAGGAAACACTCCCATTTACCACTGCAACAAAAAGAATAAAATACCTAGGAATAAACCTACCTAGTGAGACAAAAGACCTGTATGCAGAAAACTATAAGACACTGATGAAAGCAATTAAAGATGATACCAACAGATGGAGAGCTATACCATGTTCTTGAATTGGAAGAATCAACATTGTGAAAATGACTATACTACCCAAAGCAATCTACAGATTCAATGCAATCCCTATCAAATTACCAATGGCATTTTTTGCAAAACTAGAACAAAAAATCTTAAAATCTGTATCGAGACACAAAAGACCCTGAATAGCCAAAGCAGTCTTGAGGGAAAAAAGCAGAGCTGGGGGAATCAGACTCCCTGACTTCAGACTATATTACAAAGCTACAGTAATCAAGATAATATGGTACTGGCACAAAAAAAGAAATATAGATTAATGGAACAGGATAGAAAGCCCAGAGATAAACCCACGCACTTATGGTGAGCTAATCTATGACAAAGGAGGCAAGGATATACAATGAAGAAAAGACAGTCTCTTCAATAAGTGGTGCTGGGAAAACTGGACAGCTACATGTAAAAGAATGAAATTAGAACACTCCCTAACACCATACACAAAAATAAACTCAAAATGGATTAGAGACCTAAATGTAAGACTGGACACCATAAAACTCTTAGAGGAAAACATAGGGAGAACACTCTTTTACATAAATCATAGCAAAGTATTTTTTGATCCACCTCCTAGAGTAATGGAAATAAAAACAAAAATAAACAAATGGGACCTAATGAAACTTCAAAGCTTTTGCATAGCAAAGGAAACCATAAACAAGACAAAAAGGCAACCCTCAGAATGGGAGAAAATATTTGCAAATGAATCAACAGACAAAGGATTAATCTCCAAAATATATAAACAGCTCATGCAGCTCAATATCAAAAAAACAAACAACCCAGTCAAGAAGTGGGCAGAAGACCTAAATAGACATTTCTCCAAAGAAGATATACAGACCGCCAACAAACACATGAAAAGCTGCTCAACATCACTAATTATTAGAGAAATGCAAATCAAAACTACAATGAGGTATCACCTCACACCAGTTAGAATGGATGGGCATCATCAGCAAATCTATGAACAACAAATGCTGGAGAGAGTATGGAGAAAAGGGAACCCTCTTGCATTGTTGGTGGGAATGGAAATTGATACAGCCACTATGGAGAACAGTATGGAGGTTCCTTAAAAAACTGAAAATAGAATTACCATATGACCCAGCATCCCACTACTGGGCATATACCCACAGAAAAGCATAATTCAAAAAGACACATGCACCCCAGTGTTCATTGCAGCACTATTTACAATAGCCAGGTCATGGAAGCAGTCTAAATGCCCATCGACAGTTGAATGGATAAAGAAGATGTGGTATATATATACAATGGAATATTACTCAGCCATCAAAAGGAACGAAACTGAGTCATTTGTTGAGACTTGGATGGATCTAGAGAGTGTCATACAGAGTGAAGTAAGTCAAAAAGAGAAAAACAAATATCGTATATTAACGCATATATGTGGAACCTAGAAAAATGGTACAGATGAACCGGTTTGCAGGGCAGAAATTGAGACACAGATGTAGAGAACAAATGTATGGACACCAAGGGATGTCTGCATTTCCTAATCCTTCACAGATTGACGGCTTCATAAAATATATTAAAAATTCGTTCTTATAAAAAGAAAAAAATTTTAAACATCAAAATGCAAACCCAATATTTTTATTATTACAGTCAACAGACATGATTATTCTGTCAAATTGCTTTAAATGTTTCTAAAGACTATCAATTCTGTACTTATCTCACCATGAACCAAAATATACACTCTGGGTAGCACTGACTAGAACGTTCTGACTGCACCCTTTCCTCTCTCTCATTTTCTCAGGTTGATCATTGAGTTAGGTGAGTAAGCATGTCAGCTAACAGGTACGAAAACTTCAGCAAGTCTGAAATGTGGTCACCTAGAGCCTTAATATTCAGTTTTACATCCCTTGAACCCTGACTATCAGCCTCATTTCCCTCTTCCTTCTCTCCAATCATTTTATATATGTCTCCTGGCAGACTTCTCTTCCTAAATACAATCCCAATCATAGTACTACTCAAAGCAATTACTCAAAACAATCTCTAAACTCCCTAGTTGAATATTTAAGGCTCTGTCTGTATCATTATATCTTTAAAATGCCTTTCTTTTCTTATCTCCCACTAGTCTGTATACATGTTCTGTGATTTAGGCAAACTAGACATTTCTGCTGTTCTCCAAATGTTCTTTCATTGCCACCTAAAACCAAGCTCATATTGTCCCTAGCTTCTCTCTATCAGTACGAGTCTTTCAGGCCCATTTCAAATGTCACCTCCTTTATAAAGGTCTTTTCTAACTAGATGTAATCTCTCACCAACCCATTAAAGAACTTTGTACTTCTCTTATGGTACTGAAATTATTATGACTTGCATTACTATTGACTATGCAATCATCTTATGCCCCAAACCAGATTTTACTTTTATTTGAATTGTAGGTCCGCTGATTGATGAAAATGGATTAATGGTAACAGATGACACTGATAAACTGACACTAGCCCTGTCATGTGCCAGGTGGTAACCTTATGATGTGGGGAGAGGAAATGTCACCATTGAGAAAACAGCTCCGAATAAAAAATGGTAAACCTGTAGTGATCACAGCCCATAATTCCTGTTACCCTCACTGTGCTACTTGGTTCCAATCCATACTTCCCTTTCTGAATTATAGGTGGCAATACCTGCCCCATAAACAGGCTGAACAAAAAGGGTAAATTCAAAAGGACAGTATGAAGGGATTAGTCTATACTTTGCCTTAAAACACCAGCTGCATAAAACAGGATTAGAAAAACAAGGAAGTCTGGGTTTTTTTACAAACTCAATAAATACTCAATAAATGGTGAAGTTCAAAGTTCTAATGAACACTGACCTGATCAATCCTATCTGAAATTTTGTGCTTATTTCTGGACACCACAGTTTAAGAGAGATGCTGGCAATCTGGAATACCTCCTGAAGAGAAGTATGAGGACAGAGAAGGTTTTAAAATCTTATGACATGTAAGTATAAAGGACTAAAGCTGCCTAGCCTATAAAAGAACAGGATCTCTGGTTGTTTGAATACAATTGTTTTTGCTGTAATGTGAAAATGCATTCCTTTAAAAAATTGCATTTTAGTAAACTATACATTAAGAGTAAGAGGCTTATGAGAAAAATATGGCAAGGCTAGACCTTACTTTACAGTTAGTCACTTGTACAACTTCGAAACCACAGCATTAACAAAAACCAAAGTAAATCCAATAAAACTCTAATATACTTAAAATGACATGCTATATTCGTAATAAACAAAGAATTATTATACTAAACATAGGACTTTGAAAAAGCTAAAGATAACAATGAAAGGGGCTACAAGGAAAGGTTGAAACTGCTGAGTTATGGGAAAGAGTAGAGGGACATCATCATTAGAAGTTACAGCGGAGAAGCAGGTCTTGGACAAAATGTAATGATGCCAGAGAGGGAAAGCTCTGGCTTATTGCCTTGTGTTTGTTTCTTTTCCACAAAGATGGGGAGATACCATGCGACAAATACTTAAATACAGAGTGTACAGCAAAACTGAGCCACGTGAAAGGAATGGAGTGAATGGACATTGTATGCCATACAAAAACCCTCCACAGCTTGTTAGTTCATCTGCATTAGTGTACTTGCATTCAGCTGCTGTTATTCAGTGGTCAAACTATTAACTAAACCATGGCAACTTCTGCCTTATACTGACATACTTCCACTATTTATCAATTGTGTGTGAACTAATCCATGTTACTAAAGCATTGTATGTAACAGAATACACTGTACTTGAAGAACTATCAAGATATATGGGGACAGGGTAGCAAAGCAGGTCAACTGATAATGATTTGAGACACAGCTCCATTCTAAAATTATAATTTAAAAGGTAAAAACACAAGTACACCATAAAAAAATAAAAGCAAAAGAAAACAATAAAAGAAAACTGAAAGGAGGAAGTTCACAGAAGCTGCCTGTGACTATTCTTCATTTTCAGTAGGGAAAAATACTACTGTCAGAATTACCATAAATTATATCTGAAAATTTGGGGCAAGTGAAAATTTGGGTTTTGAATTCTAGATGGGGGAAAAACAGGACAGAAGAAAAAAGAAGTAGTAAACATAACTCTATCTTAATTTCAATGAAATGCTTACTTTCTTCCTAGACCACAATAAATTCAATACTTTGGAATATAAATTAATGACTAAATAAAATCAAAACCATTTCTATTCTGCATTTACTCCAAGCTCAGAAATGTATTAAGGACCATAATATTCATCATCTCATTGATATTCCCAACAATCCAACGTGTTGTGCTATAGCCTAACCACATTTTAACAGTTAGGGAAACTAAGACTTGGAAGAAAATTTAGTAAACTGTATGCTGCTAACAGATTATTTAAAAATAAGAGAGAAGATGGAATAAAGGAAGGAAGAAAACAAGGAAGGAAAGGAAGAGAGGAGGGAAGAAAAGAGGGAGGGAGACTTCAACCAAGCTGAAGGTGCTCGTAAAATAAAAACGAAGAGACCATGGTATTAAAATCCACTTAAACTCACTGAACCAAATCCTTTTTCTCATCTTTCTGTGATGCCCCAGGTGCCTTTGTGAAGAATTTCCCCCACCCTCCATCCCATAATTTAGGAAAGGGACCAGCAAACAATTGCCTGCAGTCCAAAGCCAGTCCAATGTCTATTTTTTTAAATAAAGTTTTACTGGGATTCAGACACAATCATTGATTTAGATATTGCCGTAGCTGCTTTCATGCTGTGACAGCAAAGTTAAGCAGTTGTGATGGAGACCACATGGCCTACAAGCCTAAAACTTTACTATCTTGTGATTAAGCCTCAAATGCAGATTTTGGCTCAATTTTAGCAATGATAAAGTAGAATTACTACTGGAATTAAAAGCACTCTACTTTCATGGCACGTTCTTCCAGGTACATATTCCTACTTTTATAAAAGTATGCCTACTCCTATTTGATTAGATAAGATGAGGGTTTCCTGTGAATTCTTTATGGTCTTTCAAGCACGAGACAACTGTTTTGTTTAAAACCAGATTTCACAAGACTGAGTTAAAGCAGTCTTTATTTCTAAAAGCTTCTTATTAAGTGTGACTTTATTGGATCCAAAAAATTCCCTAAACTAAAAGGTATCAAATTCCTGTCTTTTTCTTTTTAACATCTTTATTGGAGTATAATTGCTTTACAATGGTGTGTTAGTTTCTGCTTTATAACAAAGTGAATCAGCTATATATATATATATATATATATATATATATCTCCCCATATCTCCTCCCCCTTGTGTCTCCCTCCCACCCTCCCTCCCTATCCCATCCCTCTAGGTGGTCACAAAGCACCGAGCTGATCTCCCGGTGCTACGCAGCTGCTTCCCACTAGCTATCTATTTTACAGCTGGTAGTGTACATATGTCCATGCCACTCTCTCACTTCGTTCCAGCTTGCCCTTTCCACTCCCCGTGTCCTCAAGTCCATTCTCTTCGTCTGTGTCTTTATTCCTGTCCTGCCCTTAGGTTCTTCAGAACCATTTTTTTTTTAGATTCCATATATACGTGTTAGCATATGGTATTTGTTCTTCTCTTTCTGACTTACTTCACTCTGTATGACAGACTCTAGGTCCATCCACCTCACTACAAATAACTCAATTTCGTTTCTTTTTATGGCTGAGTAATATTGCATTGTGCCACATCTTCTTTATCCATTCATCTGTCGATGGACACTTAGGTTGCTTCTATGTACTGGCTATTGCAAATAGTTCTGCAGTGAACATTGTGGTACATGACTCCTTTTGAATTAACGTTTTTCTCAGGGTACATGTCCAGTAGTGGGATTGCTGGGTCGTATGGTAGTGCTATTTTTAGTTTTTTAAGGAACCTCCATAATGTTCTCCATAGTGGCTATATCAAATTACATTCCCACCAACAGTGAAAGAGGGTTCCCTTTTCTCCACACCCTCTCCAGCATTTATTGTTTGTAGATTTTTTGATGATGGCCATTTTGACCGGTGTGAGGTGATACCTCATTGCAGTTTTGATTTGTATTTCTCTAATGATTAGTGATGTTGAGCATCCTTTCATGTGTTTGTTGGCAGTCTGTATATCTTCTTTGGAGAAATGTCTATTTAGGTCTTCTGCCCATTTTTGGACTGGGTTGTTTGTTTTTTTGATATTGAGCTGCATGAGTTGCTTGTAAATTTTGGAGATTAATCCTTTGTCAGTTGCTTCGTTTGCAAATATTTTCTCCCATTCTGAGGGTTGTCTTTCTGTCTTGTTTATGGTTTCCTTTGCTGTGCAAAAGCTTTTAAGTTTCATTAGGTCCCATTTGTTTATTTTTGTTTTTATTTCCATTTTTCTAGGAGGTGGGTCAAAAAGGATCTTGCTGTGATTTATGTCATAGAGTGTTCTGCCTATGTTTTCCTCTAAGAATTTTATAGTGTCTGGCCTTACATTTAGGTCTTTAATCCATTTTGAGCTTATTTTTGTGTGTGGTGTTAGGGAGTGTTCTAATTTCATTCTTTTACATGTAGCTGTCCAGTTTTCCCAGCACCATTTATTGAAGAGACTGTCTTTTCTCCATTGTATATTCTTGCCTTTAAAAGGTATCAAATTCTTAAGTATCTTTTAAAATGTGTGGTTTAGAGAAAAAATTTTGTAATGAATAGTCTTTGAATTTATATTCATTTATCAGGATCAGAGGGCTTTTTAATGTTTGCTACCTTATGCTTGCTGAGAAACAACTATAATCAATACATATCACTCTAACAAGCTTGCTATGTTTTAAAAAAGAGAATATTTGGGGGAAGATATCAGTTTCCTTCCTAGCAAATATGTAAAAATAAATGGACTTTCAAATAATAAAGAACAATGCAAGAATTCGTGAAAAAAATAAAAAATCCAGGGAGATTAATCAGTCTAATTCTCTTCTTCTGTCTGCAGAGAATGCAAAATCCTCCCCGGTTCCTAAGGAAAGGTGAGGAGACTGAGGAATTTTAAAACTGCAAATTTACTAAAACTCAATCTTTGATGACAAGTCACATTTTGTGACTGTCATACACACACGTTTTCAACAGTCATGCTATTACCTATTTTCCCCTACTATATGAAAGAATGATAGTGCCCCACTCTCACCGCTTTTATTCAACATAGTACTGGAAGTCCCAGCCATAGCAATCAGACAAGAAAAAGAAATAAAAGGAATCCAAGTTGGAAAGGAAGAAGTAAAACTGTCACTGTTTGCAGATGACATGATACTATACATAGAAAATCCTAAAGATGCCACCAAAAAACTACTAGAGCTCATCAACAAATCCAGTAAAGTTGCAGGATACAAAACTCATATACAGTAATCTGTTGCATCTCTATACATTAACAAAGAACTATTAGAAAGAGAAATTAAGGAAACAATCCCATTTACAATCACCTCCAAAAAAATAAAATAAAATAGCTAGGTATAAACTTACCTAAGGAAGTAAAAGACCTGTATTCAGAAAACTATAAGACACTGATGAAAGGAACTGAAGATGACACAACAGATGGAAAGATATAACATGTTCACAGATTGGAAGAATTAATATTGTTAAAATGAGCACACAACACAAGGCAAGCTACAGATTCAATAAAACCCCTATCAAAATATCAATGGCATTTTTTCACTGAAGTAGAACAAATAATTCTAAAATTCATATGGAAACACAAAAGACCCCTAATAGCCAAAAGAATTTTGAGAAAGAAGAACAAAGCTGGAGGTATCACATGCCCTGACTTCAGACTATGCCACAGAGCTACTGTAATCAAAACAGTATGGTACTGGCACAAAAACAGACACATAGATCAATGGAACAGAATAGAGAGCCCAGAAATAAACCCACACACCTATGGTCAAATAATCTATGACAAAGGAGGCAAGAATATACAATGGAGAAAAGACAATCTCTTCAATAAGCAGTGCTGGGAAAACTGGACAGCTACATGTAAAAGAATGAAATATGAACATTTTCTCACACCATATACAAAAATAAGCTCAAAATGAGTTAAAGACCTGAATGTAAGTTCTGAAACCATAAAACTCCTAGAAGGAAACATAGGCAGAACACTCTTTTACATAAATCACAGCAATATTTTTCAGATCTGTCTCCTAAGGCAGAGAAAACAAAAGAAAAAATAAACAACCAGGACCTAATTAAACTTAAAAGCTTTTGCACAGCAAAGGAAATCATCGACAAAATGAAAAGGCAACCTTCCAAATGGGAGAAAATATTTGCAAATGTTATGACCAATAAGGGGTTACTATCCAAAATATACAAACAGCTCATACAGCTCAATATCAAAAAAACAAACAACCCAATCAAAAAGTGGGCAGAAGACCTAAATAGACATTTCTCCAAATAAGACATACAGATGGCCAATAGGCACATGAAAAGATGCTCAAAATTGCTAACTATTAGAGAAATAAATCAAAACTACAATGAGGTATCAGCTCACACCAGTCAGAATGGCCATCATCAAAAAGTCTACAAAAAATAAATGCTGGAGAGAGTGTGGAGAAAAAAGAACCTGCCTACACTGTTGGTGGGAATGTAAATTGGTGCAGCCACTATGGAGAACATTATGGAGGTCCCTTAAAAAGTTAAAAGTAGAGTTACCATATGATTCAGCAATCCCACTGTGGGGCATATATCTGGAAAAGCAGAAAATTCTAATTCAAAATTACTCAGCCATAAAAAAGAATGAAATAATGCCATCTGCAGCAACATGGATGGACCTAGAGATTATCATACTAAATGAAGTAAGTCAGACAAAGACAAATATCATATGATATCACTTATATGTGGAATCTAAAAAAAAAAGATAAAAATGAACTTATTTACAAAAGAGATATAGACTCACAGACATAGTAAACAAACTTACAGTTACCAAAGGGGAATAGGGGAGGGGGGAGGAAATAAATTAGCAGTTTGGGATTAACAGATACACACTACCATACATAAAATAGATAAACAATAAGGACCTACTGTATAGTACAGGAAACTATATTCAGTATCTTGTAATAACCTACAATGGAAAAGAATCTGAAGAAGAATATATGTATGTATAACTGAATCACTTTGTTGTACATACAATATTGTAAATCAACTATACTTCAATGAAATTTTTTTTGAAAAAAATAAAATAATAAATAAATAACCGATTTAAAAATGGGCAGAATTAAAATAAACATTTTCCAAAAAACAAAACAAAACAAAACATACCTTTGGCCAACAGGCACGTGAAAATATGTTCAACATCAATAATCAACAGAGAAATGCAAATCAAAACCACAATGAGATATCACCTCACACCTGTCAGAATGGCTATCATCAAAAAGGTTACAAACAACAAATGTTGGCAAAGCTGCAGAGAAAAGGGAACCCTGGTACACTGTTGGTGGGAATGTAAATTGGTGCAGCCACTGTGGAAAACAGTATGGAGGTGCCTCAGAAAACTAAAAATAGAACTACCACATGATCCAGCAATTCCACTCCTGGGTATTTACACAAAGAAAACAAAAACACTAGTTCAAAAAGATACATGCACCCCCATGTTCATAGCAGCACTATTTATAATACCCAAGATATGGAAGCAACCTAAATGTCCATCAACAGATGAATGGATAAATAAGATGTACTTATATACAATGGAAAATTACTCAGTCATAAAAAAGAATGAAATTTTGCCATTTGCAACAACATGGATGGAGCGTATTCTCTTCAGTTGAGAAGTTCAGGGGTGCACCCCTGGGCCCAAGTAGGACAGACATGGGAAAGTCAGTCTATGCCTACCTGTAATTTATTTCCTGCTACATGGACTATGGAAGCAGAGGATTTGTACCACGCTTCCCATTTCATTTATACTAGTTCGTGCTGGAGTCATATCACCCAGAAATAAAGAATCCTAATTAATACAGAAGTTTTTTGTTTGTTTTTTTTTACTGACTGTGTTTTTATGTAAATGATTTATCTAACCCTTTGACTTACCACAACTAAAAATAAAACTCAGACACTAAAGTCAGGACTCATTTTCAGAATAAATTCATTCTATCCCATGTAACAACCATATACGTGGACTTCCGTGGTGGCACAGTGGTTAAGAATTTGCCTGCCAATGCAGGGGACACGGGTTCGAGCCCTGGTCCGGGAAGATCCCACATGCTGCGGAGCAACTAAGCCTGTGTGCCACAACTACTGAGCCTGTGCTCTAGAGCCCGCGAGCCACAACTAGTGAGCCCACGTGCCACAACTATTGAAGCCAGCACGTCTAGAGCCCGTGCTCTGTAACAAGAGAAGCCACCGAAACGGGAAGCCCCTGCACCACAATGAAGAGCAGTCCCCGCTCACCACAACTAGAGAAAGCCCACACACAGCAACAAAGACCCAACACAGCCAAAAAAAAAAAAAAAAGAACCATATATGCTTGGAGTATAGTATAAAGCAAAATCATATCACTGAATACTTAATGGCTTTTTCATTCTAACATCAAAAAATTTCATTAGTGGATAAAACATGTACACTTGGAAATATAAACTTATGAGTGAATGATGGCTTCATCATAGGGTGATAAAATTTCACGGTAGCAAATTGGTAGGATATGTAGTCAAACTCCATGATATCTCAATATTTAAAAGTTCTACTTTACCCTTCATTTCTTTGAGATGGTGAGGCAAAACTACATTGATGTTGTGAAGAGTATCCTAACCCTAGGAATTTGAGGAAGTTACTTTTGGACTTAAGACTATCAGACAGCAGGCAGGTAATTAGATCAGGAGCATCCAAATGCAAATAACATGTAGAACAGTTCCTAATGCAAACTTAGTTTTAAGCATATAGCCAAATGTCCCAAGATTATGATACAACAACTTTAGGAACTTAGATCTTAAAACCCTCAGTAGGTATTCTGGATTACTTCTGGTATGCAGGTAGGTATTTTTTTGCCATTGTTTTGTGTTATATAAGAGTTTCTCTTTTTTTATCCTTGTTGTATTTTTTTACTCTCTGCAGGAACTAAAGATCCAGAAAGACATTAGTGCTGCAAGGTAGGCATTTAATCTATAGTAGAAAAATCACTTCATTGTACTTTGGGAAGGGAAAAATGCTTTCCAATTCTGCCAAAGAGGTTCCCAATTCTGCCAAATAGGTTCCACCTTTTTCCTATCTGACTGGCAAGGAAAGTTAGGGCAAAACAGTTAGAAGTTAGAAGTTAGAATAGAAGTCAAGTTAGAAGTCTTAGAATAGAAAATATGGAAATTTGGTTTTGAAGAGGAAAAAATACATAGATTATGATCCAAGAAGTATGTTTTTTCCTTTGACCTTCAAGAACATGAGCAGAGACAACACTAAGTTCAAACAAACAGGACAACCATTCAAACTGAAAAGGCCCAACAGATCAAAACAAAGGAACTATAACTGTAAATTATGGATTAAAGTGATTATATGAATAATATACTCTAATATACTACTGAATTTTGTTTTAAATGAGCAGAAATAGAGTTTTACCTGGACATATAGAGGTCAATGAGTCTGTGATCTGAGAGTTTCCAAAGAGACTGCTTGCTATTCTAATAGAGCAAAGTAATTGCTAAAACCAAATTAATTATGCTTGGTAATCACAGGTCACAACTCTTGGATACACAGTGGGAAAACAGTCAACTAGAAACTAAAAATGAAAGTTTAATGAGGCACAAAAATCCCATGTTCTACTTAGGGGAAAAGAAACTAATAAGTCCCTTGGATAGAATGTATAAAAAAAAATAAAGTGTTCCCTAATCTTTCCTATGGTCTATAGTTTATATTCCAGACTATACTGTATTTCCAGTCATTATCAAGATTAAGATCTAATGTTACTTATGACTACTATAATATGCAGAACACTTGCACAAGGATTTTTGTCTTCTCACTACACTGTAATAAATACCATTAACTCTCTGAACAACATCAAATTTGGAAGGCAGAAATTTTTCTTACATTAGAGCAAAGCTATATCACCATAGGCTGAAGATGGCTGAGGCGATACCTTAAATCACGACCCAAATCTACATCTATGATAAACTTAGGCCTTTGTCTTAAGGCTTCCTGTTCAGAACTTGCTGGTTCCCTGGTCCATTTAGGCTTTTTTCACACTAACCACAGCTAGTGTGGATCTGGATTTCCTCTACAAAGCATTTTGCAGACCCCTTCCCAAAGGAGCTGCACCCAAGCCACAAGTCGCCTGCATCATATCTTAAAGAATGCCATATACACTGGCCTAACTCAATTCTAGGTCTCTCCAGGACAGTCCAACTTTCAAGGTGCCCGGGATCAACTGCGACATAAAAAAAATGAAACATCCTTTAGCACAGTACAGTTAATATGCAATCCTACTTAAAGACAGAATGCATGTTAAGATAATTTCTAAGAGAGTCTTTCATCCCCAAAAGATTATTAACCAAAGGCAGGTTTTGTTCCAATGTTTAATTTGCTTTTACTAATTTTGTCTTATAAGGAAAAATCCATTTTGAAATGATTTTTAGGGCTACTATTTTAGCTTTTAGGTAACAGTAACTCAGTGGAGCTTCAGGTAATATATTTTTTAATAGAATTCATCATCTGAACGAAATGCTGGCAAACCATGCAAATATTCAGAGTTAAATAATGACTTAAAAAGCTCATTTACATTCTCACACTGATAATCATATACCTTGAGCAGGTATGTGGGAATTTTTACCTTGAGCAGGTATGTGGGAATATTGCTGAAATCCACTGGCAACTTCAAAAGGAAACGAGCTGAAAATTCACCAGTCTGCAGGGAACAAAAAGGTTTAATAATAAGATTAAAATAAAAAATAGATTGTGAAGTGACAATTACAGCCAAGGCCACAAGTTCAACCTATTTGAACTGCAGGTATCTTCAATTTGGGTTTCCTAACATCAAGCAAGAAAAGAAGGTTGAAAAAGTAGGGGAGGATCAAAAAGCACTATTAAATTATTAGTTACTAAAAAGCACAATTAGAATTTTTTAAATCTGCATTTTAAATGTGCAATAGAATTATAATGCAGTAGTATTACCTTTTTGTTTTTTAAAAGGATGAAAAGAATATATGAATGTGTGATTTTTTTTAATCCAAACAATAGGCACAGACCTGCCCATTCGATTCATCTGATTTTACTAAAGCATTCAGACCACTTCACTAATATTTATAACCCATAAGCTAATGACATAAATCACCATCCTTTACAGTATGTCTGGAAGTAAAAACAAAGGTCAAACTTTGACCCACGCATATGAAGCAGTACATCAGTGGGTACCCCAAATAAGACTCTAATCACTTGACAATCTGCTAATATCATTATCATCAACTAAAATTTTTCAGTAATTGTTTCCATGAACTAGTCTCTATAGGAAAGACGTGCAGAGGTTTGGTGATTTAAAACATTTAACTAAGCTTAAAAAATAGCTTCTATTTTTTTCTAAGAGAGAAAACTCATGTAAAAGAAAAAAGTTTCCCTCTCAATTTATGACGATGGGAAATCATAATAATATTTTTTCTTTTTTATGATGGAAAAGGCTAAGGAATCACATTTTTTAAAAAAACTTTGGCATAGTCTAGAGGAGGGGTTTTTCCAACTAGGCTATGCAGACACCTAGGGGTTCTAAGAAACCTCTGCAAAGGCAACAAAGAGGGGGGCTGAGCTGGTGGGGTCCTGGGTCTTCCAGCCTCTCTGACAGCAAGCCTGCAGTGCAGCTTGGGATATTGACATCTTGGGTTTCATTATGAAATTCTGTTTGAATAAAGAACTCTGGGGATGATCTAGAGCTACTCTAAAGAGTGGGTCTCCACCTTTTTCATATTATGACCACTAGACAGCTCCCTGAATCTCCACTGTCTACCCCCCTTAAAAAAATGAGCACCCTAAACTCCCTAACGCATCTTTAAACATAGCAGGCATTTACAAACAGTTTTTATGGATGGATGGATGAACGCACATAAGGAGGCAGGCACACCTCTTACAGAAGATTCCACAAGAGCCACCACTCCTTTCTACAAACACCCAAGCAACTGGCTTCAAGGTCCTGGCCCTAATTTTAAAACTCTGACCTAAAACCTTGAAAATGCAAACAGAAATATAAACCTTGAGCTCAAAAGATTAAAATGATAAATATAATCTGCATAGTTGTGTGTTGTTTTACTGCTTACAACATCTTTTAACTTACATCAACCTCTGGCTAAGGACAGAGCACTTCTTCATCACCACAAGCCTAACCCCATGACAGAAAAGGCAGAAAAGAGAGAACCAAATGGACAGAATCAAAGCTGAGGTCCCAGCAGTCACTGGGTGGCCAGGAATGCCAACGGTGAGAAACAGCGATACTCCTCAGAGCTGAGCAGCTGTGCTCTTCCTTTGATATTTGTTCCTCATTTCCGTAAATGGTAATTCCATTCTTTCAGTCTCTCAGACCAGAAACCTCAGAATCATTCTTGACATAGTACGGAACCCCAATCGTGCAGGCCACTTGCAACTCAACGCTTGAGAGAAGAGTTACGAGCTACTTAAGGATCTATAAACAGCTCGTCATCGTGGACGGGAGGAGGTTTGTGAAAGATCCTAATAAAATTCTTACCTTCTGTTATAGTCCAAAATTGCTAGAAAGATGTGGTTTTAGTGTAATGTTAAGCTCCTAGAGGACTAACATATCCTGTGAAGTGTGATTCTTTGGCCCTAAGTACAAGAAGTCATACTTTGAAAGGGTTAAGTATAGGAGCAACAGAGTTATATGGGAACTTAAAGAGGAGCATCTAGCTCAGCAGGAGTTTGGGAAGAAGAACAGAAACGTCTTCCTTTAGTGCTGCATACAGTACTATAGAGGGAGGAACACTCACAAAAGAATACACGTTCCCAACAATTGCCTCCATTCCTTCTCCTACATTCTCTATTTTTTCCTGTTTACCCACTCACTCCCATCAGCATGCAAACATCATTAAAAAGGTCTTTCTTGACTTCATATCCCTCTTCAGGTCCCATCTCATTTTTCTGTTCTACTTTACAAAATAATCTCCGGTAAAGAATTAGTCTATATTCAAGGTCTACATTTCCTCTTTTATTATTCTCTCCAGAACCCTCTCCCAGTCAGCCTTTCCTCCACACCTCTCTACCAAAACAGCTCATCAAGGTCACCAATGACCACACCGTTGCCAAATCCAATGGTCATTTCTCAGTCCTCATCTTATTACTGTTCTATCAGCCGCATTCCGACATAGCTGATCACTTTTTTCCTGGAACATTCTTTACTTGACTTCCAGGATCCCAGTCTCTCTTGGCTCTTCTCTGCTTCTCCACGGGCCCTCCCTCTGGTCTCCCCAACCTCTAAACGCTGAAGTGTACAGCGCTTAACCCCAAGACCTCTTTTCTTTATCTACACTCCCCCAGGTGAGCTCATCCAGGTTCTTGACTTGAAATACCATTTATATGCTGATGATTCCCAACTATTTTATCTCCATCCCAGACCTCTTCCTAATTTGGGTTTCATTTATCCAACTACCACGATGAAAACCAAAATCCTGATTTTGTGCTTTTCCTTTGATATTTATTCCTCATTTCAGTGAATGGCAATTTCATTCTTTCTGTCTCTCAGGCCACAAACTTCAGCGTCATCCTTGATTCCTATCTTTCTCTTGCTTCCACATTCCAAATGGCAGCAAATCCTACTGACTCCACTGTCAATTTCTATCCTCAGTCCAGCCACTTCTCAGCCCCTCCACAACCACCTGATCTGAGCCATTATTATCTCCAGCCTGGATGACTGCAACTACCCCTAACTGCTTCTGCCCTTGCTCACTTGCAGTTGATTCCCATCACCACAGGCAGAGAGGTCTTTTCAACACACTCTTCAGATTATGCTCCTCCTCTGCTCAAAGTCTCAAATGGTAGGGATTTAGCTCCTTCACAGAGGAGTCTGACAAGGTAACAATTGAGCAAAGATGTGAAAAATACACAAAAAAATGTGTATTTTTGAAAACAACAAAAGGAGTGAAATGTGAGATTTAAAAAATTAAAACAGCTCTTGTACATATAAGGTAGTCGGAAAGATAATTACATATTTAGCACTTGGACTCATTTGAACTGCTAGTTATTTTAGTCCATGCACTGCACTGTAGCTCTTTTGCCCTATTTTAGTTTGTACAATGTATTTTTATTCTACTGGCTATTTTAGACCAACATTCTTTTAAAAATGCTCAGACAATCCCTACTTTATCCCTTCTCAAAATGTTGATCCTAGAACTAATATAAATTTATGTTTATTGGCAAAAGACTGATTTATACAGCTAAATTTGTAATAAGAGAAATGCTGATCTCAGGACTAATATTAATTTGTGTTTATCAGTAATGGGCTGATTTACACAACTAAATTCAAAATAAAAGAAACTTAAGTGTGAAAAGAATTTGGTCTACTGGAAACCATAAAAAGTGCTTTATCATCTCCAACTTTCAAGCCTACTATACATTCTTTCTTTTGCCTTTGAGAGAATAAAGAAAACTTAGTACTTGTTTCTAACAGCGTTGGAAATGTCGGAGACTAACGTTCTAGAATTCAGTTTTCAGTTCTGCCACTGATTTTCCTTGTGACCTATAAGCTAATCTTTTTTTGTGAAACTGAGTAAATGGTGATTTAAAACATGTCTTAATGTAAATTTTGAGCCATAAACATCATATGAGGAGCAAAACACAAGTGAAAAATCCTCCTGGAGTTCTCCCTCAGACAGTGACCCTTCCTTTGTTTTTATATTTGAAGTTTCAACAGTTATTCAAGCAATTTACTGCCACTCTGTTGCAACGTCAAAGATTGCTTCCATAGCAATCTTTCCTGTAAGCCGAAAATGAGACATTTAGATGTAGCCAAGTCAACATAATCGTTTGATTTTCTTTTTATCAATCCTTGGTCAAATCTTCTCTTGGATAGACGCAGAAGATTATCTGACCTATGACTGTTAAAATGGCAGCCGTTCTGCCAACTGCCTTAATGGCAATTTTCCCAGCATTAGCAATAAATAAGCGCATCGTTCCTTTTTCAAGTTGTAGTACCTTGGCAAGTAACTTAAAATAACAACATGGAGTTTTGGCAATTTATTAAGTCTCAGCTTTTCTTCTGGTAATAGCAGCTGTGGCATAGTTCTCTTCTCCTTTCAGAAGTGACAGGTAGACATCTTGTGCAGAATGGATTCCAAACCCAGGTTGCTCTGCAAAGGGAAATTTTATTTCCTTTCTTAGAGACTGTTCGCTGTCAACAAACAAGCTGTCATCTGAAACTGACTGCTCTTACTGCTTAGGTAGCTAAAAGCTAAGAAATACTCAACAGTGGCTATAACTTTAGCTGGACAGCCTGGTAGGGATGATTCTTTAAATAGACTCTGACAACCAATAGCCTAAATCTGGAGGATGCTCCTTGTTAAACACATAATTATCTACCACATGTGAGAAGGAAAGCCAAAGTTAGTCTGATTAGAACATCTCACACTTCACAAAAATGTTTTCTAAGATATATCATTTAATTATTCCCAAACTCTGTTCAGCAGATATAATTCATTTATACCTATTTTAGAAATGAGAAAACTGAGGCTTAGTCAAGAAATCTGCCTGCAGTCATTGAGAGAGTAATAAAGAGTCAGAACTCAACCTTAAGACTTAAAATTTATTCATCCATTCATTACTGTAGATTAAGAGCCTAAAATCTGCCAGGCCCTATACGAGGCACTGCAAATATAGTGAGTAAAAGAGACACAATCCCTGCCCTCCCTCCTGGAGCTTACGGTCTAGTGAGTGAGTCAGACATTAATCCAAAATAACACTCCTATAAATTACAACCTGTGAAAAATACTACCCATGAAAGGGCAGAGTGCTCTGAGAGCATTTTCAAGAAGACCTGGCCTGTTCAGGCTTTGGGGCTCATGACTTGAGGGAACTTTAAAAAGCCGAGTCAAAAGACCATGTGGAAAAATAGACAATTAATACCAGCCAGGAAAACTGTGAAGAAGAAAAGCAATGAGAGGAGGCTAGTTACCCCAGATAACAAAGCATCTAGTTACCCCAGATAACAAAGCATCATATAAACACAGAGTAATTACAGCAGCACAGTACTGGTGTTAAATCAACAGACAGACTAATGGAACAGGAAGTAAGTCCAGAAATAAGCCCAAAAAGATTCAGTGCGTGATTGATAGTGTGGGACAACTGGAGCCATAAAGGACTAAATAAAACTTAGATCCATATTTCACATCATATATAAGGAAAAAGTCCAAGTGGATTAAGAATTTCAGTGTAAAAACTAAAACTGTAAAGAAGCAAACATTGATGAATGTCTTTATAAAACCTTGCAGTGGAGAATGACTTTCTAATTCAGAAGCCACAAAGGAAAAGGTAGATAAACTTGACTACCTGAACATAAAAATTTTCTGGATGGCAAAAAAACACCACCAGCAATGTTAAAAGACAACTGGCAAACTGAGGAAGGTATATTTTCAACTCCATCACAAAGAGCTAATGCTCTTAATGAAAAAGAGATTTAAAGCCCAAGAGAATAACAGGAAAGGATAAACAGAAAAGAAATACAAATGACTCTTAAACATATGAAAATATTCTAAACCTCATTCATATCAAAAATATACAAATTAAAACTAAATTGAACATCATTTTCCACCAAACAGATTGGCAGAAATCTATCAGCATTTTAAAGATATCACTGCACTGTCTTCTCACCTCCACTGTTTTTGATGAACAGTTAGTGGTGACACAAATAATTTTCACCTACATATAAAGTGTTATTTTCTGTGGTCACTTAAAATTTTCTCCTTATGTTTGGTTTTCAGTATTTTGACTATGATGTGCCTTGTTTTTTCCTTGCATTTGTCTTGGTTGGCGTTTGTTGAGATTCTTGAATCTGTAAATGTATGTCTTCCACCATATTTGGAAATATCTGGGCATTATTTAATCAAATATTTTCCTGCTTTCTTTCACGCATGTTAAACATTTGGATTTTGTCCCATAAGCTCTGCTTGCCCTTCTAAGTATCAACCCCCATCTAGTATCTGCTGCTTTTGATCACTCTCCAGTGTCCTGAGGCACATGGCTTTATATCTGTGGATGGATTAGTCTAATAGGAGCTACCCAGTCATTATGCAAAGTGGAACCTGACAGAAACCTGCAAATATGTTTGACAGAACCTGCAAATATGTTTGATTTATGATTGGCACTGCTGTGGAGAAACAACCACTCTCATATATTGCTGCTGGGTTAATAAACTGGTATAAACATTATGAGGGCATTCTGGTGATAAAATTATAAACACACATAATCTTTGATCTAGCAATTCCACTTCTAGTTATTTATCTTACAGACATACTGGAACACCTGCAAAGTGACATGTACAAGATTATTTATTCCAGTCTTACTTGTAACAGCGAAAGATTCAAAACAACTTTAATGCCCAACAACAGAATTCAAATTAAATAAATTATGGTTCAATTATTCAGTGTAATAATATACAATTATTTTTTTAAAGGAACGCTTATATGGAAAAAAATCTCTGAGCTATATTAAGTCAAAAGTAAGGTGCAAAACACAGTATATATGTTACCATTTGCATAAAAAGTATGTACTATATGTTACCATTTGCTTATATGTGCATAAAGACACTCTGAAAAACTACAATAGGTAAAAGCTACACCAGTGCTTATCTGAGGTGGGAGAAGCAAAGGAAGGTGGTTTGATTTGGGTGGACACAAGGCAATGATGGGAGGGAGACTTTTCACTATATATCTTTTAATACACTTTGATTTTTGAACACTATGAACATATTACCCACTCAAAGAAATTTTGAGGGATTTGAAAAGTAAAATTAAAAGTGTGTATAATGAGATGCTCATAATTCATGCACTCATTCATTTATTCAACAAACATTTATTGAGCACCTACCATGCAAGTCCCAGGCTGGGTAATGGAGATCTTAAGACCAACAAAATACAGTCTGTCTATCTTGACTAGACAAACAAAATATTACAGTGTGATGTTTGGAGAGAGATATTTACAGGATGCGGAGGTAACTAAGTTAAGACTCTTAGTTTCAGGTGACAGAATTCTAATTCAAACTAACTTGAGCAAATAAAAGAGAATTTATTTAAAAGATATGCGGTATCTCAGGGAATCTAAGATTAAAAAAGCAGCCCACACCTAGAAGGGTGGGATAGGGAGGGTGGGAGGGAGAAGCAAGAGGGAGGAGATGTGGGGATGTATGTATACATACAGCTGATTCACTTTGTTATACAGCAGAAACTAACACACCAGTGTAAAGCAATTATACTCCAATAAAGATGTTAAAAAAAAAAAGAAGCAGCCCAGCCTCAGTTCAAAGGACTCTAATGCCCCCAGAATTTTCTCTCTGTCTCTTATCTCTGCTCTCTCTGTGCTTCGTCTTACTTTCTATTTACCATTTTCTGATTCTTTTGACTAAATAATATGAGGAAAAAAAGGTCCTAGAGTTACATGTTACAGACCAGCTACCCATAACAAGACCAATCTCACTCTCAGAACTAACTCCAAAATCCCAAGCAAGAACTCTGTTTGGCTTAGGTGCCTCCTGATCTAATCAACACTATTTCCACAGTTTTTACAGTGAAAAAGTTAATGTTAGCATAAATTCATTGAAAATAACTGAAAAACTAGGAAACTCTTCAGGGGAGGCAGGGTTGAGTTATACGTACATTTCCCAAAAGTCCTAAAAAAGTATGAGGGGCTTTCTTACAGAACACATCAAATACAAGATTCTTCATCTTTTTCCTTTTACTACGTGGAGAGAAGGCTTTAAAAAGTAGACTCAGCTGGTCCTTTGGAGAGACTCGTAGGTTCTCCTCACGCTGAGGAAATTGTGCAAGGGGTGCTCCCAACAACTAAATACCATCGAAAATGGGGCACCCAAGACTCAGAACAAACAAGTGGCTTCACAAATGCAAGTAAGCGGCACCATTCCAGCCCTCCCTCACACGCTGCTGTGCGAGGTGCAGGCAAAGGATTCCCTCTGTGTTTCACAATGTTTCCGTAAAACCAGGTCTTTTCCACTTGACTGGCCCTGCTGCTAAAGGAAACTTGAATTTTCTACTGATGCTTGTATTATATTTTTTTAAAAAAAACAGTAATAAAGGTCCTTTTAAAAGTCAGGAAGATTTGAAAAGCTATCATGTTTACTTTAAATGTCTGGAGATATAAAGCAATTTAGGTGCACACACACACACACACACACACACACACACACACACACACACTACTTTTAGTGAATAAACTAAAAAACTGAGGTATAAACTGCTGTGACCAAGATCCTAAGTACTCCTACTGACATACAGGTCAAAATCCAATATAACAAATTCCATTACGCAAGCAATAAAATTGTGAGAGCCTCTGCCATGGGATCATTTATTTTAAATAATGCTCAACTCATAATAGTTCCATGTGGTTAAAAACAAACAAACAAATCTGGACAGTTCCAAGAAGTGACTATTATAGATTTGACTACCATGCTACACTCCTCCCAAAGGAGAGCCACAAGTTCTGACCTGCCACAGGTCAAATGCCATCCGAGCATAACTCCCAAGTAGCATAAATTAAAGGGGGATGATGAGAAGCCCCCTGTATCCCCTGCTCCCTGTGGCTGACTGGCATCACTGAACACCTACTCCATCCTCGTGGCCAGCGGTGAAAAGGCCATCCACTTCCAGACCCCCTCCAGCTATTCTGATTCCTCTCTGAGTACTCTCGCCCTCCCCTCCCACCATTCTAGACTAGTGCTGCCCAAGAGACAGAGATAGAGAGAAGGAATGCAATGCACAAATGTGAGCCATATATACATATGCCATTGGAGATTATTTAACATTTTCTAACAGCCACATGTAAAAAGATAAAGAGGGACTTCCCTGGTGGCCCAGTGGTAAAGGATCTGCCTTCCAATGCAGCAGTGGCCTGGGCTCGATCCTTGGTCAGGGAAATAAGATCCCAACTAAGCCCGCACGCCACAACTACTGAGCTCACATGCCACAACTAGAGAGCCTATGTGCTGCGAACTACAGAGCCCACGTACCCTGGAGCCTGCACGCCACGACCAGAGGAGAGAAAACCTGCGTGCCATGAAGAAAGATCCCACACGCCTGAATGAAGATCCTGCGTGCCACAACTAAGACCCGATGTAGCCAGAAGTAAACATTAAATAAACAATAAATAAATCTTTTTAAAAAATAAAATAAAAAGATAAAGAAAAACAGGTGAAATTAATTTTAATAATATGTCCCAATATATCCAGAATATTATCATTTCCACATGTTATCAACGTTAAAAAATTATTAACAAGATCATTTTTTGTGCCAATTCTTTGAATGCTGCTGTGTATTTCACACTTGCATACATCTCAGTTCAGACCAGCCACACTTCAAGTGCTCAAAGGTCACTTATGTACAGTCAGGGGTTCCTGTTTTGGACAGCACAGTTCAAGATACTTTTCCATTAACATTAATTCCGATGTTAAGTTAGTTACTCCCTGTCACAAATACCTGAAGAGCTACCTGAGCTACCAAATGCTATGAACCTGGAACACTCCTGACAGGAAGGTTGGTAAATGTCACCTGGTTAGTGGGAATGAACATGGGACCCATGCCTCTTGCAGCTAATATGTTTTTTCCTTCTTCCTCCAAATACTATCTGAACTTACTGCCTTTACTTTGTCTTCACCACTTCCCTTGCTGATACCCTGAAATCTGTTCCCCCAACCTCAGAACCCCACCAAAACTACTCCTGGAAAGATAAGCGACACTCTCCTTCTTAAAAAGTAACTCTCCCTTTCCCGTTGTTTTCCATACTTAATCTGCACCTTGGTGATATCAACTTCTACTGGTCCACATATGGTACTTTATGACTAACAGCAGTTTCAGAGATAAGACAGGAACAATCACTGAACTACATTTACTGAGCAACTACTATAATAAGTTACTTCATATATATACAAAAGAAGGCTAATAATAATAACAATAATGCTTTGTATTACACAACTCCACCGTTTGCTTAATTTTGTTTGCTTCGCACACAGGGGATCTAATTTAATCTTTGTGTCAAGGTTGGGGTGACAGAGTAGTTATCTCCAGCAAAGTGACACAGGGAAAAGCTTTAGTCACACACACACAAAAACTAATGACAGGGGCTTCCCTGGTGGTCCAGTGGGTAAGACTCCGCACTCTCAATGCAAGGGGCCCAGGTTCGATCCCTGGTTGGGGAACTAGATCCCGCATGCATGCTGCAACTAAGACCCAACACAGCCAAAATAAATAAATAAATATTTTTTAAATACAACTAATGATAGAATTAGAATCCAAAGCTCCCACCTCCCAGATCACTTCTCTCTCCAACACATTTCTACATGGCCTCTGCCCTAGAAGAGCTTACACTCTAAGCACACTGCTCTAAAAGTAATCAAGCAATGAGGCCATAAGAATGAGGCGGCTCTAATGCCATGGTAGCCAACTTAAGCCAGAATCAATTCCTGTAAATGGCTCAAGGTTAAGAAGAACAGCCAATCCCAAACAGCCAACTAGTTTTTCCCAAAAAATGCAACCACTTCAGCTCTAGCCAATCAATTTCCTTGCTTTGCGTCCAACTCCTCTCTGTAAAAACCTTGCCTGTAACTCTTATCAGTGGAACGCTCCTAACCACCTTGCATCAGTGTTTGCTCAAATAAACTCTTAAAAATTTTAATATGTCTCAGTTTATCTTTTAACAGTGCTCATATACTTTCCCTTCAAATGTAATATCACAGCAAGATGGGGTGACAGAAGCATCAAGTCATTAACTCAAATGAGGAGCTATCATGAAATGGCTCCTTTCATATTTTTAAATGTTGCCAGAGTTTAATTTATAAACCATAAATTTTGAAAATCTTACTGGGATTTGTGGTCAAGTACAACAAAAAAGGGGAATTGTTTCACATTCTCCAACATGTTATCATTATTAAGAAAATGCCCACAAAAGGAAAAAATCGGTTTCTAAGAAAATGTTTTATCTCACAGATCACCCACTGGTGATCATTAATATGTAAAATATGTGGCTTTAGAACATCTCAAAACCTTCGTTTCACGACAGGAAAGACAAATGCCTTTAATCAAAATATTAGGGATGATAAACTAACTCTGAGTTCTGGGAATTAAAACAAAAGCCAGGGGCTTCCCTGGTGGCACAGTGGTTGAGAGTCTGCCTGCCGATGCAGGGGACACGGGTTCGTGCCCTGGTCCGGGAAGATCCCACATGCCGCGGAGTGGCTGGGCCCGTGAGCCATGGCCGCTGGGCCTGTGCGTCCGGAGCCTGTGCTCTGCAACGGGAGAGGCCACAACAGTGAGACCCGCGTACCGCAAAAAAAAAAAAGGCCAAAGAAAAATTCACAAATTTGCTTACTGCACTCTGTTACCATTAACAGACTGTGGTTCTTTAGCTATAACAGACACATGCAGGAAATGCTGACAAGGCAGCTGACAGATACAATATAAAGTGAGACCTTAGGTTTTACCCATTGAGAAAACTTATAATGTACCTTTATTTTGATATGTTGTAGCAAAACAGTATATACAATTTTAACACCTATAGCTTACATTGTGACATTCATTGAAATTAAAATTCTAATCTTAATAACTCTGTTCAAAGAAGTAGCAGGAGGAAGATCTTTGTGGTAATCTGTATCTTGATTGCAGTGGTAGTTACAGGAAATTACTCATGCGATAAAATGGCATACACATACATTGTACCAATGTCAATCTCTTGGTTATGTAAAAAATAACCACTGGGAGAAACCAGGTTAGGGTATACAAGGCCTCTCTGTACTATTTTGCAACTTCTTGTGAATCTATAACTAATTAATATATCTTTTAAAATTAAATATTTTAATATATCTTTTAAAAATGATTCTGATCATGCAGGTACATTAGAATTGTTCATTCTGAACAGGTAAGCTTGCATCCCAATGTATCATCTGTTTTCTCCCAACTAAAAAAAAAATTGGTGTTTACTAAAAATTATAAAACCAGCATAGACTAAGAATACAATCTTCAAAACTCTACTTACTAAAGGAGATGGACAAAGCAATAAGAGAGATGACTTCATAAAAAGACCATGGTAAAGAATTAATAAAGAGTTTGTGTTGGTTTTTTGTTTGTTTGTTTTTTTAATGTTTACTTTCAAATGTGCACTTGCTGAAATCCTCTAACTGGAAATTGAGGAGGAAAAAGAAGAGTGTCTGCAGTGGTGTGGAGGCAGCACTGTATTTCAAATTAATATGCTTGTCAGAAGGCTGACAAGAGATCAGAGCCCTCTCCCTCTTTCTACTACATGGTTTTTAAATTTTTCCTTTTGCCAGCTGACAGTAAAATGGAAGAGGCATTTTTTAAAAGCAGGTTTTTAAAAGCCTCTTACTTTTAGAGCAGAAATGGAAGGTTAAGAACGTAAACACATGTTCCAGAAAGAAAAACTCCGTGATGCAAAGACGAAAACAAAAAGTCACCATCCTCTCAAATGAACACAGGATGTTGTAATCCAAAGGTATTCAATAATTATGCACAGTCTTGGATTCATTACAGAAAATATTTATCAGATGGACTAGTGGAATCAGGAGAATCAAAATACATGGATTCACATTTAGCCCAGGAAGAACAAATTGACTCATAATATTTTATTTAGCTAATATATTAATTTTCACATTTTATTTCCTATATCAATTTTTTTCATATTAAAATGTCCTCTTGCTTCAATAGTCCAAAAAGACATAATAGATATGATTTACTAATCAGTAAAACAGTCATATGTATGCTTATAATTCTTGTCCCCCACGTATGCTATGCCTCTAAGTTTTTCTGCAACCATATAACCCCCTGACCTCCTCTTCCTATAGGGCTGTCTACGTCCACTTTCCTTTAGGACCTAGGTCAGTTCTGGCTCATCAGTGAAGACTTTCCTTAGTCACTCCGTTTCTCAGTGATTGGCTCTTCTTCTGAATTCATGTACAGGCAGTCCATTCCATCTGAGATAATCTGTTCAGCATTGCTATTTCATTTTTTACAAATATGTGTTGAGACTTAACTGGATTCTAACACCTTCAAGAGCAAAAGCCAGGACTGCTTTTTTTTTACTCCAACTAGCATAGCAGACTTTCCATATCAGTCCTATACCAGCTTAGCCCTACTAAATTATATCTTATAGGTATGGTGCAGCATTCCAGTGCATATAACTATAAAAATAATTTTAGGGCTTCCCTGGTGGCGCAGTGGTTGAGAGTCCGCCTGCCAATGCAGGGGACACGGGTTCGTGCCCCGGTCCGGGAATATCCCACATGCCGCGGAGCGGCTGGTCCCGTGAGCCATGGCCGCTGAGCCTGCGCGTCCAGAGCCTGTGCTCCGCAACGGGAGAGGCCACAACAGTGAGAGGCCCGCGTACCGCAAAAAAAAAATAATAATAATAATAATAATAATTTTAAATATTGATTCTGTAGTTCTTCATAATAATTATCTTTTCAAGCTCTGTGTTATCAGAAAAACTGAAAAGCATGCCTTTCAATAACCTAATAAAACAATGAAACGGGGTCAAAGGAGAAGCCCTGTGACATTCCACAAACACCTGATGGCTGACAAAAGGTATAGCCAATCTTTTATGTGGAGCTCTTCCATAGATTCAGACAACTAAGAAAGGAGCCCACAGTCAGTAGAATACTAAGGGAGAACAACTGAATGCTTTACTGAAAATTAGATAATCTAAGTCAATAATATTCACCTTCCTTAAAAGGATAAAGTAAGTTTGCCATGACTGTTTCTTAGTTACCCAGCTGTTGTTCCAACTGACTATTGCATTCTTATTTAAATGTATGCAAATCATCCACCTAAAGACCTGAGTGTAATTTCTTTCAAAAATCTCCAGAACGTTTTTGCTTTCTACAATCCCTAGGACCTTTCTGCTTCCCCATAATTTCTCAAAGATAACATCTCTGAAGCACATCAGCCAGTTTCTTCAGTGCCCTGAAACAGTCCCCCGCTAGAGCCTCCAGAAGGAACGCAGCCTGGACGATAATTTGATTTTAGTCCAGGGAGACCCATTTCGGACTTCTGACCACCAGAACTGTAAGATAATAAATTTGTGTTGTTTTAAGCTACCAAGTTTGTGGCAATTTGTTACAGCAGCAATAGGAAACTATTACAGTCCCTGATTCAAAAAATCTTGGCTCAAAACCAAACTGCTTTCTTTCTGCTAGGGTCCCGTGTTTGTCACCCAAATTCTTGGTCTGGATTTGTATTCCATTAGCAAGCTGTCCTTTAACATATTCCTGAACCAGCATGCCATGCTCAAATGTGTTTCATCCTGCAAGACTCACCTTTATGCCCTGTTTCTAGACCAGGAACTAACTCACATGCCTATATTTTTACTTCTAGAGTCTCGGCTCCTGCTTCCACTGGGCCCTCCCTAGGGCTGGTCAGCTGCAAGCTTAACCTCTAATTGTCCACCTTGCCTTGTTACAGGATTCTCAGTTTCTTTACTTCCCCTAAGTCCATAATCATTGCCCTAATGCTTACAAATTACTTAACAGTATATCAAAATAAACTGGGGCAAATGTAGCAGCAGTAGGTTTAAAGAATGGAGAATCAATAACATTAAATGAGAAGTTTTAAATATACTATAAATTCAAACTACCTAGCTATTTTAAATGAATTTAAACTTCTACACTCAGAAGAACTATATCTCAAGTATTAGCTGAGCCAATGAACATAATTTTTAAAATTCTTAGATCAGAAATGGTACCATAAAACTGGATATACCTAAATTCAGCCTTAATATTAAAAGGGGGAATTAGGAGGGAAGGAAAATCCTAAAAACTAAAGACCAATTAGCTTGACAGTGATTCCAATCATGTCTTTAAAGGAATCTATCGGCACTAAAGACAACACAGACAGGTTCACCAGGAAGTCATGTCAAATTAACCTAACACCTCTTTTGAGAGGACAACTAAGTTGATTTTTTAATAAGAAAAACGTTGGGATTAGAGGATACACTAAGTTTAATAAAGTTTTCCTTACTATCCACACGAACAGATTAAAGTTTCAAAACAATAGTTTAAAACCTTGAACTCTGCACTACTGGTAGAAATGTAAAATGGTGAGGCCATTATGGAAAACAGTACAGAGATTCCACAAAAAAAATTAAAAATAGAATTAGCAATATGATCCAGCAATCCTACTCTGGGGGATATATTCAAAAGAATTCAAAGCAAGATCTTTGTACATACCCATGTGTAGTCAGCATTATTCACAATAGCCAAGAGGTGAAAGCAATGCAAATGTCCACTGATGGATGAATGGATAAACAAAATGTGGCATATGCATGCAATGGAATACCAGGCAGTCTTAAAAAGGACAGAAATCCTGTCACATGCTACGACATGGATGAAACGATGAACCTCAAAGACATTATGCTAAGCGAAATAAGCCAATCACAAAAAGACAAATGCTGTTCGACTGCACTTATATGAGGTCTCCAAAGGAGTCAAAAATCATAGAAACAGGAAGTAGAAAGGTAGCTGCCAAGGGCTGGAGGGAAGAGGAATTAGCATTTAAATTGGTAGAGTTTCAGTTTTACAAGATGCAAAAGCTCTAGAGATCTATTGCACAACAACGTGAACATACTTAACACTACTAAACTGTGTACTTACAGATGGTTGACGGTAAATTTCATTTTGTCTTTTACCACAGTAAAATAAGCAAAATAAATTTACAAAATAACAAAAAAACCTTGAACCGAACATAGGATGATTTGTAACAAGGGTTAATTTTAGTCCTACTAATTCAAAGGCATTAATCATGTATAAAACCTTGGAAAACATGTCCTTTGAGAAAGAGCTGAAGAACAAAAGGGGAAAGGTATATTTAACCTCAGAAAAGAAAGACTAAGTGAAATCTAAAAGAATTAACACAGAGAAGGGAACTTAAACTTATTCTGTGCTTAAATAAACTAGAGTTTATTAATTAATTCATTCAACAAATGTTTACGGAATGTAAACAATATGGCAGGCACTGTTCTAGGCGTTTACTATATTTCCAGTGAATGGAACAAAGATCTTGGCCTTGGTGGAATTTTACATTCCGCTGGGGAGAGACAAACAAACAATAAACGTAATAAGTGTGGTAGGCTCCCAGTGATCTCTGGTATTCACACTCTTATGTAATGCCTCCCCTGCGTGTAGACTGGACTTAACAAGCAGAATACATCAAAATTGATGAGATGTCACTTCTGAGATTAGGTTATGAAGACTGTGACTTCTGTCTTGCTCACATACTCACTCCTGCTTACTCGCTCTGGTGAAGCCAGCTGCCATTTTATGAGCTGCCCCGTGGAGAGGCCCTAAGTAGAGGCAAGGAACTGAGGGCAGCCTCCAGCCAACAGGCAGCACTATACTGAGACCCTCAGGTCAACAGCCCACAGGGAACTGAACGGTACCAAGAAATACATGAATGAACTTAGAATGGATCCCTCTCCAGTTGAGCCTTGAGTGACTACAGCCCTGGCCAGTACCTTGAGTGCAGCCTGTGAGAGACCCTCAAACAGAGGGACTACACAGATTCCCGGCAAACAAAATTTATGATAATAAATGCTATTGCTTTAAGCCACTAAATTCTGGTATGATTATTTTATGCGGAAACATATAACTAATACAACATGTTAATTATATAGTTTGTTAAAAAGAGATGCAAAAAAAAATGTAGAGCAGGGTCAGGGTCGGGGGAGGGTGTACAAGTTACAATTTTAAGAAGAGATGTTAGAAAAACCTGCACATGAATGTTTATACAGCATTATTCATAACAGTCAAAAAGCAGAAACAACCCAAATGCCCATCAGTTGGTGAATGGATATGTGGTATGCCCATCAAATGGACTATTACTTAGCCACAAAAAGAAATGAAGTACTGACACATGCTACAACATGGATGAACCCCACACACATTATGTAAGGTAAAAGAAGCCGGTCATAAAAGACCACATATTGTATGATTCCACCACAGGTATACCTCATTCTATTGTGCTTCGTTTTACTGTCCTTCTCAGATATTCCATTTTTTATAAATTGGAGGTTTGTAAACCTTCTGTGTTGTTAGACAATATTTGGCATTTTTTAAGCAATAAAGTACTTTTTAATTAAGGTATGTACATTGTTTTTTATAGAAATAATGCTATTGCACACTTAATAGACTACACTATGTGTAGTGTAAACATAACTTTTATATGCATTAGGAAACCAAAAAATTCGTGTAACTCACTTTATTGTGATATTTGCTTATTTGCAGTGGTCTGGAACCAAACCCGCAATACTTCCCAAGTATGCCTGTGCATGAATGTTCAGAAAAGAAAATCTATACAGACAGAAACTAGTTTAGTGGTTGCCTGAGGCTGGGGGTGGGAATAGGATTAACTATAAATGGGCATGAGGGATATTATTGGGGTGATGGAACCACTCGAAAACTGGATTGATGGTGGTTGCTCAACTTGGCAAATTTATTAAAAACCATTAAACTTTACACTTAAAACAGTTACTTTATGGTATCAAAATTATACCCAAAAAAAGTTGTTTAAAAAGAATGGGGGGGGCTTCCCTGGTGGCGCAGTGGTTGCGAGTCTGCCTGCCAATGCAGGGGACACGGGTTCGTGCCCCGGTCCGGGAAGATCCCACATGCCGCGGAGCGGCTGGGCCCGTGAGCCATGGCCGTTGAGCATGTGCTCTGCAACAGGAGAGGCCACAACAGTGAGAGGCCCACATACCGCAAAAAAAAAAAAAAAAAAAAAAAGAATGGGGGTATTAATATAGGCATTGCTGAGAACATAACACATGCGTAAAAACATTAAGGAGGAAGGATATTAGCCTTGTGAATATCCAGGGGAAATATGCCAGACAATGGGAAAGCTATGCAAAGACCCTAGGGCAGGAGCATATCTTGTGTGTCTGCAGCACAGCAAGGGTGCTAGAGAGGCTGGAGCTGATGATTTTTAGACAGGAAAGTGGGAGACGAAGAGAGAGAAGGAATGATGGATGGAGGATGGTGGTGACAGGAATCACGTAGAGCTTTTTTACACCTCTAGAAAGACTGCGGCTTTTACTATGAGAGAAGAAGAGAGGGATATGAAAGCGCTGGGCAAAGGAGTGATACACTCTGACTTGCATTTTTAAAGGATCATACAATGTAAAGAAATTATAAAAGGATCCATATAAGCTGGCTACCTCCGGAGTTACCGACCCCTCTCATCTGACTGGGATACTATATACTGTCTCATAATTCAGAGTTTTGAAAAGACATTAATGTTTATCTGGTTTCTCAAGGATATCGCCCGGGAAGTTTGTAAAATTTGGAGTCTCACATCCACAGCCGCAGATATTCAGAAGTCAGGGGCTGCGGATGTGAGACTGAGAAAGTACACGGGCAACCTAAATCATGTTTATCTAAGGAAATGGCCAGGATTTATTATTAATGAATGTCTGAATTGATTATTTTATTCTATTACAGATAAAGTGACCTTTTTTCTCCCATTCTCAAAAAACCTTACCCAGCTGTTTTTTTTCCCGGCATAAATTTCCATGTTCTCTCCATACTGCGGCTCTTCCAGTAACGTCTGGTATTCAAACATGAGGCGGGAACTCTCACGGAGGCGGCTGCATTGAAATTGGTGATATTGTTGCACAAGTTCCTTCACCACAAGTAAGAGACATTCAGGATTTGATGGATTCCAGGAGGCAAGGTTCTGCAGAAGCCAAAAATAAAAGACCAGTAACAAATGCATTTTCACACAAATCCAGTATCATATTAGCACATCAATATAGAGAAAAAGAATAATGAAAATCTAAGAGAAACAGACTACTCTTTTTTTTACTGAAGTATAGTTGATTTACAACGTTGTGTTAGTTTCTGCTGTACAGCAAAGGAATTCAGCTAAACATATATGTATATATAATCTTTTCATATTCTTTTCCATATGGTTTATTACAGGATGTTGAATATAGTTCCCTGTGCTACACAGTAGGATTGTTGCTTATCTATTTTATATATATATTATATATATATATAAAATATATATCTGCTAATCCCAAACTTCTAATTTATCCCTCTCCCACCCCCTTCTCCCTTTGTTAACCATAAGTTTGTTTTCTATGTTTGTGAGTCTGTTTCTGTTTTGTAAATAAGTTTCTTTGTATCATATTTTAGATTCCACATGTGATATCACATGGTATTTGTCTTTCTCTTTCTGATTTACTTCACTTAGTATGATAATCTCTAAGTCCATCCATGTAGCTGCAAATGGCATTATTTCATTCTCCTTTATGGCTGAGTAGTATTCCATTGTATATATGTACCACATCTTCTTTAGCCATTCATCTGCCAACAGACACTTAGGCTGCTTCCATGTCTCGGCTATTGTAAATAGTGCTGCTATGAACACTGGGGTGCATTTATCTTTTCAAATTAGAGTTTTCTCTGGATATATGCCCAGGTGTGGGATTGCTGAATCATATGGCAACTCTATTTTTAGTGTTTTTAAGGAACCTCCATACTGTTTTCCATAGTGGCTGAACCAATTTTCATTCCCACCAACAGTCTAATAGAGAAACAGACTACTCTTAATTTATGATAAACTCAGAGCTGAAGTTAGAAGGGTCTTTTGGGCTTGGTGATTTTTCCCGCCTTCTAAAAATTCTTGCAAAAAATCAAGGAGAATTCCACCGTGGGTAGGCAGAAACAGTAATGTGTAAAGTAGAGTAGTAACAAAACAAGAAACCTAAACATCCTAGAAGACCATAATTTTAGCCCTGGAAGACTGAATTTGTTTCACAGTCTTTCATAATTTTAATTTTTTTCCCTCTGCACCTAAATTCAGCATAAAAGCTAATGTCATTCAACTCAGATCCACAGACCATGTGCATCTGTAATTCCAGACATAAATAAATGCTCTGTAAACATTAGCACCCCACAAAAATATAAGCACAATGGTGGTGGTTCAGCCTGAAAAAGATAGGAATGGAGTAGAGATGAGGGAAAATACAATTAGGAAATGCAAAGTTCAAAGAAAAAGAAGAAGGGAATGGCTCTGATAGCTTATGACCAGGAAAGGAGCTGGGAAAGATCTGGTAAGTATATAGTAGCTGTTAAGCTCTCATTCATTCAACAAATACTTATCAAGTACCTATTCTGTACCAGCCACTGTTCTAGGCAGTGACAGGAACAAGCCAAGTCCTTGCTAAAGGAGCTTACATTTTTGTGGGCCAAAATAAATAATAAACAATATCAGATGGTAATAAATGCTACCGAGAAAAATAAAGCATGCATCCCTGAAAAGTGATGAAGGAAGGGCTTCAAAAGGGAAGTGATCGGCTGGGTCAAACGGTGTTGAGAGTGACATGAGGCTTGGCAATTGACTGCTGGGTCTATTGACACAGGTCAACAGTTTGCTCAGCAAGTGCTACTTTGGTGAAACAGAAGCTTGACTGTGGAGGTTTAAAGATAGGATGAGTAGAAAGAAACTGCAGACAGCTAATACAGACAATTCAAACTGGTAACCAGAGGCAGATGCGGGGTCAAGAAAAAGTTGTGCTCAGATGTTTACAGCTTGATGGAATATCCCCATAGAGGGGGGAACGTGCTGATGTAAAGGGAGGTGGGGCAAGGTTCCACCAGAGAAGATGACGATTAGGGAGGTAGGGATGGGATCTCCAAGAGGGTTGCCCTAGCAATGAGCACAGGGAGTCCATCCGTAGGTACAGGAGAAGAGGCCAGCTTAGGAGTACACATGCAGGCAGGCTGCCCTAAGTGCTGATAAGAGCTCGTGGTGGTTCTCTACCGGGAGCTTACGTTTTCTCCTTAAAATAAGGTCATCAGCTGAGAGTGAGGAAGAAGGAGGGGATATGGGAAGTTTAAGAAGAAGGTGTGAAATAGTCATTTAGAGCAATAAACAATAAATGAACTGGGGAAATGGGGGAGGAATAAATGGACTGGGGAAATGGAGGAGGCGTTCCAATTAGCACCAAAAGCCCCACTGAGCTTGAGGTATGACTTTTTTTTTTTTGCGGTACGCGGGCCTCTCACTGTTGTGGCCTCTCCCGTTGCGGAGCACAGGCTCCGGACACGCAGGCTCAGCGGCCATGGCTCACGGGCCCAGCCGCTCTGCGGCATGGGGGACCTTCCCGAACCGGGGCACGAACCCGCATCCCCTGCATCAGCAGGCGGACTCCCAACCACTGCGCCACCAGGGAAGCCCTAGAGGTATGAGTTTTAAGTGAGACCAATTAGCATAAATTCCCTTGCCTGGGTGCAATGTGGAGTGGGAGGAATCTGGATTTAACAAAGGTTGGGATTTTGACAGGTAAGCACAAAAGAAAGAGGGGCAAGAGATCTTAGAGGGTTTGCAAAAGAATGATCATAATTATGGACCACTGACGTTAAGCCAGGAAAAAGCAAAGTAAGTTCATAAGGGAAGTGAGAGTTAGTGAAAAGGTGGTAGGACCCATGGTCCTGGTGAGCTGGAAGAATTGTTGGAGTTGAGATTCTAAAAAGAGGAAAGACACGAGGCGTGGTCAGAGAATGGGATGTTTGCAGCTGAGATGATGGAGGTGATCTACAGCGGTACTGATGAGGCCTTGGCCGAGCATGTGCCTGGCTGAGGAGGTGAAGGAAGGACGAGACCACCAGAGGAAAGGAAGTCAGGGACTGAGAGGCCTGCGTGTTGGAAGGAGCATGTGTATGAATATTAAATCACCTGGAATCACGGCAAGAGCAATAGTGCTGAGAAAATGACAGTGAGCCATGTGCTAAAATCTTGAAAGAATGTCTCTAGATAACAACAAGGAGGGGGTGGTGGGTCCCATTGCCTGAGGGCCTGAGTTTCAAGGCTGGGGGTGGGGTCAGGGAAAAGGGAATGACATTTCCTTGGCAGCAGCACTGAGGAGCATGAACACCTACCACCCCTCCAAGTTCAGTGATACAAGAGGTGAGAGAGAAATCAGCTACAATTCGCTTGAGAACATGCAGGGAAAGACAGAATCTCAGGGTAGAGGGTCTGAATGCTCAGGCTTTAGAGTGGTGGTCATCAATCTTCAAACTGGAATCACCTAGAAATACTAATGCTTGGGCCCTACGCCCACCTCCAGACTCTGGTTTAACTGAGTTAATCTGGAGTACATCTTGGCTAATGGGGTTGGTTTGTTTGTTTTTTAAAGCTCCCCAGGCGATTCAACATGTAGCAAAGGTTGAGAACCACTGACTTAGAAGAAAAAGGGGTAGAGAAGTTAAGGATATCAGGGACTTTACTGATAACAGACCAGGCCAATACCCCAAAACACCCAATCTCCAGCAATCTAGAAATTTAGCACCTATAAAGGAAAACAGCAATACATTACGAATGTTCAACAGGTAGTAATTATATAGCTTGCTGAGTACTATAGAAGTTCTAAGAACTTTTCGTATATTCAAGTTAATCCTTATGACAACCTATGTTATATTATTATACCATTTTATAGGTGAGGAAACTGAGGCCAAAAGTAGTTTGGTATCTCATCCAAGGTCACAGAGGTATTAAACAATAAAACTAGGTTTCAGACTTAAGCAATTTGACTCCAAGTCCCTGCCTAAGCACCACAGCAGAGGTTCTTACACATTTTAGTCTCAGGAACCTTTTACACTCTTAACAAGTATTGAGGACCCCAAGGAGCTTCTATATATATGAATTATATGGGTTACATTTACTATATTAAAAATGAAAACTGAGAAACTTTTTAATATTTATTAATTCATTTTAAAATAACAATCCTACTACATGTTAACATAAAAACATTTTTTAATGAAAAAACTGTATTTTCCCAAAAACTCATGAAACGCATGGCATTGTTTCATATTCTTGCAAATCTCTTTAATGTCTGGTTTAATTAAAGAGCTGGATTCTCATATGTGCTCTTACATTCAGTGTTGCAATATGTTGTTTTGGCTGAAGTATATGAAGAAAATCCAACCTCATTCAAATATGTACTTTGAAAAAAGAGGAGTATTTTAATAGCCTTTTCAAATAATTCTGGATCTTCTTCTTTGATACTACACCAAAACTCAACAAGTGGCAGTTTCTTAAAGGTTAGTTGCAATGTGGAATCTAAAACTACTTTTTTTTCTTTTCCATTATGGTTTATTACAGGATATTGAATATAGTTCCCTGTGTTATACAGTAGGATAAAACTATATTAATAAACACTTCATACTCTTACCCTAAATTCCATTTGTCTATCCTATACTTTAAATGAAGCTTTTACTCGTGTATGACTCTGTATCATGCATTGATCATTTAGAAAATACTGATTCACTGAGTTATACAGATCTTCCAAATGTTGACACATTCATTAATATCATGATCAATCTCACCAGAAAAGTCTTCTATCAAAAGAAAACAAACAAAAGGTAAAGAAATGCATCCTTTAAAAGGATGGTAATTACTTTGCTCCACTGCGTGGGTTGATTTAGGGACTAAATGACAATGGAGACACCACTAAACTTATAGGAAAGGTAGGTCTTAAGGGATATCCAAATGAAGACTGATGAACACAGGAAAAAGTAAGAGCTTCAGCATCCTACATTGAAGGACAGAGGGCCCTTGCTATGAAGTGATTGGACAGAAAGAGTACAAAGTCCTCACAGGCAAACCTCTGGACGTCAAGAGCCTGAGGTCCTTTGGGGCTACTCAAGACCACAGAAGGATATAACAACACAGTATAGAACTTAAAGTGATCATTATATAGCTGGCTATGCATTTCCTTCAGAGATCATCATTAAACACTGATAAATAGGAAAAATACACAATCTTCCATTTCCTGGTCAAGTATTCCTTTCAAGTCCTTGTTCCAGTACAAAAAGAAAAAGCTTTAGCTGCCTCAATTTAAACTCTTAATTCTATCATTTCTCTTTAGCTATTTGACAAGTTACAAGCTTACATCCACAAATTTTTTTTAAATTATGAAAGCATATAAGCTGGCAAACACCTCTTACCAATTTGAATTCATTTCAAGTGATTCAATCTAATTGTTAAATGCATAGTAAAGACATGCCAAGCAGTCCCTTTCCATTAAATACAACCTCCCAATACATGCAAATGCATTTGACCTCTTTGGCCATTCAATGCAGACTTCACTGGGAAATGATTTAGCTGAAAAACATTCCCATCAAGGGAAGCAGAGACATGCTTACAGTGATAAAAATTCCTCTACTACTGCTACTTGACCACTTTTACATATTAAGTAATTTGTGCTTTGAACTACTTGGCCTAAAAGGCGAGAACCCTGAAGAGATACAAGATTTTTGGGATCACTTCCTAAGACTAAAGCATATTTTAAAAACAAGTCTAACAATGCAGGATATTGGGGTTTTCCACTCTCTTGAGTAGGAGATAGAGAAAAATACCCAAAGCTTCCTCAAGGAAAGGGTGAGAGAGCATAAATTAAGAGGCCTCTTTATGAAAAGAAGAAAAATAAGTTTCTCTCTCTGTGCACAAAGTTCTTATTCTGCTTATTTTTGGTAATACATGAAAGAGGAAATCTGAAATGTGGATGGTCAAGAAGAATAGGTACAGGACACATAATATACTAACATAGAAAAGAGTAATGAAAATGCATTAGAAGAAAGTGATATAATACGATAAAAGAGAGAAAAGCAAAAGAATTAACTACTATTATGAAACTTTATTCATTCTCACCAGACACCTATGAAGCAGTTCAGGGAAGGTTATCACAGCAGTGCTTTTTCCAAGACTGGTTAACTAGAGAGGTTTAATAACTCTGAGGATACTCAAGTGTAGAACCGAGCGTGTAGAATGTAAACCTGACAACCTTCCCCCGTTCAGGTCACTAAAATATCTGTTTCTAACCAAAGAATTGGCATCTGCCTCTTTGTAGTCACAACCTGTCTCCCATCTAGCGATAATTCCTTTGTTTGTTTGTTTGTTTGTTTGTTTCAGTACACGGGCCTCTCACTGCTATGGCCTCTCCCGTTGTGGAGCACAGTCTCCGGACGCGCAGGCTCAGTGGCAGTGGCTCACCGGCCTAGCCACTCCGCGGCATGTGGGATCTTCCCGGACCAGGGCACGAACCCGTGTCCCCTGCATCGGCAGGCGGGACTCTCAACCACTGCGCCACCAGGGAAGCCCTAGCGATAATTCTTGATTCCTCACTTTGGCTCCCTGTCCAGGCTGCCTGACTTGAGGGATGTTCCTGTTCATGTGACCCTCAACCTTCCCACATTTCTCTTATCAATACACTCCATCACGCACATTATACTCCCAAATCAATGGCCCCGCAGATTTGAAAAAGCACAACCAATCCTCAGCTCCTTATGTGAGCAACATAGCAAAGGATAACTTTTTCAGAAGCCTAACTCACTTCACCCGCAAATCACATCTCACTTATTCAAAACAAGGCTTCTCAGCCATACTGAAGCAAATTCATTCACACTGACACCAATATATGAAAAAAGCTGGGAAACAATGTACTAGGTTCACAGCACTAGGGAGATGAACAAGGGAAATAAGCAAATTAGCAAATGAGCCCTGGGACCATCACTGCCTAATAATGAAGGGGAAAAAAAACTTCTACGGGAAAAAATTTTTCTTTTAAAAAATAAAGCTTCTAATAAAAAATTTCAATCAATAAAAGGATAAAGTACAGGCATAAATTAGAAATACTTCTTTAAAATTGTCTGAAACGTCTTACTATAAAATTTCACACAACTCTCTAGCATTGTGTACAACACAGAATATTGTACTATATAGCACTAAGTAGGCCTTCTACCTATACCACTCCAAGAGTTAAGACAGCAGAAGGATTTAGAAAGAACATTTTTTTTACAGTCAGTTAATTTACCATGTAAAATTGAAAGTTGCTAAGATAGTAAATCTTAAAAGTTCTCATCACAAGAAAAAGAAAGCTGTAACTCTGTGTGGTGATGAAAGTTAAATTTATTGTGGTATTCATTTCATAATTCATATACATATCAAATCAAAATGTTGTATACCTAAAACTAATACAATATTATATGTCAATTACATCTCAATAAAAAGTTTAAAAACAATATATGAAAAGTATGTAACCTTATTAATAAGCAAAGAAATGTGATTTTCCTGATTTCTTCTTTTTCATAAACTAATATTTCATTGAAATAGAAATATATACATGGTAAAAGTAACAGCATTTTTTTCCAATAGCATAAAAGAGTATAAAGAATAAAGGTAAATCTCCCTCCCAACCTATACTATCAGATCTCCTTCCACCACTCTCCAAGATGACTACTCTTATCCCCCAGAGGGAGCCACACTGGGACTCCGTAAAGTACCAATGTTTGGCCCTTCTTGGGTATTCCTACATATGAGCTCTGGCTGTGCTCACTCGGAGCTTCCTCCTCTCCTCTTTGAAGTTCCATGTTCTGCTTCCCATGGTTCAACTGGCTCCCTTGGATCAGGTCTTAGTTTGAACTCATTAGCCTGACTTTTACTCCAAGACAGGGCCTCAGTCCCACAGGTTGTTTCTTGTTCCCCTGGGACTTACTAATTTGGCCTGCCCCTCACCCAGCATTCCCCACAAGAGAAGAAAATCAATCTATAATTATTAGAAACAAAATTTACATCTTAAATTAGCCAAGTTCTTTCTGTAAACAAATAACTAATGCTGGTGAGGATGCAGTTTAACAGAACCTTTACACATGAGAGCACAGACTGGTACAAGCATTTTATATATATGATTTTTTTAGGAAGATTTTTTTCCTATACACACACACGCACACACACACACACTACCATGTGTAAAACTGATAACTAGTGGGAACCTGCTGTATAGCACAGAGAGCTCAGCTCAGTGCTCTGTGATGACCTAAATGGGTGGGATGGGGTCAGGGGAGGCCCAAGAGGGAGGGGATAGATGTATACATATAGCTGATTCACTTCATTGTACAGCAGAAAATAATGTAACACTGCAAAGCAACTATACTCCAATTAAAAAAAAGAAAAAGGAATCTTAAATATGTCCATTCTCAAAACCTCAATTACCCCTAGAAATCCTATTTATCAAGAGTTTTAAAAATGTTCATTCTCAAAATCTCAATACCCTTAGAAATCCTATTTCTGGGAATCTATCTAAGAAAACAACAAAAATAAGGGGAAAAAAATCTTCATAGACAAAAAAATATACTTTCAGTCATTTATAATATCATAAAATTGCAAATAACCTAAAAAGCCTGATAATAAGAAACAGTTGAAAAACTGTTATAGTCATTCAAAGGAATAATATACAGCCAATATGTTCACAAATACTATGTAACAGCATAGGAAATACTTTCATTAAAATATTAAATGAAGACAGATATAAAACTATATATACATTATGATCACAACTTTTGACTACCGCTACCCCTCCAACCCTCCACAGCAAAACCCATCTATCCACAGAAAAATTACTATAAAAAATGTTAACAACTGATGTCTATAGTTGGGAGCTTTTTAGAAGAGTTTTCCTTTTTCCTTCTTCCTAATTTTCTATATTTTCCAAATTTTCTGAGTATGTGTCTACAGATATGTATGTATATGTGCACATGCAAAAACATGCATATACCATAATGGAAAAAAGATAAATTTTAAATAAAATAGCATACTTCAGACATTTCGTTTCAACCTGCTTCTCAATCTCGAAGTTCAAGAAATTTCACTTGCCATCTACATATTTTATGAGACTTCAATCATCTCTTCTGATCAACTAAAAGTTAGTTCCACAGCCTTCTGGAGAATAAATCTTTCTAAATAAATACTGTTCAAGTAACCCTGAACCTGGTGTTTCTTAAGTTCCAAGCCTCACAGAACATTTCCAGAAAGCTAATGCAATATGCTATAATGTAACAGTCACAGTTGTAGGAATGTATTCTTCTCTCAACCAAAACTCTTTTGTATTACACTCCTGGAGTGGAAAGTCTCAGGAAATGACCAATTGACATCTTACATTTCTAACAGAACTGTAACTGAACAGCATGAATTTTTAAGATGTCACTTCATCCAGAGAATACAAAAGATAACAAAAATAATAAATTTTCTATTTGGTCTGTTTTTAAGAGAACCAAGTATTATCAGAAATGAATGTCTATACTATACATTAGAACAGTGTTGAGTATTTATAACTCCTCTAATATAGCATATGAAATAACTTAAGTGAAATTACTTTAAACATTTTTTCATACTTTCTTAAAATATACCAACTTCTTAACTTCTTCAAGTAGAGTTAACATAACATAAATTTGGGAGTGGGTGAGAGGAAAGTTGGATTAAGAGAAACTAACTTTGGGACTATACAGAGCAAGTCTCTTTCCTTTTCCATATAACTTCCCTTCATATATTTATAGTCATGTAGCTAACAAAAAAGACAACACAGCACCCCCAATCATATCCCTTATAGTTATAATTAACTTGTAGTTAATGTTTTGGCATTTTATATTTGAGAAGAGTCAACTATTAAAAACAAAATGGGGCATGTGGAAGGGGAAAGAACATCATAGTTGTATTCTGCTCTAATACAATTTGTAGAGTACTCACAGAAATAAATATTGGTACAGCAAAAATTTAATTAGGGTAGTTTTATAATCCTCAGTGGCTTTATTTTCAAATATTCTAATAATTCTCTTCATTCTTGTAAGCAGAGCTGATTGAGTCTGAGATGTGAGAATGTTGCCATGTTCTTTGAAGTTGTTGTTAATTACAGTCTTGAAACTTCAGTGGCTTCTTGGAAGCACAGAAGCTAATTAGAAAGAGATGCAAATCTGTGACATCCAAATGAATAGCTAAGAAGACAACCAATATAAGGCCACTTCTGGGATTAATACGGGCTAGTAAAAGCATTACTAAAAGTACAGTTAAGTTAAATTCTCACACTTACTTAAGAACTATGTCTGACCAGTAAACTGAATGGATTCTGGTAAAATGTGGCAATTTGCAGCCTGTGTTCAGTGGCTGCTACTGAAGTAATGTGAGTAGAAGGCACTCCGACCTCTTAACCTGTTTTAACCAGGACGCCTCTGCCATTCTGCTTTTGGTTTTGGTTTGGTTGGGTTGGGTTGGGTTGGGTTTGGGTTTGGGTTTTGTTGAAGTTTTACCTAAGATGTCATTTAGAAAAAAAAAAAATATTTTTTGGAAAAATGGGGCTAGTCTAAAAAGTAGTGAATACTTCTCTGAAATCTTATGCTTCTTTTACCCTTCCTATTTGTGACCATCTTCATCTTGACCATGGATGCCCTCCTAGGAGCAATCCAGAATTATAAAATGGCCTGGAGGACCTTCAAGATGTGCTGAAGAAAAGTATTTTCTCTAGTTTTTAAGACTATAGTCCCAAGTCACCAAATTAGTCTATGTATACAGCTCATGCTTGGAGTAAAAGGGATTTATCTCCTTAAATCATACATATCTTGACAATAAGCAAAGTGGAACTGCCATCTTCTCAAAAAAATCTAGTCTGTTTGGGGCCAGTCATGGCAGCTTTTGCTGTGGTTCTGCCCCTGCTTTCTCTAGCGCTCTCCAAGGTTCTGACCTCCCTCTCAACCAACTTCCCGGGATTTTTTTTTTCTTTTTTTTTTTTTAACCTTTTTGTGATCTAGGCTTTTCTAAACAGTCTTTTTTATTGTCTTGCAGGAAGAAAAAAATACAGCAGTTCATTCCCTGGCTTACAATCAATCAAAATACACAAATAGCTTAGTTTATGAAAAATTACTTTCCCACATGATTAGAACCAACAGGCTCATAAGGAAGAAAAAGCAAAATAAAAAATTCTAAATCTGAATTTTTTGAAATGCCATTCAGTAGGCAGCCTCACCGACAGTTGCTAGGTAAGCGAAACTTCCAATTAACAGAGGAGTTCTGGGGAATCTTCAAATATCTACCAAGAGAGGACCTACTGGTGCATCACACCAGAATTTCTCTACCATCCCAATTTTGTGCTAGGGTGACAGACTCATTGGAACTGACATACTTGTTCGCTTTCTTCCACAGTCAACCATGCTTTTCATCTAAATATACAAAAGTATCTAAAAATTATAGCTTTGGCTCCATTTAAAAAACTCAAAAAATTGTAATATCCCTTCTTGTCCATCAGAAGTTGCTCTACAGATTACCTGTCAGCTCCTCTAAAAAGAAAGTGATCAGCATGCAGCCTCACGACATGCTGAACTACCACTTCAAATAGGTCTCTAGGATCACCCCAGCACATTTTCTAAGTTCTGTTTCTTTCTTTGGAATTAGGGGTGGAGAGACGGAAGCAAGGAGGGAGGTGGGAGGGAGCAGAGGAAGAAAGGAATCTCAAACCACATCTCTTGACCCAGCCTTCCTTGTTTATTAAGAGGAAGAAGAGAGTAAAGAGCAGATTCTTTTCTATCTTGAAACCCACCTCCCCAAGTGAAACACACTTGAAAGAGTACCCTTCCCAGAGCCTTTACTAGCCTTTCTTCTCTTAACAGTACAACCACTTAGAGAATAGGGATGGTATCTTTTCCAAAATGTGTATAAAAGAACTAAGACTGGAAACACTAAAATCACTGAGCACTGAATTTAATAACAACTAAATCCACTCTATTTCTTCCCTAAGATGTTGTCTTCGTCCACACAACTTTAAGGTGCTATCTTTCAAATACAAAATCAAATCTATTTGGGGCCAAAATGCTCAAGTTTTATACCTACTGTTTCTCAAAAAAAGTACGAATAAATAATATTATTAAGTTCAATTTTGGATAAAATGCCAGTGTAGACTAAAATTTGATTAATGAACCTTAAACATTAGAAATCCTTCTGTCTGGCCAACAAAGTGTTTTAAAGAAATTTAAATTCCTTTAAGTTGTGCATGCATCCAGTTTACCAAGACCCCAACAATTACTAAAAAAAAAAAATCCTTCTGTGACCTAAGATTGGCTGTGGCTCTGAAATGAAAGTTACTATTTACCTGAGACACTGATGCCACACACCTTCTCAATCAAGGCTACTCAGACTCTGAGAATAAAAGGCAACATTGCAATGGCAGAAAGGAAATTAGCAAATACGATTTCCAACTTAATTCAAATTGTTTTTCCTGGGGATGCATTTAAATTGTCCAGGTTGCTCGAATATCATCCAGGGATGTGATTTTGAAGGAAACAGCTTGTTACTGGTTTTCCTGGCTGTACTACAAGAAACAACAGTGTGAGCTTATTTTAAGTTAAAGTGTGCTTCTGTGTTTCTTTACAAGAAATTAACTGCAATCATTTAGTTAAAGCAAACACTTTGTTAGGGTTTCACTTTTCATTAGAAAATGTCTTCAGGAGTCTTTTAAACTTAGAAAATTAAGAATCCCATCTGCACAGAGATTTTAAGCTTGGAGCAAATTATTTAAATCATGGCAAAAGATGATTGAAGTGATCCTCTGTTGGCATTGAGTGTTTTATAGCCATAGGTGAGTCACAGCATCACAGGAATCCTATCCATTCTCCCCTATCAAGACAACTTCTTTCTGCCTCAGTCAGGACCAGACCTCAGGGTAGATTCTCATTTCTTTCCAACTAATCACAAAGATAATCACAAAAAGACCTATAGGAATGAGCAGTATGGAACAAGACAGAGAACAAACAGCTTCAACCAAGTTGTTATTTTTTAACCAAATACCTGCAAGCTCTGACCCCTGGTTTCTGACCCCTGCCCTAGATGACTTCCCTAGCTAGACCTGGCCCCTGGGCTGCAATGACTTACACTGTACAACTGCTTCTCCTCACCTTAGCTGAGCTCCCTGGACTTAATTCTAGGCGTGCAGTATTTGCCAGACCGTCTTCCTCTTAGCCAAAATCCCAGTCCTGGGCCTTCCTGGCCAGTGGGCTTAGAGCAACCAGTGTCCTAGTAATACAGTCTGTGTGTGAATGATCAGGGGAAACTCCAACTGAAAAGGAGGCTGCCTCAAGCTCTTCTTGTTGCCGCAGCCACAGGCAGCTGTAAGAGTAAGGAAGGAAAAGCCATGTAGACTAAAGGAACTAAAGGGGAACTAAAGGAAAAGACATCCGCTAAATGCAATACACTAGGTAGTAAGAGCTTTCAATGTCTTTATCCTTCCCCCTAAAAACTCTACCTCACCCTAGGTCCATATAATGTCCTTGGTCTCAACCCACATTTGTAGACATCTATTGTTTGATTTCCAACACCCATTTCTCTTCTGGTAACACAATCCCAAATGTCCTTTGGGAAACCACCCCTCCCCATTCTCAGGCATGGGTTTTGAGTAAGAACCTCCACTTCAAGCTCCACAGGTCCTGACTGCCTAACCCCATCAACATTTCCTACGCACCTAGGAAATTCAGCTACGTGCACATATCCAATCAAACCCAATGAGAAAAATGAAAGACGTCAGCTGGGACTTCTGAGAAATAAGTGTTCCTTCCTCCCATGATAGGAGAATACAAAGTCTGAATTGGAGTAACAATTTTATATTCACAAAGGAAGAGACTTGAGCCGCTGGGTGGTTATGGAGACTGAGAATAAAGTCAACACAGTGGAAGGTAGAGCAGAGAAGAAAAGAAATAGAAACTAGGTCCTTAAATGACATGATTGTAGCCACTGGACCAAGCCTTATCTGAAGCCCACCTCTGGTCTTTTAAGTTCTGTAAGCCAATGAACTCCCTCTATTGTTTAAGCCAGTTTGAATCACGTTTTCTGTCAGAAGAAGAGTAAGGAGGAGAAGGAGAAGAAAGAAGAAATAAAAGAATACTAGGGTTTCCCTGGTGGCGCAGTGGTTGAGAGTACGCCTGCCAATACAGGGGACACGGGTTCGTGCCCCGGTCCGGGAGGATCCCACATGCCGCGGAGCGGCTGGGCCCGTGAGCCATGGCCGCTGAGCCTGCGCGTCCGGAGCCTGTGCTCCGCAATGGGAGAGGCCACAACAGTGAGGGGCCCGCGTACCGCAAAAAAAAAAAAGAGTACAAGACACAGAATAGAGGGAGACATGCATAAACTCATAACTATTTAAAAGCCCTTTAATCTAAAGTATAGATTTGACGTGGGTCCTTATGTTTTCTGCTAGAGAAAAAAGTTAGACAGCTTCTTACATTATCTGCAGGAAAATCTACAGAGGATTAATCTATTTCCACTAACCCAACAATGGTTAAAATCATCTCTCTTAAGGAAAAAGTAAATTAAAAGGAGGGAAGGGAGGGAGGGAGGAAGGAAGAGTCCAGCCCTATATATTAATATTACAACTCATTCAATACACTTTTAGTTAAAATGGATCTGAAATAGGTATCTGAGATGTTCCCCATCCCAGAGCTTTTCAAACACCAGTAAGGTAATTGATTCAGTGGGTAATAAAACGAGACTTCTGAAAAAGCCAATAGGCCCGTTGAAGGATGCAAAGGAGAAAAGTGAACAAGCGTTCCAGTCCAGATAAGGACACTTTGATTACTGGCACGTGTCTTGGGAAGGCACAACAAGCCGCAGCCCAGCCCTTCCTTAGCACTGAGCTTAGAGAGGAGGTCTTCACTGGCTTCATGGTCCTGTAAACAGGAGATATTTTTACCTTTCCTCCACTTGAGTGAAACAATCAGCATGGACAAACTGTACTATGGTGTCTTATCAATGCTGGCTCCATGCCAAGCTTGAAGTGTGTAGCTTTGACTAGTAAACCTTTATATCTTTTGCACAAATTCTCTCTCTAGAGAGAGTGAAAATAGGCCCCCACAAAGCAGCCACAGTGACGGCCTCAAACCATTTGTCGACTTAGCAATACACAGTGATTACTCGGTTTCATGAATTTTCACTTCCTTAAACTCACCCTCCCTCTCTAGCCCCCAAAGCCATTCCCCTCATCAGTTGTTTCAAAGCTGTGGTGCTCCTCACAGTCAACTAAACAAAAGCATCTATTTCAAATTGTGCCACCCACACAATCTTCCCTGGGTCTCAGTCAGGGTGAATAATCACAGATACAAACCCCTCTAGTGAAATGCCTCAAGAACCTTAACAATGCCCTTACACCCTAAGCCACCAATATCTATTACCATCAACACACTTTTATCAAACAGAATGGGGTTCTGTCTATCAATAAACACCACTTTTTAAAAAATTATTCAATAGAGGGCTGTCAATATGCAATCTTCATTGACCAAAGAAACCTGATATCTTCCAGCAAGTATATGAAACCTTTTCTACCTACAGCTGTAGTTCCTATCCTGTCTATCATCAGAATAACTGTAAAAGTATCTTTCAAAAAGACAGATTCTCAGATCTTACACTCTGAGACACTGATTCGGTAAGCCTGGAGTGATACCCACTCCTTGGCCCTAGAGAATCTGTTTCGTGATTTTTGGAGTCATGTTCAGACCTTCTGATAGCAAGGTAGAAACCCAGAAGTTTGATCAACTTTCCGACAAATTTTCTTATCATGATCAAAGACCCAAATAATTTCACATAAACTCATTAGGCTTTCACATAAGATCCACTGTTTAAATGATGGCTAAAGACTCCATCCACTAGAACTTTCCATTCAAGTTTCCCTGCATATTTCCCAAGAAGTAACAGAATGTGTCTCCAGACCTGTGACCTGCTTCTAACAATAATTAACACCTGAAATCCAGGGCTATCCATACCCTGAAAGAAAAAAATCTTCAACGATGGAGAGCCAAGATCACTCTTGTGAATTCCTATTTCTCCTACAGTAGTAGAATCTACTAAACTTGATCCCCTCATCTGCCTAGATCTATATCTTCCAGGCGGCTCCTCCTGGGATCCCATCATTCCTAATCCAATGTCATCTATGCCCCAGAAAAAAAACACCAAACAGCTTACCAAATGGTGTCATCATTCTTAAATTGGGAGTATTTATTTGTGTTTAATTTTAAATCACATCTTTCCTCCCAAATGCTTTTACGATGGTTCCATTTATATTAAGGAATTACAGAGGGGTTGCAAACTGGCAGCCTCAGCCTGCAGACATGCTTTCTCTGACCCACACAAAATTTTTATTTGAAAATCTTTAGACAAAACATATACACTTCAGCAGGTCACAGTCACCACCAATTGTGGTGACTGTGACCTGCTATACACTGTGCTATACACTGATCTTTTTCACTCATTTGTATTACCTGGCTGGCTCCTTTAGGCATCTGAGTTTGCAACACCTGAATTAAGACTTTAGGGAATTTACCAAGATATTTTTTAGTTCCTTCCTTGCTTCCTTCACTTGTGGTAGATACATAAGGTGTTTATTGGCATCACATAAGCAAAATGCAAAACGAATGGCTAAAGTTCCTCAGGCATTGAAAATTAAAGATAAAAAGAAAATTCTCCTATTCAATGCACACACTAATGTTCACAAAGAATGACTGTCTGGGTGATACAGTTCTTTCATATTATCTTCCCTCTATTAGACTATAAACTGTCTGAGAACAGGGACAGTATCTTATTGATCTTTGCACAAGGGATGTACTAGACATCATAGGCTATTCAACGTGGGCACTCAAATTATTTGCCAAACGAATGATCACTACTATTCAATTCATCATAAACTAAGTTAAATATATTAAAGGATCCAAAAATTTTCCAGGGTCAATAAAGATACCGGCTTTTGGGAGTCAAGCTAATCCGCGGTTAAGGGCAGAAGTAGACAAAAGAAAATGGGACAGCAATCCTGAAAATACAATATTGCAATACGACTAATTACAGTCATCAATCATTAAAAGTTTGAACAGTCTGACAAATATTATCTTAAAAGCATTTTAAGATATCATATCTTTCCAAAAGCTAACACACTTAAAATAAGAATTTAAAAATTATTAAAAACAAAATCAAATTATCATGGCTCAACAGACAAGGTCCAAGGGGTACAAAATAGCACATTAAATCAGTTCCCCGTTCAAAAAACCTGCATGAGCTGTTGATCTTCCTGTTTTTCATAAACCTTATAATTGTGCTTCCAGAAAACTACCAAGCATCTGCCTCTATGTAGCTGATTCTTGTCATCTTGGAGCCCTCACAAGGAAATAGAGAGTGTACTGTGCCAGGATCACTATCTTCTCTAGCCAAAATCATTATGCTTCAGAGCCAATTTCCTCTTGGTAAATTTTGATCAAATTCCTTCAATTTGCAATTTCCTCAGTACTGGTAATGGCTGCACATGTCACAAGTCAGTACCTATGTGTTATGTGTTTAACAATATTCATTATAAATTTAACAGTAATATGGGCACATGTGCACACATGTAAACATATATCTATGTCTGCAGCCACACACATATATCCACGCATACTGGTTCCTATAAGTCTCTTTGCTTGGCTCTCTATGAACACCACAGTCACAAAGCTCATTTGGGCTTTCCTAATCCAGTGATAATTCTCTGGGAGTTAATATTACTTTGGAAATCTGCATTAATCAACTCTACTACGCAGCTACAACATCATGACAATCAAGCTTAATAATAATTCTGATGCTATAGACAGCCCCTTAAAAGCTTCTGAATCATCAAAAAAAGATCAAATTATGTTCTAGTTTTAGTGTAAAGGGTATTTTATCAAAAATCAATTATTTTAAAAGAATTGGTGATCTATATATAACTTGCACAGTAAATTTCTATGAGTCTGAATATTTGATTAACCAGTATACCTTATTTCCCAGTTATTACTGATAAAGCAGAACTTCTATAATTTTTATATATGACTCCTATCTTTAAAATGTACATATTTACATATATTATTAACAAGAATTGCAGACTAATCACACCATATTTTACAGCTATGATATATAATTCTTCAATCCTTTAAGTGCCAAACTGTTGACTCTCTAGTTGTTGTTATTCTTTCAAAATAAGCCATATTAAATATGAATCAAGGTCATTTTTATGAGAGCATATTACACTGCCAGTATGTTTTTAAAAACAGTGATATCATTAGAGGTGTTTTTTTAAGAGAAAAATGAATATTTTTAATTAATTTTTATTGGAGTATAGTTGCTTTACAATGTTGTGTTATTTTCTACTGTACAGCAAAATGAATCAGCTATACACATACATATATCCCCTCTTTTTTGGGTTTCCTTCCCATTTAGGTCACCACAGTGCATCAAGTAGAGTTTCCCTGTGGTATACAGTATATTCTCATTAGTTATCTATTTTATACACAGTATCAATAGTGTACATGTGTCAATCCCAGTCTCCCAATTCCTCCCACCCGTGCCTTCCCCCTTGGATCTATACATTTGTTCTCTACATCTGTGTCTCTGTTTCTGCTTTGCAAATAAGATCTATACCATTTTTCTAGATTCCACATATATGCGTTAATATACGATATTTGTTTTTCTCTTTCTGACTTACTTCACTCTGTATGACAGTCTAGGTCCATCCACGTCTCTACGAATGACCCAATTTTGTTCATTTTTATGGCTGAGTATGGAGGTTCCTTAAAAAACTAAAAACAGAACTACCATATGACCTAGCAATCGCACTACTGGGCATATATCCAGAGAAAACCATAATTCAAAAAGACATATGCACTCCAATGTTCACGGCAGCTCTATTTACAATAGCCAGGACATGGAAACAACCTAAATGTCCATCAACAGAGGAATGGATAAAGATGTGGTACATATATACAGTGGATCATTAGAGGTTTTTAAGTGAATAGGCTATCCTTAAAGTGAATGAGTCCAGGATACTTTACCTTAATAATCCTTCTGTTGCTTTTGATAGTTCTTTTCTATCTACTATACAAACATTTGTCTCATTTTGCTATAACCAGTGTCACTGTAAATTTTAATCTTCAGTCATGCATTATTTACAATTATCTAAATAAAAACTAAAGATGCCTCTATAGCTCATGTATACAATACAGCAGGTAGTCCCTACCGAACCTCTTTTTTTGGGAGGGTGGGGGTTATTTTTGGTTTGTGACTACATACCAGGTGGTTGAAGGTGCACAAAATCTGGGACATATTTCCACCTACCAATTCATAGGAAATGCAGAGGAACATGTTAAACTGTGCCATGGGAATACAATCAACAGAATCTAGTCTGTGGCAATTTTATAAGACAAATAGCTCTGCTTCTTCAATCATAAATTGCAAATGGGGGAAAAAAGACAGAGAAAACTTACAAGTTAAAAGATATTTAAAAGACAAAACAGGAGCTTCCCTGGTGGCGCAGTGGTTGAGAGTCCGCCTGCCGATGCGAGGGACGCGGGTTCGTGCCCCGGTCTGGGAGGATCCCACATGCCGCGGAGCAGCTAGGCCTGTGAGCCATGGCTGCTGAGCCTGCGCATACGGAGCCTGTGCTCCACAACGGGAGAGGCCACAACAGTGAGAGACCCGCGTACCGCCAAAAAATAAAAAGAACTTTGATAATTACTAATACGGATTTTCTGATTTGGTAAAAATATAATTAAGGGTGCCTATGATTTATTCACTATGAGTTACAAAAGACACATTTATAACATAAGTCTATAACTAATACCAAAATTATTTCTAGTCAGTTCTATTCATATATCAAGACGAACATACAAACTCAAATGTTGGAAACAAGTTATTTCATCTTTTCCTGACCCTAAAATGCTTTTAAATTTAATGTGGGTGGATTTAGTGAATTTGGGTTTAGTAGTGTTACCTAGGTAGGGGTTGAAAGTAAAACAAATGGTTAACTTACACTTTTAATATGATAAACTAATTTTTAAATTAAATCGAGTTTCATTGAGACAAATTTTACATTTTTAAAATAATTCCCACAGAAGCTGACTGTGCTAAAAGTTCATGTTAACCTTGCAAACATCTCCAAAGTAATAAAAGAAATAAATCCTTTTAAAATGTATCTTGAAACATACAAATTATCTACAATTGTTATATTAATTACTATTCTTACCAATAAATTTTTTCAAATCTTCTAAAGGACTCCTTTGATTTAAAAATGTGACTGATCATTTCTGGTACACTATATTTTAGACACTGTAAGTAATTAGCTGTCCTTTTAAAAATCTATAATAATCCAGACTTCTTACTTTTCAATCTGGCTTCTTCACAAATATTCTTGAAACATATTCAAGAAACTGCATTAAATATGCTGAATGTTTTGCTTATAAGAATATTGTTCTTCTATGGTATTTGCATAATCCCAACAACTTAAAAACATTTTAAAAATGTATACAGGGTCTACTGAGTCACTGTCAATTCAAGGCTAAAAAGCATTCGGTGGTTAAGTGATTACATCAGACCACTGTAAGGGCTGAGCCGGCACTTTACTTTGCAGGTTTAACTATCTTGGCTCTCCAAAGCTTGTGTGGGGGCTGCAGTTTGGCATAAAATTCTCAGCCGGATACAGATAATTTATCTGAAAAACTGTTTTAAATGGCTAAGGGTTTTTTGGGGGTTTTTTTGCTTTTTAAAAATGTTGGAGAAAGCATACATTAGAATCAGTTTCAAATTTTATAATATTCTTTTCCTTTTTAATGTTCCCATCCCTGTAGATAATCCAAGTATAGCAAAATAATCCCAACCCTAAAGACTTTCAATAAGTACAAAACCTCACTTCTATATAAGTTGAAATGCAAACACAAAGATCAGAATAAATTGCTTTGAGTTATAAAGGGAAACCAGAGGACTTCTCAGAAAATACAAACATCTGCTAAACCTTCTATAGTTAAGATTATACACTGCCCTTGGTCATTTTGGCTTCTACACCTGTAGCTTTATTTCCATTTTTCCATTCAAATGTTACTTTCTTTATTCTTCACAACAGCCTTGTGAGATAAAGGTACTAATATTAGCAGTTTTATTAATAAATAAATAAATGTATAGATGCTAAGTACCTTGGTCAGCATAACCCACACAGTAATCAACAGAGCTAAAACTAGAATTCAGGTCTATCTCAACCATATTTGTTTTCAGTACCCTTAGGTCTCAGCCGTGGTCGTACACTAGAATTGGCTTTCTAAAACCACTGGTGGGGCTTCCCTGGTGGCATAGTGGTTAAGAATCCACCTGCCAATGCAGGGGACACAGGTTCGAGCCCTGGTCCAGGAAGATCCCACATGTCCCGGAGCAACTAAACCCATGCGCCACAACTACTGAGCCTGCACTCTAGAGCCCGCGAGCCACAACTACTGAGCCTGCGAGCCACAACTACTGAAGCCTGTGTGCCTGGAGCCCGTGCTCTGCAACAAGAGAAGCCACCGCAATGAGAAGCCTGTGCACCACAACAAAGAGTAGACCCCACTTGCTGCAACTAGAGAAAGCCCGTGCACAGCAACAAAGACCCAACACAGCCAAAAATAAATAAATAAAATAAATAAATTTATTAAAAATAATAATAAAAAACCCACTGGTGCCCAGGCTCTAACCTAGACTAAATACCTAAATTAGAATCTTCAGGAGATAGGAGGCTCAGTATATTTCCAGTGGTCCGCACGAAAGAATCACAGTATTACACAAAGCAATACAAGAACAGAAGAGTAGAAGGAAGGATGGCAGACATGGTCAATATTAACGACCACGTGTAAAGCCAAGCTTTAATGCTATTTTTTTCCTCACCCTATAGACACCCACATCCCCACTCCCAAGTAAACACCAAGAAAAAGTCACTTAATTTTAATATTTGCCTACATAAATTTTATTGGGAACATAAGTGCTAATATCCACCAAAATGTTTAAGATAGGTGTAGCTGAAATACCTTCTGGATGATTTATAATTTTATCCCCTCTTCACCGCTATCTCCCTTCACTGATTTTGTTGTTCTTCATTCCTTTCTGCATCTCTAACCTTCCAACGGAAATCTTTCCTTCTCCCTGAAGAATTAGTAAAGCTTTGCTGATGATAAACTCTGCTTCTGTTACCTAAAAATGTAATTATTTCACTTAAATTCTTGAAGAATATTTTTGCTAGATACAAATTTTAAATGGTTGTGGTTTTCTTTCATTACATTAAAGATATCATTAAACTGTCTTCTATCTTCCATGTTGCCATAAGAAGTCAACTAACAGTCTAACATTTGCTCTTTTGTTTTCTCTGTCTATTTTTAGATTTTTCTTATTGTCTGGTTTTCTGTAATTTTGCCATGATGCATCCAGAAGTGCTTTTCTTTATATTACCTTCTTAGGATTAACTGGACTTCCTGAATCTGAGCAATTACGTTAACTTTTGAATGCTGAATATATTCAATTATTTTTTAAATATTTTATTGTAAAATATAACAAATATTTAGACAACGTCACAAAACAAAAATGTATAGCTCAATTAATAATCATAAAACTAACACCTGTGAAAGGAATGGAGCACATGTACAAAGCTAGGCTGACCATCACCTTCTATCCCCCAGGCAACAATGTTCATGGATATGATGACCCAAGTGAGGCTAATCAAGACTAACAAGTTTCAATTCTAAGACTTTTGGTCATGATGTCAGATTTGCTCTTCTTCTGGTATTGTGATGTTGATCTAGAGGTATTAGGAGATGCTATGAAGGGTGTGAGAACAATGTCAGCAAAGCAGGAGGCAGAGCAAAGCCCTGATGCCACTGTTTGATCCTAAAACCAGTCATACCCCAAGCTAGCTTTATCCCTGGTCTTTTTGGTTATGTGGACCAATAAATCCTCTTTTTACTTAAGCCAGTTAGGTGACATTTTCTGGCACTTGAATGCTACCAGGTTCTAATTGATACAATTCATTGGGTGATTTCCCTTCTTGAAGCATTTCTCCATCTGAATTTTGTTATTACCTTTCTTTTTTACCTTATATCATAATTATCTGCAGCCACATGTTCTCTACTATTGAACTATGAGCATGGAGCACAGGGGCTGACAGAGGTATTTGATAAACATGTACTGAAGAAACCGTAACTACATCAATCACTCATCTTTGTATTCCTAACACGTAGTACAAAGGCTTAAATATAGTACAGATTCAATACATGCTTGTAGAAGGAATTAACTAACAGATAAGCAGCTGGAAATAGTATTACAATAGAGCAGAGATCAGGACACACAAACGATATCTTAAAATAACCCTTTCCAGAGGCTAGAATGATCCATGTGGTCGTGGATTAGAGTTGAAGACATCAGTATAAAATCATGTTTCACTTAATATAGATACAAATGGTTAATATATACAAACGTTTATAGATATGTGTGTTTCCTTGCTCTGTTAGCTCAGAGGACCCAAAAGGAATGACACCCCAGTAGCGACAAGCACACTTAGCACTCACATCTTGGTTTCTAATACCTTTGTCCAATAAAATTAAAAGAACTAGGGCTTCTTGGGGAAATGGCTGATTCCAAGACTAGAGCAGGAAAGAGATAAGATGGGCCTCAGCATCTTGTCATGCTATAAAGTAAGAAAGTGATCCAACAAACAAACCTATAATAATGGGGGCATGTTAAAAGATACAGAAGCCAACTGAATAGCTTCCAGTGGCCAAAGCTGGAACAATTTCAGCAGCAAAGTAAATAATGTAGTATTGGATTGTAACCCAAAGTATAAAATAAATAAGTCCATACTGATATAAATAAGTGATGTGGGAGAACACACAAATCTCCCATGCAGAAGAACTCCAAATAAATTATGTATATTCTGCCATTAAAGAGGTATATCATACCTCCCAATCCTTAAGTGTGGCCTGCACACAGTGACTCCCTTCTAGGGAGGACAGTATGGAAAGGAGGAGAAAGAGTAACTTTACAGTAAAGAACTGACAAACACTCTCTCAAGCCAAGTAATTAAGGTTAATATCAACAGTGATAAGTCATATTGATAGTAAGCACCCTAGATATGATGTGATGAAAATGGCACATTACCTCTGAGGTCCTCCTACCAAAAGCCCATAACCGCAGTCTAACCATGAGAAAAATATTAGACAAATCCCAGTTGAGAGACATTCGATAAAATACCTTACCAGTACTCCACAAAACTGTCAAGGTCATCATAAACAAGGAAAGTCTTAGAAACTGTCACAACTACAGGAACCTAAACAGACAAAAGAACTAAATGTAATGTGGTATCTTGGATGGGATCCTAGATAGGAAAAGGACATTAGGAGAATACAAAGGAAATCTGAATAAAGTGTGGACTTTAGTTAATAATGATGAATCAACATTGGTTCATTAATTATACAAATGTATCATAGTAATGTAAGATGTTAGTGATAGGCAAAACAATGTGGGGTACACAGGAACTCTCTGTACTATCTTTGCAATTATTCTGTAAATCTAAAGCTAAAAGTTCTAAAAATTATAAGTTTATTAAAAAATAAATAGCCCTTCACTCATAAGGCCCTGCATACCAAAAGCACACAAGGTAAGCTAGCTGTAAGACCACCTTTGAAACAAGTAGAGAATGGGAAATAATCAATTTAGACATTCTGAGGGAACATAACCAACAATCAAGTACACATTTTTCTTTAAAAATGTAGAATAAAATTTGACTCCTCTGAAAAACTAATGTACACATATGAAGTTCATAACTATTTCCAGAAGTGTACTCACCAACAGGTGGCTAAAAAATAAAGTCATCAAAAATTTCTGGAATTGGGGCTTCCCTGGTGGCTTAGTGGTTGACGGTCCACCTGCCGATGCAGGGAACACGGGTTCGTTCCCCGGTCCGGGAAGATCCCACATGCCACGGAGTGGCTGGGCCCATGAGCCACGGCCGCTGGGCCTGTGTGTCCGGAGCCTGGTCTCCGCAACAGGAGAGGCCACAACAGTGAGAGGCCCGCGTATGGAAAAAAAAAAAAAAAAATTCTGGAATCCTTAATACCACAGGGGAAAAAATATCTTCAACTCATGAATATCTCAAAAAAGCATGTCTTGGTAAACCATATTTTTAAAAAAAAGGAAAACAAAATAAAATAAAACCTAAGACTGCAGCAGTTTCTTAAAATCACAGCCTAAATCTGTAATGAATAATCTTTTGTATCCTAAACCCCTAACAATTTTGCTTCCATCTACTTCTATAACTATACTTTCTATTCTTTTTTTTTTTTTTTTTTTTTTTTGCGGTACGCGGGCCTCTCACCATTGTGGCCTCTCCCATTGCGGAGCACAGGCTCCGGACACACAGGCCCAGCAGCCATGGCTCACGGGCCCAGCCGCTCCGCAGCACGCGGGATCCCCCAGACCGGGGCACGAACCCGCGCCCCCTGCATCGGCAGGTGGACTCCCAACCACTGCGCCACCAGGGAAGCCCTATACTTTCTATTCTTTACCTATGCAAACTCTACTCCAAGAAAACTGGTTTGCATAAACAAAACAAAAAGACAACCTACAGACTGGGAGAAAATATTTGCAAACGATGTGACTGAAAAGGTATTAATCTCCAAAATATACAAACAGCTCATAGAGCTTAATATCAAAAAAACAACAACCCAATCAAAAAATGGGTAGAAGACCTAAATAGACATTTCTCCAAAGAAGACAAACAGATAGCCAACAGGAAGATGAAAAGATGCTCAATATCACCAATTATTAGAGAAATGCAAATCAAAACTACAATGTGGTATCACCTCACACCAGTCAAAATGGCCACCATTTAAAAAGTCTACAAATAATAAATGCTGGAGAGGGTATGGAGAAAAAGGAACCCTCCTACACTGTTGGTGCGAATGTAAATTGGTACAGCCATGATAGAGAACAGTATGGAGGTTTCTTAAAAAACTAAAAATAGAGTTACCATATGATCCTGCAATCCCACTCCTGAGCATACAACCAGAGAAAGCTCTAATTTGAAAAGATACATGCACCCCAATATTCATTGCAGCACTATTTACAATAGCCAAGACATGGAAGCAACCTAAGAGTCCATCAACAGATAAATGGGTAAAGAAGATGTGGTACATACATACAATGGAATACTACTCAGCTATAAAAAAGAACAAAATAATGCCATTTGCAGCAACATGGATGCGCCTAGAAATTATCATACTAAGTAAGTCAGGCAGAGAAAGAAAATATATGATATCACTTATATGTGGAAACTAAAAAAGTGATAGAAATGAACTTATTTACAAAACAGAAATAGATTCACAGACAGAAAACAAACTTATGGTAACCAAAAAGGATAGCTCTGTGGGGGAGATAAATTAGGAGTTTGGGATTAACATACACACACTACTATATATAAAGCAGATAAATGACAAGGACCTACTGCATAGCATAGGGAACTATACTGAATATCATACACACACACACACACACACACACACACACACACACGCACCTGAATCATTTTGATGTACATCTGAAACTAACACAACACTGTAAATTAACTATACTTCAATTTAAAAAAAAAAGAAAAGAAAACCTGTTTTCTCAATGCTCCCAACATGCCATACTTGGTTTGTGATACTTCGCTGTAGGTTTGTCTTCCTGACTACAGTGCCGTTACCTCTGTCATTTTCTAAATCCTACCGCTGCTTAAAGACCCAGCTAAAACCCTTCCTCCCTCATAAAGCCTCAGATGACCATAAAGGCGCAATAATCAACACTTCCTCAGAACTCCTGTACCATTAATGTGGTACTTAGCATATTCATTCATTTAAAAATAAAACAAAACAAACCTTAGTAGTGTGTACTTACTAAATGCCTATACCACAAGTAAGTATTAGGGAAATTAAAGGTAAGATATGGTCTCTGGCAACCATCACGCTGATACCAAAACCAGACCAAGATGTCACAAAGAAAGAAAACTACAGGCCAATATCACTAATGAACATAGATGCAAAAATCCTCAACCAAATACAAGCAAACAGAATCTAATAGCACATTAAAAGGATCATACACCACGATTAAGTGGGGTTTACCCCAGGAATGCAAGGATTCCTCAATATATGCAAATCAATCAATGTCATAAACCATATTAACAAATTGAAGGAGAAAAAACATATGACTATCTCAATAGATGCAGAAAGAGCTTTCGACAAAATTCAACACCCATTTATGATAAAAACCCTCCAGAAAGTAGGCATAGAGGGAACTTTCCACAACATAATAAAGGTCATATGTGACAAACCCACAACCAACATCGTTCTCAATGGTGAAAAACTGAAATCATTTCCTCTAAGATCAGGAAAAAGACAAGGTTGTCCACTCTCACCACCATTATGCAACATAGTTTTGGAAGTTTTAGCCACAGCATTTAGAGAAGAAACAGAAATCAAAAGAATCCAAATCGTAAAAGAAGAAGTACAGCTGTCACTGTTTGCAGATGACATGATACTATACATAGAGAATCCTAAAGATGGTACCAGAAAACTACTAGAGCTAATCAATGCTTTTGGTAAAGTAGCAGGATACAAAATTAATGCACAGAAATATCTTGCATTCCTACACACTAATGATGAAAAATCCAAAAGAGAAATTAAGGAAACACTCTCACTTACCATTGCAATGAAAAAATAAAATATCTAGGAATAAACCTACCAAGGAGACAAAAGACCTGTAGGCAGAAAACTATAAGACACTGATGAAAGAAATTAAACATGATACAAACAGATGGAGAGATATACCATGTTCTTGGATTGGAAGAATCAACATTGTGAAAATGACTATACTACCCAAAGCAATCTACAGATTCATTGCAATCCCTGTCAAACTACCAATGGCATTTTTCACAGTACTAGAACAAAAAATTCTACAATTTGTATGGAAACACAAAAGACCCCAAACTGCCAAAGCAATCTTGAGAAAGAAAAATGGAGCTGGAGGAATCAGGCTCCCAGACTTCAGACTATACTAAAAAGCTACAGTAATCAAGACAGTATGGTACTGGCACAAAACAGAAATATAGATCAATAGACCAGGATAGAAAGCCCAGAGATAAACCCATACACATATGGTCACCTTATATTTGATAAAGGAGGCAAGAATATATAATGGAGAAAAGACAGCCCCTTCAACAAGTGGTGCTGGGAAAACTGGACAGCTACATGTAAAAGAATGAAATTAGAACACTCCCTAACACCACACACAAAAATAAACTCAAAATGGATTAAAGACCTAAATGTAAGGCCAGACACTATCAAACTCTTAGAGGAAAACATAGGCAAAACACTCTATGGCATAAATCACAGCAAAATCATTTTTGACCCATCTCCTAGAGAAATGGAAATAAAAACAAAAGTAAACAAATGGGACCTAATGAAACTTCAAAGCTTTTGCACAGCAAAGGAAACCATAAAAAAAGACAAAAAGACACCCCTCAGAATGGGAGAAAATATTTGCAAATGAAGCAACTGACAAAGGATTAATCTCCAAGATATACAAGCAGCTCATGCAGCTCAATATCAAAAAAACAAACAACCCAATCCAAAAATGGGCAGAAGACCTAAATAGACATTTCTCCAAAAATGATATACAGATTGCCAACAAACACATGAAAGGATGCTCAACATCACTAATCATTAGAGAAATGCAACTCAAAACTGCAATGAGGTATCACCTCACACCAGTCAGAATGGCCATCATCAAAAAATCTACACATAATAAATGCTGGAGAGGGTGTGGAGAAAAGGGAACCCTCTTACACTGTTGGTGGGAATGTAAATTGGTACAGCCACTATGGAGAACAATATGGAGGTCCCTTAAAAAACTAAAACTAGAACTACCATATGACCCAGCAATCCCACTACTGGGAGTATATCCTGTGAAAACGATAATTCAAAAAGAGTCACGTACCACAATGTTCATTGCAGCTCTATTTACAATAGCCAGGACATGGAAGCAACCTAAGTGTCCATCGACAGATGAATGGATAAAGAAGATGTGGCACATATATACAATGGAATATTACTCAGCCATAAAAAGAAACGAAATTGAGTTATTTGTACTGAGGTGGATGGACCTAGAGAGTCTGTCATGCAGAGTGAAGTACAGAGTGAAGTAAGTCAGAAATATAAAAACAAATACCATATGCTAACACATATATATGGAATCTAAAGAAAAAAATAGTTCTGAAGAACCTAGGGGCAGGACAGGAATAAAGACGCAGACGTAGAGAATGGACTTGAGGACACGGGGAGGGGGAAGGGTAAGCTGGGACGAAGTGAGAGAGTGTCATGGACATATATACACTACCAGCTGTAAAACAGAGGGGTGGGGTAGGGAGGGTGGGAGGGAGAGGCAAGAGGGAGGAGATATGGAGATATATGTATATGTATAGCTGATTCACTTTGTTATAAAGCAGAAACTAACACACCATTGTCAAGCTGTTATACTCCAATAAACATGTTAAGCACCTCTGCCTGCAAGGTGCTCTCAGAATGGCAGAGGAGACAAAAATATAAACAAACAACTACTGGACAAAATAGTAGTGCTACAGAGGTATATATAATGTGTTATGACAACACACAATATTGTAGCAATATGCTACAATATTTCTCTATTTATGTTTAAGTTCACCAATTAAATCAAAGTCCTCTTGAAAGGTAGAGTTCTTTATCTCTACTCAATGCTGTATACATGTTAGCCAAAAACAATTTGGATGTTGCTTCACTAAAACCTTAATTTCACCTCTATTTTCTTAAGAGAAGTGTGGGTAGAATCCCTGTTTACAGAAATTAGACTTACAATGATGAACTAATATACTTTTTTAAGCAAGTTACTGTAATATTAAGTAATATTATAATCACCAACTATTACGTATTAAGAATTCACAAATTGTTTCCATTTCACATAAGTGAAGTTCATTGTTTTCGATGAAAAACAAACTTGAAAGTAAAGAAAAAGGACGGGTTTGAGATACACTTTTGATGTTCCTGGGGAGGCACTAACCATCAGGGACAGGGCAAAAGAATAGAAGCCAATTTTAAAAGATTCTTCAGACGAATTCATCATGTCAAAGGAAAAATGCTTACAATAATATGTAAGGTAAAAAAATATATATTGAAAACTGTAAAGGACATGTATGCGTGTGACAAAGACATAGAAAAATACTGAGAGTAAATCCACTAAAATGTTAATAATACTCATCTCTAAACTGTGGGATTAAGGATTTGTTTTTCTAGGTATTTATCTGTATTTTATATGTTGTTAATAATAAAAATACACTGTTATAATTTAAAAATCTACCTCTTTGAGAAGAGTGCTGGAGAGGAAAAAAGGTGATAAAGAGAGGATGACAGAGATGACCAACCAAAGACAATGAATAATCTTCAAAACTGATCATCAAATAACTCCTCTGAATAAGCGGTTTCTGAACTGAAATGCTTCACACACAATTCAGTACCTCATTTTCCCAGAAGCATTTTTACAAATTCAGTTGAGTAAATCAAAACTGGCAATATATGCTAAATGTTATATTTGCCATTAGATTTCAAAAAATAACTTGGTTTGCCTTTTTTTCATTTGTCTTATAAGAGTGAACATTTTTTTTTTGGTATTTATTTTTGTTTAACATCTTTACTGGAGCATAATTGCTTGACAGTGGTGGGTTAGTTTCTGCTTTATAACAAAGTGAATCAGCTATACATATACATATACATATATCCCCATATCTCCTCCCTCTTGCGTCTCCCTCCCACCCTCCCTATCCCACCCCTCTAGGTGGTCACAAAGTACCGAGCTGATCTCCTTGTGCTATGGGGCTGCCTCCCACTAGCTATCTATTTTACATTTGGTAGTATATATAAGTCCATGCCACTCTCTCACTTCGTCCCAGCTTACCCTTCCCCCTCCCCGTGTCCTCAAGTCCATTCTCTATGTCTGTGTCTTTATTCCTGTCCTGCCCCTAGGTTCTTCAGAACCTTTTTTTTTTTAATATTCCATATATATGTGTTAGCATACGGTATTTGTTTTTCTCTTTCTGACTTACTTCAAGAGTGAACATTTTAAATGTACCTTGTTTGCACTTACAAGATGTTCTGTTTTTCTACAACTGTGCTTTTAAAAGCCTTGTTTGTAACACATGCCTTCAAAATTATATGTGTGTATGCATATGTGTGTACATTAATACTCATCTTAATCCACAGTTGGTTATGGTAGCAACACCTTTGAAAAAATAGATGAATTCACAAATCATCATTCCTAGACCAGGGGCCTTCCACTGTCTCCCCTAAGGAGGTACATTTTACAAAGAATAACAGTATCAGCATATTTCCTACCTCATAAAATGTTTCCATGGCTGATAAGGAAAAATAGATAATGGTGGAAATACAGAGTTTTTAACTCATCGGCACATAAACCAAGTTTGCATCAAAATTTCTCGTAATTTTCTCATATTCACTTGGACCATACATCGAAGCATCCTTTGAATCCAAGCTGCTATCAGATCAAGAGAACCAGAGATGCCATCTCTAAATAACGTTTACCCTTATTTCTTTCCACCTTAGGAAAATCTACTGGAACTTAAAATCTAGGTTTTCATAAGAAAGGAAGAAGTACACTGTTTTTTGGCATTTTAATAATTTTTATTGATGTTATTGAAATTTTATTAACATTAAGTATTTTTATTATTAATAATGATTTTTCTTAATTCTGTATTCTTGCCAACATAGGAAGTGGTATTTATGGTCCACTAAGGTTTTGTACTTTTGCTTTGTTTGTTTTGTTTTGTTTTTTAATTGGAGTATAGTTGCTTTACAATATTGTGTTAGTTTATACAAAGTGAATCAGCTATAGGTATACATATATCCCCTCTTTTTTTGGGTTTCCTTCTCATTTAGGTCACCACAGAGCACTGAGTAGAGTTCCCTGTGCTATGCAGTAGGTTCTCATTAGTTATCTATTTTATACATAGTATCAATAGTGTATCTATGTCAGTAAAGGGCAAAACTATATGTAGGACAACTGACTTATGCTTCCAGATAGGATGCAGTGGCTTTGCATAAACCAGCAGTCTCAGTAAGAACAACCAGAAAGCCAGATCGTTGAAGGTATTCGACGTCTGCTGAAGCAATGAGAACCGGAGGGGCTGAGAATTCAGAAAGGAGACAGCATCAGGGAGAGGTATCCCTGGGACATTTGCAAATTCTGGGCACAGGAAGGAGGCTGAGAAACCAGGCTTTGCACAGCACAAAGTTGCTGCTGGACTCAGAAAAAACCATCAGAACAGAGTCTTGAGAGACCTCAAAAAACATGCAGCCAGTTCCCCTCAAGACATCTGATAAATTCTGGGGCAGCCCAAGGGCAAGAAGCTAAAAATTAAGCAACCACTTCTGAAAAGCAGAGCAGAGTTACCAGCAGGCTTAACAAGACAAAATTTAGAATATGAGATCTCTCAGGGCAAAGATCCATGCTGTGCAGGTGTTCAAATAATTTGATAAATAACATGGTGTCTATTTTAAAATATTTTATTGGCCAAAGCACTTAAAAGGGTCTAAGAACAGTGGCCACTCCAGACTCTTGGTTTAAAACCCTGAAGAGCTCTACTTCAGGAACAGTAGTAAAGCAGAGGTAGACCCACCCTTACCAAAGCCATAAACCAGCCTCAACCCAGCAGAGTCCCTGTCTGGATTAAGGTCATCGGTCAACATGCATCTGCCTATGAGAGGGGACAATGAACTTTCTCTCTAGAAGAAAAGAGCACCACCTGGAGCCTCTACTGTTTTTGAACTGGAATGGCTGACATCCACTCAAAACAACTAGAAACACCAAATACAGAAGCATATCACTGATAAAGAAAAAAAGCAGGCAAAACAAATAGACCCAAGAATATTCCAGATATTGGAATTGGTTCATAAGGACTTGAAAATAAATACAATTAGTATGTACAAGAAAATGGAGAAAACTATAAATGAAAAGATAAATTCACTAAAGAACTTATAGAAAAGAACCAAATGGAATTGTAGAATTGAAGGATCTATTACCTAAAATTAAGAGCTCATTAGATGGGTTTAATAGCAAATTAGACACAGCAGAAAAAATAAACTGGAAGGTAAGTTTGGTGTTACATAGTTGTGCTATTTATTCCCTTATTGCCTCTCATCTCCCAAATCTACTCTTCTTTGTCCCGCTTATGAAACTGGAACTGGGCCCTGGAAACATGTTTCCTCTGTCAACTGGTGCAATGTTTAGCTTGTCAACAGAAAGTGATGGAGAGACGGTGCAAGGCATGACAGAAAGGGAGCTTCTTACCCTGGCTCTAGTGCACTTTTCAGAGCTGCACCTATGGTGCAGCTGCTAGAGGCACACAGGAGACCCAGCAGTGCTCACCCTCCAGCCCGTTTAACTGGCACCTAACCCATGTCTACTTGCCAGCCTTGGCCTCCCAGCACCCCCACGTAAGGGTCTCCATCATCCGGGGGGCTGTAGCCACACCCTCTCCAACAAGGAGGTCAGAGTCTCAGCCTTGGGGGGCTGCAGGGAGCCATGAGAAAAGCGTCTTCCCAGTTTGTTCCTTTTGGGGTATTCTTCCTCTACCCTCCTCAAATTACTGATACGGTTTCTGTCTCTTGACTGAATGCTGACTGACAAAATGGTCAAGTTGCATTTTAAGTGTACCCTGTTTGTACTTTCAAGATGTTCTGTTTTTCTACGACTGTATTTTTAAAGACTTATTTATAACACATACCATCAAAATTATGTGTGTATGCATATGTGCGTATATTAACAGTCCTCTCCTTAACCCTCTACACAATGCGAGCCAGTGAGCCCACCCTTCAGTATACACCCATCAGAAATGCACACATATGTCCACTGAGACATACAGAATATTCATAATAGCACTATTCACAACAGCAAAGAACTGTAAATAATCCAAACGTTGATCAACACTAGAATGGATAGATGCACCGTGGTACGCTCACACAGTGAAACACTATGAGCAATGAGCATGCAACAACAACAACTACTACACGGGTAAAGCTCCCAAATAAATGTTGAGTGAAAGACGTCAGGCACACAAGTACACGCTGTTTGATTCCATTTGCAGGAAGATGAAAAAGAGGCAAATTAATAATGGTGAGAAAGTCAGCACGGTGTTTACTCTTGGGCAAGGTGGTCACAGTGATGGGAGAGGGCATGAGTGGGGCTTCTGGAAGCTGGGTATGTTCTGTTTCTTTATCTGGGTGCCGATTACATAATGTCTTTACTTTCTGGAAATTTGCCATGCTAGGTAGTTACGATTTGTACATTCTTCTGTAGGCATGTTATTCTTCAATAAGTTACGTAAAATGTGTATTAGTTATAAACAACCAAATAATATGTTTCTAAGTCCTTGACACTTACTATCCATGGATCTGATAAACTGCTCCTCCTACATGTCCCCCCAGCACCCTGTGCACATATCTCTATTTCCTGCTCATATCACCCGAGGCTGCAATTCTGTTCACTTATTTGTCTTGAGCATTATGTCCAGCTGGAGGGTGAAGGATGAGTCTTTTACAGGCCTCAATTGAGGCATTAAACAGATATTTGAAAAATGCAGAGCGTTCTATCTTATAATATGTTAATGGCAATGGACGTGTCGAGGAGCAGGGGCACCACACATCTGGATGGCATATTTGAATAGTGGGCCATGCAGTCTATCTCAGCTTAGTGCGTTCTTCACATATATTTCAAATATCTTTTATGTACACAGGATACGGACACTACTTTCCATGGACACATTCAAAAGATGTCTTTCTTCAGGTAGCACAGAGACAAGCAGGGAAGGAAAAGCAACAAGGTGTGAGCACACTACTCTTTCTACGCTTACATTCCATGAGCAGAACAGAGTCAGTGAAATAATTACACAACCAGTGGGTAGTACCTGCAGTAGCGTTAGGTTCCCTACCCTGAAGATGCTTGTCGCAAACACAAAATCGTTGTCACCTTCTTCAAACCAGGAAGTCAGATATCAGTGGTTTCTAACCATGCTATAATTGCAACATGTTCTTCTCATTTAAATATATGATCCACCCTTCCTCCTTTATGCAATTTTATTTTAAATTAAAGTGAATTATCACTATTACTTTGGGGGGAAAGAATTTCACAATACCCTCTAAGTCAGCTGAACACAACACACGGTGTTGCAAAAGCGAGGCTGAAAAAAATCACAGCTTCAGAGTTTCTGTTAACTGATTTTTATCCTACAAATTTCTCAAAAATTGAATCTCTTTCTTCTAGTTTGAAATTTTTATTTAAAACATTTTCTAGTCTTGGAAACCAACAAGTCCCTTAAGGATGCAGAACCTTAAAGGCAAACTGTTCATCTAACAGATACACACTGCACACCTCTATGCACCAGGTACCCTTCTAGACACTAGGATACAGCAATGAAGAAAACAAATTCCATTCTCTCAAGAAGCTTCCAATCCAGTGAATAAACAAAGGTGATCATGTATCCCAGTTTGCCTGGGACTGTCCCGTCTTAGCAGTGAACGTACTAAATCCCAGAAAATCCCTCACTCTGGGACAAACAGGGCAGTTGGTCACCTTAGCAGAAACAGATACCTAATAAATAAGCAGCCCCAAATTTATCAAATGTGCAGTGAAGAAAATAAAGCAGGATAATGATGAGAAAGTAATGGGGAGAGCGTTACTACTATTTTGTATAAGGATGTCAGGGCAGGGCTCTCATATAATGACGTTTGAAGATAGAAGGAGAGCAAGCCATTCAGATAACTGGAAGAAGAAAGTTCCAGGCAGAAGGGAATGAAACTGGTAAATAGCAAATAAAAAGTTTCTAAGGAGGTCCTCAGACTTTTGGAGGAATAGCAAGGAGGCCTGCGTGGCTGGAAAAGAGTGAGAACGGAATAGAATGGATGGAGAAGCAATTATAACCGCTAGAGCAGACCCATCACTTACAGTTCAGCACACATTCCAACTTCTTTCTGATAATTTTAATCCTGCAGTTCCAACCCATGATAATTTTCCCTTTTTCATTTTAATGGAGCCTCTGTCTTAATTTAGTGATCATCCTCTCTTCTCATAGTATATAATATATGTGAAAACGCTATGTAATTATCCCACAGCACTTCTTGGTATCAAGTATTCCAGCACTGAAGTATATACCGCCTATGGCCATTTGTTTTCATGTATCTATGTCTCCCTAAAATTTAGCCTCCTTGAGGTCAAATTCCATATAACACAGTGTTGGACACACAGTGTGTAATCAATAAATACCCACAGATAGGATTTTCCTCAATTTGTCTTTTGTTGATTTTTATGCTTTTTCATTAGTAAAGGAGGGCATCAATAAGTCAGCCTCTTAGTTATAATATGACAGATGAAACCGTATGGCAAACACATAAGACAGAACAGAGTGACAGCAAAGCCACTGACAAATTAACTTATATGGCAGGGACAGCTCTTTAATCAGCATATGCTTCGGACTTGAGGCTCAAAGCAAAACTACTCAAAGCAAAACTACTCAAAGCAAAAAGCTCTGCAAATAACCTCTCCAACCAAGAATCAACTCTTCTTAAGTGTCCCTGAAAACTACTTCTAAGCACAGATTAACTGGATGATTAGCACGTTACTGTTGTATTAAAAACTTTCCACCACCAGCCCCAAACCAAATTAACATATCCCTCTGCCATGTACTATGTTGTATTCACATGATTTTCTCATATTGTCTATTAAATAAAGTTGTGTGCTAACCCTGCTAACCAGAGAACACACCTAGAGTATAGTTCAGGCTTTTTTTTTTTAATTGAAGTACAGTGATTTACAAGTTGTGTTAATTTCTGCTGTATAGTGAAGTGACTCAGTTATACATATATAATAAATTCTTTTCAATATTCTTTTTCATTATGATTTATCACAGGATATTGAGTACAGTTCCTTCTGTTATACAGTAGGATGTTGTTTTTCCATCCTATATATAATAGTTTGCATCTGCTAATCCTAAACTCCTAATTCTTCCCTTCCCCCCATACCCTCCTTGGCAACCACAAGTCTGTTCTCTATTCTATGAGTCTGTTTCTGTTTCATTGATACAGAAACAGTTCATTTGTGTTCTGTTCATTTGTGTCATAGTTTAGATTCCACATATAAGTGATATCATATTGTATTTGTCTTTCTCTTTCTAACTTACTTTACTTAGGTCCATACATGTTGCTGCAAATGGCATTATTTCATTCTTTTTAATGCCTGAGTAATATTCCTATATATACATTCCACATCTTCTTTATCCATTCATCTGTTGACTGATATTTAGGTTGTTTCCATGTCTTGGTTATTGTAAATAGTGCTGCTATGAACATAGAGGTACATGCATCTTTTCAAATTCTAGTTTTGTCTGGATATATGCCCAGGAATGGGATAGCTGGTTCATATGGCCGTAGAGTTCAGGGTTTATCTCCATTGCTTAGGCCTTAGGTCCTAACTTTCAATTAATATTACCTTACATGGTTTGGTGAATAAATTATTAGCATATATAATGTAGAGCAAGGAGGCAAATTTTTAAGAAATCTACTACAATTTATGAATGTTGATCTTAAAAGAAGCTCCCAGACATACTGTAAGCTAATTGCAATGCTGCTTCCATTTCTATCTTATGAAATGCTTTAAGTTGAGTTTAAGAGATCAAAGGAAAAGCAATATCCGTATTTTATGACCACATCTCAATATAAAAATATGTAATCACCCAGCTTGCACAACAAACTGATTTACATCAAAAAAGTAGAAAAAGATGAAGAACGTAAGTCTGTAAAGAGATTTCTGCTCAATAGAAAGAAAAACTTTATGTTTAAAGTTAGAGCTGTAAGGTTGCTGGATACAAGATCAATATACAAAAATCAATTGTTCCTGTATAGTATCAGTGTGAAAATGAAATTAAAAACAAGTTTATTTACAAAAAGAATAAAGTTCTTAGGAATAAATTTAACAAAACAAGTGTAAAATCTGTACTCTGAAAAGTACAAAAATTATTAAAAGATATTAACAAAAGACTTAAAAATGTTAAGGCATTTCATGTTCCTGGATTAGAAGACAATGTTGTTAAAATGGAAATAATCTCTAGCTGGATATACAGATTAAATGCAATCTCTTCCAAAATCCCAGTTGGATTCCTTGCAGAAATTGACAAGCTTATCCTAAAATTAATATGGAGGGCTTCCCTGGTGGCGCAGTGGTTGAGAGTCCACCTGCCGATGCAGGGGACACGGGTTCATGCCCCGGTCCAGGAGGATCCCTCATGCTGCGGAGTGGCTGGGCCGTGAGACATGGCCGCTGAGCCTGCACGTCCGGAGCCTGTGATCCGCAACGGGAGAGGCCACAACAGTGAGAGGCCCGCATACCGCAAAAAAAAAAAAAAAAAAAAAAAAATTCATATGGAAATGAGAGCAACCCACTAGGCAAAGCAATCTTGGAAAAGAAGAACAAAATTCAAAAACTCATACTTCCCAATTTCAAAACTTATTACAAAGTCACAGAAAGCAAGACAGTGTGGTACGGGTATACAAATTGGGAGTTCAGAAACAAACCCACACACTTATAATCAATTGAGTTTCAGAATGCCAAGAATGCCAAAACAATTCAATAAGGAAAAAATAGTCTTTCCAATAAACTGTGCTTGGGGCATCTGGATCTCCACTTGTAAAATAATATAGCAAGGCCCCTACCTCACATAAGAGCAAAAATTATTAAACTTGGACTAGGCAATGGTTTCCTAGATATGAAACCAGAAGCACAAACAACAAAAGAAAAAAGACAAGTTGGACTTCCCAAAAATTAAAAATTTTTGCCCTTCAAACAGTACTATCTAGAAAGTGAAAACATAATCCATCGAATGGGAGAAAGTTTTGTAAGTCATATATCTTGATAAAGAACTTGTACCCAGAATATATAAAGAACACTTATACCTCAACAATAAAAAGACAAATAACCCAATTTAAAAATGGGCAAAGGATTTGAATAGACATTTCTACAAAGAAGATAAATAAATGGCCAATTAACACAGAAAAAGATGCAAAACATCAAAAAACCACAATGAGATAACCACTTTACACCCACTAGGATGGGTCTAATCATAAAGATAGATAACAATAAGTGTTAGTGAGAATGTGAAGAAACTGGAACACTTATACACCACTGATGGGGATGTAAAATGGTACAGACACTTTGGAAAATAGTCAGGGAGTTCCTCAAAAAGTTAAACATAGTGTTACCATTTGACCCTGTAATTCCACTCCTATATATCCAAAAGGACTAAAAATATGTCCACACAACAGCAGTATTTATAATAGCCAAAATGTGTAAACAACCCAAATGTTCATCAACTGACAAAAGTACAAATAAAATGTGGTACATGTATACAATAGAATATTACTTGGCAATAAAAAATGATGTAGTGATACATGTTACATTGAAAACAGCATGCTAAGTGAAAGAAGTCAGTCACAAGCACCATATATTATATGATTCCATTTACATGAAATATCCAGAATAGGCAAATCCACAGACAGAAATATACATTAGTTATTGTTGACAGTGAACACAGGTGGGGGTGGGGAGGATAGGGAAGTGACTGCTAATGGGTTTGGAATTTCTTTTAGGGGTGATGACAATGTTCTAAATTTGACTGTGGTGATAGTTGCACAACTAAAAACCACTGAAATTAATCAAGACAGTATGGTACTGGCACAAAAACAGAAATACAGATCAATGGAACAGGACAGAAAGCCCAGAGATAAACCCACGCACATATGGTCACCTTATATTCGATAAAGGAGGCAAGAATATACAATGGAGAAAAGACAGCCTCATCAACAAGTGGTGCTAGGAAAACTGGACAGCTACATGTAAAAGAATGAAATTAGAACACTACCTAACACCATACACAAAAATAAACTCAAAATGGATTAAAGACCGAAATGTAACGCCAGACACTATTAAACTCTTAGAGGAAAACACAGGCAGAACATTCTATGACATAAATCACAGCAAGATCCTTTTTGACCCATCTCCTAGAGAAATGGAAATAAAAACAAAAGTAAACAAATGGGACCTAATGAAACTTCAAAGCTTTTGCACAGCAAAGGAAACTATAAACAAGATGAAAAGACAACCCTCAGAATGGGAGAAAATATTTGCAAACGAAGCAACTGACAAAGGATTAATCTCCAAGATATACAAGCAGCTCATGCAGCTCAATATCAGAAAAACAAACAACCCAATCTAAAAATGGGCAGAAGACCTAAATAGACATTTCTCAAAAAAAGATATACAGATTGCCAACAAACACATGAAAGGATGCTTAACATCACTAATCATTAGAGAAATGCAAATCAAAACTATAACGAGGTATCACCTCACACCAGTCAGAATGGCCATCATCAAAAAATCTACAAACAATAAATGCTGGAGAGGGTGTGGAGAAAAGGGAACCCTCTTGCACTGTTGGTGGGAATGAATATTGATACAGGCACTATGGAGTGTTCTCCATATGGAGGTCCCTTAAAAAAAACTAAAAATAGAACTACCATATGACCCAGCAATCCCTACTGGACGTATACCCTGAGAAAACCATAATTCAAAAAGAGTCATGTACCACAATGTCCATTGCAGCTCTATTTACAATAGCCAGGACATGGAAGCAACCTAAGTGTTCATCAACAGATGAATGGATAAAGAAGATGTGGCACATATATACAGTGCAATATCACTCAGCCATAAAAAGAAATGAACTTGAGTTATTTGTAGTGAGGTGGATGGACCTAGAGTCTGTCATACAGAGTGAAGTAAGTCAGAAAGAGAAAAACAAATACCATATGCTAACACATATATATGGAATCTTAAAAAAAATAAAATGGTTCTGAAGAACCTAGGGGCAGGACAGGAATAAAGACGCAGATGTAGAGAATGGACTTGAGGACCCAGGGAGTGGAAAGCGTAAGCTGGGACGAAGTGAGAGAGTGGCATGGACATATATATACACTACCAAATGTAAAACAGATAGCTAGTGGGGAGCAGCGCATAGCACAGGGAGATCAGCTCGGTGTTTTGTGTCCAACTAGAGGGGTGGGATAGGGAGGGTGGGAGGGAGATGCAAGAGGGAGGAGATAGGGGGATATATGTATGTGTATAGCTGATTCACTTTGTTATAAAGCAGAAACTAACACACCATTGTAAAGCAATTATACTCCAATAAAGATGTTAAAAAAAAAGCCACTGAATTATACACTTTAAATAGGTGAATTGTATGGCATATAAATTATGTCTCAATAAAGAAGTTATTTTAAAAACATCAGAGCTATTCCCAAAATGGAAAATGATACCTCACTGGAAATAATGTCAAGCAAAGGCAAATGGCCTTCTATTGGAGATATTACTATAAGAGATGGATTCAATTAGTGGTTCCCAATAGCAGTTCACAGACTAACACATAAAAATCACCCAGGGAACTTAATGACTCTGTGGCTCCCTAAAGCATCTATCTAATTCAGTATGTCCAGTGAGGTTCAAAAATTTGTATTTTTAACAGGCTTCCTAAATTATTCTAGCATATAGCCAGAAGTGGGACCAACTATACCATTAAGATCCTAACAATAATTTTATGATTCCCTGATATCTATGAGATACCTATCTCTAGATCTGGTATCTATCTAGTACTTTCCATTCAGCTGAGAATCTCAAAGTCCATAATGAAATTCACCTTCCTGAATGAAGAATCTGTGTTTAGAAAAAAGTGGCTTCATCAGATGGATTAGGGCACCTCATATATTTTTATTAACCTTATGTGTATCCTTTAAGCTACTTCAAACCGTTTTTTGCAAAGATACAGGGCACCCTCCAGAGCTGTGTAGACCTCACCCAGCTAGTGCAGGGTGTATCCTGGTTGCTTATCTAGACTTGTCCAGCTGACTGGTCCATGAAGAAGCACTGGGTAACCTGCCTGAGGCCTTAGATAAACTACAGCTAAAGAGAGGTGTTCCCCTAGATTTGTAATCTTTCTTTTAGATATAGTGCTTTATTTTTTTGGCTGTTCTTTTCAGCTAATTTCTCAAAAACATTTATGATAACTTCACTCAAAACTAAACATCAGGGGACTTCCCTGGTGGGGCAGTGGTTAAGACTCCACGCTCCCAATGCAGGGGGCCCAGGTTCAATCCCCGGTCCGGGAACTAGATCCCACATGCATGTCGCAACGAAGAGTTCACACGCCACAGCTAGGGAGCCTGTGTGCCGCAACTAAGGGGTTGGTGAGCCACAACTAAGAAGCCCACGAGCCACAACTGGGGAGCCCACCTGCGGCAACTAAGACCCGGAGCAATCAAATAAATAAATAAATAAAATATACACCATTAAATAAATAAATAAATAATAAAAAGGTTACACTTCTTAAAAAAAGAAAAAAAAAACTAAACATCAGAAGAGTGAAGTTATAATATCAACTCCAACACAACAATATGGTCGATTTCCCAGATGAATGGATAAAGAAGATGTGACACATAAATACAATGGAATATAACTCCACCATAAAAAGAAACGAAATTGAGTTATTTGTAATGAGGTGGATGGACCTAGAGACTGTCATACAGAGTGAAGTAAGTCAGAAAGAGAAAAACAAATACCATATGCTAACACATATATATGGAATCTTAAAAAAAAAAATGGTTCTGAAGAGCCTAGGAGCAGGACAGGTATAAAGACGCAGACATAGAGAATGGACTTGAGGACACAGGGAGGGGGAAGGGTAAGCTGGGATGAACTGAGAGAGTGGCATGGACGTATACACACTACCAAATGTAAAATAGATAGCTAGTGGGAAGCAGCCCCATAGCACAGGGAGATCAGCTCGGTGCTTTGTGTCCACCTAGAGGGGTGGGATAGGGAGGGTGGGAGGGAGACACAAGAGGGAGGAGATATGGGGATATATGTATACATATAGCTGATTCACTTTGTCATACAGCAGAAACTAACACACCATTGTAAAGCAATTATACTCCAATAGAGATGTTAAAAAAATAAAATTAAATAAATCTAGGTCGATTTCCTGAATATTAAAACAGAAAAGTGGAGTAAGATAAAACTTAAGGTCCTTTCTAACTTTTAAAGTCTATACTCTCACCAAAATAAATAGATAGATAGATAGACAGATAAAAGATAATGTCTATACTCACAATCCTTGCCAATATTGAAGATGTGCTTTGTAAATTTTACAGGCAATTCGTAAGAGAAATTGTAAACATATATTTCCTATCCTTTCCATCATAGTGTTTCCTCTTGCATCATCCTAGCTCAAAGCCCCTTCCCCCGCACAGATTTTTACAACAGTCCTCAATCTCTCTTAATCCATTGTACTGACCACACTGCTGTTAGATAATTCTCCAAGTATCATTTCCTTCAGTGGCTCTTAACCTAGCATTCAATGCATTCCACAGTCTTATCCCAAGTTATCTTTCTAACCTTTTCTAGCCCTTCCTTATATTAACTTACCCTTCAGCAAACCTGTCAAGTACCTTCTTCTACAATATATTATACATATCATTTGTTTATGTCATTCCCCTTACTTGAAATACTCTCTGCCACACTCCCCACTTGTGTTCCATTCTTCAAGTATTATTATAAGTTTCACCTCCGCAACAAAGCCTTTTCTGACAAGCTTCTTTAAACTTCTGGAGCTCTTAGCCTGTAATATATCTTTGGCATTTAGCATATGCTACCTTCCACTGGGCAGATTTAATACAGGACAGATCTGTAGGGGCACGTCTGCCTTATTTTCTCCAGGTAAGGCCTTCAGCTTCAATATGGGGTGAATTTGTAACACAAAGCATCTAAAGGGACCATACTTAAACTACAATTTTTTAAAAAAATCAACTAAAGTAACAGTTTATGTGTAATTATTAGATTTTGCAACAAACCCATCCTACTCTTGCCAACTGTATTTTTACAGCTGTTTTCCAAAATTTAAGATAATTCTTTAGGTTTGGGTTAGTACTTCCTGTTTAATACTTCCCTTTTAAAAAAGGGAGGGGGGACAAGATTTCAAAGCAAGTCCTCAAACTTTTTTTTTTTTTTTTTTTTTTTTTTTTTTATGGTACGCGGGCCTCTCACTGTTGTGGCCTCTCCCGTTGCGGGTCACAGGCTCCGGACGCGCAGGCTCAGCGGCCATGGCTCACGGGCCTAGCCGCCCCGCAGCATGTGGGATCTTCCCGGACCGGGGCACGAGCTCGTGTCCCCTGCATTGGCAAGCGGACTCTCAACCACTGCGCCACCAGGGAAGCCCCCTCAAACTTTTAATTACAAAACTTCAATGAGACAAAAAAAAATTTCCAAAAAACAAAACTAAGAACAAAGTTTTTGAACAATAATAGAACCTCTCTTATGGTATAGGCATCATAGCAAAATCAAACTTGAGAAGGGAAAGAGAGAGACATTTTGTCTGGTCAGACCTTTTAAACAAAATGGTACATGCTTTTCTCCACTAGCCATGAAAAAAACACTTTTTATACAAACCACATGTGATCTGACAAGTACTACCATCCTTTTCTCTGCTTTAAATCCAGAAACATTTTACTTCAACTACAAAGTTTCTGGTCTTGCTTAATAAAGAACACTTAATCTGGTCTTTACCCTTCTGATAATAATACTGAGAAAATGCAGATGTAAGTCCAAATTTGCCACTTTCACTTCTATACAAAAAAAGGCCTCCTGAAGAGCCAAGAGACACTCCCCTAACAAGCCCCGTGATGAAGTGTTAGTAAACATTAGAAAATTGATCGCAGGCATGAAATATTAAGTTAAAACAAAGAAAATGTTTTCAACATGTCTCCTTCAGCTGAAGTAAATGTATTTTAACCAATATGCTAGAGGTTTTCATTAATTCAAAATAGTCTGAAAATAAAACTGCAGTGAAAAAAAATCTCTTAACTATTTTGGCACATAACGAGTTACACTTATTTCACAGGACAGAGAAAAAAGGGGTGGAAAAAAATCCATGTGTTCAGCAAATGTATCTGTTAAAGAATTGTCAAAAGCTAACTTGATTCTCCTTTCAGCAAACAGAGATCATCCAAACAGGCCTGCAGTACTCACATGCAGAGCAGAGGGGTCTGGCAGGAACTCAGCATCTTCTCCAAAGATAAAGTCGGGAGGCAGCTCTGGGTACTGGGCATTGAAAATGATATCCCCTGAAATAAAAGAAAATGTCAGGCTCTTCTTATTTCCTTGCAAATGTATGAACGATCTGGGGAGTGCATCAGAAAAACTTCTAAAAGAAGTTTATATTAGTTTAACAAAAATACTGAAAAGCACTTTCAGAAACAAAAGAACTGATATCTTCTTTTAAATCAACATTCACAGCATGCAATCAGAAAGTGTTACCTCCTAATACACTATAAATACCCATGTAGAAAAGTAGAAGCAACGACATCCAGAGTACATGCAGATTTTATTAATAGGAAACGTTACTGTCCAGTCACTGCCCGCTAATTAATAAGCCTTTATCAAGGACTGATTTTCTAAAGATAAAGTCCTTGCCTTGAAGAAATTAAACACACAAACCTTTGGTATAATGGAAAGAACATTTGGCTTGGAGTCCAAAAAGTCAGATTTAAAACCACAGGATCTCCTAATTATTTATTAGTTCAAGTCATCTTGGGCAAGTTTTAACTTCTTTGGAGTTCAGTTTCCTCATCAGTAAAAAGAGGATATAATAGTTCTGACATCACGGATTTGTTGTGAGGGTAAAAAGAGATAGCATGTCTCGCTAGGTGTCTGGCATACGGTAAGCACTCAACAAGTCATACAGGAGTACTACTATTGTTAGTAATAGTGTTATTACTATCGAAAGTATTACATTGAAGCATAAGATAAATTACAAAAGCTCCTTGACAAATTTGTACTATAAGTTCTTCTACCTCTCTGTTCCTCTCCTTTCTCCTTCTTTAGCTTCCTTTTCTTCCCCTCTGCTCACGCCAAGAATCAGCCCTCATCATTCCACTTACACCAACGAGCAGATTAGTATACCCACAATCTAACACACACACTGGGTTGTAGTGTATAAGAGTGTGTATACTTGTATACATGCACACAACCTCTGTACCCATACACACACATAGTGTTGGATCAGTCCAGTCATTTTTACTGCTCAAACAATAATATCTTCATAGTGACATCTAAATTCAAACATTCAGAATTCAGTTTTCATTTGAGCCTTTCTAACCCTGTGTACTGTGTATTTCAACTTCAAACTCAACAAGTCTAAAAACATGCTCGTGACTATCCCTTTTCTCACTCCTTTCTTCCCCTAACTGACTTCCCCATTTCTAGGGATGGCACTGCTACTCCTTAATCACCCATGCTGAAACTTTAATGTCTTCTTTGAACTGACCCACACCCTTTATACTCTTAGAAAACAAGTTATCTCAATTTTTTCCCCAAAATGTTTCTCATATGCATATTTCCTACTGCTAACAGCTCAACCCAGGCCCAGATGACTTAGTCCATACAGTTATGCATCCAAGGAACAAAAATTTGAACTCTCCTCTAGGCACTATGCTGGGCATGAAAGATCAAACAAAAAACTCTGTTTTTAAGGACTCAACAGACTAGAAGAATTATTACCATACCCTCTTAAATGGTCTCCCAATACATCCAGCCCATACTACATACTATCATAAAGTAAATCTTAAAGTACTGCTTTGCCCCAAAACACCCTAGCTCAAAAACTTTCAATGGTTCTCTAATGTCAAATGGAGTAACAGCAAACTTCTCAAACTGGCATTTAAGGCCCCCAAAATACAATGTTCCTTATTTATCCACCCTTCTCCCTATCTACAAGCCGATACCAATATTCTATTCCCATCAACATGATCCACTCGCTAACCTCCAAACTATGACACCTAGTTGAAATGCTCTTTCCCCTTTCTCAGTTCTTACTCATCCTTTATGAGCCCTCTTAATTACCTTCTCTTGCATGAAGCCTTCCCTAATAAATCCAGTACACAATGATCATTGTTACTTCTGAAATTCAACAGTACTGACTGGTTATGCCATTCAGTGAGTATTTAACTGTAGACTTACATTGGTTTTGTAGCTCCATTAATTTTAAAAATCCATAATAAACACATGGTACATGTGAGGCACTATGATACATGCTATGTCAATACAAAGACGGTTATCCTCAAGGAGCTTACATTTAGTGAGGGGGACAGAACATATACACTGCAGCACAAATACACAGCAGTACAAAGTAAGTACATATACTTGATCTTCCTAAATATATTGTAAGCATTCAGAGAATAAATATGCTCTTATTCTTATTTCATGTCTTCTCCAACAGGGCAAAGTACAATAGATACAGAATATATTCAAGAAATGTTCAATATATGAAAGAAGTTCTGTTCTCTGAATTGGTAAAGAATAGGGCTTCCCTGCTGGTGCAGTGGTTAAGAATCTGCTTGCCAATGCAGGGGACACGGGTTCAAGCCCTGGTCCAGGAAGATCCCACATGCTGCAGAGCAACTAAGCCCGTACGCCATAACTACTGAGCCTGCATTCTAGAGCCCGCGAGCCACAACTACTGAGCCTGTGTGCCACAACTACTGAAGCCCATGAGCCTACAGCCCATGCTCCATAACAAGAGAAGCCACCGCAATGAGAAGCCCGCGCACCGCAATGAAGAGTAGCCCCCGTTCACCACAAATAGAGAAAACCCGCGCGCAGCAACAAACCCCCAACGCAGCCAAAAATAAATAAATAAATTTATTTCTAAAAAAAAGAATAAAGTATGGAAGAGTTACTTCCACCACTTTCTGTAGGGAATAAATCTAAACAAGAAAATACACTCTTCAGAAGTTGGGTGTGGAATTAAATGATCAAAAGTAGTACAATCACTACCTCTCCTTCACCCTACCACAATCATTACCCCTGGTTTTTAACTATATCTATTACAAATTATAAACCTCCTTCAAGTGTTCTAACTATAAAGCATTACCCCAAGCCAAGACTAAGAGGCAAAGGCAATATAAATGTACTGATTACTCATTCTTACTCAACTATACCCATAGGTTAATAGAACAGAGGCATTAAAGTTTTGGAAAAAGCCAAGCTAGAAGCTATTGTGCCTTGATGTTCAAAAAATAAATAGCATGCTAAATTCCAATAGAAGAAATTTTATTACTTTTGTTACTACAGGAGGACACAAAGCTGGATTTTCAAGTTCTCAAAGGAGCACTGTCAGTAATACGTATTTCCAAACCACTAAACATTAGAAATCTGATCCAAGGATATCTACTCTTGCCAATTCTATTCAACATTGTACTGGAGGTTCTAGCCAGGGCAATTAGGCAAGAAAAAGAAATGAATGGCATCTAGATTGGAAAGAAAAACTAAACTTATCTCTATCCACAGATGACATGATCTTGCATATAGAAAACCCTAAAGAATTCACACACACACACACACACACACACACACACAAAACTATAAGAACTAATAAACAAGTTTCGCAAGGTTGCAAGATACAAGATAGGTGTATAAAATCAACTGCTTTTCTATACACTACTAACAAACAATCCTAACATAAAGTTAAGAATATAATTCCATTTACAACATCAAAAAGAATGAAATACTTAGGAATAAACTTAACGAAAGAAGTGTTAAGACTTGTACTCTAAAAACTACAAAACATTGTTGAAAGACTTTAAAGAAAGCCTACATATATGGAAGATGAACAACTCATGCTCATGGATCAGGAGACTTAACATTGTTAAGATGGCAATACTACCTAAATTAATCTACAGATTTCATGCAATCCTGCTGGCTTTTTTTTTTTTTTGCAGAAATTGACAAACCACTCCTAAAAGTCATATGGAAATGCAAGGGATCCACCATGGCCAAAAAGTAATCCTGAAAAAGAGCAAAGTTGAAAGACTCACACTTCCCAATTTCGAAATTTATTACAAAGCCACAGTAATCAAGACAGTGTGGTAACGCCATAAGGACAGACATACAGATCAATGGAGCAGAATTCAGACTCTGGAAATAAACTTTCATATTTATAGTCAACTGATTTTTGCCAAGGGTGCCAAGACAATTCAGTGGGGCAAAAAGAGTTTTACATCATTTGACACCCATAAGGATGACTATTAAAGAAAAAAGAGAGAGAGAATATAACAAGTGTTGGCGAGGTTGTGGAGAAACTGGAACCCCTGTGCACCACTGGTGGGAATGTAAAATGATGCAGCTGCTATGGAAAACAATATGGCAGTACCTCAAACATTTAAAAATACAATTACCATATGACCCAGCAATTCTACTCTGGGTATATATTCAAAAGAAGTGAAATCAGTGTTAGTGTCTCAAAGAAATATTTTTATACTCAGGTTCACAGCAACATTATTCACGATAGACTAATGAAAACAACACAAGTGTCCATCGACAGATGAACAGATAAACAAAATGCAGTGTACAAATACAACGGAATATTAATCAGCTTTAAAAAAGGACATTCTGGGACTTCCCTGGCAGACCAGTGGTTAAGACTTCGCCTTCCAATGCAGGGGGTGCAGGTTAAATTCCTGGTCGGGGAGCTAAGATCCCACATGCCTTGAGGCCAAAAAACCAAAACATAAAACAGAAGCAATATTGTAACAAATTCAACAAAGACTTTAAAAATGGTCCACACACGCGCGCGCACACACACACACAAAGACATTTTGACACATGGTATAATATGGATGAACCTTGAGGACGTTATGGAAAGTGAAATAAGCCAGTCATAAAAAACACAAATACCGTACAAGTTCACTTATATGAGGTACTCAGAGTAGTCAAATTCATAGAGGCAGAAAGGAGAATGGTGGTTAGCAGGAGCTGGGAGAAGGGGAGAATGGGAAGTTGCTGTTTAAAGGGTATAGAGTTTCAGTTTTGTAAGATGAAAAGAGTTAGGGAGATTGCACAACAACGTGAATGTACTTAACACTACTGAGATGTTTGTTATATATATTTTACACAATTTTTAAAAAAATTTTAAATAAAAGAGTCTGTTTTAGACTGAATGTTTGTGCCCCTTTAAAATTCATATGTTGAAACCTAATCCCCAGTATGACAGTACTTGTAGGTGGGCCTTTGTGGGTGATTAAGTCATAAGGGCAGAGCCTTCATGAATGGGATTAGTGCCCTTATAAAAGAGACCCAAGAGGAGGCCCCTCCCGCTTCTGCCATGTGAGGTTATAACAAAAAGACAGACTGTTTATGAACCAGGAAGAAGACCCTTACCACTGACTCTGCCAGCACCTTCATCTCAGACTTCCCAGCCTCCAGAACTGTGAGAAATAAACATCTGTTGTTTAAGCCACCCAGTGTGTGGTAATCTGTTATAGCAGCCTGAACAGACTAAGACAGAGTCTTTTCAATAAATGGTGTTGGTAGAACTGGATAGCCACATGCAAAAGAATGAACTTGAGTCCCAACTCATACCATATACAAAAATTAACTCAAAATGGATCTAAGACCTAAGTGTATGAGCAGAAACTATAAAAATCTTCAAAGAAAACATACGAGTAAATCTTCATAACTAGGCAATGTTTTCTTAGATGATAAATCAAAAGTACAAGCAACAAAAGTAGGTTAACTGGACTTCATAAAAATTTAAAACTTTTGTCCTTCAAAGAACAATATCTAGAAAGTGAAAAGACAACCCACAGAATGGGAAAAAGTTTGGATTTAGGATTTGGCAAATCACACATCTGATAAAGGACTCGTACCCAGAATATAAAGAACCCTTTTACTTCAACAATAAAAGGCAAACAACCCAATTTAAAAATGAGCAAAGGATTTGAATAGACATTTCTCCAAAGAAGATACAGAAATGGTCAATAAACGTATGAAAAGATGCTCAACATCATTTGTCATTAAGGAAATGAAAATCAAAACCACAAAAAGATACCACTTCAGACCCACTATGATGGCTACAATCAAAAAGACAAATAATTGGGCTTCCCTGGTGGCGCAGTGGTTGAGAGTCCACCTGCCGATGCAGGGGACACGGGTTCGTGCCCCGGTCCGGGAAGATCCCACATGCTGCGGAGTGGCTGGGCCCGTGAGCCATGGCCGCTGAGCCTGCACGTCCGGAGCCTGTGCTCCGCAACGGGAGAGGCCACAACAGTGAGAGGCCCGCGTACCGCAAAAAAAAAAAAAAAAAAAAAGACAAATAATGACAAGTGTTGGTGAGACTGTGGAGAAACTGGAACCCTCACACAGTGCTGGTGAGAATATAAAACAGTGCCATCACTTTGGAAAATAGTTTGGCAATCCTCAGAATGCTAAACATAGAGTTACTTCAGGACCCACCAATTCCATTCCTAGTTATATATCCAAGAAAAATGGAAACGTATGTCCACACAAAGACTTGCACATGAATGTTTGTAGCAGCATTATTCACAATAGCCAAAAAGAAACAACTCAGTGTTCATCAACTGATAAATGGATAAATAAAATGTGGTATATACATATAATAGAATATTATTCAACTATTAAAAAAAAAAAGAAGGGGCTTCCCTGGTGGAGCAGTGGTTGAGAGTCCGCCTGCCGATGCAGGGGACACAGGTTCGTGCCCCAGTCCGGGAAGATCCCACATGCCGTGGAGCGGCTAGGCCCGGGAGCCATGGCCGCTGAGCCTGCGCGTCCGGAGCCTGTGCTCCACAACAGGAGAGGCCACAACAGTGAGAGGCCCGCGTACCGCAAAAAAAAAAAAAAAAAAAGAAGAAGAAGTACTGATATATGCTACAATGTGGATAAACCTTGAAAACTTTATGCTAAGTGAAAGCAGCTGGACACAAAAGGCCACATATTGTATGACTGTTGTGTAATTCCACTTCTATGAAATGTCCAGAATATGTAAACCCATAGCAACAGAAAGTAGATTAATGGTTGCCAGGGGCCTGGAAAGGGGGGAGTGGGGAGTTATTGTTAACAAGCACAAAGTTTCTTTTTGTGGAGATGAAAATGTTCTGGAATTTGTGTTGATGGTTGCACAACTTCATGAATGTATTAAAAACCACTAAATTGTACATTTCGAAGAGTGAATTGCATGGTATGTGAGTTATATCTCAATAAAGGCATTGTTTTTTTAATGTGATGCAAAAGTTCATCCCATTTTAATCCAAACTTAAACACAAATAAATTAGAAAGTGTTTACTCGATGGTTATGAGTAAATTATTTTTTATAAATAAAATCATCTTGAAAATGCAATTGGAGAGTTCTCCATTTAAAGAAACTCTGCAATGAGTCCTTTTTAAAAGCAAAGAATGTTTTTATAAGATGAATACTTACAAAGACCTTTATTTTTCAAGAAGTTCCCCAAATGGGTCCTTTTAAAGGAGAGTACTGGGGAGTGTTAATTTTTTTTTAATTTTCATTGATTTAAAACAATTTTTTAAAGCTGCCAAAATTATTTAAATATGCAATAAATTTTTAAAGGAAACAATGTATACCAATTATTACACCCTCAACTGAAAGGATCCTTTTAGAGAGAAAGAAAAGAGAGAGATTACCATATTACACATAGTAAAAATATTATACAAATAATTTTCAAAACAAAGAAACAAATATCTTTCAGAATTTCACACTCTTACATTTCAGAATTTCTCAAAATATTACTTTCAACCTCAAAGAACTCCTAAAACACTCTACCTTAATACTCTATAGCCTCCTGGGAATAAAATGCAGCAATGTTTTCTTGCTAGGGAGAATGGTCAGTAAATCAGACAAGAACATTTATTAAAAACCCACCATGCACAGATGCACATATGAGACACCTGGGGAGTTACCTAGGAAGTAGAAAACATAGTCCCTGACCTCAAGGCAGAGATGGTGGAAAAAGACCGACACAAATCATGGAGAAGAGCAATAACATCGCATTTCCTTTATTTCACCCTGGAGAAGATGATACAAACACAGAGTACAGATCACTAGGATACTGCTTACTCCAACTTTTCATAAAAAGGAAGAGCAGGCAAGAGAACAAAGAAATAAAAATAGGATCAGAGGTGATATAAGGTGAGGTTAAGAAAGAAACAAAGAAAAGAAAGTAAAAAAACAAAACACACCTAGAATGGCTAGAAGTATAACAAACACCTAACAACTAAATGGCGGTTTCAAGTGTTATTTTTCATGATTCCCTGAAAATTGACAGACGACCACTGTAGGACCAATGGGGCAGGAAAACTTCTCTTTGAAAACACACATCTACAATTCTTCATAGAAATCACAGTCGGTGCTAGAAAAGTTTTTATTTACATGCTGTGCCTTGGCAGCCGACACTCTTCAGAGCATATCAACACCATCTCAGGAAGGCCCAATCACCAGATCCACAGAGCGGGCCACATGTCCTGTTCCCCGGTTACAGAAGGAACACAGCTTGTCCACAAGCTCCTTTCCTTATTCTTATAGTATAGTGCTCTTTTGTCTATCTTAAGCTTAAATAACTGCCAGGAAAACAGAGTTTCAAAGGAGCAATTCAAATGGTATATAACTGGTACTTTGCCAATGATGGAAGAATTATTCCTATCAGTGGCTACATAAAATGATTATTTACTGAAACTCCCAATTATGGGAAGTAAGGGTCAGACAAGAGTCTTGTGGAAATGCTAGGCTGAAGGAGATTTTCAACAGAAAGGCAGGTTTAAGCAACAGTTTTACAAAAGATTTTGAAAAGGTTAACTTATTTCCAAAAGTTAGTTCTAACTCTTGACAGTGTTTCCTTACACTGAAATGCAACCTATCTTTCTCTGAAAATTTCATCTACTGGTTCTTAGGAATTTATGGAACAAGTGTAGTTTCACTTTAATATCAGAGCCCTTCAATTCTTTGCAGGCAGTTCTTGTGACCTCTCTTTCAACCCCACCATGAGTCACCTCTTGACCAGGTTAAATATCCCAGTTTCTTTCACTATTCCTCTTATGACTTGGTCTCCATTTCCTTTATCACTGTCTCCTCTCTCTTCTCTGCATGTGTACCAGTTTGTCAACAGTCCTCTTAGAGGGTAATACCCAGAACCAAACACAAGATTCCAGGTGTGCTCTAAGGAACACAGAATCGAGTAAAAAAAAAAAAAATCCATGCCTTCATTTTAGATACTAAACTTCTATTAATAAATACCACTGCAAACTGAAGTAGCTTTTTTGGCAGCCATATCAATGTTAACTCATATTATGCGTCCTATCAACTAAAAGCCCCAAAATTTTACATATACACTAATGCTAAGCCATATAACCCTCATTCTTAACTTGGATACCTGAATTTCGGAAGCCATTTCAGGAGTTTAAATTTATCCCTATTACATCTCAATCTTGTTAGATTCACCTCTCTATTTACAACCCATCAGAATATTCTTAGGTTCTATTCCAGTTTAGGGTTGGCACCCTCACTTTGAAGTTATACACAGACTGGCTAACCGTGCTTCTGGGAAACTCCCTCTCTGGCAGCCACAGTTCAATTATCAGTACCTCTTGGGTGCAATCATTCAAACAATAATATTTACCCCCAAATATTACAAACCTGCAGCACTGGAGCCAACAGGCTGTTGGCTGGGACTGACGGCAGCCTCTGGGAGGGCTCGCGCCAATGAGTCCTCCCCAGAACTGCCGCTGCCATTTTCTTTGTCCCCGCGGTGAGCCACAGCCGCCTCCCCACCTCTGCAGGAGACCTCCAGTACTAGCAGGATTGTGGTTATGGAGAAGGTGGAGATGCATACTGCACAGCCTGCCCTCCCCTCAGATACAAAAGCAGCTGGGGCCATCACAGATGTCAGACTTGCATCACCTGTGCCGTCATCAATCGTACCCAGAAGGCTAACTGTACAGCTACCTCTAATGCCGTCTGTGGGGACTGTCTGCCCAGGTTCTACCAAAAGACACGTACTGGAGGCCTGCAGGATCAAGAGTGTATCCCATGCACGAAGCAGACGCCCACCTCTGAGGTTCAGTGTGTGTACCCAGTTCCCTTCTCCCCTTTCTTCCCCAATCCATTGGGTGACAGCAAGACAGGGTAGTAAAAACTTCCCCTACCCGCTCATACTCCTTCCTATAGGGTAGACTGGCAAGGGAATGGGTTAGATTTGAGTAACAGTTTCACAGTATATTATCTGTGTAACCTTCTATAAATCATTGAAACTCATTGAACCTCATTTCCCTCATCTGAAAAAAATGTAAGTCATGAAAATCATTGTTCTTCATACGTTATGGGATGCTGTCTAGTTCTAATGAAATAATAAATTCGAAAGCACTTTGTAACTTACAACATTTGTACACTTGTGGATTATTTATTTGAAGTTTACAGGAGTCCCTAATGCTTAGGACTAGTAAAAGGCTGAATGAAGTACTAGGATCTAGTCTATGCCCATATCACTATTCATTTATCTATCATTTTTGTCTATCTACCATCTATGTCTACTATTTTTTTAATTGATTGATATCTTTTTAAAACATGAAGTATTTCAAATATGTAGAAATATTTTAAATGCAGAAAAAAATATTCAGTTACACAGCATCAATAATTAATAAATCTTAAAATTTTGCAAAAAAAAACCCCTACAAACCTGAACATCCATCACAAGGATATGATGAAGAAACTTATCAAATGCCTCAAACATACACTGTTTTCCCCACAAATTCAGAGATACCGCCAATGATTCCACTGTACAGCACATTTTTTTGCCTTAAGAGGTAAAATTTGTTTTCCTATATTAAGAAAGAGACTATAAAGAGTTATATCTGAAAGTTGTTATAATTTGCATGAAACAGGCCCTCAAAAATTATCTGTAGAGGAAAGAATGAAAGTGGGGGTAGATTAAACTGAGATCATTTAAATTTCCCTCCTTTCCTTATGAGACTTCCTTCTGTCAGATTCCTGTCTCTAGACTGAGACCACATGTACTCCTTATTTGCATTTCCAGTACCTAAGCTGCACTGTGCAACAGAAATATAATACAAGCCATATACATAATTTAAAAATTATTAGTAGCAACTTGAAAAGAGTAAAAAGAAAAGGATGAAATTACATTTTTAACTATTTTTTTAAATTTTATATACAGTAAAATGTACTTTTTGTGTAGTTAAATGAGTTTTATCATATGTGTAGTTTCACATGCATAGATTTGTATAAATGCTACCAAAATTAGGATACAGAACAATTCTATCACCCTCCAAAATCTCTTCATGCTATGCCTTTGTCGTTGAACTTTCCCACCATCCCTCATCCCTGGCAACCTCTGATCTGTTCTCTGTCCCTTCAGTTTCACATTTTCCAGAATGTCATATTTAGAATCATATAGTAAGGTATTTAAAATCCAGCCAAGTGTATTGATACATTTAAATGCATGTATGAATAGTCTGTTCCTTTCCTTGGCTGACTAGTGTTTCATCGTATGGATGTACCACAGTTTGTTTATCCATTTACCCAATGAAGGACATTTGGGTTACTTCCAGTCTTATAATGCAGCTACGAACATACATGTACAGGTTTTTGTATGAATACAAAATTTCCATCTCTAGAAAAATGATTATCATTTCTAGTAAATGCTTAGGAGTGGAACTGCTAGGTCATATGAAAAAGTGTATCTTTAACCTTAAAACAAATTGCCAAAGTCTTTTCCAGAATGGCTGTTTCACTTAATAGTCACACAAACAATGCATGAGAGTTCCAACTGATACACATTCTCACCAACTGACTGGTCAGTTTGTTGTTCTCATTGTCCTTGTTGTTTTTAGTCCTTCTAACAGGTGTGTCATGGCATCTCATTATGGTTTTAATTTACATTTACCTAATGACTAAGTAAGTTGAGCATCTTTTTACATGCTTATTTGCTATCTGTATATCTTTTTTGGTAGACTGTTCAAATCTATTGCTCATTGCTTATTATTCAGTTGTTTGTTTTCTTATTATTGACTTTTGAGAGCTCTTTATATGTTCTTGAAATTTGTCCTCTGTTAGATATGTGATTTACAAATATTTTCTCTCACTGTGTCTTATCTTTTCACTCTCTTAACAGCATCTTCAGCAGAACAAAGGTTTTAATTTTGGTGAAATCCAATTCATCAACTTTTTTCTTTTACAGACTGTGTTTTTGATGCTGTATCTAAGAATTCATTGCCTAACTCAAGTTACAAAGACTTCCTACCTATATTTTATTCTCAGAGTTTTATAGTTTGAAATTTTACATTTCAGAACGTGATTCATTACTTTTTGTACATGGTTTAAGATACAGATGGAGGTTATTTACTTTCCCTTGGCATAGAGATGCCCAATCACTCTAGCACCATTTGTTAAGAAGACTATCCCTTTTTTCCACTGAAGTGTTTTTTTCATAATTGTGAAAAATAAACTGACCATATTTATGTGGTTCCATTATTGTACTTTGTATTTTATTTTATTGATTCATGTCTATTCTTTTGTCAATACGGCACCACCCTGATGATAAGTCTTAAAATTTAGTAGTCTGATTCCTCCAACTTTGTTCCTCTTTCCAAAATTATTTTACTATTCTAATTCCTTTGCCTTTCCAAATAAATTTTAAAATCACTTTACCAATATCTACAAAATCCTGCTGGGATTTTGATGGGAATGACACTAAAACTATAGATTAATTTACGGAAAAATGACTTAACTATATTGAGTCTTCCAATCCATCAATATGATACGTCTTTCCATTTATTGAGGTCTTTGATTCCTTTTTTTTGGCCATGCCACGTGGCATGCAGGGTCTTAGTTCCCCAACCAGGGATGGAATCCGTGCCCTCTGCAGTGGAAGCATGGAGTCTTAACCACAGCACCGCCAGGGAAGTCCGAAGGTCTTTGATTCCTTCCATCTGCATATAGATCCTGAACATATCTTATTAAATTTATAACTATTTCTTTTTTCTTTCCATTTTATTTACTGTATTTTATTTTGAGAGAGAGTAGCTATTATAACAACACTGTTTTTAAATTTTCTGTTTCCAATTGTTCTTCCTAGCGTAAAAAAATATGATTGATTTTCCTGTGTTGACCTTGTATCCTACAACCACGGAAAACTCACTTATTAGTTCTAGGAGTTTTCTAGAAATTCCTTGGGATTTTCTACATAAACAATCATGTCATATCAAAGGGTTGAGATTCTTCTACTCCGTAACAGTTTCCTGTGTCACTTCCCACTAGAACACAAACAGAGGCAAACAGAGGCAGTGTTATCTCTTCCTTTCCAATCTGCATGCCTTTTATTTCTTTTACTTGCCTTACTACTCTGTCTACAATTTCTAGTATAAAGTTATACAGGAGTGGTGAAAGTGAACATCCTTGCCTTGTTCTCAATTTTAGGAGGAAAGCATTTAGTTTTTTTTACCATGTATGATGTTAGTTTTAGGTTTTGTGTAGATGTCTTTTCAGGTTCAGGTTGGGGAAATTCCCTTCTATTCCTATTCTGCTAAAAGTATTTGTTATGAACAGATTTTGTTTTTTCTGCATCTATTGATATGATCATACAGTTTACCTTGTACTAGTCTGTAAATAATGAGAATAACATTGATTGATTTTCAAATGTTGAACACGTTATTTATTCCTACGATAAAGCCCACCTGGTCATAATACATTTTTTTGTTCTGCTAGATTCAATCTGCTGATATTTTTTGTTTTTGTTTTTTTGCGGTACGCGGGCCTCTCACTGCTGTGGCCTCTCCCGCTGCGGAGCACAGGCTCCGGACGCACAGGCCCAGCGGCCATGGCTCACGGGCCCAGCCTCTCCGCGGCATGTGGGATCTTCCCAGACCGGGGCGTGAACCTGTGTCCCCTGCATCGGCAGGCAGACTCTCAACCACTGCGCCACCAGGGAAGCCCTGCTGATATTTTTTGAAGAGTTGCTTCTCTCTTCAAATGATGGATACTGGTATAAGCTTTGTTTTGTTTTTCTTGTATTTCTTTGACTGGTTTTTATACCCGGAGAATGTGGCCTTATGAAATGAGTTGGTAAATTTTGTGTCCACTTCAATTTCTGGAAGAGACTGTGTAGAACTGATGCTATTTCTTCCTTAAATGTTTAGTAGAATTCACCTGAGATGGTCTGGACCTGGAGTTTTATTTTTGAAAGACTGCCTTTTTTAAGCTATGAATTCAATTGTTTTAACAGATATGATATTATTCAGAGTATCTATTTCTTCTTGAGTGAGTTTTGATAATTTATGTCTTTCAAGGAGTTTGTTCATTTAAGTTGTCAAGTAAGTTATGAAGTTAGGTTCAGACTGAAAGTGCTAAACTATGTTCTATGGACTTGGTTCACATGGCAGTAGAGTTTTCAAAGCCTTTTAATGCTATCCTAGTTTTCCCCAAGGGTATGCTACCCAGAGACCAGTCAGGGACCTGGGCAAGAGTCTACACCACAGTTTAATTCTCAAAGCCTTTGCTATATTGATTCTGTCCAGTTCCATACATATGCAGCTCGAAAATAAGCCTGCAATTCCATACACAAATTAAAGGATACTTTTCTCCAGCTCCTTCCTCTCCATGATTTCCCTCTATACTCTCTGACTCCCAGGGGTGACTTTTCCTGGTGTTCCGGCTAGAAAGCAGGAGTTTTAGCCTTCCCAAGTTCTCGTGTGTTTCCCATGACTGTGTCCCCCTAAAGTTGAAGCAGCAAAAGAAAAGAGTTAGAGAGGCTGCTGCAGGAGTCCAGTTTCACCACTGGAGCTTACCTGAGTTAAGGCCAGGAGAGTTTAAAAAGCTCCATCTTAAAGCCCCCCCACCCCACCCTTTTGATCTTCTAACCCGAGAGAAAGGGTTTTCCTTGAAGCTTCTTCTGTCCATGTCCATTGCATAGTTCCAGGATCCAGGGTACTCCAGGGTCTAAACCAGGAGATGGGAAAGGAAAAATTGGCGGGGGGGGGGGGGGGGAGGACAGGAAACTAACCTTTAACCTCTATATGGGCCGTTCTTTGAGCTTTGATCTCTCCTCTTGGTATGTCTGCTATTATTTATTTTTCTGAGTCCTCAGGTAGTTGCTGTTTATATTCTTTAGGTATTCTAGGGTTTTTAATTGTAACCACTGAGAGAGATAGGGTGGAGAATATTCCTTCTTATCTAGAACTGATAATTAATCGCAATAAATAAATATTTAATAAATAATCATAAAACAATTAACTAAAATTAATTAATCTTAATTATTTATTTAGCCAATAGATACAAAACAGTATCATTTCAACACACAATGAATATAAAGGTAATTAATGAGCTATTTTACATTATTTTTAGTACTAAGATTTCAGGATCTGTTGTGTCATATTTACAGCGCATCTCAAATTCAGATTACCCATATTTTAAATACTCCATTGCCACTTGTCGCTAGCAGTGACCACGCTGGGCAGCACAGAGCTAGAGGAACAAATAAAAGGAAAGAAGAGAACAAAGGGAATGAAGGGAAAGTAAGAAGGTCACCCAACCTTCCATGACCACTTCCAGGTAAAATGCGCTATTTCGTAGGCAGCAGATTCTGTTGCTGGGCAGTCATCAGTCGATGGATAAAGTACTATCTTGTACAGGAAAAATATATATGCCTACAGATCACTTTTACCTATTCATGGAAGTCCTACCCTAAGCATTATTCTACATGGCAGTACCTAAATCATCTGCAAATGACTTCTTCTTTTAGTCTTCTTTTCTCCAGATAAAACATGTCAGTTGTTTCAGTGGTTTATAAAAAGAGACAGTTGTCAGGAAATTAAGCTACATAATTCTTAGGTATGTCAAAGGGAATTTGCTATGTTGCTGATTCTTAGAAACTTAGGCTAATTAGGAAAGGGGTATAATGTCCCATCTTCAGATGCTATGCTTTAAATGAACCTTTAACCTTGAATTTTTGTATCCTTATTTCAGCACATAAAATAACAATATTTTAAGTCAAATGCTATGAATTAGCATTACTTTATTGAGTAATAAATATTCTATTGTAGACAATTTTAATCTTAATAATTTTCTGATGCATATTCACAAAATGTTTCATTAATACAATTTGTTACCAACTTTTTTTTAATGACTAAAATGCATCTGAAACCATAAAAAGAAAGTAAGCTTCCTCAACCTTTCTATGATTGTTTTTTGTAGTTTTAAAAAGTAGTTAGGTATCAAATATAATTTTTAAACAAATCAGTAATAATGACTGTCATGACATAGTGAAACTGATGTTAATTAATTAATTTAGGTATACAGCCTCTACACTACTATGTACTTACATTTCATTTTCTGTGAACTAAATATCACGGTGAGATGGATAAAAAAGTTGATTTAAATGTACAGAGTAAGTAACTTTGCATTTACAGAGAAGAGACATTGTCATTTGGAGGATACTATGGAAAAAATCATAGTATTGTAGGTGAAGCAATACACACACACACAAAAAAGGTAACTGATTATTCTATACTTGAAGAAGCTTAAGAAAAAAGAGTATGTAACTGTAAAGATTCAGGTTGAATTGGCAGGATAAAAGAAGGCTTTCTTTTCTCATTTTTAGAGAGATAACCTTTACTTGTTAATTCACCCAATACCTCAAAAAATATGGAGCATATACAATACTCTACGTCATGTCAGTAACAGAATAAGAATTAAGAGATTCTACTCCAATTAAGCTTGCAATCTAGGAGGTATGATCTTAGAGGTAAGACATTTATGAAAATAACTATAAACACTAATAAATTATTGATTCAGAATAGCATCAACCAATGGATACTAAAACCATTGGACAAAAACTTGTTGGGGAACAGGATAGTCTCAAATATCAACCCACAGATAACTAATAAATTACAATATAAAAAAAGGTATCTTTATAATGGAGAAATCTGGCAGATACTACCTTAATTTAACCATGTGGTCAAACTTAGCAACACCAACAATGGAACAAACGGGCATCATGGACCTTATGATGACTGCACTGAGAACGATATAACACCACCTGTTTAGAAAGCTTGACAAACATGTTTAAGCTAAATGCAATCATGAAGAGATAATCAGACAAACCAAACTGTTGTCTACAAAACAACAGGCCTGGAGTCTTCAGAACCATAGATATCATGAGTGAAGGAAAAAAAAAAATGGTAAGAGAACTATTCTAGATTAAAGAAAATAAAAGAGGTATGAGCAGTAAATACAGTGATGATCCTTCCCTGGACCACAGATCAGGGGAAAAAAGCTAAAAGGACATTAATGGACAACTGGAAATATAAATATGAGCCACATATTAGATAATATTATTGTATCAATGTTAAATTTCTTGAGCATGATAACGGCATTGAGATTCTATAGAAGAAAAATGTCCTTTTAATGAGAGATATATACTGAAGTACTAGAGGTGAAGTATCAAAATGTTTGCAACTTACTTTAAAATGGCTATGCAAAAAGATTTAGATATATAGATATAAATATAATCTATATCTGCATACGTATGCACACGTGTGTGAGTAAAGAGAGAAATAAATATGATAAAATGTTAACAACTGACAAATTAGATAAAGAGTTTACAGATGTTCATCGTACAATTTTTTCAAAATTTTTATAGGATAGATGTTATTTTTAAAAATAACAATTTGAAAGAAAAAAACAGTGTAAGGTTAAAACTGATTAGTGTCACATTAAATGGACAAAATAACATGCCATGGAAATTCTGAAAATTGAGGTATTAGTAAGGAATATAAGAGATGGCTTCATCAAAGAAGTGGCACTTGAGCTGGGTGTTAGATAACAAAAACAACTCTAAAAGAAAAAAATTTACAAAATACATTAATACATTCTTTCATAAAAAGTGAAACAATACAGAACATATACAAAAAAGTTAAAGAATGAAAAGGATTTAGAAATGAAGTTATGAAGGGAACATCGTCAGCAAAAGCAGAGTTGTAGGAAACCCAAAGCATATCCAGAGAAGTGTAGCAGATGCCGCCGGTGCCCAACCCATATCCCCCTGGTCCACCCACCTCAGCACTCACTGAAGCTCTGGATTCCTGTACACCAAAGCTTCTCAACCTCAGTCCCACTGACATTTGGGGCTGGATAATTCTTTGTTGTAGGGGGCCACTCTATGAGTAGGATGTTTAGCAATATCCCTGGCCTCTACCCACTAGATGCCAGCCAGGAACACTCTCCTCCTCCCTCAGTTGTGACAACCAAAAGTATCTCCAGATATGGCCAAATGGTCTCTGGGGAGCAAAACAACTTCCCCACCCCAAACCCCACTCCCCATTTCCCTACCTCCCCTCCTTATCCTGCTACTCCCCACATACACTATAAACTGGTGGCCACCCAGCTCAAGTAATTTCACCTGTCTGCCTGAGGGCATTCTCTGGCCTAAAAGAGAGCTTGGGGGGGGGGGGACAAACAGACAAAAAGGCTACAAGGCCTGAAAGTGAATGACACTAAGACCAAAGGATGAGAATCGATGTCTAAAGAACTTCTTTGCCCTTCCTTGGGACAATATGGAGGAGTTCTACACGGTTGGAAGGCTGGAAGTAGGCTTTAACCCCCTCTACCCACAACAATAACCCACTCATTTATGCACCCTTTTTTGGCTTTTCCCTCTCCCTTGTCTCTCTTCCCCACTCCCTCACTGTGTTTCCAGAGATCACCTTCCAAATAAACTATATGTACCCAAATCCTTGTCTCAGGCTCTGCTGTTCTAGGTATCCAAACTTAAGGCAGAAAATTTGGCTGTTCAGAGAAGAAATGTACATTCCTCCTGGAGAAATGAAATGTTTAATATCTAACCATGACTAGGTGGGAGTTTCCAAAATCACACCTCTGACAGTTTTGCTCAGCACTTGGTCTGAGCCACTAAAGTTCAGCGTCATGAGACAAGGCTCTGGTCCTTCCACTTCTATTTCACAAGCAGAAAAGGAATGCAGCATGTCTGTACTCAAAAGGCAAAGAAAGGAATAAAGACTGAACAAACAAACCAAGTTACTTCAAAGAGAGGAGAATGGTTCAAACTATTAAAGCTGCCTGATCTACAAACTTAGTCAAACCAAGGGGTAACTTGAGACCTGAGAGAATCTGGCTCAGCAACTCACTAGAGACAGACACACAACTTTGCAAAGTGCAACAATTTCTTACAAGAAATTGCTTCCCGCAGTTGTTCCCTGGAGGGAGAGGAAGAGTGAAAACGCTGGCCTGAGGCCTGGAGTGAGAAAAATACAATATGAGCCTGGACTATCTGGTCATGCCAGAAGGCAAGAAAGCCATCAAAGGCTTTTGGGGTCATACTGACAAGACTCAGGAACATCACAAACAGGCTCTCACTGGCCCAAGTTGGTTCACTTCAAGCGCCAACAACAATAGTAAGTGTAATGGGCTAAAACACATCAATAACCAATTAACCATGAGTTAATCATGATACACTAAAAAAAAAATCAAGTTATCTTTGGAAGATGTGAAGGAAACTACTCATCATTTTGAAAACTGATTCATACAGGAAACATAGGAGCAAATGACATGGCTGAAATCATCAAAATTCAGACGGGGGAAAACTCTATAGGACAGGGCTTCCCTGGTGGCGCAGTGGTTGAGAGTCCGCCTGCCGATGCAGGGGACATGGGTTTGTGCCCCGGTCCGGGAAGATCCCACATGCCGCGGAGCGTCTGGGCCCGTGAGCCATGACCACTGAGCCTGCGCGTCCGGAGCCTGTGCTCCACAACGGGAGAGGCCACAACAGTGAGAGAGGCCCGCGTACCGCAAAAAAAAAAAAAAAAAAAATCTATAGGACAAATGCCCCAGTTTCTTCACAAATAAATTGAAAATGAAAAAAAAAGAAGAAGAAGAGAGAAAAAAGACTGAAGGAGGAGGAGAGGAGGAAAGAGAATAGGAAAGAAAAATAACATGAAGAGGAAAAGGAAAAACAGGAGAAAGAAGGAGGGACCAGGGATGAGATGACTGTAAATAATACATCAGTCTATTGCAATATATACACTCTCAGTATCCAAACAAACTGTAAAACACACACACACATTTTGTTTACATATGTGTGTGTAACACACATGCACATTTTGTTTACGTGTGTGCGTGTGTGTATATATACATTGACCCAGGGAAATGTGAATACTACCTGGTAATGAAAGATTTTAGAATTAGTATCAACTTTTTAAAGTGTTACAATGATAGTAAAGTTATGTTTTAAAAAAGAGTCATTATCTCGTCGCAATACATACTGAAATATTTATAGATGATGTGATATGACACTCTGGATTGACTCCAAAATAATCCGGGAAAAAGCTGACGGAGGACTCATCAAACATGATGGACCATGAACTGATAATTGTGAAGCTAGGTGATAGGTACCTAGGAATTCATTATACCACTCTCCCTACTTTTGCATCTGAAATTTTCCAAAAAAAAAGTTAAGTGACTTTCTCAAAGCTTCCACATATTGACACCAGAGTTGATCTCTGATGACAAACAATATAATTTATGTTGAAATAATCTTCATTCAGCAGACACAGAGTTGGAAGGGACCTTATAATGAAGGCAATCATACAATTTATCATCCAAACTGGGACACCCTAGAGTGGGAAAGAGGGCGTTATTAATAATTAACCAGGACAAGAGATGTAAAAAGGAATACAGTAAAAAGGAATACGCCCTCCACATATGATAACCAGCTCAGTTTCTGACAGCTCACAATTATCCCTTAAAATACACAATGTCTCTAATAAACAAGTTATATGGAATCTATTTTAATTCTTCCAGTAACAAAGAACTCAGTATATTAGTGGACAACACCAATCACTAAAAGCTCTTTTGCAGAGCCCAAATCCTCTTCCTAATAACCTGTCCCTGGTAGTATTAGTTTTAATACTTTCTGGGAGAACAGACTGTGATGAGTAGAAAGAACACTGAACTAAGAGTAGAGAATGGGATCCGCCATTAACTAATGATACCATCTTGGACAATTTACTTAACCTCTCTCAGCCTCAACTTCCAGTCCTTTTTATCTTTAAAAACTAGCACTCCTGGTTTCTTCAAGCATTGCCTATGTGTTGTGATTTCTGTCATACACACACTAGTTTGATAATGTTTCTCCTACACTGTGGTGCCCAACTGTCAATACCATACTCATGTATAGTCCACTATGTCACAGACACAGCAGAAGAACCTCATTCCAAGCCGGGGACCCAATGTTTCTGTTAATACAGCAAAAGATTGCATTAGCTTTTTCAGTAGTCACATCACGTTATTGGTTCATACTCTATATCCCAGATTGTTTTTCATGTAACTGATTTCCTCTACCTACACAACTAATTTCTGAAATCTAAATAAGGGACTTTACACAGTTAAATTTCATCCTGTTGTTTTTGAACCAACATACCAGCCTACTGGGATCTGTCTGTCACGCATCATTGTATCAGTCTCTTTAAACTTGTGTTCTCCACAAGCTGAGCAAATATGTCCATATCACTCACAAAAATCTTGAACAAAACACAGTCAAAAATACAATCTGAGAGTACTTCACTCAGAGACCTTCCAATGATTGTACAATTTACTGCGAATCTACTTAACCATTTTTTGATTTAATAGCATACATATCCAGAAAGACATCACAGCAGAGTGGTCAAACTTTCTGCTGAGGGACTCCCCTGGTGGCGCAGTGCTTAAGACTCCGCGCTCTCAGTGCAGGGGACCCGGCTTTGATCCCTGATCAGGGAACTAGATCCCACATGCATGCTGCAACTAAGAGTTCTCATGCCACAACTAAGGAGTCCATGTGCTGCAACTAGGGAGCCCACCTGCCGCAACGAAGACCCGGCACAACCAAATAAATAAATAAATATTTTTTTAAAACCAGCAACAAGAAAAGCTTTCTGCTGAAATGATTTGCTATGTCAGCTGATCGACCATCAAAAAAGAAATAAGGTTAGTTTGGCATAACGTGCTTCTAAGTAAACCTATGTTGGCTACTAAAGATATAACACGTTTTAAATGCTCTCAAGCCATTTGTTTAGTAACCAGCTCTTGAAGCTTACCCAACATCAATATAAAAATTAAACTGTCACTTTAAGAATATATCTCTCCTTCCTTTTCTTTAAATATTAGGACCATGTTTTTTCTTCATTGTAGTCTGCTACCATTATCCACAGTTTCTCAACCCCAATAATTACTTGGTAATTCTAATAATTCCAGTAATTCCATTTTTTCAAAAAGATCACCACTATAAAAGGAATATTGGCTTGGCTAACTAATTCAAACAGGAATTCCACTGAGTGCTCCTTTCAGTACCATAAAACTGTCATGCAGATGACAAAATAAAGCTGTTTTGTCTCTGGGACAAAAATATTTTTTGAAGAGCACTGCAATGCTGTCTCATGAATAATAAGATTCCTATTAATGATAGCAGCTATATATCCACTTACCAAGGACACTACTAAAGAAATTGCTACAATCAGTAGTGGATTAGATGACATCAAAGAGTCTGTAGCTCTAAAAATAAAATTCTTTCACTTCAGTTAATTATCAGGATGACATAAATTCTAACAAATCCATGTCTCTTAAGAGGAATTGTAGCAAGACTAATAGGTTGAAGGCAGAATATTCTATTTTCATTAAATTTGCTTTTGATCATGTCTAATTTCTTTCAGATTCCTTTTGTTTCATAAAATAAAACTGAGTATTTGATATTTAAAGCTTATGCTAAGGTCAAAATCTTTTCATGATTTCGTTTCTAAATAAATGTTAAGTACATTTTTAAATGAAAAGCCAATTTTTTCAACTCAAAAATGCCCCAGAAGTTTAGCTCTACATATCTGGTCCACCTTATTATCTTAACCTTTAAGTTATCTTGACCTTTAAGTTTTCTTCCCTCATCTTTCCCACATTAAAGCAAAACCATCCAAGTGATTTTAGAAAGTTGCTAGAAACTATTGTCTAATTTGTGATCTGACTGCAAATTAAACAACAGATTTTACTATATCACAAAGACACAATTAAGACAATGAAAGATGTATTAGGCCAGATAATAGATCTGAATCATAAAGCTACGTTGCTAAGTTAGGGTCTATAAGATAACTGAAGATCACAGGCTTAAAGACACACACAGTAAAATCAGCATTTCAGACTATTCTCTACATCTCAAAAGCTGAAACTAAGCCTTTATCTCTCATAAACCTGATTAACTTCTCATTCTATTTTCAGCAACTTCTGCTTGTGATTTTTGCCCTCAGAAACAAAACAAAAATAACCAACCATGAGTTGTTACTCTTTAAGTGTCCAAGAGAGATCCACACAAAAGTAGAAGTTTGTCATGTCAGTTCATTTCCCAGTCAGGTACTAATCAGACTGACCACCACCTTTCCCAGCTGATGTATGACTGAAGCATTAACATTTGATGTTGTGTTTACTTCCTTTTCAGCAATGCCACTGCTTGTTCTTATTCCCTGCATAACTTTCTCACCTCGTTGATTTGCTCTTATCTGCTTCTACCAAGAAGCCAATTGTGAGTGTATGGTAATAAAGATAATAATTCTTTCCCAGCATGTTACAGTGGGAAAAGCATCGGGCTTGTACTCAGAAGTCTTGGATTTGGCTCCCTGACTTGCCAGTTATGTGACCTAGTCACTTGGACTTTGTGAGTCCTCCCTTGTATGTAAAACAGGGCAACTGGCCCTCTTGAAAGTTGTTGGGCAATTACAGTGAGATCATTTAAGTAAAAATACTTTGGAAAATATGGAATGCTATATGATTGCAAATGCTTCTTTCTAATTCCTAGCTGAATTATACAAAACAAAAATTTAAAGCTGCTGTGGTCACAGCTTGACACAGACGAGCAACACTTGCCAAAAAATCAGGAGAAATAACCACAGAACGCTAGATGGCGTAAAAAAAAAAAAAAAAAAAAACCACACCAATCTTTCTTTCAATTCTGAGTTCATTGTTTAGCAATGTGTCTTTTGCTGACTGCACCCACTGGCACAAACCAGCACACCAGCGGCAGAATCAAATGAGCATACAAAGAGCAATCTCAGCCTGGGCCTTTGCCTTCAGCTCCCACAAAGCAAGGCTTGGAAGACTGTGCAAAAGCCCACTCAGAAACTTTCAGAAACTTTGTGAAAACCAAGCACTAGCCTGTGGAATTCATGAAAAAAAAAAAAAAAAACTCAATAATACTTCCTACTGTCAAATAACTCTGAAATGCCCAGCAGCTGAACCAAGAAAGATTAAAAAAAAAAAAAAATAGTATGAAAGATCCTTTGAGTTCACACACGACAGAGTCAAACAAGTCTAACAATGAACAAAAGCAAGTCCCGTAATCCACAGAAGCTAAAGTGGGGGGAAATCTACTGAAATGAATGAAAATTTAGGATGCTGAAAAATAAGGATGAATAGATTAAAATTCTTCAAAAGTAGATAAAAGAAAATGCTTTACAGAAACAAGGAATGATAAAATTTTAAAAAATAAAACCACTACCAAAGTAAAAACAGTTAAAGTTCTAGCCAACGTTCAAAAAAAAAAGAAAAAGAAAGCAACATAAAATGAACAGTTTTTTAAAAGCAATGGTATCACAATGACAGTTTTGCTGTTTGATAATTTAAGTTGATGATAACAAAGGACAGAGATGGTCAAGCTCCAGCCAGGAAAATTACACAAGTCAGAAAGAAACAAATCAAGCAGGGTCTGTAAGAGCAAGTTATCTACATGTATCACAATTTTCAGGGAAAGGGTGGAGAAATAAGCAAAACAAGTCACAACATCTCAGAAGTGCCAAGGTCATTCCAACAGAGTGGGGAAAAAAAAAAAAACATTAAGAAATGGTATAATCTAAAAGCATGTAACAGAGACCAAGTGAAATATAGAATTCCTTATAACACAGGGGCAAATTCTATCTTGACCACAATACGTGAAGTAAAGGGTTGATACATCATGGTTACCCTGTCATGAAAGTAGCGCTCTTTTATCCAGCAATAGTATTTCAATGAGGCTACAGCATCTCTCTTCTTACAACATTAATTAAAAGATTTCAACAAATTAAATATTTTACTGAATGGAAAACTATCTAAAACTACAGGATTCCCAGACTCTTAAGAGTACACTTAGACATGGAGCTTGTAATCCTTCACAGAAACAAATTGACTTGCGTGTGGCTGGTGGCCAGACTGCTGGATGGCTAGAGAAAACAATTATTTTATAGAAGCAATTCCACCACTCAATCACAACACGCACTGAGTCTTCAACGTGGACAAAAGCCCTCTTAAGCTCCATAACTAAAACTGTAGATTTGTTCCCCTCTTCTCTCAAGAAAGCTGCTACTTAAAATCAATGCCCCACTCCAAATGTAGGATCCCTTCCATTCCCCAAAACCACAAGCATCTTTGGGTTATTCGAAATCCTGAAGAGCCATGTTGAGGTTCAGAACTCACACAGAGTCGTGGTGGTCCAAGGCACTCCTCTGGAGAGAGTCCCCTGTACTTCTTCCAAGGGTTCCCAGTACTTCACACTGACAGTATACACTACGCACAAAGCTCACTCAAGAAAGGCACACCGTAATGACTAAACACCAAGCCTCTCTCTTTCCTCACAAGAGTATTTGTCACAGGCAAGGACCTGATGGTCAGTTATCTGCACTGTCTTGAACACTCTCCACCAGGCAGCCAAGCCCTCTCCAGACCTTCCACCCCTTGGAAGGAGACTTCAACTCCAACCTCATCCAAGTGTGAAAATAAATAATATATATTCAAATATATATACATATATATACACACATACATAATTAATGTAATAGATCATCAGTGAGAATTCCCCACCCCTCCTCCTCAAAATTTACCCATTTCTTTCCTAATCCTTTTGTCTTTTCCTCCTCCCTCTGGAGACTTCACCTCTGGTCTCTGCACTTGATCCCACCTCTGCCATCCTCCTACAGGTTCTTGTTCCGCAGCTATTCTTCAGGGTCTGTATTCTAATTACTAATGCTACTGAACAAACTACCCAAAACTCAGAGGCTTAAAATAACAACCATTTTATTATGGTCACAGATTCTGTGGGTTAGAAATCCGGGTAGAATGTAGGTGGGTGATTCTTTTGCTCTTCACAGCATTGCCTGAGATCACTCAGTGGAATTCAGCTGGTGGACAGACTAGTTTGAAGGGTCCAATATGGTTCCACTCACATGTTTGGTGCCTGGGCTGGAATAACCCCAAGGCAAGAACTGCCAACTGCAGTGCCTACACGTGAACTCTTCATGTGGCTTGGCTACTTGACAGCATGACAACCTCAAAACAGTCAGACTTCTCATGCGTTGGCTCAAAGCTCCAAACCCAAGTGTTCCTGCTAATAAGACAAACACTGAATTGCCTTTGATGACCCAGCCTCAGAGGGCAAGCAGCATTACTTGCATCATACTCTATTGGTCAAAATAATCACAAGCCCACTCAGATTCAAGGGGAGGAAAATTATCCTCCAACTCTTGAAGGGGGAATGGCAAGGTCACACTCAGTATAGAACAGCAGGCAGGACAGGAGATATTGTCGTGACCATCTTTGGACTGTCTGCCACAGTCTCCTACCTCACTACTTTGTTTCAGTTTAAAATCATGTTCAGTCTAATCAATTCTCTCTTAAAATGTCTACTCTTAGTGCTGTCCATAGTAGACTTAGATAAACAAAGAAATTTGAGAAGGTAATTGTAGGCAAGGGTAAGAGAATTAGCAAAAGTTGGGGGGCAGAAAGCAAATTATGTGCCCAGGGGATGATGAGCAGACTACACTGGTAAGAACAAGATGTTCAGAAGGGAGAGGGCAGATAGAGTTGAAAATGAAGGCTAGGGACAGATTATCCAAGTTGTCTGGTTTAGAGTAAAGAAGGGGGTAAAGAGAAGCGAGAGTGCTGGCAAGGTTATGATAGTGCCAAACAATGGAGGCCCTCAAATACTGGGCTTCAGAATTTGGACTGAGGAGGTGCTGAGTAATGACTGGATGAGTGGATGGGAGAAAGTGCTCTGAGATTCGTGAATTCCTTCCTTTCTATAGGAGATGGCCAACCCTGAGAAAGCAAGTAAACAATCTGATGTTTGAGGGTGATTGCCTGGAACTTATCTTACCCAAGAGTAATGAAATTACACTGCGAAAAACAGAAAAGAAGAAACAGAAAGATAAGAACAATAAAAAAAATTAACTGGAGAAGAAAACATTTTGCAATTTGCTCTACATTAGGATGACCTAATTGTCTGATTTCAACATGAGGTAGCACTTATTCTTCAGTCATGACAGTCTTTAGGCATACTGTCAAGCAACGCATTTCATGTCTAACTAATCATTTCATGATCTGCTTATTGGACCCATCCTGAAGACAGAATCAAAAGCGCTGCTACTCTCAGGATAAATTCAACTTACTCTTTTCTTCCCAATGTATTATACTCATCATTTTAAAATAAGAGATTCATCAATTAAGAGTTGTTCTTTACAAAGTAAAGTCATCTAGTCCTATTGTAGCCAAGTGTTGGCAAAACTACTTTCGTGAGTCTTTTCCCTGGTTCTTTCTAAATATGCATATCAACCGGGTAGATTTACATAAACTTGCAGAGCTCTCTTTCCCTGTCTTCAGTGCAAAAACCATGATACCCTTTCTCAAACCTTTAGATACACCCTTGTCCCACTGAAAGTCCCACTGAAAATTAGTATCCTTCCAGGTGAGACTTTCCACATAAGATATAATCTTTTAGTGCTCTGGTCTCACTCATTTAATAAATAAGCATTTCCTGATCAGCTACTATGTGGGGCATATGGACCTTAGAGATCCCAGGGATTCTGCCCCTAGAGTTTAGCAATATGCTATTTCAGGAACCACAGATTTGATTGGATATAAATAATCTGGATAACAAATTCTCCCATGTCTTGGAATCCAAATTTCTTCCTTCATGCTCTCCTTAGTGCATTATCAGGATTCAGTCTGTTTCTATGATGAGCTGCCTGATGTCCATAAATCTGACATAAAATCCACCTTCAGAAAGTTCACTTTTTCTGTAATGCAGCACAATTTCTCTTTCCTTTCCTCTCATCTTAAGAACCGGAACACAAAAGAAACAGAGAGCTACTGGGGTTTTCATAAATACGAAAAGAAGAGTCAGAAGTAGAAATGATGTGTGCCAGGACAGACTGCTAAGGGTGCCACTTAAAATAACTCAGGCATGGGCCTGTATTCTCTTTATAGACAGGTTCTTCTCTCAGACAAACCGGGCTAAAGGTAACTCCTATTCCACATGAATAAAATCAAGTTGTCACAATGTGACCTCCAAGTCATAAGAAAGTAAGAAAATTGCTCTCTTCTAAGCCCCACAACATAGTTCACCCACTATGGCATGACAAATTAGAACGAAGATGACATTTATCTTCACATTAAGTAGTTAAGACATGTGCTTTAAATTATCTCTGCTTTCCAAAGAGTGAAAATCCAATGCAAATACTGAAGTCATATCCAAGGTGAACAGTCTTAATGGATGCTGGTAACAGGAATTGAAAATTCCCACTGTTAAGAGGAAGACACACAGAGAAGAAATAACTGGGCAACAACATGGCCTAAGTCATCAAAATATCCTTGAAAATCAAAGCCCGAAATAAAACGAAGCACCCCATGTGACTCTGAAGACTTAAGCATCACTCATTCGCAATGGGGGGAAAACTTCCACTAATGCACATACATGTGTTTGGAAAAAAACAGACAAGATTTACAAATGATGTCAGAGATCACTCAAGTTTTTGCCCTAGACCAACAAAATGGAAAGGGCAATTTCAAACTGCTACCCAGCACTTTTAGAAGTTGCCAAAGTTTGAAGATTTTTGTTCTTTCAAAGGAAGAAAGCAACGATGACTAACAATAGGGTACTTCCTGGCCTGAGGAAGAGGGAGACAGGAGCTCTCCAGCTGCACTTCCTAGAGAAGTATGCCAGCTGCCTTCTGCAAACTGAGATCAAATTTCCAAGAATTTACAGGATAGCAGTTATGATAGATGACCTAAAATACTGATCTGTTGCAAGGAGGATGCAGTGCAGACCACACAGGAACTGACAGGAAATCAGCCCTCGGGCTGGCACTTACACATTTAAGAAGGCTAGGAATTCTGGACCTTTGACAGCCAAATTTCATCATTTTCCTTTGTAGGAAGAGTTATCCTTCAGAGAGAACAGTCAGAAACATCTTGTACAAAGCTTCTTGGTGCCTATTTCTATTTAATAACACTGCCCCCTGCCTGAACCAGTGGCTTCCTCACATGTTAGAAGTCCATTTAAGGTCCTACAGCACTTACGTGACCAAAACTCACATGTTACTGGCACCTTCATCTTCTCAGCCACAAGCCCACTGAATGCCATAAATGATTCACACACTGTGATGATGCTAAGCAGAAAAACTAATATTTGGAGTTCACCAAATAATGAGTCATTCTCCTGGAAGAAAAGAAATCCTTAGGACTGGCAGCCCCATAGGACAAAATTTTAAAAATCGTTTTTAACATTAGTATTAATTCCATAAAAGTTGGCGGAATGAAAACGGTTGAGAAACATGTGACATTTGGTTTGCTCGTGCCTTCTAGAAGTCCAGTTCACGCTCCAGGAAAAAGAACGAGTAGGACATCTATTACCTATTCCTAGACCTGCCTTCTGGACTCACTGCTGCCAAGTTACTCACTCTCCCACACAACACTTTCCATACTAATTTTGACCCTTAAAAATCAAAAAGAAGCCTTGCCTTCTTTGCACCCAAATGCCAAAATGGAATCTTTTAGTATTTCACCTTTATAAAGGGAATGTTTGAAAACAGGCCTCTTTGGCTGTGACACCAGGGAGTTGCTGAGGCCTCCAAGGGCCGGAGGAAACATTCCCAGCCCCTCACAGTGCTGCCTACTCCTACGGTGCAATCTGGCAATGGCCAGGGACCAAGTCTTTAAAGCTGTTTTATGGTATTTAACATATGGTCATAAATTGCTCAGTGCTCTGAAGAGGGGCTAAATTTGCCACCCCTATTGATGAGAAATGTTCTTATTTATTTAAATTTAGTGGCAAATTGGCACTTCTCCAGATGGAGAGGTTTAGGCATAAGTACAAAGGAAGAACTAACTAGAGATGGAGTTGGAACTTTTCTATACGCTGAATGCAACCACATCAATTTAGGTTTACGGCACCACGATTAAACAGGGTTTCCCATACAGAGTGACAATAATAGGAAAAGAGTCTAATTTCTAAGGCCCAAGGAGGGGGGAAACATAAATTTTATCCAGACTGCATGAAAACTTTTTTTTTAATTTATTTCTCTTTCTCCTCAAGTTAACTCTCTCTCTTCCTTTGTGCCTTCACCTCCCCCACAAGTTAGATGTATGTGGACTTCATCTGAAGTCTATAGACCTCCTTGGAAGTTCCTAAATCCCTTCGCATCCACCTTCCTATTTTGCCACAATTTTTAACTTGCTTATTTTTTTTAATGGCTCTAACTCCCCACCACTAAAGACATGATCCTACTAAAACACTTTGTTCTCTTCCTTTTCCAACCAAGCCCTGTAGCCAAAGGCAGAAGAAAAACAAGAATCTTATTTATTGATTGATTTGTTTTTTGGTGGTATTGTTACTAATGGTATTAATGTGAATGGCATCAAAAGGGAAATGGGAAAGGTAAAGCCACTTCTGGTTTTGTTTTTTATATGCTGATATAGAACCAGCAGAAGAATCAAAAGATCTCTCGCCTAACTCTGGAAATGTGAAGAAGGATTTCAATAAATTGGAGGTTTGACAGCAGCCTGGGAAAAGTATTAAAAGAACTGTTTTATGAACAGTTAGGCTGCTTATATCAAATAGAAGTCTCATTTTTTATTTTGACAGAAACAGAAGAGCCATATCTGCCACACAAATAAATATAAAGAGAGATTGATTTATTAAGAATCAACATATACAAGTTAATATGAATGATGCCACATACCAGGAAATTTAGACATGGTTCATATCCTTTGGGAGAATGGAAATATGCAATCTCAATTATTTCCCCTAAAGCAGACTAATGATCCAGTGAAAATCAATGGAGATCAGCAATCAGAAAATGTCACATAAAGCCTGCCGTGCAACCAGAAGTGATCGGGAGTGCCTGTGCCATCTGGAATGCCCATCAAATGTCCCAAAAGGTCTTATGCTAACTTCTGTTGAAATATCCTGGAGGTGAGAGCAGCTCAATGTCCTTAAGGGCCAAAATAATAAAGAAAAAGGACTAGTTCAAAAGAAACAGAAGCACATCTGGGCCCTCCATACACTTCCATTAAGAACCTCGTTTCCTAAAAACCTTTAATTCTTAGGTCAGACCAGAATTTTAAAGTCTCTGCTTTACCTATTCTGAAAAACTATTAGTCCCTTTTTTCTGATATGAAGTCACTATTGCCAGTACCATAATCTTGCAAAAAAAGGGAATCATCCTAAGATACAAAGTTAATTAACAGAAATGTAGGCATGTACTGACACCAACTTTGTACCCTCACAAGATGCTATACATTTACTAAGACAGTCCATACCAGAAACCATAAAACAAGTCACAATAAATTTTAAAAGATGTAAATCATACAAAGTATGTTCTTTGACCATAATGGGACTAAATTCAAAATCACTAAAAGAAAGATATCTGAAAAATCTAGAAAATTCTGGAAACTAAATGACGTTTCTAAATAACCCATGGGTCAAAAAAGAAATCAAAAGGGAAATAAGAAATATGATGAACTAAAATGAAAATCTATCCAGATTTGAGGGATAGAGCTAAAGCAGTACTTAGATAGGAATTTATAGCATTAAACACCAATATCATAAAAGAGAGATCTCAATCAATGACCTCAGCTTCCACTTAATAAACTAGAAAAAGAAGAACAAGAAAACCCAAAGTAAGAGAAGAAAGAAATATCAAAGATCAGAATAGAAATCAATAAGATAGAAAACAGAAATACAACAGAGAAGATGGATAAAGTCAAAAGATGGTTCTTTGAAAAGATAAAATTAAAAAATTAGCCAGACTGGTAAAAAGAAAAAAGAAGAAACAAATTACCAATATCAGGAAAAACAGATGTGACAACATTATAGATTTTATATATTTAAAAAAAAAAAAACGAGAACATTATGCCAATAAATTCAGCACCTTGGATGAAATGGACAAATCCCTTTAAGGATACAAGCTACTGACACTTGAGAAGAAGTAGGTGACTTAAGTTCTATATCTATTAAGGAAATTTAATCTGTACTTTAAAGTGGTTTCACTGGAGAATTCCACCAAACATTTAAGGAAGAAATAATATGAATTCTTCACAAACTATTCCCCAGAACTGAGGAAAATGGTTCTCATTTCACAATGCGTTCTGTGCTGAAGTCAGTTTTGCCATGATGCTAAAACCAGTAACAAGCATAAAAGAAAACTACAAACCAATATCATCCATGGACATAAACGCAAAATTCTAAACTATTTTATTTAGCAAATTGAATCCAACAACATACAAAAAGGCTAATACATCATGACCAACTGGAGTTTACATCAGAAATGCAAGGTAAGTTGAACATTCAAAAGTCAATCCACCATACTAATAAAATTTTTTTAAAACCACATGATCATCTCAATAGATGAAGAAAGTACTTGCCAAAATACAACATCCATTCCTGATTTTAACACAAAACAAAAAACTCTCAATTAAATAGGAATAGAAGGGAACTTCCTCAAACTGATAAAGGGTGTCTGTGAAAAATATACAGCCAATATTATACTTAATGGTGAAAGACTGTATATTTTCCCCTAAAATCTGGACAAGGCAAGAATGTCTGCTCTCATCACTTGAATCCAACAACATGTAGGAGACTCTAGTCAGTGCCCTAAGGCAAGAAAAAGAAATATGGGGGGATTATATTTTCAATATATTAGCAACAAAGAGTTAGAAAAAGAAAGTCGAAAATAGATATACTATAAATTAGCATCAAAAAATATGAAATATTCAGAGGTAGATTTAACAAAATTTGTACAAGACCTGTTCACTAAAAACTACAAAATACTTAAAGAAGACCTAAATAAATGGAGAGGTTATCATTTTCATCCATTGGAAGACTCAATGTTATTAAGATCTTAATTATATGCAAATTGACCTCCAGATTCAATGCAATCTCAGCAGGATTTTTGCAGACATTAACAAGCTAATTCTAAAATTTCTATGGAAATAGAAATAGTAGGACTTATAGTACCTGACTTAAAGATTTACTACAAAGCTATAATAATCAAGGCAGGGTTATACTCACATAAGGATAGACCTATCAGTGGAATACAATGTAAAGTCCAGAAATGGGCCCACACTTAAATGGTTGATTAACATGCATACGGTCAAAGTTAACTCAAATTGGATCATAGACCAAAATGCTAAAGGTAAAAAATATAAAACTTCTAGGAGAAAATCTTTAAGACCTTCAGGTAGGCAAAGATTTCTTAAACAAGAAGGCAAAAGCATAAACAACAAAGAAAAAATGTTAAATTTGACTTCATCAAAGTTAAAAAGTTGTGCTATTGAAAAGACGCCATTAAGAAAATGAAAAGAGAAGACATAGGCTATGAGAAAATATTGACAAACTGACAACTTCTTTTCAGACTATATAAAGAACACTTATAACTCAACAAAAAAACCAACAATCCAATCAAAACATTGAGCAAAAACATTTGAACACTTAACAAAAGATATATGAATAGCCAATAAGCACATGAGAATGCAAATCAAAACTACAATGAGGGGCTTCCCTGGTGGCGCAGTGGTTGAGAGTCCACCCGCCGATGCAGGGGACATGGGTTCGTGCCCCGGTCCGGGAAGATCCCACATGCCAAGGAGCGGCTGGGACCGTGAGCCATGGCCGCTGAGCCTGCACGTCCGGAGCCTGTGCTCCGCAACAGGAGAGGCCACAACAGTGAGAGGCGTGCGTACCAAAAAAAAAACACAAAAAAACAAACTACAATGAGATACACTACACATCCACTAGAATAAATATAATTTAAAAGACCAACAATATCAAATGTTGGTAAGAATATGGAATAACTAGAGAGCCCATAAATTGCTAGTAGGAATGTAAAATAGTACAACCACTTTGGAAAACAGTTTAATGAGTAACATACACTTAGCTTACAACACAGCAGTACCATTCCTAGGTATTTACCCAAGAAAATGAGAACATATCTCCACAAAAACACATGTACAAAAATTTAACAGCAGCTTTATTCATACAAGCCAAAACCTGGAAATAACTCAGATGCCCTTCAACAGATGAATGAATTTTTGTTTTAACTGTGGTATATCCATACAATGTTCTACTGTTGGCAATAAAAGGAACAAAGCATTGATATATGGAATAGTATAGATGAATCTCAAAAACATTAAGCTGAATAAAAGAAGCCATATACCCAAAACTACATAGTATATGATTCCATTTATATGAAATTCTAAAACAGGCAAAACCGTTTACAATTTCAGAGAGGAGATAAGGATCAAGGGTTGGGGGATGGTGGTGGAAGGAACTGACTTGTGGAGGAAAGAAAATGTTCTATACCTTTGGACGATGAAAATGTTCTACGTCTTGACTGTGGTGTAGTTAAATAGCTATTTATAGCTGCCAAAATGTATAGAATTGTTCATTAAAATGGGTACTTTTTTTTTTTTTTTTTTGCAGTACGCGGGCCTCTCACTGTTGTGGCCTCTCCCGTTGCGGAGCACAGGCTCCGGACGCGCAGGCTCAGCGGCCATGGCGAACGGGCCCAGCTGCTCTGCAGCATGTGGGATCCTCCTGGACCGGGGCACAAACCTGCGTCCCCTGCATCGGCAGGCGGACTCTCAACCACTGCACCACGAGGGAAGCCCCCGGTACATTTTATTTTATGTAAATTATACTTCCATAAAGTTAATATAAAAAAGTGGGATATAAATTTCTATCTCAAAGTTACTGTGTGATTAAATGAGAACATGTATATAAATAAGCCTGTCTATAAAATATATGCTCAATAAGTTAGTCATAGCAATTTTATCAGTCACCTTTTAATAAACTATAATCAGCATCAAAGCCAGATTTTATACATATATAGTTAGCCTATAACTAAGCTGACTTCTGACTTTACAAATTTTTAATAATGTTAGTTGCTATTATTAAAAATTCTTCCAACATTCCATGAATTCCAAGAAGAAACATTCTGAAATACCAGGACAAAGGAATCCTCAAAATCTAAGGGAGAGTTAATGTCTAATCCACAAAATTAGCACTTCTTACTTGACTTTCAATGATCATTTTTTAAAACATTCACTAAATCAAAGGTGACCTGCCTCCCTAATTAGCCTCTAAAAATACCTTGAACACTAGATAATAATAATCTTTAAGTAAATGAATCTTTTGAAAAGATAAAAATAAAGTAAAATGAAATATACTACCAAGAAAAATTATGCCTCTTGGCATGATGTCAAACTAAATCCCTGGACTTCTGTGTCCAAATTTTTACTTAGCCCAACTGTTACAAGTCCTAGTAAAATTGGTTCAATCCTCCTCTCCTTGCAGGTGATCTGGAGTCCCAGCCAAGGAGCCTCACAAAGAGCACAGCCATCAGAGCAGCAGGTTGGCAGGTGCCAATGAAGAACCAGATACGTCACAGAACAGTCGGCCATTTGACTATTGCCTTGGTCCGTCCTACTGAAGACTAAACAGTGCGAACAAAAGTAGAAAGAGGGGGGCTGCGCTGGTGGCGCAGTGGTTAATAATCTGCCTGCCAATGCAGGGGACATGGGTTCAAGCCCTGGTCCGGGAAGATCCCACATGCCACAGAGCAACTAAGCCCATGCACCACAACTACTGAGCCGGCACTCTACAGCCTGCGAGCCACAACTACTGAGCCTGAGTGCCACAACTACTGAAGCCCACAAGCCACAACTCCTGAAGCCCACACGCCTAGAGCCCATGCTCTGCAACAAGAGAAGCCACTGCAATGAGAAGCTCGTGCACCACAACAAAGAGTAGCTCCCACTTGCCACAACTAGAGAAAGCCTGTGCACAGCAACGAAGACCCAATACAGCCAATAAATAAATAAATGAATAAATAAATAAAAAGTAGAAAGAGGAAAGACAGGACATTTGAGAAGTACAACAAGCAAATCACTTGTATATAGGCTTTTTTTTTTTTTTGGAGAGAGACAGAGTAGTTTAATATGATTGTTTCCAAACATGGCAGCAGCACCTAAGAATTTTTTTTTGTTTTTTTTTTAATGCAGATACCTAGGAAACATCACAGGAAATTCAGATTCTGTAGGTCCAGACTGGGGTCTGGGAATAAAATAAGGTTGCTGGACTCTCCTTAAGGCCCTCCTCCAATTTTCCAATGTTATGATCCTGAAAGGCAGACTAATAATTAAACCCACTTTTTCCTTCACCCTCATTCTCCATGGGTTGCCGTCTGCTGTCACAGGAAACCAAGAAAGGTCACAGACCCAATTGAAAACAAAGCAAAGATAAACCACTGGTACAGGGGATTCATACAAGAGAGGAATTTAGGGAAACTGATTGGAGGGATGAAAAAGCCCTAGGAAAGGCAGGTGTTAGAGAATGGCAGAAAATAAATGAACTGAACTTCATTATATTACATGTTACATTTCCTTTCTCAGGGATTGTGAGCATCTAACACTTGGCTATTTCTTTTCCCCTCCTGTTTTAAAGTGAAAGTCTTAAAGAAAAGAAGAAAATTATGAGAGTATTTTTGTTTGTACTTTATACTATTGAAGAAGGACATTAAGTGAGTTAATATAAGGCTAAATATTGAATGCATAAATATTGCTCTATAATTCTATTCACTTTAGTAATTCAGTGAAAGATGAATCCATCCATCCTCTAGATCTTATCTAAGGAGTTGTGTTTCAGCTCCTCAAAAGCAAAGGTAGAGTCATATGGCTCCTTCAGGATGTAGGCCTCTAACGTAAGTTGCAAATAAAAATATTTTGAGGGTATGTTTGCTCTTTGCTAAAAGCTCTAAATTTTTTGCATAAAGATTCTAAAATTCCAAAATTTTTACTTTTTAATGAAATTCATTGTTTTAAGGGAGAAACCTTTGAGGTCCCAGAAATTGTTCCATTTCGCCTGACTCATAATACGGTTAATGGAATGGGTCCTATGGAAACAGAATGTCTTTTTTGAAGAGCTTGTGAAATTACAATGTGGCTGATGCGAGATCAGAGAGAACCTTTAATGAGGTAATCATCTATATTTTGTAAACAATTTAATAGTAACTTTGAATGTGATTATTGGTTTCTAGGTTGTTTTCTTTACATAGAAGCTACTTTGCTGAGCCTGCGAGCCACAACTACTGAAGCCCACGCGCCTAGAGCCTGTGCTCCGCAACAAGAGAAGCCACCACAATGAGAAGCCCATGCACCGCAACGAAGAGTAGCCCCCGCTCGCCGCAAGTAGAGAAAGCCCGTGCGCAGCAACGAAGACCCAACGCAGCCAAAAATAAATAAATTAATAAATTTTTTTTAAAAAATGGTATGTAAAATATATCTTAATAAAAGCTACTATTAAAAAAAATCTACTTCAACCAGTACAGTGTATATAGGCTTTTGACTTGGACTGTTGTCAGCTGAGCTCCACCGAGGGGGGCCAAGGAGAGGCTGGAAGGGCAGCCTGTGACAGCCTCGAATGCTAGGCTGTGAGATTCGGTTGCTAAAATACTGAAGGGAAGGGCGAAAAGGTTAAAGCAGAAGGATTACTCGGTTAACATTTTCCAAATAGATTATTTATTTTAAACAATACAAGAAATTTTTCATAAAATAAAACTGTCATCCCAACAAAACTGCCAACAGCTACAGCCACAGCAGCCAACCTTTGAACCTACACCAAAGTTCAGAATATAAGGTATAAGAACAAAGCAAGCAAAGTGCAAAGTTCTTACAGGTAAGATTAAATCAATAGAACCTTAATATCTCCTTCAGCTGATGCAACAAACTTCTCCAAAACACCACTGGGACCTTCTGGTACCAGCAGTTTGGGGTTTAGTTTATGTTTGACAGCCATCAGGCAAAGCCCTGGAGTGTCTCTACACACCGCTACATAAGTGAAAAGGACAAAGAGCAGAGGAAAAAGAGCTTTCTGAGTTTACTATGCTGATTGGCTAAGACAAAGTAATATATAATAGACCTGAGATGCAAGAAGCACTGTGTCAATGCATACACACACACACACACACACACACACACACACACACACACAGAGCAGCCAAACCACTTGAGATAGGATAAAAATGAAGTCGAATTTCAAGATTCAGTAAAGCAGAAGTTCTGGAACACTATTTACAATTTGTCTATAAAAATCTTTGTGTATATTTGACCACTGTTTAATTAAAGGATACATTCCATTTAAATAGCAGTTCTGAGATTGGTTTCCTTTTGTTGTAATCATTCTCCGAAAAATACACATTTAAATTTAGTGACATAGTATCGAAGCCTTGGAAATGCTTCGATTTTATACTCCTCCTCTGAAGACAAGGAGACATAACATATTATTCAAATCATAATCTTTTTTTTTTTTTTTCACTTTTTCCTCTGAAAAAAAGGCTTTTCCTCTGGGAAAGTCTTTCAACTTCAAAACCTTTGGAGATAATTTTTTGGCATGACTTCTTGACTCTGTCACAAATGGCTTTGAAATATTCATCATTCCTCTCAGATGATAAACAATAGCACTGCTTCTATTGCTAAAGACAAAGGGAAAATGCCTCTAGTTTCATGTGGAATCTCTTTAGAAAGAACTCCTGAAACACTGTAAGAGATACCTCTCTGGGTACCTGCCCAGCCCATGCTCACTTTGTGTTAAAATGGCCTCTAGTAACCATGATAGTACATGAACCAGAGCTCTTGGCTATATGACTGGATCCCAAGTGGACACCCAGCCCAAGACGCCAAACAGACCCTCTCACTCGAAGACCACAGACTGTCTCTTGTGGCCTTGAACTTAGTCACCATGTCCTAGGGGGCTCAGGAAGCTATTTCTGCTCAACATGAGGAGAAACAGAAATATGGGGGGGAAAGAATAAAGTGAATATGGTGACAAGAAAATATGTTTCAGGAGAAAGACAAAGACATACAAGAACACAGATGCTGACCAGCTACTATTGTGTCTGCCATCCTTCCAGTCCCTATCAGGCCTGGCTATACTTCCTGCCCTTGGGCACCATGGAGTTCACTTAATTCCTTATAAAGACAAACAAACTCTTTATCTACGTTTGTTCCAATGGGTTTCTTATAACCAAACAGTCCCTGATTAAAATAAATTGTTAGTATGAAAAATAGAAATTTTAAACAAAAGATAATTTCAAATTTGAAACCAGTGTTAGGAAACCATTTGATTTCGGCCACAGATTTGCTTGATGTAATTTAAAATATTTCAATTATCTCTCTTTATAGTTACATAATAGTGTTACTCAAAAAACTTGTAAAATTGAGAATATTTCAGAGTTCTGTCACTTCCTCATCAAACCTCTTCATTATCATATCCAAAGAATGAACATGGTCCATTCATTACACAAACACAAATTCCCCTCTAAATACCAGGCAATAAGGTACAGGTTACAAATAAAATACGAGCAAAACAGCTTCACACCCGCCCTATTTAAATAGGACACAAAAAAACACAAACACAATAATTTCTTCAAGAGTTAAGTGCTGTAGCGCGTGACTATTTTTACAAATATGCATTTATAAAAATCTCGCTGATCTTCCTCTGTGAATTTTGCTGTAATGGGCATATTTTCACTCATTTTAGTGGCACCATCCTAGATCTTAACATTTGTTTTATTTAAATCCATTTCATCACTGACGATTCACTTTTCCAATCCTCTTTAAGTAAGTACCAGTTGTGTCTTCTACAATCATGAAATTCAAGGACTTTTTTTTAATTAATTTTTATTGGAGTATGGTTGCTTTACGATGTTGTGTTAGAAGGACTTCTCTTTATCAGATATCCTTTGATATCTTCCATGAGAATCTTACACAAATTGGCAATGCTTTCAATGCCCAACAGTTTTCTCTTCACATTGAAAAGAGCTGAGGAGACAATAACATCATTCCTAATGTACTGTAATCTTCTGGTCTTTTTTACTTCAATTATTTCATTTTACATGTGGGTAATTCTGTAGGAATAAATTCATGAATTCATGAGTAGAAATGTGCCCTCTCCTTTGTCTTTCATTCTCACTATCATTAACTGCAAAATTTATAGATGAACTGTTTCCTAGTATATAAAATATCTCAAAATATAAAATTTGGTTACATAATATTGTCATTAATCTGCTTTGAGAAGGCAGAGTAAAATATATAAGACGAAATAGAAACAGACTCCAAATCTGCAAAGTACTGTACGTCCTTCCTGTTTTCTGAATTGTTAAGAGCAATGTTCCAATTACAAGTTCCTTGTACAATAAATAACTTCTAAAGATTGAATTTCTGTTGGCAAAAGACTGATACAAGTAACAGAATGTCACATTCTTATTTTTCCAATTCAATAAACTTTTGTAAATACAGTTTCCATAATCAATTGTCTTTTCCTTTTATTTGGCTATGCGCTGCTTAAGGTTAGGAGTCTGACTCACCTTAATGTGCAAGAATCTCAGTATATAAAGTTCATCTGTTACTCAATTATTATAGAGCATTCCACAGGCTAAATTAAGTCTCTAGCATATAATGATGATATCAAGCAATAACTTAATAGGACATAACTACAAGATATGGTAAATACCAGTCCAAATACCCTTATCACCAATGTTATAAAAGCTTACAGTAGTGAGAAGATACAGGATACTAGTAAATGCTTCCTAACATAAACTCATACAGCTAGAAAGATCTTTGTGAAGTCACATTACTTCTGGCTCAAGACTGTGGACTGACCACAAACATTTATTTCCTCTCTCTCCTAAGACCCACCCTCTCATTAAATGATAGTGGAGGAACAGAAAGACAAAAATCAAAAACAACAGGAGAGTGAAGAGGAAGGGAAAACAGTAGCAACATTTCCACAAATTCCTAGAAGGCAGAATGCAGATGGAAGAGTAGTACTTGAAGAGACAGGGCAGAGAAAGCTTTAGTTGCAATAATGAGAGGAAGAGGCTACTGATGAGGAGGAAGCCATCTGTCCTGGTAAAGCCATAAAAACTTGTAGTCATCCGGTGTAAGGAGAGGCAAGAATGAGACAAGGAGCTAAGAACAGGGAGACTGACTAAAAGCTCCACAGGCAATAATCTATATACCCATCTCCCAAAAATGGCATGGTGGCCAGATATGTATCCCCAGGAAAAAAATATAGAAGACTTTCTTAAAAAAACAGAATAAACTATTTGGGGGAGAGCTAGAACAGCTGAACTCCAAATATGACACGTAGGGGTGCTCATATGAACAGCCTGCCCACCATTAACCCACATACTCTATTAAGTCCTGCCCATACTGAAGTCCCAATCAGAGTTTTATCATGTTTTAAATATAAATGGACAACCAAAACCCATCTTTTATTTGAGGAAAGGCTATAGAATAACAGAGGTTAAAAAAAAAAGATGATAAAAATATAATCCCTGGGGAAAATCAAAATAATTCAGAAAACAGAAAAAAAAACTATATCCTTCAAAAACTTTTAAGATACTACATTCATAAAATAAGAACAAGATGTTGCAAAAGAGAAACAGAGCTCTTAGAGCTCTTAAAAATTAAGATACCTGGGCTTCCCTGGTGGCGCAGTGGTTAAGAATCCGCCTGCCAATGCAGGGGACACAGGTTCGAGCCCTGGTCCGGGAAGATCCCACGTGCCATGGAGCAACTAAGCCTGTGTGCCACAACTACTGAGCCTGTGCTCTAAGGCCCACATGCCATAACTACTGAGCCCATGTGCCACAACTACTGAAGCCCATGCACCCAGAGCCTGTGCTCAGCAACAAGAGAAGCCACCGCAATGAGAAGCCTATGCACCACAACAAAGAGTAGCCCCCGCTCTCGCCACAACTAGAGAAAGCTCAAGCACAGCAACAAAGACCCAATGCAGCCAAAAATAAATAAATTTATTAAAAAAGAAAATTAAGATACCTAATTATGACTGTGGTAATAAAAAATTATCAGAGGAGCGGCGACTTCTCTGGCCCCTTTCTCTCGGACCAGTGAACCTCGCGCCCGGGAGCGCTCCCTAATAAAGCTCACTTGAAGCTTTAAAAAAAAAAAAATTATCAGAGGAGCTACAGGAAAGGTGGAAGGATGGAGGGAGGAGTGGAATCTGAGCAAGTTGTTTGAGACTGTGGTCCAGCAAAATAACAAGGTAACCTGTTTACCAAGACATAATTCTAAAAACACAGAATTTTCAATACACAGATTCTACACAAGGTCAAATCCAAGAGAATAATAAAGGTAAATCCCATAGTGATAACTGCAGGAGCAGGCCTGCAGAGTAATCATTCAAGCAATTTGTGGACAAAGCACAGATGGCAACTGTAGATTTAGAACAGACAGTAAATTATCACCCTTGACAATGCAAAAGGAAAATAACAGAAGACAGAAGTTGGGAGGGTGAGGAAGAGGAATGGAAGGAAGGTCAGGGGCTAATATCTTCATCTTATAAAGTGAGGAGCCAAAAGACACCGTCTATGGTTAACGGGAAACTAAATAAAAGCATACTAAGTGGTCATGATTACTGCACAGAGATTTTGCTTAAGTAATAACAGTGATAACTGTGTGCCAGGCACTGACTAAGAACTTTTAGGAGCTGTTCACTTAACTATATAGTACAATGCTTTAAATGATCCTTTAAAAGAAAAGAAAAGAAAAAATTTGAAGCTACAGGGTAACCAACACAGGAACCAATAGTGGTGGTAAAATTACACTACAGAGGAGAAGAGAGAGATAAAGGGTGCAGTGAAAATAGGCTGATACCTTATGCATCAGAGCAGAAAATCAAAAGATAGTAATATCTAAAATTGATAAGCCAAGAAATAGAGGCATAAGCACATTACTTAGATATGTGGCGATCATCCCCAGGAGAACTAAACACTGAAACAATTTTTTTTTTAATATTTTAAGTGGTTCCCTTGAGAAAGAGGACTAGGGTTGGGGAGAAATGGAACAGAGGACGACTGTTTTCATGTATTAAAAAATGTTTGAATTATTTACATTTTTAGTAAATGCGAATGATTTACTTTGATCATTTTCTTCAAATTTAGTCAAAAATATTTTTCCCCCAAAAAAGTAGCAACCTAGTCTGTCCTACTACCTCAGACAGGTGAAATTCTTTTGTATTTTAATGGTTTCCACAGAATGATCTAACAATGAAAGGTTAGCAAGTCAGCACGTCACAAATTTTTTGGTTCACGTTGCATTTGGTAAATTAATATAAAGTGATTCTGCGAATACTAAGATGTGGCCTTTCCTAGCCTATAGTGGTCTGAAAGACACTGCTTACCCATCTGTCCCACCTTCAACATCTTTGTTCTTTATTCCTCTGTATAAGAATTGAGAGACTTTCATACCCCATTCACTAGTACAGTTTCAAGAAAGAAAATTCCTGATGAGATTATTGATACTAACCAACCAAAGCTATCATCATTTCCACACGAGGCTAGAGCTTCAGTACTGGTAAATATGGCAGAGAAGGGCTGATGCAACCTAGGCAGATGCTGTAGATGGTGGACTAAATTCTACAGTAAGTCTTGCATACTATTCATGGAGGTCACAAACCAGTGGTTCAAGAGCTCAAGCCAGCCCACAAACACATCAGTTTGGCCTGCATAATGCTGGCCCACATTGTAATTTTGAAGAAGTGGCCTACATCTAAAACTGAGAATTCAAATAAAAATTCAGATTTCTGCCTTTTCTCAATAAATCAGTAAGGGCAACCCCTCGAAACTGGGTAGGAGTGCCCCAATTTGCCACACCTAGGCTGCTTCCCTCATTCATGTTACCAGTCTGGCCTTGTAGCCATTTGTATTTCTGACCTTTGCTATAAAAGATAAAACGTGTGCATGCCCACTTGACCACAATTTACTCCCTGCCAACTGCCTTACTTTGTTTTTGTTTTTGTTTTGTTTTGTTAACATCTTTTTTGGAGTATAATTGTTTTACAATGGTGTGTTAGTTTCTGCCTTACAATGGTGTGTTAGTTTCTGCTTTATAACAAAGTGAATCAGCTATACATATATCCCCATATCTCTTCCCTCTTGCATCTCCCTCCCTCCCGCCCTCCCCATCCCACCCCTCCAGGTAGTCACAAAGCACCGAGCTGATCTCTCTGTGCTATGCGGCTGCTTCCCATTAGTTATCTATTTTATATTTGGTAGTGTATATATGTCCATGCCACTCTCTCACTTTGTCCCAGCTTACCCTTCCCCCTCCCCCTATCCTCAAGTCCATTCTCTAGTAGGTCTGCATCTTTATTCCCATCTTGCCCCTAGGTTCTTCATCACCATTTTTTTTTTTTAAGATTCCATATATATGTGTTAGCATACAGTATTTGTTTTTCTCTTTCTGACTTATTTCAATCTGTAGGACAGGCTCTAGGTCCATCCACCTCACTACAAATAACTCAATTTTGTTTCTTTTTATGGCTGAGTAATATTGCATTGTATTTATGTGCCACATCTTCTTTAACCATTCATCTGTCAATGGACACTTAGGTTGTTTCCATGTCCTGGCTATTGTAAATAGAGCTGCAATGAACATTGTGGTACATGAGTCTTTGAATTATGGTTTTCTCCGGGAATATGCCCAGTAGTGGGATTGCTGGGTTGTATGGTAGTTCTATTTTTAGTTTTTTAAGGAACCTCCATACTGTTCTCCATAGTGGCTGCACCAATTTACATGCCCACCAACAGTGCAAGAGGGTTCCCTTTTCTCCACACCCTCTCCAGCATTTATTGTTTGTAGATTTTTTGATGATGGTCATTCTGACCGGTGAGAGATGATATCTCAATGTAGTTTTGATTTGCATTTCTCTAATGATTAATGATGTTGAGCATTCTTTCATGTGTTTGTTGGCAATCTGTGTATCTTCTTTGGAGAAATGTCTATTTAGGTCTTCTGCCCATTTTTGGATTGGGTTGTTTGTTTTTTTGATATTGAGCTGCATGCCTTACTTTGACTAGAACTAGGACTGAAAGACAAATTTTCAAAAAGTGGTAAATCCTTCTGATCAGTATCTTAGGAGATAACACCTAAAAGCCAGAAATAAAAACTAAAGCACAAAATCCAATAGCTAGCACTGTAATCTACATTTTTCAGTAGAAGAGTCATCATTTACTTACATTTTAATGTCTCTCCAGCATATGGTATGTGCAATTTAAATCGGTCACAGTTGGGTCCAGGAGTCAATGACGTGCAGCTTTAAAAAAAAGAAAGAGAAGAAAAGAGTTTCTTAAAATCCCGCATATTTACAATATTTAATAAGTTAATAAAAAGTGATCCTTAAAGACAAACGATTAAAACACTGGCTTATAGAACAAAATAAAAGCCCTTAATGGTCATGGAGGCCAAGACACAGCAAGACTTGCACTCCAACAAATAATTCATTTCTCCCACAATAAAACCTATATGCCTTCTAACAATGAATACCAACACTGCTTCAACTACTTCTCTCAAAGAAGTGTATCTCGACTTTGAAAACAGGTATATGATCCAAAACAGGTCTGTAGTCTTTGATGTCAAGAGCTGCAAAAGAAGAGTAGTTTTATGGTCATATTTTAAATATAGACTCTTAGTTTTCACTCAGTTAGTACTAAAAAGAGCCCACTTGTGGTCTTTTTCTGGTACCAGATGGTTTTCTCTCTTTTCCCGAAAATAAGGCGCTTCCTCTAGATTTGGCACCCCATAACTTACATCTGTAGCAGAGCACAATGCATTGCACTCAGTTTCAGATAAAATGCAAATCTAAAAGGGGGGTGAGTTAGTCACCCAGGTCTCAACAGCTTGTTTTTTTTTTAATCTATTACTTCACAAAGTTATACAATACTCTTTGTTCTTTACAGAGATTTACTTTGTAAGATCTCTCTCATAATCTTCTGAGTCATAACTTCAACTGCATAACAGCAGTATTGGCTTCATAAATTAATAAAATATCAATATGAAGTCAGTCAAGGAAGTTGTATGTCTTCATTTAGTCAAAAAAAAAGCAAGGTTTTTAATTTGTAAAGAAGGCTAATTTTCATTCATAATTCCAAAACTGCCTATGAAACATTTCTGAAAAAGAACCTACAAAAGTAGTTTAAGGAATGGAAGCATTGTTAGAACAAATGTACAACTTTCCGAGATGGCCACTTTGAAGGGCAACAGTCATTTGAAACTAAATTTAAGAAGTGCTGGCTGGAAGAAAAACTAACTCAGATCTCAGATTAACTATTACTTTTTCCCAAAACTATTTGAATGTGAAAGAGAAAAGAAGCAGACAGAAACTTTAATGTATTTAACATAAATCACTAGGTTGATTATTCCTCTTTACCTTTAGGGGCCAATAAAAATATTAGTTTATAAACTAAACAAAATTGCACTAGTCATTGCAGAGTAATCTACTTTAATGTTTTACAGGTTTTAAGAACGCAGTCTCCTTTATCTTTCAATATAAAAAATTCTTCAGGGCACATTTTATTAAAGGTACTAAAATATTTCTCTTATAGTATAATCTTTTCTAGCTCACAACATAGTAGTTCTTTGAAAACACTTATGGAAAACACATAAATTTTCGCATTATAAAATACAAAGGGACAGAAATGACCCTATAAGCAACACTAAGAATTTTTTCTCTTATATTCAACCAGCAATGTTTTTAAATGATTTTTTAAAAAAAATATCCAATCAAGTGTCTTTTGGGGTCTTGAAGATCATCAAATTACCTACACCGCTTAATGACTGAAGTTATTAATAGTACAGGAAATCCTCAGGATTAATCTGATTCTGGTTTGTTTGAATAACTCATCCTTCTTCAATGTGAATTAGGTTTCTAAATTCTTACATTCACGGTGGGGCCACACTTTATATTATTCACTTTATGCCTTAACCACGACTAGGAAAGTGTTTTTGTGCTCTGCCTCTTCACCTTCCTCCCTTCCTACTTGAAGGGCTGGTTCCAGCCACCTCAGGGTGTAGAAAAATACATTCCTCCACCTGCGTGATTCACTCACTGATTCTTTTCACTTAGATAAGATTTATTGAACATTGTTCTATGTGTTAGGAATACAGGGTGGACAAGACAGACAAGAGCTACAGTCTCACGATAATTAAATTCTAGCGAGGGACGGAGATCCAGCGAGGGACGGAGAAATGATAAAAAAAGGAGACAGGGCTTCCCTGGTGGCGCAGTGGTTGAGAGTCCGCCTGCCGATGCAGGGGACACGGGTTCGAGCCCCGGTCCGGGAAGATCCCACATGCCGCGGAGCGGCTGGGCCCGTGAGCCATGGCCGCTGAGCCTGCGCGCCCGGAGCCTGTGCTCCGCAACGGGAGAGGCCACAACAGTGAGAGGCCCAGTGTATCGCAAAAAAAAAAAAAAAAAAAGGAGACAAACACACAAAGATGGTTTAAGGCTGCTAAATGTGATGAAGAAAATAAAACAGTGAGCTGCAGTAAAACAGGAGCCACATTACATTGGAAGACTGGGGAAGACCCCTGGAGGAGGTGAAATCCGAAACCTGAATAACGCGAAGGGGCCAACCATGAAAGCTCTGGGGAAGAGCGTTCCAGCTAGAGGAAACAGCTGGTGCAAAGGCGTGAAGGCAGGAACAAGTTTGATATTTCTGGGGGAAGGAATCTTGCTAAGTCTGGGCAATGCGGCTAGAGCAGAGTGACTGAGAGAGAAAACAGCAAAAGACCAGGACAAGAGATTAAGCAAGGGACAGACCACGCAGAGCCTTGGAAGTGGTGGCGGTTGATCCAGGTTTTACTCTAAGCACAAAGGAAGGTTTTAGGAAGAGTAATATTATCTGATTCTAAGCTTTTAAAAGATTACCCAGTATACTGTATGGAAAAGGGAACTGTAAAGAGGCAAAACGGAAACGAGGAGACCAGAAACGAGTCCATTTCAGGCCAAGAATGATGCTAGGTACTTGGATGAGGGAAACAGCAGTGGCAAGGGAGACCAGAAGATTTATTCAACAGGGACAACTAGCAGAGAAGCTCACATTTAGGGAGAAGGGAAGTCAAGAGCTGAAAGTGTGAGATGACAGCCAAGTCTCACATGGACACAGAGGCAGATCCATGAGTGGGCCAGCCAATCTATACAGACCACTAACACAGCACGAAAAAGAAGAAAAGATAGAAGAAAAACTCACCTTAGAAGAGTCCTGTTGTTGGAAAGATCACTTACTTGAAGTGGGGATGGTGTCAGGGGTAATACTCCTCAAACAGGAGTATAAACAGGTTATGTCACTAATCTCCAGTGAACTGTAGGGCTTCTGTTTTGCTGAGAGGTATACACAAATTTGGGGCCAAGAACTGAACTGTTCAAGGGAACAGAGGCAAGAAAGGCTAAGCTGGTCTCTCTCTCCTAAAAAGTAGTCAGCTTCTCCTCCAATTAAATACTGAGAAAATTATTTAAAATATCTTGTTATGCTCTGTCTTTCATATTACCTAGGATAAATAGCTTTCTGGGAAACAAACCAATGTCATGTTACCTAAAGGTTCTTTTAAGATTAAACTAAAATGTTTCCGCTTTTTTAATTACCTCTGTCTAAAACTGGTTTTGGATGGACTCCCCTGGTGGCGCAGTGGTTAAGAATCCACCTGCCAATGTAGGAGACACGGGTTCGAGCCCTGGTCCGGAAAGATCCCACATGCCGCGGAACAACAAAGCCTGTGCATCACAACTACTGAGCCTGTGCTCTAGCGCCCGAGAGCCACAACTACTGAGCCCGTGTGCCACAACTACTGAAGCCCAAGAGCCTAGAGCCCGTGCTACGCGACAAGAGAAGCCACCACAATGAGAAGCCCACACACCGCAGAGAAGAGGAGCCCCCGCTCACCGCAAGTAGAGAAAGCCCGCGAGCAACAACGAAGACCCAGTGCAGCCAAAAGTAAATAAATAAAATTTTAAAATTTATTAAAAAACATAAAAAAATAAAATAAAATTGGTTTTGGTCATGTTATTTAATATACCATGAAATTTCAAATCACACTCAAAGAGTGTTTTTCTGTTAATCAAAAAAGGGCACGGGTTAAAAAATCCTGAAAACCACATACGGATAGCATGGCTTCACGTACGGAAAAGATAGATCAACGTGTGTGTATGTCTATGTACATAACAGATTTCAAAAGGACCGTCACCAAAATGTAGCAGGATTTGGGGTGATTTTTAGAATGTTCTTCAACTACCTTTCTGCATTGTTTTGATTAATAATGAACATGAACTATTCTACAATTATATAAATATTTTAAAGCTAAATACATTCTTTTTATATTTGTCTCAGGAAACTTGGCTATGATGGCTTGATTTATCTTTTTCTTCTAAAGTGCTTCACTCCTCTTCAAAAGGAAAGAAGGCAGGATGATCTACCTATAAAGAGTCTTCAGGTAAAGTGTATGAAAGTCTTTATATTGTGGTATCACAAAATGTCACATTTGTAACATTTATTATCTCTCACAGTTTCTTATGTGGCAGGGTTTGGGAATGGCTTGGCAGGGCAGTTCTGGTGTAAGGCCTCCCATGAAGCTGCAGTCAAATGCAGTTACAGAGAACTAATACAGTGGGAAAGTTCATTCTCCTAGAAAGGCACCTCCTTACACAAGTATGAAAATGCTAGTAAATAAAAAGCTACCAACTTCATTAAAATTATATTTGTATAATGGCAACTTGTCCTAACACACAGTTAGATCTAAGGTTTAAAAAACCAATATTCCAAACTGAGTATCTTTTAATAGTAAAATAATTTTTAAATGACTTAGAAATTGCTGACAACTTAAATGTAATTTCAAATTTGTCTCTCAACTATATTTTTTTGTTTTTTGTTTTTTGTTTTTTTGCCACGCCAAGCAGAGGCTTGTGGGATCTTAGTTCCCTGATCAGGGATTGAACCCACGCCCTAAGCAGTGAAAGCACGGAGTCCTAACCACTAGACCGCCAGGGAATTCCCTCTCAACTATACTTCTTGAGTGCTTACTACAGGTCAGGCAGTGTGCTGGGCACTGGGAATACAGCAGTGACAAGAACAAAACACGTATCTTGGCATTATAACATAAAAAGGATTTTTGGATGAACTATGCTCTAAAAATGTATCTTTCACTAAATTCTAATTACCTCAATATCTGGGGACTCAAGATTTTAAAGTTTAACATGTGGAAGAACAAAGTGGGTTGAGTTCCCTTTTAAAAAGATTACGCAAGTGGGAATTCTCAAGTGGGGATTCAGGTTAACAACAAACAGGCAGTTTACTCTGGTTCTTTATTACAGAAATTGCAGCTAACCATTGGCACGTTGAAATGCTAAGCATAATAACCTTCTTATACTCTCATTCCTATGATCTCTTATTTTACATCTAATCACGACTCTCAGTATTATTATTGATCTATTTTCTAATTGTGGTTTGTTTTTCCTACCAGATCTAAGATTCTTGGTGCCAAGAACTGCTTTACAGTTTTAAAAATGTCTTAGTACAGCATCTAGTACAGTGCTAAGCAATTTTACTGTATGATTGTAATCATCAGCTAAACTGAAAAACTGTCATTTTACAGATGACAACAGGATTAGAAACCACTTCCACTTCTGGCCACATCTTATTCTCCTGGGCCTAAGCATCTTTTCTTTTTTTTTTTTTTTTTAATTTTTATTTATTTATTTTTGGCTGCGTCAGGTCTTCATTGCTGTGTGCAGGCTTTCTCTAGTCGTGGCGAGTGGGGGCTAATAATCTTCATTGCGGTGCACGGGCTTCTCATTGCAGTGGCTTCTCTTGTTGTGAAGCACAGGCGCGTGGGCTTCAGTAGTTGCGCCTCACGGGCTCTAGAGCGCAGGCTCAGTAGTTGTGGTGCATGGGCTTAGTTGCTCCGTGGCATGTGGGATCTTCCCGGACCAGGGATCAAACCTGTGTCCCCTGCACTGGCAGGCAGATTCTTATCCACTGCGCCCCCAGGGAAGCCCAAGCCTAAGCATCTTTAAATCACCTTTAAATCTCTAGAATCCAGCAGCACTGGTGTCCAGAACATGGCTACTCCACTGACTATGTATGGAGATAAAGGTTTGCTGAATGAAAGGTTTGCATAAGACTTGATTCCCGGTCCAGTGCTCTTTTCCTGACAAAAACTGATGATTTAACTGGAATTGGGAAGGCGCTCTCATCCTCACCTCTGAGAAAGCTGAAAGTGTGACTATTTGTGGAAGGTCCTCCCTTTGAAGAGTTGTGCATGCAACTCAGAATTTAAATGTAAAGTCATTACCTAAAATTACTCTGTTTTCACAAGAAATAATAATAACAACAACAGCTAACATTTGTTGGGCATTTACTATGTGGCGAGCACTGTTCTAAGTTCTTTAATTAGATTAGACTATTTAAGCCCACGGCAACCTTCAGAAATAGATGCTATTATTATCTCCATTTTACAGATGAGGAAACTGAGGCATACAGAAGACATGCAACTTGCTAGTAAGTGACAGAGCTGGGATCCAAGCCCAGGATGTCCAGCTCCAGGGCCCATTTTCTTAACCACCAAACTAAATCATCTCTCAGTAATTAAAGGGGAAACCATCAGACTTACTGGAAAATGTGAATTATAACTCTTTTCAACAAATGTGTTTTTATTAAGTACTTATAATACTGGAAAGTAAAAGCTGACAATAAGTTGCCAAAAAGTGTTCAACCACATGTGCTTTAATGAAAAGAAAATGATTTCTCAGTAATAAGAACTGTATACATGTAAATCAATGATGCAAAAGAGGGAACAAGGCCCTTATAACTTGATTAAATAGGTGCTACAATGTTGACACTCTTGATTTATTCAGCAAACTCTTTAAATAAATAGTGAAACATAAATTTGGATTTGAATCCTCTTTAAATTATTACTTGTTCCTAATTACTGAGATCAAACTCAAATTAGTAGAGTTTCACTCTAAAGAGGAAAGGGTAGGCAATTTCACAACACTTTATATGATTTGAGTGACAACCAAGAATTAATCTTGATTAACAAAGTTATATGAAGATATTCTACAACATTTAAGACATCAGCATTTTTAAGACAATGCAAAATATATGCTTTCTAGTTTAATGCTAAACCTATTATTTGACATACTTTCTGGAAAAAATAATGACAAACCATTTCTATTCTTCAAGCCACCTAAAAAGAACAAAGTAGATGAGTCTAGGGTTCCTTCCCTGAGTCTACGTCAGTTTCCTTTACCCTGACTATTAATTCACCATTTGGCATGTTCTCCTACATAGCTTCCTGTTTTCTTGATAATGACGTTTGTGCTTAACCAACAATATTTAACAGCAGCTAAGAAGGAAGTCTTCAGCTTTGGCAACCTAAAATAACAGGTGAGTATAAAGAAAAAACAGGCTCAAAGACCAAAAACTGCATTTTAAATAACTATTAAGTTATAAATTAGAGTGAATTATTGTTAGTTGATATTCAGCACATTTCCATTTTACAGAATTAATTTATTTTCTCTGAACTAAATCCAACATCAATAATTCCACTCAGACTAAATCAGTTTCAAAATTATCAGTTTCTAGACTGAAATTCAGCAGTAAGGAAGCTAGAAGACGGAAGTAGGATATCTTAACAGCTATCTAAATAATCTATAAAATGGGCATTTTATCTGTGAAGGCATCTGAACCTCTGATTCACAGAATCATTCACCCTCAGTCTTGGAAGGGAATTATGGTACATCTAAGTTGACTATATCAAAACCCACTAGGTCAAGTCTTAGGCCTTTCTACAAGAAGACTCATGAATTAAAATTGGTAAAAGGAGGCAGCAAAATCACACTGTTTTAGATCAGGGGTCCCCAACCCCCAGGCTGCGGACCAGTACCGGTCTGCAGCCTGTTAGGAACCGGGCCTCACAGCAGGAGGTGAGCAGTGGGTGAGCGAGAGAAGCTTCATTTGCCGCTCCCCATGGCTTGCATTACCACCTGAACCATCCCCCCTCCCCCGTCCATGGAAAAACTGTCTTCCATGAAACTTGTCCCTGGTGCCAAAAAGGTTGGGGACCGCTGTTTTAGATCATTATCCAGGAGAATGAAACTACCTACTTGATGACATATGATGTTCCTGATATACCAAATACATCCTCTACATCTCTAAAGCCTAAAATCTATTTCTGGGCCCTACTAGAAAGTGATAGATTTAATTCTTAGCATAGGAATCCAAAATGCCATTACCAGAATAAGTGAGTCAGCCCAGAATGTTTTAAAAATTATAAAATTAAAATATTCAAAAATATGTGTTTGCCAGTTCATGTGGCATCAACTGTTATTCTCAGTTTCCATGCTATATCTCCATTTATAAATGAGAGATTTCAACTCTACTTTAGAGTAGGGAGTATTTTTAAATCTTAGTAGGTGTTCCTATAGCAAAAATGTGGTTTAAATTGCAATATGATTTCAGTAGGAATGATGGGCTCAAATACTATTTTTAGCAGTTAACTAGGAGGGGGGGAATCCTTTAACTTTCTGAGATAGATGCTTAGCTCATTACTGTCCAACCTTTCTTCTTTTCTAATACGTGCATTTAATTCACTCTGCTAACAGAATAAAAAAGAAAATTAAGAGGATTATCTCAATAAGTGCAGGATAAGTGTTTGATAAAATTAAATATCCATTTATGATTTTTAAAACTCTTTGAAAACAAGAACCAAAAAAAGAAACTTCTGGGGCTTCCCTGGTGGCACAGTGGTTAAGAATACACCTGCCAATGCAGGGGACACAGGTTCGAGCCCTGGTCCGGGAAGATCCCACATGCTGCGGAGCAACTAAGCCCGTGTGTCACAACTATTGAGCCTGTGCTCTAGAGCCTAAGAGCCACAACTACTGAGCCTGTGTGCCACAACTACTGAAGCCTGCGTGCCTAGAGCCCATGCTCCGCAGCAAGAGAAGCCACTGCAATGAGGAGCCTGTGCACCGCAATGAAGAGTAGCTCCTGCTCGCCGCAACTAAAGAAAGCCCACGTGCAGCAACGAAGACCCAATGCAGACAAAAATAAATAAAATAAATAATTTTTTTAAAAAAAGAAACTTCCTTAATATGATAAAGGCCATCTACCAAAAACCTACAGCAACATCATACTTAGTAACAAAATGTTAAAATTTTCCCTTTGAGATAGAGAATCAGACAAGGATATCCTTTCTTACTACTTTTACTTAACACTGTACTGGAGGTCCTGGCTAGTACACAGTATGTAGCATGGGGAAATAAGGGTATAAATATTGGAAAGGAAGAAATTAAACTATACTTATTTGCAGATAATATGACTGCATGTAGAAAGCTTTTAAAATCTTCATCTGCGTCATTGGAAATAATATCTGAGTTTAGTAAAGTTGCTAGACAAAGAACATACAACAAAAATCAACTGTATACTGTATATGTACATCTATATACCATCAACAATCAGTTAAAAAATAAAAACTTTTAGAAAGATGCCATCGAAAATAACATCAAACAATCAAATACATAGAAACAAATGTCACAAAAGATGCACAAGAACACTATTTAGAAAGCTATTATTAAGAAGAAAATAAAAAATGAACATAGATATCGTGTTAACAGATTAAAAGAAACATAATGACAAGATGATAGTTCTCCTTAGGTTGATCTGAAACCTGAAAGGCAGATTCTAAATGGAATGTTAAGAACCAAGAATAGGCCAGATTCTCTTGAAGAAGAAAACTTGAGAGAATTATTTACAATAACCAAAAGGTGGAAGCAACCCAAGTATCCACCGACTGAGGAATGGATAAACAAAATGTAGTATATACATATAATGGAATGTTATTCAGCAGCCTTAAAAAGAAAGGAAATTTTGGGACTTCCCTGGTGGTCCAGTGGTTAAGAATCTGCCTTCCAATGCAGAGGGTTTCGAACCCTGGTCAGGGAACTAAGATCCCACATGCCACGGGGCAACTGAGCCCTCATGCCACAACTAGAGAGTCTGCGTGCCACAACTACTGAGCCCACACGCTCTGAATCCCACGCACCACAACTAGAGAGAAGCCTGTGCGCCACAACGAAGAGCCTGCCCACCACAACGAAAGATCCTGCGTGCCACAACTAAGACCCGATGCAGCCAAAATCAATCAATCAATAAAAAGGAAGGAAATTTTGACGTATGCTACAACATGGATAAACCTTGAAGATATTATACTAAGTGAAATAAGCCAGTCACAAAAGGACAAATACTGTATGATAACATTTATATGAGGTACCTAGAGTAGTCAAATTCAAAAAGACAGAAAACAGAATGATGGTTGCCAGGGGCTGAGGGGAAAGGAGAAATAGTGTTTACTGGGTAGAGAGTTTCAGGTTTGCAAGATGAAAAAGTTCTAGAGATGGATGGTGATGATGACTGCACAACAATCTGAATATACTTAATGCCACTGAACTGTAAACTTAAAAATGGATAAAATAGTAAATTTTATGTTGTATTTTACCACAATAAGGAAAAAACGCAGTAGGAGAACTTACTCTATTGGATATCAAAAATTACTATAAATCATTAAAATAATGACATTGGTACAAAGACAGACAAATAGAACAGTGGAACAGAATAGAGAGTCCAGAGAAAGATCCTCACATATCTGGACAGTTGATTTATGACAAAGGCATCTTTACACAGAAGTAAGGAAAGGAAATCGTTTTCGATAAATGGTGCTGGATCAACTGGGTATACTTACAGTGAAAAATATGAAAGCTGATCCCTATCCTTGTAATATTCCACAAAAATCAAGTCTAAGTGGATTGAAGCTCTGAATGTAAACAGTGAAGAAAAATATTTTTAGAAGATAACTTGGGATGGAGAGAGATAATGTAAGAATATCTGCAAGAACTTGGGGTGAACAAAAATTCCCCAAAAGCACTAACTATAAGGGAAAAGATGGGTAAACAGGATCACCTTAATATTAGATCTCCTGTTCATCAAAAAACACCATTAAGGGAGTGAAAGACAAGCCACAGAGTGAGAGATGATATCTACAACATATGAAATTGATTAAGGGCTCATATCCTGACCATATAAAGAACTCCCTGGTGGTGCAGTGGTTGAGAGTCCGTCTGCCAATGCAGGGGACACGGGTTCGTGCCCCAGTCTGGGAAGATCCCACATGCCGCGGATCGGCTGGGCCCGTGAGCCATGGCCGCTGAGCCTGCGCATCTGGAGCCTGTGCTCCGCAACGGGAGAGGCCACAACAGTGAGAGGCCCGCGTACCGCAAAAAAAAAAAAAAAAAAAAAAGGAGATCCAAATGGTCAATAAACTTATGAAAAAGTGCTTATGCAAGTTCACATTTTCCTTTCACATAATACTAAATCATTTTGAAACAGCTGTTTTCATGATCTTCATCTCTTTTTTTGGGGGGGGTGGTACGCGGGCCTCTCACTGCTGTGGCCTCTCCCGTTGCCGAGCACAGGCTCCAGACGCGCAGGTTCAGCGGCCATGGCTCACGGGCCCAGCTGCTCCGCGGCATGTGGGATCTTCCCGGACCAGGGCACGAACCCGTGTCCCCTGAATCGGCAGGCAGACTCTCAATACTGCGCCACCAGGGAAGCCCTTCACCTCTTCTTTAATTGAATTTTTCTTAACTCTTATGGAAACATTTCCAAAAATATGTGATTGGGGATACACATTTCCTTACTCCAAATCAATTTATAAGTATTTGTTGAACATTATTATTAAAATAACTATATAAAGTGTTACACCTAACAGGTCAACGGTCCATGGTCTGTCTTCAAGTGAGTATGTAAGACAACGCACTAGGTGCAGGAAGAAAAACTTAGGGGAAAAGAGTGTGTGTGTGTGTGTGTGTGTGTGTGTGTGTGTGTGTGTGTGTGTGTGTGTGTGTATGCATATATATGTATATGTATGTGTGTGTATATATATATGCAATATATGTATATGTACATGTGTACACATATATGGACAGAGAGAGAGAAATTAATCCTGACCAATATGTAGTATACAGATTGACCCTGGCACTCTCTTTCAGTTCCCATGTAGTTGTTCATGTGCCCTGAGTTTAAAAAGATTACTTTTTCAGGTATGACAAGTGAAAATGCCATATTAAAATTACGTAAATTATGTTTACAGTAGTGCTTATTTCATTTTATATCATTTTTTAAATTTTTATTTTATATTGGAGTATAGTTGATTAACAATGTTGTGCTAGTTTCGGGTGTACAGCAAAGTGATTCAGTTACACATATACATACATCTTTTTTCAGATTCTTTCCCATATAGGTTATTACAGAATACTGAGTAGAGTTGCCTGTGCTATACAGTAGGTCCTTGTTGATTACCTACTTTATATACAGTAATAGTGTGTATATCATTCTTTTTAATATATGTCATATATGTTTTATAATATACAAGTATGTTTTATAATTAAATAAATATGCATGTATTAGGGGTTCATAATCAAATTATTTGAGGTACATAATCAAAAAAGATCACTGCTATAAGAGTTACAGAAAGGAGTCTCTATTCTCAAGAACCTTGAACTGTAATCAGAAGACAAAAATCAAACCTGTGAAAGTCAAACAAGGCACAATTTAAATAACAATTCAAGACAACAATAGATACAAGTCACAAAGCAATTAACATGATTAATTGCCAAATTAGTGGTTAAAGAAAATAAGCACAATAGGAGTTGAGACAGCAGAGAAACCACTTTCAGCAGGTAGTCAAGGAAGGTTCACTGGAACCCGGGCTCTAAGAATTAATTGGATCTGATCAAGAGAGAGGAAGGAAAAATAAGTACCTGCAAATGTCCTTAAATAGGGCAAAACCAAGGAGACAGATGCTCTGCTAAAACAAAAGCTCTATAATAAACTAGAGTACATTAAACCTTGGATCCCTTAATGCTCAGCAGCCTACCTGGTGGCACACAGGAGGCACCTGAAAACTACTGCATATATAGTACAGGTGAGCAAGTGGAGCCGGAGAGGACAAGTGTACCCCAAGGTCATATCAGAGTTGAAACAAATTACATAAATGTCCTGGACGGATTCCTATTCCAACTGTGGGAATGCTGGTGATTCTTACATTAAAAAATATTATAGGGCTTCCCTGGTGGCGCAGTGGTTGAGAGTCCGCCTGCCGATGCAGGGTACACGGGTTCATGCCCCGGTCCGGGAGGATCCCACGTGCCGCGGAGCGGCTGGGCCTGTGAGCCATGGCCGCTGAGCCTGCGCGTACGGAGCCTGTGCTCCACAACGGGAGAGGCCACAACAGTGAGAGGCCCGCATATCACAAAAAAAAAAAAAAAAAATTATAGAAATCACCAGGGACAAGGCCAACTTACATACTATTTTTTACAATTAATGTACAACATAATTTTAGAAAAAGCAATTTTTATATAAAACACTTAATTTGTTCAATAAAAATATTCCTGTAACAGTTTTAGGCCACCATTTTCATTCCTTGACCCCAAACATGACCTAAATGGATGTATTCCCTATTCTCTGAACTCTGCTTTATATTTTATACCATTTATAACCTATATGCTAAATCCCAATCTCAATTCCTGCTCCTTACAGGAAAGGACTGGAGAGTATTTATCTTGGCATGCTCCAGTGGCTCACGTTCTCAAGGGAATGAACTAGCACAGCTTTCATCTTTCTCTTACTGATTTTCATGATATTAGTTTTATTTGTTTGTATCTCCACAGTGCCTCACACTTACTAGGTGCTCAGTATATTACTTCTTATAAAAAATAAATTTGAACACTGCTATATTTAAAATAGATAACCAACAAGAACCTACTGTATAGCACAGGGAACTCTGCTCAATATTCTGTAATAACCCAAATGGGAAAAGAATTTGAAAAAGAATACATACATGTATATGTATAACTGAATCACTTTGCTGTACAACTGAAACTAACACAACATTGTTAATCAACTATACTCCAGTATAAAATAAAAATTTAAATAAATAAATAAATTTGAGTGAACATGAACAGTGCAAAGGTAGGGTACAGAAAAGAATAAATGGAAAACTGGTAGGGGACAGGGGAGGACAGAGAGGAAAAAAACAAGAAAAAGTAGAAGAGTGAACTGCAGTGGAAACAGACAACACAGTGGAGGTAAAAATGGAGAAGGGGAGAGAGAATGGGAGAGCGGAGGGAAGAGGGAGAGTTAATAGATTCTGAAGTGTCATTAAAGGATTCCCTTTCCTGCTGGTGAGAGGTGCTTTCCAAAGATGAAAGAAAAGTTTTTTAAATTCTCAAATTCTTCTCTTTAAGTGATTATGAAAAAACTTAGCATCTGCTATATGAGCATATCTGGAACTACAAGATAATGGGACAAATGTGCCATCCACGGATTTCAGGTGTAGGTGGTTTTAGAGGATTTTTTTCTTAGATTGCCATTTGAGATACAATTGTTATACACTATGAATTTTAAAGCCTCGTGCAGGTTAAATAATCGGTCTCTTCCTTAGTTTCCTCATCTGTAAAATGGGGATGATAGTCACACTCCATGGAGCTGTTGTGAGGATCCACTGACTTGATATATATAAAGTGTTTAGAACAGGGCCTGGTACAGAGTACGTAATTACTGTTAGGAGTATTCAAAAGCACAAATTGCAAAACCAGAAATATGGAGAAGGAAAGTCTATCTCAAACACTGTATTCATTAAAGCCTTAATTTTGCTTGGGTAATAATTTTCAGAATTTAAAGCAAACAAGCAAAAAAAATCTTCAATTGACCCCCTCACCTCATTACTATGCCTTCTTTATTCCACAGACAAAAATTATCAGAGGGGGTCCCATCGTGCAGAAATTGAATCAGAGCAGTAAAATGATTTTCCCAGGTCCCAAGTCGAATCTAATGGAGCCCAGGATGCCCCTCATGTTGCATAGCAGGACCCACAGGGGAAGAAAGAGAAGAATATCAGCTGGAGGATGTAAGTGGTGGCAGAGCCGGAAGAGAACAGGAGCCATCAGAGAAAAGCAAGGAGGGGAAGCCTCTAGTCTAGAACAGAGGCTTTCACACCTTTCTGATACACAGTAAGAAACTTATATATCACCACTTTGTACCACCACTCACTACACACACATGCGCTGAGTATATATGTACATATATGGGTACGTGTGTATACACAAGTGTCTATGTGTCTATATATACAAATTGAAACATTTTTCTGTAATACTTAGCTCTACTACATGAAATGCACTGATATTTTTTATTCAATTCTATCCTATTTCATATTTTTTTAATGTGGATCAAGACCCACTAAAATGATTTTATAACATACCAATGGGTTACAACCTGCCAATGGTTTGCAACACAAAGCTCTGTCCAATACAACCTCAGAGAATATAATTTCCAGAAAAATGAAGATAACAGTACTGTACTCCACACTGGTTAAAACCATCCCTCGAACACGTCATTCAGCTCTAGGTAATACACTTTGAGAAGTAGAGAGACTAACTGGATCACATTCAGAAAAGCCAACAAGAATGGTAAAAGGACACAAATCACATGGTATAAGCAAAGGCTATGTGTCAGCCTGCAGAAGAGAAAAATACAAAACGTGACAGCTATCTTCATTTATGTGAAGTACTGTTGCATGGAGGATTCATTGTTTGTTCCATACTGTGTCAAGATGTAGAAGTGACACAAAAGCACTTTCTAACAGCACAGCTGCCCAGTAAGTGGCCTTGGGACTCATGGAGTTTCCCTGTGACTGGAGATACTCAGGCACAGCCTGGACAGGCGCTTAGCAGAGAAGCTAAGAAGGGGCTAATATATCACATGGTGGTTGTTAGAAGGGGCTAATATATCACATGGTGGTTGTTAGGGTTTAATGCCTTCCAATCCTGAAATTCTGTTAACTCTAGACTAGATTAAGACAATATTATACTATAACACGACTTAAAAAGCCAACACCAGTTCTTTATTAAGTTTTTATAAAAAAATGAATTCTACCATGAACTACATTAAACAACCTGAAATGGCAAATGTTGACATTTTAACAAAAAACAATATAATAAAAATTGACTTAATGTGCCCAGCCCAGTCAATAAAAATCATCAGTTTCGACAGAAAAAGTGAAATGCCACCCAAGTCACTGGCATAGTGTTAAGATGTTTATCAACTTAGAAAATATAAACCCATATATAGCTTTAACAAGCAAATAGCAAAAAATGTTTGATCTTTTTTTTTTTTTTTTTTGGTGGGGGTGGGGTCCCGTGCCGCACAGCATACGGGATCTTAGTTCCCCCACCAGGGCTCAAACCCGCACCCCCTGCAGTGGAAGCGTAGAGTCCTAACCACTGGGCGGCCAGGGAAGTCCTAAAATGTTTGATCTTTAAAATGCGCAGGAATAAAGGAAGAAGGTTTCCCCAAAAAAGACTATATTGTAAACATTCTCTCCTTACTCAAAAGTCATGCTTCTTTGGTCTATATGTAGAATACACAAACAAAGTAATCATGCTCTGTCTGAATTTTTACTGAACCAACTAACTGAAAGTTTTGAGAGAAGTCTTCATTCTTATAACCTTCTACCACATTTGTTCTACTGTATTTGTTTCAAACGAAAAAGAAACCAGTATCTCAGATTATGCAATGTGTAGCTAGGAATTACTTATCACTAATGCACTACACTGTCTCACCCCTCAGAATTCTCAAAAAGGCCAACTCCGAGACTGTCAGAATGTAGAAATCCTCTGAATAGTGACACTCAAAGTGGGGCCCATGGACCAGTACTAGACTATAAACTATTACTAATCCATGATGAGACAAGCACAGATACTGAGAGCAAGAATTTAGAAACTTTTAGAGCAATTTATAAGAGCAGTTTTAATTTTGATGAATCTAATATAAAGAAGAATCTAATATAAATATTTCATTTTTCTAGTAATTCTTTCTTATTATATTTTAGAAAAGTATCAGTTGGTGACAGACTGGACTTTTTTAAAAACTCTAGTCCTTCACCAAAGACAGTTTGAGAAACATTTATCTAAATATCCTTTAAATGCTGAAGGTCCTTGACCATAAAGATAAACTGCTTTACTTTGATGTCCCCCAATCTCTCTATTCCCTTTGGTTTTCCCACTACAGTAACAAACACTATTTACTCCTTGCCAAGTGTTCTTTTGATATCCCTGCTAGGTTGACAATAATATCAATATAGCTCACTGCTTAAAAGTTATCATTGGATTATCTATCTGTCTGCTCAGAATTTGTAACACTACTTCATTTGCATCCAGATGTAGCTCCAACATGTTCTTGGATTCATTCCTTTTAAGAAGATATTAACTAATTTGATGATCCAGTTTGGAGGGGTCACCCAATCTTATAATATGACTGCTGGCATCATCTGTGGCAGTAAGTCATAATTTTTTAGAAAGTCTAAAGATAGTATAGCTCAGTTCTAAATCCTAGGCCTCCACACCTAAAGTAGTGGCCTGCTGCATCCTGAACTCATGATTAAAGACCTGATACCTCTGCAATTCTGCCAATCCACCTGGACTCTCAATTCTCCATTTGAACTATTTGGTCCCCAGAATCCCTTCTGATTACACATTCTTTTGTTTCTTACACAAATATGTACAAAGATGGATATAATAAATATATAGTAGTCCCCCCTTAAATGCAGTTTTCCTTTCCAAGATTTCAGTTACCAACGGTCGAAGTCTGAAAATATTACATGGGAAATTCCAGAAATAAACAGTTCATAAGATTTAAGTTTCATGCCCTTTCTGAGATCTCGGGCTGTCCCATCAGGAATCCCCAGCCATGTCACAGTCTGTTCCTGACATCCAACTGCTGACATCATCAGGGCTCAGTGATCCAGGATCACCTGAAGCAGATGGTCCTCCTCCTGACCAACCGTCAGGTCATTAGTAGCCTAACACTAAGTCACAATTCCTGTACCATTTACCTCACTTCACCTAATCATGTAGGCATTTGATCATCTCCCATCATCTTAAGAAGAAAAAGGGTACTTACAGTACAAGGTATTTTGAAAGAGAGACCACAGTCACATAACTTTTTTACCGTATATTGTTATAATTGTTCTCTTTTATTATTGTTGCTGTTAATCTCTTACTGTGCCTAATTTATAAATTAAACTTTATCATAAGTATATATGGAGCTCAGTACTATCTGTGGTTTCAAGCATCACTGGAGGTTCTTGGAACATATCTCCCATGGATAAAGGGGGACTAGTGTATTTATAAAAACCTGCCAATAACAACTCCTAAAGACATTTTTATTATCCAAAAATATAATCAATACTACTCTTAGGAAAAATTAAATAAATACACAGGGCTGTGCTATAAGAAATTATACCAGAATGCCAATAGTTACATACTTTTAGTTAAAATGTGCAACATCACTTAAGCTTCCAACTGTTCAATAACTTGAATAATGGAAAAAAGCAAAAAACAATATGAAGGAGTCTGAGAATTTAGGTCAAAGAATGAATCAGTGACAGACAATAAACTAACTACATGTGTTTAACTTCTGCCCCAGTTCCAACTATGAAATTGTTTAGTCTTTAATTTGTAGACATCTACAAGCTCTTGTCAATTATCTACAACACTGAGAGCCAGCTCATTTGTAGTAACTTATTGCCTAGAAAATATTGTTATTTTAGACAGCTACTTTTTCTGAATGACTTCTAATACTGACCTCTTCCTGATGTTTAAGTTTTAGTCTCAACTGCCTAAGAAATTTCTGAAATCTATCCAGTAAATGGGTTTTCTTACTACCATATCTAAAGATGTTTCACAAATGTAGATGGCCAAAACACCTGTTTCACAGTATACTATATTAATAAGTGATTCCTATCTTTTTCTGGCCAATGCTTTCTTGAAAAATAAATAAATAATATCTGGTAGAGAAGACCTGGGATCCAGTCCTGTTCTCCACAACGTATCAGCTAAGTAACCCTGAATGAGTTACTTAATCTCTCTGAGATTTATGTCCTCACATGTTTTTAAAAAATTTTTCAAGGGATGATTATAAAAACATTCCTCACAGATTTACTGAGGGCAAAAAAGAGCCAATGAAAAAAGAGCTTTGTACTATTCAAATGCTAAATACATTTATTGCCCATTTCTTTATGGTAAAAAGATGACAGATAGATAGAAGATAGATAGGGAGACAGATAGGGAGACAGATAGATAGATATTGTCTATTTAGAGCTCTGAATCCACTGTTGGCCATGGTCAGTATCCACTATCCAATTCACAGTAAAATAAATTTTATATCCTTTCCCAGGAATGCTATTGAAAGTTCTGTCACTCCTACAATATAAAGTATATACTCACACAAAGAGTCCTGATGATAAACCTACACCGGGAAGGGCACAAAGTGACAAAGATGCTCTCTTTTGAATTTCATTCTTCCCCAAGTCCGTTTCTTCAATCTTCTATCCCAATGTCTGTGTTTTCTCCTAATACTAATAAAAATTTCCCCTGATGCTGTCTCATCCCACTGGGTTCCTACAGCAGAAACTGTTTTTAAGCCAGATCTACCTTTTTTTAAATGAATTACACAAGTGAAAACATTTCACTATTAATAATATGGAAATCAAAGTACCAAGTATCCCTTCATGGCTCATACTTCCCTCTCCCAAGTTAACCACTGAATTGAGGTTTTTAAATATCCTTCCAAACCTTCCTCCATACATTTAGATATACATATGTATACATCTATAGAAGACTTGTGTACACAGATACAGTCATACAATACCTGTTATACTGTAGATTGGCACTTAACGTACTTGCCATTCAGTCCTGATCAACACTCCTCTAGTGGCACTTTGGCAATACAGACAATACTTCCCAGTTGTAGGTCACTGAGATCATTCCACTCACAGCACAGTTTCTTAGAGCTTCAACAAGTATTTGCTGAGTGCCTACTTTGTGCCACATACAGGGTGTAAGGTCCTGAACAAAACAGGCATGGTGCCTGCCTTCATGGAGCTAAAAGTCTGGCGTTAAGACACAGCATTAAATAAATAATCAGCTGTGGGGCTTCCCTGGTGGCGCAGTGGTTGAGAGTCCGCCTGCCGATGCAGGGGACACGGGTTCGTGCCCCGGTCCAGGAAGATCCCACATGCCACAGAGCGGCTGGGCCCATGAGCCACGGCCGCTGAGCCTGCACGTCCGGAGCCTGTGCTCCGCAACGGGAGAGGCCACAACGGTGAGAGCTCCACGTACCGCAAAAAAAATAAAAATAAAAAAATAATCAGCTGTGAACATAATTTCAAATGGCAGAAGTGCTAAAATAAGATGTTACAGGAGCAACCTAAATGGGAAAAGAATTTGAAAAAGAATAGGTATATGTATCACTGAATCACTTTGCTGTACACCTGAAACTAACACAACATTGTTGATCAACTATACTCCAGTATAAAATAAAAAGTTAAAAAAGAAAATAAGATGTTACAGGAGAACACAGCCAGGAAACCTAATTTAGCTGGGGGCTAGGAGAGCCCTCTGAAACTCTGAAAAAGCTAAATCTGAAGCATTGTAGAAATCAGACAATTCATAAAAGGAGGAGAAAGAATGATCCAGGAAAAGGAAGAAGGTGAGCAAAAGCCCCCACTGGAAAAGGGCTTGGGGCCTTCTGGTAACAAAGAGGAGGTCAGTGAAGCTTCAAGGAAGTAAACGACGGGGAAAGCAACACAATATAAGGCTGAACAGGGGAGAGGTGCCCAATCACATGGCAAATCACTGAGCATTTGGAGATTTTATCCTAAGAGCAAAGGGAAGCCATTCAATAGCTCTGAATGAGTCACAAGATCTACTTTTGATTTTTAACTTACATTTATTAGATTTCCTGAAAATAATATAAATGGCTGCTAGGTAGAAAACAGATTAGAGAAGAGCTGGAACACTTATGAAGAGACTGGTTAGACAACAGTTGGTGGTGCTGACAGTGCAGATGGAGAGAAATGGCTGGACTGGAGGCCAAAGAGCCTCTGAGAGGAGCTGATGAGGCTAAAGAGACATGTGCATTTCAAGAAGTAATGATATCTTGAAGTCCACACTCATGATTGGGACAGGATTCCATTTCAGCAGCTCACTTTGCTGAGAAGTCCCTCTCAATGGCTGCATGCTTGCCTCTGGTTCTCTTCACCCTTTCTTCTCTACAATCTTTTCCTGTCCCGATTTTATCTCCCCGTATTGTCCCTCTGCCTCCCTCCATCGCTTCTTTTTTCCCTCCATAACCTTCTCCCTTACTTAGATACAATATGAAACTGAAATAATTTTTAAATGTTTACTCTACTTAATGAATAGTTCTTAATTTAAAATCCAAAGGATTCAAACATGTATACATACATTCACCGAAAGATACGTACTAGAATGTTCACATCAGCACTATTCATAAAAGACAAACACTAGGAGCTACCCAAGTGCCCTCCACCAGCTGAAGAGATAAACTGCTGTGTTCAAATAATGGATTACTCCTAACTCAAGCAGGAGAATCAATATATCCACAACAGTATAAAATCTCACAAACATAATGTTGAAAAAAAGAAGCCAGACACCAAACGGCATTTTGTGGAATATAAATTCTACTTACATTAAGTTTTTTTTTAAAAAAAAGGCAAAACTAACCTATGCTTTCAGAAGGCAGGACAGTAGTTATCCTTGCACGTGTGATGGGGGAGGAAGAGCACCAGGAGGATGCGTGAGGAGCTGGTAACGTGTTGTGCGGGGTGTTCACTACACAAACATGTTCAGTTTGTGAAAATTCACAGAGTTATATAACATATGATTAGGTGGACTTTTCTGAATGTATTCTGTACTTCAAAAAAAGTTTTTTAAAATCAATGAGTTTAGACCTTTAATGTCCAGGGGAAGGGAGCAGTAGCAACAACTAACCACTTTTTTGATCCATGATGCCCTCTAACGACCTTTTTTACCCCAGGAGACAACTGTGATATAGCCCTGAACTTGGAACCACGAAATCTACTCTCAGATTCCCAGCTTTTCTTTTTCTTTTTTTTTTTTTTTTATTTTGCGGTACACGGGCCTCTCACTGCTGTGGCCTCTCCCGTTGCGGATCACAGGCTCCAGACACGCAGGCTCAGCGGCCATGGCTCACGGGCCCAGGTGCTCCATGGCATGTGGGATCCTCCCGGACCGGGGCACGAATCCGCGTCCCCTGCATCGGCAGGCGGACTCTCAACCACTGCGCCACCAGGGAAGCCCAGATTCCCAGCTTTATACTTATTGTTCTTCTACTGTGCCGTGTCCTACTCTTGGCACTGAGGACACAGCTGTGATGCCAGGTGAGACCCCTGCCTTCTTTGAGGCAATATATGCTTGAAATTGGCAAGAAGCTGGATCCCGAATGGAGAAAAACAGGGGAGACCTGCTTTTGATGGAATGGTCTAGCTAGACAACCCTGAACAAGTCACTTAACTTACTTGAGTCTCAGTTACCTCATCTGCCTTAAGGGATTATTATAAGGATCAAATGTGATAGGATCTTTCAAAGCACTCATAATGATAGCATTATTAATGATAACAGCTCTTATTACATTATTGTCCTTACTGCTCAATATAGAGTTGCTTGAGTTAACCAATGTCAGTCTGGTCTACACACTAATACAGTAACAATAACAAGGAATAATATTTTGGGGGCCGTTAATTCTCAATTAAGAGGTTTCTACTGTGGGTAGAAGCAGGTGTATTGATAAACAGCTCTCCACTCCCTCTAGAGGGGTGCTAACGACACAAAGGCCTGACTCAATTTCAGCACAGCCTTCTCCAGCCTTTAAAGAGAAGTAAGCACGGAAAGACGGAGCTAAGAGAGGGGCAGGCTAGAGAAGTGATAGCAGCTTCTCAGAGATCAAACTAACCAACCAAAGAACATATATGCAGTACCTTCATTTATTATCTGACCAGTACTTTCTTGGTACCACCATGAATCAAGGTCCATACTTAAAGGAGCTTAAGATACGGTATCAGAACTAAAATCAAACAAAGACAACAAATTTAGGGGAAAGCGAAAGGACTGAGCAATCAGAGACTTGGTATCAAATCCTGCTTCTGCCATGTAGCAGCTTGGGACCCTCACCTTGACCTCTCAGGACTGCTTCCGTCCTTGTAACAAGAGGATGCCAACACCTACACCTTGTGCAGTGATGCTGCAGAAGGCAGTGTAGCTAATGTGCCTAGGACACGATGTGGTGTAGCAGCTACTATTACTGCTACCATCATCGTGATTATTTTATAGGCAGAATTCCACTAAAAGCCACTAGTATGCAGCCCAAAGTGTCTACACGTTGGTTCCCTCTATTCTTTCTGACTGTGTTCCCTAAGTCCTACACGGAGCAGTATGTACTCAGATACATTTACACTATAAGGCTAAAAATACAGTAGGAACATAAATCTATGTGCTTGCACAGACTGAAAAGGTAAAAAAGCCTCTTTGAGTTTTCAGAACCTCAGCTGCTTCTAAAACTATGAGGATGCTCTCCCTGCTACTTATTCTGGCTTAAATCTTGGGGCAGCCTCCTTTACAGAAGCTATTTTCATAAGAAGTTACAGTTCAAGAATAAGTTCACAATTTCAGCACTGTTTTAGCTTTCCTCACAGTACTTAATTTAGTTTGCCTTCTCAGCCAAAGGCTTGAATCAAAGCATAAACTGAAGGAAGAAAAAACAAACAATGGTGAAAGACTGATAGCCTTTTCTGTAAGGTCAGGAATAAGACAAGAAGGCCTGCTTTCACCACTTCTATTCAAAATAGTACTGGAAGTCCTAACAAGAGAAATTAGGCAAGAAAGAGATATAAAAGGCAACCATATCGAAAAAGAAGAAGTAGAACTATCTCTGTTTACAGATGACACGATCTAACATGCAGAAAACGCTAAAGATTCCACCAGAAAAAAACTGTTAGAACTAATAAACAAATTCACCAAAGCTGCAGGATATATAATTAACACACAAAATTCAGTGGCAGTTCCATATACTAACAATAAACAATTTGGAAAGGAAATTACAAAAACAATCACATTTACAACAGAATCAAAAAGAATAAAATACTTAGGAATAAACTTAACCGAGAAGGCAAAAGACTTGGACACTCAAAACTACAGAACATTGCTGAAAGAGACTAAAGAAGGCACAGACAAATGGAAAGACATTTTGTGTTCACTGAAGACTGTTAAAATGTTGATATTATCCAAAGCGATCTACAGAGTCAATGCAATCTCTATCAAAAGCTCAATGACATTTTCTGCAGAAATAGAAAAAGCCATCCTAAACTTCAAATGAAAGCTCAAGGGATTCCCTAATATCCAACACAATCCTGAAAAAGAAGAACAAAGTTGGAGGTCTCATACTTCCCAACTTCAAAACTTAATACAAAGCTATGGTATTCAAAAGAGTGTGATACTGGCATAAAGACAGACATATAGACAAACTGAATAGAATAGACAGCCCAGAAATAAGCTCTCACATATATGATCAAATGATTTTCAACAACAATACCAAAAGCATGTAATGGCAAAAAGATTGTCTTTTCAACAAATAGTGTTGGGAAAACTGGATATCCATGTGCAAAAAAAAATGAAGTTGAACCCTTATCTTACACCATACCCCAAAATTTTTAATTAAAAACTGAAAATGGATCAAAGACCTAACCATAGAGCTAAAATGATAAAGCTCTTAGAAGAAAACATAGGGGGAAAGCTTTATGACATTGGATTCAGCACTAATTTCTTGGACATGACACCAAAAGGACAGGCAACAAAAGAAAAAATAGATAAGCTAGATCTCATCAAAAGTAAAAACTCTGTGCATCAAAGGATACTGTGAACCGAGTGAAAAGGCAATCCATGGAATGGGAGAAGGTATTCGCAAATCATGTATCTGATAAGGATTTGATATCCAGAATATATAAAGGACTCCTACAACTAGGAAACATCAACAAAAATTTAAATAGGCAAAGGACTTGAATAGACATGTCTCCAAAGAAGATACACAAATGACCAATAAGCACATGAAAAGATGCTCAACAACTTTAGGGAGATGCAAATCAAAACCATAATGAGATACCACTTCATATTTGTTAGGATGACTATTATTTTTTAAAAAAATTAAAAACCAACATGTGTTGGTGAGGATATGAAAAAATTAGAACCCTTGTGCATTGCTGGTGGCAATGTAAAATGGGGCAGCCACTGTGGAAAACAGTATGGTGATATCTCAAAAAATTAAACGTAAAATTACCATATGATCCAGCAATTCCACTTCTGAGTATGTTCCTAAAAGAACTGAAAACGGACTCAGAAAGATGTTTGCACACCCGTGTTTATAGCAGCATTACTCACAATAGCCAAAAGGTGGAAGCAAATTAAGTGTCCATCAGTGGATGAATGGATAAACAAAATGTGGCATATACATGCAATGGAATATTATTCAGCCTTAAAAATGAAGACAATTTTGACACATGCTACAACGTGGATAAAACTTGAAGGTGTTATGCTAAGTGAAATTAGCCAGTTACAAAAAGACAAATTCTGCATAATTCCACTTATACAAGGTACTTAAGGTAGTAAGATTCATAGACAAAAAATAAAATGGTGATTGCCAAGGGCTGAGGGAAGGGAGGAATGGGGGGTTATTGTTTAATGCGCAAGGAGTTTCAGTTTTGCAAGATTAAAAATGTTCTGGAGATGGATGGTGGTGATGGCTGCACAACACTGTGAATGTACTTAATGACACTGAACTGTACACTTAAAAATGGTGAAAATGGTAAATTTGTGTTACGTATATTTTACCACATTAAAAACAAAGTATGTGCTAAGCCCGAAATTGAACCTCCATGTTAGTAATTTACCGAACCACAAAAATTTTTAAATAATGCTTTTTAACTGAAAAAGTCTTAGGAGTCTACAGATGAAAAAAGCAATTGTTCTGAAGGCATTATACCTACTTAACAGTAGAATATCAAGATGTTTCCCAAAACTTCCACTTGATTCCAGATCTCTTATCAATAAGTTGGCAAGAGCAAAGGCTGAGATAAAAACCTTTGCAGAAAACAAAAAGGATACGTCTTTCAAAAAGTCAAGAGAAGCAAGGTCAATGGGAAAAACAGCTTTCATAACATGCCATTAGAAAGATAACCAAATGACTCAGGAAATGTGGCCCTGGAAAGGAAAATTACGAAATTATTTCTCAAGACCGTGGCACCAAAAAGCAAGATTATTCAAGCAACATAGAAGCTAAAAAGGGGGCTGTGTTACATGCGCATAAGGAGTCCTTTAACATATGACTGATGGCACAGGACAGTTAATTTGGAGCCCTGAAACAGATTTATGTACCTATCAACATGTATTAAAAGAGCCCCGCTTTAATCTTAAAGAATTTTGCAAATTTGTCATTCTAATTAAACAAAAACGAGTCAAAAAGTACTACCTTAAAATTGCACAGATAGAGAGGACAAAAGATAACAGTAGGAATGATTTTTTTTCGTTCTCTTTAATAATGCAAAGTAGAGCTAGGAACAGACTAAATTAATCTTATACCCCTCTCCTTTACACGTTAGACTGGCTACTTCCCTTCATCTCTTCCCCTTCCCCAACTTCCATACCAAGTGAAGTCACCCTGAAATTAAGTCACTGCAGGGCATGAAAAGCCCAAGACTGACAAACATCTAAAACTCCGGACTCAGATTTATCCTAGCATTCACCACCCCAGGCTCTGTGTGAACACTGGAATCCTAGCAAAAGTTCCCAAGGCCAGTGACTGCAGGGTTCACTGAGCCAAGGCCAATAACACCACGCTGACTTTTCCAAAAAAATCCTAAGTACAAAATATCCACAACCCCACCCACCACTGCCCTCACTAGCTCTCCACCTTCCAGCAGGGCTCCCTAATCTAGCCTGCACACCATCTTACCAGGCCTTGCCAGGCAGCCTTCTTCAACCCTCTGCTAAGAACTGCTGCATGTCTCTGCCCAAGACAAACAATGTTCAATCTCTAATAGCTGTTGAAAACTGTTAGGTTCTATCTGCTGGAAAAAAAAAAAAAAAAAAAGTTGGTATCTCCATGCCCATTCATTCTTCAACCTAATCAAATATTCCAAATTATATCCACCTGCAGGGTCTAAGTTAGCCACATTAACTTTTTCCTGTCTCCATAGATCTCCAAAAGGCAATGAACAGGATAGAAAGTTACCCTGGAAACAAAAGTCTCTGACTCTTCTGTTCTTTTCTGCTCTATGATTTCTGACCTTTGTAATATATGTGTGAGCTCCCTTTTTTTTTTTTTTAAAGATTTAATTTTATTTCTTTTTGGCTGCGTTGGGTCTTCGTTACTGCGAGGGCTTTCTCTAGTTGCGGCGAGCAGGGGCTACACTTCGTTGTGGTGCACGGGCTTCTCATTGCGGTGGCTTCTCTTATTGCGGAGCACAGGCTCTAGGTGCGCGGGCTTCAGTAGTTGTGGCACACAGGCTCAGTAGTTGTGGCTTGCGGGATGTAGAGCGCAGGCTCAGTAGTTGTGGCACACAGGCTTAGTTGCTCGACAGCATGTGGGATCTTCCCGGGCCAGGGCTCGAACCTGTGTCCCCTGCATTGGCAGGAGGATTCTTAACCACCCCACGACCAGGGAAGCCCCCATGTGTGAGCTCTTACCTTGCTCTGCTCGCCTGGGTCTTATTAGACAGCTCCTTTATATCGTTTGCATAGACACTCATTCTTTATAGAGTCCCTGATTCTGGAATGCCAATGTGATTCTACCAACTAACAACAATAATCCAGTGAAATAATAAATATATATAATATACATACAAACTATGAAAATATATTATATATACATTATACATAATGTTATAATAATAATATAATAGTAGCTACCATTTATTGAGCACTATGACCAAGCTATTCTAAGTGCTTTATATAAGCTATTTCATTTCATCTCCATAACTACTTTTTATTTTGTCTTTATGTGCAGTCTTTAGTTCAAGTATTTGTTAAAATACCATTAGGTTATTCCTCAGGACAAGAGCAAAGATCATCCCCTGCAGAAACTTAGGAACTATGTACAGAACTTTACAGAACAGAAAATAACACTTTAGCTGAAGCCTGACTGCTCACCAGTGATTGGTGTTCTGAATGGACTCAGCAAAGAAAGGAAATCAAGCAGGGAAGGAAAGGTGCCCCTCTGGGCAAGTCTTATGATGGTCACAGACTGGAGGCTCTGTTTCTGGAAGGTTCAAGTACAGCACAGGGATTCTATGTGTCTTTTTTGGCTACACGCCAGGCTGAGGGGCCATTAGTTTAATGTCACTCAAATTCCTGGCCAGCCAAACTCCCACAGCAAAAAGTCCCAAACTGAGGATCAAGTTCTTCCAGAAATCCTATCAGGGGCGAAGTGGTAGACACCCTGAAGCCAATATCCCACGCCGTCCGGAATTTCAGGAGCTTCATTTGCCGAGCCGGCAGTGTTCATGTCAACCCCACTGGAAGCCATAGCAGCATTTTTGGGCTCCGCAAGGCCTCTCACCCCCATAACTACTTAATAAGATAATTATTAATATCATCCCCATTTAAGAGAAAGCACGGAAAGGGTATGTAACTTGCCAAAGGTCATAAGCTACTAAGCAGTAAAATCAGGATTCAAACTCAGACCTCACTGGCTGAAAAACCTACATGCTCACCATTATATCATGCTGTGATCCAACACCTCTAAAGATGGCTCACTGGGCTCCAGCCCCATCCACGCTGACTTCTGGATTGTGCCTACCCAGCCCCTCTCCCCAGCCTTGCTTGAGCTCTTCTGGTCCTGGCTATGTTTCTTTTCTCCAAATTCTTAAGTATTCTTAAGTATTCTGATAAGAGATTACTGAATTATTAAATTTTCCAATATGTCTCCTGAGTCTACTTTAAATTCTATAATGGCTTTCCTATATGCCAATAAACCACTAAGAATTTCTATATGATAGCAGCCAAAGAATAAACATCTAGGAAGTTAACAGTAAATGTGCAGGAACAAAATGAAGAAAACACAAACCTTTATTCACATACACAAAAATGGATGTGACTAAGAGAAATTGACCATATTCCTAAAGATGTATACTCAATATTATAAAGCAGGAATACTCAATATTGTAAGACTATGATCCAAGGGCCACTTACCTATTTTTTTAATAAAATTTTGTTAGAACACATTTATTCATTTTTGTATCGTCATAGATTTTGTGCTACAATGGCAAAGCTAAGTAGCCGCAACACAAACAGTAAGATGGTAAATATTTTAATACCTAAAATATTTATTATCTGACCCTTTACAGAAAGTTTGCTGACCCTTGTTGTAAAGATGTCCATTCTCTCCAAATAAATAAAGAAGTTTTATGCAATGTCAAACTCCCAGCAGGTGAGACCACAAGTGCTCGAACATATTATAAAGCTATAATAATTGAAAAGCGATATAATTGTACAAGGCAAATACAGACCATTGAAAAGAAATAGAAGGTCAGAAATAAATATAAGAATTTAGCATATAAGATGGCATTTCAAAATAGTGACTGATTAAAGGATTTATTTTATAAACAGTGTTGGAATAACTAGATAATATTTAGAAAAGTAATAAAATCCCATTCCTACAGTGTATTATACACCAAAATAAATTCCAGATTAATTGACTACTTTTCAATAAAAATGAAACTATTACAGAAGAAAATATAGGTGGTCTCAAAGTAGAAAAGGCATTAATTGTGCAAAATGTTAAAAGAATCCATGAAGGAAATAGATTTGATGACAACTTACAAAGTAAAAGTTTTGGCATATCAAAGATAAATACAAAAGAAGATTCTTTACAACCCCATGTTATAGCAAAAGATAGATACAAACTGAACAACTATCAATAACAACTGATTAAATTATAGTACATTCACACACTGGAATATATGCAGAGATTAAAAAGGAGGCAGCAGCTCTAGAAGTACTAATATGAAATAATCTTCAAAATATCAAGTTAATATGAATGTTTAATATGTTACTATATCAGTTATCTATTACTACATAACAAGCCATCCCAAAACTTAGTGGCCTAAGAAAACAATTTTTATTTCTCATCAATCTGTGGGTTGGCCAGTCAGTTCTGCTGGTCTCTCCATGGCTCACCCACTCAGCGGTACTCAGCTGATGGGTTGGCTGTGCTCAGCTGAGCTGAGCACAGCTGGGACAGCTGGGATACCTGAGCCATTCTTTCTAAAGGAAACTGGACTAGGAGACTTCTGAACATGGTTGTGTGGCTCTTCCATGAGAGTGAAAAAGAACACAAGGCCTCTTAGGGCCTAGACTAAGAAGCCACACAACATCATTTTCACCACACTCTACTGGTAAAAGCAAGTCACAAAGCCAGCCCAGATTCAAGGGGTGAGGAAGTAGACTCTACCTGCTGATGAAAGGAAGGACAAAATCATATTCAAAGGAGAAGAGGTAAATAAAGAGAGACAGGCTTTATCAGGAGCCATTACTGTAATAATTTACCACAGCTATTGCTTATATAGAAATAAAAAAAAAAAAGAGGGCTTACATCTACAAAGAACACCTCTAAAAAGAAGTAAAAGAAGCTGGTAAGCAGTAGTTTCCTCCAGAGAAGAAAATTTGGGGAAAGGAATAGAAAGGAGACTTATCTTCTGCTTAATACCCTTTTGTATCTTTTAGTTTTTTTACCTTTTATTTTTTGTATGCTGTACATTTATTACTGCCTCAAAAATGAATGCTATTTAAGATATTCTGCATATTGAATAAATTAATTTAATTGAATGACACTGAAAACTTCGGGAAAAACCATCTGTAATACCTGTGACAAAAGGTTAATCTTCCTAATATATAAAAAGTTTACAAATCAATAAGAAAAAGACAAATACCCCACCAAAAAAATGGACAAATGTCATTAATTCGTAATTTTCACACGCACACACAGACATGCAAACACATGCCAATAAATGAAGCAAAATAAAAGAGCAAATACCATTTCTGTCTATTGAATTAGCAAGTAATATTACAAAATTTATAATACTGATATTATCAAAACTAGAGGAACTAGCATCCTCATATACTACTAGTGGGAGTATAAATTGATAATACATTTCTGAAAACAAGTATGTGTACATTTACATATCCTTACATATAAATACAATAAACCAATATATTAAATACATCAAAAGCCTTAAAATTTACATACTCTTTGGTCTAATAATTGAAATTTTGCTGACACATAGGAATATATACATCCATAGAGGCACTTTAACTTTTTATAGCCCCAGAGAAAAGACCTCCAGATAATGAAACTGACAATCACCTAATAAAAAGGCCAGGTTTTTTACTGCCTGAAAAACAGTTCCTGGACCCAATTCCAATGTACATGTGGAGGCTTCCCCATACCAACAGCAATTCTCACCCTACTGGTTTCTGATAATTCAACTCAATTCTGACACTATCTATCCAGAGATAAAATCAGATTCCACAGTTAAAGGGCTCAGTCCCATAAGACCACCTCCACTTCAGATGCCAGGGACCCACTGGCTATAAATCAGAGGTTCCCACCACCCCCTCCTCAGGTTCTACTAATTTGCAAGGACAGCTCACAGAACTCAGGAAAACCCATTTACTCACTAGATTACTGACTCACTATAAAGGGACATTAAAGGATCGAATCAACAGCCAGAACTTCTGGGTTTTTATGGCAGCTGCATTATTACATAGGCATGATTGATTAAATCACTGGCCATTAGTGACTGATTCAACCTCTAGCCCCTCTTCCCTCCCCAAAGGTCAAGGGGTGGGACTGAAAGTTCCAACCTTCCAAGCACAGGGTTTGTTCTCCTGGCAACCAGCTCCCACCCTTGGGTGGGATCCAAAAGTCACCTTCCCTCAAGCATTTTCAGGAACTGAGGACAAGAGACCAAATATTACTTCACCGCTCTTGCCATTCAGGAAATTTCAAGGGTTTGGGGAGCTATGAGCCTAGAACTGTGGCTGAAGACCAAATATATATGAGATAAATATAAATCACAACACCACACTGCTTGATCACAATGCAGTGAAGCTCAGTGGTTGACAAGCTCACCTACGCTCAAAGAGCTTCAAATTCACATTTTAGAACTTCAGCCTTTAATAGACATGGACAGCCAAGAATCATCAGTTTAAGGAAAGCCACCAACATGAAAGACAGCAAAACAGAGATAATGCAAGGTATAGAAGAAATATTTAAACATTTTTTAAACATTTAGTCAATTATACCTCAACTGAAAAAAAAAAAAAACTACAGTTAATATCCTACAGAAAAGAAAATACTACATCCATAAAACAACAATATGGGTTGGGGGTCCCCAAGCTTACAGATCAAGGCCTCCAAAATTCAAAAGGAAGATAATTTGCAACCTACACTTTTGCACCTGCCCAAATTATCAACCAAGTTTAAAGTAGAATAAAGATATTTTCAGACTCTCAGGTACTCAAAAATGAACCTCCTCTTCTCCTTTTCTTAGGATGCTATTGGAGTACATGCTCCAACAAAGCTAGAGGGTAAAACAAGAAAGTAAGATATGAGATTCAACACAGGAAAGAGGCAAAGGGAATGATACAGTGATACAATGAGAGCTGCCTGGCAGACCTAGACAACAATCAATCCAGATTAAAGCCGTTCCTCCATCAATCTTCTCACCTTCCCATGTCAGCAGATGGCATGACCATCTACCTACCCACTCACTCAAGCTAAAAAAGAAGTCATTCTTGATTCTCTCTCAAAACCCAAATTTGGGCTTCCCTGGTGGCGCAGTGGTTGAGAGTCCACCTGCCAATGCAGGGGACATGGGTTCGTGCCCTGGTCCGGGAGGATCCCACATGCCGCGGAGCGGCTGGGCCCGTGAGCCATGGCCGCTAAGCCTGCGTGTCCGGAGCCTGTGCTCCACAATGGGAGAGGCCACAACAGTGAGAGGCCCGAGTACCACAAAAAAAAAAAAAAAAAAAGGAAAACTTTAAAATTCATAGAGAAAAATATATTACTTTTGTGTAGGACAGAATTTCCTGAAGTGGTCCCTTTCTCTCTCTTACAAATACACACACACACACACGCACGCACGCACGGGCCCAAATCTAAAAAGGAAAATATTGATGAATCTGACTTCATTAAATTAAAACTTCTGGACATCAGTAGCACCAAATTAAGAACATAAGCCACAGACTAAATGCAGATATTTGTAATATATGTAACCGCCGAAAGATTAGTATCCAAAATACGTAAATAATATTTTAAGATCAATAAAAATACATAAACAATCCACTTAAAAGACGGGCAGGGCTTCCCTGGTGGCGCAGTAGTTAAGAATCCGCCTGCCAATGCAGGGGACACAGGTTCGCTCCGTGGTCCAGGAAGATCCCACATGCCACGAAGCAACTAAGCCCGTGCGCCACAACCACTGAGCCTGCGCTCTAGAGCCCGCAAGCCACACTACTGAGCCTGCGTGCCACAACTACTGAAGCCCGCGCTCCCAGAGCCTGTGCTCCGCAACAAGAGAAGCCACCACAATGAGAAGCCCACGCACCACAACGAAGAGTAGCCCCCCATCGCCACAACTAGAGAAAGCCCGCGTGCAGCAATGAAGACCCACCGCAGCCAAAAACAAATAAAAAAAAATTTTTTTAAGAGTATTAAAAAATTAATTAATTAAACAAGAATCCTGGCCCTAATACTGACAGCCTAGCAACGGAGTTTAGAAACACACATAATCTTAGATAAGGTAGAAAGATTTAGTTGCCATAAGAGAAATAAAGATGAATTGCGATTACAAAAGAAGCAAACAAAACTTACTTTGCATAGATTCTTGCCTACCTATTCCTTCTGTGAGTCAGACCTAGAATACAGATACTCTGGTACCTCATCTCTTCAAGGGCAAGTAGCTATATACAGTAACAAGACTGGTTCTTATGACCTCTAAAAATCAGCCTCCTCATTTTATACTTCCGTGTACACTGTGTCCTACAGGGTATGTACCAGTTGAGTTAATAGAAATTCCAAATGCTAATCCCAATTCTCATAACTGAGTGCTGCTGATCTAAAAGAAAGGGAAATGCCGAAAGTGACACACCAAAAGAAAAAGATTCTCTTCTCTAACTCTGCCATTGTTTTGCTATAGAAACTTGAGGAATTCACACTTTGGTTGACGGAAGGACCGAGGAAAGAATTGTTAATGAGCTTCGAAAGAACTTTCATGAATCTTTCAGCCAAGTACTACATAAAAGGCATCAATAATGCTCTAGATTAATAAGGCTTTTCACATCATTTTATGTGTAGCAGCTTTGTTAATGTAGGTAGAGGTATTTTTATTCTTTTTTTAAATCAAAAGAAAGTAAATTCCATAAATACTACAAGTCATTAAACACTGTTTCAAATATTTTTCACAGAGCGAGTCCAGACACAGCCAGGTTTAGTGGATTCATTTCAAATTGATCATCAGATCCACTATTTGCATTTAAACACTCAACTAGGGCTTCCCTGGTGGCGCAGGGGTTGAGAGTCCGCCTGCCGATGCAGGGGACACGGGTTAGTGCCCCGGTCCAGGAGGATCCCACATGCCGCGGAGCGGCTGGGCCCGTGGGCCATGGCCACTGAGACTGCGCGTCCAGAGCCTGCGCTCCACAACGGGAGAGGCCGCAACAGTGAGAGGCCCGCGTACAGAAAAAAAAAAAAAAAAAAAAAAAAAAAACAAATAAACACTCAACTAAACATTCAGGATTTGGGAAGCACCAAAAAGGGAGTCTACAAAAAAGTAAAGTGACCTTATGTTGATGAATCCAACTGTTCTCTCAGAATACCAATAAAGGAGTAGGAAGTTCAGGTTTACATGTTTATATCATCTTACATAAACCAGTCCCCAGTCCTCTGGGCATCAATCCCCTCTCATGTCTTCAATACCTCTGAAAAGAATGCTTGTGACAAACTAAAGAAAAAAGACCTTTTTGCATGTCCTAGCCATTCAAGCCAGTAAACATCCCTGGTACACAGATGTGTTTTTTTTTTAATGACAACTTTAATGAGATATAATTCACAAACTATAAAATTCACCCTTATAGGTGCATAAATCCGTCATTTTTTGGTATATTTACAGAGTTGTGTAACCATCACCACTAACTAATTTTAGAACATTTTCATTACCCCAAAAGGAAACCCCAGGCCTGCTGATTAATTAAATTGAAGGTAATACCAGATCTTTTAAAAAACAGCCTACCATTCCAATAAAATGTCCAACTAACCTAGTCTTCTCTAACTTACTACCTTATATCAAGGTCTTCAGCTTAGTCTGAAAATAGCAAGATTTGCAGAAGGCAAAAACAAAAGAGCTTAAAAAACAAAAGCTAAAAGAATCAAGAATGTAATGTTTCTAGTAGGAAAATGCTCAAAAAATGATGGGGATATGCTCAAAAGCCACCTTGACAGGGCTCTCAGTGACAAAGACTAGAACAACTGAGCCAAAAAAATAAATGAATATAGTATTTGGATTATAACCAACAGAATAAAATAAATACCTAAAATTTCATACTGAAATAAATAAACAACAGAATAAATAAATAATTGGGGGGTGGGAAGGAATAGTGCTTCTTTACAGAATTCAAATTACTAAATGTGGGAGGAACAGGGACATTAAAAATCACCCTTATACAAGAACCACAGTAACAATTATTGCAGGCAAGAACAATTAATGGATGCTGAAATTAATGGACAAAAGTATGATGAGAAACAGAACATCTGCACAGTCTCAAAATGTCACTCCACAAGACACTTACGAATTACAAAGGGAAAGTCAGTTAACTTTACAGTAGAGAAACCTGGTACACACAATCTTAACCAAGTGGTCAAAGTTAATATACCAATAACTAGACTTATGAACATCATGTACTCCCTGATTTGATGCACTGAAAATGGTTCAACATCTCTTCTGTAGTATTCTTGGGTGGAAAAATAATGTGTTTCTCACTCTAATAAAGGGAAGACATTAGGCAAACCTGTACTGAGCAACATTTTACAAAGTAACTAACCAGTGCTACCTTTAAAAGCTTCAAAATCATGAAAGACAAAGAAAGACAGGAACTGTCCCAGGTAAATGCAATTTGTATCCTGGATTGGATCCTGGACCAAAAAAGGACATTAATGGGAAAACTGGCAAAATTCAAATAAGGCTTACAGAGTAATTATCATCATGTAATGATGATAATTTTCTGTAGCATTTTTGTAACTTTTCTTTAAGTAAATGTATTTCAAAATAAAAAGTTGGGTTTGTTTTTTTTTTAATTGGGGTATAGTTGTTTTACAATGTTGTGTTAGTTTCTACTGTACAGAGAAGTGGAGTTCCCCGTGCTATACAGCAGGTTCTTAGTAGTTATCTATTTTATACATATTAGTATATATATGTCAATCCCAATCTCCCAGTTCATCCCACTCTCCACCCCCCGCTTTCCCCCCCTTGGAAAAAGTTGGGATTTTAATGCAACATTTCTGGCCTGAGATATTACTGTTTCAACTCAGTTGTGAAAAATGACTCATTGTTGGCTAGCTATTATAAATTTCCTATTAGGAGAGGCTATCAAATAATGTCAGATTCACAATCTTAAATCCCAGCTCTTACAGTGCATACTGAATTGCAGAAGACACAGCAAGAAAACAAGTCAATGATGAAAAACACACTTGCTAAAAACCACACGGCACGCTGTTAACAAAGAGATATGCCTTTAAAATAAAAAAGAACATTCTGATCATAAAGCGATGGCCCACAGCACAGCTAAAACAACTTGAAACATAAAATGTCAAGAACTGGACAAAACCAGTCAACACGTGATAAGGTCATGACTTGATGAATTTCTGTGGTGTTCAATTTTTACAAGCCTGGTGAGAAAGGTTTGCTATTAGCTAAAGCTTGGATTGGTTCTGGTACATACCCTGATTTCAAGTCAGTTATCCTCAAACAGTTTGTAGCATCCAGTCCCACTTTCCCATTGCGGACCACGCTAGATATGAATGGGGAGAGCATTGGAGAAATTCGGTTCAAGGCCACTTCCGGAGACATTTTAACTTGACTTGCAGATCACCACTGAAAGGAGAAGGAAAGAATGATGATCAGAATATCCAAAGGAACGAGATATAACAAGCTTCCTGGAAACTAGCACAGCACACAGAAGTATCTCTTGCATGATACCTTATTTCCTGTCTTAGAGCAGCCTCTTCAAATGACCCCCTGGAAGAACCTATCTCCCTACTGCTCACCTATTCGGGACGCAGACTTTTCAGGAGCAGCAGCAACCCCTGAAATCCAATTTCCTCCCCCTTTCCAAAGCCAATTTCTACGTTGCCTCACTGTACTTAAAAGCTGTCCCACTCTATCTTACAGTTGGCAGGTCCTACTTTAGTTGAAGCCTCAAGTCTTCACTGACAATCCTCTTCCGCATCACACAAAACGCACACACCACTAGGTTAGGAATCCCTCCCTCTGTGTCCCCACAAAGAGTAAGAACGTGATTGATAAAACTATGTAAAATTCTAGAAGCAGCATATCCTACTTGCAATTGTTACTTACTAGAAATTATTTACTTCTGCTATACCTCCCTTAATTACTTCCCCTCCACAGTGTATTATAATTACCTGCTTAGTGATCTCTCCCCTGCAGAACTGTCTTTTTTTTTTTAATAAATTTATTTATTTATTTAGGCTGCGTTGGGTCTTGGTTGCTGCGTACGGGCTTTCTCTAGTGGCGGGGAGAGGGGGCTACCCTTTGTTGCGGTGCATGGGATTCTCATTGCAGTGGCTTCGCTTATTGCGGAGCATGGGCTCTAGAGTGCAGGCTCTGTAGTTGTGGTGCACGGGCTTAGTTGCTCCGCAGCATGTGGGATCTTCCTGGACCAGGGCTTGAACCCATGTCCCCTGCATTGGCAGGAGGATTCTTAACCACTGCGCCATTAGGGAATTCACCTGCAAAACTATCTTGAATCCCTAGTGTTTAACAAAAGTACCTGGCACACACTAAGCACCCAATAAACATCTTTTAATAACTATGTGAATAAGGAGACAAAAGCTAGAGAAATGTTTAGGTATGAAGAGAAGACATTATGCCCTCAAAAAATCTGGTAGAAGATAGCATATCTGAGATGTGGCAAAAATCTACTTAACAATTAAATCATGAAAGCACACACCTATCCAGATATTAAGCAACACAAACTAACATGGATCTAAAAGTTTTTGACTTTAAGGCACTAAGAAGTTCTTAGACTTGAAAATACAAAAGTAAAAGCAATAAATCATCTCTAAATTACTTGGAAACCCACGGGGCTGGAGGAGGGAGTACCTGAATTCCTCTTAATAGATTTCTAAATGAAAGCCTCCACTTTCAGAGGTGAATAAGTCAATTTAAATGATCATTTTCTTCCTCGATCTGAAAGGATAATCCCACATCAAAAGCAAATTAATTTCCTGCAAGTTACAATTACAGGTAAATGATGTTCTCGTTCTAGTTTTCATATATTATGCCATATGAGGCTTTACAGCTCCCTGCTAAACGTTGAAAACTAGTACCTGTTTTAATCACTTCAGAGTAGTAATAAAGGGCAGAACTGCAGTGATCTTTCAAAAAATAATAACACTGTGACCCTACATAGTGATGACACCCAGAAGTACCTCTGAAGCAGAAAAAGCTTTATACTTTAGTACTCAAATCATCCTTTCTGCAAATATAAAACGACCTCCTCTTCCGACCACTTAACAGATGATCTTCCTCCACCATTCCAATATTTCATCACAAAATAAGAATAAACATCTAATGCACTGTATTCAGTCATTAAAATCATGTACATTTTCATAACACTTTATCACTTATAAAGAGCTTCCATATACATTAGTGCAGTGGACCTTCACAACTCTGGACGGTAAGGCATATATTAGAATTCCCATTTTACAGATGATATGGATAACTTTTATAATTTGTCTTTTAATAGTATACTAGACCATATTATCACTTTGAAGTCTATTTTTTTCCTATTCTGCAACATTTCCACTTTTATTTCTACCCACTGATGTCACAGTTCTTGAAAGGATGCTTATCTAGATCATATGCAAAACAGAAATACTCATCTTGGAAAAAGCAAAAGGACCTTACCTACATTACAAAATTATTCTTCCATGTATTTCCCCACAATACCTATTATTATTTGACCTCTCATTTCTATGAAAAAGGGAAACAGAACCAACACATTCTGAAAATCTACTGAGTATCAAGCACTATATTATACATCTCTATCTGTAATTTCATTTACTTCCCAATAACTACCTTGTTCTCTGATTAGTATTATTGTTCCCATTTCACAGATAAGAAAACTAACGCTCGGCAAGACTAAGTAACTTGTTCAAAGTCACAAACCTAGCAAGCAGAGGATCGGAATTCAAATTCAGATCTCTCTCAAAGTCCACTATACTCATCTTCTTCTCAAATAAACATAACTTCAATCACCAAAGAGAAAAGCATCAAAGTGAATTTATGTTTCTTTTAACACATACATCTAGTAAAATGAACAAAAAGTCATGAATTTAAACTAATGGTTGCTTGACAACTAGAAAAAATTAGACTACTCTTGGCCTACTGCTGAAGCTGGCCTGAGTGATTCACTAGGCAAATGCTAAAGGGAACAAACCTGCTCCAGAAACCAAACTATACTTCAGGTGACAACACCCCATCCAATTCAGCAACTCTCATGACCTTAGAATGACACCTGAAGGAATGAATTTGTCTTTGTTTCCAGAACAGCCATAATACTATCTTTTGACAGTGCAAGATTTCATGCAGCATTAAAATGTTTCAACCGTAGCTGTTGTGACTTCTCTGAGGAAAAAAAAAAAAAACCTGACTCCAAAATCAGAGGTCACCGAACAGCCAAAAATGATGGCTGTTTGGCATTTGAGCCAGGGACACGGATGAGAGATCACCCCCCAGTAGTAGCTTTTACACATCAAAGCACAATAATAGATCCCAGATAGTCAAAATTTTACGGTGGCCAGCCTCCCTTGAATGCCAGTTCTGCATTTTCTACTTCCTGATTTTGACGTATAACATACACAAGGAAAATGCAAAAATACAATTTTTACAGGGGTCTGCTGCCTCAAGATAGGGTCACATGAGGTCCTCTGATGGGTAGTCTGGGGAATACAAAGACGTCTAAAGCATCGCCTAGTTTCTTGCAATTAAGATGGGATGACAAACACGGAAACATGTGCCCAGCTTACGTCATGGAACGGAAAGGGGTGGCGTCCTGCTGCGTCACGTCGACGTCATACAGCGCACGAGGGAAGTTACACTGGGGAAGCAATTTCTCCAAGGGGCAACATTCAAGAAAAACAAGTCGGCTCGAACCCAAAGAATGACCACCCGCTCTAAAAGGGAACAACTAAAAGGGGACGCTCTTCCTTCCCCCAAATTGTATGATTCCCTCATCAGGCGGGAAGGAGGGAGTCTGAGCTTATTCAGGGACCAGGGGGCGGGCTAAGTGTGGAGAGAGCAGCCTCTGGCCTTGGGGGCTCGTTCTTGAGGGGACCAGCGTCATGGGGATGAGCAGGGCATCTTTGGAACAGGGGCCTTCTCTATAGGAAGAGAAGGCGAGGCCTGGGCATATTTAAACCACGGTCCTCAGCGCCACCTGTGCGACTCGGGATCCAACCTCCCCGCACCAGCCCCAGTCCAGGTACCTGGAACTTAGTCCGATCGGTAACCGGCGACTACGTGGGGGTACAGGTTACCCGAGCGCGCCCCCGACCGACGCACCAACCTGCGCGCGCACCGCGGGCCAGATGCGTGCGCGTCCCCGGACGTCCCGCCCCGCCCCGTCCCCTCTGCGGCCCAGGAGCCGGGCGGCGTGCGCGTCCCCGGCCGCACCAGGCCGGGCGCTCGGAAGGGCGTCCCTGTAGTGCCTGAAAGTTCCTTCCTCCGCGCCTGCCTCGTGTGCGGCGAGCTGCGCGGAGCGTGGAACGATTAGGAGGGCTGTGTAACGAGATGCTGTGCAGGGAGACAATTCCTGGGAGAACTGGGGGCAGTAGGTGGGCGGGGTTATTTCGGGCATCCAGGTGGGCGACCCTCGTGGGCGTCCGGAAGGCCCGCGGCGTTAGGGAGCTTGGGAGCTGGGTCTCTGGTTACGGTGTCGGGCAAAGGTTAAAGGGCAGCCTCCAGGTGGGAGAGCGCCGACTTAGCGCAATGGCCGCGTCTGGGGAGCCCGGGAGGCAGTGGCAGGAGGAGGTGGCGGCGGCGGCGGTGGTGGTGGTGGGCTCCTGCATGACCGACCTGGTCAGGTTAGTCCGGGGCCCTCATGCAGAGTCTGCGGCTGGAGCGAAGGGCGGACTGCGCTCTCTCTTCTCACTGCTTTGGCATTGGGGCTTTGGGGATGTTGACTTGTGTGAGCTCCAGGTTTCCGCAGCCCGCAGCGTGCCTCGATAGGGTAGAAGAAGCAGGGTTTGAGTTTGTAAACGTAACTGTCAGATGAGGGAACGTAAAGGCCGGGCTGTAGGGAAAGCTCTAGCGTAACTAGCAGCGCCTCCAAAGACCTGCTGCTGTTTCCTTGACCAGACTGCTGAACTCTCCTCTGGCTAGCCGAGTGACTTTGGCCACGTCATTTTACCCCCGAGAATGTGCCCGCCTCACAGCGTTGTTTGAAGGCTGAATGAACTAAAGTGTTTTGAGCTATAATATTATCCAGATTGGGTATTATCCGTGTGAACGTGTATAAAATGAGTGGAGCAGAGGTCAAAATTTTAGGCGGTCATCTTTCACCGTATTGATTGTTGGCTTTCCCGCATTTCATCTTTACCGCATATTTTTCACTATTAGAGTAACCATAGGTTACCTATGGCAAACCAAGTGTGAGTCAAAATAAAAACCCGTAAGCACAATATTTACAACCATTAAAAAAAAATGTGATCAAATAAACAAAATATGCTAGATGAAAATAGTTGAGTTAGGTCAGTGAGATTGGATGAAGAGATCGTCCCAATTTATCTTTTTTTAAATGAAAATGGCTTTTTTGATTGTAAAAGCAATGTTTATTTATTATAAAGAAAAAAAACATATCCCAAGAAATCCTACCATTCAGGTTGCTTCAGTTTAATTTTTTGGTGAGTGGCATTTTAGATATAATGCTATTTTTATATTATAAAAATAAAAGATGATCATACTACAGTAAGACTTTATCTGTCCTGCAACCTTGCTTTTCCAAAGGATAGCCGAGAACCTGGAAATATTAAATAAAAAGGCCTTGGGACAATCAGAATATGTCACCAAATCCCTGCACTAAACCACCTGTGTTTTACTTAGAAAATAGTTTTAGGGCCTTCACATAACCAACTTAATCTTACATTGCTTAAAATATTTATAAACTAGGTTATCACATTTCCAGACCGAGATTAGAAAGGTGGAAATGAGAAAGGGGGAGAGACTGCAAGGGGCAGGTATAGTAATCACCAAAAACTTGTAAGTGAGGAGAGTGTATCAACAAACAACAAAAGAGTTTTAAATGCCAAGAGCCTGGGGGAATTCCCTGGCGGTCCGGTGTTTAGGACTCTGCCCTTCCACTGATGTGGGCCCAGGTTCAGTCCTTGATCAGGGAACTAAGATCCCACAGGTGTGCAAGTGTGGCAAAAAAAAACCAAAACACCAAGAGCCTTTTTTTTTCCGCAAATATTTGAGCTACATTGTGCCAAGATAGATGTGCTTCCTTTAGTGACAGAACATAAAGTCCAATCTAGTTCTGGACATTTGGTGAAGAGGCCTACACATCCTTCTCTAGAGCTAGAGTCAGCAAACCTTTCTTCAAAGAGCCAGATAGTAATTATTTTAGGCTTTCTGGGCCACATTTGGTCTCAGTCACATATTCTTTTTTATTTTATTTTTTTAACAGGTACAGAATGTGAAAACTATGCCTTACAAAATCAGCCTGCAGGCCATAGTTTGCTGACTGCTGTCTAGAGCATCACTGTCTGACAGCTCACTATAGTAATTGATGTTACTAGCGATGACTCTTTTCAAGAAAAGGGAATATGGTTATCGTTAAATTTTATTTACAAATGGGGCACGTATTTTATTTTAGAAATAGTTCCATCAAATATACTTAAAATTTAGTTACATAAAGGAATAAACCTTCAGATATCTAAAATAATTCATTCCTTAGAAAATCCATCTAGTTAAAATTTTACCATAATTCTATACGTGAAGTACAGAAGAGAAGGAAAGCTAAATAATTTTCCCATGCACCCTACCTGAATAAGAATGCCAGGGTTAGAATTCAGAGCCACCTTCTTGTTAAACTAAGTCAGAGCTTTCTGTGAAGCTTGACCATCACACATTAACAATAATTATAGTACTTTCTAAGATGAATACTCTTCAAACTTTGGGGAGGGCAGGGTCTCAAATGCCCATGTTAGCATCTGTCAGGATTTAAAAGCTTATTTCACAGCTAGAGGAATTTAGAGATTATTTATAATCTCTAAATCTCTTCAGTTTATAGATGAGTAAAGTGAGGTCCAGAGAAGAAACTCTTACATTGTGGATAACCTTTCTTTTTTTTTTTTAATAAATTTATTTTATTTATTTATTTTTGGCTGCATTGGGTCTTTGTCGCTGTGCAGGCTTTCTCTAGTTGGGGTGAGCAGGGGCTACTCTTTGTAGCGGTGCGCGGGCTTCTCATTGCAGTGGCTTCTCTTGTTGTGGAGCACGGGCTCTAGGCGTGTGGGCTTCATTAGTTGTGGCTCGCGGGCTCTAGAGCGCAGGCTCAGTAGTTGTGGCTCACGGGCTTAGTTGCTCCGTGGCATGTGGGATCTTCCCGGACCAGGGCTCAAACCTGTGTCCCCTGCATTGGCAGGTGGATTCTTAACCACTGCGCCACCAGGGAAGTCCCTGGATAACCTTTCTAATTTCTCTTCTCTTGCCATTTTCTTTCCTTTATAAGATATCCAGGTTTCTATTCTTCACATGAGTCACTATTAAAACTTTTATTCCCCTATAGATTCTCTCCCACGACTTTGCTAACTTTTCATGATTTCTTTTCTGATTACTTCTGCCTCTGAAGATCTTTACAAAATACCTGAGTATAGGATTTTTATTTAAAAGCCTGCTTCTATGATAAACTTGGGTCCAACTTCACTGGTTATGGTACATATCATGATTGTATTATTTTTCTATTGTTTCTGTAACAAATTACCACAAACTTAATGGCTTAAACAATACAAATTTAATACTTATAATTCTGCAAGTCAGAAGTCTGACACAAGTCTCACTGGGCTAAAATCAAGTTGTAGGACTGCGTTCCTTTCTGGAGGCTCTAAGGGAAATCTTTTTCTTGCCTTTTCTAGCTTCTAGAGGCTGCTCACATTCTAGCTCATGGCCTCTTCCTCCATGTTCAAAGCCAGCAATGGCATAACTCTGACACTCACTCTTCTGCCTCCCTCTTCTACATTTTAAGAACCCTTGTGATTTCATTGCGCCCAAATGGATAATTCAGGATAATCTCGTTATTTTAAGGTAGCTTATTAGCAGCCTTTATTCCCCCCTTGCCATGTAACATTACGTATTCACAAGTTCCGGGGATTAGGATGTGGACATCTTTGAGGCAGGGTTGGTCTGGGGGTGGGGCATAATTCTGCATACCACAGTGATTAAAGTCAAAAAATCTTATAATACTTAGAGCTTGGAGAATCATTGAAGCCTAGCAGTCCATCCTCCACATTTTACAGATGAGGTAATTAAGAGAGGTTAAATGACTCACCCCAAATCATACAGCCAGTTAGTGGGAACCCAGGTTTCTCGTTCTTTTTTTTTTGTCCTTCGGTATGCAGGCCTCTCACTGTTGTGGCCTCTCCCGTTGCGGAGCACAGGCTCCGGACGTGCAAGCTCAGCGGCCGTGGCTCACAGGCCCAGCCGCTCCACGGCATGTGGGATCCTCCCGGACCAGGGCACGAACCCGTGTCCCCTGCATTGGCAGGCGGACTCTCAACCACTGCGCCACCAGGGAAGCCCCTCAACCTTTATCTTTCCATTGTATCGTTGTACCTCTAACTCTGGCTCATATTTATTGCCCCTTTTCATGTACAGTTCATTTAAGGGCGTATAGTCTGTGCATTCATTAAGTGTTTACTTTGTAAAATGGCAAGGAATAACAACTTTATAATGTTCAAGGAGTAACAACTTTATAATGTTCAGATCTAAAGATAGTATCATCATTACTGTTCCTTACTTCCTATCTAAGTTTAACCATAACCAGCCTGGACACCCATGCCTATACTGTAAAATCACTTCAGAAATAAAACTACTTCAATAACTTAGCCCTCTTGGATGGCATCCAAGTCCAACTCACTTTATATATTACGTTACTGTGTGCCAGACACTGCTAATTCAATCAATGAGCAACTTTTTTCATTTCTAATTTCAGTCCACTATGAATAGTAAGCTCTATGAACTAATAACTTTTAAAAATCATTAGCTCATCCAACATGACAAACAATGAACATTATTTAATACCCACCTGTATTTATCATTATTCTCTTCCTCCTTGAACAGTCATCTCTGAAGTTCCACATTGCAGAGATAAGAGAAATCAAGTCTGTTCTTGTGGAAAATTAAGTCAAAGTTCCTCCAAAGACAGATTCCCATGAGAACCTAACAACAGATGAAACTTTTTAGACGTTAGGCTCATAGACCTTGGTTAATCATGCTTTCACTAATCTTTATTTCTTATGACATGTGTCACCCATTTTTTAAATTATTCAGCAAATATTTATTGATTTTATACCATGTGCCTCTGGACTTCCCAAGGTGCAGAGGATACAGCAATGAAAAACACAGCAAAAAATCCTTGCCTCATGGAGCTTACATTCTAGTGGAAGAGACAGTATCAGTTAGAAATAAGTAAAATACATTCTCTGTTAGATAAATGCTGAGGAGGAGAATAAAGCATGAAAGAGGGATGAAAGTAGTAATTTTAGATCATTGGCCACAGAAAGCCTCACTGAGAAGGTGATTTGAGTAAAGACCTAAAGGAAGAAAGGAAGCAAGCCATACAGAGAACCAGAAGAAGAGCATATGCAAAGGCCCTGAGGCAGGAGCAGACCTCTTATTATCAATGAACTACAAGGAGTCCAGTGTAGCTGAAGAAGAAAATAAGGGAGAGGGGAGGGCAATTGATGGTTAAAGGACATTGGGTCCTACCCTGGATGAAATGAAAGGCCAGTGGAGGGTTTGAGCAGACAAGTGACATAATATGACCTGCAAGGGCACAAACAGGGAGACCAGGTCAGAGTTAATTACAATAATCCAGGCAAGAAATGATGGTAGCTTGAAAACAGTGCAAGTGGGGAGAAGTGGGCATCTTCTGATTATATTTTGAGGGTAGAGCTGACAGGATTTGCTGAGGAGTACGAGGTAGGTCAAGGATTACCCCAAGTTCTATGCCCTCTGCAAGTGGAAGGGGAAGTTGATGTGTGCTGAGATATAGAAGATTGTGACAGAGCAAGTTGCGTAAGGAGAGGGCAGTATCAGGAGCTCAGGCTGGACGTGTGAGATTTGAGATGCCTGTTAGACATCCAGCTGAAGGGGTCAAGAAGACAGTTAAATATATGAGTTTGGAGTTCAGAGGAGAGATCTAGCTGGAGATATGAATTTGAGAGTCATCAGTGTATAGATGGTATTTAAAGCCATGAGACAGGATGAGATCACTGAGGTCTGCGCTCCGAGGGCACTCCAACATTGAGAGGATCCATTTTACATAATTTATCTCTTGTCTTCCATCTCTCTGTACCCCTAAAACTTGTTTTGAGACAAGCTTAATACAAACCCATGTTTACATTTCCATGGCAATAGACTATGATGTCAACTAAAACCCTGTGTTATCCTTTTACATGCTCCAATTAAAAGTGATGGCTGGAGAAGTAAGGCTCATGTTCAACCAAGCATCTAAATTTAATCCTTGGCAAGTCAGGAAATGATTGCTTAATTCTCAAAAGATTTTAATTGGAAGGTGGCATAAGTGAATTTAGAAGCTTTTAGATCCAAAGTGGATGAAATGTTGGACCTAGATTACTTTAAAAAAAAAAAGGCCAAAATTTTATACTGTACCTAGAAAAGGTTACATGTGTTTGACATATTACGGTACCCTCTAACCTGCCTTCCACCAGAAGCTTCTTGTCAAATTTAGAACAGAAAAATCTCTTTGCAGTCACTTTCTCAGGAAAGTAAAAGCCAGAGGAATGTTGGTCCAAGAAGTATCGTGCGTTCCCAATAGTAGAGGAATATAATATCATCCTTCAGTATTCTTTCTGCTCCTTAAATTGGTCTTCAAAGTTGCTTATCAGTTACCAATCAATCTTTAAATTAATGTTTCATTAAACATGTTTCTGTCAACTGAATTCCCTAAATTCAAATGAAATCATTCATGGGAAATTTGCTAATTTTGGTCCCTTCAAAGAAAATATATGTTAAAAGGTAAATTACGTATGACAAAGAAAGAGCACCTATCGTTTGGTATTACTAAGCAGTCCCTTTTGCAATCCATTACTTGGCCAGCTCTTCGTACCCTAGTATCTGCATTCTAGGCAGAGCAAGGTGAAGTGGGCTTTTGTGATGATTGTCCCACATACCTTTATGCCATCCTGTTGCTCCAGTATTTTGATTACTTGTACGTAATACTGAAATACTGAGAGCGTGCTAAGTGCTAGGGATACTGCAATTAGTATAACATGGTCATTGCTCTTGAGGAATTTATAGTCCAAAGAAGGCAGACACAAAGATAGATCATTGTAGTATGGTGTGCTAAGTACCTGCAGGTTCTGTGGAAGAACAGGGGAAAGTTCCTGGATAAGATGCCTCCTGAGCCAAGTCTTGAAAAATAAGCAGGTGCTAATCCAGGGGAAAAAAAAGAAGAAGAATTAGATAGACCTAGAGGGCATTATGCTAAGTGGAATAAGTTAGACAAATACCATTTGAGATCACTTATATGTGGGATCTTAAAAAAAATGTATTTAATTTAAAAACTAAGCTCATAGATACAAAGAACAGATGGGTGGTTGCCAGAGGTAGGGGTGGGGGTGAGTGAAACGGGTAGGGGCTCGAAAGGAACAAACTCCCAGTTATAAAATAAATAGGTCACAGGGATGAATGTACAACAGCATGACTATAGTTAATAATACAGTATTGCTAAGAGAGTAGATTTTTAAAGTTTTCAGTTAAAACAATTGAGAGAAAGTTGATTGTCAAAGAAAGTAGCATAGAATGATTTAAAGACCATGGCAGTGGAATCTTAAGTCCAGAATTAAGATTTAGGCTCATCTACCTAACAGCTATGTACATTTTGATAAGCCATTACTTTTTTGAGTTCTCACTTCCTTCCTAAGACAGAAATGATGATAATGCCTGTCCTGACCCATCTTACAAATGTATTGTGAAGCTCAAATACAATATAATCAGTTCTTGATTATTCGTGATGATGGGAATGTGAAAGAAGCATGAGCACTAAAAACCAAACATAGTAGGTAATTCAACATTTTTAATAACTGATTCCAGAATACATTATTTTTGTGTGCTGATTTAGCCTTCTGATCATATTTTGCTTACAATAAAATTAATTCCATGTATATTTCTTTTACCTACACCAGCAGATGGCAGGAAGAACTAGCCTAGAGATAATTACAATGTGGTGACAGGAGTCATCTTGAAATTTAAAATTTACTATAATTAATTGGCAAAATAGAAAATAAAATCTTGGTGTATAGTTATTTGACACAGTCATACTTTGCTTGTCTTCTTCAATGAATTAAAACATTTTTCATCAGGAACTTCGATAAATGTCTCAGCAATTCTTTCTGCTCCTTTTTTTCTGCATCCTGATTGTCCCACATACCTTTATGCCATCCTGTAGTTGTCCAGTCCCCACTCGCTAATCCCCCATACACATACATATATGTATTTCTCCTGCCCTCTCCTCTTGCACCTTGTAGTTCCAAAATTAGCTCATTCAGCACCTCCCTATCCAAGCTTTTATTCTTTCTCCAGGACTTTTCTCAGCTGGGAGTAAGGAGGTGTGTGTGTGTGTGTGTATATATATATATATATATATATATATATATATATATAATTATTCAAAAAGATTAGTTGACATTAGATGGTGTTTTAGTTTTTATATTTTTAATACTTTGACCTGTATGCCTCTGGTACCTTCTGTACTCAGTCCTCTATCCCACATTGGAAGACTGAAGAAAGACGTGAGCCTGTTTTGTCCCTGTTATTCTGACCACATTTGTTTAATAACCATTCTACTTGGGCCACAGTCATACATAGCACTTTTGCCCTGCTCTCACCTCATTGTATGATTTTTTTTTTTTAATGCGGAGCCATATGCTTTTTTGCTTTTTTTTTTTCGTTGTGCTGGGTCTTAGTTGCAGCAGGCAGGCTCCTTAGTTGCAGCAGGTGGGCACCTTAGTTGCAGCTCACCAGCTCCTTAGTTGTGGCATGTGAACCCTTAGTTATGGCATGCATGTGGGATCTAGTTCCCTGACCAGGGATAGAACCTGGGCCCCCTACATTGGGAGCACGCAGTCTTAACCACTGTTCCACCAAGGAAGTCCCTGTATGATTTATTATGTATGTGGGATTCTGTCATCCCAACTAAGTGTCTTTTAAGGTGTAGGACATTCATTCAAAAATATTTACTTCTGACCACATTAGAATAACTAGTGTAAGACTTACCTTCCCACCATAAACAACTAGAAAATGGGACAAAATATATGAAGCAACTGTTTCTGATATTGAACAACAGTAGTGTTATCCAGAAGAGAAAGGAAACAAACAAGGTAAGTCCTGGAGGCACATTACTTACCATCGCACAGAGAGGAGGAACTCAAGGGAAGCATGGCAGCATCAGTGAGTTGAGAAAACTGAGTTCATAACTTAGGAAGACTACGGTGGCTAGGATTTATGGGAACATATACTGGAAGAGAAGGAGCTAATCAGGGGAAGGTCCAGAAATCTGCAAAGGAGTCCCCTTGAGTCTGTTGCTAAATGCTAAATGGACATACATAGAAACTCCACAAAGCTGGGCAACTACTGGAGAGCTCTAAGCTGAACATGTCCCAGAAACTGTACAGGAATGGGAGGTGTTGAGTTCTGTCCAGCCAGAGACATTGTTGAACCCCTGGAGCATTCAGTGGAGATCCAAGAAGGATCACAATTTAGTTAGAAGGGGTAAACTTGCCCTAAAGTAAAGGTACTCTAAACTCACTGTAACAACTCCAAAAACATTCCTCAAAGGATCAAACAGATCCACAAATTAACTGCCTGAAAAAGTTCAACCCTTTGGAAAAATACAATAGAATTAAGACACCCGATGTAACATTTGCAATGTTTCGCATTAAATCAAAAGTCATTAGACATGCAAAGAATCAAGAAAATGTTATCCATAACTGAGGGAAAAAAAAGTCAAAGCCAACACAGAAATGACAGGGATGATGGAATTCACAGAAAGGAATTTTAGAAGAGCCCTTGTAAATATGCTCAGTGATTTAAAGAAGAACTTGAACATAATGAGAAAAGTGGAAGACGTATAAAAGAACCAAATAGAGATTTAAGAAATGAAAGGTGCAGTATTTGAAATGAAAAATTCATTTGATGGGCTTATCAGCAGAGTAGACATTAGAGAAGAAAGGATCACTGTACTTGAAGACAGTGAATAGAGATTATCTAAATTGAAGCGTAGAGGAAAAACATGACTGAGCAAAATGCACAGAGCCTCTGTGATATGAGACAAGCAGTCTATCGTGTGTAAATGGAATCTAAGAAGAAAAAAAGAGTGGGAGAGGCACAAAAACTATTTGAAGAAACAATGGCTGAATTTTTTTCAAATGTTATGAAAAATATAAACACATAGATCTAAGAATTTCAATGAACCCCAAGTAGGATAAACATAATGTAAACCATAGCAAAGCACACTGTAATCAAATTCCTGCAAGCCAATTAGAAACTCTTAAAAGCAACCAGAGGGAAAAATACACATTACATGAGGGGAGAAAAGATTGACTGCAGACTTCTTATTAGAAACAATGCAATCCAGAAAAAAATGAAATCTTTAAAGTACTGGAAAAATAAACTGTCAACATAAAATTCTGTATCCTTCAAATATGTTGGGGAAATAAAGACAGGAAAACAATAGCCAAGAGAATTTATTACTAGAAACTTGCACTACAATAAATAAACCCTAGATCAGTCACTTATAAAAAATAGAAAAAAAGAGGTGGGGTTAATAACACATCAATAGTGAGGAAGAAATGGAATACAATTAATCCAAAAGAAGCTAGGGCAAGAGGAAAGAAAGAAGTGAGTGTTGTAACGTTGGGCAATGATATTGCTATGAAGAAAATTGTTGGGATGCGATGCTCCATGAATGTTTTCACATTTGTGCATGATCATGACTTTCTGAGAAAGACGGTTGGCACTTGGATTAAAGAATGTTTGAACAGCAAACAAACTGTACAAGTCAGAGATCTCTGGAGAGATTTTTCCTTGGATACATTTATTTACATTCTAGGGACTGTAAACCTAAAGACCTCCCCCTCCTTTCCCCTAAGTGGATTTGTTTACATTACAGAGCAAAAGTCAGCAGGTCACATTCTTCTCCCCTCCCTCCCTCCCTCTCTCTGCCCCACCCCACCCGAGAGGCGAGGAAGAGCAGCAGCTGTGTCAGCTGTCCTACATCAACTCCCAAAATTCATGATTTAAAGGTTTCTCTCATCATGTCACCCCACAGGGGATTGGGACATGGAGAACTAACACAATTAAGAGTAATCAAAAGGCTGGATCTGATCCAAAATCCTAGTGTTATTTGTCAGAATGAATGAATGAATACTTTACAAAAATTCAATTAGGAAGGGGGTATCTCACCTGTAAGGTGGTCTGGGAAGGCCTCTCCAAGGAGGTAACATTTGAACAGAGATGTGAATGAAAAGCCATGTAAGACTGCAACGTGGGAGAAAAGCATAACATGCTTGGCTTTACTGGCTCTCCCAATGCCTAGCACACTTTCTCACACAGAAGCAAAATTTAAATAAATAAGGGTCAAGTATATGACACTCTGAAAGGCTGGCCACTTCTGACTAGAGTATTGTTTATCTATTCTATAAATTCAAGAGTAGCTGCATCTTCAGACAAAATGACTTTTTAGCCACAGCCTTGTTAGCTAGACAAAGATATGAGTTAGAAATCAAAATCAGTTAAGAACCAGCTAAAGCATAATTCATGTTTCATTTCCTTAAATAAATCATACATGTATATATGCAAATTTAGGGTTAGGCACCGCAAAATGAAGTTTTAGCTGCAAGGCTAAGTTCTTTTTACAGAGGTAGAAATCGGTATCACTAGCTTGGTTTGGGAATTACCCCATGCTTGTAAATGTGACATACACAAATGCTGGGAAGAATAGATATGGTTGAAAAATACAGGCAGTAGGAATAATAAATGAGCATAATGAATGTTAACTGGGTGATCACTAATGGTACAATCCCCTGTTAACAGGGGGGTACAGTGTCAGAAGCTTACAGCCAGAAGAGGAAAGGATGGAATTCAAAAGCCAAAAAGCAGCATATTCCTTGACTTTTGGCTGGAGCCAGTATCAGTGTAACCTCTTTGGTCAAAACGCTGCTTATCCCTGTTTCACCAGGTCATTCCTTCCTTTGATATGAATCATCTCTGAGAATCTGTAACAGGCACATCATTGTCAAGAAGTTAAAAGCAATTGATAAGTTGTTCTGGTAACACCTGTCAGTGAAATAACTCAGAGTACAAAACCCAGGCATTTAAGGAGTTGACAAGTATTATTAAACCTGTTTTGCAAGAGAAGAAGCTGGTTCAAAGAGGGAAAAGCTGTCAAAGGTAATGCAGTCTGTAAGTGGCTCAGGCCTTCTTCCTCATACAACCAAACTCTAACTGCATGACCTCTCATGGCCCAGAAGACTGGGAGGCCACCTGAACATTTATCGGTGCTTCCTTCTGTCCAGCTTTAAAATATCATGACATTTTAAAGTTACGAATTTGTTTTAAATTCAAATATATTTCTTATGACTGGTTTTCTCCTTCATTCAGAAATTTACACTATTTAAAAATTTTAAATGGTAGCAACAGTATATTTCTACCAGTACTGCTTCCCTTTTTTTTTTTTTTTCCCTTTGAGCACTTAATTGGTCTGTCTTTGACACCCTACTAAGAGCTCATGTTTGAATTGGGAAGAATTATGATGATGCTTTCATACAGCGGATGGTGCTTTGTGCAGGTCCTTTCCTCAACCTGACCTTAATTTCATGATTTTAATAAAGAAAAAAAGATAGAAAAACCTAATTCAAAGTAAATTAGGATCTATAATTCAGAAATGCTTCTGCCCGTTTGTAACTAATGTTCCAGTTGCTCTCCACTTCACTTTCCACTCTTTAGTTCATTCACTTTTAAAAAATAATAAATCAGCAATAAACTGTCTTTCAACAGAAAGCAGGGCAATAAGACAAAGGCTTGAGTGCACATCCTCTGTGCTGGACTGTAATCCAGGGAGCGAGAGTGAGGGCCAGGGAAAGTGAAGCCGGGAAGCAGAAGAGCTTATACCAAGATACTTGATGTGTTTAACAGGTTGCTCTGTCCTGCAGAACAGCCAGAAACAGAAACAGAAATCCTGGAGTGGGGAGAGGATGGCCCTGGGCAAGGCTCTATTAGGCTGCACCTGCAAGAAGCCAGCCGGAGGCAACTGGCGGCTAGAAAAAGATGCGGCAAGGCCAGATGAATCTGAAGTAGTAACAAGTGGCTTCCCATAAAACACAAAGATATTCTTGTTGAATATAGTAGGTCCCCTACATACGAAACTTCAAGTTGTGAACTTTCCGAGATACGAACGTGCGTTCCATCAACGTCAGGCATGAGTTAAATTGCAGCTTACCCTCCGTCTCCTATTGCTGATGATCCTACCATCTCCCACCTCCTCTCCCTCCTCCAGTCAGTAACTCTTCTTGCCTGTTCACTCAGTGCCAGCCCCTGTATGCCAGCTGTTGTACTGTACTACCATACTTTTCAAGGTACTGTACTGTAAGATTAAAATGTTTTATTTTTTGTGTTTGCTCGTTTTTTATGTATTATTTGTATGAAAAGTATTGTAAACCTATTATTACAGTACAGTACTATATAGCCGATTGTGTTAGTTGGGTACCTAAGCTAACTTTGTTGGACTTAACGAACAAATTGGACTTTACGAATGCGTTCTCGGAATGGAACTCGTTCGTAAGTAGGGGACTTACTGTACTTCCGTGCACTTTTGCCCCCCACTCCCATCCTTCTCATGGGTATCTGTCATTAACATTTCATTTCCTATGCATTTATATATCATATGAGAACATGTATCTTTTTCCTTTTAAGAAACATGAATCAGGGCTTCCCTGGTGGTGCAGTGGTTGAGAGTCCGCCTGCCGATGCAGGGGACACGGGTTCGTGCCCCGGTCCAGGAAGATCCCACATGCCATGGAGCGGCTGGGCCCGTGAGCCATGGCCGCTGGGCCTGCGTGTTCGGATCCTGTGCCCCACAACAGGAGAGGCCACAACAGTGAGAGGCCCGCGTACCGCAAAAAAAAAAAGAAACATGAATCAGGTCATACTGATCTTATCCTGTGACATATTTTTTTCACTCATGTGTTATTAGCATCACGGTTAGGTTTTATCTCATTGTCAGCAAGCTTATTTTGCCCTTAGGAGGTTCATTGGAAAACACTGATTTAACATTTGCTGAATTAATGTGTGAATGAAGGAATGATAGTATGAATTCTAGTTATAGTTCTTGCTTATAGAAAGGAATGCTGCCAGTATTGGGAATGCAGTGGGCAAGGTCTTGTAAAACATGGAATTTTTATTGCCAGACAATTGAACAGTCATCCCAGCCTCTTCTTCCTCATTCGTCAACACCTCCACATCTTCAATTCAGAGGAAAGAACGGATGCCATACAGGGGAGACGTGGAAAAGAGATGTAGGGGTAGAAAAATAACCTTCCCTCTATCTTTCTAAGTTCTTGGCTGAGACCCCTGTAATGAAAAACAGATTAATAGGAGAAAAACAAACAAATTTATTAATGTATCCCTCAGGTATACACGGGAGATACCCAGGGAAAAAATGAATCCCCAAGGTGACTTAGAATTCGGGATTAAATAACATCTCAATAGGGAAGGGGGAGGGGAGTGTAGGTCTCTTAGGGGAGAGTGAATGATTTTTAGGTCAGATGAATGGCCCCTTAGAAGAATAGATGGGAGTTGTGACAGTCTGTGACAGTGTCTGTCTAGGCGTGGTATTGACTTCTAGTCTCTCCTGTGACAAGAGTCCATCCTCTCTGGTTGATGGAACTCCCAGGAAGGGGATTTATGGCAGTTGAGTTCCTTTGGGAGGATCTGTCCGTAGGCAGATAAGGGGAGTTCAGAGAAAGCCTCTCCCTGCATTTGCTGTTTTTCACGTGCCTACAGTCAAGATAATCAATATACCAAAGCAGCATATTTTGCAGTAGCACGTCCTTCTCCAGTCATATTTTGGAGTAGCATATTCTGCTACCCTTCAGAGATAACAGGAGACTCTTACAAAGGTTCATTCAGTCAGCAAATGGGGATAAGATGGTGCAGACATTGGTCCCTATCCTCATGCAGGGCAAGGCGACAACTGAGGGAGGAAGGAAATAAGAATAGGACGAAGATGTAGAAGGAAGAGAAAATAGTAGTGTTCCAAAGGAGTGAGGAATTTCAGTGATGGCTAAATTAGTACAGTGCTTGTGTTAATATAAGTTGTTTAGAAATGAGTTTAAATCCCAGCCATCTGCTCCCACATCAAACACACACACGCAGTACCCCTGATTTCACTCCTCCCCCACATACACGTACATCCCAGTAATAATCTGGTGATATATTTTTCATGCCACAGTTGATAATAAAAAATACACTTAATTCAAACCAGTGAGTTATGACCCAGATCTAAGTATAAATATAGTGGAAGTCATAAGTTTCTTTAGTGACAGTCTTACTAATTATTTTGGCCTGTTTTTAGCCACATTGGATATTTTTTCTTTTTAAGGTTGCTATGAATGTTGTTTGCAGCAGCATCAATAAGCCAAGAATTCATATAGTTACTCAATCACACAGATTACTCATCATTGCCTGTTCATAACAGAATCCTAAAATGTTTAAGATTTCTGATGCAAATCAAAATCTCATCATCACTTGTCATTGCTAAATTAAATGACAGGATAATAACATTACATTAAAACCATTTTTCTCTTGATTGAGTACCTTTTTCAGAAGTGAACCTTGTAGATGTATATTTTTTTCATCAGTACTATAAATGCATTTAGAATCCAAGATAAAAATAGAATTGAAAAGGGGAGGAGTAGAGTGGGATGTTTTCAAATTATTGATGAGTCTCTTTTGAATCTCAAATAACCATATTTGACAGGGCACTGCTAGGGAATGGAGTAGTTTTGGCCCAATTTATTGAGACTTTTAGAAATACATAAGGGAGGTTCATAGGTCAAACTTCGTTTTTATTGACACGATCATGTGTTCTTGGCATCAGTCATATGTCATTCCATTGCAGACAGGCTGTTTTCAGTTAGATCACAGCCTAGGTGGGAAATGAATGTAAATTTCTAATCTGCTAAAACAGAGTAGGTTCTCAGTTATTGTGAACTTCTCTCTTGGTCTTTCTTTCCTGTCTAAAGCTAATTAACCTTTGGGGCACAACTGCCATCTCTCCATTGGCTCCGTCCGGCCCTTGGCCCTCTTTGTGGCCAGTCAACCAGTCCTCATGCCACTTGAGCTGATCTTCTCCACTTGCCCCTATACCCAGAGCTCCTTTTCCATTTAAAGTCCATTTAAAGTTCTTCAAAGATTTTGTTTCCTCGCATCTTCCACCTTCAGTGTTATGAAAATCATATCCTGGAGCAAGTCTTTTACGCTTTTTGCCTCGTTTAATATTATCTTCATTAGACAGTAACGTCAGTAAAAATCCTTAGCACTTGGAGAAGTCAGTGAAGGTATAGACTGAAACAGGATTGGCTATGAGTTGACAATAATTGAATCTGGGTGATGGGTACATGGGGATAGGGGAAGTCAATATAACATTTCCTCTAGTTTTATATGTTTGGAATTTTCCATAGTAAAAATTTTAAACTAAACTTAGATCTTTAGAATGCTTTTATATATATATAATATATATATATATAAAATATATATATATATATAATATATATATGTATGCTCTTTTTGAGTCAGTGCATGAAATGGGTGGTATACAGGATGGACTAGGACCAAAACCTAATCCTGCCATCTAAATACCCCACCCCCACCCCACCCCCAAGGAAACAAATAAGATTCTTTAGTGCCCGGCATTGCAACTTCCCTCTTCTCCTTAGGTCCTGAACAGGACTACCAGAATCCTGACACACTTCCTGCTTCTTGTAAATGACCAGATAAACCTGTACAGAAATGCACAATAACTTGGTCCCATTTATTAAGTCCCACCGTGAATAAAGTTCTGTGCTGGGCATTGGGAAGGGGGAATATGAAGTTACTTCCCTCCAAGAGTTCCCCAAGATGGAAAACAGAGGCACCGGTGAACAACCCTGATGCAGTACAGACTCTAAGAGCCATCATGTGAAGTAGAGCTACAGCAGTATGACTGTGGGGCAGTGGGGGAGAGAAGAGTTTTGTCAAGCAGACGCGTTCTTGACAGTGATGCGAACTACTGAATGTTATCTTCAAGGAAAAGGTAATCTTTCCTGCTTCTGCTTGCAGTTCTGGCTGCTAAGACTAGAGCTCCATCAGTAAACTTCCCTCTGTCTTCTGAAGAGCTTAAACTGATTGCAGTTTCCAATGTGCTTTTTTTTTCCTCCTTCTCTTTTAAAATTATGATAGCCTTACTTCTCGTCTGCCAAAAACTGGTGAAACCATCCATGGTCATAAGTTTTTTATTGGCTTTGGAGGGAAAGGTGCCAACCAGTGTGTCCAAGCAGCTAGGCTTGGAGCAAAGACATCTATGGTGTGCAAGGTAAGTGTAAAGTATGGTGGAGAGGGTTCTAGAGGCGAGAACCCGGTTTAAGACATGAGCTCATTTTTTTTAACGATTTTAAAGTGAACAATTTAGTGGCATTTAGTACATTCACAGTATTGTACAACCACCATTTCTATCTAGTTCCAGAACATTTCCATCATTCCAAAGTAAAAACTCCTTGCCCATTAAGCAGTTTCTCCCCATTCCCCCCTCCCCTCAGCCCCTGGCAACCACCAATCTGCCTTCTGTCTCTACGGATTTATCTATTCTGGATATTTCCTATAAATGGAATTATATGATATGTGACATTTTGTGCCTGGCTTTTTTCACTTAGCATAATGTTTTCAAGGTTCATCTACCTTATAGCATGTATTAGTACTTTATTCCTTTTGTGGCTGAATAATATTCCATTGTATATACCACAATTTCTTTATCCATTTATGTGCTGATGGGCTGTTCCCACCTTTTGGCTGTTGTGAACAGTGCTGCTATAAACAAGTACATGTACATGCATGTTTAAGTATCTGTATGAGTCTTTGAGAGGTTCATGGTTTTTTTAACTTATTTATTTTTATTTATTTTTGGCTGTATTGGGTCTTCATCGCTGCACGCAGGCTTTCTCTAGTTGCAGCGAGCGGGGGCTACTCTTCGTTGCGGTGCACAGGCTTCTCATTGCAGTGGCTTCACTTGTTGCGGTGCACAGGCTCTAGGCACGCGGGCTTCAGTAGTTGTGGCTCGCGGGCTCTAGAGCACAGGCTCAGTAGTTGTGGTGCACGGGCTTAGTTGCTCCACAGCATGTGGGATATTCCCAGACTAGGGATCGAACCCGTGTCCCCTGCATTGGCAGGCAGATCCTTAACCACTGCGCCACCAGGGAAGCCCAGGTTTGTTGTTTTTAAAGATTTAAATAGGAGAGAGTAATCTTCCTTGTCCTTCATATTAGTTTCTACCTCACTGAATCCTCTGGGAAGTAGCAGTCCTCAAATAACTTAATGCTGCATTCCCTGAACTTAATGAGTTTACAACTGGAGTGTAAGAAGTAAGGGGAATTAGCCTACTCCAGTGGTTTTCTGTGGTCCAGCTTCTAAACAACAGCATAAATCATCCTGTTTTTAGCAGGTTTCACTCCAGTAACACAGCTCTTGGAAACTTGGTCTAATAACTGATGATTTACTCATCTCTAAGCTATTTTCTTCTAATGCTGTATCTTGGACCAGAAAGGAATCTGGGGGACTTCCCTGGTGGTGCAGTGGTTAAGAATCCACCTGCCAATGCAGGAGACACAGGTTCCGTCCCTGGTCCGGGAAGATCCCACATGCTGTGGAGCAACAAAGCCGGTGCACCACAACTGCTGAGCCCACACACCAAAGAGCCCGTGAGCCGCAACTACTGAGCCCGCATGCCTTCTGTTCCTCTCACATCCACTCCCATGGTTTCATGATTCATTTCCCAAGTTCAGTTTCACAATTCAAATATTTCTATTTTGCATTTTGGGAAATGTTCAAGTAAGGAGGCTGGTTAAACAGAGGTGCTATTTGTTTTATTCTGGTCTGTGTATGATGGTTATGTGAGCACCTGTACAATTTTGAAAGTTCTTTATATCTACTGTGACTGATTTAGTCGTCTGTTGTTTAGCCCCACAGTGGAATTTAGCCTGGGTGTCTGTACAGAAAGGACATGGAAACATGGCTTCAGCTAAAACCTATACAAGGTTACTTTGCTTAGATACCCTGGGACCTTTAGACATGGATTTATTTAAGCTTAAACAGATTGCATCGTATTCTTAGATTTCTTAAAAAGAAAAAATATCTTTTATAGTAAGAGTTATTGTTATCCATTAATCATAATATTTCATTCAATTATGAAGTATATTTTTATTTAGCAAATTAGCCAAACTGCCTTATAGCACGTTTCTTAAAGATAACAAATTCCAAGTAGAAAACCAAAATCATGAAATTACTCAAGCTAAAAATGAACAGATGGAGCAAAAGAAAAACAGGTAGAAAATTTTCTTAGCAGCCTTAACTTACTACTGCCCTGCAACAAGCTCAGATTCAAGCTCTGATGGAGGAGCACTGGCACAGGCACAACATCTGATACTGAGCTAAGGGGAAATATTTGTCAGGACATTGTGATGAAGGCTATTAAGCAAGAATCCATCAAGATGTGTACAGTGACACGTGTAATGAAACACTTCAAGTAGTTAAGAGTTGTGTAGTCAGTACTCAACTGAGTCACGGGCCAAGGCCACAGTCCGAGGATCATAGGGAGCCCCACCCTCCCTATCCCACCCCACTAGGCGGTCACAAAGCACCGAGCTCATCTCCCTGTGCTATGCGGCTGCTTCCCACTAGCTATCTGTTTTACATTTGGTAGTGTATATATGTCAATGCTACTCTCTCACTTCGTAAAGGACTTTTTAAATAGGACTCAGATCTCCATTGCTTTTTGTCCCCGTTTCAATACAATAAATATTGTAAGCCTGGGCATAGATATGCTCCCAGTTGGCTATATTGTTCTTATGAAAGGAATAAGATACATGGTTATATATATATGTACATATATATGTGTGTGTATGTGTGTGTGTGTATATATATATATATATATATATATATATATATATATATATATTTTTTTTTTTTTGGCCACAGCAGGCAGCTTGTGGGATCATAGTTCCCCAACCAGGGATCAAACCCACACCCTCGGCAGTGAAAGCGTGGAGTCCTAACCACTGTACCACCAGGGAATTCTCAAGATACGTGGTTATATTAAACAGCATTATTTACACCAAACCGTTAATGGAGCTGTTATGTTTTTACTAAAATAATAATAGTAATACAGTCTCATTTTTAAAATAATGCACCCACCTGCTTGCTTCCATGATCAATTGCTTTTCTGTTGAAGATAGGCAGCAACAGGAAGAATTAGAAGTGTCTGGGAGAACTAGATGGGCAGGAAAGTAGTTTATAAGATTGACTCCAAGCAGCAGAAGCCCTGCCCCTACCCCAAGAGAAGCAGCCACAGTAGCAGCAGTACAGCCATGATGATGATGATGATGATGATGATGATGATGATGATGATAACGATAACACCAAGTCATATTACTTAATCCTTTAAAGTTTTAAATGTCCTTTCATGCATATTATTTTATTTTACCCTCGCAGCAAACTGGCTGGGTCTTTCCAGATAAGGAAACTGAAGCCTGTAGACGGTTAAAGTGGCTTGCCCCAGATCACACAGCTAATGTGAAGGGACTTCTGACTTCCATGACACAAATGAAAATATTGTCTTCCTATTCTTAGGCTTTTTTCACTACTTTTACTTTGTAATGTATCACTACAACCTCCATGCGAAGTTAATGGAGCTAGAGTCAACTTCTTCTAATCCTCAACAGTGTTGCTATTTTTCCATTTATTTTTGACAAGAGAATACCAAAGAAGGCAAAAACAAAGGATTTTATTCCACTTCTCATGTAGAACTTAGAAGGCCAGCCAACAGATTTGCCAGGAAATCACTATTAGAATAAATCTGGAACCATAACAATCACTGAGGGATGTAGCCAATCAGGTAATTCTCTGGGCAGGAAGAAGACAGGCAGCTACTGCAGCCTCTAAAATACAGCTGCAGCAAGCCTGCAAAAGCTTCCACAGCCTAGCATGAAATCCCTTCCTAATTAGGCCTCCGATGCACACGATATTCCACCCGGTGTTATAGCTGTGTCTCCATGTCTTATTTTCCCTCCAATATCATCAGTTTCTCGAGGGTAAAACTCCATGTTTTGGTGTCTTCCTCCCCTCCAGCAATTCTTCCGAACTCTGGCACTTCCTAATGTTTGTAATATCAGCACCATCTATCAAGCCTGCCCTTGGTATTCACCTTAAACAGATTTTGCCTGTATAAAACTGATACGGAAGGGTAGAGAAGTTCCTTTGCTCTAATTTGTATCAGGCTCCACATGCCTAGGGATGGCCTTTCTTAATTCCTACAGCATTCTTATAATGATACTTTCCCAACTATACAACACTTTTGATTACCCATGGGAGAGAGTTAAATAATGTAAATAAATTTTTTTTTTTTTAAAGATGAGATAACAAAGATTTTGTTTTCTGGTGTGAGTCTTTGACCTAAGAAACAGGATGCCTTGGCTCTTACCTGGTAGAAAATGGCCAGCCTTCCATAAAGGAAACGTTTAGTTGATGACCTCCTTCTACCAGGGGACTCTCCCCACAGCAACCCTCTGTACTTCACTGTAGAGACAGAAATTCTGCTAATAACAACTTATATATTATTTGAGATTATTGCCTAATCAGCATTTCCACCAGAAAAGGAGCACAGGGAAAAGTGTTCCTTGAGGAAGAAGGCATCAGAGGTGGCATTTAAGTCAGAGGTCAGCAAACTGTGTCCCATGGGGCAAATCTTGGTCACCATGTACTTTTGCAAGTAAAGTTTTATTGGAACACAGCCATACCCATTTGTTTACAGATTGTCTTTGGCTGTTTTCACACTACAATAGCAGAGCTGAATAGGTGCAGGAGAGACCATCTGGCCTGCAATGTCTAAATCATTACTACCTATCTGGCCCTTGACAGAAAAAATTTTCTGACCCTTAACATAGACAGTCTAAAAGCTTACCAGGAAATGTTATCATCACTCATTGAGGTTCTTGATCAAGTTAACCTCTAGGTTTCTTTCTGTTGATATGTCCAAAGAGGAGCAGAATATACCAGGAGTGCTGACACCTAGATAGAGACGTTATCCACTGACCAAGCGCTCATCTGCAGGACAGAAAAATAGTATAGTTCAGGTGTGGCAAGCCTAAAAGCCTGTGGGGCCAAACAGGTAACATACATTGCAGTAGGCCAGGTGGGGGCTATGGTGAACTAGAGAGCATGTGCTCACTAATGAGATAGGTTCAGCTCTGTTGTCTTGCAAGAACGTAGGCCTGGTGTTTACCAGGACCTCTAAATTTTCAGGACTTCCCAGAAACGTGTTTGTTTTTGTGGAGTCTCCTGATATTTAAATGGTGACAAGCTGGTTAAAAGTAAAAATAGGAGGAGATCCACACAAAAACCTGCACATGGATGTTTATAGCAGCTTAATTCACAATTGCTAAAACTTGGAAGCAACCAAGATGTCCTTCAGTGGGTGAATGGGGAAATAAACGGTACATCCATGCCATGGAATATCATTCAGCACTAAAAAGAAATGAGTAATCAGGCCACAAAAAGACACGGAGGAACCTCAGATGCATATTACTAAGTGAAAGAAGCCATTCTGAAAAGGCTACATGGTGTATGATTCCAATTATATGGCATTCTGGAAAAGACAAAACTATGGAGACAGTGAAAAGATCAGAAGTTTCTAGGGGCTAAGAGGAGGGAGGGATGAATAGGCAGAGCACGGAGGATTTTTAGGGCAGTGAAGCTACTCTGTATGAGACTATAATGGTGGATACATGTCTATACGTTTGCCAAAACCCAAAGAATGTACAATCCCAGAATGGACCCAGATGTAAGTATGGAGTTTGTGTGATAATGATGTGTCAATATAGATTCATTGATTGTAAAAAAATGTGAAACCCTAATCATGTTGTCTGTGAATGGAAGAGTCCAAAGGAAAAATCGAAATATCATTACCAGAATGGATGCTAGGATGCAAAACAACAGAATTCCACTACACCAACTTACCCAAGTTAGCAAGGACTTTTTAAATTCCCTCCTCTTTGCCCCATGTCAGGGTCAGTGGAGAAGATAAGAAGATTCTAAAACACCAGGCAGGTCATTACAAAGATGCCTTCATTTATACTGAAGTATGAACAGCTGACATTCTTCATAAATATTGAGGATTGTTGATGGTGGACAGCTCTGTCTCAATGGCAATTTCCATATGAAACGATCAAAATGAGAGTGAAGCTACAGAACTTGTGACAGTCATTAAATGTTTCACGTTTTAGGCAGGATACAAATGGAACATTAATATATAACAATTATTTGGGCTGAAATCAAGTATAGCATCTTACATTAAGAGGATTAATTAGTTAATGTTTACAAAGTACCATGCAGATATGCCCTTTTAAAATGCTAAGTATTCTAAAAACTACATTGTAGCATTTTACTAAATGTAAAAAATCTAATGTTCATCATTTCTTTGGTACAGGTTGGCAAAGATTCCTTTGGCAATGATTATATAGAAAACTTGAAACAGAATGATATTTCTACAGGTAAAATTTCATCTTTCTTAAAGTTAGTTTTTATAACTTTCTTCTGGAATCTGGTTACAAGTTGAAATTACAATAGAATTATTAGATCCTCCCCTGGTGGCCAGAGAATTTTTATGCACAGCTTTGTCTAGTCTTGCTTAAATATCCTTTGGTTAATTCTTTCATGTACGTTTCTCCAGACAGGAATAAAATGATAGGAGGTTACAAGCATTCATCTCATAGAAATCTTTCAAAAGTTGGGCTTCCCTGGTGGCACAGTGGTTGAGAGTCTGCCTGCCGATGCAGGGGACATGGGTTCGTGCCCTGGCCCGGGAAGATCCCACATGCCGCGGAGCGGCTAGGCCCATGAGCCATGGCCGCTGAGCCTGCACGTCCGGAGCCTGTGCTCCGCAACAGGAGAGGCCACAACAGTGAAAGGCCCGCGTACCGCAAAAAAAAAAAAAAAAAGTAGGTGACAAGAGAAAACAGGTGCTGCATTCACAAAAGATATCTTAAGAAAAGTCATTGAATGTCATAGCTGGAAATGATCTTAGAAACCACTGATGCTGATACCATCATTTCACAAAAGAGAAAACTGAAAGCCAGATTGGTTCTGAATTTGTCCAAGAGCACACAGTTAGCTGGAGCCAGAGCCAGGACTGGAGTGCAGGTCTTTGGCTCCAGTTCAAGGCTCTTTGCTGCTGCCAAAGGCTGCCTGATCAACATTTCCATTTACACGCCAGACCATAGTTCTTGATGAGATGCGAAGCTTATGAAAATGAAGAAAATCAAACAATCTCATTTTATGAGTTTGACCTTTAGTCTTTCATCTCAAGTCTGTCATTTCTTTCACTGAAGAAAAGAAATATGGTGGTCTAGAAAAATGCATATGTGTACAACTGTGAATAATCTGAAGGCATTGGAAGCGGGGGTGGTTTGCTGGGTTGCCACTAATGTAGAAAAAAGGCACAGCTAAGTGTGAAGACTTGTATTTTCCTCATTGTATAGGTGATGGGTATAAATTAGCACTAATTACTTATTTCTTTTTTATCATTCCAGATGGTTAAAGGTTAAAAAGTTTTTCCAAGGATTAGTGGTGCATTGAAATTGTTAAAATAGATTATCCTTGCCAGGCTGTACATACGTGACTGTGATTTCCTTTTTCTTTTAGAATTTACATATCAGACTAAAGATGCTGCGACAGGAACTGCTTCTATAATTGTCAGTAATGAAGGTATGTGTCTCACATATTGGAGTATCATTTCCAGAACTAGAGCAGAAGCATCAATTTTTACCCTATTCCTATGGCTCTCTTACCATAACCACCACTCCAAGTTTTAATGTATGGTCTTTCCAATCTAAATATATATGTTGCCCTTTACTTATACTTCCCTAGTTGATCATTCAAATACAGAATTGTCCACCCAATACATATGAAGTGGTATAGTTGCCTCGAAATTATACTTATACTCTGTAGCATCCATTACCCTTCATGTGAACCCAGAATTGATATTTCTCTCTAAAGTAGTTAAGTATTCATCTGTCATTTCAGTTACACTAAGTAAATAAATGTAAATAGGTGCAAAAGAACGTTGATGAATCATATTTATAGAATATTTACTGAGCAAATGGCAGCAACCAATTACTTCTAACTTATTGTTAGTGTTCAATTTTGTCTGCTCTTTAAACAGCAACCAAATCTCAAAAGTCTATATACACAGCTATGCCTGTCACGAGGCCTTGCAATAGGTGAAACATTTGTCTTTTAAAAACAGTAACTTCCAGGACTTCACTGGTGGCACAGTGGTTAAGAATCCACCTGCCAATGCAGGAAACACAGGTTCGTTCCCTGGTCCGGGAAGATCCCACATGCCGCTGAGCAACTAAGCCCGTGCGCCACAACTGCTGAGCCCGCATGCCACAACTACTGAATCCCACGCACCTAGAGCCCGTGCTCTGCAACAAGAGAAGTCACCACGATGAGAAGCCCGTGCACCACAACGAAGAGTAGCCCCCACTCACTGCAACTAGAGAAACCCCGCGCACAGCAACAAGAGCCAACACAGCCAAAAATAAATAAATTTATGGGGGGAAAAAAAACAGTAACTTCCCTTTACCCTCAGGTAAACTTTTCATAATTGCTGCCAACTATTTTAAGTATAAAAACACCTACATAAGATTTTTTTTCTTTTTCTTTTTCTTTTTTTGCGGTACGCGGGCCTCTCACTGCTGTGGCCTCTCCTGCCACGGAGCACAGGCTCCGGACGCGCAGGCTCAGCGGCCATGACTCACGGGCCCAGCCACTCCGCGGCACGCGGGATCCTCCCGGACCGGGGCACGAACCCGTGTCCCCTGCATCGGCAGGCAGACTCCCAACCACTGCACCACCAGGGAAGCCCTACATAAGATTTTTTAAAATTAGAATTAACATTCAGAAGGACCAAGCATTTCATGGAGCACCTAGGACAGAAGAACCTACTGCATTGTGAGAAGTCACGAGTGCGTTGTTTTAAATTAGGATTTCTCACAATATGTCTTTTATTTATAATGCAGTTTCACAAAATCATTTATCGTGAAGTTATGGTATTTTTAGTTCTACTTTAGTGATCTCAAAGTTGCAATAACAACCCCCCAAAAAATATATTCCACTTAAAGACAGTAGACAAAAGATTTCATTCTAACAACAGTCTGTGTCCATTATTTTAAGCTACATTTAAGTAATTATTGCTGCTAACAGCAGCTCATTCCCTGTCTTAAACCTCTGTTTTGTGTTCTAGGGATATCGAGTTCTGTTTCTTTCTTATCTGTGTAACAAAATACTGCATTTTCCGTGCAAAGATATTTAATATTGTGTATGGGGTGCCTGTTATGGTAGACTCTGTCTGGTTTATAGTGTATGGTAATGCCCTCGAGAGTATAGGTTGTAGTAGAAGAGCTAACACAAATACCCAGCGAGGCAACAATCAGCATCTTTAAATGAAGGGATGAGTAGCAGTTTTGACAAGTTTAATTTGAGGCATGAACAAGCTTGCCATATGGCAGTGTCCACCAGACAGCTTTCGTCTTGGGCTTTGTCACTCATCAGCCAAGGCCAGGCCAGAAATGTCTATTCAGGAGTCAGCAACACAGAGCAGCAGTTGACTGTAGCAGAGAGAATGAGGTCACTGAAGGAGAAAGGCGAGGAGGTATGCTGTCTTTCAGTGTGCGGGTACTTTGAATTTTTCCAGTACTGAGATAGGGTTTATGCTGAACCATCCCCACTTTATTAAGTCCTCCTTGGCCAACAGACACATCTGTGGTAAGATGATAGGCCAGCATGTGTTCTGCGGTCAGAGGTAATTTTAGGTCACGTCTATACAAGATCAGCACAAGCAGCCTAGAGCACAGAAAAGACTGATGCAACTCATCCCCCTAGGTCAGGCTGTCCTATAGAACATAATGCAAGCCACGTCCATAATTTTACATTTTCCATTAGCCACATTTTAAAAAGTAAAAAGGAACTGGTAAAATTAATCTTAATATATTCACTTAACTCAATATATCCAAAATATTGTCCTTTCAACGTGTAATCAAAATGTTCTTTAAAATTAATGAGGGACTTCCCTGGTGGTGCAGTGCTTAAGAATCCGCCCACCAATGTAGGGGACACGGGTTCGAGCGCTGGTCCAGGAAGATCCCACATGCCACAAAGCAACTAAGCCTGTGCGCTACAACTACTAAGCCTGCGCTCTAGAGCCCGCGAGCCACAACTACTAAAGCCTGCGCGCCACAACTACTGAAGCCCGCGCACCTAAAGCCCGTGCTCCACAGCAAGAGAAGCCACTGCAATGAGAAGCCCACACACCGCAACAAAGAGTAGCCCCCACTCGCCGCAACTAGAGAAAGCCCACGCGCAGCAACGAAGACCCAATGCAACCAAAAATAACTTAATTAATAAATTTAAATAAATAAAATTAATGAGATATTTTACCTTCTTTTCTTACAACTTAGTCTTTGAAATCTGCCATGTATTGTACGACTGAAGTACATTGCAGTCTAGACAAGCCACATTTCAAGTGCTCGGTCACCACATGTGGCTTGTGCTCATGACTACCGTATTGGACAGCACAGCTCCTGAGAGTTCACCTGACAGAGAAAATGCACCACCACGCCTCCCTCACTTGCGTGGGATTGTAGAGAGTGGGTCCAAGTGATAAGCATACAAGATTCCTTAGTCCTGCTTCTGTTTGATCTAGTACAGTATAGGCCAAATATCACTCTCTCCCTGCCTTAAGTTATCTCATATAGTTTTTCATGTTTGATATCATAAAATGTGTTTTGATTTACAAAATCACTTTTCTGAATACCCTGGGGTACACACATGAACTGACTGCGTGTTAAAGAGCATGAGTTTTTAGCATTAAGCAAGCTGATTCCTATTTATACTCATCATTATGACCTCTGTCATTTAGGATTCAGAATCTTTACCACATATATTGTACCAGCCATGTCCCATAAGAGAAAATTTTTAAGTATGTTATATATAATTCATCAGCTAATATTCTTTGTAAATATATAAGAATATTGATAAGGGAAATCTTTTGTTTTAGATTTTTTCTCAAGATGATCAGAATAATGTGATACCTACAGAGATGTAAAGGAAGATCCATTAGGAATACGAAATTTAACCTGAATGGCTTAGAAATGCTAGAATTAATACTTACAACACATTTTATATATATAATGACTTTCTAAGGGTGATTGTAACATGGCAGGATGTCGTTGCTTGGTTTTGCTTGATTTTTAATATAAACATGTAGAAATTCTTTATAGGCCAGAATATCATCGTTATAGTGGCTGGAGCAAATTTACTTTTGAATACTGAAGACCTGAGGGAAGCAGCCAGTGCCATTAGCAGAGCCAAAGTAATGATCTGCCAGCTAGAAGTAACTCCAGCAGCTTCTTTGGAAGCCCTGAGAATAGCCCACAGCAGTGGAGGTAATTCTACACATTTGTCCTTCTTTCTGTAAAAGCTTTTATCACTGTCTCAGTGAAAGTTAACCTTTCAAGTTAAGCAAAGCCATACTTTTTCTGCAGTAAAATATTCTTTCTCCCATCTGTGAGATTCACTGTCTTCCTGTAGTTCTCGATAATGTTAGAAAACCTTAAAAATAGTGGAAAAATAACATGAGTAGCATTTCTGATATTTTGAAATACAAATCTCCAATCTAGTTAGCAGAAATAATTCAGGTAGTAACTAGAATCTTTGAAGCAGCCCATTGTCCAAGATACACTCTAAGTAGTAGAATGAGTTCCATTCTGACAAGCAGAGGTTAAGCTGCAGGTCATGTATAATCACTGCCCAGGTACATTTGGGTAAATATCTCAAGGAACTGAAGATTTGTTCTTTCTCCTTTTTGTAAAACTTTATTGTCTTTTCTATAAACTACAAAAGATTATTTATATGTAATATTTTCTTTGTTGTCAGTGTCCTTTAAGCAGCTTTTTGTTTTGTTTGATCTTTGACTTTGGAAATTTTCAAACACACAAAAGCAGGCAGAATTGTATAAGGAAACCCATCACCCAGCTTCAACAGTCATCGACTCGTGGCTAATCTTGATTCATCTGTTCTCCCACCCACTCCCCTTCTCTCAACCCCAGCACATAACCAACTTTTTAAAACTCCAGATAGTTTCTTTCTGTTTGCTTCTTTTTTACCACCGACTAGTGGGGAAAGTGTCTTCTGAGTTAGAATCCCATTTCTGTTCCTTGTTAGCTTTGTGGTCTTAGCAGAATTATCTGATTTTTCTGAGCCTTGTCTGTTAAATGCATACAGAAATACTCCCCTACAGAATTGGTCTAAGAATGAAATAAAATATGATGCCAAGAATGGTGTAGTACTTCTCAGTAAACACCAATTTTCTTTTCTCTTTCACGTCTCTCTTTAAATTAAAATTAGGATAATATCCTGATCTCAGCACTCTTTGGTCAAAAAAATCAAAATAAAAAGTAGCCACTCTAAGACAGTGGCTTCTCCTTGATATTGTGGCCATAGTTCTGTGAATTATACTAAGAAGGAAATAGGGAGAGAACCACATTGACTTTTCCAGATAAAACTTTCTCATCAAGATACAAAACCAAAAAAAAGAAGAAGAAAAAGAACAGTAAGTGTGTGTATGTATCTGTGTGTTTATATAAGTGATTCTCTCAAAGTGTATAGTGTTCTACATAGCAATAAATGGAAAATAAGTTACTGAAATGATTTTGTGGAGAATTTTAAAATGTATGTCCTGATTTAACAAATTTCCTCTTGGCAAAACAACATGCTGTGGCAAATTCTCACTGACATTTAATGTATTTTTAATGGACTCGAAGCTGTCAGAAAGAATTTTAAGCCAAAACCCATTTGGTTACATTTTCTCAGGGTGTCACAGATAAAGTCTAAGGCTTATGGTGAGCATTCTCTGCAATGACTGCACTCATCGTAATCAGGTGATGTGAGTACACCGTGCCACTTCATTCATGCTCCTGTCTTTCCTTGTACAGGTCAAAGTATATTCTCATGGAACTTCTTTTTTTCCTACTGTCCCTTGCTTCTCAGAGATGACTGTTCCCTCTGTCCTAGTCTAATGGCCTGTCACCTACCCATCTTGTGGCAGAGAGAAAGGTACAGGAACCACAGTTGAGGAGCTAACCTCTCACAGGTGAGGCTAGAGTTACCCGGAGGGACAGGCAGCCTGACTCGGGCTGTCATTTGTGTGTGGGGGGGTGTCCAGCAATGTCTCCTCCATCACCTGCCAGGCAGTTCTTCTAGTCGAGGAGCTGGAGGATCTGGGGCATCAGGAATGGGTGGGGGTAGGTGATGGAGGGCCAAAGATTACCTAGCCTACTTCACATTGTTACTGAGAGCCAGCATGCCTAAGTAGTGATTCTGCATGATCTTTCTTATATAGTAATATTGGAAGTAGTAATTCCTGCACTTATATGTACTTTACAGTTTATAAAGCACTTTCATATATATTTGATCCTCAGAAAAACCTTATGACAAAAATATGGCAGGCATTCTTCTCCCAGATTGAAGGGGAGAAGACAGACTCGGAGAGGTTAAGTAATTAGCTCAACCAAGGTCACTGTAGAAACCAGGATTCCAGACTCCAAGACCCAAGTTCTGTATCCTAGAGCACATTTTAAGTAAAGAAACTGCCACATCCCATTGATATCAAGGAACTGAGCCTTTATGAAGAGTGTCTCTAGAAAAGTGAAATCCATGAATTGTAACAATGCCCAACATGTAGCCTAAGCTTTGAGTGTTATTACTGCTCCAGTCACAGAGACAAGACCCTAGAGTGTTCTCAGCAATGTGTCCCCTGTCTGCAAATGCCCATGCACACAGGAGCCTGTGTCTAGAACTCAACTGGTCCCCATTTGGTAGTTACCAGTCAGACACAGCTTAGATTTTATACTATGAGTGGTGTGTGTGTGTGTGTGTGTGTTTGAATTTAATGCATCTTCATTCTCACCTGAGAGAAGAGTGGTATAATGAAAGGAGCACTGATTTGGGAGTCATGAAGTACGGCTTTGAATTCAGGATCAATCACTTACCAAATAGGGGTCCTCATGCAAGTAAGTCAGTTCCTTGCACTGAGCCTCATTTTATTCTGTGAAACAAGGGAATTGGACTGAGAGCCCTCACAGTTCCTCAGTGTCACAATGTGAGAATGGGCTGATCACAGAGCAGGCCCGGCAGAGCATAAAGACCTGTTGAGTGCTGAGTGTCCTGTCCATTACCCCACAAGGCTGCATATGTGCTAATCAGCATTATTCCATCTACAAGGAAGATGGTAAAATCCATGTCTCATCATCATCTATGGGTTTATTATCACAACTCCCTTATCTATATACTTACCTGTGTACTTACAAGCAGTGACGTTTGAATTAAACACATTGTATAACTGGATTATGTATCAGTTGTTAAAATACAGAGGAAAAGACCCCCCGCCTTCATCTTTGAATATACTTTCTCAGAAATCGCTCTCTTTACCAAAATGAAAGCATTGGTTTTAAACAGCACCTGCAACACCAAAAATGACTTGGGAGCTCTCTACAGCCCCCTCCTCTCTAGGTCACAGTGGTGTGAGGTAGGCCCACGGCAGAGCTGGTGGTACAGCTGCTTGTGATGAAATTATGCCTGTTGGTTCTGGTCTTTATATCCATTTCAAAGCAAATGGGACATTACAGGAACAATTATAAATAATTGAGATTGTAAGATCGCCAAGATTAAACTCTAGGTAGGATACAAAATATCTTTTAATGACACTTTAGTCCTTTTCCATTTGGCAAACAGAATTTCTTGGCTGGCCACCTTGACTTTCACAATAACATGGTCCAGCACATAGCCCAAGCTTTGGGTGTTTTTGATGGTCAAGTCACAGAGAAGAACCTCTAGAGTGGGAGACTACCAAGCCAGTGTTTTGGGTAGCCCAACCTTCCTATGGTTTCTTTACTTAGGGTGATTTTCTTCCCCTGTTTCTCTGAGCTCGTTATTAGGGCCTTCTTAACTGTCCAGCCCCCTGCCCTCCATGGTGACATCATTAAGAGCTTCCACCTCATTTTCCTGTCTTTGCGCCTGTACAATTGCCTCCCCGGGCCTCACCAGTTCCTGACTGACATTATTGCACCAGCTATTGACATGCTGTTAAGACAACTGGGAGTTTAGTCCGTCATACATTGTAATGAATAATAATTACTGTTGGGTGCTGTCAGTCACCTCTGCAACTCCAAGTTACTCCATGGTACATCCTGTGTTCTCTAGTTTTGCATGGTTCCAGGATGACATCAGTTTTTTTTTTCATCTTGACTATTACAAATTTGCATTCTTCTTTGATGAACTACATCTACTAGTTCTTCACTTTTTTTTCATCATGGTAAAGTATTCATGCTTATTTATGGTAGCATGAGCCAAAGAGACTCCTTTCTTTATGGTATTTTCACTTTTCCCCTAAATTTAGTTATTAGACTCTAAGCCTATGTATCCAGTTTCTTTTGGTAAGAATGCTTTCCCTTGGTAAGATACAGGCAAATAAGATTTGCTTGATTTTTATACAGTATTTACAGTCAAATTAAATTGTAGAATTTCTCAATCCAGCAGTTGTTGCTTAAAATTCAATGTCACTGTTTCTTTAAAATTTGTTTTTGGGACTTCCCTGGTGATGCAGTGGTTAAGAATCCTCCTGCCAATGCAGGGGATACGGGTTCGAGCCCTGGTCCGGGAAGATCCCACATGCTATGGAGCAACTAAGCCCATGTGCCACAACTACTGAGCCTGCGCTCTAGAGCCAGCGAGCCACAACTACTGAGCCCACGTGCCACAACTACTGAAGCCCACGCACCAAGAGCCCATGCTCCTCAACAAGAGAAGCCACTGCAATGAGAAGCCTGTGCACCACAATGAGGAGTAGCCCCTGCTTGCCACAACTAGAGAAAACCCATGTGCAGCAACTAAGACCCAGCACAGCCAAAAATAAATAAATAAAAATTTTTTTAATTTGTTTTTATTGTGAAAAATTTCAAGTATGGTAAACTCATATATACTCTCATTTAGCTTCAACAATTATCAACACTTGGCCAATCTTGTTTCATCTATACCCCAACTTATTACTCCCATCCCCCATTGCAACCTTGGATTATTTTGAAGCAAAACCCAGACATTACATCATTTCACTCACAGTGTACTCATTTTTTCCATTACATCATTTCACTCACAGTGTACTCATTTTTTCTTTTTTTTAATCTGTTATGTATCTATACACTAGCAATTCTTTTTTTTTAATTAATGAATTTATTTATTAATTTTTGGCTGCGTTGGGTCTTTGTTGCCGCACACCGGCTTTCTCTAGTTGCAGCGAACGGGGGCTACTCTTTGTTGCGGTGCACAGGCTTCACATTGCGGTGGCTTCTCTTGTTGCGGAGCACAGGCTCTAAGCATGCGAGCTTCAGTAGTTGTGGCACACAGGCTTAGTTGCTCCGTGGCATGTGAGATCTTCCCAGACCAGGGATTGAACCCGTGTCCCCTGCATTGGCAGGCAGATTCTTAACCACTGTGCCACCAGGGAAGCCCATGTACTCGTTTTTTGATGTGAGATATTATATATATTTTAAGAATTATGTCTTTGCATGATGTATAGCAGTTAATCTGTGGTCAGATTTATTCTCAGCCTTTTGTAACTACGCACTTATTAGTTTAGTGAGTAACCTCTCAGACTTTTCTCTTCTATGTAAGTGTATAAATGTAAATACACATATAGTTATGTTTTATTTGTTTTGTTCAAAGTGAGGGAGATCCTACCATAGACTTTATTATAAAACTGCCTTTTTCACTTATAAATAAATTATAGAAGTCTTTATGTGGCAAAACAGAGATCTGCTTCATTCTTTTGAACAGCAGCAGGGCATTCCATTGGATGTATGTGTCATAATTTTTTATCAACTCTGATAGATACTTAGGTTTCTTTTGTTTTTTTTTCTGTTACAAGCAGAGCTGAATGAGCATCACTGTACTTCATCTTTGCAGGCCTGTGTATGTCTGTAGGACAGGGTTAGAAAAGGAATTGCTGGATCAAGGATCTTTTAGGATAAAATGGAACTTTTATAAGAAGAATGGCTCTACCCTATTGTTGCATACTGATAGCTTGCTCTAACTTGTGCTCAGAGCTGCTGAGTGCAGCTTTGAGGATCAGATTAGGTGAGCAATGGTGTTTCAATTTAATGCTTGAGGAAAATAGGGAACAACATATTTATTTTGAAAACCTAAAAAGTAAATGGGTGTCTTAGAATGCTGGGCAATGATGGCTTTTATGCATAATTGACATCTCTGAGACCTTGCAGAAGCGGGAAAACCAATGAGAGAGATTTTTGCCAGGCTAAAAACTCCATCAGAAGGCAGAAGAGATGGGTGGACAGGCGGGGGTGTTGGGCTATGGGTAAAGGACAATATAATAACAGTAATAATCCTTTATTTTTGTACAGCACTTCATAGTTTACACAGGGCTCTTACATCCATGTCCTAATTTAAGCCTCACAATAACCCTGTGCAAAAATATGAGCAGCCAAAAATATACCATAGAATTTCTGTGGGTGGACATTCTGGATTCTAAAATAATGAAAATATGGGAATAGTGTTAGCCTATAAACCACTGGACGAGACCCACTGACTGAACCAAAATGTTAAGTAAGACCAAAGAAGGTGCAGCAGTAGATTAGCTAGCCTCCCCAGGCAGAAGTAGTGGACAGCTTCCACTAGTCACATGCTGATACACATCTCCCTAGGAATGTGGAATGCATCAGCACCAAACTAGCCATGGAAGAGCCACGTGGAGAACTTGTCAATGTGCATGCTCACTGACCTTACCCCCAGAGATTCTGATTCAGTGGGTTTGAGGTGGAGCCCAGAAGTCAGGCATCTTAATAAGCTATCCTAGTGAGGCTGATATGCAGCCAAGTTGGTGAACCACTGTTCTAGAAGAGTCTCTGGGGACTGCAGCTAGAGAGTTGTACTCTATGAGTCTATAGTAAATTAAGGTTACTAAACACACATAAGTCAGTGGACCTGGGTAGAAGAAAGAAGACCAACCAATCTAGTTGGGTACTCTGGTGGATAAGTGTTTTGACATAGGGAGAGCTTCCTATGAATATAAGTTCTAAATACTTAAAAAAACAATTTACAAAGTTCCAGAACAAAGGCTGTTTTTAAATATTGTGAATTGCCATGGGGGCTTGTGTTGCTATGGACAAAGTCCTGGCCTAGAGAGGCAACCACTTTAGAAACGATCAAACCCTGGACTTCAAGCTGGAGGACCCTGGGTAGGGACCCAGCTTAACCATCTCCCAGCGTTAAGACCTTAGACTGACCTCATCTCTCTGAGGTTCACTTTCCTCCTCTGAAAAATGTACTTCTTCTAACACTGCAATGGCCGTGACATTCTTATTTTTCCTCTTTCTGCTGTCCCCATCCATCCTCCTCTTGTAGTCTGAGCTAGCTCTTAGCCTCTGATTAAATTTCTCCTCCTTTATCAACCTTTCCTTTACGTTCCCAGATTGCCCACAGAAGTCAAGACTATAAGCTTTTGTGTGAATGTGTATGTTTGCATGAGTAAGTGCAACATATTTGGAAGACATACATAGGTGTTCAAAACGTGGATATGTACATGAACTTCCTACTTACCATTCTTACCAGGAAATTTTTAAGCTCTTCATTGTTTCCTTTCTATCATCTCTTTTTTACTTTCCTGGAAAATGGATTTATGAACTAGCCTTGCATCTAAGCACTCACAGTAACCCACAAAAATGTTCACCAGCCTGCATGTTCACATTTATACATGTCCTTTCATGCCACAACATTCAAATTTTTTTAATGTTCTTGTTGTCCTTTGCCATAACTTTGTAATCACCTTAGTTGTAAATATTGATGCTTGCCCTTGAAGCTGAAATGTTGTAAAGCAAAAAGTAGAGCAAATGGACATAACAAGGAGTTGCTACTAGGCTATCACGGAGATTGAGGATCCAGACTTTTCTACATCTGTAACTAAGTTGATTTTTTTTTTTTTTTTTTTTTTTTTTGCCGTACACGGGCCTCTCAGTGTTGTGGCCTCTCCCGTTGCGGAGCACAGGCTCTGGACACTCAGGCTCAGCGGCCATGGCTCACAGGCTGAGCCGCTCCGCGGCATGTGGGATCTTCCCGGACCGGGGCACGAACCCGTGTCCCCTGCATCAGCAGGTGGACTCTCAACCACTGCGCCACCAGGGAAGCCCTGATTTTTAATCTAATGGAGAAAATGGTTGTACTTGGGGATTTCCCTTACTCAATGTCCATAAATGCATCATGTTAAAAACGATAACCACTGAACCCCTTTTTCACTCCTTTGTAGTAAAAACACTGTTCAACCCAGCGCCTGCCATTGCTGACCTAGACCCCCAGTTCTACACTCTCTCAGATGTGTTCTGCTGCAATGAAAGTGAGGTAAGGATGGAAGGTTTTGCTCATTCCTTGAGAAACCAAAAGACTCATGTACGTGGATAAAGCAAAGAATCAGGACTTACCTCATCAACTTGACTGCATGTGAATTCTTGGGCATAATGAAAACAGATTTTTTTGGATGACTGGGATGTAGAAAAAAGGAAACTAGTGAGTCCTAGAAGAAAAAGGATTCCCTGAGTCATACCCATAATTGGGCATTTATCAAACCTCAGCTAATTTTAGTCCCCACCCTGCCCTCATACTATTAGTTTCTGTTTTCTTTTTTAATCATTCCATATTGTATGGACTAATTACTGTTAGTATTAGAGTTGCCAGAGATAGCAAACAAAAATACAGGATGCCCAGTTAAACTTGAATTTCAGGTAAATAAGGAATAATATACTAAACATACCATAAAATTATTTGTTGTTTATCTGAAAGTCAAGTATAACTGAGAGTCCTATGTTTTATCAAGCAGTGCTAACTAATGTACAACACTGGAGCATTTGCATTCTGTTGTGAAGACCCTGTGATTACACTGGTGGACAGACAGAGGTTCTCCATTGATGCCATGGGAAGCCCTGGTGGCCACTCTGTTAGGGGAGCACCGTCTCAGTCCACCTGAGGGTCATAATGTATATATCTGCATAAAATCTCTATCAATATATTCATATTGTGCCATTCTAAAGCATTTTAGGAAGAAAATTTCAATATTTTCCCTCTTATAGGCCAAACAGTATTAGACCAGCACTCTCCTCCAACACCGGGAGGCAAGACATATTATACAATGCAACATACAGAGAAAGTTTATAATTAACGAACTATTAGTTTTTCATTTGGTGCAAAGGCTGAATGAAGGTTTCTAGGATTTCCTGACCTGCCTTTTTATTAACTTCATCTCTCAGAACATAAAGGAAATAAGAAAGAAGACTGCAACAAGGAAGCTAATTTTAAGAAGCCACAATAGGTTATGCAATATTTTTGAGCAACCACCATGGCCAGGCATTGTGCTAGGAAACAGGAATTGCTGGAGAGAGTGACCATTTCACAATAAGAAGTTAGATTACCCTCCATGCCAAACTGGCTTAGATTTCCCTGCTAGATACTTACAGAGCATCTCTAATGATTCTTCAAACACTCATCACAGCTTGGACTGCTTGTTCAATACCTCTGTCTTCTCCTGGGAGAGAACAGACATCTCTTATTCGCTGTTGTATCCCAATGGCTATCTATTGCTGTATAATAAATTACCCCCAAATCTAGTAGCTTACAACAACAGGAATTATTTATTGTCTGTCATGGTATCTGTGCATCAGGAATTGAGACAGGACACAGTATGGCTTGTTTCTCCTCTACGATATCTGGGGTCTCATCTGGAAGACTCAAAGACTGGAATCATCTGAACCTTCTTTCACTCACATGCCTGCTAGTTGATGCTGGCCATTGGCCAGAACACTTACACATGGCTTCTGCTTGTGGCCTGGGCTTCCTCACCATATGGAAGCGAGGTTCCAACAAGATACAGTCTCCTGAGAAGGGGTGAGGGAGAGAGAGCGCAAGAGCCTGGCAGAAGACATGGTGGCTTTTATGACTTAGCTTTGGAAGTCACACAGCATCTCTTCTGGCCCACTCTATTGATTGACGTAGGAAAGTCCACCCTGGTACCCCACCTCTCAATAGAAGGTTGTCATTGTCACAGTGTGAAAAGAGCATGTATGATGTGATATATATTGATAGTTATCTTTAGAAATTATCATCTGTTATATTGTACTCTGCACAGAGTTGGCACCTAGTAAATGCTTATTGAATGAATGAATAAATGAATGAACTCTGGTCTTTAAGGAAATTGATCTCAAAGGGAACTCTACTCAATACTCTGTGATGACCTATATGGGAATAGAATCTAAAACATAGTGGATATATGTATATGTGTGGCTGATTCACTTTGCTGTACAGCAGAAACTAACACAGCATTGTGAATCAACTATACTCCAATAAAAATTAATTTTAAAAAACGTAATAGAAAAAAGAAAAATTTTTAAAGCTTAACATTCTCATAGATGACTTCTAATCATGATAACAATGTAAATTCATGCTTTAAGATATTCCCTCTGTGCCACACACAAACCATTGATATATAAATACTAAAAGAGACAATGAAAATATACTCACAAGCTCAAAAACAAGATAAATAACTCCACAGATCAGAAATGGAACAGAATCACAGAGATCCAGCCTTGGGTGTGCTGTACTCCAGTCCCAGAAGCTGGCATAGGTGTGTGGAAGTTTGCCTCCCATGGGTAATGGGCACTGCAAGTGTGCCACTCATAGGAGACTGGAGCAGTGCCCAGGCTAGAAACCAGAGATGCTGGGCTAAGGCTTCCCTGCTAAGGAAAAAGAGTGGAAGAAGCTGCTATGCCTGCTGCTTGAGGCTATAACATATAGAAAGCTCCCAACCTGCAGAGACAGGAGGACAGAGAGGCTGCCTCTGATCAGGAAGAAAACCAAGCCAACTGATGACTTAGTGACCGGATTGGCAGTTAGTGCCAGTACCCCCCAGAACAGGAACTCTCTGTTGCCGACCTAACACCTGGCTCTGGTTTAGAGACCCTTGGGGACCTAGTGGATGCAGCTGTAAAACCACTAGAAAGGCAGGGATAAACCTGATTGGAGTGAAATGTGCAGACTCTCCAACTCACTGCGAGCAGAGTGAGCCTGCAGATGAAGAAATGTACTGCTGCTAGAGATCCAGCAAAATCAACAATCTGAAGAGAAATTTGCCCAAGATGAAATTCAAATAATAAAACAATGCAAAAAGACTTTAAAATAAGTATGATTAAGATTCTCATTCTTTAAAAAAGGAGAAGAAATTGTGAAAGAAAAACAGAAAAACAGTCTGTGAATATGAAAACCAACCAATTAGAAGTCCTGAAAATGAAAAAGTCATTGAAAAATTGTTAAAGCACTCATTAGAAAGATAAACATCAGACATGAACTGAAAGAGAATCTTGATCAATTCACCTGGAGGTAGAAAACTCAATTCACCTAGAAAATAGCATGGAAAGAAAAATAGTTTTAACTGTTAAAGAGGAAGTTAGCAGCCTGAGAGGCTTCAACATGTGTCAAATTGGAATGAAGGAAGAAGAGAACGGAGGGAACTGAAGAGAAGCTATGTTAGAGGGAAAACTGCAAGGTGTTTTCTAGAACTGAGAAAAGGCATGAGCTCTCAAAAGATCAGAAGTGTGTTAAAAGTACCGCATAAGATAAATAAATATAACTTTCTGCTAACATACATTTTAGTGGAACTGCATAAAATCAAGGGGTTTAATAAAGATAAAAATATTTTTACATAGCCAGAGGAAAAAGAATTACATGCTTGTAAAAGGGGAAAATGGAAAAAACCAAAGTGTCCATGAAAAAGAAAACAGATTTTGTTTAAACTGTAGCATATATCTGCAGTATGGAATACAGTGCAGTTTTTTTAGAAAGCTACATATATCAACACAAATTTTAAAATGTTAAGGTGAAAAGTACAATGCTAAATAATATATATGGAAGATATCATTTAACTTCTTTAAAGAAAACTACTGGAAGCAAATAAAGTAAAATTTAATAAAGTAAATGTATTAAAGGTGGGTGGTAGGTACATGAGTGTTTGTGCATTATTTTTCATGTTCAAGATTTTTCATTAAAGAATAGCTGTTTAAAACGTTTTTAAAAACCAGAAGAAATTGATATTTCTGAAAATAAACTATCCAACTCAACACAAATATCCCAGTAATGAAGATCAATGCAAAACTTATAAAAAGAAAAAAGAAAGTGGCCTCACAGTATAACCCACACAGACTGAAAGAGAGGGTCTATGGAAAAGATGGTAAGGGCGGGGCTGGGGGGTACATGGTCAAGTTAACGAAACACATGCTCCTGGGAAGACTGACACCAAGAATGAGCAGACACTGTGGGATGATTTACAGGCACCAAGAAGGGTTAGTCTGGGCACATTCAGAGCAAGCACAGGAAGGGATATACCCATTCTTAGGAAGAGACAGTATGTGATTAAACTGTATTAGAGAAAAGACAAAATTTGGTTATAAGCTTTCTAAGTCAAAAAGTATCATATAATGCATCTAGTCCAGTGAATTTTCAGCTGCCAATCCCAGAACCATAAAGGTTCCCTGGAGATGCTGGGCGGGTACCTGGGGGATGAGGAAGCAGGGCTGCAGCCCCTCACCCCTACTTCATCCAGAGGATTTTTTATATTCTAGGAGGAAACTACTGATCCTGTCCAAGCCCTACATTTTACAGACTTTATGTGACTTGGGGAAGTTTCCAGAGTTAGTGAGTAGTGGAGGTCTCTGAACATCAGCACATTGCTTTTTCTGCTGTATATCAGAGCCTCTCCTACTCTGCTTCCATTTGCTCAAGCAAAACAAAAGAAATGAGTGGTCTGCAAACTAGTAATATGCAAAAGGCATTATGGCCCAAGAGAAGCCTAAAAGAATTTAAGTGTGAAATTTATGGGTATGATTTATACCAAAAATCATTGGCAGTGGCCCCTTCCTTTCTTCTTTTCCTCCCTCCTCACTTCCCTTATTTCTTTTGTAAAACTCTCTTTGTTCCTCCTTACTCTTTACTATGAAAATCATCACAAATAAGGAAAAGCTGAATGGGCAATACAGTGAATACTCATATCCTCTCCACCAAAAAAGTTGTTAACATTTTGCTGCACTGGCTTCCCCTCTCCCCTGTGTGTATTTATTTTTGTTTTGGTTGAATTATTTGAAAGTTGTAGGCATGATCCCTCACCCCTAAATACTCAGCTTGCATCTCCTAAGAGGAACCACAATACCATTATCACACCTAGGAAAATTATCAGTAATTCTATACTGTCATCTGATATTCAGGCCACATTCAAATTTCCCCAGTTGTCCCAAGAATGTCTTTTATAGCTTTTTTGTTGTCATTGTTATTATTGTTTTATTTATTTTCCTGAGCCAGTATCTACCAAAGTTCCCCACTGCATTGGTTGTTATGAAAAAGAAGGGAGACATCGCCTAGAAAAACAGATCTAATCTAGAAGCAGACCCAGTTACTTATTCTCACCACAGTTTCTTTTCTTTTTGTATGTATTTCAGGCTGAGATTCTGACCAGCCTTGAGGTCAGTAGCCCCTCGGATGCTGGGAAGGCTGCGTTTGTGCTCATGGAAAGGGGCTGCCAGGTTGTAATCATCACCTTAGGTGCTGAAGGATGTGTGATGATGTCACAGAAAGAACCTGTCCCAAAGCACATTCCCACAGAGAACGTCAAGGCTGTGGATACTACGGTAGGTTTTTCAATTTCAGAATCCTTTTTGTCCCTTGAAAATCGTCATTTAGTAACTAAGATACTGTACCTGAATTTTTGGATCATGCGGTAGAGGCCCTTAGAGGTAATATGGGGGAAGCGGACAATCAGGCAGGAGAACTGTATCTTAACCTTTTCTAACCCACTGTAGGACTTTATACAAGTCACTTAACCTCTCTGAGTCAGTTTTCTCATCCATAAAATTGGAATATCAGTAAAATTATAACCATATTACCTATATTCATTCATTCATTAAATATTTATTAAATACCTATTATATGCCAGTCATATATTAGGTGCATATATATAGTGATGAACAAGACAAAGTCTCTGCCCTCATGGGGCCTAGATTTTAAACAATAAACACATCGCTGGGTCTTACAAGCCTCTTGTGTGGAATGAAATCACAAGGACCACTGGTTATTATATTGTAGTAATAATAGCATTACTACGTGCTTACTGTGTCTCTTTCACATACCTCTCATTTAATCTTTACAACAACCATATGAGGCAGGTACTATTATTATCCTCATTTTACAGATTTAGAAACTTGCTCTAGATCCTAATGTAAGGAAGTAGCAGAGCTGGAGGTTCAAAACTAAGACACTTGTGTGAGGTGCTATGTTAAGGACAAGCAGGTTAAGTGGACAAGTCACGGCTACAGAGCAGGGATGAAAAGGAAACAAGTTAGAAAAAGGCTCAGGGTTCCTCTAAAGCTGGGGAAGTAAAAATTATTTGCTTATGGCCTAGACTAGAAAAGTAAGTAAACATCAAGGACAAGAAATTAGAGTTGAGGAAGAATAAAAATTTTAGGGTTTTTACCTATAAGAAACTGACATATTATTATTTATAAAATATGTTTATTTCTTTGCTTAGAAAAGACTTTAAAATGTGGGTCATTTATCAAAAAAAGAAGCCTAAGGGCATCTGATGAAGTTTTAGTTAAGAATATGCATTGAAATAGATAAGTGCAAGGAATGCTTTATTACATGAAATTACATCCTGATTGCCTTTGTGTGTGTGTGTGTCTTTTTTTTTTTAAGTTACTTACTTATTTATTTTGGCTGCGTTGGGTCTCCATTGCTGCATGCAGGCTTACCCTAGTTGAGGCGAGCGGGGGGCTACTCTTCGTTGCAGTGCGTGGGCTTCTTGCTGCGGTGGCTTCTCTTGTTGTGAAGCACGCGCTCTAGGCGCATGGGCTTCAGTAGTTGTGGCACACAGGTTTAGTTGCTCCATGGCATATGGGATCTTCCCGGCCCAGGGCTCGAACATGTGTTCTTGCATTGGCAGGCAGATTCTTAACCACTGCACCACCAGGGAAGCCCCTGATTGCCTTTTAAAATGTGTTTTATCAGGAATTTGATAAATTATACTTGGCGATGTTATTCTCATCATATTTATTTATTTCTGAAACCATTAGTTTTTCTGTTTTGTCAAGGACAGTAACCTGAATTTGAGAGATTCCTTATTAGTTCTGAAGTCAATCCTGCATTAGACTAAAACTATTCCAGGTCCTGAACTAAAGCAGAAGAGTTTGTTCTTCTTTTGCTAAAAATAAAACGAAGGGTCCTCATGAAGCTATTGGACCTCTGTGACTGCCCAGAAGTGGCTCAGCCTCTGCTTTCAAAGTCTGTGTCAGTCACGACTCCTTTTGCTCATAAGCACCAGGAACACAACTCAAATGGCTTACACAGAACAAGGGATTTATTTGGTGCACATAAGTGGAAGGTTCGAAGGTACGGCAGAATGCAGAAGCTAAACCGTGTCATGAAGACTCACTTGCTCACGCTCTCTCTGTCAGCTCTGCTTGCCTTTTGGTGGGCTTTGAGCTCAGACAGGTGCCCTCCAGGTGGTGGTCCCTGGCAGCACCCTACTCACACTGTGCCTCACATCATGCCCCCATCCCCAGTGTCAAATAAAAATCAAAGAACTCTCATAAGAGGATGGGAAATGGATACTGATCAGAGTAAAACCACCCATGCCCACCACAGAACACTCATGTAGAAACGCACTGCTTGGGCATAGGATTAAATGATGGAGAAACTGGCCTTGGAACTGTTCAAATTTGAATCAGTAGTAATAATCCTCAGTAATTTCATGTTGAAGGATTGGATTTCACAGATCATGATGGATTATAACTTTGAGCATCTTATGTACAGCGATGTGCACCAAGGAGGTTTTCACACTTTGCTGATACAGTTTTGTGCTCTTTCATTTGGTTCCTTAGCACTTGCAGTTAATTTCTAGGTTTCAGGAAAGGTGAAACACAGTGAGAGTTCAGAGAGAACAGATTGCTTAATGCTTGGAGGCAGGAGAGAGAAAATGGGATCGGGAAGATCAGGACACTGGATCGGGATCAGCAGGTTTTTTCTGTAAAGGGCCAGATGGTAAAGTTTTAGGCTTTACAGGCCATATGCATACATGCTCTGCTACAAATACTCAGCTCTACCGTGGTAGCATGAAAGCATCCACAAACAATTTTGTATGCTATTGAAATTAAGTTAGTATTAATCTAAACTAGATTAAGGTGTTAATTGGAATCACCAGTGCAATCACTAAGAAAAGAACCAAAAAAAAAAAAACACCTAAAAGAAACAAGACGATTAAAATGGTACACTAGAAAATATTTAACAAAAACAAGACGGTAATGGAGGAATAGAGGAATAAAGAAGCTACTGGAAGATATGCTATTGTAAACTGGGATAAAACTAAGACAGGAAGATATGAGATCCAGGAAACAGGTGATGCAACTTAAGAGAGAAGTCAGTGACGATGAAGGAAAGTTCCAGGACAATAGCTATGCAGGAAGCCCGTGCCCCGTCAGTTCAGAGTAGAGCAGGAGCATGGCGGGCTCTGGAAGGAACGTCTCCCGGAAACAAAAAAGAAAAAAGGAAAAAGAAAGCAATAGTGGAATATCCAGATATCCAGTGTGTTTGAATATGCACAAAGATTTTTAGCTCTTGTAGAATTTGAGGATGAAGTAGTAATTAATATGTAGAAAACTGAGGAAATTTTTTAAAAAAGCAAATTTTTTTCCTCTAGGTCATCTGGAATCTAAGGGGAAAAGGTATGGTTAAGTAAATATAAATTTTGTACACCACATGGCTATGAATGCATAGTCATAACAATGTAAGTGCCAATTATTGATTTAACCAAAAATAGAGATTATAATCATACTGTGAAAATGGAAAGATAAAGTGAGTGTGTATTTGTGTGCACATAGGGGAAGATAAGAGAATTAAATGCTCATCTTCCATTGTTGGAATTCAAGAGATAATACCTAAAACAGATTTTTTTAAAAGACAACAGTATAAGCATACTACCAGAAATAGAAGATAAAATCAGAAGAAACCAGTAAAAGAATTTAAAGTATTTGCCTCATAGAAATAGGAGTGGAGAGGGATAGGCCATTTACACTTTAAGCTTTGTCTTTTTAAACTATGAATACAGATGGCTTCGTTTTTTTTTTTTTTTTTAAGGCAAAACACAATGAGACACCAGTTCACACCCACTAGAATGGCTATAATCAAAAACAGATACTGTTGACTAGGATGTGGAGAAATCAGAACCCTCAAACACTGCTGATAGGAATGTAAGATGGTATAGCCACTTTGGAAAATGCTCTGGAAGTGCTTCAAAAAGTTAAATTTAGAGTTACAACAGACTCAGCACTTCTACTTCCAGGTATATAGCCAAGAGAAATTAAAAAAACATATGTTACACAAAACCTTATACACAAATGTTCACACAGCATTATTCATAATAGCCCCAAATTGAAAACAAACCAAATTTTCATCAACAGATAAATGGAGAAACAAATTGTGGTATATACATATGATAGAACATTATTCAGCCATAAAAAGGAATACTGATACATGATACGGCATGGATGAACATCCAAAACATTACACTAGGTGAAAGAAGTCGGATATAAAAGGCCACATACTGTATGCTTCCATTTATATGAAATATCCAGAGTAGGTAAATCTGTCGAAACAGAAAGTAAATTGACAGCAGAGGCTGGAGAGAGGGTAGAATGAGGAGTGACTGCTGATGTACACAGGGTTCCTCTTTGGGCTGATGAAAATGTCCTAGAATTAGATAGTTGTGATGGTTGTACAACCTTGTAGATATACTCAGAACCACTGAATTGTGCACTTTTTTAAGGGTGAATTTTAGGGTATGTGTATGATATCTCAATTGAGAAGACAAAGGACAAACAAAAAAAACAAAAAGGCATTTCACTAATGAGTGGATACTCTCTAGATAAAGAATCTTCTACTTAATTGCTGTACTGAATCTACTGACTGGGCACTTAACATCCCCCCAGTGGAAGCGAGGTGACACAGGAAACAAGGGTAGTTATTTTCTGGGTGTAGTCTCCCTCAGCTTTTTCATGCTGTCTTTCTCCTCTCATCCAGCACTCATTATTAAAATTCTTGCCTGTCCTGCACACAACTGTTCAGCTTCTTCATAAGTCTGGTAAAGAGGAGCTAATTCACCTGGTGAGTGAGGAACTCCCAGGGAGGCATTTTCTTCTCAACAGATGGGCTCCTTCCCTTTCCTGTCAGGAGGGTGTCACTTGCTCTCAGGCAGTTTGTAACCTTCTCTCTTTTCTCCTCCTCATCCCTTATGATGTTACACCTTCACAAAACAATCCTGCTGTGCAACCTAAATATAGCCAGTTTTTATTTGCCAATCATACTGGCATGGATGGTGGAAACCTCTTTAGTTAGTTGGCACGTTGTCCACTGGAGACAGCCTGCCCTAGCGGGAGCCATCGCCTGCTCTACGCTGTGCCTCTGCAGACTGCTATATCCAGTTTTGCCTCAGTGTTAATAGTTGGATATATCGCCTCTATTTTTACATCTGTTTTTCCCCTTGTACTAAAGTGAGATGGTGGCAGTAGCTGCAGATGTCCTCGGCTCAGTTTGGAAGACATGACAGATGTGTCTCTTCTCCCATCTCTGGCGCTCATGTCCTCACTCAAGTCCTTGCAACCTGAAGGTCAGGGGCTTTGCCTTCTTGTGTCCATGATTGCACTGAATATTCGCTCCATAGTCAGAGTTACACACATATAAGCATGGTGACACTTTAGGATTACTGTGATAGTGTGATATATTGTAACCTTAATTATCCTTGGCCTATAAGCTCTGTAAAATTCCTGATTTATAAATTTCCTCATGTAAATGGTTAAGTCCTAAAGTCTACACTGACACTCTTAATTTCAAGAATTCAGCCCCTAAGCTAAATCTGTCTTCTCAAGAATCACTCACTTTGTAATAAATCATCATAATTCAGGATATGTAAAGCCAGAGTAATCAAAGGCAAGGGGCAGGGGGGACTCATTGTCCCTATTTTTTATTCCTCTTTCTTTCTATCCATTGCATTTGAGTCGTGTAGTATTCACGGTTATTGGTGAGGCATGAGGCAGCATCAGCCCAGCTGCATGGATGTCCCCAAGGGACAACTTGGGGCTGGAGAAGCAGCTCCAAACTACAGACTGCACCAGTAGGAAGTGGAATCATTTCAGTCCCAGTTGGCGTGGAAGCACTCATGAGGGCAGGGTGATTGCTGGGGCTGGTGGATTACCCACAGTTTTCCAAGGTAACTCCTCCTTGGTGTATTCCCCCCATCCTGGGGTCTGGCCTTCTGCCATCCAGGCTGCTCACAAGCATAGGCTCCCATTAATCCACTTCTGAGGTACCATCCAGAATGACAGTTCAGTCATCCAACATCCGAAGTGCCATTATTTCCATCTTGGTGTGACCTTCCCCCCAGCCTACACCCTCTTCCCATCCCCAGCCACCTGGCCACTGGAAAGCCAAACTAATTTTGTCAGATGTAAGTAGAACAATTGAATTTAGGTGCTCTCAAAAGATGTTTCTCAACTCCGGCAAACTCAGACACTGTTTCCTGCTGAGCCACAGTCTTGCTGAGAGGACTGAGTACTCACCAGGTCTCCCATGGCACTGCCAGAGGTAGTCTTTGTGACGCTCCTTAAACTGTGGTTCCCCAGCAAACCGTTCTTTCTTTCTCCCACCTCCTTCTTTCTGATCAACATGTACATTCCTTGCATTTGTTAATAATTGGTGGAGTTGCTGAGGGGACTTTGTAGCTCAGTAGCCATTTTGTCCTTGAATAGAGATTTTGCACATTTCTGTCCAGAAGCTTCTGTTATAGCCAAAATGTTTGAGTGCCCCTCACTGTTGATTGCCAATACTTCAGAAAGGGTTGGGCCATAAAATACAGTGGGTAAAGAATGATAGAATCTTCGGTGCTAAAGAGGTAACTATAAAATAATAAGACTAACTGTATCTCCGTATCAATTTATTATCCAAGAAGTGACTGTTGTTTCCTTCAAATTTTGACTTAGGAGAATTAAGTATATACTGATACTGCCAATACTCAAAGTACCTTGCGAAATGCTCTTTTAGAATTGCTTTGAGAGCCTTCATCACCTTTACCCCACCAGTCACTCTATTATTTTTTTTACTTTCTACTCATGAAATTAATACATGGTTAGTGTTCAAGAGGAGAAAAGAGCAGACAACACAGAAAGGTATAAAAAAGTCCGGGGCCTCCCTGGTGGCACAGTGGTTGAGAGTCCGCCTGCCGATGCAGGGGACGCAGGTTCGTGCCTCGGTCCGGGAAGATCCCACATGCCGCGGAGCAGCTGGGCCCGTGAGCCATGGCCGCTGAGCCTGCACGTCTGGAGCCTGTGCTCCACAACGGGAGAGGCCACAACAGTGAGAGGCCCATGTACCGCAAAAAAAAAAAAAGTCAGATATTCATGATCCTATCACTTAGATGTAACCACTGTTAACATTTTAGTGTAAATCCACCTAGATTTTTCTATGCATAATTTTGAATATCTGTACTTTGGAATATCTGTTAACAGCAAACTTGAATATTTGCAACAGCAGAGGATTAATGTGTGTCATTATGGGAAGGCTCTACATCCCCAAAAATAAATGAAACATTTCCTTAGAATAAAGTAAGTAGGCAATTCACTGAAGAAGAAATACGAAAGATAAAGAAATGAGACACTGTTCAACCCTACAAGAAATTAGGAATATGCAAATCAAAATAACAGTGAGATTCCCTTCATTGCCCATCAGGTCAACAAAAAATAAAGACTGATAATGTCAAAGTCCAAACAAATTGGAAAAACACATGCTCTCATATAGTTCTGGTCGGAGTATAAATTCATAGAATGTTTTTGGAAGGTAATTTGACAATACCAATTTTTAAAATACGTTTTCCCTTTGACCCAGTATATCTCTTTCTAAGAATCTGTCCTACAGAAGTGTTCACATATATAAATATTTGTACAAGAATGTTTATTTCAGCTTTGTTTGTAATAACCAAAAAATCGATTAGACAGGTCTACATAATCATCCGTAGGAGAAGGTCAAATGATAATAGTATGGTACCATTGATTTAAAAATAAAATAAAATAAGCCTAGCTATCTGTAAGTAAAAGTATAATTTAAAATCCAAAACAAACAAAACCACCAAACTTTCCCATTACTCATGGGAAGGGGAACAGGATGGGGGATAGGAGAGTGTTGAAAAGGAGGACCTCTGCATTCTGCTCCATATTCTTCTGAATTGTTTGCATTTTTCCATAAACCTGTATTTTTCACGTATTACTTTGAAATTTGGAGTAAAGATGATTTGGGGACATAGCAAAAAACTATTTGGAGCCACATCTAGCAAGTAAGATAGGTGATATCCTTTCTCAAAGGGCAAACTGGGCATTATTTTCACAAAGGAGCCAAATTAGCCACTGTTCACTCTTGATCTCATAAAGAACCTCTCAAGCTTTCCCAAACCTCTATATGTGGAGGCTGAGTAGCCCTTTGACTTAGGATGACCTCTGAATGGAGAGTCCTGATGCCAAGGAAATAGATCCACATGGCTTTCAGATCCACAGCACTTCAGCCTCTGTAAATCTGGATATTTCACTACACACTTTTGACAGTTTTTTCCTTAATCTTTCTAAAGAAAAAATTTCCCTCAAAAACATGTTATTTTATACAGTTTCCTTTGGAAATATCAGAATAAATGTCAAAGCTGCACTGTTTCTGTTCATCACTCAAATGCACGGCAGGTCTTCAGAGAAACTTCACTCACGTTCAAGTTTTCTTTCTGAATGAGTCTGTTGATATATCTCGGTTTAACTCTTAAACCCTCATTCTCTCAACTGATAACAGAATGAATGATCTAGACTTTGGCTTTGCCACATTTCTTGGTCTTTGGCTAATGAATGACCTGGAGGAGCTATAAAAGGGGCCAGGCTGTAGGAGATGCCTCATGTTGAGGTACTTAATATTTCATGTACTTCATCATACATATACCTCTGATTTGAAACAGACCTGAATGGAAGGGCTCATGAGGGATGGAGGAACATATGTAACACAAGCCCTTGGACTGAATTGTGCTCCCCCTAAAAGTTATATGTTGAAGCCCTAACCCCCAAAGTTACTGTATTTGGAGATAGGACCTATAAGGAGGTAATTAAGATTAAATGAGGTTATAAGGGTGAAGCCCTGATCCCAATAGGATTAGCGTCCTTATAAGAAGAGACAGCAGAGAGTTCAGTCTCTCTGTATGTGCATTCAAAAAGTTCATGGGAGCACATAGCAAGGCGGTGGCCTCCTGCAAGCCAGGAGAAGAGGCCTCAGAATGAAACTTATCTTGCCAGCACCTCGATCTTGGACTTCTAGCCTCCAGAACTGTGAGGAATACATTTCTGTTGTTTAAGCCACCTAGTCTGTGATATTTTGTTATGGTGGCCCAAGTAGACTAACATATGCAAGAAAGCAAATCAGCATGCTTCAGAAGTGACCTAAAGTGAATGCTGGAAAATCAGCTGTTCTGTGAGAAAATAAGCTGAGGCAAACTAACAGGATCAGCCTAAATCACCTTTTTAGTGAAATATCTCAAGAGTTTTTCGTATGGTTCAACTGTAATCATTGGTCCTGGTGGCTAAGGGCAGATGATGTCCTGGGTTCTAATCCTGATTTAACTAATAACTAGCAGACAGTTTGGGGCAATGACTCATTATGTCTGGGGCTCAGGTTGTGCATCCAAACATGATGTGTCTGGAGTGGGTGATCTCTGAGTCGTCTTCAACCTCTGAAATTCCTTGATTCTTACAGATTCTTGGGGACATAAGGATCCTTTGGCTAATAATGAAAAGCAGGGCACTATTCTAGGCCAGGCATTGTGCTGGACTCTTTATGCATTTTCTCACACACTCAGAACAACCCTGCAAGACAGGCTAATGCCCACTTTAGAGAGGAGGAAGTTATACCCCCAAAGGTAAACAACCTGCCCAGAGTCATCCAGCTGGTAAATCGGCAGAGCCAGGAATTGGTTCTAGGTCTGTCTGCCTGTCTGCCTGACCCTGACATCCGTGTCCTCCTTACCACACCCTCTTGATTTGGTGGCAGTCTGCCTAGCGTCCAGTCTCTTCTATTTGGCATTCCAGCACTGACTCCTTGCCACTTGTCATGCTATAGGCTTCTGTAAGTTGCTCCATTTCTCTAGATTTTCAGAAGCTTCCACTCTTGCTTTGTGCAGTACAGTGCAGCCTCACTTAAATGCAGTAACTCATATATAGTCTAAGAACAGTGCCTGGCTCATGTAAGCACTCAGTACATCTTAGCGCTCATTAGTAGGTCCCCATGTACCTAAATGTTCACTTTACCTGGATATCTGTGGGGAGGTGGGGCGGTGGCATAACCAGGTAGCACGTACCAGGAGCTTGCACTACTCACCATCACACAGGGTGGATATGACCTTGGCTCTGTACATTACTGGAGAGAAACCCAGGTCCCACTGCCATTCAACTCCAGCACCTTCCTGTACAGGGCAAGGAGCAGGACTGCACGGGTGGCAATGTGGCGGGATGGTGCCAGGCCAGATACCAAAGGTTCAGGCACAGATCACTTCATTCATTCTTGTCTTTGAATGATCAAGGAAGAGAGGTGTACCACTCCTAGAGTCTGTAACAAAAATATCTTTTCATTAAACTTCTTTAAGTAAGGGTCTGAACCGCTAACTAGAGAGGCTAAGGAAAATGTAATTCTTCTTTTTTTGATCTTCCCAAACTAGTTCTCCAGTTTAAGGAACGAAAAAACACTACTCTTTCGCTGCCTAGCAAACTCCTACCCATCCTCAAGGTCCAGCTCAGAGAGTTATTTTTGGGCAACCCCAATGCTTAATACAGTGCTTGGCATATAATAACAGGTCCTCCTGAAATAACGAAGAGTTCCAGTTCCTTCTGGGAAAATAACTAGTATGTGTGTTACAGTCACTTAGCCTCACTGAGCTCCAGTGTTCTCAGGGCACTAGAAGATCTACAGGATTCCTTATAGTCCTTCAGTGCCACACTGAATGTGCCAAGGGAAACAATCAATCTCAGATACAAATGCTCTTTTTTAATGATTTGCAAACAAAATAATTACCCAGTTTCCCATTTTTTTTTAACAGTTGTTCACAGTATTTTTATTTGTAATATTTACAAATAGTTAATTTGTAAAACAAAAAATAACCTAAATGTCCATCCAAGTGAATAGATAAAACAATTGTGCTATGTCCGTACAATGGAACACTACTCAACAATAAAAAGGAATTAACTATTTATACAGCAATAAAATAGATGAATTCAAAATAATTACACCGAGCAAAAGAAGCCAGACAATAAAGAGTACGTATATCATGATTCCATTTATATAAAAGTCTAGGAAACACAAATTTATCTATAATGAACAGAAGCAAGCCAGTGACTGCCTAGGGACACAGCAGGATTGGGGGAGGAAGCTTTGGATTACAAAGGGTCACATAGGCACTTTTACCCAGTTTCCCATTTTAAAACATATCCTAGGATTGTTTTCCCTGGAGTCATAGAAAGGCGAGGCCAGAAAAAAAAAAAGAAAAGAAAACTTACAGAGGGTAAATGACACATCTGAAATTGGCATCATAGAATAAAGAAAATCCATATCCAAATGAGGCTCTGAAATAGCCATCTTTTTTTTTTTTTTTTTGGCTGCATTGGGTCTTCGTTGCTGCACATGGGCTTTCTCTAGTTGTGGCGAGCAGGGGTACTCTTTATTGCAGTGCATGGGCTTCTCATTGCAGTGGCTTCTCTTGTTGCCGAGCACAGGCTCTAGGTGCACAGGCTTCAGTAGTTGTGGCACGCGGGCTCAGTAGTTGTGGCTCGTGGGCTCTAGAGCGCAGGCTCAGTAGTTGTGGCGCACGGGCTTAGTTGCTCCGCGGCATGTGGGATCTTCCCGGACCAGGGCTCGAACCCGTGTCCCCTGCATTGGCAGGCGGATTCTTAACCACTGCACCACCAGGGAAGCCCTGAAATAGCCATCTAAAACTTAGGAATGATACCAATAAATGGGCATGATGTCTGTGCAAGGTCTGCTGACTCTGGCTGCCAGAAAGGATGACGATGACAAAAAGAAGTTCACTGACTATCAAAAAAAAAAAAAAAAAAGGACAGAGGACAAGGTAATTGCTAAAGAGACTGATCGACAAGGCACAAGACATCTGTCATGCCGGGGGGCATATTAACTCTATTACATTACTTCCACATCAGCAGATCACCTCAATTACCAGCTAATCAGGCAGAATTAAACATTTTAAATTATCTTTCTTAATCCTGCATGTGATTATTTGAAAACCCAGGGCTCTAAAAATCTAATTGTAACTGCTTACCAGAAATGTCATCTTCACTTTGAGGAACTGAAGCAGGGCCAGATACAAGACTGTTTTTTTTCCGTTTTCCTAAAGTACCGTCCCATGGCCAGAACTGGACTTGCATGTATATCTGCCTAGTGCCAGGCATATTAGGGGCTCCCAAGGGGACCTGGCCCTGCTTCAGAACTCATAATGGCCAGAGACCAAAAGAAGAGCAATGGGAGGGGAGAAGGGGGGCGTGTGGGTGGAGGGAGGACGGAGAGGAAAAAACAACTGTTAAAACCTTAGCTAGAGACTTCCCTGGTGGCGCAGTAAAGAATCCGCCTGCCAATGCAGGGGACTCAGGTTCGAGCCCTGCTCCAGGAAGATTCCCACATGCTGTGGAGCAGCTATGTTCGTGTGCCACAACTACTGAGCCTGCACTCTAGAGCCCACGAGCCACAACTACTGAGCCCGTGTGCCTAGAGCCCGTGCTCCATGGCAAGAGAAGGCACTGCAATGAGAAGCCCACACACTGCAATTAAGAGTAGCCCCCGCTTGCTGCAACTAGAGGAAGTTCACGCGCAGCAACAAAGACCCAACGCAGCCAAAAAAAAAAACCTTAGCAAACGTCAGGAGAGCAAAATCTAGATTTAGAGTGTTCTGTAGGCCTAGAAGGCACAGGAAACCGTCCCTCTCCCAGTAAGAAGGGATGGTATGAGGTTGTGGGAGATTGCTTACCCATCTACAGTTAAGACTTCTGAGCTTCCTACGCTTAAGCTCCTCTTCTTCCCACTCCTTCAGTGTCCTGGACATCAGTGTGATGACATGGCAGTGAGCTGGTAGTCTACTCCTTGCCCATCTTCCTAGGATGCTGCAATAGTGTCCTCAGGAGCAGAGCTGCCAGGACTGTACTGTAGGTCTCCTAAGTGGTTTCCATTGCATGAAGATGGTTCTTGGGTAGGCCTAGAATTATATGGAGGTGAAAAAACGTTTGGAGCCAAAGTGTAGAGCCCCGTGAGTTAGAGCCTTGCCCGCTGCCCTCAGTGCCCATTGCTGCTGATAGAGGTGGACAAGGAAGTGAGACAACAGCTGTGTGGGTCATTGCTTGCTGAACATCTGCCTGCCCTTTGCGTGAAAGTATGAGTATGTGTGTGTTAGGTTAGTGGTGTGTGTACTTTGTGTATTTTCAATGTGGATAATGTGTGCTCCATGTGAATGATCTATGAGTGGCATGAATGCCATGTGTTCGTGTGTGCATATGTGGGTGAGTAAATGTACAACAGGGGGACAGAGTTTAAAGGGCTAACTAGTCACTCTCACTTTCCTCCTCCTACTTGCATTCCTTTAAAATCTACAGGAGGGTGCCATATGATGGGACAACCCCTGAAAAAGCTATGTGATTTGGGACCAGAAGTTAGGTGAAGTACATCTTCCTAAAAGATCCTCTAAAAACAGGAAGTTTGGGGCTTCCCTGGTGGCACAGTGGTTGAGAGTCCACCTGCCGATGCAGGGGACACGGGTTCGTGCCCTGGTCCAGGAGGATCCCACATGCCGCGGAGCGGCTAGGCCCGTGAGCCATGGCCGCTGAGCCTGCGCATCCGGAGCCTGTGCTCCGTAACGGGAGAGGCCACAGCAGTGAGAGGCCCGCATACCGCAAAAAAAAAACAAACAAACAAAAAAAAAAAAACAGGAAGTTTTATATCCTTTTCCATCCTTGGTCAAAACAAACCAAAACTGGGAAAAGGAAGATCATGGTTACATTTGCTAGATGACTTCCCTATGACTGTCCTGTTCCCAGTTAGGAAAATCCTCTTTACTGAGACTTCAACTTTTAGGTTTAGCATGTGGGAATGTAATTAGAAACACGTTTGGACAGAAGAATAGTAATATTTTGTAAGAATTTCTCTTGATCTTTGCCATTCTGAAGTTTTACTGCAGTGAATTCAGATCTGAATTTATTCTTATTTATACTGCTCATGACTCTTTCTTCCTCCTGAATCTCAGTATTTGTGTTTTTCATCAATTCTGAAAAATCCTCAACCATTCTCTCTTTTATTACTACCTCTCCTCTATTTTCTCAATCCTCTCCTTCTGGAACCCCTATAAGGTATATTTTAGACCTTCTGTTTTCCATATCTTATATCTTTTAAAATTACTAGAGGGGCTTCCCTGGTGGCGCAATGGTTAAGAATCCACCTGCCAGTGCAGGGGACAAGGGTTCGAGCCCTGGTCTGGGAAGATCCCACATGCTGTGGAGCAACTAAGCCCATGCACCACAACTACTGAGTCTGTGCTCTAGAGCCCATGAGCCACAACTACTGAGCCCGTGAGCCACAACTACTGAGCCTGCGTGCCGCAACTACTGAGCCCGCGTGCCACAACTACTGACACCTGCGCACCTAAGAGCCTGTGCTCTGCAACAAGAGAAGCCACCACAATGAGAAGCCTGTGCACTACAACAAAGAGTAGCTCCTACTCGCTGCAACCAGAGAAAGCCCGCGCACAGCAATGAAGACCCAATGCAGCCAAAAATAAATAAATGTATAAATGTATTTTTTTTTTAAAAACTACTAGAGAGAGAAGCCTAAATAGGGTTTCTTCATAGTCAGGATCCTGGGGCTGCCTGGCACTTTATTCTTGTAGTTCCAGGGCTGATGAAGCAAAAGTGCCCTCTAGAACTGAAAACAGTTCTTTAAGAAATGGAAAAGACTCCTGTGGAAAATTATGGCAAAAGGGGTGAGGGGCACCCCACTGTGCACTCATTTCTTCACACTTGACCTGAATTTTCTGCGTGGTAGGGACATGCTGGTGTGATAAGACAGACCCTGGCCCCAAAGAGCTTCCGTCTAGAAGGGTATGTAGCCCACACAGAATGAGAAGTGCCGTGACAGGGATGCTCCCGAGGAACAGCTGAGGGGTCCACCTGGCCCGAGGAGCCCAGCGGACCTGCTTCGAGGGCCAGGGAAGGAGATGAGCTGAAGGCTGTCTTCCCCTTAGTGAAGAGTAACCCAGGCAGAGGCAGGAGCTCATGAAAAGGCCAGAGGCAAGACAGCAGGTCATGTTTGTGCCTTTTCAATTAGTTCTGATTGGAAAGAGCTTAGAGTACAGGAAGAGTGGGAAAGGATGAGGTACAGCTGGAACAGGGATGGGTCGTGAAGGGCTTCGTTTGCCACTCCTGGGAATTTGCACTTTCTCCTGCGGGCAGTGGGGAGCCACTGATAAGAGGTTAAGCAAGGGACAGATTTGATCAGATCTATACTTTATAAAAGATTAACATGGCTGCTGTGTGAAGAATAAATTGGAGATCATAATACTGGAGGCAGGAAGAACCATCCAGAGACTGTTACATTGAAACAGATAGCTAGTGGGAAGCAGCCACATAGCACAGGGAGATCAGCTCCGTGTTCTGTGACCACCTAGAGGGGTGGGATAGGGAGACGCAAGAGGGAGGGGATATGGGGACTTATGTATAACTGATTCACTTTGTTATACAGCAGAAACTAACACACCATTGTAAAGCAATTATACTCCAATAAAGATGTTAAAAAAAAAAGATGTTACATTGATCTGAGGGATTATGGCAGCCTGGACTGGGAACGTGGCAACAGGGCTGTGGAGAAGTGGCTTTAAGAATTCTTAAGAATTCAGAAGACACCCCACCCCACCCCCACCAAAATAAAAGAATTCAGGACATAATGGCAGTCCATTTCCTTTTTCAAAAAATTGGCGGGGGAGCCTAAGTTAGATGCTTATTTCATAGTCAAAACAAATAGCTCATTCTATCAGTCTCCATGGTTTTCAGCATCTTTTTGAGCCCTGACTCACCTAAGAGCTAAGACCTACTCCCATTAGAAACAGTTCACATCATCAGTTATTCTCTGCAGGTGGAACAGGAAGATGCCTGTGTAATTTACAAAAAAGAAAATGAAATGAAATACCCTCATGATTCCTATGTGCCCTTCTATTGGGCATGCCGGGCTGCCTGCCACCATTTGGGGGAAGCACTGATCTATGCAACAGAGAAACATCTGGAGCAGAAACTTACCCCTCATGTAAAGTAAATAACATTTGAAGGAAACTCTTTTGCAACATAGCGCTAGTTCAGATATCTCGCCCTACCACCTGTGCCCTAGACACTAGCTTACTCCTGATAGAGACACAGCCTTCACGAAACTACACACTCTCCCCCTGATGAAATGACAAATCAGCCAGTATGTGATGAATTTGGGTTGTGTAGACAAAAATACCAGGTATTCCAGCCAAGGCACACACAGTGTGCTGTGAATCATCCCCACCAGCTTTCAGCAGTTAGATTAGCAGAACAATTGCTCAGTTCCTTCCTTCGTCTTCACAGTGTAGACCTGGCCCAAGACCCAAGAGTGAAGCAGCAACTGTAAGGAAGCAGAAACATTATAAATAACCTAGAGAACCCTTTTATAACAGCAACTGCCTGCTGATTTTGTGGCCTAACAGCTCAAGCAAAAAGGATATAAATATAATATTGTGCAATGACTGATTACTCAAAATGTTGTGCATCAGCAGAAGTGGGACCTGTGGTTGGTGCTAATATTATCAGATGCCTTTGCTGTTTAATAATCTGGTAGCTCTGTATTATTTAGCATGCAGTTTTCACAGAGAACAATGATCTTATTTCAAGTACCTCTCACTGAAATAAAAAAGCAGCTGTTAGAAGATGAACATTTGGCAGAAAATGTTTTAGTGGAATCTTTCGTGAGATAATAAATCATATTGGATTAACTGTTTTCTGTCTAGAATAGTGGAGTCACAAAGAAAAAAGATCGCTGACCACAGAAGGCAAGGGCAGTCTTTAGAACCCAGTGAATCACTAACAGACATTTTAGTTTTAAGTGCCATTTATTCACCAATATATAAAGTTATTTATATACAAAGCTTCCATTAATAGCGCCTGAAGAATGGGCCTTTTTATTCCAGTTTTAGCTCATACTCAGGATTCTACTTCTCTTTCATTAATAATGGAATTCTTTAAATTATAGAATAAATTAATACACCACAGACATTTTGGGCAGAATGGGGTTTTTAACCAGTCTTAAGTCTCCACAGGCCATTCTGTGTGGCTAGCGTGCTGAACAGGCACCGAGGCAGCCCGCTGGGCTCCTGGGCTCCTGGCCCACCCACTCCCAGGTTGCTAGAGCAGGGCCGACAATAGACCCTCACAGGTTCTTCAGGCTGGCCGGCCACTGTCAAACTAGGGCTCTGCTGGAGAGGAAGTGACATCATGACATAGCTACTGGGCATCACCATTTTCAGCCAGAGAACATGATCTGCTGCTTTCATGAGGCCATATTGACTCAGGAACATTTTTCACATGAAATTATTATCACTAAAACATAAAATTCTCTTTTCTAAACTATCAAGCAATGTATAGAGCAAAGACTTTCACAGTATACTCCCAATTCCCACTCTTGGGATGGAGTGGGTGATGGGTAAAGATTAAAAATGGAGGGTTTTCAGAAATGGCTGAGGATTGCTTATAGGATAAAACTAGCTCAAAACAGCTTCATCAGAATGTCCATTTCAATACTGGTGTGACTGGCCAACCCAGAACCCATCAAAAACCAGAAGCTGAGAATGGACTCTGAGACACTGAGTTGGGCCCCAGATGGAGCCAGCAAATGACCTGTCAGTATGGACCACTGGCTGACTTAGACCAGGAATTTGTCACCAATAATGGAGCCAGACCAGTTCATGGTGCTAAGCTCTGAGGTAGAACACCTCAGCCATGTACATTCAGGTGGCGAGGCTGGGATAGGTGAAACGTGCCATCAGGCTGGCAACTTCTTTTGCCTTTGATTCAATTTTAGATCAAATCAAGGTGATGCAGTTATTATGATCACTGTACTCTTGCAAATTGTTATTAAATACTAGTAGGGTACCAATAAATTAAAAATCTAGCAGTTCTGGGATGAAGGTTGGTAGAGTTTTTCTTGTTCTTTAGTAGTTGAATTTTAATCAATATGTTGAAAATTGGAAGACCAGAGTCATTTTTTAATACCCCTTACAATCTTTTGGGGCAGTAATATGCTGCCTTGAACATATATCTCCCAACCTTACTTTGACTTTGCACTCAACTCCCCATTGATCCCTCTCTGTTTTCATCCATCTAAATGAAAGAAGGCTTTGGCCCCATAAACCTCATTCCAGATGGAAATGCATAATTCAAGAGAAATAGTGATGTCAAAGAAGAGAAGGCACACCAATTTGTGTCAGCAGTTGCTATAAATTAAAGGAGTACACGGAGAGTTTAATGTAATGTAAAATTGAAAATAAAATTAGAACCAATATTTAGGCATTTCTCCACCTCTTTTTTCCCTACTGTGACATGAAGGATTGACTCCCAGCTTAAGTACCTAATGTAGTTCATTTTTCTTTTCTGCTAGAATTTTTTTCCCCATAAAATGTTGCATGTTTATCTTTGGCATCCAAAATTAGATCTCTTCACTTTTTCCATTCTATTCTCAACAGAAAAGTCAGGGTAGGAAGAGTCAAAATTTTCCCCTCATCTTCCACACCCATCATGTTTGCCGCATAGAAAGGACCCCACTCTACCAGTCTGACTAGTTCAGCTGCTGTAAATAGCTATTAATCCTTCCTTAGTATTGATTCTCTGTAATGTGGATGTCACCTACATGGTTTCTTTTGTTTTTCTAAGGCTGGAAAACAAAAGGTTGATAATGAACATCTCACACATGTACGACTGCACAAGGTGTTCCGAAACACTCAGGAAAAGCATTCTTGAGCATGCATCCAAAGGGATTAGTCTGATCAACTGCCATTATTCAGAACCTTTTTGGAGCCCTTTATGCAGATTTCCCCCAAAGCCAGTGTTGTTCTTGATAGTCACCCATTGTTTTGGCCACTGGTGGAATTTCCTAGCTTGATCTCCCCACCTTAATCACTAGATGGTTTTAAATGATTCACTCTTTACAGAAATAAATTTCTTAGGATAGTGGTTCTCAAAGTGTGGCCAGGGACCAGTAACATCAAGATCACCTGGGAACTCTTTAGAAACACAAATCCTGGGCCCCACCCCAGATTTAATGGATCAGAAACTTTGGGAGTGGAGCCCAGCAATGTGCATTTTTTAACAAGCCCTCCAGGCAATTCTGAGGTACAATCTAGTTTGAGAACCACTGACTTAGAAGATGAAATATTGCCTTCATTGAGGATATTCAAAGATGTGCTACTGATTTTTAAGGCATTCCGAAGAACAAGCTTCCAGAAGTTTTTGAGCAAAGTTGGAGTACATGTATGGCCTCTCCGGGGGACCGCTTTAAGAGAGACTGGCCTTCCACTGAGACATCCCGGTTCTGCCACCTAGCCATTTGACCTTGAGCAAGTTCTTACACTTGGTTTCTCATCTGGAAAATGAAAGACCCACCCTTACCTACCTCACAGAATTGTAATGAGATTCAAAGTGAGTCACATCTACAGATATGCTCTGTAAACTAGAAAGTACTAAAAAATGTGGAAAGTGAAAGTCATGTCATTCTGCAGACAGGATTCTGGTAGTCTGAGCATTATGTCAGGGCAGAGAGTTGGAGAAAGGCCTGTATTTATCATTCCTTTGGCCAGATCCACCTTTTTGTCTCTATAATGACTGATTCATCACCTTAGTGGATGTGTCTAAGATTCTGCCGTTTCAGCCCACCAATTTATTTGGTGCTAAGAGAGGAAAACCATTGCCTGAATGGTGGCTACAAGGGGCTAGGAAGATGTATTCATTTTCAGACATGCTATTTTCTATGGAAAGCTTAGTGATGGTGAGTAAGGATGTACTGTGTATGTGGACACTGTACTCTCGTGCCCAGAACTTGTCACACACTAGCAGTGAAAGGGTCTATACTGAAACTACCCATTTCAGCCCTGTGCAAGGGAGTCATGACCTTCAGCAAGGAAGCGAGTGTTCATTGCCACATACTAGTCATTGCAGAGAGGCCCAAAAAGAAAATCCCTCAAGCAAACCAAATCTATAGAAACTGAGATTTTAAAACAGACCAGTTAATGTGTCTGTGCTTGAGAAGAATGTGGGTGGATTTTCCCTCAGAGGTTAGGCTTTACAAACAACTTCACCATAGGAATTCTTTAAACACCAAGCTCCTGGTGCATTTGTAACTTAACTTCAAAGCTTTACAGACTGTTGAGTGAACATATCTGGGCAGGAAGGAAGCTAAATCTGTGCCTTAGTGCTTATTGGGAATGCAGTTTTAGTAACACAGAAAACAGTTCCCACTAGGCCAACATCAACTTCACTTTTCACACAAAGTGGCAGCTAAAATCAAGAGATTCAATAAGAATCTAATTGGTTAATTATGATTAAATTATTGGTTAATTATGGGAAAATAAGCTGTTGGTTAATTATGGAATTAGAATAGGAAATGATTTTGCTCAAAATGTGTGCCTATTTAACAAATCTGTAGAGACAGAAAGTAGATTAGTGGTTCCTAGGCCTGGGGAGAGTGGGGAGGAATGAGGAGTAACTGTTAATGGGTCCGAGGTTTCTTTTAGGGGGGATGAAATTTCCTAAAATTGGACTGTGGTGATGGTTGCTCAACCCTGTGAATATACTAAAGAACACTGAACTGTATACTTTAAATGGGCGGATTATTTGGCATATGAATTATATCTCAATCAAGCTGTTTTTTTAAAAAGTCAAATTGCTAATAAACTGTAGAGCCAAGGAAAACATTATGGCTGTTTAAAAGACAAAAATCACATCAAAACTTTGTTACATGTGGTTTTGGATTGATAAGCAATAGTGATCATTTGAAATATATTAAGGCAGAAAATATTTGCTTTCTTTTAGTCAGAGTATTTTAAAAGCAGACTATCTCAGCCAAATAATTGAAATTAAAATGTAATAAATTAAGGTGGCTAATAGTTGAAGCCAAAGTCATGGACATTTATGACATAACGAGTAGTCTATGTTCCCTACAGATTTATTTAGAATAAAAATCAGCAGCACTTACACAATAATGATAAGAAAACTGGATTCTCACTGTCCATCGTGTTGCCCTAAACTGATCTGGTTAGGGAAGGCTGGAAGGTTGAAGTTGGAAAGGATATGATCTCATCCTTATGATGTGAATATGCGCTGATAAGAGAAGATAGAAATATTCAGATTTAAGCTGTGAAATGGGGCTCTTGTATAATAAGCAGCTTCGTATCTCGTGGTATGTTTATCAGGCGGACTACTCAGTTCTGTCTGCCCAGGAGAGAACCTTTGCCCTTTCCTGCCTCGGCAAGATAGGCCAGGCCAGGCTAGCTCTAATCTCCTGGTTAAAGTCCTGGCTCCAGGGCTTGGGGCTTGCCTACAGCTCACTGGTGGCCATGGAGACTGTAGATTGACGTAAACAGGAAGGGAACTGGCTGGGAGATGTAGGAATTTCTGGCTCAGTGGAAAGAAGGCACGGAGCTACCAACACCTGCCTAGCGAGCCTTGCAGTTTGGAGGCTGCTGGTTAGGGCTTCTTAATGCACCGGAAGACCCTGACTGGGCCACTGGCGGTTCTTTGCGGCAAGAGGCCCTACTTTGGTGGCGTTTCTCAAACACCGTTTTTTCATTAATCACCACCCACCCACCCACCTCAAGGAGCCTTTTAAGAGATTTTTTCCTAATTGTCCTCTTCTTCCATGAAATGTAATACCACAGATATTCATTCATATTCTGTGTGTGTGTGTGTGTGTATCTGTTTACATACTGCGGCACTCCCCCACACACAAGAATGAATTTTCAGCCCCGAGAATGCATGCCCTGGATGGAATGAAGGCTCTAGGCCGGGCCTTTCTCTTTCTCCTCACATTTGGAGTGAGTGGTGAGGTCAGTCACACGGAGAAGGTGGACAGGGTGGCCCATGCCCATCACTAACCATGAGAAGCCCTGACTCCAGGTTCCAGCATGGCTAGAGGAGTGTCCTCTCAAGTCACATTGTCCCCGCACCATCTGTTCAGCCTGCCTGCCATCCTCCGGGCTCTGCCACCACCTCTCTCCCTGGCAGGAGCCCTCTGCCCAGTGGCTGGCTGACTGTGATGGAAAGCAGGGTCCTCCATCAAAGCAGCAGCACAGGTAGAGGCATAGCTTTCCCCCCAGCAGGTCACTTCCTTCCCATGCTGTCCTCCAGCCCTTCCCAGCTCTAGGCCTCTCCCCAAACCCTCACTCACTGTTCTCTCTCTGTTCCCTCACCCATACGAAAGCGTGAGATTTATCAGGTTCCCCAGTCTTGCACTGACTTTTATACTCTTCATTTCACATTTCTTTAATACCCTGCTCACAAACTCTTTAAAGTTCTCAGAAAGTATCTCCCCTGCCCTCACAGAGAAATGGATTTCAGAGACCCCCCAGCACATACAGATGGCCACTGCTAGAACTCTCTAGAACCTGGCTTCCTTGTAATTAAGAGCTACAGGACATACTTCTGCCTCCTCTGCCTTTCCAGACTATGAGAGCATTCCTAATGCCCTCTTCTACTTGGAGCTGGGAACATGAAGCCAGGCACAGCATAAACCCCTGGCCCTGGGATCCGCAGGATCATGACCCTCTTTGTTCCTTAGAACCCTCTGACTTAGATCATGGGCTTTTATTTCCAAAAAAGTTAGCAAGTTAAGGGGCCTCTAAGATGGTACCATCGAGTCTCCCCCACCTTTGCTGAACACCTGCTCTGCTCCAGGCACTGTGCTAGGCCTTTTCACATACATTATCCAATTCAGTATTTACCCCCTATGAGGTAGGTTCCCATATTACAGATAAATAGTCACAAGAGAGGTCACACAAGAGGCTGAGTCCCTTGCCTAAGTGGTGAAATCAGGGCTTAAAGTCAGGCCTGTTTAACTCCACACCACTTACTGCATTGTCCCAGGGGAGAAAACATGTTCCCACTTGAGAAAAACATTTTTCCCAGCTGTGTACAGAGGGGCTTCACTGTAGTTTACCATTCTCAAAAGATGACACAGTTAAAAGGGAAGAAGGTGGGATTTAATTCCAGGTGTGTGTTCCCTCGGTGCTTCTTCCCCAAGATCCATGTCTCCGGCCCGTCTGTGATTAGCCCTTTAAGGACAAAGAATGACTTTCCCTCTCCCAGGCCCCACCAGGTGTTCATGCCTCAACGTCCTGCAAACGGGAAAGAGGCAGAAGCCCCATTCTTAGAACTTGGAAGCAGGAGCAAAGCAGAAATTGCCACCAAGTTAGCCTGAGGGCAAGCCACGTCAGCGGCCCTGCCTGCACGGGGGTGGCAGGTAGCAGGGAGCCTGGTGGGTTTACACTGATCGCTGTCCCTTTCCTGAGCCCCTTGCAACATTCTTTTTTATGAAGAAGAAATAGCACATTGACTTAGGATTTAGTCATACTTCATTCATTCCATTTGCCTTTTCCCTGGCCTCTAAAACCACGAGCCTGGCTGAGGAATTCAGGTCCACAGTGTAGGCTTTGAACAGCTTTGTGTAGGGAGAGGTTTTGAAAAGAAAGGAAAGTGGTATCTACTTGTCAGATGGAATGTGTTAACAAATCAGGGAGGAATGCAAGGACTTTAACTGTTAGGGTCCCTTGGCAGTTTGGGTGATGAATCATCCAGCGTGGGTACGGATTCCTAACAAATGAAGCCTCACGATGACATCATTCTTGCAAAATCATCTGGGTTTCTGTTGTAGGCGCCTGACAAGTTCTTACCTTGGGGATTTTCACCACATGGCGTTTGTTGTTTTTTTTTTTCCCCAGCCACAATTAATACCCATCATGCCTTACAATTCACCCACTTTTCTATCAACTGGAATTTGGCAAACTAGGACTTTCACAAGTCTGTCTCACTATCATCCCTCCTACAGGGCATTCTTGGGACACCTGTGCTTCTCACCTGATCACTCAGCACCCAGCCTCCTGATAGTCCTGGATTCAGTCAGGCTGTATTTCAGCGGCGAGCCTGGGCTTGCACTAGTCTGAGGGCGTGGACGTGATGAAGACCACAGAGGAGTGCAGGGGCATCTAGGAGGGTACCTAACCCCGACTCGTGGGATCAGGGAAAACACAGTGCTTTGAATATGGTGCCAGTCAGCAAATATATGATGACTAAGTTAATAACTGAGTTGAGTCTTAGGAGAGGAGTAGGAGTTAGTCTAAGGATGAGTTCAAGGGGAGATATCTCAATGAATGAAGACCCGTGGTTACAATGTGTGAGTAGGAAAAAGTAAGAGATGAAACTGGGTAGGTGGGCGGGAGCGCCTCATGTGCCATGCTAAGGAGCTGAAATGTTATCCTAAGAAAGATGAGAAATGATCAAAGGGCTTTGGGCATGGAAGTAAGGTGGTCTGATTTACAGCAGTATGGAGGATGGAGTGGAAGGGGCCAGACTGCGGACAGAGAGACTAGTTAGGAAGTTAACGTGGTCCTTTAGAGGTGATGTGAGCATGAAGTAGGGCAATGGGGTAGGGATGAAATGAGAGGACAGGTTAGCAAAATATTTAGAATTTACACTTGGCAACCGGTGATTATCCAGAAGACCCCCCAGATTTTCAGGGTGGAGTTGCCACAAACTGAAAAGATAAGAAGAGGCCCATGTTCAGCCAGAGTTATCAGTTCGATTCGGGTATGTTGAGTTAGAACTGCCTGCAAGAGACCTGCGGCTGGTCGAGCTGACTCACAGGTAGTTAAGATACACGAATCCCAAGACAGAGGAGAGTGTGGGCTAAAGATAATGACTTAGGACTCCTCATATTCATAGCAGTCAAAACCATAACAGCACAGTATTTGACACACCCAGGAAATTAGGGGAAATGAGAAGGGCAGTGGGTGAAGGACAGAACCTGAGGGAATACCAATGTGGATGGTGGGGGAGAAGGAAGACAGACCATGGCAGAGACAAAGAAGGAGGGTCAGAGAGACACGGGGGCCCAGGAGGGTGCCTTACTGCTCTGTGCTTCTCTCCCCTCTAAACCTTATGGTTGTCCTGTTCCTCGTAAGTAAGCTCTTCCTCACCTCCCCATACAGCCCTTATAGGTGAAAGCGGCTCCTGATCCCAAAGCACATTCTTGCAGCTTCCAGCCATCCCTCCTCTACCCTCCTGAAGAGATTCCTGAATCTTCATGGCTCATACAATTCAGTTATAAAGCCTCAACTTCCTTTCCTGGTCATTCTCTGTTTATCTAAGCCTGGCATCTACATAACCATTTCTCTCTCCACACCTCCCCCCAATGCTACTATCACAGGACGACTTGAGTACCGTGAGGATGAACCATCACCAAGACTCACAGTTCCTAGATGCCCCCACCTCCAGGGACTCTTCACCTCCACTCCAGCCTCCCGTTCCCATGACGACCCCAGGAAATGGTTAATACCTGGCACAGCTTCAGTCCTGTGGGAATAAACCTCACATCCCACTCTGACCACAACCAGCTCTCTCACCTCTTCTCCTACACTTGTTTTCTCACTTTCCTTAGTTCCCTCCATTTCCTTCTGACCTGTTGACCCCCTCCTGACCTCTCTTCCTTCTTTACCCGGGTTAGACTCTCCAGTTATTCATCTGGTTATTCTTTTTTTATATAAATTTTTTTTTAAATTTTTTGGCTGTGTTGGGTCTTTGCTGCGTGCAGGCTTTCTCTAGTTGCTGCGAGTGGGGGCTGCTCTTCGTTTTGCGGTGCACGGGCTCTAGGCACGTGGGCTCAGTAGTTGTGGCACGTGGGCTCAGTAGTTGCAGCACGCGGGCTCAGTAGTTGTGGCACGCAGGCTCAGTAGTTGTGGCTCACGGGCTCTAGAGCACAGGCTCAGTAATTGTGACACACGGGCTTAGTTGCTCCACGGCATGTGGGATCTTCCCGGACCAGGGATCGAACCCGTGTCCCCTGCATTGGCAGGCAAAGTCTTATCCACTGCACCACCAGGGAAGCCCCAACTGGTTATTCTTTCCTGAAATCTTTACTCCCTTTGTACCTTCCCTCTTCCCCCACACCTGCCCAGGGCAACTCTGGTCCCCATTCTCTTCTCTGCTCCTGCCCCAAGCACACAGAGGGAAACAGGATCCCATACAGAAGAACATCATTAAAGATTCACGGTCTTCACTCTCATCCCTGTAATTCTTCATCGCTATAGAAAACATAAGCCCTTCCCATGGGGAAATAGGAAAAATTGAGCAGTAGCCCGAAGCCCAATCTCTCTCCCAAAATAGCTTCTCCACCTGCTCTATTGCTAGATTTCCACACAGATGTCCTTGGTACAATCTTGACTGCCATTTACCACATTTAGTCTTACCTTGGGCAAGTTACTTAACCTCCTTAAATCCTAGTTTCCTCAGTTTTAAAATAAGGATCCCCCAGGCTTGCTGCCAACCTCCATGGCACTTTGTGCAAATTAGAAGGCGCCTCTCTGAATAGGTGTAGACTGGGGAGCTGAGCACAGCCTGCAGACCCATAGTCACCCCGTCACCAGGGCACCCTCGTGCAGAGCCACCTTGTATGACCAGACACTGCAGCCCCAGCTACACCCACCTCCACAGGGTTCTTAGGGAACAAAGGCGATAACCTACACAGTGCCCAGCAGAGAGGATGACCCTGAGCAGAACCTCAGCCAGAAGAGCCCTTGCGGACCACCTGGACTTGTAGGTATGCTCTGCTGGGGTGGCACCTGCAGCCATTTCAGGCATTGCCTGCCAGCTCCAAGAGGTTTATCACTGTGCTCCCCTCTCTCGTCAGAGAGCAGACCCCTGAGAGACTGGGACATGTGCTGCTAAGTTCAGTGAGAGAGCAGACCAGGGTCACAGTCAAGGGCTCAGGCAGGCAAGGGGCAGTGGGAGGGAGCAGGGAGTGCGGGCAGCTAGACAGAGAGGATGGTCTGCAAGGGAGAAGGGAAATGAGCAGCCCGCCTCCCCAGGGCCACACTGCCTCCCCCCAACCCCACACCCCAGCTCTAGGTGCTGTCCTTAGGAGCACCCACCTCTCAGATTCTCCCCTTGGGGTCCTCTCACCAGCTGCTGATGAGTGTCATCCCTACGCCACCAGCCCTGCAGGGTGCCTCGCCCTCCCCCAGGCCCCCACCAGAGGGCTCAGGTATTCCATAGGGTGTGTTTTGCTCCTTCCACTTCACTGTTAATCCATCTGCCTCCCGGGTCCCACAGGCCAGAACCCCTCAGGACCCAGGAGTGTGCAGGCCCTCAGGAGAGCAGGAATTTCAGAATGCTACATCCATTCTCTAAGAGCAGCTCTTCCTTAAGGGGCAATTATTGTGATAAGGCAATGAATAGTAGCCACGTGGGTATTTTTACTGAAGAAAGATGAATTATGTCATCACCCCTTTTGGCACAAAAATAATTTTCAGTAAAAGGTTAAAGCCATCATGTTGTATCAATGAGAACTATTCCATTATTCCAAGAATGATTGATTGGAAAGTACTTTACTTACAGGAAAATCACAGTGATACAATACAGCTTCTACTTAAAGCGCTTTCCATTAAAAAAAAATTATAACCAGTGTATAAAAATAGTTATATTGAAGATGTGAATCAACAGCCGGGTAATTTATTGGCATTTGAAAGCCCTGTGCTATAAATAGATTCAACGAGACTATCAAGTAACTCTGGGCTGTGGCAACCTAACCTCCATTTTTACTGACACAAAAGAAAGTCACATGTAGTTCAGCAAGGGACATCTGGCCCCCTTGGAAGAGATCACTGGAAGAGAAAAACACGATGGAACTAGGACCATGAGTCTGGCCAACTCAAAGCGCTGGGTGAGGCAGGGGAAGAGACACAGGGGACAGAGATATGGTCTCTACCCTCAGAGAGTTTTCAGGTTGTCCCAGACTGTAGGCCTGTACACACAATCGTCAGTAAAATGTTTTAATGCCTAAGAGAAGTGCAAATGAATATATCACTCCCCTTCTTTCCCTTACACTCTTCGGTGAAAGTTAAGTAGTACTCTTCTACCTTTTCACTCTTAAATTTCAAAGAGCTTTTCCACTGTTGGATGTAATGTGACTTTTAAAATAGTATTCACTGGGGCTTCCCTGGTGGCGCAGTGGTTGAGAGTCCGCCTGCAGATGCAGGGGACATGGGTTCGTGCCCCGGTCCGGGAAGATCCCACATGCCACGGAGCGGCTAGGCCCGTGAGCCATGGCCGCTGAGCCTGCACGTCCGGAGCCTGTGCTCCGCAACGGGAGAGGCCACAACAATGAGAGGCCCGCGTACAGAAAATAAATAAATAAATAAAATAGTATTCACTGGCCTTCACATCTTTGAGCTGATGGCCCCAGGAGTCTCCCTACTTCTTTGTGCTTTTGGAATGAGGCGAGACTGCTGCCCTCTTTGCGAAGAAGAATGTGGATCACCACCCCTACCCCCACCATGTCACTTCCGGTGAGAAGGTGGAGACTGGGGCAGCTGAGAGTTGGCCCATCAGCAGTCATTAACTGAGCATATACTACTTTTAAGGACTGTATAACTCTGGGGAGTCATCAGATAGGAAAGAACTAGACAAGATTTCTGGCCTCTCAGAGGAGTTTAATACACAGGATTGCCTCAATCAAGGTTCTTGGTTGAAAAATCGAACAGCTGTGTTACTGACATGGGGCACTGGACACCATCACAATGCTGCCACTAACATCCCAGAGTTCAGTTTTTCTGCAATTACTGTCACAGCCAGAAAATGTTCCTCCCAGTTCCCTGGACTTTGAGCAGGGTGTCACTGCCTAGTCCTTAGTTGCAAAGGAAATTGCCTCAACGAGATGGGGTATTTCCAAATGCAGGAAAGAGGTTCTCTCAATTCAGTTCACCCCGACTTGTAGTAGATGTCTACTTAACTAAGAAAAAGAGGGAAATCATTCAGAGGCTGAAATTGGCCCATTTGCAAATTCACACAGTGACCGATCCTGATTTTTTTTTTTTAACTTTAGTAAAATTTCCTTTGTTAAAAACTTCTCGGGACTTCCCTGGTGGTCCAGTGGTAAAGAATCCGCCTTACAATGCAGGAGACGCGGGTTTGATCCCTGGTCAGGGAACTAAGATACCACATGCCCCAGGGCAACTAAGCCCACGTGACACAACTACTGAGCTTGCGCGCCTCAACGAGAGAGCCTGCGTGCCGCAAACTACGGGGCCCACGCCCTCTGGAACCCGTGCACCACAACTACAGAGCCCATGGGCCCTGGAGCCCGTGCACCACAGCTAGAGAAGAGAAAACGTGCACGCCACAACTAGACAGAAGCCCGCGCGCCACAACGAAGAAACCGCGCGCTGCAACTAAGACCCGACACAGCCAAATAAATTAATTAAAAAAACAATTTGATAAAAATCCTTCTTCATTTTTCTCTGTATTCTTAAAAAAAATACACACATACTCACAAACACAGGTATTTTCTTTCCTCTCTCTTCCATTCCCCCCACCACCCCCGCAACCTCCTATCGATCATGATGCTGAAATCTTTTCTGGCTTAACTAATGGACATTTCTCCAGGTATGTGCATGTATTGCTAACCTTTTCGTATTAATAGCTGCATATTTTTCCATGATACAAATGTACGAGATTATTCACCCATTCTCCTATTTGATAGAAAATCACATTTCCAGTGTTTTGCCTTTGGAAACAATGCAGCAATAAGCATCTTTGAGCACATATCCCAATATTACAGGAGTTTTCACTTCTGTAGATTTCCAGAAGCAGGACTGCTAAATCAAAGGACACACACATTTTTTAACAAATACTGTATTACTCTTCCACATTCCTACCAACAATATATGAGAGTATCATTGTCCTCTCCATCTTCATCTTGCTGCTCTCGCTATCAATCTTACTATTTTATCAATCTGATGGGTAAAAAATATTATTTTAATTTGCATTTTACTTAACAGCTGATAACTTAGTATCTTTTCGTGTTTGTTTACTGGCCATTTACATTTCCTTTTCTGAAATTGCAGACCTATATCCTTTGTCCATTTTTATCCTGCATTTGTCTTTTTCCCAGCAATTTGAAGGTGTTCTTTGAGTATTAGGAATATGTCATATGTATTACAAGAATTTTCACCAAATTTGTGCTTTCTAACTCGGATCTTTTTTTTTTTTTTTTTTGCCGCACAGCACGGCACGTGGGATATTGGTTCCCCGACCAGGGCTTGTACACGCACCCACTGCAGCAGAAGCATGGGGTCTTAACCGCTGGACCGCCAGGGAAGTCCATTTGGCTTTATTTACAGTGTCTTTGGACATATTTTTTTTTTAATTAAAATCTAATCTTTTTTTCATTATGGCTTTTGGGTTTACTGACTGGCTCGTGGTTTCCCTGCTTGCAATTATTCAAATATTCATCTAAATTTTCATACTATGTTACTGTTTTATTTTTTATATTCAAGCCTTTAACCTACCTGGAATTTAATTTTGTGTATGATGTAAAGAGGAATTAAGACTTGAAATTACTTAGAGTTTGCCATACTCTTCATATGTTGTAGTATTTTCCATGTTTTCATAATACACCCTCCACCCAGCTCATAATTTCTCTGGTTTCAGACCTTTCTCTTGTCACATTGCTGTGTTGTAAACTGAGGGAGGGCATGTCTGTCTGTCTCTTTCTTTCTCCATTGTTTCCCTCAGGAAACACTTAATAAACAATTGCAAGGCACCTAGCATAGAGCTTGACATATTTTAGGTACTCAGAAAATATTTCTGGGAGGAAGGAAAGTGTTGAATTCACACCTGAGTTACTATGACTCCTTGGCAAGCTGAATATTGACTGCTTATCTTTGTTAACAAGGGGAAATGTCATTCTCCTTAAAGCCATTCAGTGTTTCATGAGTTCACTCTGTTCCTCCTCCTGTATCTTTGTTCCTTGAGGCCTTCCTTCTCTCTATAAATCTGTCTCATTTCATAAGGATTCCCCTTAGGCAGGCTTTCTTCAACCATTCCTTAAAATTCAACAATATTTATAAACTCTGCCATACTATTTAGCATTTAATCCACAATTGATTTTATTCTTTTTCAAGTACCCATCACTGTGCTAGGCACACAGCTTAGTAAATACTTAAACTGCAACTGAAACAATCATGCATACCAAGGTATAGCCTCAAGATTTGTTATGAAAGCTCTTGGGACTAAGGAAGCAACAAACTGGGAAAAACTGGAAAATGACCCTGAAAGCTGTTAAATACCAGAATGATTTTTCAAGTGAAATTGTATCACATTTATTTTAAATACATTTGTTGGATGAACACATGACTAGGTACTGCCCTACCTGAAGGCAGAGGTCAACAGACTTTCTTTGGTATTTTCTATTTCCATGGGTCCCTATATGGCCTTCACCAACTTGGGCCTTTGGAGATTCAGGGGAAATGGAACTAAGCCTTATATGACCCTACATTTAGTTTGAAAATAACATCTGAATGGCTCTCACCACGTTCTGCATGAATTTTTAATGGAGAAACAGCTAATTCTAGGGCTATGGCAGAGAATATACAAGATGAGCCTGGAGCATCTTATAATGTCAGAAAATAAGACAGTGCTCAAAAAATAAAATGATGGAAGTATGTCAAAGGGACACAAGTACCAACTGAAAGAACTCCCAACTGCCAAAGCTGGAACAATTTGAGCAACAAAATAAATAATGTAGTGCTGGATTATAGCCTAAGGAATAAAATAAATATCCCTGAGTTCATACTTATATAAGTGAGCAGCTGAATAAATAAATGAAGGAGAAGAAACAAATCTCCCATAGAGATTTCCAATTTATGGAGATACTCCATAAATGGAATTACTCCCCACCCCTTAAGTGTGGACTATACTCAGTGATTTGCTTCCAAAGAGCAAGTATAAAAAGAGAAAGTAACTTTACAATGGTGAAACCTGGCCAAGACTACCTTAGCCAAGTGCTCAAGATTAACATCATCAGTGTAAGTCATGTTGACAGTATGTACCCTTGATACGACATGATGAGAATGACACTTCACCTTTGTGGTCTTCCTCCCCAAAACCGTAAACACAGTTTAATCATGAGAAAAACAGACAAATCCCAATTGAGGTACATTCTACAAAATACTCAACCAGTCCTCAAAACTATCAAGGTCATCAAAAACAAAGAATGTCTAAAAAACTGTCACAGCCTATAGCAGGCGAAGGAGATATGACAACTAAATGTAATCCAGGTATCCTGGATGAGATCTTGGAACAGAAAATACACATTAAGCAAAACTAGTGAAATCTGAATAAAGTATGTAATTCAGTTAATATGATAATGCTATTATTTCGTTAGTGGTGACAAATGTACCATAATAATATGTTTACAGAACTAGATGTGGGGTATATGGAAATTCTCTACTATCCTTGTACCTTTTCTGTGCATCTAAAACTATTTTAAAATAAAATGTGTACTTAAATATTTTGAAAATACAGTTTGGGCAACAGATGGCTACATGCTTATCTCTACAACTGTGCTTTTAATTACAGGGCGCTGGTGACAGTTTTGTGGGAGCGCTGGCCTTCTACCTGGCTTACTACCCTAATCTGTCCTTGGAAGAAATGCTCAAGAGATCCAATTTCATCGCAGCAGTCAGTGTCCAGGCTATAGGAACACAGTCATCTTATCCATACAAAAAAGACCTGCCCCTTGATCTGTTTTGATTGCTATTAACTCCAAAATAAATATACCTGGAAATAAAGTATACTTGGGGATGGCCACTCTTAACTAGCAACTTACTATGTCATCTTCTCCTTTCTTTGCAAATACTATATTCATTTATTAAGTCATCCTCAAGCCTTCATTTATTTCTTTATAATGATGATTTCTTTGCTTTTCATGCAAAAGTCAACTAGACAGAATTAAGGATTCCACAACGAAGACATGTACAAACAATACCACTATTCAGGAACCAGCAAACTCTACTGCCAACACATCATGATACTGTAATGTAACACCATACAGCAGAGGTTGCATACAACGGTGTCTAGAGTCAGCAGAGAATGTTAAATAAGCGAAGGGGGCATACGAATTGGGCCACTCAAGCAGTTCCTAAGAGGGGCAGCTGACATTCAGCTTTGCCTTTAGTGTTGTCAAAGCTTCTGGTTTTGCAAGGGAAGCCAGAAGTTTGGATGTTTATTGAAATCTTTCAACATTTAGGTATCAGCAACTGATTTTAATTGTAAATACCACCTGTGGGCTGCTTTCAGCCCATGTGCTGAACAGACAAGTCATTTGCTAAGCCAGATTCTAAGTTTTTTGAAAAAAAAAGGTGATTCATGCATGTCACAGACCCTTTACACTGGGCTTAGGTAGGATCAGGTGAAAGATTTTTCTTGTAACCCGAGACCACAATGTAGAGTTTCAATCTAAAAACAGCCAAGATCTCACCTAGTACTGCTTTGAATTAGAGCTTTAACAAAAGATGCCAGAAAAATAGCTGATTGACTATAATGCCACAAGCCTCTAAGATTCAACAACTGTCTAATTTTATTTCCAGAGAGCTGCGCTCACATTTCCTCAGGAGATAGATTGGGCCACAGGGAGGAACACCTGTTATTTTGGAACAACATTGGTTTCTTAGTGCTTGTGGTCATGGTGAACACTCTATCCTTCTCCCCTATAAATGCAGTAGGATACGTACCAGCAGAGCTCAAAATGTGAGCTGATCCTTACCTTCAGCCAGAAATTTGACAAGTAAAGGAGAAAATGGGCAATTTTGAAAATCTGTAGTAAACAATAGCTCGAGTGGGAAAGTGTACAGATCTGGGTAGGGCAGGAGTCCTTATCTGATAGGGATTTCCAAGCTGTGTGGTACCACTGCCCCAGAAGCCCTAGCCATTAGCTTTATGGAAATACACTATAGCACCTCTTATTAAAAAAAAAAAATCTAGGAGTTAAAGCAGTCCAGAGCTGTCCTAGAAAATCCTAGATACTACTTTGGAGACATGAGTTTGAGAATATGGACCAATGGCATTTTTCTAACTATATAAGCACAAATCAAAAATAGCAGTTCTCTTGGTTTCTTCTGTGTTACAGCTGGCTCCCTTCTTACCATTCCTGCTCACCGCGGCCATCTCTGTTATTGCATGGGAGTTCTTTCAAGATCACTCTGGACTGTGACTCTGCCTTTTCTGTGAAGTACAAGAAAGAACAGACTGGAAACTCTTGCACAAATCTCACTATGGAAAATTTTCTTTTCTTATATGAAACAATGGTTATTTTTTAGGAACGTAGTTTTTAAAATTTCAAATAGTGGGGGAAAACACCACTAAGAGACAATAGTACAGGCTATTTTAATATTTTTATTAAGGGCTATAAAAATATCCAGAAAGATAAATAAATGTGATGCAATGATATATGTCCTAATATGAAGAACTTTCTTTCACTGCATTGTTTTCCTTCACAATGGCCTTCAAATCACAGGAGGCAGCGATTCCATGCCATTTCCTCTTCTTTCATTACACGCTGCAGAATTTCTGAATCAGTATCCCGCCCTCAGTCTTCTCATTTATAAATCAAATTCATTTTCAATCCATTGTTTAGAGGGAGCGTATTTTTTTCTGTTCCACAAAGAGGACTTTTTTTTTCACTGAAGGAGGAGAAAAAAGGATTGTAGCAGAAAACTAAAAAGTATCGTCACCATTTTTTAATAAAAATACATATCAGACCATGAGCCCTCTCTTCTTTTTCTTTCCTTTGTCATGAGGATGGAGCTGACTTGCTAACTCAGTTCCTCAATCCCAGAGATCAGAGAAGACTGGAGAAAATGGTAAGGAAAACAAGGGAAGGTGCACCAGCCAATCAGTGGCATCCTTGGTACCCCACAAGGTCACATTTCAACCAATGTGAAATAATCAAATTTAAAAAAAGAAAATTACAAGCAAAAAAATGAAAAACAACGTCTTCACCCAGCTAATGTCCACTCTTGTAGGAGGTGAAGCAAGAGCTAGACTCCAGAAAAAGAGCAGTAAAAACTGAGCAGACCACAGAAGAAAAGGAAGCCTGGCTGAAAGAGTAAATACACATTAAACCTTGTACTTTCCAGAAATGGTTTCATATACCCAAATATAAATTTTCAAGTTTGGTAATAGATTTATTAACATCATAACCCAAATCTTATTATTTTAAACATCATAACAGAATACAGTTCTCTGAAACACCCAAAACAAAAATGCTAACTGCCTGGATGAAAGATTAGAGACTAGATGCTAGGTAATAAGGTTTTCATAGTTCCTGTAATGCCCTATTATAGCACTCCATTAACATCACACATCTCTCCCTCCCCCGCCTCCCCCCACACCACCTGAATTCTTCTTTCCCAAAAACACCAAAAACAGTGCATCCAGGAAGATCCAGGAACTCAAAAGACTAAGACACGACAGCAACTCACCTGTCCCTACCACATAGAGATTTTAGCTTTGTTTTTTTGTTATTCTTCTGTATCAATATGGATACCCTGTATATGAGATTCCCAAACTGTCTATGATTAAGAATTAGCTAGAGAGCTTATTTAAATACACTCCTACTTCTTACCTCCACCTCTACCCTAATTCTGGTTCTGTAGAACTAGAGGGGGACTGGAAGTCTGTATTTTTTCAAAACCCTCAGATGATTCTGATGGGCAGCTGAAATTAATAACCATTAACCAGTCAACAGAATTTTATCTATAAAGTTAATTTAAAATACATATTTTATTACTTTGTATATAGGGATATTTTTAATATACTTCAAATCATCTAATATTAAACATAAGTAGGACTCATGCTCCTTCAAAGTCCAAGGAAGACTACAAAGCATTATAAGACAGTAGTAAAGAACCCAAACAGCTTCCTACCAGACAATGTTATTCATTGCAAGAAATATTTCCCCCATGTTTTTCTACATGGAACTAAAAAATGGATAAAAAAAAGAATCTGTCTCATGGATAACCAGTCAGGAGATTATTTAAATGACCTTGAACAGAAATAACTGATGAATATTAGTAAAGCAAGGCTTTATTCATAAAAATTTTGACTTACTTCCTGCAGTCCTTCCCTTAATTCAAAGAATAAATATTTAAGTTCACAGAACTGTGCTAGGCAAAGTGGAATTTATGAAAGCGTAAAAGTCCCTGATTTAATAGCAGTGTATCATGAGGTGCCTGTATGGATGTCCAGGAAGCCCCACGGGAACCTAAAGATCAAAGGGGACTGGAATGGTGAGGGAAACGCCTCACAGAGAGGGTCAGGTTTAGCCTCTGAAGCAGCAGCATCTGGATGAGCTAAAACAGGAAAGGGCATATAGTGTAGAGAAATGGTGATAGGAGGTAAGAATGACAGTGTTGACCACAGGGGAAGGTCCTGATTAAAAAAAAAAAAGAAAACAGACTAATTTGGCTCCATGTAATAGAAAAAATATGGGGCCTGGAGTCAAAAAGATTGGGTTCAAACCTTGGTGCCACCATTTATCTACTGGGAGTCCTTGGGCAAATTTCTCAAAATACTCTTCCTTCAGTTTTCTTCCCTATGAGAGGGATAACTCCATCTCCCTCACAGGTTGCCAGACAGCAAACACTCAGTATGTGTTAGATGAGTTGAAATGACACACTGCTATCCACAATCATAAACATATATTAATTTTCTGTCAAAATATTTGCTGCTTAATTCACAGAAGAATGAATCTGTCAAGTTCTTCCCCTACATCTAACCTAAATCTATTCTGCTTCAATTAAAGTCTATATTGTCTTGTTTAGTCATCCAAGGAATTAAAACTGACAAGTTTTCATTTGCTTTATAATAAACCTTCATATATTTAACAAAGTTTAATAAGCTTATGCCTCAACCTTTAATCCTTCCTCCTTGGAAATTTGCATCTAGTTTCACATGAGGAAAAGGAGTTTGAAAGGACTTAGGCTGGTTCTAGCCATAGAGTATACCATAAAGTACTCAAATAATTGGGAATTTTTCCATGTTTCCTTGCCTGATTTCCTTCATAAAGCAGACAAGCAAAACATTACCCTTAAACTAACCATTTATTCACTGCAGTAAAATATGCTGGGAGAAATGCCAAGCTATTTGGTACCCTGGGCAACGGGGCAGGCCGCAAGGCAAATATCATGCAAGTGTCCATGGCATTCAGTGAGTGGGCAGGAAGCCAAGTGCTCTGCTATCCCAGAACATTCTCTTCTTCAGAAGAGACAAAGTTGTGCTGTCATGGCTCCGACCATTCCTTATCAGAAAAGCTCTAATCATCTGTTTGAAATTTATATATGAATCTTTTCTTCCACTTTCAACTTACAGTCAAAACTGTTTATGGCTGTATCCTTTCCCAGTCTCAAAACTTAAAATCAGTCTGACAAATAGTAAGTTCCTAACACCTCCATACTAACAGTGAAAATTCCAATACATTTTCACACTTAAAATATCAGAGAAGGTTATTCAATCAACATTTATTAATGTTGTATAAGTTCCTAAAAAACTCTATAATGGAGCTAAAATGCTAGAAAAACAACTACTTTATTGTAAAGTTCATCACTTTGGGTTTTCACCAGCTGATACAAAGAAATCAGAGGGAGAAAACCACCACACCAATCCAATATCACATTGCTATGATCTGAATGTTTGCGTTCCCCCAAATTTACGTCGAAATCCTAACCTCCAGAGATGATGGTATTAGGAGGTAGGGCCTTTGGGAGGTGCTTTGGTCATGAGGGTGGAGCCTTCATGAATGCGATTCATTCTCTTATAAAAGAGACTCCAGAGCTTGCCTGCCCCTCCACCATGTGAGAACACAGCAAGAAGAACCCCTTCCTATGAACTAGAAGAGGGCCCTCGCCAGAAAGCGACCATGCTGGCACCTTGATCTCGGACGTCCCAGGTCCCAGAAGTCTGAGAAAGAAAGATCTGTTGTTTATGAGTCACCCAGTCTGTGGTACTTTGTTATATCAACCCAGACTAAAACACATACCTTATCATTCTAATAATTTTTCCACCATATGAGATGTCATCCTGAAATTCAGACTCCTAATTATCAGGTACAAACCTAGAATCCCCTTTTTATTATAATAAAGAATGACCAGAAATTTTAACACCAAAAGAACAGCAGGAAATTTTATTTCTGTTAAAGAATGGAATTTATACCAATTTTAGGCTGACAACTGGGCTTCTCAGAGCCTTTTTTAAATGCCTCCTTACATTGGTACAGCCCTCACTTTTTTTTAAGGTGGTATTATTTTTGTTTTTCTTAGACATTGACAAATACAGCATAATGAACAGTGGCTGTGAGACCTTCCGTACAAACTCTGAAAGCATCTAGTAAGGTAGCTGTCAGCCAGATTCGCATTAATGCCCAACCACAGTTCATGCACCAGTAAGTGAGTTTTAGCCTCCTATGAAATCTCTCGATAACAGGTCCATACGTAGAGTGATTCCGGGCCTAGACTTGGAGTCAGACAGTCCTGAGTTCAAATTTGTATTGTCACATATTTTAGCTGTGTGTCCTTGATTAAGATCCTTGGTACCAGATTCCTAACCTATAAAATGGGGTTCAGATTGCCTGGAGAGTATGGGTGCTTATGTTACTATGCATTCACATATCTGAAGACCTGAAGACTTGTGTAGGTAAACAAAGAAGACAGAATTTTCCATTTGGTCTGGTTATTCACAAGCACTAGTTTGTTTCCTTTCTCTCAAGGATCACTGTCTTTTGTTGCCTATATTGTCCTTTTGTTGTTGTTGAGTTTCAAGTGGGAAAGTAAATTCGGTCCCATTGCTCCATCTTGGCCACAAGTGAGTCGATCAGGTCTTGTTCTTAGTTAAAGAAAAAGTTGATTATGACATTAAGTGCCTATCTTTCATTATATAATGGATGAATTTGGAGAAATAAGATTCTAGCACCAATTTCAACTCTGATCACCAACCAGGTGTCTCACAATTCAACTCAACTCTGACACCTTCCGCCTGGAGATAGTAACTCAGGAACAGCCAGATGGAAGTGACGCATAGGGCAAGGTACGGGGAAGGGGAGTGAAGCTTCCGTGCCCTCTCTGAACATGCCAGTCTCCCAGAATCGCCACGTGATTACCAACCCAGAAGCTCCGGTACTGCCATTATTAACAAGCAATTATAAAGGGGCTGTTTCGAAGCAAAGGCACAAAAATGAGATGAATGGCCTGCAGTTTTGTTTGCTAGTTAATTTTGCATAAATTGGCTCATGAAATCCAAAAACAGGATAGGCTACCACCAACAGTAATCGGGGTGCTGACCCTTTTTATCTGGACTTTGGAACATTTGTCTCTCAGACAAATGTTTCTATCCACTAAGGCCATTTAAAGTTATCACTTACTATGGCATTTTAGCAGATGGTACAAAACAGAAGATGAAATTTCCTACCCTCCTGCTCTAATATATAGACAGCATACTCTTTAACTCGAATCTGGACCTAACTACTTGCCACTGTTGGGCAGATGACCCTAGCAGAACATTCCCTCCCTTTTTCAAGACACTCTTCTCTGTTTCCAGAACAATATCCCCTATTCTATTTACATGGCTGCTTTCTCACCTTCAAATCTTTGGTTAACCATCTCCTACTGGATAGACTTTCCCTGAACTATCCTATCTAAAGGATAAAGGTAGGATCCACCTCCCCCCAACTTCATCCTGTATCTCAGCATCCTGCTTGTTTCTCTCATAGCACTTAGCATAATTTGTCATTTTTCCTTTCTCTCCCTTCCAAAACCAGACTGTAAGTGCCAATACCACAGGTACTGAGTCTATCTTGTGTCTTCGTATATCCCAGCACCTGGGATACTAACTAGCACCACGGTAAACTTTCAATATGTACTTGGAATGAATGCTATAGTGACAAAGGGGCCACAAAACTGCCAAAGATGTTCAGCATCAATCTGAACAGGGCATCAGGCCTTGAAAGCATTTGAATTTATTATGGAGCAACTTCTCTGAATCTTACCTACTGGATCATAATGCAAGAGAGTCAGTTTCTCCCGCAGTCGGCTTCTCTTAGTGTTGAAGGAAAAACCTGTTCCAGCTTGGCTCAACATTTTCACCAGAATTGTTCTAAGATTTAAAAGCAAATTGTTACAAGCTGAGGAAACAGAATAAAATCAGTCATGGGGGGATGGCACATTTTGAGAACCCTATACAGCAGTATTACTTGTGAGACATCACTTAAGCCTTAAATTCAGTTCTAAGACAGCCTATTTTTCCATAAATCACAGCTTGAATGGTTCTGATTCCCAGGATTTGTTCCATTATGCAGGGTGCCTTGGTAATGACCTAACCAAAGCAACAAGAACAATCAAACCACACTGTGGGAATAGACTCAGACACACACCTTTTAGAAAGAGCAGAAGTCAGGAGTGGGAAAAGTACGCAAGTACTGGTAACCCTAGCTGGCCAGTCAGGAAGATGGCTGTCTCAGAAGAGCCCTATCTTCCATGGATGAGTAATAAGAGTAAAATCAGGAAAGGACAGAAAAAAGTACTGGAACTTTTACATTGACAATGTGCAAAACCTTGTTCCCCTTCATATTTTGTTTAAGTTGTTTAAGTTCTAGTCATCCAAAGCACTGAAGTTCATGTTTTGCCTCACTGGACCTTTTAATACCTCATACTATTTGTTACTCTTGCACATGTCTTGTCTCCCTATGTAGATCATGCTATGTGATTTCTCATCTAAGTCCAAAAAAGAATTTGAAGCATTCAAATATACAATATATCTAAGATATATTACACATCTTTGCATCCTTTTCAATGTACAACACAGTGCCTCATACTAAGAGGGATAGAATATCTGTTGATTAAGACAGAAAATAATTAGTCATTCACTCAAAAAGATTCAACAAATATTAAGTGCTTACTCTGTGGAAAGCACTATAGGAAATGCAAAGCCCTGTAAGTCCACATCTGCACCTTGGAGAACTACCAATAATAGTATGGAAGGTGGGCCTCCCTGGTTGCACAGTGGTTGAGAGTCCGCCTGCTGATGCAGGGGACACAGGTTCGTGCCCTGGTCTGGGAGGATCCCACATGCCACGGAGCGGCTAGGCCCGTGAGCCATGGCCGCTGAGCCTGCGCGTCCGGAGCCTGTGCTCCGCAACAGAAGAGGCCACAACAGTGAGAGGCCTGCATACTGCCAAAAAAAAAAAAAAAAAAATAGTATGGAAGGTGAGTTGTGTACACAAGGTCTGTAAGGCAAGACATACATGACAAATGGCACAAGGATTCAAAGAACATGACAGGCAGGGAGCATCTCTAAAGAAACTGAAGGCATGGGAGATTCCTACAGAACCTGAAGGTGGGAAATAAATAACTGGACTGTGGGAAAAGCTATATTAATCAATAAAAAATATTGAGGGTAAAACACTAACATACATGTGTTTCATTAAGTTTAATCCAAAAAACCTAGTTTTAAGGATTTGTGATGTGTCTTGGGTTGTAAACAAAGGCTGCTTTAGAATTTTTCTATTTTTAACACAGAAAATCTTACTTCAGTTATTGTCTACAAAATTTATTTTGAAATACCAGTTTGGTATTTATAGTTTCTCTGGTACAGCATGAAAACTTTAGCCTTTGCTATTTTTGAAACGCTTATACCATGAAGGCAAAGGATTACAAAACTCAATAAAACAGGCTCTGTTAATTAATCAAATCACAGCTTGTTCTGCTTGACTCCTGTAGTGGGCTCCAGACAAACGTCCCTTGGTCCTCAATTTGAGGAAACAGAATTACAGTGGTAGTCCAAAGAGAGCACGGGGACCCTGATGATTTGTTTAGGAACAACACAGCAAGAGCAACTTATTTTTTTTTTTTTTTTTTGGCTGTGTTGGGTCTTCGTTTCTGTGCGAGGGCTTTCTCTAATTGTGGCGAGCGGGGGCGACTCTTCATCGCGGTGCGCAGGCCTCTCACTATCGTGGCCTCTCTTGTTGTGGAGCACAGGCTCCAGACGTGCAGGCTCAGTAGTTGTGGCTCACGGGCCTAGTTGCTCCGCGGCATGTGGGATCCTCCCAGACCAGGGTTCGAACCCGTCCCCGGCATTAGCAGGCAGATTCTTAACCACTGCGCCACCAGGGAAGCCCAAGAGCAACTCTTAGTAAATTATTTGAATGTTCACTTAAGTAGGTCAGTTGGGAAGGAGGGAAAATATTTTTTGAAATAGTTCATAGGGCCAAAATAATTCATCAAGTAACTAATCCTCAAATCAACTTTTAGAAAATTGAAGCCAAATGCTTAATTTCACATAAGGATTCATTGGCAGCAGTGGGACTGATGAATCTAACATAAGCAAGTGAAGTTTAAAAAGAGAAAAACTTTTACTTACTTTGACTTGGTCTTGGCAACTTTTTTTGTAGGGAGGAAAGAGAAAAGAAAAATAACGATATATTATCTTGCTTATGCAAAGTTCATATAATGTCAGGATAATCAAAATTATTTAAATCATGAAGTAGGCCATAAATTGTCACTCAAGTCACTACTCCCTAGCTATTAGGGATCCCGTTAGGATTTTATAGAAGGTTTTTAAAAATCCAATCAGACCACCACAGTTCTGGATGTAATGCTATGCAGTCTCTTTTCAGTTGGACTGGTTACCTTTTAAATCTTCCTAAACTAAGATCTGCTCCACTTGCTCCTCTTCTAAGGTGCAAACACTTGCACTAGAACAAGACTCTTGTTTGATAAGTTAACCTTTCCAAACTCCAACAACCATCACATCAGGTGGAGAAGTGAAACTAACTCTAACCGGGAAGTCAGCCTGGTGCACGGAAGAACACTGTCTTGGGAGCCAGAGGGCTTCTTTCCCAGCCCAGCTGTATGACCTAGAGTCAATCACTGCTCCTCATCTTTAGAGTTCTAAACGACTGAACTAGAGGTTTTCCCTAGTTAGCACGTCCGGAGATTCTGCTGACACACCGCTACAGAGGGCGGGGGAAAGCGCCCCACTCCTGACGGGCTGACCCTACAGTCCGAACGAACCGCAACTGATCCTGAACCAGCGCCGCAGACCCCCGAGACCCCCTAGCCCCGCAGTGAGCGCGGCGCGGGGTCATGCCGGGCGCTGTAGTCCTGAAGGCCTGGGAAGTCGCAGCGGCAGCTTCCCGACCGGCGCGCACACCCCACCCCGCAACGTCCCGGGGCCCGCCTGTCACGGCCTCCCGCCCCCGCTGCAGGCCCTGCCACCGCCTCCAGCCCCACTTACAAGTGACCGCGGACAGGAACATGGCGACAGCAGCCTCCAAAACAGGTCCAAATTCCCTCAACAAATAACTGCTTCCGGGGCACAGGCCTGTTCCGGAAGAGGATTCCGGAAGTGCTCCGAAGCCACGCCCCCTGTTTAAATCTCAGGGCTGAGCCCGCCTCTCTCCTGTGTTCTTTACACTACAGGTGTCTCTTTCGTGGTGCTGGAGTGTGGAGTCCCCTCCCCTTTTGGAGAGGGTCTTTGTTATCGCTCGGGGTTCGCGCCCCAGACCCTGACTCCAACTTCTGGGTCAGAGTTAGGTGCATGTTTCATAAATAATCGCAGCCGCCTACATTAAAGCCACAGGAATTCCCTATGTTCCTCAGCCGCTTCGGGCTGTCGGGCTCCCGCGTTTTTTCCTTAAATTTGTTGCCTTTTTTTGCCTCCTCTGGCCCATCTCCATCTCCACCTAGTTAACATCTACTCTCAGTCCCTCCAGAATTGAGAACTCCACCTGAATATCCCTATTCCTTAATTATATGTTGGATTTCTAGGAGGGCAGGGCCCTGTGCATCTTGTTAACTGCTGTATCTAAGCATCTGCGTGGCAATAGGGACCTAATAGCTGAGATTGGGAGCGCTGACATAACTTGCTTAATGTCACAAAACTAGTAAACGGCAGAGTCAGAATTTGAACCCAGATTTTGTCTGACTGCAAAGACTCATGTCTTTCCCTCTAGACATTGGGACCTAACCACTTTGCCATCTTCCAATCTTCACCTCTCTGCAAGGAAACACCGCTCCTTCAGCACCAGGTACTTCAGCAGAAACCTCATTTCCCAATAATCAGGACTTAAGGATTTTTTTTCCAATCTGTGATTTTACCTATATATTAAATTTTACAAACGTGAAAGATTTATTCTCATGGATCATCCTCACTGCAAGTAATAAAATTATTAAAAAGAGAAAATGTAGCTCTCCAATACAATACAACACAATTTTTAAAATTAGGACTGTCCTTGCCCTTAGTACCTCTAATGTTTTTTGTTTTCCCCATAACTTAATTCCAGCAACTGAGCACCCTCTAGGTGCCCAAACCCTTCCTTACCTTGTGCAGTTCAGCTGCTGACAAACAAGATCTTCAGGTGTTCAAGAAGGTAAGGTTTCTTATTTAGGAAATTCCTTTTGGGGATCTATAAGAAAGGAACACAGGACTGGAAGCCAAGGGACGTGAATTCTAGTGTTTGTTCTGTCCCTTAGAAAGTCATTTCAACTCTTCAGACCTCAGTTTCGGGCCCAGTGTGGGCACTGGATCAGTGATTCTCATTCCTGAAGGTATATCAGTCATCTAGTGTCCTTTAAAAGACCTGGATGCCAGAGGAGAGGCCCAGAGTCTGTACAGTATTTCTTCCCCCTCCCCAATTTTCTATGAAGCATTTCAAATATATCAAAAAGTAGAAAGGATAGTATAATGAACAAACTATATACCCAATTCAACAAATGTTAAGATTCTGCTATGTATATTGATGTCTGTGGAATTTTTTTTAAATATGCATATGTATATGCATATATATATGGTTAGGGTTTTTGGCTAAGCTGTGTAAATGCAAATTGGAGACATAACCTTTCACTCCTAAATATTTAAGTATGTATCTCTCAAGAATAAGATCATTATAACTACAATAGTGTTTTTATTCCTTAAAAAATTAATAGTTTGCGGGAGAAGCTGGGTAAGAGGGAGCGGTATGTTCGCGGAAGTCCCCGAGGACTTCCAGCCTCTGCAGAGGAGAAGAAGGAAATGGAAGACAAAGTGACTAGTGCAGAGAAAGCTGAAGAAGCAAAATTAAAAGCAAGATACCCTCATCTGGGACAAAAGCCTGGAGGTTCAGATTTTTTAAGGAAAGATTGCAGAAAGGGCAAAAATATTTTGATTCTGGGGATTACAACATGGCTAAAGCAAAAATCAAGAACAAGCAACTTCCTACTGCAGCCCCAGATCAGACAGAGGTCACTGGTGACCACATTCCCACTCCACAGGACCTTCCTCAATGGAAACCATCTCTTATTGCTAGCAAGCTGGCTGGCTAATTAAAAGAGCTGAACTTCATGAATCTTCTAATTCCCATTATTTCTCCTTAATATGTTACTTCTCTGCTTTTTATTTCCTTTCACTCACTAAGTCATTTGAGAATTATGGCTTTGCAGGTAGTGGTATGTAAGGGAATATACATGTGTAGAGTTTTGATTAGTTTAACAGTGCACTGATAAAAAGAACATGTTAGAGCAACATAATCTACTTGAAAATAATTGTATATATTACCTAACTCCTAGTGTAGGGCTGGTTCCAACAAGTAACAAGCAAATTTTACAATTTTAATGCTTTGGCTTTCTTTAATTCATCTTAATTATAGCTTTGTATGTTACTCTTATTTAATATAACCTCTATTGTATTGATTTCCTCTGCATTTTCCTTTTGGATTTTGTCAGAAGTTTAAGACCACAAGTTAGAAGAAAGGTCACATATTTCAAACACAAATAGATTGGGCTTCAAAAGATTTGTATCCTGTGCTTGAACTTGAATGGCCTTAAATCTGTTTCAGCTTTAACAATAGAATTTTACTTGGGCAATATTTGCCCATTCTGGTGTAACTTATGTGACTCTAGTGCTTAACAGCTGCTGTTGAAGCTAGTATTCCTATTCAGTTTTATAGTGTTAGAATACCATTTGTTGTTGAAGATGTGAATGAAGTGTGCATGTGCATCAACTGTTGAATTCACTTTTGTGCCATTTTTGTAAATACAGTAGTTTTGCACAACCTCTCAAAAAAATGAATAGTTTCCTAATCTCTAAGCCATAGGCAAATTGTCTTTTATGGCTGTTTTCTTCAAAAACAGTGTCCAGTCTGGGACTTCCCTGGCCGTCCAGTAGTTAAGACTCTATGCTTCCAATGCAGGGGGTGCAGGTTCAATCCCTGGTTGGGGAATTAAGATCCTGCATGCCACGTGGCATGGCCAAAAAATTTTTTAAAATAAAATTGCAAAACAAAATGTCCAGTCAAGGTTCATACATTACCTTTAGTTGTCATAAATCTTTAATCTCTTTCAAATCTAAAACAAAACCCCTCACTTTTTCTTTATCGTGATACTGAATTTTTAAAGAGACTGAGCTAGTTTCTTGTGGAGTGTCTCGTATACTGAATTTGTCTGATTGTTTTCTTATGTGGTCATTTTATTTATTCTTCTATCCCCTGTGTTTCCTGTAAGTTGGAAGGTAAATCTAAAGGCTTGAGTAGATTTCATTTAAAACACTTTTGACAAGAGGACATGATGCTCTCAGCTTCATATCCCAACATATCAGGAGGTCCAGAATGTCAGGTTGTCCAACTGCTAGTGCTAGGTTGGCTGATCTCTGGATCTCTCCGTTGTAAAAGTAGATTTTGTTTCTCTTTGCAGTTTTCTGTAGGGTGGTACTTTGGCATATGAGAATATCCTGCTCCCCAAGAACCTTTCCTCATGGTTTTAGCATCCACTGATGATCTTTTTTTTGACTCAGGAATTACATTTGGGGGTACACAATGGTAATTTTTCTAACATTTCACTTCTTATTCATTTGCTAGTTTTCTTCTGTAAAGAAGAGCTTTCTAGGGAAAGCTGGTGGTCCAGTGGTTAAAACTCTGTGCTTCCGCTGCAGGGGATTCTGGTTCAATCCCTGGTCAGGGAACTAATATCCTGCATTTTGCATGCCTGTGCAGCATGACCAAAAATTTTTAAAAATTAAATAAATAAATAAAAGCAGAGCTTTCTATAACCAGTTGAGGTTGAATTATAGTTCCTCCTAAAAAGTCAGGGTAAATGCTAATTATTTTCTCTTTAATTACTAACATTCAGAGTAAGAACTTAGCATGAGTCACTTCCAGTAGTGACAAAGAGGTTTTCCCCTTTCTGTAATTTTCTTTAACTTTTTAGTATCACTTTAACGGATTTTTATTCATTGTTTTATAATCAAACATGGTCATTATTATTTTTGATGTTTAAATTTTCCCAAAGTAGGTCATTAGGCTTCCCTTCAAGTTGGTCCAATGTTTTGTTTTTTTAATAAATTTATTAATTTATTTACTTTTTTCTGTTTTGGGTCTTCGTTGCTGCACATGGGCTTTCTCTAGTTGCAGCAAGCAGGGCATACTCTTCATTGTGGTGCGCGGGCTTCTCTTGTTGCACAGCCCAGGCTCTAGGCGCGTGGGCTTCAGTAGTTGTGGCGCGTGGGCTTTGGTATTTGTGGCACGTGGGCTCAGTACTTGTGGCTCACGGGCTCTAGAGTGCAGACTCAGTATTTGTGGCGCACAGGCTTAGTTGCTCCGTGGCATGTGGGATCTTCCCGGACCAGGGCTCGAACCCACTTCCCCTGCCTTGGCAGGAGGATTCTTAACCACTGCGTCACCAGGGAAGTCTCCAATGTTCTTTTGACACACTTCCTTCCTTGCTTTCTGTCACCAGCTGTCTCAGGTTGACCTTGTACTTTCCCTGGCCCAAACCTGGAATCAGCCATTTCTCCAAGGTACTCTGATTCCTTTTTGTAGAAGCCACAATCTGATGCACAGCCACTGGACTAGATTTTAGTGGATTTCAAGCTTTATTTTAAGCCATAGAATCTTCATTCAAATGAAATCTGTCTCCGGAGCTCACAGAAAATAAAGCTTCATCTCTTGAGGGATGTCCTCAGAATCCTAGACTCCACAGGTCACAGAAACTCTGGACTATGGAATGGCCACATTCTCTTCCAGAGCTGTTGCTCTGGATTCCAGTTTGAGGTTTCAAACCCCACCCACAGGCCCTGCAGCCTTTTGTCATACTTCCCATTACGTACTTCCTTCTCACACTGTCTGACCATGCAGAGGACTGGTCCAGCTAGGAGAGAGCCCTGGAGACACCTTGGCAGCAGCAGGAACAGCCTGGAGCAGAAGACCACTTAAGACCTCTGCTGCCTCAGAGATAGGAAACAACACTTCAGAAACAATTTGGGACCACAGTTACAGAGTATCTGCCATAGACTGAATGTTTGTGTACACCCACCCCCCCAGCCCCACACTAAATTCATGTGTTGAAACCTAATCCCCAGTGTGATGGTGTTTGCATGTGGGGCCTTTGGGAGGTGATGAGGTCATGAAGGCAGATCCAGTCCTTGGATCTCATCTCTGTCTACACTCATTCCCTTGATGGTCACATCTGGTTTGTTTTTAAAAATCCACAAGCTGAAGACTTTCAAATTTATGTCTCCAGTCCCAACCTTTCCTCCTAACTTCAGATTAGTGTATTTAACTGCCTACTTGACATCACAGGTCCAAAATCAAATTCCCAAATTTCTGCTGCACCCCACAGGCTTCCTCTAAATCAGTATGTGACAATTCCATTTTTCCAGTTGCTCAAATAAAAACCCCGGCGGCCAACTTGACACCTCTTTCTCCTACACCCTATATCTAATCCATCAACAAATCCTGTCACTCAAATGTCACCTAATCAGTGAGGCCACTCTATGTAAAAAAGCAATACACACACACAGTCCCTATTCTCCTCACTCCACTTTATATTTTCCTACAGCACTTATCACCATTTAATATTATTTGTGTACTTGTTGATTTCCTTATTTTCTATCTTCGTTCACCAGAATGTAAACATCTTAAGATCAGGAATTTTGTCTTATTCACTCACTGCTGTATTCTGGTGCCTAGAACAATGCCTGCTGCCTCTATTAAATATCTGTTGAATAAATGAATGAATAAATCTGAGAAGAGAGGCACCATACAAATGCTAAATTACTGGGAATTCCCTGGCGGTCTAATGGTTAGGACTCCGCGATTTCACTGCCAAGAGCCCAGGTTCAATCCCTGATCGGGGAACTAAGATCCCACAAGCCACGAGGCATAGCCAAAGACAAAACAAACAAACAAAAGACAAATGTTAAATTATTAATAAATATTTACATTTAAATGGCAAACAATGGTAAGTATTTGTATATTGTTGATTGTTTCAGGCTTCAGAACTTATGATTACTTTTTAAAAGAGAAGCATGTACACTGTTTCTTGAAATTCTTGAATGGAGTAGAAAGGAAGCAGTGGCTTTCTAGTCTCATTTCTTCAACCTGCATCCACGTGTTATTTACACCTCACACTTCGTCGGCAGTTGGTAAGTGTTAATTAAAATGTTTATTAATACAGATGTAATTCATGATCTGGGGTGTGTATGTTTGCTTGAATTTACATAATGAGCCCTCTGTGCCTTACTAAAGTGAAGAACAATTAGATCATCCTGGAAGCCCAAATGGAAAGGGTATAGTCCTCATGGGAGGGGCACTTATCCTCTTTCTGCAGCTGGGAGAAGGTACAGCCGTTTAACCTAGATTCTTAACCCAGGGAAGTAGATGGAGGAAAAGAACAAATCTTAAGAGCACCTATTATGTGTCCTGCACCCGGATCACTGGTCTGCCTCCCTGCTGGCATCTAAGTCCCCTGAGGGCCAGAGCTTCTGAATCTCCGTATATTTCCACCCCCAACAGTAGGAGCTCCTAACACAAGGCAGCTGCCCCACTCACTTTGACAAATATGAACTGAGCACCTTCTGTACTGGGGAACCCTGCTCCAGTCATTCTCCATCTCTTCAATCCTACCTCCCCTCCCATGTCTACTTGAGACAGGGAGAGTGGGAGGAACCAGGAGAAGAATAGAAGCAAAGGCAGAGAGGTGTCGAAAAAAATGAGCAGTGAGCATCCTTCTGGGGCTAGAGTGTGTGAAGAAATGAACGCAATGACTAGAAAGGATGCCTGGGGCTAGGTAACCAGGAAGGAAGGAACCAGGATGTTATCGTCGGGGGTTTGGCCTTGGTTCTGTGGGCAACAGGGGAGTTAAGTGATGTGATCAGATCTCTGTAGTGGCAGCATCTGAAATCACACGGTTTTCCTGGCTAAGTGGGAGAGAGGCAGGGCCTCTCCCGTCCCACCAAACACAACATTCCCAAGTCCCCTTCACTTGTGAAGCAACAATAGGCACTTCTGCTGCTCTACATGTTAGTGCCTGTTTATTTAGTTAACACAAGTATTTGGTGTTTCTGTAATAACTGGTAAGTTCTTCTTGTTTGTTATCTTAGACCAGTCACTGCGCCTTTTTTGAGGGGGAGAAAGGTAAGGAGAAAAGTGTCATTGAAGACTTTGAGAATCTGCTAAAGGCTATGGCTTAGCTTTTCCACCAAATGCACATATGCCCATCCGGAAACAATCTTACCTGGACTTTCCAGTGGTTCTCAACCTTGGCTGCACGTCAGAATCACCTGGGGAGAGCTGTCAACCACTGGTGCCTGCCTCCCACCACCAGAGGTTTTCATTTAATTGATCTGAGTACAGTCTGGATTTCTAAGCTCCCTAGGAGATTCTAGTGTACACTCAGGATTTTACATTATTGGGCTAGGCATCTGTGGACTCCGAAAGAAGGCCCCTACCTTAGACCATAAGTTCCAGGTGTGTCCATTTAACTTTGACGGTGAGTAGCACCTACCTGTGTAGGCAGGGGAGGGGAGAACGTAGCCAGTTTGAAAGAACGAGGAAGTCTTGAAGCTGTCAGCAGAGAGGAGGTGCTCACATACATTCCAGAAGGCTGCAGGACACTTAGCAAAAGAGGGGCTGAAACAGAAGACAAAGAGCAGGAAACTTAATTGCCTTCCTGAAAGATGGATGGAAGGCCAGCAGACAACACCCTTCCCACCCACGCACTGCACCTCCCCCAAAGAGCTGAAAACGTGATCGAGGGGCTGGCAGAATCAGTCTTTGGGGAAAGTCAACCAGTTAAACGTGTGGTCTGATTGATGGGTGACATGGGTGGGGAGAGGGTGGCAACTGTGGGTGCTGAAATAAAGCAGCTGTGAGGGTGTGGAGGTTTGACGGTAAGGGGCTGGAGGAGAGAAAGATTGGGGGTGTGGTCAAGGAGAGGCAGTCCTGGGGTAGCTGCGGTGGAAGGAGAATTTGGAGCAAGGCCCGGCCCCACCGTGTACTAGCCACGGACCCTGCACAAGGACCTGGCCTCAGTTTCTTACCTGGGACTTGTGTGACAGTCACTTCAGAGGAGCCTGCAATCTCAGATGATTATCGTCAGGTCAGCTCTAAGGCTTTTCTCACTGTGAGGTCCCATGAGCCTAGGAAAGTGCCCTCTGAAAATGCTCTTTGAGGTTTTCAAACCTGGTATCCATCAAAATCACCTGGGGTGCTCACCACCCAATAAGACAACTCAGCGAGGGATGGGGGCGGTCCCCAGGTAGTTTATAATTCTCACCTGGTGCTTCCGATGCTTGTGCTTTGGGAATCACTGTTCTAGATCATGGTTTCTCAACTCCTGGGGATCTTGTCAAGGGGCAGATTCTCAGCCGGGAGGTCTGAAGTGAGACCTGAGATTCTGTGTTTCTAAGACTCACCGATGGTGCTACTGGCTGTACATCCTTGCCACTCAAAGCGTAATCCAGGCAACATCCCCAGCAGCTGCAGCAGTAACATTTGGGAGCTTGTTAGTAATTCAGAATCTCAGGCCCCACCCTAGACCCACTGAATCAGAATCTGCAGCCCCAAGTGATTCGTATGCATACTGAAGTTTGAGAAAGGTTGTTCTAGAAGAAGTGACTTCCTGATCAGGGAACCAAGGTTGAAACTTGGGAATGGTAACACAAGACTCGGTTCCTTGAAACAGAGTATAAGTTAGAGAAAGGTGAGTATTTTATTCTGTTTTAGTTACTGCCATATTTGTGGGCCTGACACATAGTAGGTGCTCAATAAATGTTTGTCAAGTGAATGGATGAGGTAAGAGTCCAGTTTCTAGGGCCAGGGTATGAGGCTAGAGTGGAGCCAGTAACCATCATGACTAGATGCCAACTTCTGGGATCAAGGTCTTCCTAGCCCTCTGCCCAGGACAGGATTGGTCCTGATGCTGGCCCAGAGTAGAACTCATGGCTATGTGAGGTAGGAGTGTATTAACTTGTCTCATCTGTGAAGATTAAAAGGCTATATGGAAATGTAGCCAAGAAATACTCTGGTGTTCTCAAGTAGGTCTGCTACAAGAAGCAGGGGCTGAGCCAACCAGTGGGGTATGGGTGGCCAAAGGAGCCCCAGCTCCAGAAATAACTCATCTGGTCTGGAGGAGGGATTCCATGAAGCTGCCTCAAGCATGTACATAAGGGGTAGAATTTAATACAGTCAGCATCTATTCTAATACTCCCCTCTTTCCTCTGTTTAAAACAGATGTCAGAGGCTTCCATGGTGGCGCAGTGGTTAAGAATCCGCCTGCCAATGCAGGGAACACAGGTTCGAGCCCTGGTCTGGGAAGATCCTACATGCCACGGAACAACTAAGCCCGTGTGCCGCAACTACTGAGCCTGTGCTCTAGAGCCGACGAGCCACAACTACTGAGCCCGTGTGCCACAACTACTGAAGCCCGTGCACCTAGAGCCTGTGTTCTGCACACAGGAGAAGCCACCGCAATGAGAAGCCCGAGCACCGCGACGAAGAGTAGCCCCCGCTCGCCGCAACTAGAGAAAGCCCGCCCACAGCAACAAAGACCCAATGCAGCCAAAAATAAATTAATTAATTAAAAAAAAACAAAAAACAGATGTCAGTAAGACCTAGCCCAGGATCAAAGGCAACCAGTATGGCTCTTGTGGGTTGGGGAAATATTAAATCCTCCAAAGGACAAACAGTGTTCGTTATTAACTAGCCTTAGAGGAACAGCTCAGTAATTCATAGTTGAAGTGATTTTATTCCTAGTCTTCAGGGGTGCCAGTCTAGAAGAGAAAGTGTTTCTCTTTGTTTTTCCTATGTGTAGCATTATCCAGACTTCCTGCATAATCCTGACAATAGAAGTTAGGATTTCAACTGAAGTAAATCCATTCTCATCCTGTCCTAGGAACAAATTGGGCTGAAGATTTCTGACAGACTCTTCAAAACACCAGGCCCCTTTTCCTAATGATTATTCTAAATGTACTGTGAACATGCGAGAATGCCTTCTAAAGCAGTGTCATTTTTATCATCAATTTCATTTGCTTAATTCCTGCAAGCGAACCAAGTAGTAATTGTGCATTCCCAAGGGCTTATCTACCTCCGCCTTGGACTGGGGTCCACGTTTAAGGTAAAATGATATGACCACGGTAATGGCCATACCAGTCATAGCAAAGTTTCCATGAATAACTACTTTCAAAGGAACAATAATTTTCCATCATGGCTTCCTCCCCCCTAACCTGATCCTCAATGTAATTTCTAACTGTTCCAGAGAGGTGGGTCCCACAGAGGGACAATCCTGTGAATGTCTGCAACATCTCCCAGCAGGATGGTTCCTGCCCAGCATGCAGTCCCCCAAGTTGCTAGGTGCATGTCAGGAGGGAACATGAACTCAAACATCGTACTCATTGCCTGCCAGAAAAGTGATTTAAACTCCTGTACTTGACTGTCCTGCTACAGACGGGTGTGAATGTATCACTGCACCTTTCTTGGCTTGTGAAAAGAAAGGCTAATTAACTTTCTCAGTTGCTTTGGAATAGCATTCAATGTCAAGCTGCCATAGTTATGCATATTCTCAGTCCTTTAGAACCATTTTTGAATGGGTCTGTGTTTCTTTTTGTTGACCAAGAGAGACAGTGAATTGTCATGTTCACAAAGATGACCTAACTTGAGCTTCTGTGGTTTGGGATCCTGCCTGCCTGTGTTTCACCCTGTTTTGCCTCCAAGGCAGAAGCCTATGTCTCTAGCCAGGATATTGTGGTTAGTTTCCTGGCCTCTGACCCAGGTGGGGACACACCTGCACCCCTGAGGGAGGGAGAGCCTGTGGAGGGTTCATGAGGCCAGGGCTGAGTCACTCAGCCGGGAGACATGTGAAGCGGCATTAGAACATCAGTTTGGCACTTAAGGAGCAAGTCCCCACACAAAAATTTGTCTGTATGTTAACAATCTAGTCCATTTTCAAACTAAACCAAGGAAAGAGATTAAAGTTTTGTATCACCTATTCCAGCATTGGAGTTTGGTCATGTGAAATCACCCCAAAGGAAACCTCAGCTTCACCCACAAATCCAAGGATCCGCCCCTGATAATATTTCATCACAGGCCGCTCCCTACTACTCCTACACTTCACAGTCCTGTTCAAGGACCATGCAAATTCAAAAAACCTCGTTGCAAGTCATCAGCGTGAATTTTTCTACCCAAATCGCTTTCCTTTCTCCAGAAAATTATTTGACATGTAACTTGAATAAAACGAGCCTTCTTAAAAAAAATAAAAGGGGGAATTCCCTGGCAGTCCAGTGGTTAGGACTCCACGCTTTCACTGCCAAGGCCACGGGTTCAGTCGCTGGTTGGGGAACTAAGATCCCACAAGCTGCCCATGGCCAAAAAAAAAACAAAGCAAAACAAAGAAACAAACAAACTGAGCCTTCTTTCTCCCTTATGAAGTTCCATCTTCACATGGTATCCATTTCAAAAGAAATGTAAGTTAAACTCCAAATGCCTTAAAAATCATGTAAATCTTTGAGAAATTTCTTGAAAAAAATGGCTATTTTTCTCACCCAATGTCCCACTCAACAGCGTACCCAGCCCATTCTCTCTCCAGAGAGTAGCTTCCCCCTTTTTCTTATGTAGATTAATTTAGCCTCTTTGATGTCTATCATCCTTGCATCCTAGCCACCATCTAATTCAGCCATAAGAAATGGAGGCGGAGGGGGAGGGGGGCGCGCGGGGGAGGGGGCGGGGAAGGCAAGCAACTCAGAATCCTCCCATAGAAAGCTAGAAGGGAAGAAAGGCTGTAACAACCTCTGCCTCAGTGTCTTGGCCCCAGAAGTAAGAGGAAAAGGGAAGGAAAAGGATGCCCATAGCACTGTTAGCACCTGAGAGACCTTCTCCATCCTCAAGACAGCAGCCTCCTGAACAGGGCTGGGTCCCAACGTGTTGCCCTGATGCTCACCAGCAGGCAGAACACAGGCAGTGAGATCCTCGGGACCCTCCACAGGGTCCTGGGACGACTTTACCCAGACAGGGGCAATTACTGCAATGTGCATATGCCTGTCTCTCTGTGAAGCAAGAGCTTTTGAAGGATTCAGACTGTTTTGATGTAACGTGGTGTGCGGCCAAAAGGAAAATCAAGATCCACATCAAGCTTGATTTTCATTCCAGTAAGCCATTCCAAATGAAGGAGGCAAAGCCTTTCAAAAGATGTCTTCTGTGATTGGGAATAATTGGGTCCAGTTTAATCTGGCGCACGGTGAAGTTAAAGAGCTACGGGACTGCTTCTAGTGTGTTTTGCAGTTTCCAGAGTTACTAATTAGCTCCATGACATTAAGGTTAATGAGATAAAACATCTATAAATCAAGTTGACGGCCAATTCAAGAAGAAAGCCCCCAACTCCTGCACCACGATGAGAACACTACAATTTCACTCTTTCAGGCTGTCCATTTGATTAAATTTGATTATGTGTGAATACATACAAATGTATAATTATAAAATTCATACTTAAAGTATAACTACCTTGCCCAAACCTCCTTTCTAAATGTATTCAGTACCAATAAGACAGTAAGTCAGTTGTTAACTATTAACAGAATGAACTGATTTGACGAACGTTCTAGGAGTGACCCCTCCCAAAGAGCAAAAGTCTATCTGTTATGTTAAAAAAATATGTTCCTTAAAATTTGGACATACACTCCAGAAAATAAAATTATGGATTTTATTGACTGAAGCTATAGAGGAATTTGGGGTGTAGAGAACATTCTGACGAATCCTTTTGTGATTTGAAGGATTCTATCCCTCTTGAACTCTCTATTTGTAAATGTGGGTTTTTCAGATGGTTATGAGCCTAGGCTCCAGACTCAGGAGAAGCAGGCTAACACCTTGGCTCTACCACTTACTAGCCCTCTGTCCTTGGGCAACTTACTTAAACTTCTGTGCCTCAGTTTCTGCATCTGTAAAATGGGGATTATAATAGACTTCCTCATAGGGTTTCCGTGAGAATGAAATGTGAAAATTCATGTAAATCATTTAGCACAGGACCTGGAACATAGTAAGTAAAGAAAATCTTGATGATTATGAGTGACGTAGGGCCTCATTTTACTTTGACTTTCCTTCTTGAGCCTTTTGCAGGGAATGTAGAGCTTTGAAACATAGGTTTAGTCAGACAAAGTTCTTTGCAATTTATGATGGAGGTATAGTTGCTCATCATCAGGCTAGTTTGAGTGCAATATTTAGCAATTTTCCTTTGTCAAAGACTTGATGCACTTTCTCTTTTTTCCCTCTCAGACTCTGTTTTTTTTTTTTTAACTTAACAGATTATAAGAGTTATTGTGTTCTGGGCGTCCAGGTCCCTGGGATATGAAAAGTAGCCCAGAGTCTCATTTATATTCGATAGATGGGGCCTTGAATAGAAATGGCATTCCCAAGGGCATGTTTTGAGGCTTTGGCTATATAGAGGAAATTTCCAGATCTTCTGACACTCTCTGATCCTTCTGACTGGATCCATTTCCTCCTGGAAGAGCTCGTGGGAAGCATGGTCTGGTGGGAGCAGATTCTCAAAACAACTATCTTACCTCTGGATGACCCCACTGTGTGTGGCGGGGGCATGGTATGTGTGTGGTGTGTGTATATACTCTCGCATGTCCACATTCCTAGCGCTCAAGGATATTCTCTTCAGCTACGGGTTAAAGAGCACCAGGGGTAGATGGACAAAGTATCAGTTACTGGCTCTGACGACCAGTCAGTGAACCGCATTTCAGCTATAAGGAGAGAAGAGGAAGCTGAAGCTCTGCAAAGGGCAGGGCCTTGCAACGGCAGCCCAGGTTGGCCGGGCCCAGCCCAGCCAACTTTTGCTTAGTCTTCGAAGAATACAGGCTTGTGCCTGCCTATTGCATCAGCTGCTCCCCAGCTGCCCTTCCCTGCCCCACCCTGGAAAGTCGTAAGGAGAGCTACGTAACAGCCTGTGAGGCAACCACTCAGGCAGGGGGAGGCCTGGGGGAGACTGTCTCACTCCTTCCAGCCAGGCCCCACCCAACAGGCACTCCTCTAATCCAAGTCCATGAAGGGAAAGCACTCATCGGGCCCAGAGTCCTCCCTGCTGTCCTGAGACTGCACGCATCCCTCTCTACCTCCACCTGGGCGCTGTGGGGTGACGGACAGGACCTCTGAGCCTCTTCTTTGGGCCAGAGCGGGCTCCAGAATCTCAGAATGGTAGGGCTGGAAGACTTCAGAGGGCATCTGAAACAGCACTCACATTTTACAGATGATAAAATTGAGGCCCAGAGAAGCAAAATGCCTTGCCAAAGAGCCCACAGCTGGATTGCATCAGCTTGTTCAGACTATAGCTCACATCTCCTCTCTCCTGCACAACCTCAGCAACAAAGGACAAAAGTGTTTGGACTTGTCCAATCTTTGAATGGAAGACAACACCAGAAATGAGTGCTCTGCCGTCTGTGAAGTCATATAAGCTGGAGAGTAGGATGTTTAGGAGATTCTAAGGAGTGAGGCTGAAATCCATTCTGAACATATGCAGAAGACTCCTTTAATAGAAGTCTTGCAGGAGAGCAGGCCAATTTCAGGCTGAGCTGGGACAGGAACAGACTGGGGAGACGGGAGAGGGGAGGGACTCAGCCTGGAGCAGTGCCAGAAAGCTTAACTGATGCCTGGCTCTTCCCCAGGCCTTCAAGCCCCCTGGATCCTGGGAAGTCCCAGGGCCACTGAGGCAGGTCATCAGGTTCCAGGTTAAACTCAACTACCAGGCCCACTGTGGGGTGCTCAGGATGGACAAAGAGAGCAGCCATCAACCAAAGGTGTTAACATGGGAATCCAGGGTACTGGGTTGATTTAGAGGGTATATTAGAAGCTATAGCTACACACAAATCCACGTACATATTCTTTTTTTAAAAAAAATCATTTTATTGAGGTATGATTGACATACAAAAAGCTGAAGATACTTAGTGTACACAATCTGATGAGTTTGGAATATACACATATTCTTTATTAACGTGTAGTTCCACCGATGCACAGTCCAAGAGGTATCCAGCTTCCCTGGGTCACTTGCAGCTGACACATGCAGCCTCACTGAGCTTCAGCTGATGAAGAATCAGCATTAGCTCCTGCTCTTCCTGGCACCTTGTTTAAGAACCACCTTCTTTGGCTTTTAACCCAAGGGCTGCCAGCAACACGTGATGTCCTGCACTTTTTAGGTTTTTCCTGGACTCTGGACACCTCATGCTGAAAGTCTCTCTCTGAGGATGATGCTGATTTGACAGATACTCTGGCTGTTTATCTGGCACGTGTGGTTTTCCTGAAGGCGATATCTCCCTTGACTGACTTCTAGAACTACCCACATTCTCACAGCCTCTCAGAACTTGAGCGCTCAGCCATGTTCTCCTGCTGACACCCAGGTCCTGAGTGATTAAAATTCTTCAACCCACCTTTCTGATTCAGGGCTCTACTTTTACAATGCCATTACTTGTCTTGAATCTCCATCATCTCAAAGGGGCAGGAGGCATTCTTTCTTCTTTTCAGCCTGCTGTACGCAGGTTATCCAGCTGCCAGTTAAATGCTGGGCCCCACCAGGTACGCAGGAGGCACAGCCCCACCCACTAGTAGGTGCACTCCTGGGAGAGCCCTCAGGTCCACATGAAAACAGTAGGATAGGGCTTAATGGTATCCATGGGCTCCCCCATTCGGCCACTGAGCCCCTGGTGCACCTAGGAAGTCACCCTGACACATCATCCCTCCCCCTTCCTCAGAAGGATGGTGAGTTGGGCAACCCCATGTCGAGGGGCAGGGAACGCACATGAGCTCACAGCGGGGACAGGGAGATGGTCCTGTGAGCAAGAGGGTCTGGCATAGTCCCAGTGGGGAAGCAGGAGACAGGAGAGGAATCAGGGAAAATGCCCAGGGGAGGAGCCTCGGGCAACGGAAGGGGGTCCAAAGCAGTGTCATCAAACGGTTTTCTATTCTTTGCCTAATAAAGTTTCATGAGTCAACTCAAATGTTTGCTCCCACTTCCTGCCCTTAAGGAAGAAGATGGTAGAGGATAGCTCGTCCAAGGATTTGGAATTTGGAAATGGTCAATTTCCAAGTATGGGAAAAATTCATGTAAAGTGAGCACTCATACCCCGTCTTCATTCCACCGCTGGCATGGACAACACATTCCAAAGGAGAGTTGAATAACAGAGCATAAAGGGAAATTAGATATGAGATCATTTCGTCAACATCCTCATTTTACAGATGAGAAAACTGAGGCCCAGAGAGGTGCTCAAAATCACCATCAATAATCACAGAACCGGTGAGACTAGAACTCTGGCTCCTAACTCCCAGTCCATGGGTTTTCTTCCCTTCTACCTGGGGCTAGATTTCCATTCCAGCTGCCATGACTATTCAGGGATAAAGGTTTGCCTTGGAGCGCCCTCCTCTGGCTCTGCACAGCCACTGGAGTAGCTACGATGATGTAGGCCTGGGTTCTTGGACTTGACCATGCAACAGAATCACCTGCAGGTGGTCAAAACATGCATTGCTGAGCCCACCCTAGAAGTTTCTGCTTCAGTAGGCCTGGAGTGGGCCCAATAATTTGCATGTCTAACAAGTTCCCAGGTGAGGCTGATCTGCTGATTCAAAGACTCATTATTGAGAACCTCTGGTGTAGGCAGAGATCTTACGGCTCTTGCAGCAAGAATACCTGGGTTCAAGTTCCAGCTTTGCCACGCATGTACTATAACATTGAACATGATGTTGCTTAATCTCTTGACATCTCAGTCTCTTCATCTTATGATGGTAACCGTAATAACCACCCATCAGGTAAATGTGTAAAATAAATAAAACACATGTAAAACTATCTGAGGAGTACCGTACTGATGCTGTGTGAATACATAGACTCACAGATATACGACCCTTGTCTGGAGACATAGCGCTGTGGGCCAGGAAATGTCCATGGTAACTGAAGCATTCTCTTAATACTACTCAGTAATACCACAAATGCAGCAGAAATTGTGTTCATTCTTACACAAATATTGCCTGAGGAATTATTAGGGCCCAGCACTGGTTTACAAAGGTGAATGACACAGTCTCTGCCCTAGAGGAGCAACTAGGAGGAATTTAAACATGCAAATCCTAATAATTACCCTACTGGGTGGTGAGCCAGGGAAGGAACCCTATGCCTTGGAGCACAGAGCAACCAACCCTGAGGATCAAGTAAGGCTTTGAAGAGGCAGATGACTTTTAAGTAGGCTCTTGAAGGATGAATAGGAGTTCTCCAAGAAAAGAAGTGGCAGTGGGCACTCCAGACAGAGGAAACAGAATATGCAAAGTAGCCACAGAGGCATGAACACGTATAACATGTCCAGGGCAATAGTGCAGTTTTATGTAGCTACAGCTCAGTGGGTCTGAGAAGAATAGCAGAAGAGGGGGTTGGCAAGGAAGGCCAAGGCAAGATTCTGCAGAATCCAGGATGCCAGGCTGAGAAGTTTGGACCTGATCATGAGTCTGATGAGAAGCCATTAGAAGATACCCACCTCCTCCTTGGTGGAGTCCTTGGAAAAAAATCCGTAATGAATCCCCAAGATGAGGATTTATGAGCCCAGGGCCTTCACCACCCTCCTGAGCACCCCCAGTGCCTGCAAGCCTCACCTGCCAGGAAGCCAAGCCCAGAAACGCCTCCTGAATCGGGCGGGGGCCCTCGGGAACCTGGAAGGCGTGAGGAGTAATGGGGCAGCCTCCTACCTCTTACCTTCATCAGATAGGCCGAACTTTCCCGAAGGTTTCCTCATTCCCTCTCCCCATGGGTGTGGAGTCAGCGAGAGAACAAAAGCGTGTTATCTCAACCTAAGAAGTTTTGGGAGCGGAGGAGGGAGGTGTAGGCGCCCTTGGAGGTGGAAGAATGAGCGCTGATGCAATCCCGGAAAACGGTCTGTGGAGACCTACACCTGGGGAGGTGGCCCCTTACCTCACTGACCTGGCTGAGGTATGGAGAGTTCGGGAGCTGGAAGGGGCCTGAGAGGTTGGCTCTCCCAGGTGCCTCCTTTGAAGATGAAATAACAAACACTCAGTGGTCAGGCAAACTGACTGTGATTACTGTCTGTCCCTCTCTCCCCATATCTGACTCCAAGTGCCAGCCTCTGGGAACCTGGTGCTTTCTGTGTCCACTGACCTCCCACCCGCTTCCTGAGTCTCTCCCACACCCCACACCCCATCCCCCCACTCCCCACCCCCCATTCCCCACCCCCCAGCCAAGCCCCTGACCCTCTGTCAGACTCACGCTTTTGTTTCCAAATAGGTAGAAACGAAAATGTGTAGAAAGTGGTCTCTCCTGTTTTTGAAAACTGCAATGGTGTGAAAAGAGGACAAATTGCTATGCTATACTGTGTGGGTTTGGGTTTTTAATCCCAGTTCCTCTATCTTTTGTGGAGGTGGAAGTAAATTGCTCTTGTGGGAATAATCCCTTTTGTTTTTAGGAAAATATTTTAATAGGACTTCGCGTTACGCAGGGATAAAACTTAAACCTGTTCTGGAAAAGAGACAATGCAATTCAGAACAATGTGAAACTACAGGCTCTGTGTCGTTATTATAAAAGGTGGTTTTCTTTTGGAATGAGTGGCATCTCTTCAGGGGTTATGGGGGGTTTTGTTAATGCTGCAGCCTGGCCTTGGCTGTGCTTTGGGGAGTTGAGGGTGGGGCCTGTGTCCACAGTGGGAGAGCGCAGGATTGAGCGGGCGACTGGCAGGGAGGGCAGCCCAGTCTGTGGAGAATTCCCAGGAGTTCTCGTAAACACTGGAGGAGGGAACCCAGGAAGAATGGGGCTGCCACTGGAGCTGTTTCTCTTCCATTGTGGGGTGGGAGCTGTTCTGCTCTCTGGCAGGGCTATGGAAAAAACCTACTGAGCTCCTTCTAAAATGACTACAAAACTGGTCCCTCTATCCCTGGTCCTCCTGCCACTGCCAGCCGAGAACACAGCCTGTTCTTTGACGAGGTCTAGCGTCTGATGGGATGTGGACAAAACCAATAGAACCTCTCAGTTCCTAAATATTGTATTTTATTTTGAAAAATACCTTTTTCATAAATACTTTACTTTGAAAAGGTAAAAACCTTTATTTTGAAAAAAGTTGTTCTAGGACACAGGATCGTCCTGCGATTAAGGATGCATGTCCTACCAGGCGTAGGGAACTGGGTTTGAGTCAGTAACCAAGGGAAAGAATAAATGGACCTTAGGGGGTAAAGGACTTCTGTCTTATATTAGTGTGAAAATTACACTAATCTATTATTTAGATAACAATATATTATAAACATATTTCTATGTACTTATGTTTTGTAACATAAGTATATTATAAAATAATTAAAAACAAGAATTTATAACAGGAAAAATCTATGTTAATATAAATGTAATATACGACTTTATAGAAAATATAAATAATACATACATGTGTAAAAACCATAAATATCACCAATTACCCTATCACCAAAAATTAATTGATGTTAACATTTTGGGATACTGTCTTCAGATCTTCTTCTATGCATATAAACAAATAAATAAGCAAACAAATAACTAGATATATTGACCATCCATTCACACTTACTGTATAATCCCAATGGAAAGAGAACACGCTTCTTTTCCAACAGTTCTAGCAATAGTCCCAGAGCCAACTCTCATTGGCGCAGCTTGGATCATGTACCTATCCCTAAATCTAGAACACACAAAAGCCAATAACCTAAGATATAGGTTAAAACTAAATATATACTTTTATGAGTCATTATACTTAATGAAATAAATGAAACCATGCATGTTCAAGTTTTTTACAAATGTAAGTAATTATTAAAATCATTAATTATATACGTTATTAATATCATCACTGCCCTTTCTCCATTGTCCTTTTTCCTCTCCTCTTCTCACTTTATTTGTTTTTCTGCTTTTTCCTCTTCCCACCAAGTCTCCATCATGTCTGGGTTAACTCGGCTGTGGTGGACTAGTAAGGAGACCAAGTGCTATTTATAGCGGTGTTGCCTCAGGCGGTGTGGTGTGTGGTGATATGGGAACACACCATTAAGGGATACTTCTATCTCTCATTACAGCCAAAGTGGCTTCTGAGAACTTTGTCCATGGTGAGGAAGAATGTGGAGAACGCACTCCTCTCTCCCAGCAGAGACAAGCTCTACCTTTTACACCACCTGCTCAACCATTTAGGCATAGATTTGGTAGAATAAGAGTTTGTTACTCAGGGAATATCTGGGATGATGCATCCTTGTCAGTAGACCTACAGAAGGACATTTCAGCTGGAAAGAGATCAGAAAAAAACAATCAACCCAAATCCTGGAGAGGACATCAATGTGAGAATTGGCATTTTAGTTTGGCAAACTGGGTCGGCACAGGTCAGGGACTGTAAGGACAGAGTATCATAAAGTCCTTTATGGAATCTTGGATATGTGAAATAAGTAGTTTGGGAATAATTAAATTCCTACTTTAAAAAGTGGGTGGTTGAAAACACATGTACATTGGAATTGAATAATTAAATGAATGGAAGATGGTGGGAGCCAGATTTCTTATTGTTGGAATAGATGTTTATAGACAAATAAGAGAAGGCTAGAATGATCCATGTGGTAATGAATTAGAATTGAAGACATAAGTGGGAAATCATGCTTAACTTAATATTGATACAGATGGTTACATATGGAAATATTTATAGATATACGTACATACATGGGTTAGTATACACATCTATTTCCTTGCTATGTCAGCTGAGAGGATGTAGAAGCAATGACATCCCAGTAGCAATGAGCACACCTAACACCCAGATCTTGGTTTCTAATACCATTCTCCAATAAAAGGACTGGGTCACCTCAGAGAAATGGTTGATTCTAGAACTGGGGCGGGAAATATACAGGATGGTCCAGGAGCATCTTATAATGCCAAAAAGTAAGGAAGTACTCAAAACTCCACAATGATGGGGGGAGGTGGTGCGGTAGAGAACACAAAGGAACACGGGAGCCAATTGAAAGAGCTCCTAATGGCTAAAGTTGTAACAATTTGAACGAGAAAATAAGATATTATCATATTATAACCCAAAGTATAAAATGAATATTCATGAGTACATACTAATATGAATAAATAATTGAATAATTAGATAAATGAGGGATAATAGATAAATCTCCCATGTAGAAGAATTCCAAATAACATGTGTAGATACTCTCTGCCTTCAAGGAGGTGGTGCATAACTCCTCAATCCTTAAGTTGTAGATTGCCCATAGTGACTTCCTTCCAAAGAGAACAGTATAGAAAGGAGTGGGGGGAGTAACTTTACAGTGCAGAAACCTGTCAAATACTATCTTAGCCAGGTCATCAGGTCAACATCAACAGTAACAAGTCATGTCGATATACATACTCTTGATATGATGTGATGAGAACAGTGCTTCACCTCTGTGGTCTTCCTCCCCCAAAAATCCATACTCCAAGTCAGATCATGAGAAAAACATCAGACAAATCCCAGCTGAAGGTCAGTCTACAAAATACCTGGCCAGTACTCCCCCACACTACTAAAGTCATCAAAAACAAGAAAATTTTGAGAAACTATCACAGTCAAGAGGAGCCTAAAGAAGCATGACAACTAGATAACGTAGTATCTCGGATGTGATCCTGAAACAGAAAAAGGAAATGAAAAAAACTGAGGAAAACTGAATAAAGATTGGACTTAACTAATAATGGTGTACCAATATTGGTCCATTAATCATGACAAATGTGCCATACTAATGTAAGATGTTAATAATAGAAAGAGGGCTTCCCTGGTGGCGCAATGGTTGAGAGTCCACCTGCCAATGCAGGGGACGCGGGTTTGTGCCCCGGTCCGGGAGGATCCCATGTGCCGCGGAACAGCTGGGCCCGTGGGCCATGGTCGCTGAGCCTGTGCGTCTGGAGCCTGTGCTCCGCAAGGGGAGAGGCCACAACAGTGAGAGGCCCGCGTACCGCAAAAAAAAAAAATGGTTAGCAGTATCTCACCCAGGGTCTCAGAATGCTTTTGAGATGCAGCCATTGCATACCTGACCTTCCTACCTCCAGTCTTACCCCATCCAATCCATTCTCCACACCGCAGCCAGAGTGATTTCTCCAGAGCACACATTGGACCATGCTTAAAACACCACAGTGATTCCATTAGGTGCTAAAAGGCCTTTGCTGCTCTAGTTCCGTGTTTGTCTCCAGCTGCCCTTCTCACCACTCCTGCTCTCTCTGTCTTTCTGCCAGTCATGCTGCACTGGTTTGCAGATCCTCAGTATGAACCGTTCTCCTGCCCTGGGCTTTTGCATATGCTATTTCCTCTACCTGGACACTGCTCATCTTTCCTCTTCCCCTCCTCCTCTTTCTTTTTCTTCTTCTTCAAGATAACACCTTCTAGGGCTTCCCTGGTGGCGCAGTGGTTGAGAGTCTGCCTGCCGATGCAGGGGACACGGGTTCGTGCCCGGGTCCAGGAAGATCCCACATGCCGCGGAGCGGCTGGGCCCGTGAGCCATGGCAGCTGAGCCTGCGCATCCGGAGCCTGTGCTCCGCAACGGGAGAGGCCACAACAGTGAGAGGCCCATGTACCGCAAAAAAAAAAAAAAAAAGATAACACCTTCTAATCACTTAGGACTCAGTTCAGGCATGACCTCCTCCAGGAAGCCTTTCCTGGCTCCAGGAGATGGGGTGCTCCCTTAGCCCCGATGTTCCCTCACAGAGAATATATCAGCCTGCTGGCCACGGGCCTTTTCTTTCTCCACTCTAGACTGCAAGTTGAGTTCTGGAAGGGCCAGGATTGTGGAGCTTTTTTGCTACTGTACCCTCAATCCCTAGCACATGCCTGATATACAGAGAGACTCAGTAACTATTTATTAAATAAATGAACAGTGGGCAGAGGTAGGGATTATATCACCTTTATGTTACCGGGGAAGAACAGAAGCCTAAAGATAGTCAAGAAACAATACAGAATCGGATGGAGGTAAACTCCTTAAAATCTGGCCTCTTAGCCAGGGATCTGGTCCCAAGGTCTCATGGACCCATAATGAGCTGTCTAAAACAAACAAAGCTGACCATGTCCCTCACATGTAAAAAACAGATGATCTTTAGGAGTTTTATAAGCAAAGCAGTGCAAACGGGAGCTCCTTGGAGTTCTTTGTCTAGGAGTGTCAGTGGGTTGGGTGGCCAAAACCATGTAGGATGGTAAGAGATAAGTGTGTCCCTGACATCAGCCCTTCCCTCCTAGGCTTCTTCCCAAAAAGTCCACACTGAGTGTGTGCTCAGGTGACCCTGGAAAGGGGTCTGTGCTCCCCAACCTTCTCCACTATGCCTAGCAGAGTGAAAGCTGGCTTTCTGGAGCAGAAAGCTCCGTCCTGGGACAAGGGAGGATGCTGGGGGGGAAGGGGACAGTGCAGAAGGGCAGGGGCATAACAGATGAGGCTAAATTAATTTTGGAAACCATTAAATCTTTGAAAAGAGAGCGTGTTTTCAGCAGGGACAGTGAATCACTGTGATTTGCAGAAACAGGCACAAAGCAATTAGCCATCTGGATGCTGTGGCTTCCAGCCCCCCAGCGGAAACTTCAAGTGAGCGGAAGGCTGGTCATTACCCAGCCCAGGCCCAACTCTCCAGTCCCCACAGATAAGTCTGTGCCTCCAGCCGGCTGGGAGCCCAGAGGCCTAGGACAAAGGGCAAATTGGCAAGAGTCACAGAAGAATGGGCAGGAAATTCAACACCAGCCACAGGGAGCCAGTACTACTTCCTTCTTCCTGTGAGCGCCTCTCAAAATCCATCGTGACTGAGTGAGCAGTTCATTCACTTGGCAAGTATTTGTTAATCACCTACTATCTCCCAGACTGTGTGCTAGCACATAAATTATGTCATTTAATCCTCATGACATGCATATGAGGAGTTCCACCTGTGGCACAATTTAAAGGGGACTCATCACAGGGTATTCCATGTAAATAGCACCCCCTGGAGTTATAAAGCAGAGTAGCCTTGCTGGGAGAGATTATTATCTCTTTAAATTAAATTTATTTAAACTAAAAAAAACCCCACAGTTCACCCATTATAAAAAATTTGTTATCTTTTTTAGTGAATGAGGAAATAAAAGCTAAAAGAGAGGGCGTGAACTTGCTCAAGGTAAGTGGCAGGATTGAGAATGGAACTCAGAATTATGTGCCCTTTCCTAGATGATCTATATTTGCCAATTACTGCTCTATCTGGCTCATCAAGTTTTGAGAACCAAATAATACACATAATAATGGATGTGAAAGGATTTATAAACCGTAAGGTGCCACACACAGCTGAGCTATTTTTATAAAGTAGTTACCCTGCTTCCTTTGGAACCCTGTAATCCTCAGGCACTGCTCCTCCATTCATTCCTAGAAACTGCTGGAGAATACTGGACAAGCCCTTCCAGGAAAAGGGTCAGCCAGCCTCTCCAGGAGGAGAACGTACCACTGACCAGAAAGAGTGCTTTGCTCGAGCAAGCCTGACTGGTCTGGACTGTGCTGTGATTTGCAGACTGCGATGGTTTTGGCCCTTTTGCGCCATCAGTTTGCACCACCAGTTTGCACCACGTGTGGCAGAAAGGCCAAATGGAGCAAGATGCTGCCAGAGGGAGCCTGCTTCCAGCGAAGGGGAGAGAAGTCAGGAAGGGAGACACCACCTAGACTGACCAGAGGTGCCCAGGTCCTCTCGCCTGCCTGAGTGGTGGTGAGACCATTGACCAATCACTTCCGGCTCCATGCATGGGTAAAGAATTGCCTCTCCAGAGCCTCCACTGAGAGCTGGTTCGCCCAGCTTAGGACTCTGCTGAGGCCTACGAAACCCCAGACCTGGGCAGCCAGAGGGTTTTCATTTGCTGTCTGCATCTGCAGTCCATCCAGCTGCTGCTGGGAGTACCAGCTCTCTGACCAGGAAAAAGTTGAGGGGAATGCAGAGAGCATGGACCGGGAAGCAGATTACCTGGATGAGAAGCCCAGCTCTGCCTCTCCCTGGCCAGAAACTTAGGCAAGGTTATTGACCTCTCCCCTTGCTTTCTTCATGTATAAAGTGGGGTTAATGTCTCTGGCCTCACAAGGTGATGGTGAAGCCTGAAAGAGATCACAGGTGCCCTTGGGGAATAGGCAGGTAATAGAAGGATAACAACAATAAGGTTTCCTGACTTACCATGGCTGCCACACAGAACGCAGCTCAGGGTTGCCAGATCTTTTCATTTGTCAAGAAAAATCAGAAGTCTGGATTTTTACATGAACTTTTCCAATTGTCAACAGCCTGTGAGGACAGAACAGAGCTTGACTGCTGGTGGCCAGAGCATGAACTCAGGTGTGACCACATGCCTGCTGGTCTCTGGGCTCACTCTGTGCTCAAAGTATTAGTGTCCTTCCTCGTCTCCCTGCTTTACTCCTTTCTGGTTGGCTCCCTAAGGCTCTGCCCTTCCCAGGTGGTGTCGGTTACCACATTGTAAACTGAGCTGGGGTCGGCTCAGCCCTGGCGTGGCTTGAACCCAAGGCCCTGGAGCTGAGGGAGGGCAGGTCCTCTGGGGCTCTGAGGACAAGTGTTCTCAACAGAAGCAAGCTGGGTACAGGATGGCCACCTGGGAGCCCCACCGAGCCTCTTCCCCAAGAGGGAGAGAGAAGGTTGAGGAACAGGGATCTCTAGCTACAAAATGAATGAATGAATGAACAAATGGACAAGCCACTGCTGCCTCAGGCAGAACTTTGCCTGGCAACTGGGGATCAGGATTGAAGATTCTGTTCCTCTCCATCACGTTGACGGAACTCCTAGAAGGCCTCTTGCAAAGGTTGGCGGGGCCTTGGGCTGGGAGTCCTTGCGGAACAAACAGGCTCAGGGCCAAGTGAAGCAAGATGCTTTCCAGCTCCCCATCTCCATCTCCTGCCTGATTAGAATTCGCGGCAGCCTTCTCTCCCCAGTGCCTTCCAGAGAACCGAGCTGGGGCTGCCGGAAGCTGGAGGGCAGGGCACGGGAGAGGGAGGGGTATAGGGGTGGGCTCTTGCATCAAAGTCCTTCCCAGAAAGGGGCAGCTCCTTCCTAGCACTGGGCCTGCTGGTCTCCCCCACCCGCCCTTTCCCGGACATCCCCACGTCTCTCTTTGCAGCCTTTCCCAGGCGGGGCCCAGGCTGGTCGAGGCCTCAGGAGTCCTCTGTGAAGCCACAACAGGAAGCACTTGGCCCTGAGACACACCCTCTCGTTCCCTCTTAGCAGTTCCCAGGAAAGGGTGAGGGAGAAGTCCCCACAGAGCCAGTCTTTCTCGGGGCACTTCCCAGGAAATCCTCCACGTGGGGAATCTTCCACTGTGGTGTCCCCTCCCTAGTTCCTTCAGCTTCCCCTAAGCTCCTCCCCTGAGGTTGTGCCCTGGCCGGGCTCCTCCGGTCTGCAGCTGCCCGACCTGACCTCAGCGCCCACCAAATGGGCACTGGAAGCTCAGCCAGCCAGACGTCAGATAAACCTAAACTGAGGGGCATTTTACAAAGCCACAGAAGGATAAAGAAGGGCTGAGGAACTGTTCCAAACTGGAAGAGACAAAGACAACCTAATGCAATGCGTGATCCTGGGTTGCATCTTGGATCAGGAAAAAAAATTGCCGCTTTAAAAGGACATAACTGGCAAAATTTAAATATAGACCATATAATAGGTGGTAATATTATACCCATGTTAAATTTCCTAAATTTGATCATTGAAATGTAGTTATGAAAAAGAATGTCCTTCGTCTGTTTTCTCTGAAGTATTTAGGGATAAAGGGGCCTGTCTGCAACTTAACTCTCAAATGGTCCAGAAGTAATAATATGCACATTAATATTCCTCAAAGAGTTAAGCATACTATTAGCATGAGACCCAGCAATTCCATTCCTCGGTATATACCCAAGAGAAATGAAAACTTATGTCCACACACTTGTACACAAATGTTCATAGCAGCATTATTCATAATAGCCAAAATGTAGAAAAAACCCAAATGTCCATCAACTGATGAATGAATAAATAAAATGTAGCATATATCTATATACCGGAATGTTACTTGGCTATAAAAAGGAATGTAGTATGAAAGGATAAATCTTGAAAACATTATGCTAAGTGAAAGAGCGAGTCACAAAAATGACATATATAATTCCATGTCCAAAATGTGTTGAACAGAATAGGCAAATCTATAGAAACAGAGAGCAGATTCATGGTTTCTTAGGGCTGGGGGGAGTTGGGTTTATGGGGGAGATATCTAAAGGATATAGGATTTCTTTTTTGAGGTGACAAAAATGTTCTAAAGTTGACTGTGGTGATAGTTGCACATATCTGTGGATACACTAAAAACCATTGAACTGTACACATTAAATGGGTGAATTGTATGAGATGTAATACTTCAATAAAGCTGTTATAAAAAATAATAATACATATATATGAAGAGAGAGAAAGAAAGTGAGTGATAAAGCAAATGTGGCAAAACATTAATGACTGCTAAATCTTGGAGAAGGATATTCAGAAGTTCATTATACTATTCTGAGTTTGAAATTATTTCAAAATAGAAGGTCGATTTTTTAAAAGGAGAAATTTTCCTTTTACCTATCTTCCATCTAAAGGGTGGTTGCAGAGAGGCTATAGTACAGGCTCTTGAGTCTGACAAGGTGGGCTCCAAGTTCAACCCCACTATTTACTAATTGTGTCACCTTGAGTGAGTTACTTGATCTCTCTGGACCTCAGTTTCCTCATCTGTAAAATGGTAATAATGCCAATATTACTTACCAAAGAGAACTGTTGTGAGCATTAGAGACAGTACATATATAAAGTCCTTAATTTTTTTATGTGGTAAGTGCTCAAAAATTATTAGCATTATTACTCATTCCAAAACAATTTAAAAATAATTTAAATTTAGTTTGCCTTTGGTATTACAAAAGTAATACCTGCTCATTATGGAAGTTTTGGAAAATGCAGATATACAAACAAAGAAATAAAAATCACCCAAATTCTGTGAAAATCATTGTTAACATTTTGGGATATAACTGGATTGTGATACATTTACAGTGTACACAATACAATATTTAGCAAATTGTACATATTATTTTGCAACATGATTTGTTCACTGTACATAACAGACATCTGCTGAGTATTTAGCAAGTACTGGGTTTAATGTTGAGGAGTCTGAAATGAATAAAACAGATATCAGCCCTTAGGAACAAAATCTAGAAGTAAGACAGACTCATTAGCCAATAATTAGAGGACAATTTGATGAGAGTCACTCACATTGAAAAAGAAGAAAGAAAAGGGCCTGCCTGACTCGGCCTACAGATAGAAGGGCTTTTCAGAGGTTCTCAGTGGATATGAAATAGGAGGGCAGGGGGCAGGGCACAACCTTTAAAAGAATGACATAGCCACAGGACACAACATAAATGGTTAGAACCAACTAGGTCCAAGATGGCAGACAAGACTTCCACTGGAGAAACTGAGTTATTTGTAGTGAGGTGGATGGACCTAGAGTCTGTCATACAGAGTGAAGTAAGTCAGAAAGAGAAAAACAAATACCGTATGCTAACACATATATATGGAATCTAAGGGAAAAAAAAAAAAAAAGGTCATGAAGAACCAAGGGTTAAGATGGGAATAAAGACACAGACCTACTAGAGCATGGACTTGAGGATACGGGGAGAGGGAAAGGTAAGCTGTGACAAAGTGAGAGAGTGGCATGGACATATATACACTACCAAATGTAAAATAGATAGCTAGTGGGAAGCAGCCGCAAAGCACAGGGAGATCAGCTAGGTGGTTTGTGACCACCTAGAGCAGTGGGATAGGGAGGGTGGGAGCGGGGGAGACGCAAGAGGGAAGAGATATGGGAACATATGTATATGTATAACTGATTCACTTTGTTATAAAGCAGAAATTAACACACCATTGTATAGCAATTATACTCCAATAAAGATGTCAAAAAAATAATTAATTAATTAAATAATAAAATAAAATGTAAAAAAAAAAGACTTCCACTAGACCTTGAGCCTCAGTACACACTCACTGTAACGCATCAGCATGCTAAATGACACACCCACAGGCGCCATGACAGTTCCAAGGCCAACCATAAAAGGTCAACAAGTGGGTGGTGGCCCAAATCCTGGAAATCCCACCCCTTCCCTAAAATAGCTAGAATACTCCTCCCACTCATTAGCCTATGAAATTACCCACCCCTATAAAAACTGACAACCCCATACCCTGGTACCATTCTCGCCTTCTGAGATGGCCCACACTCTGTCTGTGGAGTGTGTTTCCCTCTAAATAAATCCACTTCTTACCTATCACTTTGTCTCTCACTGAATTCTTTCTGTGATAAGACATCAAGAATCTGAGTTTCATTAAGTCCTGAGACCAGATGTGTGATCTCAGTCAGAAGACTGTGAGTTCAAGTCCCAATCTAAGTTGCACGGTTTCAGATAGACATTTCAGACAGAGAAATGGGGAAGTGCTGTCTGGACAGGGGAAACAGTAAGTGCAGACCAGCTGGGGCAGGTTCACGGAGTGTTTCGTAATGGATCACAGTAGGAGCAGTGTGGCTGGAACCAGATCATAAGGGGCCTTGAATGCCATGCCCATGTTTCTGGACTATAGCACTGCCCTCAAGGGTTAGAATAATCCTTCAGTCTTCTAACTCTCCCTCTTATAACACAGCGTTTAGAGTCCCTAGTTAGGAAGCAGATTGGCTGAGTTCATATCCTGGCTGTGTAGCTTACCAGCTGTGTGACCTTGGGCAAGGTATTTAACCTCTCTGAACTTTGATTTCTCATGTAGACAATGGGAAAAATAACAGACCCAAGTTCACTGCATTGTTGTGAGGATTAAATGAATTTACAATACATATAACAAGCTTACAGTAATGTCTGGCACAGAGTAAGCACAAAGTATTTGTTATTACTTTTCACCTATCATCACCTCAACGCTCTCTTCTAGCAGCTGACTCTCCAGTAATTTAACTCCAATAATATAGAGCAAGGTGGGATGCCCAGGGCTCCAGGGATCACAGAAGCAGGCTGTTTGCCAGAGCTGGAGCCAAAAGCCCCTTCCAGCCAAGCCCTGGGAGTGGGAAGAGGTCAAATAAAGGAGCCTCCTTGCTTCCAGGAGCCCTCACTAACATCTGATTCCCCTCTATGGGGGAAGTTGTCCCCTGGGGCTGGGACTGGGCCCACACAGCTGTCTCCTCCCTTGAAAGGAAAGCTATGATGGGAACACTTTTCTCTAGGGAGGAAATGGGCAGGGAATGACATTTGTGTCCCGACCAGTATGCAAATCATCTTGTGAGACAAATGATTTTGCAGGAAAACACATCCTGTTCCCTCCACAACATTTCCCTTGACGTCTGGGGGGAACCTGTTGGGATGATCAGGGTCAGAGCAACTGCTCAGGGAGCTCCTGACTACCAGCCCGTATCCCCCAGGAGCCAGAGGGCTGGTGAAGACGAGAACCTATAGACTGGGCACCCCAGGGCTTGGCTCATGTCCCCTCTCCAGCCAGGTTCCTCCAGCCCACAGGGAAGAGAGAGGAGGTCTGGTGGAGCAGAGTCTGAGGAGCCAGTAATCCTGGCTTCTAGGGCTGACTCAGCCCCTAATCCACTATGGACAAGTCATTTCTCTCTCTAGGTCTTAGTTTCCTGATCTATAAAATAAGTTGGTTAAATCAGATCAAGTGTTTGCTTGAACATAGACCCTTAAATCATAAATGGGTCCAGGAAGTTGGTGCTGCCCTCAATTGTATGCAAACCTCTTTGCATGTGTGTGTTTTTCTGGGGAAGCGTGCAAAGCTGTCATCAGTTCACCGTGGCAGGGGCAGGGGTGGTTCCTGTTAGTCAGACAAAAGGTTGGGTGACCTCTGTGGTCCCTTGATCTGACTACTGGATAGATGGAAGCTTCTTGAGGACAAGGATGTGTCTTATAACAACAGCATAACCTGCTATCTGACAGACAGGAGCTGCTCAATAAATATTTCGAATGAATGAATGACACTCATCAAATGCTGGGTAATGATGACAGCAAAGGATGGAGGTGCTCATCAGTGCAGACTCCCAGCTGTGGGAGTTGAGGTGGCCAGCGGTGACAAGACTGGGGAGGGGACAAGCTGGCGGGAAGTGAAGGAAAGCTATCTGAAGACCCATCCTGGAATCTGCACAGTTCGTGGGCTACCTGGCTTGGGTTTCTCGTCTCCACCAGACACGCACACCTCTAGCTCCTCTTGGTTTCTTACAGAAGACTCAGGCAAGCCAGACTCAGCCCAGCATTCTGCAAGTAAATCGGTTTGGTTGCCACAATTAAAATTCTCAAGTTTCTCCAACCAGAAAATCCATCAAACCTAAAGATAGGCTCACTGCCTGGTCTCCTGAGGGTCACTGGAGCAGGAGTGAACGTAAAGCAGCGGGCAATCTGTCTCCTCAACCAGGACACCTCCAGCCCTGCCGCCTCAGCACCCTCCCTCACGGCCCCACTTGGACTCTTGGCTGAACTCCTTCACCCTGCAGCATCGTTGTATTTCCTCCCTCCACTCCTTTGCCTAGAAATATACACTGGTTTCTACACTGGCCTCTCCTGGCCTTAATTAAAATGCCTTCACAAGTTTTTTATGACCTGGAAAAATGCTTGTGATTTGATGTTATGTGAAAAAAAAAAAAGAGAGAGAGAGAGAGAGATACAAAATTGTATATCTACAATAAAGTCTCAACCCCCAAAAATAAACTATATAGAAATATGGATGCTATATACATTATAATATTATAGTATCAGTATATTATATATTTATGTATATGTTTGTATAATATTATAATATTCAATGCTCTGTCTTAAGACAATATTATTTTCCCCCTATTTCTCCATTCAGAAAGCATGCTCAAGTGAGAGGCATTCTGGGAACTCAACAGCAAAGGAGGCATAGGGGCTGGGGTGTGTGCATGGCAGCGGAGATCATGAACAGGATAACTGCATGGTCCGGGACACAGAGGTCCTGGACAGGCACGCTCTGGACCTGGTTAAAGGACGCTCATCCCACCATCATGCTCTTGGGAGGGCCGGCCCGGGAAGAAAGGTTCCAGCTGGTTGGGCCCTTCCAGGGAAGACCTCAGCCCATAGGAAGTAGGGAGGTGGGGTGTGTGCAGGACCCAGCAGGATCAAGTTCTCTTGTAGAGGGGGTGACAGGGGCTGGGGTCAGGCCTGGGGCTCCCACATCTAGTCCAGGTCATTGTCAAACTGTCCCAGCCTTTGTCATGGCAACTCCCTGGCCTTGGGAGGAGTCCTGAGCTGGTGGTTTGTCTTCCTCTTCCTTTCTCCCTCTGCCCTTGCTGAGAGCATTGGGAGGAGTTGCCTTTGCAGCGATCCATTTGTAGATTACTATTAAAGTAATCATAGACTATTGTAGTGTAGTGTTGTCTCCATTCAACCAACATCTATTATTATACCAAGTGCCTACTATATACCCAGAACTTCCACGGGTTCTGGGTATATAGCAGTGAGCAGAACAAATCCTTATCCTATATCGTAATAGAAATATATTGGACAAATTTTTTCAGCCTTGGATAACACCTACATACCACAATGACAATGCTGGCTCAAAAGCTTTCACTATAGGGACTTACCATTTTGTCTGCCTAGAACAGCACCTCCCTTTTTTGGGGGAACAGCTCTTTCACCACTCCAACATGTAATTATGGAAAGAGCTGCCAATCAAGTGTGTTGCTCCCCTGTTCACAGGGCTGAATGTATAACCCACATGGGGCCAGTTGTAAAACCCTAGGGGCGCCTTGACCACAGTGCATTGGTCTAGGGATAGTCACATGACCCAAGTTGAACCAATCAGAATCCTTCCATAGTTTTTTCTTTTTAAGTTTTAAAAATTAAGTTTAAATACATAAATTATACATAAATGTGTTATCATTGAAAAAATTCAAATCTGACAGTCTCCTACGATCTCCACCCCTAATCTTAGTCTCTCACCAGAACTTTTTCTATGCATTTGGATACAATTAGAAATATATGTTATAAACATACACACAGGTACATCTATCATTACTTCAAGGTTTTGTTTTTGGTTATGTTTAAGTTACACCATATTATGTGTCATTCTGCAAATTACTTTTTTCATTTACCAAGATATCTTAGGGGTTTATGTCAGTACATATTTCATTCTTTTTAACAGTTTCCATATTTTCAGAGTATAAAATGTACCATGGTTTAAAGATGGACATTTAAGTTATTCCTAATTTTGTGCTACAAATAACATTCCAAATAACCCTTGCCGATATTTCCTTATGCACATGTTTGAGAGTTACTGGTCAGGATTTTGAGAAGTGGCATCATCAGAGCAATAGTATCCACATTTAAAATCAGAATAGAGGGAATTCCGTGGCCATCCAGTGGTTAGGACTCTGCACTTTCATTGCCGAGGGAACAGTTCAATCCCTGGTCGGGGAACTAAGATCCCGCAAGCCACACAGCATGGCCAAAAAATAAATTAAAAAAATATAAAATCAGGGCTTCCCTGGTGGCGCAGTGGTTGAGAATCTGCCTGCCAATGCAGGGGACACAGGTTCAAGCCCTGGTCTGGGAGGATTCCACATGCCGCGGAGCAACTGGGCCCGTGAGCCACAACTACTGAGCCTGCACGTCTGGAGCCTGTGCTCTGCAACAAGAGAGGCCGTGACAGTGAGAGGCCCACGCACCGCGATGAAGAGTGGCCCCCGCTTGCCACAACTAGAGATAGCCCTCACACAGAAACGAAGACCCAACACAGCAAAAATAAATTAATTAATTAATAAACTCCTACCCCCAACATCTTCTAAAAAAAAAAAAAATATATATATATATATATATATATATATATATACACAAAATCAGAATAGACAGTGCCAACTGTCCCTCCAAAATGGCTGGGACAATTTACAACCCCCCAGCAGTGTATCAGAGCATTAGTGTCTCCATTTTCCCATTCCTTCACTGATAGCTGAGAGTATCAGAGTTTAACATTTTTGAAATCTGACAATTGAAAAATGGTATGCTGCTGTTTGCCAAGATGTCTCAGGGGTTTATGTCAGTAGTGGAGCTGGTGGGAGGAGCTCTCTGTGCTCCGGCATAGCCCTGAGAGCTGCAGTGGAACCAACACCCAAGAGGGGAGGGAGGGGGCAAGTCCCGAGGGTGTCCATGGACCCAGTTGTTCCCTCTCTGCTGTCTCCACAGTCAGCTCATGTGAGCCAGCACCTCCTTTGGGGCTCAAACTAACCACAGCTGTGTTTCTGTTACTTTCAGCCAAAAGATTGAACTCCTAATTAAAAGGTACAAATGACCATTGTGTCTGTGATCCATGTCACTGAGTTCACAGCGCTTACACTGATTCTCTAGCCTCTCTCATTGTTCCTTTTTTTTCTTTTCTTTTCTTCTCTTCTCTTTTCATTTCTTTTCCTTTCCTTTCCTCTCCCCTTGCTCTCCTCATTCACACATCTCTCGCCCTAGGCAACATATTCGTGTGTCCAGATCACCCCGGAAGGTCCTTTTCAGGAAGGGCAGGGCAGAGCAGCAAATAAAGCCCCTGGGAACAGTGGACGGAAAGAGCATTTGCCTGACTCCCGACTGGAGTCTTCGCAGAGTGAACACAGACATTCTTAGAACCCAATTTCTCTGCTTTGGCCTTATCAGAGATGGCCAAAGTCAATGTTAATGGAAGGGTCAATATCTCTGTTTTGAGGGAGAAAAAAAAGAAAGAAAGAAAAGGAAGAGAAAGAGCAAGAATGAAAGATACAGTAAAATAATCAGCCCTCCCTCTTTGTTTTAATTATCATACCCCCCAACACAGAGTGAAAACTCATTTTGTTAAAAATCTACAAAGCAGTTGCAATCGAGACAGACACAACATAAACACAGGCTGTCAATGTTCTTTTGATGATAGTATGTGTTTATTGTTTTATTTTATTAACAAAAGAGTGAGGACAAGGTGCTAAATTACATCCAATTCAAAATAAAGGGGAGATGCTCAACCTTTCCTCCTGTAAACACACTGTGCTTGGTCTCCCGCTGGCTGACCTAACGCTGAGAGCAAGTCACTGTCAAGTGTGTTTCTGGTTGACATGACCTACAGTGCTGGAGAGTTCTGAGTACAGTTCTTTTGAGATACGAGGTCATTTCACCCTGGAACAATTCTGAGAAGTAGAAATGGGAGAGGGACAACAACCCCATGTCAGAAAGTAGGGGCCTCCCAGTAACAGACTGTGTCCTTCAAGACCAAACAGTGACAGTGGAATGACACAAAAGCCTTCCCTCCCAAGACTGGATGTCTGTGAGAAAACTGCTGGAGAAAGGCTGGCTGGGCTGGGAGCTCATGGTGGGAGATGAAGGGAGGGAAGTGCACCCCAGGATGGCTGCAGGGCCAAAGGGGGACTTAGGAGAAGGGTCATGTACACTGAGGACTGATTCACAGAGTGAGAGGCTGTGAGAGGGGTGATGGCCTCTCATCATGGCCCCATAAATCCTTAGCAAAATACCCCCTGCCCCATACACACATGCCCTGCCCTACCCCACCCCATGTTTGGAGGGAAAAGTTTTTTTCTAGAAACTGGTAAAGGGGCTGAATTTTACATTCCATTTGCTGGGGTCAAGATATTCAGCTCACTCGCAAGAGAAGACAATCTGTGAGGCATCTGTGTGTGCTTATTTGTTCTTTCCTGCGGTATCCCCAGTACCTAGAACGGTGACTGGCATGTAGTGGATGCTCAGAAAATACTTGTGGAATAAATGTACACAACTCTTCATGTGAGCAGTTTCGGCCACACACATCGCTGTGTCTTCCTCCTTCAAAGTCTGTTCAGCATTCACCAAGACTCTGCTGTGATTGACCCAGATCCTCACTCACAGCACTCAGCACCCTGCCCTGCCGCTCCAGGGAGGTCCTCACCAAGATCTCTGCCCCCCACCCATGTCTAGGAAGGATGGAGATAAGATGCATCCTGAGGAAGCTCTTCAAGCTCCGCCAGTGAGAGCGACTGGCCTCTTTTTTGTCTATGGCCAGGGTGGGGTGGCAGACTTGTCCACCTGGTTCTCAAAGCAAGGCCTCAGGTCTGCCCCCTACTGTGAGAATGGAGGAACTTCGCCCAGAGCTTCAACTCCCAGGCTCCTTGGAGCTGCAGCACATTTTATCACTTTGCTCTGTGTAAGGGTGAAGCCACCACTCTCACATGTGTTAGGACTGGTCACCCCGAGCAAAGACCTAACCTCTCTCAGCCCCAGGTGGCTCATCCTGGGGACCCCATCCTGGGGAGCAGGAGGCAGCTCCCTCCCTGCTTGCCTGACTGCGACTTGGTGAGGGTCAAACGAGCTCAGACACTCGAAAGTGCCTTGAACTGTATGAAGCCCTGGCCAGGTGTGGCGCTGCCATTTTCTAACATAGGCCACTGAACAAGCACACACTCCACTACCCTATGTGCGGAGCTTGCACCTCCCTTTTCCTGCAGTCCTCAGCCTGGGCACCACAGTGCCAGCTGCTGGCTGGCCGAGGGCTGCAGGCTCCTGAGCCACCTACCAGGCCTGGATGCAACACCCTGGTAGATGCTGCTGGCTGGAGCAGGAGAGCCCTGGGGCCCTTCTTGTTAGGCCTCACGATCAGGGGCAGAGGGCTATCCATCCAGGTGGGGAGCCACAGGCATGTGGAAGGCCACAGTAGCTTGGGTTAGACGCCAGCTAGCCAGAAGCTGGAAGGCCATCAGGGACAGGGCATGTCTCCCCATGTGACCCTGAGCCCCACATGCTGAGGGCTGCAGAGGCTAGGTCTTAACATGGCCTCAGACAAAGGAAAATCCCACAGGCCCTGGTATGCAGGGGGCAGTGAGGTACCCCATGTGTGTCTGTCCTGTATTTAGCAAATAAAAATACAGGACAGACACCCAGTTGGACTTGAACTGCAGATAAGCATCAAATACTTTATAAAAATATAAGTATATCCCATGGAATGTTTGGGATATACTTATACTAAAAAGTATTTGTTGTTGATCTGAAATGCAAATTTAACTGGACATCCTATACGTTATCTGGAAACCCTACCCCCTCCAGCACGCCCCAAGGCTAAAAGGGCTCAAGGAACCCAGAGCCTGAAGCCACAGATCACCGGAGGTTCTGGGAACTCTCCCAAGAGGCCACTTCCTGGCAGCCTGCCAAGGCTATGTTCTCAGTTGGTGACCCGTGCAGCCCCGCATTGGGTGGAAGAAGGAGAGGGACCATGACAGAGGGAGAACTAGGGGTCCCCTCAGGTCATTTCACCCTTGAGCCTCTGTGAGGTGAGAGTAACCCGTCTCCTTCACAGGGCCTTGTCCACATGGAAGGCAGTCACGGCGGGCAGGTGCTTTAACTTAGGACGTGCCCTCCTCCCATGAGGGTATTGTCACGGGGCCACACCTGCCTTTGCTCACCTCTTAAGTGTTGGTGTCCCCAGTGCCCTTCCCTCTTCCCCCAGCCGTCTCACTCACTGCCTGACTCCAGTCACCATCTCCAGAGAAATCCAGCCCCCTTTACAGGAATAAACATATACAATGTTCTCAGGGTTGACACCGTCCCAGGAGCCACTGCACACAGGCATTCCATCCACTCTCATCTGCACCATGGACACAGCCTCCCAGCGTGCCCAGCTCCAGTTCCCTGCCATGCCATCCCCAGGTCCCCTGCTTAAAACTCCTCAATGGGTTCACACTGGTCTTGGGATAAAGTCAAATCACTCCTCATCTGTCTTCTGCCCTCAGGCAGGCATATTTCTCGTCATGTCACAAACTGGCCAGCACTGTCCCTCTTCCCCAGCCCACTGTCCAACCAAAAGCCTTGCAGTTCCCCTGACAGCCGTGCCCTTCCCCGGCAAGCCTCTGTCCGTCCTGGCCCTCAATACCCTTCATGAATCTCTTTAACAGTTCCTTCGCTTGTTTGACCTTCCACGTCCTTCCCTGTCGAATGGTGATATTTGCTGCTCTGCCAGGCTTCTTAGGGTCTCAGAGAGAATCAAATGAGAAAAGAGATGTAAAACTATTTCCTAAGCTGTAAAGTTTTGTGAGAGGTGAAGAACAGAATGACAGGCAATCCAGGAGAGCCTTACAAGTCTCCTTATAAGCTGACCTCAAACGCCCACAAGAAGCACAGGGGACAATCAAGTGAAGGGACCAAGGAAATTATGGCATTTGAGCAGGGAGGTGTGGGTGGGTGGGTAGCACCGGGGTGAGAGCCTCTAGTGGAGCAGCCATAACCTCCGCATGGGGTCCGGGGCTGCACGGGAACCCCTGGGGAGGCAGGGTGGTGATGAGGTGTGCAGGAGAGGGGGGTTTGGCCCCTTCCTTCCAGCTCAGCAGGGTGAGTCATCCAGGAGTACGGGCCCAAATCTCACCTTCCTCCGCTGGAAGCTGAGCTGAAATGGTCCAGAGGATGTGCCCAGAGCATGGAGACTGCAGTACAGAGAATGAGTCACAGAGCTGAGTCAGAGCCCACTCAGCCCTTTTCAGGGCTCTGACGAAGGCTGTGCCAGCAGAGTGGCATTCTTCCAGCCTTGCCCCTTCACACACACACACACACACACACACACACACACTCTCCAGATCAGTGGACTCACAATATGCTTCCCCTGACTGCTAGCCTCAGTTGTATCCCAGGGTCAGCGAAATCCTACTTGGTCTCCAATGTAGCTCATAGCAGGGAGAATGAGGGAGCAGGTCCAAGACAGCCCCTCAACACTGGGATGAGTTGGGATGTCACTGCTCAAACACCCAGCACCAGGACCCCAAGTCCTGGTGGGAACATTGAGCCTGAAGGTATGTGTCTACACAGATTCAGAAAACATTCTGTTTTCTTCTTCTTCAAGTTAATATGGAGGCTTTGATACACGTAAGCATAATCTGAGCTCATGATCACAAAACAGGTTCTAGTCTGATCTCTCTATTTTCAGCACGAATACTGAATTCTGGCTTTGAATCTATAACAGAAAGAGCCACTTGCTTGTATCAGAGAATATACAATATCAGAACCGGGATGACTTAGAAGTCATCAACTTCTAGTCTAACTGCTTCATTTATAGAGGTAGAAACTCAAATCCAGAGAGGAGAAAGGAAGCAGAGTCTTTTGATAATTTCCAACGATTTTGCAGTTCTTAAAGAAATATAACATTTACTACAAAAATAAACCATATTACAGAAAAAAGAAAAACCACATTAATCCCAACACTCTAACATAACCATCGATATCATTTTGCTACTATTTCTATACGGTTTCTTATTGTACAATTGTAATCCTACATGCATATAATTTTGTTTTTTGTTTTTGGCCATGCCACATGGCATGCAGGATCATAGGTCCCCGACCAGAGATTGAACCCATGCACCCTGCAGCAGAAGTGTGGAGTCTTAAGCACTGGACCACCAGGAAAATCCCATGCATATAATTTTGTACATTACTTTTTTCATTCTACTTTAACTTCTCAGCATTTCCACCATGTTATGAGAGTCTTTATAACCATCCTTTTTAATGACTATATAGTACTCCAGCATGGAGAAGGTCATAATTTTTTTCATGACTTATTTAACCATTCCCTTATTGAAAGATATTTAAGTCATGCCCAAATTTTGCCTATCATAATGTTAAATATTACTTTTTCATTTATTTCCTTGGGTTAGACTCCCATAAGTGGAATTGCTCTAAGGTAAAAAGTGTGAACATTTTTACGTCTCTTGATATATGTTAACAAATTGCTTTCTTTATGACTGTACTAATTAAACTGTTGCCAGCAGTACAAAGGCCTATATTCACTGCATCTTTACCCTCCACTGCATACCATGGCTTAAAATAAAATAACTCAGATAGTCTCATCCACCAGAGGGCAGACAGCAGAAGCAAGAAGAACTACAATCCTGCAGCCTGTGGAACGAAAACCACATTCACAGAAAGATAGACAAAATGAAAAGGCAGAGGACTATGTACCAGATGAAGAAACAAGATAAAACCCCAGAAAAAGAACTAAATGAAGTGGAAATAGGCAACCTTCCAGAAAAAGCATTCAGAATAATGATAGTGAAGATGATCCAGGACCTCAGAAAAAGAATGGAGGCAAAGATCGAGAAGATGCAAAAAATGTTTAACAAAAACCTAGAAGAATTAAAGAACAAACACCTAGAAGACTTATAGAACAAACAAACAGAGATGAATAATAAAATGACTGAAATGAAAAATATACCAGAAGGAAACAATAGTAGAATAACTGAGGCAGAAGAATGGATAAGTGACCTGGAAGACAGAATCGTGGAATTTACTGCCACGGAACAGAATAAAGAGAAAAGAATGAAAAGAAATTAAGATAGCCTAAGAGACTTCTGGGACAACATTAAACACACAGCATTCACATTATAGGGGTCCCAGAAGGAGAAGAGAGAGAGAAAGGACCCAAGAAAATATTTGAAGAGATTATAGTTGAAAACTTCCCTAACATGGGAAAGGAAATAGCCACCCAAGTCCAGGAAGTGCAGAGAGTCCCAAGCAGGATAAACCCAAGGAGAAACACGCCGAGACACACAGTAATCAAACTGACAAAAATTAGAGACAAAGAAAAGTTATTGAAAGCAACAAGGGAAATATGACAAATAACATACAAGGGAACTCCCATAAGGTTAACAGAGCTGATTTCTCAGCAGAAACTCTACAAGCCAGAAGGGAGTGGCACGATATATTTAAAGTGATGAAAGGGAAGAAACTACAACCAAGATTACTCTACCTGGCAAGGATCTCACTCAGATTCGATGGAGAAATCAAAAGCTTTACAGACAAGCAAAAGCTAAGAGAATTCAGCACCATCAAACCAGCTCTACAACAAACGCTAAAGGAACTTCTCTAAGTGGGGAACACAGAGAAGAAAAAGACCCACAAAAACAAACCCAAAATAATTAAGAAAATGGTAATAGGAGCATACATATCGATAATTACCTTAATTGTGAGGGATTAAATGCTCCAACCAAAAGACACAGGCTCACTGAATGGATACAAAAACAAGACCCATATATATGTTGTCTACAAGAAACCCACTTCAGACCAGGGGACACATACAGACTGAAAGTGAGGGGATGGAAAAGATATTCCATGCAAATGGAAATCAAAAGAAAGCTGGAGTAGCAATACTCATATCAGATAAAATAGACTTTAAAATAAAGAATGTTACAAGAGACACGGAAGGACACTACATAATGATCAAGGGATCAATCCAAGAAGATATAACAACTATAAATATATATGCACCCAACAAAGGAGCACCTCAATGCATAAGGCAATTGCTAACAGCTATAAAAGAAGAAGTCAACAGTAACACAATAATAGTGGGGGACTTCAACACCTCACTTACACCAAAGGACAGATCATCCAGACAGAAAATTAATAAGGAAACACAAGCTTTAAATGACACAATAGACCAGATAGATTTAATTGATATTTATAGGACATTCCATCCGAAAACAGATTACACTTTCTTCTCAAGTGCACATGGAACACTCTCCAGGACAGATGACATCTTGGGTCACAAATCAAGCCTTGGTAAATTTAAGAAAATTGAAATCATACCAAGCATCTTTTCAGACTACAACACTATGAGGTTAGAAATAAATTACAGGGAAAAAACGTAAAAAACGCAAACACATGGAGGCTAAACAATATGTTACTAAATAACCAAGAGATCACTGAGGAAATCAAAGAGGAAATCAAAAAATACCTAGAGAGAAATGACAGTGAAAACACGATGATCCAAAACCTATTGGATGCAACAAAAGCTGTTCTAAGAGGGAAGTTTATAGCAATACAATCCTACCTTAAGAAACAAGAAAAATCTCAAATAAACAATCTAACCTTACACCTAAAGGAACTCGAGAAAGAAGAACAAACAAAACCCAAAGTTAGTAGAAGGAAAGAAATCATAAAGATCAGAGCAGAAATAAATGAAATAGAAACCAAGAAAACAATAGCAAAGATCAATAAAACTAAAAGCTGTTTCTTTGAGAAGATAAAAAAAAATTGATAAACCTTTAGCCAGACTCATCAAGAAAAAGAGGAGAGGACTCAAATCAATAAAATCAGAAATGAAAAAGGAGAAGTTACAACGGACACCACAGAAATACAATGCATCATAAGAGACTACTACAAGCAACTCTATGCCAATAAAATGGAAAACCTGGAAGAAATGGACAAATTCTTAGAAAGGTATAACCTTCCAAGACTGAATCAGGAAGAAATAGAAAATATGAACAGACCAATCACAAGTAATGAAATTGAAACTGTGATATTAAAAATCTTCCAACAGGGGCTTCCCCGGTGGCGTAGTGGTTGGGAATCTGCCTGCCGATGCAGGGGACACGGGTTCGTGCCCCGGTCCGGGAGGATCCCACATGCCGCGGAGCGGCTGGGCCCGTGAGCCGTGGTCGCTGGGCCTGCGCGTCCGGAGCCTGTGCTCCACGACGGGAGGGGCCACAGCAGTGAGAGGCTCGCCTACCGCAACAAAAAAAAAAAAAAAAAAAATCTTCCAACAAACAAAAGTCCAGGACCAGATGGCCTCACAGGTGAATTCTATTAAGCATTTAGAGAAGAGCTAACACCCATCCTTCTCAAACTCTTCCAAAAATTTGCAGAGGAAGGAACACTCCCAAACTCATTCTACGAGGCCACTATCACCCTGATACCAAAACCAGACAAAGATACTACAAAAAAAGAAAATTAGAGACCAATATCAGTGATGAATATAGATGCAAAAATCCTCAACAAAATACTAGCAAACAGAATCCAACAACACATTAAAAGGATCAAACACCATGATCAAGTGGGATTTATCCCAGGGATGCAAGGAGTCTTCAATATACACAAATCAATCAATGTGATACACCATATTAACAAATTGAAGAATAAAAACCATATGATCATCTCAATAGATGCAGAAAAAGCTTTTGAGAAAATTCAACACCCATTAATGATAAAAACTCTCCAGAAAGTGGGCATAGAGGGAACCTACCTCAACATAATAAAGGCCATATATGACAAACCCACAGCAAACATCATTCACAATGGTGAAAAACTGAAAGCGCTTCCTCTAAGATCGGGAACAAGACAAGGATATCCACTCTCCCCACTCTTATTCATTTTGGAAGTCCTAGCCACAGCAATCATGGAAGAAAAAGAAAAGGAATACAAATTGGAAAAGAAAGTAAAACTGTCACGGTTTGCAGATGACATGATACAGTACATAGAGAATCCTAAAGATGCCACCAGGAAACTACTAGAGCTAATCGATGAATTTAGTAAAGTTGCAGGATACAAAATTAATGCACAGAAATCTCTTGCATTCCTATACACTAACAACGAAAGATCAGAGAGAGAAATTAAGGAAACAATCCCATTCACCACTGCAAAAAAAAGAATAAAATATCTAGGAATAAACCTACCTAAGGAGGTAAAACACCTGTACTCAGTAAACTATAAGACACTGATGAAAGAAATCAAAGATGACACAAACAGATGGAGAGATATACCATGTTCTTGGATTGGAAGAATCAATACTGTGAAAATGACTATTCTACCCAAAGCAAACTACAGATTCAATGCAACCCCTATCAAATTACTACTGGCATTTTTTACAGAAGTAGAACAAAAAGTCTTAAAATTTGTATGGAGACACAGAAGACCCCGAATAGCCAAAGCAGTCTTGAGGGAAAAAAAACGGAACTGGAGGAATCAGACTCCCTGACTTCAGACTATACTACAAAGTTACAGTAATCAAGACAATACGGTATTGGCACAAAAAAATATATAGATCAATGGAACAGGACAGAAAGCTCAGAGATAAGCCCACGCACCTATGGTCAACTAATCTATGACAAAGGAGGCAAGGATATACAATGGAGAAAAGACAGTCTCTTCAATAAGTGGTGCTGGGAAAACTGGACAGCTACATGTTAAAAGAATGAAATTAGAACAGTCCCTAACACCATATACAAAAATAAACTCAAAATGGATTAGAGACCTAAATGTAAGACCAGACACTATAAAACTCTTAGAGGAAAACATAGGAAGAACACTCTTTGACATAAATCACAGCAAGATCTTTTTTGATACATCTCCTAGAGTAATGGAAATAAAAACAAAAATAAACAAATGGGACCTGATGAAACTTAAGAGCTTTTGCACAGCAAAGGAAACTATAAACAAGACAAAAAGACGACCCTCAGAATGAGAGAAAATATTTGCAAATGAATCAACAAAGGATTAATCTCCAAGATATACAAGCAGCTCATGCAGCTCAATATTAAAAAAACAAACAACTCAATCAAAAAATAGACAGAAGACCTAAATAGACATTTCCCCAAAGGAGACATATAGATGGCCAAGAGGCACATGGAAAGCTGCTCAACATCACTAATTATTAGAGAAATGCAAATCAAAACTACAACGAGGTATCACCTCACACCAGTTAAAATGGGCATCATCAGAATATCTACAAACAATAAATGCTGGAGTGGGGTGGAGAAAAGGGAACCCTCTTGCACTGTTGGTGGGAACAGAAATTGATACAGCCACTATGGAGAACAGTATGGAGGTTCATTAAACACTAAAAATAGAATTGCCATATGACCCAGCAATCCCACTACTGGGCATATACCCAGAGAAAACCATAATTCAAAAAGACACATGCACCCCAATGCTCATTGCAGCACTATTTACAACAGCCAGGACATGGAAGCAACCTAAATGCCCATTGACAGATGAATGGATAAAGAAGATGTGGTACATATATACAATGGAATATTACTCAGCCATAAAAATGAATGAAATTGGGTCATTTGTAGAGACGTGGATGGACATAGAGAGTGTCATACAGAGTGAAGAAAGTCAGAAAGAGAAGAACAAATATCATATATTAACGCATGTATGTGGAATCTAGAAAATGCTACAAATGAACCAGTTTGCAAGGCAGAAATAGAGACACAGATGTAGAGAACAAACGTATGGACACCAAGCCTGGAAAGGGTAGGGGGGAGGTGGTGGTGGTGGTGGGATGAACGGGGAGATTGGGATTGACATATATACACTAATAAGTATAAAATAGATAACTAGGGCTCCCCTGGTGGCACAGTAGTTAAGAATCCGCCTGCCAATGCAGGGGACACGGGTTTGAGCCCTCGTCCAGGAAGATCCCACATGCCGTGGAGCAAGTAAGCCCGTGTGCCACAACTACTGAACCTGAGCTCTAGAGCCCGCGAGACACAACTACTGAAGCAAGCCTGCATGCTGAGAGGCCATGCTCTGCAACAAGAGAAGCTACCACAATGAGAAGCCCGTGCACCACAACGAAGAGTAGCCCCCGCTCCCTGCAACTAGAGAAAAAGCCCGCATGCAGCAACAAAGACCCGGCACGGGTTCGAGCCCTGGTCTGGGAAGATCCCACATGCCGTGGAGCAACTAAGCCCGTGCACCACAAGTACTGAGCCTGCGCTCCAGAGTCCACCAGCCACAGCTACTGAGCCCACGTGCCACCACTACGGAAGCCCGCGCACCTAGAGCCTGTGCTCCACAACAAGAGAAGCCACTGCAATGAGAAGCCCGTGCACCGCCACGAAGAGTAGCCCCTGCTCGCTGCAACTAGAGAAATTCCATGTGCAGCAACGAAGGCCCAATGCAACCAAAAATAAATAATAAATGAATAAATAAACTAAAAAAAAAAAAAAAGAACCTGTATAAAAAAATAAAATTCAAAAAATAAATTGATTAATTAAATAACTCGTCCATTTCAAAAAGTGACTAAAATGTAAATGTTTATACCTTCTGACTCACCAATTCCCGTGTTAGAATTATGGAAATAATCTAGTGTGTACTGACACATGCAAGTTGTCCACTGAAGAGTATGATAGTGGGATACCAGGTATCTTAAAACGGAGAGGCGTGCTAAAGTCTGTGCAGAGGGGTATTATGGGGAAAGACGTCAATATTTTACTTCATACACTTCTGTGTCGTCTTAATTATTCCATGAGCATGTACTACTTTTATAATTAGCAAAATGACAGAGATATTTCCATATCGGAGAAAAAAAAACCTTGCGGAAACCAGCAAGTTTTCATTTGCAGTTAGTGCTGCTTCAATGCATCAGAACCCCTGCCCCTAAGCCTTACATGACCTCGAATTTTCTGTCAAATGGTACTGATACTACTAATGTCATAGGGTTATTGTGTCACTTAAATGAGATCATTCCTGTAAAATGTTTAGCACAAAGCCTTGCATTTAGTAAGTACTAATAAATGTTAACTACATAATTATTTCATTCTGACATTTGTTTTAGTCCCCTACCCACAATCTTAGCCACTATTTCTTACCACAAGTCCACTAACTCCCAGCTTCTAGGGAACAAAGCTTGTGTGAAGCCACATTAGCCACATACCTTTCCTGAGAATTCTGTTTGACAAATCATAATCCATTAACCCCAGAGCGACACAAAGGCGTGATTCAGGAGGGAGCTAGTGGCACAGGTATGTATATGGGCAGTGCACTTGAGCACCAATGAATACACTTTCCTTTCCAGATAGTGGCAAGTATGCACAGCATTTGAGACTGGCAAAAATGAGAGAGCTTGTTTTCAGCAACAGCTGGGGGAAAAACACCCAGAGAAGTAAAAATAAGAATATGTGATTTTTAAAAAATTGAAATCTCCAAGCACCCATAACTGCTTAGAATCTCAAATACCTTATGCTTATTTTCAGAAAAGAGCAAACAAAATAAAACAAGAATCACTCTTTAGAAAGAAAAGCTGAGTAGAAGCACACTAAGCTGAGAGGCAATGGTGTGTGAAATTCAGTAGGACCTACAGTCAGACAGCCTGGGCCCAAATCCTGGCCCTTCCCCTTGACTAGCTCTGTGAATATGGCCAATTTAATTCATCTTTTTGTGTCTCAGTTTCATCATCTGTAAAACGGGAATAATAAAAGTTCCTCCTTTACGGGGTTGTGAGAATTAAGTTAGTTAATATGCAGGCATAAGTGCTCTGTGAGTACTGGCCGTTACTATTTTTGTATGTGGCTGTTTGCTTTCAGCAGGTATGTGCTGGGCGACCCTCACAGCCAGTCAGGGAACCAGACATAGCCTTGGAAGGAGGGCCAGCCCAGGTCTACAGGCAAAGCTTTTGCTTCCTCTCAATCCCTCCTGAGGCAAGGGCCGGGGTGAAGGAACCCCTGCCTGCTGGTCTTTCTGCGCAGTCTCACAGCGGTGGGGATGGTGCCAGGGTCAGGGGTGGTGGCGGGGTTACTGCAGTCAGGCAGAGGGAGGCTGACCTTGAGGGCAGCTGCTCCTAGAATGACCTTTGATTACATCGCCTGGGAAGGCAGCAAGGGCCTCCACGCAGCTTCCTATTTGGAGACCAAGGCCTTGCAGTCAGAGGCTTGGAGCAGACAGGCAGGGCCTGATGGGAGGGGGTGGAAGTGGAGGTGAGAACACACGAGGGGACTTTGGGGGAGCGAGAGGAATTGGGAAGGTAGGGGGCGGATGGCGAGGCAGAGGCAGTGGGGAAGGTGAGAGACCAAAAGTGGAGGAAGGAGGAGGAAGAGGAGAGGGGGCTTTGGGGGAGGAGTGGGGGGCGTGTGAAAAGGAAGGGGGAGGGGGAGGTTAGGGGCGACAAGAGCGGCAGGGCCCCTCCTCCCCTCAGTGTGGCTGTTTTCTGAGCACCCCTCCTTCCGCAGCAGAAATGCAGCCTCGGCCTTTCTGGCCTTTTCTGGCCCCGTTGCTCATCCACACGCCTCCGACGCACTTGTCAGGCAGCCACTGGGGAGGACGCGGCGGGAGCCTCAAATGCCACCTACTCCCCGGCCTCTCTCCCAGTTGATGCTTCTATTTTAGGCACCACATTATTTCCTGCTGTGATTTTTTCAGCCTTCTAATTCGGGCTCTGAGGTAAGCCGTGACATCCGCTCCGGCTCCCGCAGCCTCCCCCTCCCGCCCCCTGGAAGCTGCGCCTCGACCCTTGTCGGCTGCACTCCTGGGACTTCAGGGATTCACTCAGCCACGCCCATCCCAAAAAGAGGCTTTTAGGAGGAGGGACATTCCCCCTGTGCAGGGTGAAAGAGCCCAGCTAGAATACATTTCTAGGCAAGGATTTAGAAAAAAGACAGGGACTGGATATAAATTATACCAGTGTGTCCCAGATCCACCAAGGGGACTGCTGATGCTTCCGTATCAGCGGTTTTCAGTTTTGGGGGGGACAAGTCCCCTTTGAGAACTGATGAAAGTTATGCACCCTCTCCCCAGAAAGTGTCCACAGGCAACCCCCGACCCCTCCACCACAACACACTTTGATTCTGCTTCTAATGTCAGGGTTGTGCATGAGACCAGAGGTGTCCCAAGACCCCAGGATAAAAGCTCCAGCTCAAAGGCCCTGGGTATCCATAGATCAGTCTCCTCTTGCCAGTCTCCTCCCAACCAGACTCATTACTCCCTTTTTCTTTCCCCTCCCCCAGGATAGGCCTCATTATAGTGCTATGTGGGCCTCTCACTGCTGTGGCCTCTCCCGTTGCGGAGCACAGGCTCCAGACGCGCAGGCTCAACAGCCATGGCTCACGGGCCCAGCCGCTCCGTGGCATGTGGGATCTTCCCGGACTAGGGCACTAACCCGTGTCCCCTGCACCGGCAGGCGGACTCTCAACTACTGCGCCACCAGGGAAGCCCAGGCCTCATTATATTTAATCAATGTGTCTGAATGTGCAAGGATTTCACCCCCAAATGGGCAAAGGGAGGTCAGATGGTAAAGTGCTTACTGGGGGTTGGGAACATGCCCCTGGGTCTCCATTCTGATTCCTTACTTGGGCCTGCATGACCCTGGCAGTGGAAAGGACACTGCACTTGGATTCGGGGAGACTTGGGTTCAGATTCAACTCTCAGTAGCTTTGGTACATTGACCTTCCTGAGCCTCCATTTCACTCGCACAAAAGGAACTCTGACAATAAAGCTTCCCTCATAGGGCTAAACGAGGTGGTGCAAGCAGAGGCACCTTTTAAAGACCTTCTCAGTCAAGGGAAGGGGCTAGTTTACTTCTTTTGAATCACTTAGACCTTGTCTGTTGCCCCTAAGAGTGGGAAGCACCCAATAAAGTTTTGTGGTGGTTGTTTTCTAAACCCAAATAGGTAAAATGAGTCCCAAATAAGAAAGTGATGTGAGCTGAGGTATCTCCAGAAAGATGAGTGAGAAGTCAAGAGCCCATCGCCAGACAAATACAGAGCAGCTGACACAGGAATCTGCCTTTGAAGTCTGGCAGATCTTGATTCAGAATCTCCACCTTTTCCACAGGTGCTACAAGGGGACCCTCCATCCCTTCCTCTCCACTGACGCCTCCCCTCCCACCTCCAGATACAACTCCCTCCCACCCTCCATGCTGTCTCTAGGGTGCCCTCTGGTTATGTCTTAGTTCTTTCTCCCAGCCCTGTGAGATGTTTCTAGAGTGCTGAGTGCATTCTCAGCATGATGCCCTGATGGTCCAGCTCAGGGGCCTTTTCTCAGTCCCCACTCCCTTGACTTTGGACACACTTTCTGACACTGTAGAGGGCTCTTCTAAGCCTCTCCTGAGCTCCTACAGTGATACTCTATCCTGGTTCTCTTCCTGCCTCTCTGATTGATCTGTCTCTTTTGTTGCCTCCTCTCCCTCCTCTGTTATCTTTTTAAGGGTGGCTGTTACCCAGGGTTCATCACATTGCCCTTGGTTCCCTGTCCTCTGCCCTTTGGGAGGGAATCTCATCCATCTTGGTGGTTTCAACTATCTCCTCCAGGCTACCAGCTCTGACCTCTTTGAGTTCCACTCCCAATTTCAACTGCCCATTGGTAAGCCCTGTTATCATCTCAAAATCAACATATCTAGAAATAAATTCTTCATTTTCCCCCACCCAGCTTTCCCTCCTGGCTTCCCTTCTCTGTTTGGGGCATGACATTCTCCTGGTCACCCAGGGACAAAGGCTCCATCAGCTTTTTCCCTCTCCTCCCACCTCTGTGCAGACACTAAATCCTGTCCATCTCCCCTTTGGGATGTCTCTCTGGCATCCATCTCTTCCTTTCCTTCCCCACCTCCATTCACCTAACCCTAGCTCTTAGCTCTGATGGCTGAAATAGCTTCCAGGCTGGTTTTTCTGCCCACAGTCTTGCCATTCTTTAGAATAAGTTAACTTCTGAGTCAGGACCCACCTCCACTATAACTTCCTTGACCATCTGAACTACTTTAGCACATCTTGCCTGCTCCATTCACTTTGTCAGTACATCTTATCTTGCCAAGTGCTATCTCTCCTATTGCTGTTTAGCTTTTCACATTTTTCACCTAAATGAGAAGCTCTTGGAGCTCTTTCTAGCCCCTGATCTGAGCTTGCCCAGGACCAGCCAGCATCCTTGGCGCTGCACGCTGGCATGTAACACAAGTACTTCTGATCCCTCATTGTCGCCCCTGTTTTTCAGTCTGGCCACTTCAGCCCCCTTTTTAATTAACCAAGGAGTGCCCTCCACCAGAAAGCAGAGAACCCAAATTCTAATGCCTAGAGGGACCGGCCGATCATGAAGTGGGTGAGGCGGGCCAGATGTGTGCTGACAGGGAGTGGTGGGATGTAGATCCCATGTCCCCAGTCCAGAGGGCTTGCTGCTACTCAGTCCCCCTTCGTTGCCATTGGGCCCAGTGTGGACAGATTTCCCAGGTTTTCAAAAGAAACACCAAATTTGAATTTTTACAGGAAACTTCCCAGCTTTTAAAACACTGTGCAGGCTAAACAGAAAACACGCTACAAGCTAAATTCAGCCTGCAGGTAACCCTGGACATAAAGGTTTCTAGCCTTGTAATTATTCTTGATGTGGCAGAAAGAACTTTGGATGGGAGGTTCCTAGTTAATAGTTATGTCAGTAATGAGCTGTGTGATCTTGGGTAAGTTACATCCCTCTCTGGGCCTCAGATTCCTCATCTGAACAATAAACAATCCTATTAAGTGATCCCTAATGCCTTTTAACATGGTTATTCTCTGGTTCTGTGGCTTATACCAAATGGTAATTTTAGGATTTCCCTAAAGAGGTAAATCCTGTTTAATTGAATCATCTGGTAAATGAGATTTACTCTAAATACACAATGAACACAGATAACCACATTTCAAAGAACTAGAATACAATAAGTCATTGGTTAACAGAAATTCTCCAGGGTTAACTGGAAAATCCCCTTTTAATCAAGCTTATTGTTGAAAGACTTTCTAAAATACCAGAGTTCAGTTTCCTGCCTTTTTAAGCACAGGAGATGCAGCAGTGCCGGGCAGGCAAGGGGAACTGGTGAGTCAATGTCTGGATGGCCCTGCCACCTGGGCTGAAGGGGCGGCAGCAGAGCCACGGGAGGTCCTCTCAGGCCACTCTCAGCCAGGGGGGCTGCTGGGGATCAAGGACCAGCTGGCTGGGGCCAGAAGATCACTGCACTGGGACCTCATCAGCCTCTTTGCAGGACTCGCGCCCCAGGGCTTAACATCCACGCTGGGAGTGGGAATTACCTCACTCCTAAGCTGGGAATTCATTGAAAACTGGCACTGGCGGAGATGTGTGTCGAGGTTGAAGGTCATAAAACAACCCAGAGCTCCTTTCCTCTGAAAAGAGTAAGAGTTTGGAGCCCAACAGATCTTAGTCAGAATCTAGACTCTTCCACTTCCTAGATGTATGACTTTAGGCAAATGCCTCAAGCTTTCTGAGTCTTAGTTTCCTCATCTATAAATTGGAGATAACAATACTCTTTCAAAGAGTGGTTATGAGCACTAAATGAAATCATGTCTGCTAAATGGCTGGTGTAGTGTTAGGGATTTACTAAGTGCTAGATAAGAGGAAATTCTTCTTCCGTTAGTAAGTAACAGCTTTTATTGCTTAAAATCCAGTCTGATTTTCCAGTCTTTTTTCTTAATAGGGTTAGAAAGTCAATACCAGTCACCTTCCATGATAGACTTCCACTTTCCATGATAGACATTTGAGGAACTGTTTACAGAATTGGAAGCTGTCTCTTGTTCCCTCCTCCCTTTCATCCTATGCTATCATTCTGAAATACAGACGCCAGCCTTAAAATCAGAACCAAGATCTTGATTTTGCAACCATTTTGCTAATCATTGATTCAGTCAAGCATCATCAATGGATGGTAAAGTTTGATGAAGGCAGAGTATTCACAGGCTTAAAGTATCTCCTCTTAAATTACTTATAAATTACAAAGGGAAAAAACAGTAACTTTACCATGGAGAAACCTGGCAGACACCTTCACCTCCATTGGTGAAGTTAACATCACCAATCCTGGGACAAACAGACATCATGTTGGCTCCTGATATGATGCACTGAGATGCACAGCATCACTTCTGTGAGATTCCTGCCAACAAATGCCTAACTTTAATCTGATCACGAACAAACATCAGGCTAACCCAAGCTGAGGGACAGTTTACAAAATGACTGGCCTAGATTCTTGAGAAATATCAGCGCCATGAAAGAGGAAGAAAAGCTGAGGAACTGTTTTACATTAAAAACTAAAGAGATACAAGAATTAAAAGGAATTAAAATTAAAAGAATGTATGCTCTGGATTGGATCCTGGACTAGAAAAAAATATCATTATAAAGAACATTATTGGAATAATTAGGTAAGTTTTAATATGGATTGTACATTAAATGATAGTATTATATAGACTTTAAATTCCCTGATTTCGATTTTATGGAAAAGAACATCCTTGTTCTTGAGAAATTCACACTGAAGTATTTAAGGACAAAGAGGTATAATGTCTGCAATTTACTCTAAAATAGTCGAAAAAAAGAAAAGTATAAACATGTAAAAACACATACAAGGAGAAAGAGAATATTTAGACAAATGCAGCAAAATGTTCACATCTGGTGAACTTGAGTGAAGAGTACAGAGGAATTCTTTGTACTTTGTACTAGTCTTGCAACCTTTTGGTAAGCTGAAATTATTTCAAAAGTAAAAGGAAAAAAGAAGAAAAAGTCTGAGCCAGGGGTTAGTTAGAGCCAGGCACAAAGCCTCACATCATTTGGCCTGCAGCGCGGTGAAGTAGAAAGAGCCCTGACTTGCAGACGAGGTTCAAGCCCAGCCCTGCCAACTGCAAGATACTTAACATCTCTGGATGTCTGTCTCTTTACTCCAAAATGTAGAGAATAATAGTACTGCCTCTCCCTTAGGGTTGTCAAGAGGACTAAATTAGGGAGTTGATGTAGAAAAATCCGGCACATGCCAAAATATTATTCATGTATTCTACAAGTATATGCTGCTAAGTGTCCAGAAGTGAAAAATACAAACAGAATTCTTGCCCTCAGGTAGCTTATACTCAAGTCAAAAAGGTGGAAAATAAATGACTAAATGAAGGGCAGACATATAGTTACAAACTGCCATAAATTCTATGAGGGTGACGGAGTGTGTCTGGAGAGATGGGGAGAGATGGGGAAGCCTACCACTTACAGGGTGGTCAGAGGAAATGCCATTTAAGCAGAGCCTGCAGAAGGAGGAAGAGGGAAGGGCTGGCGGTCTAGGTGGTGGGAACAGCAGGAGCAAAGGCCCTGAGGTGGGTGAGAACTTGGTATATACGAGAAATGTGACCCTCTCTCCTCAGCTAGAGCATTTATAACTCCTGTATGTTCTGTGAGGGAAGGGGCAGCATAGCACCGAGCACAGATTGGACACTCAGTGTTTGATGAGTGAATAAGCAAATGGGTGTCCTTTGGTTTCAATATTTGCCATGAGGAGATCTTCTCTCTCTCTGCCCTTAGCTGCACTATGTGGTGAAAAGAAAGGAGGCTTCTTCTGAACTGGCAGCTCTGGAGTTTTCCTCTCTGTGGGCAACTTGCTTAGATCACAGAGCCGGGAGGGACCCCAAAAGTTCCACGCTCCCACCTCTCATGGTAGAGGGAAGAAGCCAAGGCCCAGGCTTGGGACAGACTTGCCAGAACCCATGGATCTGGTTGGAGGCCCACGTCTGGTGCTTTCCCAGCCCCGCAGCCTGCCTTGTTTATTTGTTCAGCAGGTTTGTTCAACCATGGCACAGCCTGATTTGACTCTGGAACGTTTAAGAGATGAGCCAAAAAAATCACAGAAAAATGGTTTGCTCTTGGAGCTAAGGGTTGGGGCAGCCAAGGTGGGAGACAGGGTTCTGGCCAGCTCTGGGGCAGAGTTTTGGCTTGTCCTCTGCTGTCTTTTTCCCTCCTGCCCTTGAGAACCAAAGGGACTCCAGTGGGATTGCCTGTCTCTCTGTCCTGTTTCTCCAGGACCTTGATGTGGCCAGCCTAGAACTTTCAACTGTTAAGATCCCCGGTTCTCATCTCCACCCTCATTAGCTCCATCCCAAACCCCAGCTTCCAGCCACCAAGTTCAAGCCACAGCCTGATCCACTTGACCAGCCCTGGGATGGAGGTGTTGGGCCCAGCACCTGGATCGTTCTGCCCCCCTCTACCTGCATCGACCTCTTTCTCCCTGCTTGTGAACTCTTGCTTATCCTTCAAAACCCAGCTGTTATGTAAAACCTTGAACTGACTCCCCGGTAGTCTGCCAGCTACGTTTTAAATTTTAAAAAGCCCAACCAGGATAAACAGGATAGCTAAAATGCTGGATTTCTTTGCTTTTGTGTAACTAGATACTAACTCAGTGTCATAATGTTAGTTATCTCATGTTGATCAGAAGCACTTATTTGCAGTTACATAAATGTTTGATTACAAAAAAAACTTGAACACCTTAAAAATGCAATCTGTGGGACTTCCCTGGCAGACTCTGCGCTTCTGCTGCAGGGGGCATGGGTTCAATCTCTGGTCAGGGAACAAAGATCCCACATGCCGCTCAGCTCCCCCACCCCACCCCCCCAAAAAAAGAAGGTACAAAAATGCAATTTGTAAGGCTGACAAAATAATTTATTTAAATATTAATTAAGGCCAGGTGGTAGAGGGGATGAAGTAAGGATGACAAAAGGAATCCTGGTGGTAAAAACGTGACTCTAAGGTCCTCTGCAGCCTTTTGATACACAGGGCTGCCTCATTTCCCCAAAGGCTTGGTACACAGTAGGTGCTCAGAAAGTATTCATTGAATACCGTATGTGAAAGTATAGGAGTATGCAAGGATGATGACTAGAGTCACTGAAGCCTCTGTCAACCCTAGTGGCTGTCCCTTGGGGACCAGACTAATAACCAATGCAGGAGCTGTCCTAGCCTCAGGCCCTTTTCCCCTGACTGCCAATCCTTAGTGTTCACCCAAGTAGCACTGAGATTAGTCAGAACCTGGGCACGAGGCTGTGTATTCTGGAGCCCCGCCAGGAAGCAGGGGCAACAGCCTGGATTCTGATGCCCATTGCAGCCCCCTCTACCCCTTTGCTCCAGGCAGCTCCCCAAGAAGCTTGAGTCTGACCAGTTGTGGGAGGCGCTGCTCTCCTTCACTTCCAAAATTAGCTCAGACCTTAAAAATCACAGCCTGGCGCCTGCTCTTCTCATGACGAGGAAAACAGGAGATGTCAGAAGCCTCCCTAGGTATCGGCAAGAGAACAGCTCCTCTGCTCCCTCCCTTCCTTGTATGAGGTCATTGAATCAGGATGACAAAGCAAACAGTGACAGGTTGGGACTTGTTCCTGGACTGATTCCAGGGTTGCCCCAGCCCCTCCCTCCTCCTCCTCAGAATGGCAGACCCAGGTGTGGACAACAAACAGACCTGGACTCGGTCCTTGGGATCTGGGAAATGGACACTAGTTAGGAGGCATCCTCCGTGGTGGAAAAGAGGAGGTCCTGGATAGACCTTGGTGGAACTGGGAATCGTGATATTGGCACCACCGGACACCTGCACAGTTTTCCAGGCTTCAGTGTACTTTCATTTATTCTCATTTGAGTTAAGGAGGACAAGAATTCTTTTCTGACTTTACAGATAAGAAAACTGAGACTTGTTTAAGGTCAGCAACTTAATCAGGGTAACATGGCTTAAGGGTCACAGAGCCAGACATGAAAGAGTTTTGTGACTCGAGTTACAACCATCTTCCCACCTCACCACAGTTCCTTGAACTTCACTCATTGGTATACCTGTCTCATGCTTTGTACCTTGTTGCATCCCACCATACTGTTACTTACTTAATGTTCTTCTTTAAATAAACTCACTTTAAAAACTGACCTCATTCTATGCAACAATATGTATGTGCATGAGTATAAATAATAATTTATATGCATAACTGCTAAAAATTAAACATTTTCATCCTCCTCCCCTAAAGTCAACTCTCATAATGCCTGGGATACTACTGCACACTTTCAGAAACTGTCCAACTGTCCTCCGCCCTCCCTGCATTACTAATGATGGATTGTCATAGGCTGGCAGCCAAGCGGCTGCCCTTGTTGAAATGCTCAGCCAGTAGGATCACTCAGGGCCACCACTGTCGTTAGCGCTGTGCCTCCAAATCACAGAATTACTGAATCAGGGGGGATAAGAGAGAGATCATGGAATCCAGCTCCTAGCGGGGAGAGCCTTATACAACACACCCACTCATAGTCCTAAAGGTTAAGGGAGCACCGTTCAGAGACAGAAAGAGGAATGAGATGTAGTCTTTGCTCTTGAAACTCACAAACCTTACAAACACAAACAACTGAAAACTAGAAGGAACAAACAAAGGATCTGGAATTATGGTTCCACCATGAACGTGGCATGCCTTTGAACAAGTCACTTCATTTTCTGAGCCTCAGTTTCCTTAAACAGAGGTGATAACATCTCCTCTTTTTACACTTTAAGACATCTCCTCTTTTTACATTTTAAGACAGATAGGAGATTCAGATTTTTGAAATGAGTGTGATATATCAAAATATCAAGTTGTACACCTTAATTATATACAATTTTTGTCAATTATTCCCCAATAAAGACAGTGGGGTGGGGTGGGGGATTGGTGTGAAAAAATGCTCTGTAATACAGTGTGTAAATAATAAACAGGCAATGCCTAAACTCCTCCATAGAATATGTGCATTATGACTGGAGAATGACTTTCTCCGGGTGAAACTAAGCACCAGAAACAACAGGCTGGGAAGAGATTTAGGGAACACTGTTTGGACCTTGTCAGTGTCCCTAATTTGCTGCTTTCAGGTCTTGGATCTGGGAAGACATTGGTGACCTGAACCAGCTTGCTGCCCTGAGGTCTTTCAGAACCCTGATTCTGAAAGAGTTCAGGATGTGCTTCTTACTCTTTCTTCTGCTTTGAAACATTTGTCTTCTGGCTTTCAGCTCCAAGTGCAAGTTGCTGTACAGTGATGGGTCTTTACTGCCCTCTTGTGATCACTCCCTGTCATAGTTGCATTGACTTTTGAAGGGGTGTGCGTGACAGCCTGAGGAAACCAGAGCCAACCCTCAAGATCAAGATTTTCCAGGGCCAGCAGAGGGCTTAAAGCCCAAATTAAAGCCAGCTGCTGTAATCCGGAGCTCCTTGACGGGAAGGGGTAGTTCCGCCTGATTTTGCCCCAAATAGTTCAGGAATCCAGGCCTGTGCCTGCATTAACCCTGCTAAAATGGTTAGTGCTTAGATTGTCCAGCTTGTCTGGAACAAGTTCTGGAAATGAAGGCAGCTCTAAGGTCCTTTCTCTGCCTGGAAAACCCAAGCGCAGGAAGGGCCAGGACTAGAACTTGCCCTGCAACCCTCACACCTATAAAGCAACAGTTAACTGAGCACGTATTTTGTGAACTGGTAGGTGCCATGAGGTGCAGTTGGGGTACAAAATAAGATAGTTCCCATCCCCAACTCAGAAAGTTTACAAACATAAATGACCCAAGCACACATATAATTAGCAGATGTCAGGTCATCCGAGCAAGGGGTATCACAGGAGTAGAAATAAAGTGCTGTAGGGCTGGTGGGAAAAGGGAGATTAGTGACAACCAGGGGGATCACGGTTTCCTGAAGATAGTGAGACTCAAGCTGAACTTTTAAAAATGAGTAGGACCTTACCTAGTAGACATGAGCAAGGAAGACCACAATAATGCTAATAACTACATTTTGGGGAGCTGATTGGGTGTCAAGCATGGCTAAAGGTTTTACAGATAGCTCAGCTATTTAATCTCCACAACAGTATTATGAGGTAGCTATTACTTTCTGCATTTAACAGACAAGGAAACCGAGGCTCAAGGCCATGTACGGCAAGACGTGATGGAAAATACATGAAGAAGTAAAAGCAGAAGTTGTGTTTGGGGCAAATAACCTATTATTACTAGAGTATGGGTTATACTTGGTGGGTAGCAGAAAGGGACAAGAGCAGATGGGGATGAGTTATGATGATCAAAAAGTACAGGAACCCTATGATATGGGATTTAAAAGCCTCAAATGAATTTGGACCTCACCCTTTGGATAATGGAGAACGTCTTGAGGTTTCAGAGCCAAGGATTCTGCTCAGTGATGTACTTTAGGATAACTCAGATGCATGGAGGAGAGCTTGATGAGGCAGAGACAAAAGGGAGGGAGATCTGCGAGGAGTCATGAGGCGAGGGGAGCTTGGGTCAGGGCAGTGGGCAATGCAGAGGAATGAATCCTAAAACCTCTACACGGAGAAATTGTTGAGATTGACTTGGGGTACTTCGATTTTTAAAAAGTGGTTAAAAAAAAAAAGAATGCACTTTAAATGGCTGAGCAAAACAAAGTTACAGTGTTTGGCTTCAAAGACCTCGAGAGACTTAAGTTATATGCTTCATGTTATACAACCCTCAACTACAAACATTTACACACGATGGTTATAGAATCCTCTTCCAGCAAAGGTCTTATGAAGCCTGCAGAAAGGCTTCCTCAAGAGATATAAGATACGTATGCACTGATTTATAAGATGTTCTTTCACGGGTTAGGTGGCAAGAAAAGTTGTCCTCTATAGGAGATAAACAGACTTTTACTTTTAAGGATAAAAGAAGACTCTAAATACTACACTTAAAATTCCATATGAAATTGGCAATTAGTATGGTCAGAACCAAGAATGTGAACTAAGTTCAGATAGTTATTATTAAATCTACAAAAACCTCACACTACATATTTCTCACACTTTGCAAATGAAATAGAAATCTGTTCAGTCATATCATCAATTTTATTGATACTTCATTAAAATGTGTTACAAATAAATTCTATGAAGACTTGAAATTAAAAAAACAAAAAGATTGATTTGGAGGATGAAGAAGGTGGAGCTACATTCAGTGGGAACCACTGTACCCTCACATGCTGAGCCCTCAAACCTGTCATCAGTGCCAGGTCCTCTTGGGGGGAGAAAGACTTCTGGTCTCCCGTGGAATAGAGGTCTCAGTCCCACCCTGGACTGTCGTAGTGCCAAACCTCTAAAACCAAAGCAGGGCACAGTCCTCTCAGATTGCTGAGAAGAAATCTTGAAAATGGTTCTCAATGCCCACATCAAATGAGGAATCTCATGATCAAAGAGCAGCCTGTCACAAGAAGACATGATACCAGTTTGATGCCATGACCCACCCTCCACAAAGGTCAAGGAGAGTTTTACGTCATTTCCCAGCAGTTTGTCAAACCTGGTTTGGTCCAAACAGGGATGGACCAAACCTTGTATGGGAACTCAGCCATGCCAGGGGTTTGCATTCCTGCTTTTGATTGCCACAGGGCTGGCAGGCTTCCTTCCCTCTGGCTCCCACTCTCAGGAAGCCGTCCACAGCTGCTGGTCACTTGTCACACCCTATCCAGGAGGTGGCAGCATTTCAGTGGTAAAGCAACAGATCCCCAGGCTGTGGCTAACGACTTCAAAGTTTGATAGGAATTGTGTCATTATTTCCCAAAGAGTTAACTCCATCCAGCTACAGTGAAGTAGTAATGGGTAAAGGCTTGTAATGGGCTATAAGGAAATAATGGGACTTCATACTTCCTATGCTAGATTGGGACAATTCCAGGGAAAATATTTATAGCAGGCACTCAACAAACATTTATTGCATATACCAGGCACTATGCAAAATCCTTAGAAATGTCCTAAAGCAGACAAAGAGATTTGCTTTAAAGTTCCACTCACACCCCTGACCTTTCTTTCCAGAATGATGTTCACTGTACCACTTATTTACTTTTTCCCCAAATAAATAAGTACCTATAGCCAAGAAAAACTGTTCCCAATACCAAAGATATGGAGACCAGTTGTCCAAGACTGGGGTCTGCCTGCAAAATTCATGCCTGCCACCTGGTCTTCAAAAATCACCTGAATCTTAGGCTCACCTGGTAGAAGACTGAAACTGCTCTCTAGCCCTCTCTTGAGATCCAGACCTCTACATTCAACTGCTTTCTGGACACCTTTACTTAGATGTCTTAAAGGGACATCAGGTTCAACTTGTCCAAATGGAATTCACGATCTCCTCCACCTCCACCTGGTCCTCCTCCAGTGTCCCCTCATCTCAGCAAATGACGCCATCGGCCATTCAGATATATAAGCCAGTGATCTAGGAATTACCCTCCAGCTTCCTTCCCCCTTCACTCCCAGACAATCCATCACTCAGTCTCAGCCATTCTACTTGTTAAAATATTGCAGGGACCCCTTTCTATCTCTGTATCTCGATCTCCACTTAGTTCAAGCTGCCATCATCTTTCACCTGGATCTCTGCAGCAGACTTCTGACTGGTCTTCCTGCATCCTCTTGCCCTCTTCCATCCTTCCTCCAACACGTAGCTTAAGTGTTCTTTTAAAGACCCAAATCTGACCACTTCACTATCACTAACATCCCAGTGGCTTCCCGTTGCTCTTTAAATACAGAGGCAGATATGATACAGAATTCCTGGGGAGGCCAGGAGAGACCAGGGACACCCTGCTTACAGATAACCTGATGTGTTCTTGCTGTAACAATATTTTTTTGTAATGACTAATAACCTTGCTTTCGTTTCTGTGAAAAGGAGACTAGATCACTTTGATTTCTGGTAACCAAAAAACTGCAACCCATACAGTTCAGGAGCGGGTAATTAGCCTTCTGGATAGAAACTTTTCAAATATCCTAAAGACACTGTAATGAACATCTTGAGTCAGGTGAGACCCCAAAGATGAATTTGCCTAGAGCTGAGTGGGCCAAACCTGGCCTGCCACCTGTTTTTGTTTTTAAAATATTTATTTATTTATTTGACTGTGCTGGGTCTTAGTTGTGGCGTGCTGGATCTTTAGTTGCGGCATGTGGGATCTAGTTCCCTGACCAGGGATGGAACCCAGGCCCCCTGCATTGGGAGCATGGAGTCTTAGCCACTGGACCACCAGGGAAGTCCTGCCACCTGTTTTTATAAGTAAATATTTATTGGAACACAGTCACACTCATTCATTTGTATACTGCCTATGCCATTTGCACTCCAATGGCAGACCTGAGTAGTTGCGACAGATTATATGGCTTGCAAAGCCTCAAATACCTGGCCATTAATAAAAATGGTTTGCTGACTCTGCTCTAGAGGTTCTCCATTATGGGCCGCACATTAAAATCCCCTGGAGTGCTTTTAAAAGGGATCAACTCAGAGATTCTGATTAAATTGATCTGACATGGGATCCTAGTATTAGAATCAAAAACTTCAAAAATTTCCCTAGGTAATTCTAATATGCAGCTACAGTGGAGAATCACTGATATAATCCAGTCTCCTCTCACAGGTAAGTCGGCCCAGATGTCAGGATATGTCTCCTTTTTGTAATGAATAACAACTACTAATATCTACAAATCCCCGTAAAGCATATCCATCTACATGGTCTCATGTTATCCTAGAACAAATCCAAGGTCCAAAGAGCAAAAAGCGTTACTGTCCCTGCTTCACACATGACAGAATTCAGGCTCAGGGAAAGGTCATGTCCCCAAAGTCTCCTATTTAGTAAAGAGAAGCTAACACTCACGTGCAGGTCTTTTGAAACAAGTCCACTGACCACTGATATTAATTGTACAAGTTACATATTTATATTTTATTTTGGCCAATGGAGTCCTACTTGCTTTCATGCTCTCAAGACACAGGACCATACCTACCCCTCCCAGAACATTTAGATATCTGCCTTCCTAAAGCAGACGATGCTCTGTGTAGTCCCTAGGATTCCTCAAGGTCACTGTGAGGGTAGAGTGAGGAGGAGAGGATTGTATGCATGCAGATATGTGTGTGTACATCCAATCCCCATCCATCCCCAACTCAATTCAACCAGAGCAGGCATATTTTTTACCTGTTCAAGTATTAGGGTTCCACATACAATTCTGTTTGAATCAGGAGTTTCACCTTTGAAGACCACTGATCTGGCTCAGACCTCAGTCCATGGTTTTGATCCAAGGTGGCACAGACACTCTGCTCCCGAATTCCTGTCACTTCTTACATCATCAACAAGTTCCTCCCTGTTGGTCTAAATGAAGTCCAAAATAATAGTTTCTCATAATGCCAATACTGGTATTGTTTTTTGAGAAATCAGACTTATTTTTAGTAGAACAGACATCTGTTAGGGTAACTGAAGTTTCTTGTTACTGCTTCCTGCCCACCTCATGCATCCCATATAATCCACATTGGGAAAGCATCATCCTCATCCACTCCCTCTCGCTGGGCCACAGCCTTTCTCCTGCCTGCTCACTATGTCTGCCTCCAGCATAATCCACTGGTTTTCCACCTTGCTTCCACTCTTAGGCTTTCCTTTCCTGTGGAAGTGAGGCACTGATGATGGGAAGTGGGGGACGGGGTGGGAATAAGACATATTCTTCATTTCTTCATGTTTCCAGAGAGGAAGGAACGTTTATTGCCCTCTCTACAGAGGTGAGAAACCCTACAGTGGGCAGAACACGTCCAGCTTTTAATTTTGTGACCTTATTTGCACCTTTCCACAAGAGGAGGAGTGACTAACCTAACTGGTCAGAGTCCAGGATTTTCAAAGAACTGAGTTTTTATCAGCATCAGTGCCTGAGTGCACGAGGTGTGCTGTGGTCCTGAACTGTGTCCTCATAAGTCAGGGTCTGTTCTCAAACCTGGCAGGAGGATTATAGTGCGAGGGAGTAGGAAGCCCCCAGTGTGTAGATATCTTTTTAGTTCAAAGAATGACATAGACACTCAGGGTTACACCCTGGCATGACCTCATATTTCAACACTTATTTGAGGAGGCAGTTACCAGTGAATCCTAAAGCCTAATTGCCAGAAGCACCCTATTGCTCAGTAAAAGCATAGTCCCTAAAGCTTAAGACAGACACTGTAGCCTTAAATAAACATGAGACATCTTCACGTTCTCATTTAACAGAGTCATGTCTCTCACTTTACTAATTCTCAAAATATACGGTTCCTTTTTACATACATACACAAACACTTTTAAACATAAATAGCAAATTCAAAAGAATCAGATGGGTAGATAAATTTAGGAAGCCAAGAGCACAGAAGAAAAGGCCAGTCACCAGATTTTACAAATGATCATCTGAACTCCTTCTCTGGACATTCAACTTGATATATTATCCTAAATATCCCATGTCACATGGTCCACAAGGTCTTCCTTTAGGATTCGGAAGCAATCAATAGCCATACTTATCATTAAGATGGGTCCTGCCATCTCCACTTTGGCCTAGATCAGAGTAAAAAGCAGACAAAAAGCAAGCATTTTAGTACCTAGATTTCTATCATTAGTATATTAGAAACCCAATCCATAGAAAAAGCAACCTGTGATAAGCATATGGGAAAACAAGCATCTCATATATTGCCTTGAGGGTATAGTAGGAACATAAACTAGTATAATCCCTATAGAATGCAATTTAAGGTCTCTTAAAAATGTTTGTAGCCTCTGATCCAGCATGTTGACATTTAAGAATTTTTTCCTACAAGTACACCTTTACACTTGCAAAACTACACATATTAGAGGTTACTTATTGCAGACTTGTTTGTAATGGCAAAAGACTGGAAACACAGCAAATATTCATTGAGGAAACTGGTTAAATAAATAAAGGTATATCCATACTATAAAAAAGAACTATGCTACCATTACAAAAAAAAAAGAAAAAAGAAATCTATAAGTAGCTATGGAAGGATGTCCATATATTATTAAGTGCAAAACAGTAAGGTATAGAATATGCTTCCATTTGTGTAAAAAAAGTGATGAAATATTATGTATTTTATTGCTTACATAGGCATTTTACATTATATATATAAGAAGTCATAAGAAACTGATATTTGGTTATCTTTAGAAAAAAAGTGAGTAGCTAAAGCACAGCTAGAAGACTTTTTTTTCCCCTCACTTTAGAGAAAATTTAAAATACATGTAAAAGTAAGGAGAAAAATATAATGAACCTCCATGTACCCAGCACCCAGCGTTAACCATGACTGACATGTGGCAAATCCTGCTTTATCTCTTGCCTCTCCTCTATCTTCCCTCATCCTCCACCACTGGACTATTTTAAGGGAAATCCCAGGTATCATTCCATCTGTGAACACTTCTGTACATATTCCTGGAAGACAAGGACTTTTTCTAAAAAACATAACTCATATCACTCACACTTTAAAAAAAAATTAACAATAATTTCCTAGTATCATCACATATCTAGCTAGTGTTCAAAATTATCTGACTGGCTTATAATTTTTTTTAATAATTGTTTGTTTGAATAAAGATCCAAACAGAATACACAAATTATATTTGGCTGATATGTCTTTTAGATCCTTTAATCTACCCAGAAGGGAGACTTTTCCACTACATACTCTTGTAATGTTCTCATACTGAACCTTAAATATATATTGCCTATTCAGAAACCTAAATAAATAAATATTGGAGGAAAAGAAAAGTAAAAACCATCTACCTTCAGGTGGGACCCACACACAGTAATCTGGATCATCTTCTGGATAGTTGGAGGAAAGTGTCAGTGGAAGCTACAAAAACAGATAGGTTATTTTATTCAAAAGAATTTTAACTCTAAGAATTATTGTCCCTATCCCCGTGAGCAAACAAAAATTAAGAGAGAACAGCTTCCACTAATGATCTTGACATAAGTAACCAAAAATGGGGGAGCATTCTCTCCCTGAATCTTGATTTTTTTCCACAAAGCCTCAACAAGCTGATTTTCAGCCAGTGAGAGTGATGTTTTTTCTAAAAGAGGCAGTCAAGACAGGTGTGACTCTAAATGATATAACCTCCACAGAGGACAATTTGACATTTGCCTTTTGACTCAGGTGCAGAAGAGTTAACAAAGCAAGCCTGACTGCTATCCTTTGAAAGGCCTGTTTGAAAGGCTTGTTGGTGGCCATCTGGGAACTTGGATTTCAAGAGGGTTCCCACTACCCTAACTGACAAAGAGTGGCCCACTGGGCCAAAACTGTTCATAAAAACAATGTGGTTTATGCTGAACACCTGCTTTCCTCCTAGGACAATGGAATTTGGGTAGATGCCAGGCAGGGTATACCTATGTGATCAGTACCCAATATAAATCCTGGGTACTAAGCCTCTAATGAGCTTTCCTGGTTTCACAAGTTGTCACTCTTTGTGAGGGGAATTAAGCACATCCTATGTGACTTCACTGGAGAAGGACCCTTGGAAACTTGTACCTGGTTCCCCGGACTTCACTCCATGTTCCTTTTCCCTTTGCTGGTTTTGCTTACTATTCTTGTGATGTAATAAATCACAACTGTAAGTTCCACCACATGCTAAGTCCTGTGAGGCTTCTTGTGAATTACCTAGCCTAAGGGTGGTCTTAGGGACCTCCCGACACCAATTCCACTTCTGGGAACTTACAGTATCCGTACAAATTATATACACATAAGGTTATTCATTATAGCACTGTTATAATAAAAGACTAGAAAGAACCCAAGTGTCCATCGATAGAGTACACCCCCCAAAAAAATGAAGTCGATAGAGTACACCCACACAGTGAGAAGCTCTCAGTGCACTTGTAGACAATGATTTCCACCACAGGTTAAAAAAAAAAAAAAAAATCACAGTGTAGCATGCAGTATATTACATTCTACCTTTTGTGTAATAAAAAGAGGAAAATAATATATTATTCAAATGTCTTTGTATGGCATATTAGGATATGAAGAAAGATTCACAAATTAATAAAAGAGGTATCTGAGCAATTATAAAGAACAGAGCAGATAGAGACAAGAATAGAGAATCCAAAAATTCAAAAATACAAATAAAAGAGCCCAGAAGAGAGGGTAGAAGGCAGCTGGGAATTCTGCTAAGATAATCCCTGGATTCACTCTTCTGGACATGGCCCATGGCAAAGGGGTTCATTTTTACTTTCAGAGAAATGAAGATTATGACTAAAGCACTTACTTTGCCTAGACCAGGAGCTTTCTTTTTCTTCAATTCATCTCTTCTTTTCTCATATTCATTCTTTGATGCTAATTTATGAAAAAGAAAAAAAATAAAAGAGGCAATAGCTATTTCAGAAAAATAAAATGGAAAAGAAAAATTCCTCCCTAAAGAGCATTATAATTATTGAAAAAAAATCACAATCTAATTCTCAAAAATTCCTTCTACTACTGTAAAGACTATATAGAGAGAACTGTCCCTTCGTTAATAACCTTAGTTTTCAAATCCTAAGCCTAAATTTAATCACACCTTTCGAAAAGGTAAAGGAAAATGGGGCTGACTTTACTATTTTACAATTTAATCATTACAGTTAAAAGCAGTAGAAAACCGGAAAAAAACAGTCCTTTTAATAGCCCATCCTTTCAACCAATTTATTTTAATAATGTTGGAATCACCCCCATGATAGGCACATATTCAACCCTGGGAGATGTAAAATTGTAGAGAGCTTTGCATGGCCAGAGGGAAACATGAAGGCATTAGGTGCTTTGGGGGTCAGGGGGGGAAACCCAGGAGACAGAGGAGGAAAAGAAAGGCAAACAGGATGGCACCAAACATGAACCTCTCATATATTCCAACTCTGTCCACAGCCCTGGCAGCAGCATCTACCCAGTGTCTGCGCCTCTCAGGTCAGCTGCCACCCCCTCCTCTGTGACACCAGTTGGCTGCCTGTGTGTGGAGCAGCAGTGGAGTCTCTGTGCTACTTGCCTGAGGGTTCCTCACACGATGCAGCTGTCTCACTAATCTCTTGGTAACCTTTATTCTGTTCCACTTGGCTGAGTTGAGACATGTTTTCTATAAAATGCAGAACCAAAGCATATCGTATTACTTAATTCGTGGTGGGGAACCAAGAAAACAAATCAAAAGCAAGAAAAGCTAAGTACCTACATAATCATCCAGTTTTACTATCATTAGCTTCAACTAACCTTAATAAGGTTTTCAATAGTAAATGTGTCTCCAGAGGTCTAACAGAGAACCACCAATTTTCCACTTCAAAAACTGGCCAACTCTGAGGTAAAACTTTTTAGCAATACTTACCAAACCCTTAAAAATGTACATATTCCTCAGCCTAGAAATTCTACTTCAAGGAACATATTCGAAGAAAATAATCAGAGATGAGCACCAAGATTTACTATATACAAGTATGTTTATAATAGCAAAAATTAACAAATAACTTACATGTATAATAATGTGGAGTTAAGTAAATTATGGCACATTCATGTAATGGACCACTTTGCCCCTTATTAAAATCACATTTTAAAAGACTATTTTAAGACATAGAAAAAAATAGGTTATAAAATAGCATGTACAATACAATCCCAATGTTATTTTATTAATAAATTAATAAATTAATGAATGCCTGGAGTAATCCCTAATTAGCTGCAGATTTACTAATTAATGTATCTTATAAACCAAATTTTTAAATCTGCTATTTTTATTTTATTTTATTTATTTTGCGGTACGCGGGCCTCTCACTGCCGTGGCTTCCCCCGTTGCACAGCACAGGCTCCGGACGCGCAGGCTCAGCGGCCATGGCTCACGGGCCCAGCCGCTCCGCGGCACGTGGGATCCTCCCGGACCGGGGCACGAACCCGCGGCCCCTGCATCGGCAGGCGGACTCCCAACCACTGCGCCACCAGGGAAGCCCTAAATCTGCTATTTTTAGACACACATATTTACTTCGGTCCCTTAAACAAAAAAAATACAGTACTTACTGCTCGCCTCCCCACTGACCTGTTTATGTAACACCTTTACAATGGGTGGATCAAAGATTAGACTCTGCAAAAAGGATGCTTTCCTTTTTTGAAAAGGCCAAGCAATGTGCGAATAACAAAGGAAAATGCAAAAACAAAAGATTTACTTCTCACAGATGAGGAAACAATAACTTTTCTGTGTCTAAAACAGCTGAAGGTGACTCAGGAGAACGTCTACATACCAGGCCTAGTGTTTTTACATGGACTTGCCTGGTTTGTTTTGGAAGTCCATATGCACACATTCCCATACACGTTTAATGCCAGTGTTTTTTGCTTTTCCTCATGCTCCCTCTTTTCTGTGCAGTCTTAATCTTGCTAAGCAGTTTGGCCAACCTGCAGGAAAATAACCCCTGCAGCTGACAAGGGTTAAGAGGATACTAAAAAGATAAACAATAATCTCTGGGCGTGGGAGATTCCCCTTTTCTTCTTTGGACTTTTATGTATGATCCGAAGTTTCTAAAATGAACATATATGCCTTTTATAATCAGAAGAAAACATATTTAAAAACTAATCAATTCCCTCTTTTATATTTTTCATCAGCCCTTCGTTGAGGTGGGTGAATACGACATGTCAGGTTCTCTGCTAGGTACCACGGACAAAAAGATGAATAAGGCATGATGCTTCCTGAGAAGTACATCCAGTGGGTACAATTATGTTTGGCCTCTGTTTCAGGGACGGGGGAGAAATGAATAAGGGGAGGCTTACCCCGAGACCACCTAATCAGGCCCCATCATCCACCCTGTTCCACTGCCCCCCAATCACAGAGTGGCAGCAGCTCAGGACTGTTCCACAGCTGCTGTGGTTTCAGATTCCACAGCTTTCAACTTTCCATAATTCTGGAACACACTGGAAATACTTGCCCTTATTTTACAAGGAGGATAAATAATGACTGGCAATCAAAGAAAGGAAAGTATGTTTCCACAGAGTCAGGTGTATCACACATCACAAAGTGTCACAAAGCCAAAATGCACAGGCAAGAACTGGCTTTGCTTTTTCAAACCTATCCACGATGAATGTATATGCCCACTGAATAGCACAGGAAGGAGAAAGAAGACATTACCATGATTTTTTGTTTCTTTAGGACATGTGAAATCTGTGGGAGGACCTGTTTCCTGCACTGCTCCTTCTGGCTCTATCTCCTGCTGCAGCCTACTGCTCCCCGCCTCCATTTTCTTCTTTTCATGCTCCTCCTTTTCTTTCTCCTCCTGCTCTTCCTCCTCCTCCTCCTCCTCCTCCTCTTCTACTTCAGGCTCATCCTTCATTCTCATTAGAGTTGGAGGGAGTTCTGGACGCTTGGGGGGTAACTTCTATGAGGGAAAAAAACCCATGAACAAGCAGTTCTACAATATGACAGAGACACATCTTTTCAAGGGGGTTAAGCTAAATGAGCAGAATGTCTAACTTCTCTAGGCGGATCAACCCTGCCGAAGTTTGTTGGAAGGAGGACTTTCACGTGAAATATTATCCATCTATGAATCCTTAACGAGTATGTTTGTTAATTTCTAGGGTCAAAAGAACATGAAGTATGAAACACTTGAAACATCTTGTAGGGAACAAAAACATTTATTCCAGGTATGATTTACTGAGTACCAGCTGTAGGAATTCTGTCCTGTTACCCCTCATGATATTAAATTCATTACAAATCTTTATTCATTAAAAAATCTCCTAGGGAGTAAATCAGACACACATTTCTAAAAAATATATCATTTGTGCAGCTTTTTCATTTTAGATTTAACACAATTTCAAGGAAACAAGATATGTAAATCAGTAAAACAGATCCTGAAGAAAAAGAAATTTCTTGAATAAGGTCAAATATTCTAATCAAGACCTTTCAATAAAAGTAATTATTAGAGGGCTTCCCTGGTGGCGCAGTGGTTGAGAATCTGCCTGCTAATGCAGGGGACATGGGTTCGAGCCCTGGTCTGGGAGGATCCCACATGCCGTGGAGCAACGAGGCCCGTGAGCCACAACTACTGAGCCTGCACGTCTGGAGCCTGTGCTCCACAGCAAGAGAGGCCGCGATAGTGAGAGGCCCGCACACTGCGATGAAGAGTGGCCCCCGCTTGCCACAACTAGAGAAAGCCCTCGCACAGAAACGAAGACCCAACACAGCAAAAATAAATGAATAAATTAATAAACTCCTACCCCCAACATCTTAAAAAAAAAGTAATTATTAGAAAAAGTTGATCACAGCTTAAAGAATAGGAAGAAGGTACCAAAGTATGTTAGGTATATCATTTTTCTTTTTTTTTTTTTTTTTTTTTTTTGCAGTACGCGGGCCTCTCACTGTTGTGGCCTCTCCCGTTGCGGAGCACAGGCTCCGGACGCGCAGGCTCAGCGGCCATGGCTCACGGGCCCAGCCGCTCCACGGCATGTGGGATCTTCCCAAACCGGGGCACGAACCCGTGTCCCCTGCATCGGCAGGCAGACTCTCAACCACTGCGCCACCAGGGAAGCCCAACCTTTGCTTTTTTTTTTTTTTTTTTGGTATATCATTTTTTAAACATAGGATTTAGCTCAGTAATCCTAAGGAGAGCTTTTTAGTAAAGAGTTTTTCTTCTAACTAAAATATCCTCTCCCCACCTCACAGAAAAGCTTCCATCACAGGTAAACCACATGGTTCTCACTCAGGACACATGGTTGGGACTTCAAACCTCTGCCACCAGAGGACAGTTTACCCTAATTCAAGGTGTTATGGACTGAACTGTGTCCCCCCAAAATTCATGTTGAAGTCCTAACCACCAGTACCTCAGAATGTTACTTGGAGATAAGGTCTTTAAAGAGTTGATTAAGTTAAAACAAGGCTGTTAGGGTGGGGCCCTAATCCAATATGACTGGTGTCCTTCTAAGAAGAAGGAAAGTCACCAGAGTTGCAAGTGCACAGAGGGATGACCATGTTAAGAGGTCATCAAGGCAACAAGAGGGCAGCCATCTGCAAGCCAAGGAAATAGCCCTCAGAGGAAACTAACCCTGCTGGCATGTTAATCATGGACTCCTAGCCTCCAGAACTGAGAGAATAGATTTCTTTTGTTTAAGACATCTAGTGTGTGGTATTTTGTTATGGCAGCCCTAGCACATTAATACATAAGGTTATGCTCTTTGGGGTGATGAAAACCTTTTAAAAATTGAATCTATAAATAAGGATGTACAAAGAGCAAAAACATACATCAGTGAAGTATTAGAGGATAGTAGAAAGATCACAACTCAAGAGATATAAGACCTGGATTTGATTGCATCTAGCTACTTAACAATGGTGTGATCTTGAATTTAACCTCTCTGACCCTGCTCCTCAACTGTGGGCGGTAATAATTCCCACACATCATAAGGTGTTGGAAGGATTAAACAAAGTAAGAAAAACCATATGGCAGAACCAGGTGTAGAGATTATGTTACTACCAAGTGTTAGCTGACTCTGAATATTACAACATCTAACCACCAGGAAAAAAAGCAAAAAAACCCAAACAAACCCAGAAACCACAGGAGACCCTTTCTTAAACGCAACATTGATCACAAATTAATAAACTGGCATTCTAATTCACAAATCGGTTACATGCAAATTGATTCACATGAATCGATTCATCAATTCTTGATAAGCCTAGGCTGAAGAGAAAAATCCAAGAACCATGTCCTGGGAAAGATGTGATCATACCAAGCCCACAGCCCCTTTTTACATGACTGTGGGATAAGTCATCTGAGTTTTGAAAAGAAAAGAGATAAATTAGCTCAGGATAACTCAAGAGCTAAAAGTTTTAACACCTTGACCCACAACTTACCCCTATTGTTCCAGTTTTTAATTTGAATTTGCTTCCTCCTTTCATGGCACCAAAGAGAGGCAGTGTAAGCTTTTTAGCTTTGTTTTCTCCATCTGTAGCCTGAATTTCAGTTCTAGGAAAAAAGAATAATTATCTATTCCAGTGAGGCCAAGGTTTTATCTAAAAATACCATGGTAAACAAACTTTTGGCACCACAAAACTTTCCACAAAGTGAACATTTATGCATACACGAATAAGAAAGAGGTATTCAGGCCAGCAAAGTTTGAATGGACAACACTGCTGATTGTCACAGACACAGAGGTATTAAGGGCAAGATAAGGATACTACCTTAGTCTAGCAATTTACAACATGCTACATGACTTCACATTAATAAAATGATGCCTACAGTACACAGGTCACTGGCAAAGGAGAATACACAGGCATGCCCCATCCCCACTAAATGGCAGGAGATGGATCCATGGTGTAAAGCCCTATTTGCCATCAACCTCTGAAGAGGACTCAGTGCTTTACTTACTTAGCTGGAGGCCACACTTATCATAACCACACACCAACAGCTCTGAGCACAGAAGTTTAAAAAAAAAAAAAAAGTATGTGTAAAGGGTGCAGGAGGCAGGATATCCTGTGTAGTGAGTAACAACAAAGACTTAATGAGAGACCCCACAACTGGCGAGCTTGTCAATGTTCTCAGTGGCTGAATATAGTTATAAAAGTTAAGCACATGAGGGTAAAGCTGAGGAAGAGCAAAGAGAAGAGATTGTAGAAATTAGAAAAGAGCAGCGGAAAAAAGAACAAAGCAAAACAAAAAGGATGGCAGTTGAGTTGACAAGACACTCAGAGAGTAGTCAGAGGTGACAATGACAAGATAGCATGAGGAGAAAGAGGGGAGAAAGCCCTATGCTTTCTTCACATTGACTACAGGACAACCCTGCCTTCTGGAATATAAGGACAGCACTGGCCCTCCTGGCTCACAGGGGCCCATACAAGAAACTGACTACGCTGCTCAACCCTGAAGCCCCATTTCCACTCCTGCCTTCTTTTACCTAAGTCTTACCCCCTCAGTGGTGCTCTTGAGCCTAGTCTCACCCCCCTTCTGTACCAGAGACAGACCCACTGCCTTGCTGAGGCCATCAGAGGAAATCCTGCCCGCCTGGTCTTAAAGACGCTCTGTCAAACATCCCTCACATCCCTTCCCCACAAGCGTCAGGAAGCATGGAAAGGCAAAGGCAAGAGCAACACAGATATTTTTCAGCTCCATTAAATAGCTTGGCTGGCCTGGAGGACATGCAAAGACTCCCAAAGGAGAAGAAAAAGTAGAAGATGGGATCACAATCAAGAGTTGCTTGTGGGTGGAGCAGGGGTGGACTTAGGTAGGAAGTTTACAAGTTCAACCCTCAAGTGAGAAGAGGAGGGAGAAGATACACAGCATCTGAAGGCCAGTATCCAAAGTAAGAAAGGGAGGAGGAACAAGGCAGACACACAGACAGCAGGAGGGGAGGCTCTGGAGGAAGCTGATGTATGTTTTCTAGCTCAGAACACCTCTCAGGGCTGACTTAGCAAATTAAAGGATTACACAGTTGGAATTAAAATTCACTGTTAATTTGTCTAACCTGGGCTATGGCTCCTGAGCTTTTACCTTTTCTCCACAAAAACGATGTCACAAATAGTTGCTAAGTATATCAATGATAGTAAAAATTACGACAATGATAATACATATGCCAGCACTTTACTAAGTGCTATTCGGTTAATCTTTGCAACATCATTATTCTAATTTACAGATGAGGAAAGTGAAGATCAAAGAAGTTACATAACTTGCCTTAAAATTCCCAAAGACTAATTGACAGAGCTGAGAATGAAACCCAGGAAGTCTAACTCTAGTGCTAATCTACCTCCTCCCTGTAAGGTAACTCAAACATCATTTGCAGCAAATAGACTTCTGTAGACTGATCTATGCATCACTGTATTAAATATCCAAACTACATATAAATCTTTGAACAAACCTGCTAGTAATTTGGGGATACATCTTCTGTGCAGATGACCAAGAGCTCCAGAAATGGTTGGCCATTACATTTTTGTAAACAGACGTGCCTCTCAATTGATAGATACTCATCTATGCAATGCCCCCAGAATCAAGTTACAGGTTTTGTACACGGGGGTGAGGGGCTGAAGAGACGCTACTGACAACCTAAAGCAGCACCGTTCAACAGAACTTTCTGGAATGATGGAAATGTTCTCTGTCTGCGATGTCCAATACAGTAGCCACTAGCCACATGTGGCTATTGAGCACTTGGAATGTGGCAACTGACTGAAGAACTGAACTTTTAATTTTGTTTAATTTTAATATCACATGTGACTATTGGGTGCTGTCCTGAACAGCACGGACCTAAAGAAAACAAGAAACCTTCTATATTGAACTACCTTCATAAGTAAGTGAACGTACCTATAGGTAATACCAGTTTTTGAGATGCCCATCTGGATTGTGTTTATTGAGGGCTGCTTACTTCTACAACCACCTACTCAACATTTTCAAAATTTGTTGACACCACAGAGAAGACAATTTTAAAATATTGTCAAGTTGAAAGACTGGATTTCTCTCTCTCTCTCTCTCACACTCACACACACACACACTCACTCACTCATAAATACTAGCCACGTCTGGGAAAAATTATTCTTAAAATCTTGTTTACAAATTACTCAAAAATCTTCTGGATGTCTGCAAATGGATTTGGGTTAATCTCTTCCAATAATTTCCCCAAAATCAAAGTTAACAATAAGATCGACTTCAGGGGATTATGCTTTTACCCCTTTTTAAGGAAGAGATTCCAATTTTAAAAAGTATTTAAATATAGTGAAGAGTTATCAACTGGTTCTTAAGAATGACAGATATAGGCATTAAAATGACTATCTGTACTCATATCTTTTCATCTGTGATTTTAAAATCATAGATAAAAATGGTATTACATTGTAGTATTTGTATTTCTCTTATTATGAGTGAGGTTGAGTTTATATAGTTAAGAGTTATTTGTATTTCTTTTTCAGTGGCCTTTCAGTTGACATCCTTTGCCCATTTGTCTCTGGTGAATAGGTCTTTATATATTAGGGAAATTAACCTTTTGAGCATGTTGCTCTTTAAAGAAGTTTACTCTGCACTAAAAGTATTAAGTAAAAATTTAGAGCCCTCCAATGAAACAGGAATCAATACAGTTTTCCTTAAAAATCCTGTAGTGGTCTAAATTTCACAAATAAACTGGGTTTTTAGTTACTCCATGAAACCACTGCCTTCTGTGCTTTAAAGAGTTTCTTATAGTCTATTTCTAGTCCATAGTGATTACCTAAAAAAATAAAGATATAATTCAAAATGTTATCTTTGTGAACATGCTTATTTAAAATTCTAAGTATAACTAAGACTTACTTTTTTAGTTCTGGGATCTCTGCTGGCTTTACAATTTTTATCAACCCTTTAAGTCTCTGCTGTTCTTTTCTCAGTTCAAAAGTTCTCAGGTGAAGTTTCTTCCGGGACACACCATCTAATGCATTCCCTGATTTCATTTCTGACATGAACGCGTCTAAAGAGTCCTGAGATGGTGACTCTGATAGAGCTGTCCAAGAAAGGGATAATACATGTTTAGAAAGATGGCACCAAATATTTTAAAATTCAGCCCAAGTTTCCATAGAAAAGTCACTAACTTAAAGCTGGACAGAGGACATTACTGATATTAGGAATGAGGAAACTGGTTATACCTGGGAGATCTTAGAAAGTCACTTTGCCTCAATGGGCTTCATTCCCCTCATCTATTAAATAAAGAGGTTGAACCAAATAATTTATAATGTTCTTTCTACTTCTAAAATGCTATGCTGCTCCTTAGAAAGGCTCCATATCCTGTAAATCTTACTAACCAAAGTAGCCTTAGTACCTAGCAAAGTGCACTACACACAGTAGGTGCTCAGTAAATATTTGTTTAATGAGTCATTACCTTACCTGTGCCGGAGGCTTTCAGTCTCTCAGAAATTTCAGAGAGTTCCTTTTCAGCATCATTTAACTTTGCAACCTGTAACACCCAAATTAACAGGGTTAGCAAATGTTTTTCTTCTTTCGAAATGTGGTAGCTTTCCTTTTCTTCCTCCTCTTAATTATTGTGACAAGTTTTAAGAGGATTAATTCAGAAGTCCATTTAAATCTGCTCCTCATGGAGTTAACATTTTTCATTTGTTTATTTAAATCTAATTGAATAAATATCTGAATTAAAGAATCAAGAATTAAGCAGAAGGAATGTACAGAACACAGACCTTATTTTACTCAAAAGAAAGAACTCAAGGGACTTCCCTGGTGGTCCAATGGTTAAGAATCGATCTTGCAATGCAGGGGACGCCAGTTCGACGCCTGGTAGGGGAACTAAGATCCCACATGCCTCGGGGCAACTGAGCCTGCAAGCCACAACTAGAGAGCCCACGTGCCACAACTAAGACCCAACGCAGCCAATAAATAAATATTTTTTAAAATAAGAAAGAACTCAAGGCATTTTTTTTCAGTGATGAATCAAAACAATAGATGTTACATAAAGTTTTAAGCTCTGAATACTACTTAATATAGTGAAAATACAGGTCATCTTATGATAATTCCATGGAAGATACACTGTTTAAAACTACAGGCATAGCTCATTTTATGGAGCTTTACTTTACTTGCACCTTGCAGATACTGCATTTTTACAAATTGGAGATTTGTGACAACCCTGCATTGACAGAATGATGGTTAACATTTTTTAGCAATAAAGTATATTGAAAATATACATTGTCTTTTTAGAGATAGTGCTATTGCACACTTAATAGACTATAGCATACCTTTTATATGCACTGGGAAACCAAAAAGTTCGTGTGACTCACTTTATTACAATTTTCATTTTATTGCAGTGGTCTGGAATTGAACCTGCAGTATCTCTGAGGTGTGCCTGTATTACCAAACTACACTCCTCAAAATTCCTTTCACGATTCTTGGCTGCCAAAAGCCTAGAGTCAATTTCACCTCAGAATGTCCCAATTTGGAACTTTTTCCTTTCTTTTTTGGGGGGTAAGATAATATCCAAAGAATGCTCATTAATGGATCACTACCCACCTAGAGATAGATATAGTCTCTAGCAACAAGCCAAACTTTTTTCCAGCTTGGATAAGACTAGTTGTTTGTTACCATCAAATTTACAGATCACAAAAATTATACTTCAGTACTAGATTTCAATGCTACTGCTTTAAAAATTATAATTATAAGACAAATTTAAATAATATATTATTTTATTTAAAAAATTAAACTACCACAGCTATTTCTATAAATGAAACTTGCCAATGATTCGAAGGTCTCTGGCTTCTCATCAATCTTCCCAGCCTTCTTCATTCGGTTCAGACGCTTCTTTTCAACCAGGCCAGTCCGATCAAGAAACGTGTCATCATCACTATCATAAAAGTCTTCATCTTCCCAGTTCTTGGCTTTCCTTTTCCGAGATACTAGAGGTAGATAAAATAAATGATAATGAATCAGGTTAAAAAAAAGAAAAACAAAGAAGGCAAGTAGACAAGCAGCTTAAAATATCACCATCAGTTATTAAAAGAGAGGATTCAACAAGCTGCCAAACTACATATAAAAACAAAGAGCTAAAAAAAAAAAAAAAAAAAAAAAGGGCTAAATCTTGAAGACATTATTACAAGTGAAACGAGCCAGACACAAAAGGACACAATATTGCATGATTCCACTTACATGAGGTACATAAAATAGTCAAATTCAGAGAGACAGAAAGTAGAACACTGGTTACCAGGGGTTGGGGGGAGGAAGAATAGGAAGTTACTGTTTAATGGGTACAAGGCTTCAGAATGGGATGATGAAAAAGTTCTGAGATGGACAGTAGTGATGGTTGCACAACATGAATATATTTAATGCCACTGAACTATATACTTAAAATGCTTAGGACTTCCCTGGTGGTCCAGTGGTTAAGACTCCATGCTTCCACTGCAGGGGGCATGGGTTCGCTCCCTGGTTAGGGAACTTAGACCCTACACACCGCGTGGTGCAGCCAAAAAATAAATTTAAGAAGAAAAAATTTTTTTAAATGCTTAGAATGGTAAATTTTATGTTATGTATATTTTACCACAATAAAAAAAAAGTTAAAACAAAGGGCTAATTTATTTAATGAGCAAAAGCTCTCAAAAATCAATTAGCAAAAAAGAAAAAAGATAAATGAGGAAAGGACCAATAATCCAAAAGAAAATTTTAAAAATAATAAAAACAGTTCACAAAAAATGAAATACAAATGCCCAACAAACATTTGAAAAGATGTTAAACTTTTTTTAATAATTAAAAAACACAAACTAAAATAATGAGATACCACTTCTTACCTATTAGACTAGAAAAAAAATAAAAAGATTAATAATGCCTAATTTAGTAAGGATATGGGGAAATGGACTCTCAAACAGTTGGCTGGAATGCATATTGACACCATCTTTCTGATGGTCAATCTTACAACAGCTGTCAACATTAAAGATGCAATTAATCTAGCAATTCTACTTAAAGGAATTTATCCTATACATATCAATGAAACATTGTAACCATGAAAATCTAGAAAGCCCACCTACAGGGGACTATGGTAGCTATTACTTTTTTTGTCTACCCTATGTCATCTTACTCCCCTTGTTCTGTTAAAAGTACCCCCTTTCCTCTAGAAAATTCCTCCCCCATTCCATCTGGATTAGGGGTAGTCATGTGACCAGAGCCAGATCAATAAGAATCTTTCCCTCATAGTTACACTTAGATACAGGGAAAAAGAGGCTCTCTTTCCAATGAGGTTATTAAAGAGAGAAGATATAAATCCAGGGCTGTAAGCATCCCTCTTTTCCGCGTGGGGTAAGAATCTGTCTGCAAAATAAAACCATGCATTCATGAGACAGACTCACTCACAGATACACATGTATAAGTTGTATGTGTCCTGGTGATACTGAGTTCCGGTTCTGTAGCACTAAGTTCTGCTTCCAGAACTTGAGGTCCTGGTTCATGCAGTTCTTCCTTCAGTCCTGTGAGGTACTCTTCCCAGCTTCTGCGGCCAATAGCCTTTCCCCCTAAGCTAGTTTGAATCAGGTTTCTATTATTTGCAACCAAAACAGTCCTTATTAATATAAACCTGATAATTTCAGGTTAAGATGGTACACTGAACACACATATCTAATTTTGTTCTCGTCCCATACTCCACTAAAACTGCAGCAAAGAGATCTTTTTTTTAAAGACACTAATCTACAAAGACAGGGAGAATAGTAGTGGGGACAGTGACACCAAATTTTTGGAAATTAAAAAGCAGACAGGTAAGTGGAAACTAACTTAGCAGAAATAAAAAATGGATCCTAAACCAACAATGGGGAAAGCTGAGAACCAAACTGATTATACTACAGAATCCTCAAAAGGATCTGGAACTGGGGCTGGATAGTAGTGCTAAAATAAAGAGGACTGAGTAAAAGCTGATTGAGAAACAGATCCTTCTCCCTGGCTACTCACCTCCTTCCCACCCCCAGGAAAAACACAGAGTTTAAGACAGAAAGTCTTTGAACTATGGGTTGACTAGTACAATTGAGGACATGGGTACGTACTCTCCTGAAAAGAGCTGAACATTGAGAACACGGTCAGCCATCTCCACCATGCAGCGCTAGGAATGCTGGCAGCCAGTCCTCTCCCTTCATGCAGGAGACTGGAAGACTACTCTCTAGGGAATCTTGCCAGCAGAAGAAGGAAAATCTAAGGATACTTACATGGAGAGTTCCCCAGCAAAAGGCCCACCCACATCATCGTATAGTGTTCCTCAGACTTAACAAGCCCCACCTATATATTCCAAGCTGCCAATCACATTTTTTGTCCCTATGTAAGTATCTACAACCAAGAAATACATGACATCTGAGAAAAACCTCTACCATGCACAATAGATACCAAATAAACAAAAAGAAAAAACAACCTGGAGAAAACTGATTAGCAGAGAGATGAGACATTAATAATCCACGAACAACAACAGGATATTATGTTTTAAAAATGAATATTCAAAGAACAAAAATGAGCTTTGGAAATTAAAATCTTGATAGCAAAATGAAGATAGAAAGATAAAGTTGTAGAAATATCCCAGAAAGAACAAAAAATACAAATAGAAAAGAGAAGGGAAAAAAAGATAAGAAACTTAGATGATTGGTCCAAGAGATTCAATATCTAAAATAACAAAATTCCAGAGAACAGAGAAAACAGAGGGATGAAATGATGGAATGGCACAATTCCAGAAATGTTCCTAAACTGATTTCCAGATCAAATGGACCCAACAAGTACCCAAGGGAAATGGATGAAAATATACCCACAGAAAGGTACATCATAGTTAAGTTTCAGAGCCTTGAGAACAAAGGGAAACTTACAAACTTCTAGTGAGAGGGGGGGAAAAAAAGATGACATACTAGAGATCAGGAATCTGAATAGTTTAGGACTTTGATAGCAACACTGGATGTCAGGTAAGAGCAATGCCCTCAAAGTTGTGAAGGAAAATTACTTCCAATTTAGAATTCTATTCCCAGCCAAATTATTAACCAAAAGTGAAGCTAGAACAATTATATTTTCAGAGTGGAGGTTTTAATAAAGTTGACTTGCTATATATCCTTTCTTAGGAATCCACTAGAGGATGTCCACCAAAACAACAACAGATCAAGAAAAATGGAAGATGTGAACTCCATTGAAGATTATATCTGTGCCCCCTATTGTTGTACCAGCTTTCTATCCTGCCAAAACTACAGAAAGATGTGCTCCACTAAAACAAGGGAATAAACCAAGAAACATGAGAATCTGAGAATCACAAAACAGAAAATCCACCCCTGGAGAATGAGAAAGGAAATATCAAGGAAGACAGCAAATGAAGTCCCAAATGACTGTTCTGCAGCAGGCCTAGAGAGTGGTCATCCTTAAAAGAACGAGAAGAGTCCTCTTCAGGAGAAATGTCTCCAAAACAGTCAGAACTGATAAATTTCTTAATGTGATTGACCACATAGAAAGACAACTGAAAGGCTACTGAAAGGTGTGGGAAGAATGAGTACGAGGTACCAAAAAAATCAAACACATGAAACACATACACAATTATTAAATTTAGAAAAACAACAAAAAAATAAAACTGCTCAGTTGTGACTAATATTTGCATAAATGTAACCCTGTAAATATCAAATACTAATTTAAGTCAATAGATAATGTTTAAGTGAATCAAAATATAATAGCATATTCATGTTTTTTAGAAATACGAATTTTTTTAACATTTATTCTTTTTTTATTGAAGTATAGTTGATTTATAATACTGCATTAGTTTCAGGTGTACAGCACAGTGATGCCATTTTTGTTTTGTCTTTTTTGCAGGTTATATTCCATTACACGTTATTATAAGATACTGGATTAGAAATATGGATATTTTTAAAGGCCAGAAAAAATAATTGAAAGAGTTAAAAGCCTTCTAGGGATGAAGACTGGGGAGGGGCAGGACAAAGAACAGGTATATTTAGTTATAAGCCTTTGGTAGTTTTAAATTATATGTAAGTTAATTTGCAATAAAATTAATTTTAGAATAAATAAAAAATAATTATATACCCAGACAGATTTTTTAAAAATAAGGTAAATTTAATGCAATGACATGGGTAATGTCCATGATACATTCTTATGTTAAAATGTCACCAAAGAATACTATAAGTAACATAAATGCATTTGTGTATGCATGGTGTTTTTTTGTTAAAGGATCTACTTCTGAACACACATCTATAGAAAATGTCTGGGAGAATACAAGTAAACAACGGTTACTTTTGGGTATGGAGATAGGGAATTTTTTCTTTTCACTTCATAGAATTCTGTACGATTTACATTTTCCCCCTAAAAAGAGGTTTTGTAACCTTATGTATTAAATTTCCCTTCCTTCTTTCCTTTTTTTTTTTTTTTAAAGAAAAGTGTTCCCACGTACTCACCTGCCTCCTGACGCAGCAATCCCAAAGTATCAAGGATTCGACAAGCTTCCAGTGAGCACTGGATCATTGCCTCTTTTTTCTTTCCTGAGTGAATAGCCTCAGCCACTAGCTGTTTTCCAGTTGAATCATCCACAGGTAATCTGCATTGGTTTGGGGGGAATTATAGCATGGCACTAAGCTCCAATTCTCATGAAAAAAATTAATATCTTATAATAGTCATATTTTTTGAGATGGCTTTTTTTTTTTTTTTTTTTGCGGTACACGGGCCTCTCACTGTTGTGGCCTCTCCTGTTGCAGAGCACAAGCTCCGGACACGCAGGCTCAGCAGCCATGGCTCACGGGCCCAGCCGCTCCGCGGCATGTGGGATCTTCCCGGACCGGGGCACGAACCCCTGCATCGGCAGGCGGACTCTCAACCACTGCGCCACCAGGGGAGCCCTGAGATGGCTTTTTAATCTCTCAGTTCATTTTGTTCTATCTTGCCAAGGTTGGACTTCAAATCTTTTCCTTCCACCTTTTACTCATCCCACCCTAACCCCAATGTGTTACTAAACTATCAAGGTCCAAATTCAGGAATAGGCTAAAATTAAGATTAAAGTTGATCTTTGGGTTGTTGTCTGTAACCATAAATTAAACCTGAAATTGACCACTTTCCATAAATTGACGTTAATGAGAAAAGAACATACCTCACCCTGCAAAGCCAAGTGCTATGACCCTGTTCATCAAATTCATATTCTAATTCTTCTCCTGTGGAAGGAAGAAAGACAAAACAATTTTAATAGCATCTGAAAGTTACTAGTTGATACAAAGGGAAAAGACAGCAAAGGTTAAGTAAGAATATAAAGTTCTCATACCACATTGAATACTAAATTTCAAAGCATTTCACTTCCTATTCCTAGAAATTATTATCTGATAATAAAATTAGAATGAGCTTGAGGCAGAGAAAAGCCCAAACTCAAATCAAAACAACTCTCCATACACAGGTTTGTCCCCTATATAGGAGCTTTCACACTTAAAAGTTGTAGACTTAGTGTTAATTTATCATGGTTGCCTAGTTTTTAGAAGCATAAATATTAAGTGCAGAATGCAAGCAGTTCATATATATATTTACACTCATACACACGTGCACACATACACATAGATGTTCTCTCAAAGCATTTCTACTGAAACTATTCTCTGTGGAAACATTCTTTAAATCATACAAAGTGAAAATCCATGTTAAGAATTACAAAAGATCAGGTGAATTAGAAACAAAAAAATGACAAGAAGTTGGGTCAATCTCCCCACCACCCCAGTCCTGGATCTTCTGACAAGAAGGGGATGAAGTCAGGCAAAAGTACTTCCTTTTTTCCAAGATGTGAAAAAATAACAAAATTCTTACTCTTTTCAAAATAAACCTGAAGCAACTGACCACACAGGCAAGAACTGAACAAGGAGGAGAGCAGATAAATTACAGCATTTCTAAGTACCTGAAGATCTGGAAAACCACCCTGTTGTGGATACATTATACTGGCAGTGTCCGAATCTGTTTACATACCTTCTCGGTCAAAAAAACCTTGGAGAGCCTTTTTTGGATCCTTTATATAAAAGGCCTCTCTTTCCTGCTGAAACTCTAAGACAATGGGGTTCTCTTCAGCCTCATCCTCTACAGCATCTTCTCCTACAGGATACGGGAAAGAAAAGACAATCAGACATAAGAGACTATCTGAATGACACCCATTATCCCTTCAGGCTGAATAAAGATACAGTTATCAGTGATGAAAAGAAAGGTGGGGGTGGGGGGGAGGAGGACAACCACAAAACCATCAGTATGAACATCTTCAGGTTTTCTAAATTGTGTGACAAGTTAAAACTTGTTTTCATGGCACCTTATTTTTGTTCTCCATCACTATATGTATTGATATTTTAAAAGCAAAATTACCTACCACATTCTCTATGTAAAAAAAAAAAAAAAAAAAATGAAGTTCCTCAGCCCAGCATTCTCACTCTCTCACACCCAGGTCTAATACTTTGTCTTCAGTATAATTTCCCAATACTTATCATATCCACCAACAGACTGGTCTACTTAGTACTCCATTACAATCATCAATCCCTGCCCCAAATACCACCCCAATGCTCAGCTTCTTAAGGGCTTCTTTTCCTTTCCTTCAAGTCCCAGCTCAAAACCCTTCTGTTTATAAACTTATAAACTGTCCCAAAGATCTGTTAGTGCTGGCCAACAGAAATATAATGAAAGCCATATATGCAATTTACATTTTCTAGTAGCCACACCAAAAAAGAGAAACAGGTGAAATTATTATCAAGGAATCTACATAAAGTATTATATTTTACATTCTTTTTTCACACTAAGTCTTTGAAACCCAGTGTGTATTTTACATTTACAGCACATGTCAATTTGGACTAGCCACACTGTAAGTTCCCAATGTGGCTGATGACCACCATATTGGATAGCGCAGGTCTAGGTCCTCAGTGACTGCTCCCTTTTCTGAACCCTTACCCTAGCATACTAATGGTTTCTAGCTTTTGTTTGGCACCTACCACAAGTAATTTCATAAGATTTATCTGTCTTCCCAACAACATAGTAAGGCCATCTTCTAGCTTTTCAAAATCCTAGCTCCTGAATACCCGTCCTCTAAAATGTCTGGTGTTATGGAAAATTCAATTTATTCCTCTGATTAGATATTTTCACATTTCAGGGTATTTGCCCAAAGTATGAAAAATTCAAAAGAACTCCTATACTGAATAACATTCTGTTTTATTTGATTGAATGTAGTTTCACCCCCTTTAGCAATAATCAGTACTTAATTAAATAAATTTTAATGGTTAAAAATAATAAACTATACACAGGAACTTTTGAACAAAGGAGTGCACTGTAAAACACATTAAAAGAAATCAATAGTGCCCATAATTCAATTTTTTGGCATCAGAAAAGTTAATAAATCTGAGTTTGGGTAACCTAATGTGCAAACTGTATTTGTCCTATCTATCTCAAAGAGTCATGAAAGCTGTATGATAAAAAGAAAAACAAAAAACCCCAAACAAAAAAACACCAAAAAACATTTACACATACTAGTAGAAATGAATTTAAAATATTAACCTCTGGCAGCAATTTTGATTCCTTACCCATTCCCCAGGTGCAGCCCATTTCATCATCTTGACTACTAGTATTTCTCTTTCTTTCAGCTGTATCCGTTTCCTCTTCTTCATCTGAGTCTTCTCCCAGCATCTTCTTTTCCAACATCATTTGTTGCTGCTTGCGCAATTCCTTCAATTGCGTTACTGTCAACTCAGATTCTGCCTCTCGGTCTTCCTCTGGTCCCTGATGGATCAAGCAAAACAATTCTTTTACAGTTGATTGTTAAAGTCACTTTCAGAAATATGGCAATGTGTACCGGGGTCTGGAGATGAGGGGCCAGATTTCTCCACTTTTGTAATCGCTGACTGAGACAATCTCCTAACTTAGTGAAAACTTAACGAGCTCAGGAACGCAGCTGGGTGCACTCCAGAGACTGCAATTCTAGGTTTTTCTACTTACCTGAAAAAGAAAGAGCCGGGTGCTGCCTCCAAAGCGAAGGACATGCCCGACGTGGACCCGACAATAGGTGCGGGGGGGGATGCGGGTTTTGTTAAGAAAAGTGCCATGGGTGCTTCCCAAATCGTAGAGGTAGAAGCCAGGCCCGTGGCCGTCGCATTCTGCCTCGGGACCGGACACCCTGTGCTGCAGCACAGCGTGGTAGCGAGACACAGAAGGATGCTCCAGGCACACGTCGCAGCTAGCGAGCCTCCCGAAAAGACAGCAACTCATCCCTTTCAAACTCCGGGTGCCAAGGATGGTGCCGCCCTTCAGTGTTTCTAGGCTGTAGGGGGCCGTGGCGGGGCCGCCCCACGGAGGCTCTCGGTAAGGAGGAGCCCGGGCCGGGCCGTCAGGGGAAGGAGCCACTGTGGGGGGCCGTGGCTGCTCCTCCGCTGGACCCCTAGTCTCTCCGCTGTCCAGCAGGGCTGGCGGGTCTTCAGGCTCCGCGGAATCGGAGTCCGGCAGCGCCGTGGGCCCTTCCTTCATTACCTCCTCAGGGTTTGAAGGATTGGTGGCCGGGGCTTTGCCCCGCACCGCCGGGAGCAAGGGCAAGCCTGGCTTCTTGAAGTCGCCATTGAGTTCCTGCGAAGCCAGCGGCTCGGACTGAGAGGGACCAGCAGCCATCATCAAGCGCGTGCAGCGTCGAAATCTGTTCCAGGGAAACCTCACCCCCTCGGTCTCTACATTCCTCTCCACGCCTCCCTCTCCCCAGCCCCCAGCGGCTTCTCTGGCAGCGACGGTAAAGTTGCTCCTTCACGACCTACAGCGTTGTGAAGAAATGAGTATCCTGGGAAGTTATAAGAAGAGGAAAGCAAAAAGGCGGTCGAGGTACTGTCGCAATGGGGACATCTTTAGAGGTTGCAACTGCGTTATAACGACTTCCTGTGGCAGCGCCTGATTGAGAAGAAGCGCTTCCGGCAGTCTTGAATCACTAATCAACACACCAGCTTTCCGGGCCTGACGCGACCCTTGTCTCGGGCCTCTCGGAATCGTACAGCCGCCCAGCCCCGCACCTGCGACGTGGCAGTCCATAGTGGAGCCTCCTTGCCTCGGTCCAGGTCCAGATGTCCCTGTGTCATGGCTGCCCCAGCATTAGGGGACCCCAGGACCCTGTGATTGGCGCCTGCGCCTGCTGACGGTGACGGAGGAGCCCCCCCTAGGGACTTGGGCATTGCTTGTGCTTGGTGTCTGTCCTTCGTGCTCCTTTCGGTGAAGCTAGGGGAGAGGGCGATTTTTGTTGTCACTTGGTTCATTCATTTATTCGTTTGTTCTTTTATTCTTTCCGAAACCAATTAATGAGGCAGCATAGTGTAGTTGTTAAGAGTGCAGGCCCTGGAGCCTGGCCGTGTTGATTTTCCCTCTCAGCCATTTCTGACATTAGGCAAGACAGTAGGCCTCAGCTTCCACATCTGCAAAGTGGGGTAATAATAGTATCTACTTCATAGAGAAGTTGGGAGATTGGAATTAACAGTAAAGGCAAAGCCCGGCATGTAGTAGGCACTCACTGTACTAAGATCACAGTTGTGAGAGCTAGATGGAAGAATAAAATTGAGATAAGTACTAGTTTAAATATAGGGATAAATGCTGTGATGGAGACATGCAAAGTGCTGTGAGAATATGATGAAGGGAGTTGTACTGGGGAGGTGATAGAGGGTGGTGACTTAAGCCATACTTAAGAATGAATACAAGTCTGCCAGGGATGTGGTGGGTGTCAGGGCATTTCTGGCAGAGATCACATCTTTAAGCTGTGAAAATGCATGGCATTCTCAGCCTGAGTAGTCTGATACTGGTAGATCTAAAGTGATCATTTTCTCCAGGAAGTTCCTCCTTTGTGTTTTCTCACTGCACCAGGTCTGTGTCTCTAGAACAGCTCTTACCACACATTTTAATATTGAAATGTCCTTTTTATGTTTTTCTCCCTCACTTCAGGGTAAGGATCTTGCATTAGTCTTTATCTCTTCACATGATACCTGGCATTCGGTAAATGTTGAATTTGAAGAGACATATGGGCAATGAATCTGGAAGGGTGAGTTGAAGCCAGACTGTAAACGTTGTTGAATGGTAAACCAAAAAAATTTTGACTGACTTTTTTCCAATAGGCAATGAGTTTAAAATATTAATTCTAGCATTACTGTAGAGAGTAGATTAGATATAAGGAGAGACTGAAGGAAGGGATATTTGTTAGGAGACAGCAGATATCTCAGATTCTTCCCTGTATACGTCAAGTTGAATGCATAAGACCGTTTAGGTTAGTGGTTCATAAATTTTTCCACCAGGACCAGTTAAAGGTTCCCATGCCTGGCATTCACAAATTAAGAACCACCTCAGGAATTCCCTGGTGGTCCAATGGTTAGGACTCGGCACTTTCACTGCCCAGGCCTGGGTTCTATCCCTGGTCGAGGGAACTAAGATCCTACAAGCTGCATCAAAAAAAAAAAAAGAACCACCTTTTCCTATCTTTAACTCTATTCCCTTTTCTCCTACTAATCCAGGACAGATGTGTCAAGATACTCTGAGAAGTACTTGCCTTGCAAATCGTTCAGGACTGGGTATGATGGCAGTTCTCGTGATGAGTTAGTAGGGTGAGATGGAAAATATGGACACTATAGCCCCCGATACTCTTGCAGCTATTAATCTACTGATGACCCAAACTCTACCTTGTGGTTCAGTCCAGTAAGAATTGTCCTAGTGTGTGATTGTGATGACTGGCATCTAACAGTTATATTTCTCTTAATTTCTTCAGGGAGAACATCCTTGGTCCTACAGTGTTGCTGACACTGACATTTTTCTAAGTGGTCTTGAACTGCCTACTTTTTATGTAAATAACTGGCTAGACTTCATATTTTTCACTACAGAAGCCCATAACCTGCAGTTGCTAGAGATTTTAAAACACTGCTTTTCGGATATCATCTATATTTAACTTGAAAGCTCTTCCTTTCTTATTCCAAAATGTTGAGATACTGGGGAGAGATACCAATCTCATCAAGCCAGACCAACAGAAGTTCCTTTGACTTGCTCCCTCGGGAGTTCCGACTGGTAGAAGTCCATGACCCACCCCTGCACCAACCCTCAGCCAACAAGCCCAAGCCTCCCACTATGTTGGATATCCCCTCAGAGCCATGCAGCCTCACCATCCATACCATTCAGCTGATCCAGCACAACCGACGTCTGCGTAACCTCATTGCCACAGCTCAGGCCCAGAACCAGCAACAGACAGAAGGTGTAAAGACCGAAGAGAGTGAGCCTCTTCCGTCGTGCCCTGGGTCACCTCCTCTTCCTGATGACCTCCTTCCTTTAGATTGTAAGAATCCCAGCGCCCCATTCCACATCCGGCACAGTGACCCAGAGAGTGACTTTTATCGGTAAGGCAAGGCTTTGCTATATCTTACTTTTCTCAAAATATCTTCCCAACAACTGTGTTAAGCAGGTAATCACATTTCCAGGAGGAAACTGAGGATGAGAGTAATTGCCTTGGCCAAAGTTGCTCAGGTAATTAGTGGGAAGTCTAGGACTTGAACCCTGATCTTCCGAATCCAGAGTCTGTTATTTTTTTATTTTCTGATGCAGCAAATATTTATGGAGTGCCTAATATGTGCCAAGCACTTTACTAGGAGTAAGTACTACACTAGTTTGTAAAATAGGCCATGGTCGCATAGTCCTCAGAGTCTAGTCCTTCTGTTTCATTAAAAGGTATAATATGGGTTTAGCTCAGTGCCCTTAAAATGAGATTCATGGACTTATTCTCATACTATTAGGGATCTCCACGTTCTGTACAAGAATTTTTAATTGTGTATTTTCATTTTGATAACATACTTTAAGAAATAATAATAGAAAAATGTTCTTGATCCTTGCTACTCAAAATCCGGTCCAAGATCAGCAACATCAACATCACCTGGGAGCTTGTTAGAAATGCAGACCTGCTGAATCAGAATTTTCATTTTAACAAGACCTCCAGAATGTTCATAAGTATATTTCAATTTGAGAAGCCCTGCTCCAGGTCCTCTGAATGACTGCCTTATAACCTAGGGCTACTACTAGGTTTCGGTGTGAAAGTTTGCATTTGGTGCCAAATAATTACTTTTTCCTTTTCATTTTGAACTTTGTCAGACCTATAGAAAAGTTTAAATATGACTTTAAACTTTGTATGACACACACCCAAATACCCTTCACCTGGATTCACCAATTGTTAACATTTTGCCACATTTACTTTCTCTCTCTCACGTATGTGTAAGTGTATATACACACATTTACACACAAATATACAAACATATATATATACATATACACATAAGACCTTTTTTGCCAAATATTTTAAAGTTGCAGACATTGCAATATATCACCCCTAAATTCTTCAGCATTCTTTCACCCCTAAATTCTTCAGCTTATCCTAAGAATAAGGAAATTTCCTACACAATCCCAATAACCATTATCACGTCAAAGTAAATGAACACTAATTAAATACTATCATTTAATATGTCTGTATTCAGATTTCTCCAGTTGTCTCCAAAATATCTTTTGTAGGTATGTTTGTTCCCAGTCCTGGACCTAACAAAGATTCACGCATTGCATTTGGTTGTTATACCTCTTCAGTGTCTTTTTTTTTTTTTTTGAGGTATAGTTGATTTACAATACTATATTAGTTTCAGGTGTACAACATCATGATTCAATATTTTTATAGATTATACTCCTTTTAAAGTTATTATAAAATATTGGCTATATTCTCTGTGCTGTACAAGATATCCTTGTAGCTTATTTATTTGATACATAGTAGTTTATACCTCTTCATCCCCTTCTCCTATCTTGCCCCGCCCCTCTTCCCTCTCCCCCCCCATAACCACTAGTTTGTTCTCTATATCTGTGAGTCTATTTCTTTTCTGTTATATTCACTAGTTTGTTTTAGATTCCACATAAAAATGATATCATACAGTATTTGTCTTTCTCTGCCTCTTTAGTGTCTTTTAAGCCAGAATAGCTTCCCCCTTTTATAATACATGATATTAATCTTTTTTAAGAGTTTAGGTCACTTGTAGGCTGTCCCAAATCAGACTGGATTGGCTGATTATTTCCTCAAGATTAGATTCAAATGAAATGTTGGCAAAAATACTACATAAGTAATATTGTATATCACTTAGTGCATCTGCCTATTGATGATAATAGTTGCTACTATTTTAATTGTCCCAAACTAATGAGAAAAGAACAGAAATAGACTTGTTAAGTAAGGCTTGCAGTTGGGCCAGATGAAGGCCAGAAAATGTCATGGTGTATTGTCTAATCAAAGGCTCTGAAGACATTGGAATAGTGAAAAAGGGAGGGAGAACTGTGTCATTACATGCTTGCCCCGTGTTAGTATAGATGTGCCTAACTTCAACACACTTACATTGTGGGAATCAAGTTTACAAGTTTACCAAGTTTACATTTTGAGAGCAATTTACCTTTAACAAAATAATATTGTCCTTCATATTAAATTGATGCTATTATTTAGAATTTGTACTTTTGTGACAATTTTCTAATTTTAATTGTTAGGAAGATTCTGTGAACATCAGAAGTTTAAACGTAGTTTGTTTTATACATATTTAAGAAACGGCGTACAAAAATAATTTGCATCAGCTATGGGGGTATGGGAAGAATTATTTTCCTTTGAAATGGGTCCACATATTAAGCAAAGCAATACTGATTTAGCTCTATTTATTAGGCACTTCTGAAGCCTTTAGCTTTTGGTCCAGAGAGACTGGCCATGGGAAACGATGATGCAAACAGTGAATGAAAAGTTATTAGGCAGTTGGTTTTCTTGTGTTCCAATTATTATGTGAATTACAGTAGTTGCTACTGAGCAGATAACAGCAGCATGGGTGTGCAGCTCCTCAGGCACTCTGTACAGCAAGCACAGGGTGACGCATGCCAAGTATGGACCAGGGAAAAGTAATTTTCTGTACCCTATCTTTTTTTTATCTATTTACTTTGTCAGAGGGAGGCAGAAGATAGGAAATTTCGGGAGAGCGGGTAAATTGTTAGGAGCTCATTAAAAGTTATTTTTAGGAGACCAGACAGTTTTTTGAGGTTTTTTATTTTGTTTGGGAAAGATTAGGATCTTTGTCATAGTGATTAGGCGCAAAACAGTGTATTATTAAGAACATGGGATCTAAAGGCAGAAGCTCTATCACTTAATAATACCCAAAATCTTTTGGCAAGTCAGCCCCTCTGAACTTCATTTTCTTCACCTGCCGGATAGGAATATGAAGAAATATGGACCCCTACCCTCTTCACAGCATAAAACAGGATAAAAATGCTTTGTAAGCTATATATGTTTTAAATTGCTTTCATAAAATTGAGTTCCTTTCCCAGCTTTACAAATGGTCTGTTGTAGTTAAATAAGAATCTCCTAATTGGGACTGTGAATTTCTAGAAGTCCATATATTGCCCAGCATGTGAGGAACCTATGTTCTGGTGAAATAGAGCACCACTGAGCAGTATCTGAGCTATACTCTTAAAATTAATCATATCCTAAAAGTGATCAAAATCCAGCAGTTGTTATAAGGAGAAGGAAACTTCCTTTTCACTAGATACCCTTTTATACTGTTTACTACAGGCATCTATTGCCTGTTCAAACTTTATGTAATTGGAGCAGCTCAGGGATATGACTGTGGGTTGTTGAGACATGCCCTGACAGCAACAAGATGGCACTGGGCTATGTAACCTGCCTAGAATTCCCCTGGAAAGCTGAGCCGGTGGTTTGATTGGGATTGTAAGTTTCCTAGGGAGACAGGACAGGTCACCCCTTTGCAAGAGCACTAATAACACTAGCATGTCTCCGCTTTCAGTGGAAAAGGGGAACCTGTGACTGAACTCAGCTGGCACTCCTGCCGGCAGCTCCTCTACCAGGCAGTGGCCACAGTCCTAGCCCACGCAGGCTTTGAGTGTGCTAACGAAAGTGTCCTGGAGACCCTAACTGATGTGGCACATGAGTATTGTCTTAAGTTCACCAAGTTGCTGCGCTTTGCTGTGGATCAGGAGGCCCGGCTGGGGCAGACTCCCTTCCCCGACGTGATGGAGCAGGTTTTCCATGAAGTGGGTATTGGCAGCGTGCTCTCCCTCCAGAAGTTCTGGCAGCACCGCATCAAGGACTATCACAGTTACATGCTGCAGGTGAGAGGACCCTGAGGAGAAGTGGGTAAAGATGTGTAATCTAGGGGTGTCCAGCAGGATCCCTAACACTTGCTCTAGGGTGCAGAGTACAGGGTCTTGGAACAGAGTGGACTTACCCTGCTTTCCTCTTCGGCCCTGGCTGTGTTCCACTGGCCTCATCACTGATGTGGCCAGACTCAGGGGTCTCCTTTAGTCAGTGAAATTATAGCATGTGGTTAGCATGCTTTTATTCAACGAATATTTATTGAGTGCCTATTGTGAGTCAGGCACTATGAGATTCAGCAGTTAACAAGTTCCTTGAGCTTGCACTCTTGTTGAGAGGGAAACAAAAACAAGTAAACAAATAATGATCAAAATAATTTCAGATGGCGTTAAGTGCTATGAGAAAAAAACAAAACAGAGTGAGGTGATGCTGCCCAAGGGTGGAGTGTGGTGGGGGAGACACCATTTTTGGTTAGAAACAGAAATATCTGAGCTCTTCAACCCTTGTGGCCTGAGGCATTTTGTTCACTGTTTCGGTTTCCCCAAATCTAAAATATGGTAAGGAATTCTTAACACCCAGTTGTCTTTGCTAAGCGACCCAGATTTCCTACAGTGTTCATCATCCACCTGTGGTACCTATGTCAAATCTTAATTTTTATAGCTAAAAATGTGATCTTTTGTCCCAGTTCTGATATAATACAGTCTAAATATTTTTCACCTTTATGTACCTTTTAATTAATGACATACACATTCTCTGCTAAACAGATATTCTTTACATGTCTCTGCCATTTACGAATTTCAAACTCACATTCCTTCCTTTGGCAGTGATGTTTTATGCATATTCATATTCTGTTGGCTTTTCCATGGATGCCACAAGCTGACTATCCAACTTGCTTTTAACTTGGAAAATTGACTCTTGCTTGCCAACAGATTAGTAAGCAGCTCTCTGAAGAGTATGAAAGGATTGTCAATCCTGAGAAGGCCACAGAGGACACTAAACCTGTAAAGATCAAGGAGGAACCTGTGAGCGACATCACCTTCCCTGTCAGTGAGGAACTGGAGGCTGACCTTGCTTCTGGAGACCAGTCACTGCCCATGGGAGTCCTTGGGGCTCAGAGTGAACGCTTCCCATCTAACCTGGAGGTCGAGGCTTCACCACAGGCTTCAAGTAAGAGAAAACAACTTACCCATTTTGATTCTGGGAGATCTGCCAGTCTCAGTACTTCTTGCGTTTTGGATTCAAACTCTGGAGATGGAAGAACAAAAGTGGGGATGGGCAGGAGAATGGAAAGTCTGAAAACGAATATAGCTTCACTGATCTACAGATACCAACATTCTCTTTGTAATTAAGGAAGAAAGGACTAGCAGAGCTTTACAGACATTCTTTAAAATTATTTCTAGTTAGGATGTAGATGCAATAAGTGATTACCAGAGTTAATTCAGCTGACCTAGCTGGGTGGGCAGATGGCCTCCTGTCCTCTGTATTCTGGTCTTTCCTGCTGCTTGTACTGAATTGATTAAGGCAACTTCCAGATAGATGGAGTAATGTTAATTGCTCAGGGATGTTTGAATAGTTGGGGTTCCTTGCTAAAGTACCCCCCAACAAGTTGGAACTGAAAGGAATTGAAATAGGGCAACCCAGTTACAGGCAGCTGGCCTCTTCTTCCAGATAGACCCTGTGATTACCTTCAGAACTAGATGACTTGATCCCTAAGTCAGTTAGATTGCAAATTAGTCTAGACGCTCAGTTCTTTACAAATATAAATTGTCATGTCATCAATGCACAAATGATGCAAATAGCCAGTCCTTCAGTGTAGCCTAAACAGAATTAGGCCACATTTTTTAAAGTTTTCGGCAGAGAGCCTTTCACCATGGAACACGTAATAACCACAGAACAGTGTTGCTAGAAGACACAGAGGCAGGAGAGCCAAAAAGAAATTGTTGCAGATGTAGGGGTCATGTCTCTTTTCAGCAGTCTGGGAACAGCTGCCAGCATTTCGTACTGGTCATTAACTTTTCATAACGTGAGAAAGGACCAGGGACCCAAACACAAGGCAGGAAAACAAGACAGCCCCATAAAAGGACAGGCCAATGTAACACCTGACTAAGAGCCCATGGTTGTGCCTGCCTTTGAACCATGAATCTTTCCACGAGCATAGTTTTACTTCCCTAGTTTAGGGAAAGTGGAGGTGGATGAGCTGGGGTAAAGGAGGGTGAGGAAGTGGAAAAGAAGATACTTAGAGTTGGTAATTGTTTGAGCAGAGAATAACCACCATATTCTCCAGCCAAGTAGAGAATCAGAGTGAAAACTGACCTCAAAGGTCATCAGTTGGCCCTGGGTGGTGCATGTCTCCTACTTTGTTTCAGCCTTTTTTTTTTTAATAGATTTTTTTAAACAAATTTATTTTATTTATTTATTTATTTTTGGCTGTGTTGGGTCTTCGTTGCTGTGCCCAGGCTTTCTCTAGTTGCGGCGAGCAGGGGGCTACTCTTTGTTGTGGTGTGTGGGCTTCTCATTGCAGTGGCTTCTCGTTGCAGAGCATGGGCTCTAGAGCACAGGCTCAGTAGTTGTGGCGCACGGGCTCAGTTGCTCTGCGGCATGTGGGATCTTCCTGGACCAGGGCTCAAACCCGTGTCCCCTGCCCTGGCAGGAGGATTCTTAACCACTGTGCCACCAGGGAAGCCCTGTTCCAGCCTTTCTTACTGCTAGTTAGTTCTACATTCTTCTTCCATTCCCAGGTACAGAAGTAAATGCTTCACTTCTTTGGAACTTGGCCCACGTGAAAATGGAGCCGCAAGAGAGTGAAGAAGGCAACGTCTCTGGGCATGGCGTGCTGGGCAGCGATGTGTTCGAGGAGCCCATGTCAGGCATGAGTGAAGCTGGGATCCCCCAGAGCCCTGATGACTCAGACAGCAGCTACGGCTCCCACTCCACTGACAGCCTCATGGGGTCCTCCCCTGTTTTCAACCAGCGCTGTAAAAAGAGGATGAGGAAAATATAAGGCAAAGAGGGAGAGTTTCTCTCCAGACCTACAAGACCCAACAGAAAACCTTGATGTATTCTAATTCGTTTCCATAAACAGTGATTTGACTTTTATTCTTAAACACAGTGGATTTTCCTGATATCAGTGGAACTGGATTTAACCAAATAAGTCTGCTTTTTCCTTTTGCCTCCAGTTTTTGTAGTTTTCCACAACCAAGCTACCTTTCACAGACATCATGACACTGGGATGGTAATCCAGAGACCAAAGCACTGTCCCTGACATCTACTGTGTGACTAGACAAGTGACTTAGCTTCTCTAGAGCTGTTTCTCTTGCACAACTGAGAAGAATCATACTGCTTTTACCTACCTTGCAGAGATATTATGAAGATGGAGATGTTGTTAAGCCTCAAAGCTGTGCTTGAATAGACTCACAAGTAAATATATGCTGGTATCAGATGTCAATTTTTTTTTAACTTGCTTCATTTTTGGTCGAAGTCCTTGGGAATCCAGTGCTAATACCTAATAGGAAATAGCTAAACATTGCATAGCTTATCTATCAGTAGTCTTGTTTTCAAACTGTTTTTGCTGCCCATGAGGTCGCCTATAAAGTCAGAGTGGTCTGTGGTAAACAGGCTTTTTGCTTTTTCAGATAGCCCTCTACTATCTCAGCCACATATTTTCTTCTGCTCTAGACTTATTCCATGTATTTCCACCATCTTTATTTTTTTATTTCCACTCAGTTTTTTTTTATATTTTCACCATGTACGCTTTTTGGTTGCTCCTTTCATTTTTCTCCTTTGTGAATGAAGCAAACAGGACCTGTCCAAGGACAGGCTTGTGCCTATTTCATTTGTTGCATCTGCTTGGCCATCAGAGAACAGTCCATTCCTCTGTCAGAATTCTGTCTGCACATTGTGTTTCTACTGGATGGGCAGCCGCCAAAAGGGTAACAGTATGCACCTTTCTGCTTTACATCATGTCTTGAACAACTTTACTGCTCTTACTCATCCATAGCAGTACCTGCCCTGCTTGGCATCTGATAGTCTCGACCAGTATTTATGAAGTAAATGATGTAGCACTGGAATAATCAGGAGTAATTAGCAAATGTGTGCATGTTAAATACTGCTGAAGTTTGGTTTGGGGGTGCAGAATACAAGTCTTGTGAAAGTTAGAGCACTCCTTTAGTGGAGACCAGAAATCAAGGCCCACATCACTGAGTGCCTTAAATATCCAGCACTGAGAATAAATATGAATGCAATAGCAACAAAATGAGGTTATAATTTAAACTGTTACCAGATCATTTATAAGTTTGCTAATTGTACATCCTTGGCACATTTATCTAAACCCTTCCTGTTCCAGGCTTAGCTTCATTTTCGCTTATTTATTGATGAAAGTACACATCAGGTGGTCAGTTTCCATAAATTAGCCACCTAGTGTTTAATTCATTCACTTAGCAAACATTTGTTGAGTACCTATTATGTACTGGGTCCTCTGCAAGGGATACACAGATGAGTAAGACTGTCTCTGCCCTTATGGAGCTTATAGCATAGGCCAGACAAGTTCCTCTTTAAGTAAAAAGTATACAAAGGCACTAAGGGAAAAAATCGGGTATGTTCAGAGTTTTGCTGTGCAAATGGTTTCCTCTCAAAGAACAGGTTCAAGTTTTTAGACCAGTGGTTTCCATTAGTTACAGAATACTGAAATTAATACTTCATGTAAAGCAAAACACTTTTATTTATTTTTAGAATGTTAGATTGGAGAATAGGCACCAGATGGTCAAGGTTGGGGTACTCTGATAAAGCAGGTGATAAGCACATTGATATCTGAGATTCACCTGGCCTAGAATTATGTCATAGGCTGTTTGAGTTAGAATATTGTTCTGAACTTAGCATGCATCAGAATCCCCTGGAGGCCTTAGTAAAACGGACTGCTAGGCCCCACACACCCCCAGTTTCTGATATAGGGCTTGAATGTCCCATTTTTAGTAACTTCCCAGATGATGCTGCTGCTTCTGGTCCAGAGACCACACTTTGAGAACCACTGATCTGGAATACAGGTTAGGCAGGGATAAAATTCCTTAAGAGAAATGTATAATGTTATAAGATACTGTGAAGAATGTGGAGGCAAAGCAAACCCTTACCAGGGCTGTTATATATGGAATGTGCAACTGACCCAAATCTGTGGACTTTGAGTAAAGCACTAAGGATACACTGCATTAAGTTAAAGTACAATACAAACAGGGCCTGGCTTTGTACCTGGTTACTAGGTGTGGTACGTACATGGAACTTTAGTAAACAACATGTGGCTTTAAACCTCTCTTCTGAACTGCAGTGACTATTTGTGATAATTTTCTTATTTGAAATTATGACAAGCAGGCTTACAACAAAGTTAAAATTAAAAACTCTTTATCCAAGTCACCATCTAAAGTAGAATTCTTATTCGTTAACAATGTTTTGCCCACTTTCTTCAATGAACCTGGTGTTCTACAATAAGCTACCCAGTCTGAGGCACATTTCATACCAAGATTGATTGGTTGCCAAGGAGACTCCACTGCCAAGCTCTGGACAAGCTCCTGTTTCCCCCTCTCTTTCTGCTAAAAGGAGGGGAACTCGTGGTGCAGGTTCAAAGGCAAGATGCTGGAGAAGTAGAGGCTACAGATCCAGCCCACTAAGTTCTCTCTCTGTTCTGTCCATCAGCAGCAAAAGTATGTGCGTTCAAATGATAAAACTTGCAGTTTTAGGCTTGAAGGGATATGAGCATCCAAAACCAGAATATCCTTCCTTGCATAAATCCAAGGAAAATGCCAAGGGGAATCAGCATCTACCTGCCAGGTCCAAATGTATTCTATCCCTGGCTTCATCTGAGTCAGGAGATATCACTAGTAAGAGAAACTGCTATCCTGAACAAAATTGTCCTTTATAGTAGCCCCCAATCAGAGATAAGGATAGTCCCTTCACACAGAGTTCCAAAATTTTGGACTTTAGAAACTATTTGTTGTTTCTCTTCCAGTACTGTGCCATTGATTCTTGCATAAAATTCTGGAATGCTGGCTCTTCACGGCTTTCCTCTGTAACTGCAAGGAAAAAAGAAGGTTAATTCTTTTTAAACTCTCCCATTAGACAGGTGGATTAGAGCTGCTGTCACCCATCCATCAGAAATAGTACCTTTGACCCTTGAACAACACGGGTTTGAACTGCATAGGTCCATGTATACACGAATTTTTTTCAATCGTAAATACTACAGTACCACATGATCCACAGGTGGTGAAATCCACGAATGTGGAACCACAGATACAGAGGGCCAACTATAAGTTAATTATACAGGGATTTTAAACTGCGAGGAGGGTGGGTACCCCTAGTCTCCAAGTTGTTGAAGAGTCAACTATATTTCTAAGACACTGTATGTCCACTTCTCCCAATAAGGAAATATCTCCTAGAAGCAGGCTGTATTTATCATGTTGCCCAAAATGTACAATTTCTTTGACCTGTAAGTGGGGAGAATACCTCCTTCATAAAGTAATTAAAATGAGGTCCCACTCCTACATATTTTTAACTGAGAGAAATGAAAACCTCTGTCCACAAATACCTGTTAATGAATGTTTAGAGCAGCTTTATTCATGACAGCTAAAACCTGGCAACAACCCCAGTGTCAATCAGCTGGTGAATGGATAAACAAAGGTACATCCACATAATAGAACTATTACTCAGCAATAAAAAAGAACATATTACTGACACATGCAGTAACATGGATGGATCACAAAAGCATTACACTGAATGAAAAAAGTCAAATGCAAGTTAAATACTGTGATTCCACTTACACAACATTCTGGAAAAGGCAAAATTATAGGAATAAAAATCAGGTAAGCGGTTGCCAGGAGCTGGTGTGGGGGAAGGGACTGAATAAAAGCGAGCACGAGCGAACTTTTAGGGTGATGGAAGTGTTCTGTTTCTTGATTATAATGGTAATTACAAAACTATATATATGTATTAAAATTCATCAAGCTATACACTTTAATAAAAGGGTGGGATTTATTGTTTGTAAATTATACCTCAATAAATCTTATTAAATGATGCAATTTACATGTTAGTATCCAGCACACTGGAATAAAGAGAAGTTTGCTCTTGGGCACAGCTAGGACCTAAAAGCGTTGTTTCAAGAAACAGATTCTGTCCACAGTCCATAAAACTATGCAAAGTGGAACACTTTTGGGTTTCCAGAGCCATTCTATCTTCAATGCTACAGTCCCTTCTGACTGGTTTAGGTCTGCTGAGGCCTCCTTTTGTATTCTTAAAACAATGATTACAATAAACAATCCTGGATTCCTCAAAATTGAGTTAGGACCTAAAGATGAGAAGACACAAGACTAATAAAAGGCCGTAATCAAGCTCAATATTAACCATTCAGTAGGAAGGCCAGGAACTTTGAATATATGGAACTCCTTCCTGGTGCTGCATCCTTTAGCATGTCCTCTCTCCCCTGTAACTGGCTTCATGCTCAAGGTCTTCCCTCAGTAGCAGGAAGCTCCCGGGCAAACAATGAAAGAATAAGCAGCTGTTCTGTTCTCATGAGCCACCTCAGTCACCTCTCACCTCTGTGGTCAATATCTTCAGTATCACTGTCTGCTTCCTCATCCTCTTCATCCAAGGTTCCCCGAGTCAGGATCAAGTCAGAAGGGTCCATCACAGGAGGTAAGCTGCCTACATAGAAAACATCTATCACTAGCATGTCATGAACATAGGCCTCCTCAAAAAAGTGATTTTGAATCGATAAGCAACTATGATTAAAAACTGGCAGGATGAAGGTGATCATGAAAAAATGCACGATCTTATCTCTTCTAAATGTACAGTTAATACCACTTAACATTTCTACACTAGTGTATTTCACAAAGTGCTTTCATGAGGCCAGTAACCCAAGAGGTCTCATTTTTTTTTTTTTTTTTTTTTTTTTTTTTGTGGTACTCGGGCCTCTCACTGTTGTGGCCTCTCCCGTTGCGGAGCACAGGCTCCGGACGCGCAGGCTCAGCGGCCATGGCTCACGGGCCCAGCCGTTCCGCGGCATGTGGGATCTTCCCGGACCGGGGCACGAACCCGTGTCCCCAGCATCGGCAGGCAGACTCTCAACCACTGCACCACCAGGGAAGCCCCCAGAGGTCTCATTTTTAAGTTGAGGAAAATAACTCTCAAGTAGCTTGTCTTCATAGTAATAGTAATGTCATTTGTTTGTACTAGCTCTCAGCTTAGAAGAGGCTATGGTTTTTCCTATGAAGGCTAAAGACATTTGAGCAGATCCAGTGTGCTGGTAAGTCAAGAGTAAAAGTGTGGAGCGTGGAACTCACTTAACTGGTAAACCCAGCCAGGTTCCAGCACCTAATCCACCAAGTGGCTTTGCTGTTCTCTACTAGACCTATAGCAATAGCTATCATTAACAGAACTTTACTCCTTTAAAGGCCAGTCCACCAATGAGTGTGGGTGGGTGAGTGTGTATATATTTAAATTTGAGCACCAACCTAGGAACCCCTAGAGAATTAATGACAAAACTAACTCAAACAATAAAAAATGTCAGTAAAGTAGCAGAATAAAAAAACTAAAATACAGAAATGAAAAGTCTTCATAAACACAAACATAACCAGTTAGAAGAAAAATCCCATTTTCAACACTAACGAAGATACAATCCTTGGGAAAAATTTAACAAATTTAACAAAACCTACATGAGGAAAACATTCCTGGAAGACATAAAAGTAGACTGGACAAATATAAACACATCCCTTGTTCTTAGACAGGAAGAGCAACATCAAAGAGATGTCAATTAATTAATTAATTAATATAACACAATCCCAATAAAAATATCAAAGAGGTTTTTTAGCAAGCTACATTAAGTTGATACTAAAGGTCATTTGGGAAAACAAACAAGCAAGAATAGTCAGGGAAACACTAAAAAAGAAAACGTTGAGGAGGACTAGCCCTAGCAGATATTAAAACATACTATAAAGCCTCTATATGTAATTAAAGCCACACAGTAAAGGCACACAGTCTAGAGGAATAAAATAGGTAATCCAGAAATACATCCAAGTACATATGAAACTTTAGTATATGATACAGGTAGCATCTCATCACTGGGACAAAGGTAGACTTTTTAATAAATCATGTGGGTACAACTATTTATGAAAAAGGTAACACAGACCTATACCTCACGCCATACCCAGGAATAAACCCTAAATGGATCACGGTTCCAAATGTAGAAAATAAAACCATACAAGTACTACAGTAAAACATAAGTGAATGCCTCTTTAACACAGGTGTAGATAAAGGATTCCCAACTATGACTCAAAACCAGGTGCAATAAAAGATAAATTTGACTACATCAAATTTATACAAAACGAAACAGAAACTTTTGCATGGCAAAATAACACCATGAACAAAGTCAAAGGGCAACTGACAAACAGGGAGAAAATATCTGCAACATGTATCAGGAAAATGAAGACTATCCCTACCTAGATTAATGCATATTAAAACTAATGGGTGAACATTTGAAAATTAAAAGTACATTTATCTAATCAAAGCATCACCCCACAAAATACTTATTATGAAGGGAAAAATAACTTTATGATGAAAGAACCTGGCAGACACCACTTTAAGTAAGTGATCAAAGACAACTCATCATCATGTACCTTGTGATACGATACATGGAAAAAACACTTCACATCTGTTAACTTCTGCTAAAAAGGAGCCACCTGAATTGAACCATGAGGAAACATCAGACAAACCCAAATTGAAGAAAATTCTACAAAAATGTAAGTACCATACACTTCAAAAATATCAATGTCATGAAATGCAAAGAAAGACTAAGTAGCCATTCCAGATTAAAGGAAAATAAGAGACGTGACAACTAAATGCAACACAGATCCAGAACCTTCTCCTGCTATAGAGGGCAAATGGCTACGTCTAAATAAGGTCTATACATTAGATAATAGGAACGTGTCAATGTTAATTTCCTAGTTTTTGATAACTACAATGAGGGTATATAAAATAATGCCCTTATTTTTAAGAAAAACTCAAGGGTAAAGGTGCATCATGTCTGCAACTTAACTCTTAAACGATTCAGAAAAAAGTTATGTATAATATACAAATATTTTATACGTATACTTATATATTTATATAAAATGTAAAGCCAAACATATATAACAGAAAGAATAAAGTAAATGTGGTCAATGTTAACATTTGGCGAATCTAGCTGAAGGGTATATGGCAATTCTTTGCAATTCATGAAACTTCTGTAAATCTAAAATTAGGCCAAAATAAACAGTAAAAGAGGGGGAGGATTAAAAAGTAATTAAAAAAAAAAGTAGACATCAAGTATCTTGCCAAAGTAAACCAAAAACTACCTGAAGAGAAAGAATCATCATATACATATGTATAAAAATATAAACACAGATAAGACAAATGTGGTATGAGAGACACAGACAGTGGATTCCTCTTTAACACAGATGTTAGATATAGGTATGTCCGTAGGTATATATCTACATCTGTACACTTCAAAAATGTCAATGTCATGAAATACAAAAACAAAGGATCCATTCACGATTAAAGGAGACAAAGAGACAACTAAACACAGTGCAGATCTAGGATTTATCTAAATTGACTGAAGAACAGATAGATAGATACACTATACAACATTTACTTTATCCTTTTCTCTTTCTCTCCCTTAAACATAAATACCTACCTACTAAGTGGAGATAAGTGTACCCCGCTCTTACTTCCTAACACCAGAAGACCCTCCAGTACCTGTAGCAGTCCCGGTGTCCAAGGCTATAGAGCCCATATCTTTCCGAAGTCGTTCCAGTTGTTCTTTCTGCTGCTGGCTCTGTGCACTAGCCTATATACACAGAGGAAAATTTTGTCATATTAAAAAAGGAGGCCCAAGTTAGATGCCAGACTTCTAACTGGAGATGACAAATTATACAAATACTAGAGGCAGATAAGGGATGGCTGATGACAGAAACATTGAGCAGTGTGGGCCCAGATTAGCAGAAGTTCATTCTGGAGGGCTCTGCAGACTGTATTAGAGGTTTCAGAAATTAGACACAAAATCATCAAAAGAACCCTCAAACAGACACTGCAGGAAGGCTCAGTGATAAGATGTCCAATGTAGCCGATGGGGATAGGACACTTCATCATTTGGGGTAAGAGTTGTGAACTACCCTCTGTTCTTAAACAAAATTCTACAAGTAGCCTTTAAATAGACCTTGGAGTAGGGGTGGAGGTATGGCACAAGAAGGGCTCAGCATATATAAAAGGAAAAATTACTGATTTTTATTACTTCAAGTATAGAGAAGAAAAATAATTAAGGGCCTTTCTGCATCCAGACAGCATACGTACAAATTTACAGGTTTAAATTAACAAGTATCTAAAGGATACACTGAGAACCAAAACAAAAGCATTTATGGCAGAAGGATTAGTACATAGTTTGAGATTGTTTATTCAGTGGCCCTAAAATACACAAATAGCCTCTTTTCTTACCAGCGATTTCTTCAGACGTTCATATTCAGGACGATACTCTCTGGAAAGAGAAACACTTTCTAAATCCCTTTGATTAATAATCTATCCTGTCCCCGCCTCCACATCACTTCTATTTTCCTAGTACTTTGATAATAACAAAAGATCTATGTCACCATACATCAGATGTAACAAGTCTTAGTCACTGAGATTCTATCCCTAAGGAATTAAAAGCCAAGGTGCCTGCCCCCTCCCTGAAATCAGCAACAAGACAAAAGACTGACTGCTGATCTGGGAAGATCAACTCTGGGGAGACCATGACCAATGAGTTCACCATTCACTTGGATAAACATGAGTAAAAGATGTTTAAATGATGAGTAAAAGAAGCTAGGCCTACTGGGCTCAGGAAGCCCAATACATAATTATGTCATTTATCTGGGCAACCATGAAAGGATATAGAAAAGAGTCTATCCTGAGGCTTTGATAACACATGCAAAAAAACAAAACAAAACAAACAAAAAAACAAACCTCATCTGATGAATAAAAATCAAAATAATGTTTCTGAAAAACCACAATGTGGCTATTAAGCTCTTGCTAAGTATGAAGCTTGCTAGAAAGCAGCCAATTATCAGGCCTAAGGAAAATGTATAGGTGCTATGACTCCACTTTCCTTTAGATAAATGGAACTCCAGTATTAACCAAGAAAATAGTTATAACAATCATTTATTAAGAAATATGCTTACTACATGTCAGCAATTGTGTTAGGTGCTTTAGATATATTATCTCAAATAATCCCCACAATGACCTTAACAATAAATGCTATTACCCTTCATCTATAAATGAGGAAAACTTGCTAAGGTTACACACTTATTAATTGGAGGAAAAAGAAATCTAAACCATGTCTATCTGACTCCAAAGTCTATGTTCTTCATCAGGGGTCAACCAATGTGGCAAACAGGACAAATCCAGGCCACTGCCTGTTTTTATAAATAAAGTTTTATTGGAACACAGCCACGCCATTTGTTTAGGAATTGTCTATAGCTGCTTTTGCACTACAATGAGAGTTGAGGAGTTTCAACAGATAATACAACCCACAAAGCCTAAAATATTTAACACCTGGCTTTTTACAAACAATGTCTGATGACACCTGTTCTTCATCATTCAATACAGTGAAGATTTTATACTCCTATTCTTTTTTAAATTAATTAATTTATTTATTTATTTTTGGCTGTGTTGGGTCTTCGTTTCCGTGCGAGGGCTTTCTCTAGTTGTGGCAAGCGGGGACCACTCTTCATCGCGGTGCACGGGCCTCTCACTATCGCGGCCTCTCTGGTTGCGGAGCACAGGCTCCAGACGCGCAGGCTCAGTAGCTGTGGCTCACGGGCCTAGTCGCTCCGCGGCATGTGGGAGCTTCCCAGACCAGGTCTCGAACCCATGTCCCCTGCATTAGTAGGCAGATTCTCACCCACTGCGTCACCAGGGAAGCCCTATACTCCTATTCTTTTTTAAAAAAAAGTTAACAGCTACTTGTTAACCCTAAGTGTGATCAGATCCAGTGCACATCTGCATGGCAAATATAATACAAACACCATGAAAACCAAAATGTTTTGCCTGGCAAAACAGCTATCATATCAGACCTGTGGGTAACTAAGAGTGCCATCACTAGAATGTTCCTTTATCCTCACCTTTCATATTCTTCTGTGGCACTGGCAACTTGCACGAAGAGTTCATCTAAGCCTGTACCCAGAACAGCAGACACTCCCACCACCTGCCAAAAGCATCATTAATACCACTGAGGAAACAACTGTATATTTTTAAATGGCATATATTATTTGGCTCAAATTTCATAAAATCTTCACAGAAGAGGTTTGGCTACTTTAAGAAGTCTCTGGCAAAGAATGAAGCTAAAACAAGACAAAATGGCATACCTACTCAAGAGTGATGGAAATAAGTCTATGGAAAATAGAGAACTGAGAAAGATAATTAGGATCAAACAAGCAGCAGTTCATCTATTCCCTATCAAATCAAGCCACAGTCTGTTCTCTATAAAAATTAGTATCTCAATGTCTTCGCTTGGGCAATTAACATACTTGCTGCTACCCACACCCACTTTTGCTTACACAAATCTTACCCATCCTTCAAAGCACACCTATATTGGCTATATCCTCAAAAAATCTCTCACTTCAAAAGTGATCTACCCCATCACCACTATCAGGCCCAACTTTTAATCTTTCTTAAGATATCACAATATAAGTTACTACAATATATCATGTTTTAACTCTGCATTTAGCCTTCTCTCCTAACTAGACCATAAACTCTCTGAGGGTAGGGTCCATATCATATTTATCTTTTAAGTCTCCAGTTTTTAATAAGCCATGCCTTAAAAATTACTTTTCAGAAGGTAATGAACTTCCTTTCCAAAATAGGTTCAAAGCCAGCCCTTTGGGTTATGAGGTTATCTGGAGACACCAACAGCATAAGCAAGAAAGTTTACCCTGAGGGAGCTGTAAAACTCATCTAACACGAGGCTCATTGAACGAGTCAGGTTACTGACGTATGTAGTCTCTTGATTCAAGGCATCTTGGAAAGCCTCAAAATCCTGCATCCATTCCACTGCAAAGCTGTGATCAATGATGTCAGTCTGTACCAGAGAGAAGTCAACTATCAGCAACCAGAGATGAGGTCAGACATCAAACAACGGCAAAAAAAATTTTTTAATTGATGACAGCAGAGAGCAATAATTCATGTATTTTCTTTCTCTGCTTCCCCCATTTCCTCCTCCACTGCAACAAGTCACAAAGAGCCACGACTGCTGTGCAGTATAAATAATTAAATGAAGCTCTGTATATTCTAGGTTAGAACAGACCTTCACTATCCACTGCCAAGTGACCATGGCCACAGTGGAGGCCAGTACCCTCCAGGCTCTGAAGTCAAGTACATAGTCTCTTGCATCCTAGCCAACAACAGAGAAGTTTTGGTTTTGTTTAACTGCCACTTCCAATAGACTAGCAGTCCCTCCCTCATTTACACAGTCCCAATCCTGAGGGATAACCTATACGCTGTGGACCAGGGGCTACTCTGTCTAGCCTAAAAAAACTTTGGAAAAGAATCAGCAATATATATTCATTCGATTTGATTGAATCCATTTCCTAGAAGTGCTCATGACTTTGCTTCAGGTTAGCTTAAATCTGCTCTCCAGCATCTGAAATAATCCTTCTCACCTACCCAAACACAAGGTTCTGATGAAAACGAAACATTCAGTCACAACAGGAAGAATCCACTTACTTTATTCATGACCACAATAAAAGGCAGCTTGGTTTTGTACAAGATGCTGAAAATCAAACATTGAGGCATTATTAGTAAAAGCACTTAAGCACCTGCTTGCCTGTTATCTGATGGAACTGAGTAATAAATAGGGAGATGGGTTCAGACTCTAAATACAGGTATCCATTCTTACACAGCACTCACATATTCTCCCCTCCCAAGCAGGAAACTACCACTACCATCAAGCAAACAACACACATACACACTCTCTCCTTTTCTTAGAGTAGTAATGCTTTGGTACTGATCCTGGTTGTGTGTGTGTGTGTGTGTGTGTGTGTGTGTGTGTGTGTGTGTGTGTGTGTGTGTGTGTGTGTGTGTGTGTGTGTGTGTGTGTGTGTGTGTGTGTGTGTGTGTGTTTCACCAAATTAACTGTCTTTTAAACAATTAATATGAAGACAAAATCATGCTATCAAACATCAGATTTCTATCTAGACTAAGATTTCTTGTGTTTAACAGGAAGGGACATCCCTAGTCATAACAGAAGAGACAAATCGGGGTGATTGTTTTTGCATACCCCCAAAATAAAATTCAGCATTAATAATGGTCCGCCTTGCTCCTAGGTCTAATGCACTAATAAAGCCTAGTGAGGCATGTCCTTCCTCTCCCAATGGCACCACACTTGGGAAAACACATGCATTTAGAATCATGGATGAATCTTTTTATTCAGTCTCTCCTCATGTTATAATTTCACTCTTCCTATCACAACACAGAAGAAAGGCATTTAGACCAGGGGCTCTATTCTATTCAGAACTGGATTTCATTCAACTTGGGGCAACTGCCAGAAGGTTCATATTCATTCATCACCTATTCTGTAACAAGCAAGGGAGGAAGATGAGAAGTGGCTGATAAGAGAATGCCAACAGTATATGTGCTTCCTTTCCCGCCCTAACCCAGAGCCCCTCCCTAACCCAGAGCCACTAAAGTGAGTGGCAAGCCTGAATGAAAACCTAGGGGTAAGCACTCAGGACTCAAAAATGATGGAAAAGAAGTGGAGACTTCATACCTTGACATAATACTATGCCCAACAATAACGCATTACCTGCAGGCATAGAGCATATTGGACATGAAGGTCACTGGGTTGATACTTCGAGATGTGTCCATTACATAAATGACAATCGTTGGAAACGAGGATGCCTAAAGCCACAAAATAATCAAAGCTTTAGTCAGAGGGTTCTTGACCTGTCCCCAAATTCTTCTCCTACCTTCCGTGGCAAGGAAGAACCACTATAGGCAGGTGTGCAGAGCTCTATGACTCTATCCCATATAAGATCCCAAGCAATAAGAAGCTTTTCTTGTCTGGCTCTCTACTTACCCTGAGTAACAAGTCCTAGAATACTCACCAGGGCCTCAGTGATGATTGTCCCAGAAGCTGACCAGGTGAATACCTCAATCTGTCCAGGTGTGTCAATCAAGACATACCTGTGTCAAAAAAGACCATTAAAGAAGTTTTCATTTATGCATTCTGAAAGATATTCCATCCCACAAAACATTAACATCTGGTTACTCAAGACTGAAATAACCTCTTCACACTGTCAAGTCTCACTTCTTCCCATTGCCCTTAAAGTGCATACCACATTCCCCTGGGTTTTGTTCAATGTCCAGTACTCAGGCTCATTGGCAGGAGCACCAATACATCACTGCTGCAAATGATCACAGAGAAAACTGACAGTTTTAGAAACACACTGCATTAAAAATGAGAGATAAGCAAAACCAGAGTGTAAATCTCTTGGGAAACCATCTGGTTACTTAGGGGTGGGGTTGGAGGAAAATGGAGGGAGGGAGAAAAAGAATAAGAAAGTGATAACTAAAGAAGAGGGTCTCTTATTGAGGGAATGAAACGTTCTAAAATTGATTGTGATGATGGCTGTACAATTCTGTAACTACACTAAAAGCCACAGAATTGTACAATTTAAATGGGTAAATTGTATGGCCTATGAACTATATCTCAATAAAGCTGTTTTTAAAAAAGCAAAGATCCACACATACATGGACAATTAATTGACAACAAAGGAGCCAAGAACATACAACGGAGAAAGGAAAGTCTCTTCAAGAAATGGTGTTGGGAAAAACAGACAGTCACATGCAAGAGAATGAAACCAGACCACTCCATACACAAAAATTAACTCAAAATGGATGAAAGACTTGAATGTAACACCTGAAAACATAAAATAAATTTCTGGAGGAAAACATAAGGAGTAACCTCACTGACATAAGTTTCTGTGGATCTGACTCCAAAGGCAAGGAAATCAAAAGCAATAATAAACAAATGAGACTACATCAAACTAAAAAGCTTCTGCACAGGAAAGGAAAACATCATCAAAACTAAAAGGTGGGAATTCCCTGGTGGTCCAGTGGTTAGGACTCAGCGCGTTCACCACAGTGGCCCAGCTTCAATCCTGGTCGGGGAACTAAGATCCCGCAAGCTGCCGGGCATTGCCCAAAACAAAAAACTAAAAGGCAAGCTACTGAACAGCAGAAATTGCAAATCGTATCTCTGATTAGGGATTGGTATCCAAAATATATAAAGAACACATACAACCCCAAAACAAATAAACAACCCGATTCAAAAATGGGCAGAGGATCCGATTACGTAGACATTTCTCCAAAGACACAGATGGCTAAAAGGCACATGAAAAGATGTTCAACATCACTAATTATTAGGGAAATGCAAATCAAAACCACAATGAAGTATCACCTCACACCTGTTAGAATGGCTCTTACCAAATAGATAACAAGTGCTGAAAAGGATGTACAGAAGAGGAAACCCTCGTAAACTGTTGGCGGGAATATAAACTGGTGCAGCTACTATGAAAAACAGTAGAAAGATTCCTCAAAAAATGAAGGATAGAGCTAACCGTATGATCCAGTGATTCCACTTCCGGGTATTTATCCAAAGAATATAAAAACACTAATTAGAAAAAATATATGCACCCTTATGTTCATTGCATCATATGTACAATAGCCAAGACATGGAAGCAACCTAAGTGTCCACCAATGGATGAATGGATAAAGAAGATGTGGTATATACACAGTGGAATACTATTCAACCATAAAAGAAGAATGAAATCTTGCCATTTGCGACAACATGGATGAACAACATGAGGGTATTATGCTAAGTAAAATAAGTCAGAAGGAAAAAGACAACTACCATATGATTTCACTCACATGTGGAATAATCTGGAGGAAGGAAGGAAGGAAGGAAGGAAGGAAGGGAGGGAGGGAGGGAGGGAGGGGAAGGGAAAGGGAAGGGAAAGGGAAGGGAAAGGGAAGGGAAAAGGAAGGGTAAGGGAAGGAAACCAACCAACCAAAAGCAAGCTCACAGATACAGAGAACAAATCAGTGGTTACCAGAGGAAAAAGGGGTTGTGGGTGGGCAAAAAGGGTGAAGGGGATCGATTGTATGGTGACCGATGGTAACTGGACTTTTGCGGGGTGATCACTTTGCAGTGTACACATGTTAAATTACAATGCATACCTGAAACTTATTTTTAAAAAAGCAAAAAATTTGAATAGACGTTTCTCCAAATATATACCAATGGCCAAGAAGTACACTAAAAGATGCTCAACATCTGGACTTCCTGGTGGCGCAGTGGTTAAGAATCCGCCTGCCAATGCAGGGGACACGGGTTCAAGCCCTGGTCTGGGAAGATCCCACATGATGCGGAGCAACTAAGCCCATGCACCACAACTACTGAGCCTGAGCTCCAGAGCCCGCGAGCCACGACTACTGAGCCTACATGCCACAACTATTGCAGCCCGCATGCCTAGAGCCTGTGCTCTGCAACAAAGAGAAGCAACCACAATGAGAAGCCCAAGCACTGCAACTAGAGAAATCTCGTGCACAGCAACAAAGACCCAAAGCAGCCAAAAAATAAATAAATAAATTTATTAAAACAAAAACAATTACAAGTAGTGACCAGAATGTACAGAAAATGGAACCCTCCATACATTGCTGGTGAGAATGTAAAATGGTATGTGAAGCCAGCAGGAGCTTGGAGGAATGGGGAATAGAGTGACTGCTAATGAGTATGGGGTTTCTTTTGGAGATGAAAATGTTCTGAAATTAGGTAGTTCTTTTTTTTTTTTTTAAGATTTATTTTTTATTTATTTATTTTTGGCTGCGCCAGCTCTTAATTGCAGCACCGTGGGATCTTCGTTGAGGCATGAGGGATCTTTCGTTGTGGCACGCGGGATTCTCTCTACCGTGGCGAACAGGTTTTCTCTTCTCTAGTTGTGGCACAGGCTCTGTAGTTTGTGGCACATGGGATTTTCTCTAGCCGTCGCAAATGGGTTTTCTCTTCTCTAGTTGTGGCGCGGGCTCTGTAGTTTGCGGCATGCGGGCTCTCTAGTTGAGGCGCGAGAGGTCAGTAGTTGTGGCTTGCGAGCTTAGTTGCCCCGTGGCATATGGGATCTTAGTTCCCTGACCAGGGATCGAACCTGCGTCCCCTGCATTGTAAGGCGGATTCTTTTTTTTTTTTTTTTTTTGTAAGGCGGATTCTTTACCACTGGACCACCAGGGAAGTCCCTGAAATTAGGTACCTTTGGTCAATGCACAACTTTGTGAATATACTAAAAACCACTAAACTGTATACTTTAAAAGAGTGCACTTTATGGTCTGTGAATTCATATTGCAATAAAGCTATTACTTTAAAAAACTACTCTAGTATGATCCTATTTTTGTAAAAACACCTTATCCATCCATCCTTCTATCTATGTACACATGAATAGAAACGCCTGGGATGACAGTCACTGACAGCAATAATGATAATAATGATAGCTATTTCTAGTGACAAGAAGGGTGATAGTTTCATCTTTTAAATACTATGCATGGTAGGAATTATTTATAGTAATAAGCCTATATATCCTTTTTACAAAAATAATAAATTATCTTCCTTTCTTTTAAAAAAAGCAAACCTATTAAAAATTTAACAACAGTTCATTGTGGGTAATGATAATAAGAATCTCCTATTTTATATTTTGATGCTTTTTAAATTAAAAAATATCCCCTCTGAATCATGTAAATTATATTAATTTAAACAAGGATTAGGGGTTTCCCTGGTGGCGCGGTGGTTAAGAATCCGCCCACCAATGCGAGGGACAAGGGTTCAAGCCCTGGTCCGGGAAGATCCCACATGCCGTGGAGCAACTAAGCCCCGTGCGCCACAACTACTGAGCCTGCGCTCTAGAGCCCGCAAGCCACAACTACTGAGCACGCGTGCCACAACTACTGAAGCCCGAGTGCCTAGAGCCTGTGCTCCGCAACAAGAGAAGCCCCCGCTCGCCACAACTAGAGAAAGCCCACGTGCAGCAATGAAGACCCAGTGTAGCCAAAAATAAACATAAAAAAATAATAATAAAATAAAATAAAATAAACAAGGATTAGAAAGGTATTTCATAGACTTTAATGCCAACAAGCAAGAGAAGGCAAGTGGACAAGTGAATGTGGACTCAAATTCTCAAAATACCTCCTAAGAAGCTGGGAACATATACCAAAGTGATTGGGGGTGGGATACTATCAAATTGAGCTCTACACTGTAGAGCATCTTGTCGCTTTTATTTATTTATTTATTTTGGGCCACACCATGGCTTGTGGGATCTTAGTTCCCCAACCAAGTAGAGCATCTTAATGATTGTCTTCTTGCCAACAATTTTTTCACTTATCATGGTTTCATCTCAAACTACACCCTCTCAGAACTTGATAGTAACCCAAAATTCTTCAAAAAACCTAGAAACATGTCAACTACAGAGTAATAAATAGGCATTAGACTGAAATCACTTACTTAGACATGTTCTGGGCCTTCTCAATAAATTTCATCACCTAAAAGAAAAAAACGCCAATTACAACAGAATCCAAGTTCAACAAAAAAAAATCACAGGGCCCTCTCTAGAGTGGCCCACCTGCAGGCACCATTAACGACTGAACCTCTGTGTTCTCTGTCTGAGGACACCAACTAACGTGCTCATGGAACCAAAGAAACATAGCCACACCTGCCGTACCACAACACCCTGGAGCACAGGGCAAGGCCTAAGGAGCTGAAGACTTGATCTGTCACCGCCAAGTCTCTCTCTTGGTGCTTCAGTAAAGCGTTAACAGCCTGAATCATTGAGTGAAATCGAGGTAAAAAATCAGTGATTGCCAAACACTCTTAAGGAAGTGGAATGTGACAGAGAAAACATAACAAGATGACAACAATTTGTCACAAGTGAAAAGCCCCATAATTGTTCCATTCCCTGCCTGGTAGCCCATCCCACTCCCCATCCCTCCACCCCACCCTCAGGGTAACACTGCAAGCCAATAACAGATCAAGAAGAGAACCCAGGTCTCTTAGGTCTTTATTGGCCGCCACAACGTTCAATGTGAAGTCTCTCACCACGTTGATCATCCTCTCATAGCCTACTTCTTTGTCCACCAAAATGCCTCCTTATATTCTGTATTGACATTGAGGTTGACTGCCCTTCTTTCCCAGTGTGATCAAGCTAAGGCATTTAAGAGTCACAGGTTCTGACACAGCCATGTCTATGTAAATAGAGACAGACATACCTGATCAAATCTGGTAGCAAAGAGATTGAGTGAGGTCACTATGCCACCATTGGGTCCAAGTCCATACCTAGACACTAAGTTGAGGATTTAAACTGCTTATAGATCAATTTAGATGATAAAGTTTATTATCTAGACAATCCCTCACAAAAACAGCGTAACGTTAGTGTTCAATTGACTAGTATGTATCACACAATCTTAACCTCATAGGGAAACATTCACTATCAATGTCTACCTCATTCATCGTTTAGAAATGGCCAGGTGAAATGGGGCCAAAATGGAACAGACAGATGTATCAGGCATTGACAGCCTGATGGCATTAGCCATGAAGATCATTTATATACCACTCTTTGCTCTGATCCTCACTCATCAAGCCACCTGAGGATTAGAATTAGTCTTCCTATCTAGACGTACCTATAGGGAAAGTACACATTTCACACAGCAATGTACTAAGAGTTGATCTTACTAATCTTTGAGCTTCCCAGTCTAAGGGGATGGTGATCAATGGATGCATCCACCAAGACAATACTCCCGTGTGGGACCCAGGCACGCCACCAGCTAGCCTCTCCTTCTCTGTGCTAATTACAACAGCCTGCAGTTCAGGACAAAGGCAGAAAACGGAACTCACAAGCTGAAATAGGATTTCTAATCACCTACAATGCTTCTCCCCACATTCATCTTCCCTCCTCTTCATAAAATTACCTGAAAACAATCGAATGCTTTTGCTAGTATATTTCACAAGGGAAGGCACAAACACTTTTTTCAAAGCTACACAATACACAGACAGTAAGTAGCCAGGGATGAGCCAAAAACCAAAGTAGATGTGAAAAAGGATACTGTTTCATGACTTCTTTATACTTCACAGTGTCACGAATATCTGGAGCGAAAAAAAGAGAGAATGAAATGGAATTTAACACGTAAGAAACAATACAGTTTGAGACTCCCCACCTATAATATCTAAGCCAACAGACCTCTCAAGTCATCTCTGCTTCCTCTGAGCAAACCAATCAGTTTCTCTCTTAGCATCCAAGGTACTTTTCCAATCTGTTTTCTAAATTTTCAGCTAAGATCACAGAATTGCAACAGCAAAAGAAGCAAGTTCAGGAAGAGACTAGGAGGACAAAAGGTACCCTGCAAGTACCTTCCCTCCCAGCAAGAAACTGAAACTAGCTTCTGAGGCTTCTATTGTCAGCACTGTCTTCTAGTAATTTCTCCAGCTTCACACTGGCCAAGGACAACTGCCAAGTAACCCAAGAAGAATGTTAGGCTAGGAGCTCTCAAGTTATGGTAGGGATGTCGGAGACAAAGAGAAAAGTTTTATACAACTTAAATACCTTCTCAGTGACCATATACATAGAAAAAGGGAGCTAAATAAAGAAAAAAGGTTTATTTCTTACTCCTTGCTTACTGGTAACAAAGGTAATGCAGACAACATTTTTATAAAGGCATTAACTTGGGAAGTGGATGGGTGGGGAGAGAAATAGGTGATGGAGATTAAGAGGCACAAATTTTCAGTTACAAAATAAATGAGTCATGGGGTGAGATGTACAGTGTGGGGAATACAGTCAAAAATTATATAATACCGTTGTATGGTGACAGATATTAACTAGACTCATCATAGTGATCATTTTGAAATGTACACGTATTTCAAATTACTATGTTGTATACCAGGAACTAAATACTGTGGCAGGTCAATTACACTGCAAGACAGACAAACCCACAGAAAAAGAGATTGGACTTGTAGTTACCGATCTACAAATCGGTAGAGGGTGTGGAGGGAGGGACAATTGGATGAAGGTAGTCAAAAGTACTAACTTCCAGTGAATAAATATTAGGGATGTAATATACAACATTATAAATGTAATGAGCACTGCTACATGTTATATGTGAAAGTTGAGAGTTCTCATAACAAGGAAAAAAATTTTTTTCTATTTCTTTAATTTTGTATCTATATGAGATGACAGATGTTCACTAAACTTACTCATGATAATCATTTCATGCGTTTGTAAATCAAATCATTATGCTATACAACTTAATCATATACAATGCTGTATGTCAACTATATCTCAATAAAACTAGAAAAAAATTATTTGGATGGAATTTTAAATAAAAAGGAAATTGGTCTGTCCAGTAATATCTAACTAAACCTATCTAGCAGTCAGGAGACCTATATCCCATCAACTATTAGAGTTCCAGCCTTTAAGTGAAAAGATGGAATTTTTTTTTTTCAAAATTCTTCCCATAATGATTTCTGCTTCTAAATACAAGGTCTTCCTTAATTAGTATGTTTGGAGTACAAGCTTAATAGGATTAAAAAGAGACCAGGAGGGAAAAGACTAACATCAAGGAATAGTCTGAAAATCAGGAAGCCTAGATCCTATCAAGAATCAGGACACTGGATCCCATCCATTCTTAATCTTTTTTATACAGTAGTCAGGGACTCCTCTACAAGTCTGATGGTAAGAGGGAAGGAACCCCTCACCAAGACAATGCACACAGGCATATATACACACATTTTCCCATGTAACTTTGCAAGATTCCTACAGATCAGTAAGCAAACTCTGCACAAAACCCACATGCTCTTAACTTGAAGAAAAAAACTATACAAACAAAGTTTATGTAACAGACCCTGCTTAAAAGCCAGAGGACTGACTTTCTGTCACTTCATTTTCCCAAAGAACCATAGTCTGACACCCTTGGGTCAAAAGAGGTAGAGAGAATGGGAGTGGTAAGGAAAAAAAGGAAATTTAGGAAGAGGGAAGGAGTAAACAAAGAGAAAAAGGGAATCAGGAAGAAGCCTGTTTCAGGATGCTAGCAAATCCAAGGGAAACGAAATTAGGCAGTTTAGAAAACATTAAAAATGGAAGCACTGAAGACTCATAGGATAGGCTGACAGCTTTCCATTCTCTGAGAAACTTCACACAAGCTCTGGCACAGTTTACTCACCAATATTGGCAGGAAAGGGAACTTCATGCACAGCTGGATCCAGGTTGATCACATAAGGTGGACACCCTTGACTATGCAGATATCCTGTGAGCCTCTGCAGACATATGGGGAGAAGGATGGACTGAGACCAAGAGGCATGATAAAGGAAAAAGAGAGAACTTCCACCCCTTAATCCAACTTACCAGAATTCTGCACTTCCATTTCCCTCTACCTTAAATATTCGTTTCTAATCTCCACCGCCAACATTCACTCTCAGTTGAAATGCTACCTTTCTTCATCACACATCCAACAGAGCCTCCTCTACTCTCCATCACTTATTGACTTGGTGGGTTGGGGGGAGCGGGGGTTTCTATCTCCCCCACAAAAAACATTAGCTCCATTTAAGCGGGAACCTTGTCATTTCCGCTAAATCCCCAGTGCCTGAAACATGGTAGGCACCCCAGAAGGAATTCTTTCGGAATCTACACCGAAAGCCTGTGTGCAAGCACTCTATTAACAGCCAGAATTACTTGTTAAGCCTCTGCCTTCGAGGACTTGGCACTAGCAAGGCAATTCCAATACCAAGTACGGTCGTCACAAATAGGCACTGAGGGTGCGCAGAAGAGAGGCTGAATGAACCCAGGCTAGGATCTGAGACGGCTTCGCGGAGGAAAAAACAGGGGTTGCTGGCATCCTTGAAAGCCAGGCGCCGGTACCCTCCAATTCCCCAGAGAGACCTCCCTTTCTCCCCTGGCCTTACGCCTGCCACAGACAACTTCTCGTGCGCTCCTACTACGCCCGTGCCGTGCAGGTCACCTGTACAAAGGTGGTTTTCCCAGACCCCGCCATTCCCAACACCAGCAGACACACTGGGGGCCGGGGACCCCCGGAAGCTTGCGGCTCCGTGGCAGCTGCGAGCGCGGCCATCTTGCTCCTGGCTCCGCCCACTCGACCATAGAGACGCATGTAGCTAGAGAGGCTCCCGCGACGTTCGGAACTCTGAATGAGACTAGAACAGAGCAAACCAAACCGAACCGAACCAAACCGGCCAGAGAGGGCAGGGCCACGGGGCCAGGCGTGCGCCTTTGCTCTGTCCGTCCAGACCCGGATGGGGGCCCAACTAGGGACAGAGGCGGGGAAGTGGAGACACTGGGAGGACGAGTGGAGTAGGCCACCTAAAGAGCCGCTCACCGTCGTCGGGCAGGGCCTGGGAAGGGCAAAGCTCTGGACCCCGGGCGGGCGGGACGACAAGGGACCCCCGGGCTCCCACACTATGAAAGTGAAGAGAGTGCCTTTTCCTGTCGGCCCCCCGAGAGCGGGTAACCGAGCCGCCGGAGAACCGGCCGCTAGGGCTCGTCCGGCGACTGAGGAGGTTAAGCGGCTCGGGGCTGGACGTGCCGGGACCCGGGCGGGATGCGAGCGCCGGGGTTGCTGGGCCCCGCCAAGAGCCGCAGAGACCAGCCCGGAGAAACTGGAAAAACCCTCCGCACTGGGACGCCGTTTCCGCGTGTCGCCAGCCCCAGACCGTAGGGCTCTTTCCCTGGCGGTCTCCGCAAAGGTGCCCCGTGACTTTGGGGAGGAACGTTTGGTTGCCGAGTTTGTCAAGTAGGTACTGAGGAGGCGCTTCTCTCCACCCAGGCGCCCTCGGTACACGGAAAGGTGGTGAAAGAGCCGAGCCATGTATACACTCCTACTCCCGACCGCCCAGTTGGCTGCGGTGGCCCTTTGGAGCAGCTGTAGTGTTCAGTAAGCCGTGAGATCTGGGTTTTAGACCCAGGCTCTGCCACCCGCTGGCGGTGTACATCGTGGCCAAGTCACTTCAGTTCTCTGAACCTGTTTTCTCCTCTTTACCCTCAAGATACTACCTCGCAGGGTTGTAGAGACGGCATATTGTCAGTTGTAAACTACACTCCCTCGTCTTTACCCCTAGCTCTGTCCCCCGTGCCTTGTGTGAGGAACATCGTAGGTGCTCCCAAAGAGTTGGGATATGAATTAAAGTACGTGTGCATTTTTTAAATTATTTCCTAATTTTTCGTGAAAAACATGGGGGGATGTCTCTCTTGTTCTCCCTTCAGGTTGGCTGAGGACTCCAGTAATTCCCTTCAACCGGATCTTAGTTTCATAAATTTTCTCAAGCCAGAGAAGCTAACAAAGGCAGAGAAGAGGTTTAAAGAAAAGGCAGTAGTGGAAATGATGAAGCTAGACAAGCAAATCAAAGAAACTCAAATCCGACTAGAACCGTTAGTGGAGGAAACCAGGCAGCTGCTGGCGGAAAACGTACGTGTCGAGGAGGAAAACCAGTTCTTTCTGGAATACCTGACCAAGCAAACAAAGGAGTCTAGACAGCGAACCGAGAAGCTGTGGAACTACTATTTACAACAAAGTGGGCAGATTGAACAAAGGAGACAAGAATTAACCTCCAAATATGCGGAAAAAAATTCAGCGCTTAAAACAGAGCTCTTGCAGAAAGAAAAGATCCTATCCAATTTGAATAAGCAGTTGGAGGCAATGAGGGACATTTCGATAGTAAAGGAGAAACAGGAGAGAGAAATTCAGACACTACAGCAGGAGATAAAGAAAACCCACGCTGAGACAGCTGCAAAGAAACAGGCCATGCTGGTCCAGTTCTTCCAGGATAAAGCATTACTGGAGGCACAACTGAGTGAGCTAGATGCAAGGCAGTTGGGAAAAAGACCAACAAAGGAGCTGAACAGCAAGAACAAGGCCTTGGAGAGGGCAGCAAAGCAGTACACTTCCGAGTTCCACAGTAGCATCGACAGACAGCACCAGCAGTTACAGAAGGAACTACCACAGCTAATTCAGAAATGCCAGAAGTTGCAGGCTACTCACAGCCGTTTAAAAAAGAAGCAGCAGCAGCTGCAGCAGGAGCAGTGGTACCTAGATTGCTTAAGCCGGGGGAGGCAACGGCTGCAAGAAAGGCATAATCCGTGCCCAAAAGGACAAGGTGCTCCAAAGACCACACTGAACCCTGCCCTAGGCACCAAATCAAGGACGCATCCAAAGTAATTCCTAAAATAACACGAAGTCAGGAATGGAGCAAGGGTTCTTAGGTGCTACGTAACATAAACCAGGTTAGGAAAGCTTTGGGATCTCAGGGTGCTGTGGTTCAATATCCATCATGATGTGTTAGTGTGAAGGATTAGGTGCTTTTCTCCAGCAGTACTGCTAGATTATGTGTGGGACTGGCTTCCCTTAAAGTTAGGCTTTTCTTTAATTAGCTCTTGGTAATAAATGGGCTGTGCCTCACACCTCCAGATAACCCAGTACCATTTGCCAAAAACCCAGATGTGAAACTACCTCAAGAAAACCACCTTGCGGAAGTGACAGGAAAATAGTTGTGTGGTGTGTTTCACCTAGCTAAGTTAGGTTTCTTTATAGAAAAAGCCCCCTGAAGAATAGCATTTCAGATTGTTATATTCTGCTTTCTGCTCTGTAAAGAACCAATGTCCATGTATCCTCACTTCTTTGGCCACCTTAGCACACAGTGTTTTTAAGCTCTTTGTAAAGTTTGTGCTGGTGATCAGGTAGCTGCTTCTACAGTTTTCTCATGATTGAAAAACTCTTAACAGCAAGTGTAATAAGCCTTAGGCAGAGTAACCTGTCTGATGCTCAGCCCATACCATTTTTGCTTTGTGTAAACTGTGTGAAGGGAAGAGAAGATAGAGGGTATGTATACCTGGTCAGTTTTCTGTGGAGAAATACCTCTAGCCTGAATGAGGTGACTGAGTGCTTCTGCCTGTTTTAGGAAAACGTATCAAAAGAAAGTTTTCATATATTTGGAGAACTTTCTAAAGAGTCTTTTGCCATCTCTTTCCCAGGCAACATCCTCAATTTCTAAGATGACAAAGATGACTGAAGTTTCGATAGAGTGAGCACTTTAGCTTTAGGTCACTTACTACGTTTTTACTGCATAAGCACTTCCTAGTCCTTGAAATGCGTTTTGTTATTCATGTGTACCCTCTTTATGCCCCTTCAGTAGAACTAGGAATAGTATTTTAAATTAATATAGACTTTTAGGGTAGTTATATTTTTGGCACTTAGGACATACTGATGGTTAGATCAGGGATTTCTTTGAATGCTGAATCCTGGTACAGAAATGCAGCCTCATTTTAATGTTGCTCCTTTGTGGAAAAACAGAATCAACTTAATGTTTTCAAGAAATTGTCAGTGATGAAAAAGTTCATAATGGTTTTCCCAGATTTCAGTTTTATTCATATGTAAAATGAATTCTTGTACAATTAGATTCAGAAAAGGATTTTGCCTCAATGTGCCTTAACTTCTAGCTTTAACAACTTTTCTGTTAAATGTGTAATGTCTTGGTTCTTAAAATTTTGTTATTGAAAATAAACTCAGATTATAATATACCCACTGATTTCATTATTGTTCCAATGTAATGTACCTTCTACTTACCTCTCTTCTCATGTCTTATCAACTCTGCATGTCTTCTTCATACTAGTGTGCACATAATAAAAATGCAGTTTTAGTGCACAAAGTAGAATGTTAGGTAGCACACAGTTGCCTTAACCTGAATAGTTCTATTCAGTGGAGCTGAAAATACAGAGAGCCTGTTTAAAACTATGGTATCCAAGACACATTCAAAACCGTTATTCTCTGTCGATGCAAAAAACATAGGAAGATATAAAACTAAGGATAAGGAAAGACGGATGGGTAATCTTATTAATCTGCTGTTAATTCCCCCTCCTGCCAGTGCTGTCCAGATGAATTAATTCAGGAGTGAGTAACTTCCACCCTGTCTCAGTTTATTTTGAATTCCTCATCCCAGATAATGGATCTGATCTGGTGTACTGCTCCTGGCTGTCCCTTTGTGAGGCCTCTGAGGGCTTGAAGACTTTAAAGGGTGAATCATCTGATAAAGCAGCGGTCACCAACCTTTTTGGCACGAGGGACCGGTTTCGTGGAAGACAATTTTTCCACGGACGGGGGGTGGGGGTGGGTGGGTGGGGTTGGGGGGGAGGGGAGGGTTCAGGCGGTAATGCGAGCGATGGGAAGCGACGGGCAGCGGCAGAGGAAGCTTTGCTCGCTCCCCCGCTGCTCACCCCCTGCTGTGCGGCCCAGTTCCTAACAGGCCGTGCACCGGTCTGTAGCCCAGGGGTTGGGGACTCCTGTTGATAAAGGCCCTTAGAAATTCCCGTCAGCAAGCCAGCAGTAGGTTTGGCCAACGAGGATCTCAGACTACTTTTCGTCTGCTTTCCTGTGCTGGAAAGGAAAGAGGGTGATGTTACAGAAAGTGCATTTAGATGGAAAAGACCTGTGAGGTGAAATTTAGGTTAAGACTTGAACGACATGATGTACAAAAATTGGGGAAGAAGACATTCCAGACAGAGGGAACAGTGAATGCAAAGGCCCTAAGATGGGAAGGAGTTTAGTAGGATTAAGGAACAGAAGAGTCAGTGTGGCTAAGTGTAGTTGGGGAATGGCAGCGAACACGGACAGAGCAGAGGCGGATGAGGCTAAAAAGGTTAATAGAGTAGGCAGGCCTTGTAGGACAAGGTAAAGGGGATGACTTTTATTCTAAGTGCATTGGGAAATCACTAGGCTTTAAGCAAGTGAACGAGGTTGATTTACAGTATAAAAACTCACTACAGCAGTATTCGGAGTGTACCAAGCCAGTGAAAAGCAGATGGAATCCAGTTAGGAAGCTCTTGAAAAGGCAAGAGGTGATGACTGTTCGGAATGGAATGGCAAACATGGAGGTGAACAGAAGACATGGGGGAGAGCTGATTCTTAGTGTGAGGGGAAGAGGAAGCAGAAGAAAAATTCCTAAACTGTTCCTTTTGAAGAAGGAGGTGGGCAGAGTATTTTTTCTTTCTTGTTTGTGTGAACTTTTTCTTTTCGGCCACAACACGCGGCTTGCAGGATCTTTCTTCCCAGACCAGGGATTGAACCCATGCCCCCTGCAGCGGAAGCACAGAGTCTTAACCACTGGACCACCAGAGAAGTGCCTGAACAGATTTTTAAAATGAAGCATTTCAGACATAGCAAAAGATATAGAAAAGTATAACAAACTCACTATCCATTTGAAAAAATAAGAACTTACCATTCACTTGTCCCTCTGGATCCCAGAAGCATTATCTAAAGTTGATGTTTATCATGCCTGTGCATGGTTTCCTATCTTTTCTGTATTTTATTAAAATATATTTATAGGTACTATATTTATATAGTCTATATACTTTTACTTCTATATATCCATAAACAATAGAGCATTGTTTTTCCATGTTTTTAAACCTTCCACAGATGGGACTCTTGATGTATTCTATAACTTGCTTTTCCCAGACTTTATTTTGGAGCTGTATTCATGATGATACAAGACGACCTGGTTCTTGGGGTAGTGTTAAAGGGGTAAGGTTACCTGACTGAAATGGAAAATCCAGCCCGTCCTGCATGCTGCTGCAGAGGGGCAGCCCCATCCATCATCTCAGTTCACATCTGGTGGTATCGCCCCCCACCTGACACTCCCCTAGCTGTCCCCGTTGCCTTAGGAAGAAATCCACTACCTCGAGTGGCATGCAGAGACCCAGGTCCTCTCCCCCAATGACTTACCCACTGAGTCACGTAAAGGTTTTCTGTGTCTCTTGGTTGAATGAATCAGTTGTTTTAAAGAGATGTGAGGGAAAAAGTGCTTTAAAACCTGCTATTAAACAAATGCTAATTTTTTTTAAAAGAAGACCTGGTTCTTCTGACAGCTGTATAGTATTCCTCAGGATGAAGACCACAACTTACCCATTTTCTCCTGATAATGGACAAGTAGCTTATGTAAGAGACTAGGCTCAGGAAGAGACCCAAGATTATATCATGACTCAAAGAAAAGGCATTTATTTTTTGCTCATACAATAGTCTCAGATAGATAGATCATCCTGATTGGCAAATAGTCTTTCCTGGGGTCATTCAGGGAATCGATATCTTCCATGTTATGGTCTACCATGACCTAGAGCTGCCGTATCAACTGCATCTAGCCAGAAGAAGGGGAAAGAAAGCATGGAGGTACACTCGCTCTCTTAAAAGTCCTGGCATAAAATTGACACACATCACTCGCACTCACATTCCACCAGAGAGAAGTTAGTTGGCTACCCCATCACTACAGGGGAATTGGCTGGAGGGCTGGAAGTGCAGTCTAGCCATTTCTCCTATAATCCTATAATTCTGCAAGGTAAAGCCAATTTTGCTGGACAGCCAGTAGTCTCTGGTACAGGATGTTTCCAGTACATATTGGAAATTAGACTGCAACATCATTCTTGTAGATGTCTAGTAGAACACCTGACCAGGAGTAGTTTGTATAGCCGTAGGAGTGAAATTACTGAGTCTCAGGGCATATCTTCAATTTTAAGAGATCCTGCCAATTAGTTTTTAAATTGATTGTACCCAATGTCCATTCCAAAGTGCAGGGAGTTCACATTGCTCCAAAATCTAGCTAAACCTGATACCGCTCAACTTCAATAAATATTATTCTAATGAATTTGGTTAAAAATCTTAAAAATTCAATTAATATATTTAGGATCATCTCTAGTGAGTCCTGCTGATCCCTGGCTCAGACAGGAAAAATAAAAGGATCACCTGCAAGGGCCCTGGATGAGACTGGACAAGTTTAATCTCAAACCAATTACAGGCACACATCTGTTATTGGGGGTTTGGGTGTAGACCACCACAATAAAGTAAATTTCATAATAAAGCAAGTCACATGAATTTTTCAGTTTCCCAGTGCATATAAAAGGTATGTTTATATTATATTGTAGTCTATTTAAAGTGTGCAATACCATTATGTCTAAAACAACAATGTACATACTTTAATTAAAATCGCTATCTGTAAGAGGAAGAGCAATAAAGCAAGGTATGAGTGGATTCATTTGAACCAGCATATTTCAGGGCCTAAAGAACTACTGACACAACTGTACGTGTTACTTCTTCCAAACTCATTCCCATCTCTAGTCGTTATCTTCCCCAGACACACTGTGTCAGCAAGGAGACAGGTAGCACGTTGGAGTCAATGAACAATGGAAAACATCATTCTAACACAGAGTCATTTATTTTTCTTGCCATTGCCAAACATTCCCCAAGTCTTACTCACCAGAAATTAACAGAGCTTCTCCATTTTCCTCCCTGACAATCCTCATGTACGGAAAGGGCTTTAAGGGAGCAACTGCCAATGACAATGTCGAGTGGACAGACCACATCCTTCCCTTGTTGCAAAACTACCCGTTCTGGCAGTATCCCAATCAGGTTTCAATGCTCCCATGTTTGAAAGTGGTCTTCACAAAAGCCCACATTTTAAGGCTATATGGAGGAGCACAGAGAACAGAGTTAAAAGTGGTAACAGCCTTTCAGAATTTGAAAAGGCAGTATTGGTCCATATTAGGGTTAAGGGTCCCTGGCTTTTTATGTGGCATAAGCCACAAAAATTGGCAAGAATATAGAAGACCAATATTTATGGAAAAGGGGAAGAGAATCCAGGAATACGACAACAGAGCTGTTCTAACCAATGCTCCAGGGAAAGCCAGCCTCAAAGAGAAACAGGCTAACAGATACTATCAGGTAGGCATGAGGTTCAGAAAAAGAACTTTTCTTTCCAACTCCAGATAAATATCTACACCTGGTGTCAAAGTCTCAGGTTATAAAAAGGACAGAACACAACATCTAAAAAAGAAGGTAGAGGACAATATTCTCAGAAAATTCAAAGAGACAGACTTTGGCTAAAGGGAGATACGAGGACTTAACAGAGTGCAGACTAACAAGTCAGGTCAAGTCCAGGGGAGAAGGAATGTGCACCTTGGCTACCAATCCTCACAGGAGTACCAGCAATATTAGGGTTCTGTGTCAAACGTCAGGAGCAAAAGGGTTTATTTCTCTTTCAATCCTCAAAACGTCAGGAGCAAGACAAGCTGCAGGAGGGCACTGGTCATAGCAACAGAGGAGGCCTCACACCCAGGGAAGTTGAGGCGGTATTTATTTTTGCTGCTACTTTCTTCTTTCCAGTCATTTTATGTGTGGGACACATTCCTCCTAAGGCTGCATTTCATGTGTGTGGGTCTAGTTACTTACTGCCACCTGGGACAAACAAAGCATTTCCTAGGAAAACCTGTGTCCGGAGGGTCTAGCTTTTTTATTCTAAATCTATTTTCTCACTTTCAATCCTAAAACCATATTGAGACAGCAAAGAGCCTCCATAAATTCTGTCACCCAAGCAGACAGGGGAACCTTATTAAAGGAGTGACAACAGTTCTAGGTTCTAGGCTTGTTATATCACAAATACAAAATGATAAATCAGTATGGTTTTAAAGAGTTAGTTTGGAATTGTTTTATAAGATGATGGAGTGACTATGAAATCAATGGAGCTTCCAAGAACATTCTACACCCCAGTATGGAAAGGATAATCAAACAGGTTTCTTAGTCTTGTATGGGGCAAGAAGGGCCTATAGTGGGCCTTAAGGAGGAGCTCTTTGGGCAAGATAAGAGAAAAAAACAGGAGGACTCCAATGAGAATAGCAGGAAAATCTACCAAAAAGGAGATGGGGGTGTGGGTGGTGGAGGGTCCACATGAATCAATAGGGAAAACACTGAAATTTACACAGGAGGAAGGAGCTGAGAGTGCCACAGCCTTACACAAACAGCTGAAAGAGTAAATTTCTCTTCACTTGGCCCCCGTGACTCAGGCCTCTCCACACAGGTCCCTGTGACCACAGCATCCCATCCACTCTCCCAGGAGTGCTTTCACACTGACTGCCTATTTCTTTCCTCGTTTATGATTCGTCTTTGGGGGCTTGACTTTCTGGAACTGTGTTGGCACTGGCTCCTGCTCTGGTTCTTTACAGGACGTTGCCACGAGCAGTTCCTCATGACTCCTCCTCTGATCCTTCCCTACTCTAAGACTCAGCTCTGTCTCAGGAAGCTCAATGCCAGGCTGCTGCCGCCTTCTTAGAGACCTTCGGCTCCTGTGCTGCTGCCTCCGCTTTTCTTCTTCTTGCTGTCGCTGTTTTATCTTCATCAGCTTCTCAAAGCTTTTGGTCGTTGTTGGGTTTACAACAAACCAATCCTACAGAGGCAAAACAGAAACATTATCCAGTCAAAATATAGTGCGCTAGGAAGTGGTATGGGAAGATTTTTTTTTAAAGGCATGATTAGGACAGAACACAGTAAAGAGGAAACAGATATGGAACCAGAGCTTAGAACTGTGTCTTTTAAACTGGAGAAATTCAGTACAGAGCAGTCATTACAAGCATTTCTTGTGTAAGACATGATTTCGGGTACTACTGATTACTTAGCATGATCCCACCCACTCCTCTCCTTTTAAAAATCTTCTCATGAGATGTAAAGCACTGAGCCATAGGAGATTTTTATTTCATGACAGTGTAGTGGTTAAGAGCATGAATTTTGCAGCCAGACCACCTGGGTGCAAATCCTAGCTCTGTTTCTAGCCATGTGACCATCAGAAAATTAACTTAACCTCTCTGAGTCTCAGTTTAAAAAAATTAAGGGTTAGGGACTTCCCTGGTGGCACAGTGGTTAAGAATCCGCCTGCTAAGGCAGGGGACATGGGTTCGAGCCTTGGTCCGGGAAGATCCCACATGCCGCGGAACAACTAAGCCCATGCGCCACAACTACTGAGCCTGCCCTCTAGAGCTCGCGAGCCACAACTACTGAGCCCATGTGCCACAACTACTGAGCCCACATGCTGCAACTACTGAAGTCCAGGAGCCTAGAGCCCATGCTCCACAACAAGAGAAGCCACCGCAATGAGAAGCCCGTACACAGCTCTCCGCAACAAGAGAAAGCCTGCGTGCAGCAACGAACACTGAATGCAGCCAAAAAAATAAATATAATTAAAAAAAAAAAGTGAGGCAGAAAGGGAGGAACAAGGTAAACATGTTTAACACCATAAGGATTTCATAAATACAGGCATAAATTATTGAACAAATACTTGGGAGCAAGTCCCAAACTAAGTGAAATTTGTTGGTTCCAACTTTTGAAACAGAAACTGGAGAAACAAGTGAACTATACAAAGGCCAGATTTTGTCAGGAGATAATTATCTTTTAAATACTTCCCAAAGCATAGAAAGGTAACATTATTAAAAAAAAAGAGACTGCCTTCCTGAAGAAATCTCAGATATGGAAAGGGATTCCCAAAGCTTCAACCAGTAAAGCAACAGGAACCACAATGGATGACACTAACTAAAGCCCACACTGCTAAGAACTATTGCATCTGAGGGCAGAGGACAGCCGCAGGCGCTTGCTATTTTTCCTCACCAGGCAACAACAGTATCTGCAGTAAAATATGCCAAGAGAATGCACACTCTACTCCTTGAGCTTTTGCAATAAGGTATTTAATTATATGGTAGAGAATTTCTCTGTTCACCTGGACTCCTAAAAACTTTCCCCAAGAGAAAACTCTTGACCTTCTGAACTTAAAGCATTTTTAACAGAATTTTTTAATTTTGAAAATTTACAAACTTTCCAGAAAAGTTACAATAGTTCAATGAACACCTAGATTGACCATTGTTACTCTCTCTTCCCCTCCTTCTCTCCCTTCTTCCCTCCCTCCCTCCCTTCCTCTGAACCATTCACAATTTAGCTACAGACATGATACTTCATCCCTAAAAACATCATGTACCTGCCTAAGAACAAGCGCATTCCCCTGCATAACTACAATACAATTATCACATTTTGGAATATTAACATTAACACATTAATATTACTTAGTAGTACAGCTAGTATTCAAGTTGCCTCAATTGTCTCAATAACATCTTTTACATTGTTTCTATATGGTATTTCAACAATATTCAAAACAGGTTGCTCCAAGATGTTGGAATACCGGAAAACAGGAGCACAGACATTGCTGTGAAACAAGAATTCCAAAGGTGTAAATGCAGCCTGGTTCCCAGATGTCTGATTTTAATCGGACTTAAGATAACTAGAAGAGTCAGGGATGCTCACACCCACAGTGATTTTAAATGCTTTCACAGAAAAAAACTATTACACGCCTAATTTTAGGAAGTTTTTAAACTCTAATGTAGACCCTTTAGTCTCTCTGACAGTCTTAGCCTATAATAACAGGCACAAAATTCCCATCCCTTGTGGCATATTCATGGGGTCCACAAGAATATAAAAACACTGTGGGAAAGGAGAAACCTCACCTCAGCGTGGACAGAGTTGATGTGATACTTGACACCACTCTCTGACACAAATTCTTTTTGACATAGAAGACACTTGTATTTTCCAGCCACAAAGGTTCCCTATTTTCAAGAAAGAAAGAAAGAGAAGGGTAAATTCAGGAACACATACCTGGGCAATAGGTAGGGACTGTCAGAGATGAAAAGAGGAGATACTACTTCAGCAAAGTGAAGAAGGAAGAAAATCCGAAACACCACTATATTTAGGAAAACAAGTTTGGGCATACTATGACCATAACACATCTATCCTAATGCAGTTCTATACCAAACACTGACCCCACTGATCCTCCCCAACACAACCTGAAGTTCCCCTAATTTTATTATGTAACATGTCACGTTTTTCTATCTTCCCTTATGTCTTCCACTTCACTTGCAGGTGCTCTTGGCTCCTCCCCTCAAATTATCAAACTCCTTAAGTTCAATGAGGCACCAATGCGCAATTCTTCCCACTAGAATCAATCCACTGCTGCAAAGAGTGCCTTAGGAATCCAGAATTAGAAGAGTACCCTCCATAAGATCTAGCTGAATGACTCAGAAACTAGGATCAAGATGACGAACTCCTAAGCATTCCTGGACAGATCTGGTTTGGATGTCTCCAACTCCCTTGTTGCCTTGACTGAGACTTCTCTCTGCTCCTGAAGCTTCGGGTTTCCATGGTGCTTATTTTGTGTGAGGAGATACTTCTGAATGGGAATGGAAAGTGGCAGCCATCCCCATGACTGGTAGGTTGCAGGGCACTGGGGTCAACATGGAAAAGATTCAGTGAGGTGAATGGCTGTTAGCCTAACACCCAGGGATCGCACCTCCCATCCCCAGAAGCCAGAATAGTTCAGATGGGTTTGAGGATCTTCACCAATCCAGATAAGCACAATGTAAGTTGATTCTAGGAAGTTGAAGGCCCAATAAGATAGGGCAGGCGCAGTGTGGTAGATGCTCAGGTGGAAGAAGTTAAATCCCTGGTAGGGACTCAGAACTATATATTTTTCTCCAAATTTTTTCATTGATATGACTTATGGCTATTTTGGCCCATTCTGCATCTTGGACATACCCTGGCATCCCACCCAATTAACAGACCGAGGATCTTTGGGACAAAAAAAAACAAAACTAAACTAAACCAGCCTTTGAAGATAATAGCAAACAGGACAACTAGCTGTTCACCGAATCTGAATTCTCTTCCATGTCAGACTATTTTAGAGGTCATGTTAAGATAAATAGTTCAGAACGTTACAAACCAATGTACAAGAGCCCAGGTGAGCTTTAAGGCCAGATACACTACTGTAGACAGCCTCACAGCCCTGAAAAAGAGAAAAAGAAATCATGTGAAGACCACACCAAACAGCATCCTTTTCTTAGCAATCTGGCCATTTGCACTAACCCACTGTACCCTTGCGGGGGGAGGGAGGGGGGAAGAAACCCAATAAATTGCACCACAAACCACACAGAAAAATATGTAAGCCAAAGAACAAAAAGAAAACCAAGGAAAGGTAAAAGAAAAAGAGGTAAAAAAGTTGTTTAAAAAAGCTTAAAACACTCTGTTCCCTAGTACTTTTCTGATACTTACAAAAATACAAAAAACTGTATGCTCAAGTTTTTCCAAAAATCAGCTTTCTTTAGTGCAAATGTGTCTCTTACTTCTTATATATCTACTCCTCCCCAAAGTACTGCATATACAGCTGTAGTAGATTAATGATGCCTGGAAATTCTCTGCCACTCTTCCCATCAAGAAGTGAGTCATTTATCCTCCCTTTGAAACTGGATAAGTCCTATTATTTTTTTGACCAACGGAATGCTATGGTAATGAGGCTGAACAAATTCTAAAGCTAGGCCTAAGAGATCTGAGCTGTTGCTTTTATGTTCTTGGAATACTCTGTCTGAGAATTCAGTCACCATGTACCCCACTGGTAACCCAACTACCATGCAAGAGAGAGAGGCCATGTGGACAATCAATCTCCCAGCTGAAGTAGCTGCTTAGAAGCCACCTGACATTCAGGCCCCATCAGAGCTTCCGGCAGAATGCAACCCATGAATGATTCCAGCTGGTGCCATATACAACTGCCCTCTGAGTCTTGACAGAATTGTTGACTTACAGAATCGTTAACAAAGTAATTGATGTTTTAAGCCTCTAAAGTTCAGGTGTTTTGTCACAAAGGAATAAATAACTGAAACAAACAGCAGATGCTTGATCAACATTTAGTGAATAAATGAATGAGAAAGAACCACCTGGTTAGGACACTGAATGCGATGATACTTCTTGATATCTGACTTCCATTTGTGTAGTACTTCCTGGCTGAAGGTCGGTAGCCCAGGACGAGTATATTTTAACTACAAGACAAGAAACATTTTATTGGAGGAATCCAACTTTCAACCAAAATACCCCAAAAGTAACAGAATTACATAACTCTTCAGGTTCATATAATTCTAGAGTTGCAGAAGTATATTTTCATACACAAAAATGATAATATGTAAGATCCTTTAAAGTTCCTGAAACACGTAAGTATAATTGCCTATTGTTCTGTCTTAAAATAGTTTGATTTTTGACAGAGGACAGGAGACTTTCAGATATAACATTTCATCTAAAGTTGAAAAAAAAAAGCTAGTGACAGAGCATTATACAGTTAAAATATTTGTTACAAAAGAGAAAGCAATATAAATTTTCCCTCTCTATATATAATATATATATAATATGTATATATTATACTCAAGGGACATATATATATTACATATTCAATAGAAATATATGGATATGGGTCAAAGGCTATAAATCAAAATGTTAATAGTGGTATTCTCTGGGGGCTAGAATTTTGAGTGATTTTCATTTTTTGCCTGCTTATCTGCATTTATCATTTTTCTTCAATGACATCATGTTAATTTTTGATATTTTAAAAATTCTAACACAAAAAGATTAAGGTTCAACCTGAAAGAATGTGAGAATACTCAGGGAATAGAACATCTATTCTTTGCTTATACTGCAAAAGTAGAATTATTCCTAGCACTTCCTTTCTCATGCTTTGACACCAGTTAGTCTCTTCTTACAACTATAACTAGTTTCCAAAAGAGTTAACACCTGTAGAGACAGTTCTTGCAAAGTTCACCATTGGTAATACACAGTCCTCCTGCTTGAAAAATGGAAGCATCTGAAAGGAAACTGATTCTCTGAGACAGAAGAACAGATCCAAGCCCATAGAGGTTAATGGAGGAAGTAAGAAAGGTAACCTAAAGAACCTTTGGTAAATCACAGTACAAAACTGGTTTTATTTATAAGCATTTCCTCTTTCTTAGTCATTTTAATAATATTAATTCTTCCAATCCATAAGCATGGTATATCTTTCCACTTGTTTCTGTTGTCTGCCATTTCTTTCATCAGTGTCTTAGTTTTCTAAGTATAGGTCTTTTACCTCCTTTGTGAGATTTATTCCTAGGTATTTCATTCTTTTTGATGCAATTGTTAATGGGATTGTTTTCTTAATTCTGATTTCTGATAGCTCGTTTTTAGTGTATAGAAACACAACAGATTTCTGTGTATTAATTTTGTACCCTGCAACTTTCCTGAATTCATTGATCAGTTCTAATAGCTTTTTGTGGTATCCTTTGGATTTTCTCTATATTGTATTATGTCATCTGCAAACAGTGACAATTTTACTTCTTTCCAATTTGGATGCCATTGATTTTATTTTCTTGTCTGATTGCTGTTGCTAGGACTTCCAAACTATGTTTAATAAAAGTGGGCATCCTTATCTTCTTGATCTTAGAAGAAATGCTTTTAGCTTTTCACTATTGAGTAGGATGTTACTGGCAGGCTTGTAACAGATGGTCTTTATTATGTTGACGTATGTTCCCTCTGTAACCACTTTGTTGAGAATTTTTATCATAGATGGATTGCATTTTGTCAAAAGTTTTTCTGTATCTATTCAGATAACCCCATACTTTCCATTCTTTAGTTTGTTAATGTGGTATATCACACTGATTGATTTGTGGATACTGAACCATCACTGCATCCCTGGGATAAATCCCACATGATCATGGTGTATGATCCTTTTAATGTATTGTTGAATTAGATTTGCTAATACTTTGTTGAGGATTTTGCTTTATGTTCATCAGTGATACCGACCTGTAATTTTCTTTTTTTGTGGTGTCTTTGTCAGGCTTTGGTATCAGGGTGATGCTGGCTTCATAGAATGAGTTCAGAAGTGTTCCTTCCTCTTCAATTTTTTGAAACAGTTTGAGAAGGACCAGTGTTCACTCTTCTTTATATGTTTTGTAGAATTGACCTATGAAGCCGTCTGGTCCTGAACTTCTGTTTGTAGGGAGCTTTTAAATTACTGATTCAATTTGGTCTGTTCATATTTTCTATTTCTTCCTGATTCAGTCTTGGGAGATTGGATGTTTCCAGGAATTTATCCATTTCTTCTAGGTTGTCCTTTTTATTGGCATATACTGTAATTATTCATAGTAGTCTCTTATGATCATTTGTATTTCTCTGTTGTTAGTGGTAACCTTTCCTTTTTCCTTTTATTTATTTGGTCACTCTCTTTTTTCTTGATGAGTGTGGCTAAAGGTTTATCAGTTTTTTTTTAACTTTTCATAGAACCAGCTTTTAGTTTCATTGATGTTTCCTTTTTATTTATTTATTTTTTAGTGTCTATTTCATTTACTTCTGCTCTGATTTTTATTCTTTCTTTCCTTCTACTAACTTTGGGTTTTGCTTGTTCTTCTTTTTCTAGTTCCTTTAGGTATAAGGTTAGGTTGTTTATTTGGGATTTTTCTTGTTTCCTGGGGTAGGCTTGTATCATTAGAATTTAGCAGTTCCCTCTAAGAACTGCTTTTGCTGCATCCCATAGATTTTGAATTATTGTGTTTCCATTTTCATTCATCTTGATATTTTTCAGTTTCCTCTGATTTCTTTAGTGACCCACTGGTTGCTGAGTAGCATATCGCTTAGCCTCCATGTGTCATACCCTTCTAGTTGGAAAAGATGCTTGATACGATTTCAATCTTCTTAAATTGAGACTTGTTCTGTGGCCTAGCGTGTGGTCTATCCTGGAGAATGTTCCATGTGCACTTGAAAATAATGTGTATTCTGCTTTTGGATGGAATGTTATATATATAAAACATATAAAGTCCATCTGGTCTAATGTGTCATTTAATGCCAGTGTTTCCTTATTGACTTTCTGTCTGGATGATCTGTCTATTGATGTAAATGGGGTGTTAAAGTCCCATACTAATATTGTGTTATTGTCGATTTCTACCCCTCCCTTTTTTTTTCTGCCATACCACACGGCATGTGGGATCTTAGTTTCCCAACCAGGGATTGAACCCACATCCCCTTCACTGGGAGCGCAGAGTCTTAACCACTGGACCACCAGGGAAGTCCCTCTCCCTTTTTGTTAACATTTGCTTTATGTATTTAGGAGCTCCTACGTTGAGTGCATATATATTTACAACTGTTATATCTTCTTTTTGGATTGATTCCTTTATCATTATGTAATGTCCTTTGTCTCTTGTTATGGTCTTTAAGACCTATTTTACCTGATATCAATATCTGATCTATTTTATCTGATATAAATATAAATATTTTATCTGATAAAAATATATTTATCTGATATAAATATAAATATCAGATATAAATATCTGATATAAATATTTTATCTGATATAAATATGGATTGATCCCTTTATCATTATGTAATGTCCTTTGTCTCTTGTTACGGTCTTTAAGACCTATTTTATCTGATATAAATATTTTATCTGATATAAATATAAATACCCCACCTTTCTTTTTGTTTCCATTTGCATGGAATACCTTTTTTCACCCCCTCACTTTCAGTCAGTCAGATCTGAAGTGAGTCTCTTTTAGACAGCATGTATACATGTTTTGTTTTTGTGTCCATTCAGCTACTCTATGTCTTTTGATTGGAGTACTTAGTCCATTTACGTCTAAAGTAATTATTGATAGATATGTACTTATGGCCATTTAGGTAACTGTTCTCTGGGTATTTGTTGCTGTTTTTTGTTCCTTTTTCTTCTTTTGCTCTTTCCTTGTAATTTGATAACTACCTTTAGTGATAGTTTTGGACTCCTTTCTCTTTTTTCTATTGCAGATTTTTGGTTTGTGGTTACCATAAGGTTTACATACAGCAGCCCATATATATATATTTTTTCTTTTAAGTTGATGTTCTCTTAAGTTTGAAGGCATTCTAACAACCATGCATTTTTACTCTCTCCCTCAAATGTTTTTGACATATTTTACAGCTTTCTGTTTTGTATATCCCTTATGCACATATATGATTTTACTAGTTTGTCTTTTAACCTTCCTTCTAGCTTTATAAGTGGTTGACTTCCTATTTTTACTGTATATTTGCTTTCACCAAAGAGATTTTTTCCTTTTGTAATTTTCATATTTCTAGTTGTGGTCTTCTCTTTTCCGATTAGAGAAGTCCCTTTAACATTTCTTATAAAGCTGGTTTAGTGGTGCTGAGCTCTTGTAGCTTTTATTTATCTGTAAAACCTTTTAACTCTCCTTCAAATCTGAATGATAGCTTTACTGGGAAGAGTACTTGACTGTAGGTTTTTTCATCACTTTAAATAAATCGTGCCACCCCCTTCTGGCCTGCAGTTTCAGCTGAAAAGTCAGTTGACAGTCTTGTGGGAGTTCTCTTGTACGTATCTAGTTACTTTGCTGCTTTTAAGATCTTCTGTCTTTAATTTTTGCCATTTTAATTACAATGTGTCTTGGTGCAGACCTCTTTGGGTTCGTCTTGTTTGGGACTCTTTATGCTTCCTAGACCTGGATATGTGTTTCCTTCCCCAAGTTAGGGAATTTTTCAGCTATTATTATTATTTTTATTTATTTATTTATTTGTGGTATGCGGGCCTCTCACTGTTGTGGCCTCTCCCGTTGCAGAGCAGAGGCTCCAGACGCGCAGGCTCAGCGGCCATGGCTCACGAGCCCAGCCGCTCTGCGGCACGTGGGATCCTCCCGGACCGGGGCACGAACCCGTGTCCCCTGCATCGGCAGGCGGACTCTCAACCGCTGCACCACCAGGGGAGCCCTCAGCTATTATTTTTTCAAATAAATTCTCTGCCCCCTTTTCTCTCTCTTCCCCTTCTGGGACCCCTATAATGTGAATGTTAGTTCTCATAAACTATCTTCATTTCTTAAAATTCCTTTTTCTTTTTTCTACTCAGCTTGGGTGATTTCTACTATTTTGTCCTCCAGTTCACTCTTCTGTTCTTCTGTATCATCTAATCTACTGTTGATTCCTTCTAGTGTATTTTTTATTTCAGTTACTGTATTCTTCAGTTCTTTGGTTCTTCTTTATATTTTCTAACTCTTTGTTAAACTTCTCACTGTATTCGTCCATTCTTTTCCTGATTTCACTGAGTATCTTTATGAGCATCACCTTGAACTCTATCAGGTAGAAGGCTTATCTACTCTTTCCTTAGTTCTTCTTCCAGGATTTTGTCTTGATCCTTTGTCTGGAACACAGTCCTCTTTCTCATTTTGCCTAATTCTCTGTGTTTATTTCCATATACTAGACCGGTCAGTTACAGTTCTCCATCTTGGAGAAGTGGCCTTATGTATGAGACATCCTGTGGCACCTAGTAGCACACTCCCCTCTGGTCACCAGAACAATACGCTCTAGGGATTTCCCCCTATGTGGGCTATGTGAGCCCTTCTTTTGTGGCGGGGCTGGCTACTGCGGGCACACTGGTAGGCGGGGCTGGCACCTGGTCTAGCTGGCTGCTAGGCCCTGACTCATGCAGTGGCTGCCAGCCCACTGGTGGGCAAGACTGGGTCCCAGTGCAGCTGACAGCAGGTCCCCAGGGGGCGCTGGGACTGGTGGTGACCTGCTGGTGGGCAGAACTGGGTCCTAGGGTGGCTGGCTACCAGGCTTGGGGGCACCCAGGGATGATGCTGGCCTGATAGTGGGTGGGACAAGTCCAGTAAGGCTGGCTGCATAGCCCAGGGGGTCCTGGGGCTGGTGCCAACCCACTGTTGGGAAGGTCCAGGTCCCAGAAAAGCTGCCTGTGCAACCTGGGGCTCTTAGTGCTGGTGCTGGCCCACTGGTGAGCAGGGCCAGGCTCTAGGGGTGTCAGGGCTGGTGCAGGCCTGCTGGTGGGTGGGGCCAGGTCCTGTGCCCAGTGGTGGAGGGAGCTGGGTCCCAGTGTGGTAGCTGCTCAGCCTGAGCCGGTCCTGGGACTGGTGCTGACTGGCTGGTGGGTGGTGAGCCCCTGGTGCTCACAGGCTGGAGGGAGGACTCCAGCATGGCACTTGCCAGCACCGGTGTCTTCGCAGTCAAACAAGCTCCCCAAAATGGCGGCCACCAGTGACTGTTTCCCCTGGGGGAGTCACAGTTGCCTCCTGCCTCTCTGGCAGGCTCTCCAAAACCAGCAAGTGGGTCTGACTCAGGCTTCTTTCCAATTACTGTCTCTGTAATGGGTCTTGGAGTGTGTGAGGTTTTTTGGTGTGCTATCTAAGAGGACAGTCTCTGTTTCCTACAGCCCTCTGGCTCTCCTGTATGCAAGCCCTGCTGGCCTTCAAAGTCAGACATTCTGGGTGCTCATCTTCCCAGTGCAGGACCCCCAGGCTGGGGAGGAGTCAGATATGGGGCTCAGACCCCTCACAGCTTGGAGAGAACCGCTGCAGTTGTGAATATTCTTCCATTTGTGGGTCACCTATCCAGGGATATGGGTCTTGACTACCATGTCTCTGCCCCTCCTACCCATCTTGTTATAGTTCCTTCTTTACATCTTTAGTTGTGGATATAACTGCTATTTTCTGCTAGTCTTCACCTCATCCTCAAAGATAGTTGCTTTGTAAACAGGTCTGTCCATGGGAGGAGGTGAGCTCACAGTTGTACTACTCTACCATTTTGGCTACTCCCCCATGAATGGTTTAAATTAAATAGGATGTAGGGGGAACCCAAAATGTAATAAGAGTAACACATGAACCTTATTATTACAAACGAGAAATATAATTATTACAAATGAGAAACATAATGAAAGGAGTGGGGGAGGTGGGAACCAACCTAAGAAACTTTGGAAAACAGTACTTTGACTATATATGCTATGGCTAAAGATTAAAAAAACTATATATAAATATTAGTCTCTAGTTAGTAAATTTGTTTCTTACAGAGGTATGGGTTAACAATTCTGAAACTACTTCATGTTACAGTAGGATTGAGCAAATAAATAAATATACTGTAGACAGTGACAGCCAGGATTCTCATTACTAGAGAAAGGAGTTATAAGTAAGGAAAAAAGAAGGTGTGAATGAAACTTGTAGTGTTGGACTGAAGATGAATCATGGCTTTAAACAGACAGATATAGAATAAGTACTATTATGTGTATGTGTGCATGAATATTCATACATAAATGTCATATTTCTATCCATCAAGAGGACCCAGAAGCAATGACATCCCAGTAGGAATGAGTACATCTAGCACTCAAATCTTTGTTTCTAAATATATTCTCCAATAAAAGAAAGTAGGATTCCTTAGAGGAACAGTTGGTTCCAGGGCTGGGGCAAGAAAAATACAAGATGCACCTACAGTATCTCATGGTGTCAGAGAATTAAAAAGTGCTCAAAAAGTGATAGGGACATGCTGAAACGACACAGGAGCCCACTTGAAAGAGCCCTTGATAGCCAAATCTGGGACAATTTGAGCAGCAAAATAATAATAGCATTGGATTATAACCCTAGAATAAAGTAAGTATCCATGACTCCATACTTACATAAATAAATTAATAGAAGAAAAAGATCTTTCTCACAGGAGAATTCCAATTAACATTGAATAAGAAATGATGGAAACAGAAAATCATCATTAGACTAAAACACAATAGAAATAATTGTTGCAGGCAAGAATCACTGATGGATGCTAAAGTAGGCAGAAGCATAATAAGGCAGATTAGTTGAATGTCTCAATCTCCACACAAAATATTTATTAATTTACAAAGGGGAAAACTGTAATTTTGCCATGGATAAAACTGGACACCTAATCAAGTGACCAAGGTTACTATCATCAGTAAAAAGATACATATACCTCCTAATATGGTACACTGTGAAGGGCCAACATTGCTTTGAAGGCATTTTTGCCAAAAACATAAAACCTTCAATCTAATCTTGAGAAAATACCAGACACACCCACATTAGGGATATTCTACAAAATAACCAGATAGTCTCTTCAAAAGTGTCAAGGGCACAAAAGACAAAGAACGTCCAAAGAACTGTAACAGATTAGAGGAGACTAAGGAGACACAGTAAACAAAATTAAATGTGGAATCCTGATGGGATGCTGATGGGATCCTGTCATACTTACATGTAAAATGTTGGCATTAGAGGAAGCTGGGTAAAGAGCACATGGAAACTCTGTACTAATTTTGCAATTATTTTGTAAGTCTAAAATTATTTCAAAATATAAAGATTTTTTAAAAAGGAATATATATTCGTAAAATAGTAAGAAATATATATTGGTCTCTGCGCCCTAGATCCTGCTAATACTTAGTCTTTGACCCTGGTACTTGACACAGAGCTCCTAAAATTTGTAATTCCCTCAGTTATAGGAATATCTGACACAGAGGTCCTAAATCTCTTGGAATTTCCTGGGTGACAGAAGCATCTTTTGTTCTAATGAGTTGACTCTTGGTGGACTCCTAGAAGGAGGGTGGTCACCAGAAAGACAAAGCAATGATTAGAAGTTTGGAACTTTCAGGCCCACCTCCCATTCTCTGGCAAGAAGAGAGGGTATGAAAATGGAGTTAATAATCAATTATGCGTATGCGATGAACCCTCCATAAAAATCCCCAAATAACAGGGTTCAGAGAACTTCTGGGTTGGTGAACATATCTATGTGCCAGGAGAGTGACACACCCCCAACTCCACAGGACAAGAGCTCTGATGCTCAGGACTCTTCCAGACCTCACCTTATGTATCTCTTCATCTGGTTGTTCATGTGTACCCTTCATTACATCCTTTATAATAAACCAGTAAACGTGTTTCCCTGAGTTCTGTGAATCATTTGAGCAAATTATCAAACCCAAGCAAGGGGTCATGGGAACCCCAATTTATAGCCAATCCATCAGAGTACAAGTTGACAACCTGGGACTTATGACTGGAATCTGAAGTTGAAGCAGTCTTGTGGGATTGAGCCCTTAACTTATATGATCTGATATTAACTCCAAGTAGATAGTGTCAGACTATATTAAATTGTAGGATACCCAGCTGGTGTTGGAGAATTGGCCAGTGTGGGAAAACCCCACACATCTGGTATCAGAAGTGTTGTGAGTGTGTAGTAGTGTGAGAGTAAAGGAAAACACAGGAGGTTTTCCTAATCAAATTGCTTGTGTTTGCATCAAGAAACACCAGAAGGACACACAAGAAACTAATAAGAATGGTTAATCATAGATACAGGAGAGGAAAAAAGACAAATGAGAGTGAGATATCTCAATGTTTGTCATCATTTTGACTTTTGAACCACAATCCAAAAAATTAAGTTTTTATGTTAAAAAAAATAATTATGCCTTAAAACCCATACACGGTCAAAATATAAAACTGTTTGATGATTTTGAGAAAGTATCTGCTAGGTAACAATACCAAAACTTATCAGTGAGCTAACAAATTCTCTAACGCATACCATGCAAAATGAAAGCAACTGGACTGCAATATCACAAGATATATATCACTGTGCAAAATTCACATCTAAACTGAATTTAGATAACCATGTACTTTAGCCTGTGGCAGGAAAAAAGTGGCAATAAGTCTGAAACAAGAAAGGATGTTCTGATATTGAAAAATAGGATCCAACTTCTTGGACACCAGTAGGACTGATTTTTAGACCAAATAAGAAAAAGTGTTAACTTCTAGATTTGACCTATTTTCTTATAATACATAACATTCCTCTCACATGGGTCAAAGCACCAGGCCAAATCTAAACTATTCTTCTTGACACCCTGGAGAGTAACAGACCCTTAACTCTGATCTTAGTCCTTACTGTATAGCCCTCCAACCCCTTCCCATGACTACTCCACTGTCATATACTCCTTGTCTCCTCTTGGCCAAATAGGGCTCCTTCCCTCTATGATCTGTTTATTCTAAACCAAAGGCTTCCAAGATGGGCTCTGCACCCCTCAGAAGTGCATTTGGGGCCGTGGAGGGGAATGATAAAAGTATCAAGGAGAAGGCTAAGTAGACAAGCCTTTGGGCTCACTACCCCTAGTTACTCAGAGCAACTCCATTTTTAGTTATTTTATATACTGGTGTTTTGCATAAGCTTTTATTATTTGGAAAAAAAAGTAGGTGGGAAAAGGGGTTCTACTGCTATAAAAACAAACTGAAAACACCTACCTAAACTAAATATTAAACTACTACATATGAACTAACAAAGTGGAAATATACTGGGCAAAGACCAAACAAAAAAGTGACCTGGGAATTCAGGTTCACCATGGAAGTAGCCTAAAATTAAGAGGGCTCCTTAAAGAACTTCTGAAAAGACTGTCACTCTAGGACCTACATGAATCCAAACACTGAAGCTGGATCAGATATACTCCATCTCCAAGGATAAAGGAGCAAAATATTGTCTATCATGTACTCACTCAAGTGTGTTTACTTTTCTGTATGTGGTAAGCCCAGTATCAGACATAATGGTTCAAAATTAATACTACTTTCTGCCTCACCTTCCGATCATCAGGCACCAGATCCTGAAGCACCTTTCTCTTAGGCCACTCCTTGGCCAGTTCAGCAGAGGCCAGCTCCTGCAGGTGGTATACAGCTATCTTGGCAGAACGCCTCTGAACTCGGCCCCCACTCTTTGGCTCCAAGCTCATGTCCTTCAAGCACTCTGGCTGTCCTGACTCTGGAAAGAAGGATATCTGCAAGAATAAGACACAGTAAAACACAGGCCTGAGAAATGGCTTCCATCAGATCCAGTGATTAAAGGCTGTCCTTCCTGCTCTCATATAGAAAGAGCTATTAAAAAAAAAAAAAAAAAAAGGAAGAAAAGAAAGCTACTTACTAGCTTGCTAACCGCTAGTATAAAGCTCTACCATCTTAATGCATATTTTACTGGTAAAAAGCTTCTTAGCAGGATAAAATCTGTTGTGTTGGAATAAGTGCAAGTGGTTAAAAGTCAAGATATACCCATATACAAAGAAATAAACATCAACCCATATACAAAAATTAATTCAAAATGGATCATAGCCATAAATGTAAACCATAAAAGTATAAAAATTCTAGAAGAAACCTAGGGAGAACGTTTTGTGATCCTGGGCATGATGGTTTTTTGATGTGTCAACTTGGTGAGGCTACCATCATCAGTTAATCAACCAAACATTAATCTAGATGCTGATGTGAAGATATTCTTATAAATCTAATATATGTCCATAATCAGTTGACTTTAAGTAGGAGAGGTGTGACAGAAAAAAGAGGCAGGAGACATTTCAAGCATGAGAGAGACTCAATACTGTTGCTGACTCGAAGATAAATGGACCATGAGCCAGGGACTGCAGGTAGCCTTTAGAAGTTGAGCACATCTCCCAGCAAACACGGAAATGAGGTCCTATGCCTGAATGGAACTGAATTCTTGAACCATCTTAATGAGCCTGGAAACAGATCGTCTCTTCGAGCCTCCAGAAAGGAACAGCCCTACCGACACTTTGATTCCAGTCTTGTGAGGCTCTATACAGGGGAACCAGCTGAGCCATGCTGTAACCTGGACTTCTGGCCTAATAAACTGTGAGATAATACAGTTGTGTTGTTTAAGCCATTAATTTTATGGTGATTGTTATAATGCAGCAAAAGAAAATTATACACTGGATTGGGCAAAGATATCTTAGATACAACAACAAAAGCATTATCCATAAAAGGAAAAAAAAGATAAACTGAACTTTATGAAAATTAAGAATTCTGCCCTTTGAAAAACACTATAGAAAATGCAAAGACAAGCTACAGACTGGGAGAAAATATCTGCAAAACATGTATCTGCTAAAACACTCGTGTCCAGGGACTTCCCTGTTGGTCCAGTGGTTAAGACTCTGCGCTCCCAATGCAAGGGGCACAGGTTTGATCCCCAGTCGGGGAATTCAGATGCTGCATTCTGCACAGTGCAGCAAAAAATAATAATAATAATAAAAAAATAAATAAAAGATATGGGAACACATGTATATGTATAACTGATTCACTTTGTTATAAAGCAGAAACTAACACACCACTGTAAAGCAATTATACTCTAATAAAGATGTGAAAAAAAAAAGGGCTTCCCTGGTGGCGCAGTGGTTGAGAGTCCGCCTGCCGATGCAGGGGACGTGGGTTTGTGCCCCAGTCCGGGAAGATCCCACATGCCACGGAGCGGCTGGGCCCGTGAGCCATGGCCGCTAAGCCCGCGCGTCCGGAGCCTGTGCTCCATGATGGGAGAGGCCACAACAGTGAGAGGCCCGTGTACCGCCAAAAAAAAAAAAAAGACTTGTGTCCAGAATATGTAAAAAACTCAAAATATATTTAAAACGTAATAGCAAGACAACAAAAACTGCAACAATAAAATGAACACAGGATTTCAACAGACACTTCACTAAAGAAGAAACTTCATTAAAGACTGACATTGCCAATAAGCAGATGAAAAGATGGTCAATATCATTAGTCATTAGGGAAATGCAAATTTAAACGGCAGTAAAATACTGCTACATACCTATTAGAATGGATTTTAAAAATGAACATGACAAGGGCAAGTGCTGATAAAGACGCAAAGCTCCTGGAATTCCCATGCTTTGCTGGTGAGAATGCAAAATGACACAGCCACTTAGGAAAACGGCTTGGCAGTTTCTCACAAAGTTACACATACACTTATCATATGACCTAACAGTCCTATTCCTAAGTATTTACCCAAGAGAAATCAAAACTTATTTTCACACAAAAACCTTTATGTAAATGTTTATAGCAGCTTATTCAAAACTGCCCCAAACTAGAAATGACTCAAATGCTCTTCAACTGGTGAATGGATAAATTGTGAAATATCCATACAGTGGAATCCTAGACAGAAACAAAAAGGAATAAACTAATGATCCATGCAACACACGGATGAATCACAAATGCATTATGCTCAGTGAAGGAAGCCAGACTCAAGAGGGTATATACTGTATGAGCCCATTTATACGACATTCCAGAAAAGGCAAAACTATAGGGACAGGAGATAGATCAGTGGTTGCCAGGGGCTGGGGATGGGAAGAACAAATGACTACAAAGGGACACAAAAGAATCTGGGGGGCATGATCAAATTGTTCTGTATCTTGATCATGGTGGTAATTACATGACTGTATGTTTTTGTCAAAACTCATAACTGTATACTAAAAAGAATGAATATTAATTACCATATGTAAGTTATATCTTGAAACTTAATGCTAAAAAAGAAAAAACGAGGTGGGGGGGCCTAGAAATGTAATCAGGAAAAGAAAAATTCAAGACAAAAAAACTGGAATAGAGGGATCGGCTGGATAGAATCCCACAAAATTTCTCACTTAGGGAGAATGCCTTAAGCTTTAAAAATATAGTAATGAGTTTACTTCTGCCCAGACTATACAATGAACTTTGATTTCTTTAACCTAATAATGATCAGACAGGAGAGCACAAAAGAACAAGGAAGAGAGAGAACAAAAACATTCAGATTAAAAGGGACTACAAATGAGGAACCAAGGATGTAGGAAAGATGCAGGGGCAAGCAGTCACCGCAGAACAGATCCCCAAACAGGGTCTGGAAAGCAATCAGTACTCACAGGCCCATGCTCTGACCTCAGATGATACGCAAGTCCAGCCTTCGATCTATATGGCTTTCCACAGTGGTGACATTTCAGGGTCATCTTCTCCAGCTCTGCAGCCCCTTTGCCACATTTTCTGACATGATACAGATATCCCATGATGCTGGTGAAGCTACTAGAGCAACTCTGAACAAAGGAGAGAGGCCTATATTATAATCTTACATATTTTTATATGATTTCTAAACTTCTAAACGGCCACATCATACAAACAGACGCTCTGATATCACTAGACCCTCTCCAGCATTTCCCATTCGCACAACTCTTCCTTGTCCCTGGCCCAACTGCTCTCCTATCTACCACCAAGTATGATATTCAATCAACTTAGTCAGCAATCAGTAAACTAGAACTGTATACCTCGTCTGTGTCACAGCTTCCTCCTTGGTCTATGATCCAACTCCACCCCAATATCAAACAGCCAGCAATATCAAAGTTCCTCACATGAGGTTACTACAATCCTCTTTATCACAGTAAAGAAAGGATGACAAAGAAACTCCTTCAAACAAAGGGAAAAGGGAGAACAAATTTCTGGAGATGAGAAAGAAAATAAAGAACTGTTAATGAATTCAGGAGACCCTGAAAAACAGAAGTCGCTCTTATGCTGGAAGATGACACAAAACCAGGTCTGTAAGGGAGAAGTAGGAGACATGGAAGCAAGTAACAGAAAGACATTGACCTGAGGCTCCAGGCAGAAGGAGTTGCTGTCTTTGGGCTCTTACCTCACGCATGCACCTCAGCTTTCCCAGTCTCTTGAGAACTGTTCGGAGACGTTCCCTCTCACTTGGCTCATCTATTTCATCTCCAGCCTTCAAGATGGGCTAGAAAGCAAGAGAAGCAGACAGGCAAATGACTCATGGACAAGACAGATACAGGAAAGAAATTCTATCATAGGAGAATCAAGGACTGGACTAGTACCTAAGCTGATGCCCATGAAATCTAAGTTATCTGACTCCTGGCTTTCTCCATCTTCTCCTAAACAGTGAAGTGAACGTAAAGGAACTAAGAGTTCAAAGCCTCTACCTCCCAGGATATGAACCTTTGGGCTAACCTAAACACAAATACCTATGTATCCACATTTCATTGTGTGTAACTCTTCTATCTAAAGGGTATTCTTACTTAACATCCCATGAAGTCCCAGAGCCTTAGCCATCTCCACTGATTTATCTACATTCATCCAAGTAAAGGCATCCAAATACCACATAGGCTCACACAGCACAGAACACACTCTTACCAAGCTATTATGATTTGCCATGACATGATACTTCATCCCTGCCAGTGAACGAAGTTGTTTCCCACAATGATGACAAGTGAACATTTCCTACAAGGAAAAAACACTGCTCAGGGTCAGGCTGTTCAACAGAGAAACAGAATGTCACAAAGTCCTATTCAACTGCTCTGGTCTGTATCTCCTTTATTTCCCAAATTCTATAATAGTCAATGAATCTCAAAATCCCAAAAGCTCATTGTCATGTCCTCAAGGGCAAAGAGGTAAAGGCTATTCATTTTCAAAATAATAAGAACTACCATTTACTGAGTGCCAGTATTTGCCAATGGGGTAGGCACTTAGCATGTAATATTTCTTTTTTTATCCTCTCATGGACTACACAAGGTAGTACCTATCTCTACTTTATAAATGAGAAAACTGAGGTCCACACATAAAAAGCTAAATGACACAACTAGTAAGTACCTGAATTAAGATTCAAACCCAAGTCTGTCAGACTCCAGAGTCTATGTTTTCTCTATGACACAATGCTGCCTCTTCTCCACAATAATCAGCATATCCAACACAGTGCCAGAGGTTTAAAGTTTGGGTAAAAAGTCATAACAGTTATGAAATGCCACAAAATATCTAACCTGTTTGCAGTTTTCCATGTGTTTCTTTAAGCCCTCTATGGTCTTTCTCCCCACTGCCTGGCAGGTAGGACAGGAGACACTGCCTTTATCCACAATTTCTAAGTACCACTGCTCCTCTAAACTGCCTACAAAGGAGAGAAAGGAACACTTACAATTTGCAGTATTCTCCAGAAACAAAAAGCACAATCCCAGATTTTAGGAAAAGTATCATAAAGTGGCTTTTCCTCTTCCTGGGGGAAAGACTCTTGCTATATATAACTTCTAGAAATAATTTTTTTCAGACAGTGAAGAGTTTCTGAAACTCCTACTCAATTCCCCACGATCAAAACCATCCAACAACCACTCCAAAGCCCAGTGGCTTAAAGAAATGAGCAATAATTTTTTTCCCAGTTTTACTGACATATACCTGTCAATGGGTAATATTTTTCATGGTAGCATATAAGAATGGGATACTGAGATATATAACAATCAGTTTGCTAAGTGTTTCCTATGTGCCTGAGACTTTGTTAAATGTTTTTATCCCATTTAATTTTCACAACAATTCTGACTGCCTTTATTATTCCTATTTAGAGACAAGGAAACTGAAGTTTGCAGAAATTAAGAGGCAGGTCAAAAAATTAATGAAGAGCCAAAACTTGAACAAACATGACTGACCTCCAAAGCCATGCGCTTAATAAGCGCCTCCCTAAAAAAATGCTTTGGTACACCATTCCTTTACCAACAACAACAAAAAAGACAGAATGAGAGAACTAGATCTCAGAAAGCTTCCAACAGAAAGCATACCTGCTGCATAAGCTGGTGGTTCCTTCCGAATACGACGAGCCTGGGCTTTGGGATTAGGCTGAGTTTTAGGCCGTTGCTTCCTCCCTGACGCAAGACAGAAACTTGAAGCCCAACACATCACCTTTTCTGACCCCTCTCTAGCACCAAAATCTCTTTCCTCTTCTTCTCAACACCCTAGGCCCCACTCCCTCAACCAAATGACTCCCTTAAGTCATGACAGAAGAAAATGGTAAAATAAGGCAGGATGGGGGGACTTCCCTGGTGGTCCAGTGGTTAAGACTCCGTGCTCCCAATGCAAGGGGCCTGGGTTCAATCTCTGGTCAGGGAACTAAGATCCCACATACCGCAACTAAGCCTACACGCTGCAACTAGAGAGCCCGCACGCTACAACTACTTAGCCTGCGAGCTCTAGAGCCCGTGAGCCTCAACCAGAGAAGCCCATGCGCCACAACTAGAGAGCCCACACGCTACAACTAGAGAAGCCCGTGCGCCGCAACGAAGATCCAGCGTAGCCAAAATTAAAAAAAAAACAAAAAAACAAAGGCAGGATGGAGGCCATTCCTTGCCAAAAAATTCAAAGGGCTCAAAAGTGCTTAAGGGCCAAAATCTAAGGTCCCTCTCCCTTTCACCTTCAGAGAATAAAGCCCAGGCACGCAGTGAAAAAGAATTAGCAAAGTTACTCCCTTACCATAAAGCTTATGCTTCTTCTGAGGAAATTCTCGATAGTCTTCATCTTCTTCCTGCCTGGGTTTCCTTTTTCCTTTGGCTGATACTCCACCTGACCCTGAAATAACATAAGAAAACAAAACAAAATTTCAGTATGGTTTATATGAGAACATCTACGCCCATCTTCAAATCATCAATCACAAGACCACCAAAGAGAAAGATTATCAGCAAGCACAGGTCTTAGAGAAGTGTTTGTAACATTTTTAGGGAAGTTGGTATAATTTTTCATTAACTGACTCAACCTCCCCTTTTCCTTTTGTACTGTTCTCCATCCCAAGTGATCAACTGTTCCCTATGAAAAATAAGGTCCTTCAGGCAGTGTGATTTGTTTGATCCTGATTTGAGGCTAACTGTTCAAGATAAAGGGCTACTAAGAACCCTTCAGACTATAACCACTAATAAATTCCACTTAGAATAATCCTTACACTAGCGCCTAAACCCTCAACAGAGGATCAAACTAGAACAACGGGAAAGAAAGTTCAATTCGTATGAAGAGGAAAGGCTATACCATATAACCTAGAGGAGTAAGATCAGCAGAATTTCACTCAGTAAAACAGAGGGACAGTTCATGAAGCTAAGAGTATATGACAGCCTAACACCTTAAAAAAAATTTCAGGGGACTTCTCTGGCGGTCCACTGGTTAGGACTTGGCGCTTTCACTGCCATGGCCCAGGTTCAATCCCTGGTTGGGGAACTAAGATCCCACAAGCCAAGTGGCATGGCCAAAAAAAATAAAAATTCAACCACTAATAAGGAACACATATGTGGTACTTAATACTTTAAGAGCCATTTACAACAGATACCTCAAATATAACTTTAGAGAGTTCCCTGTCTTTGGAATAAGATACTGATACTGATACCTTCAACATGGGAAGTAGCAGCTGGCTTGATCCTTCTCATCTTCATCCAGTAGGCAGACTTTCGGAAGGAGGCTGGAAAATCACTCACCAGTTCACACGAAGAAGCAGATGATGAGCCGCTTAAGGAGTCATCATGAGGGATAGTGTACTGGAAACTATTATCCTTTATGGAGCACTGGGTCCTGCTACTAACAGGACACAAAGATAAATACCACAAAGGAGGGTCTGGAGTAAAGTTTCTATTACTTATATTACATCATAAGAAGATAACCAAGTTGGTTACCTGTGCAAAAAACGAAGAAGCCTGATAATAAAAACAATTTAGATTGTAATTTTCTAACAATTAAATTAGTTGACCTAGTACAATATACATAATTATTATTATACTTCACTATAATCAGAAAGCATAAGCAGTCCACGTAAATGATCATTCTATAGCCCAAGTAGGCATTCCTTCCTAAATCCATCAATGAAAAGAAAGTAGTAAAATAGGGTGTTCCATGACCCTTTAGAAGATGCCCTGGATCTGTAAGCAGGTGTGTCCAGGCCTCCCTATTCCTCTGGCAGAGGAACAGTAACCACTACACCTTGATGTCAGGGCACCCTGTCTTGCTTAGGCAACTTGATACTTAGATCCCACAGCTAAAGGAAGGGTGCTATCTTGTCTGAGTTAAGCTGGCCAGAAGTCTGGTATACGGCTGGATCCAAACTTCTAAATCTAAGACCAGTCAGTATGTAGTCAACAAACATTACTGAGTAGTGACAAAGTATCTTCTAGATAGCTCAAAGTGTGGTAGAGCAGCAGTTCTCAAAGTGGAGTCCACGGATCTCTGAGACACTCCTCTTCCAGCTAACTTAACTGTGTGAGGCCTGCCTTAGATTTATGGTTTAGAAATGTCACACTCTGGATGCTGTATAAAAGATGACCCATGGAGGATGAGTGAAAGAAAGGAGAAGAGTTAGCAGTTTATTGCAATAGTACGGATAAGAGATGATGAAAGCTCGAACTTGAACTAAGGTTTCGTAGTAGAGATGATAAACTGACAGATTCAAGACAACACTTTAGAGGTACAGTTGGTAACAATTACACATAGAGGTTTGTGGTAGCAGGTAGGTGGAAGTAACAAAGGTGACCATTCTTAGGAATAAATAAAAGTAAAATGTGATAGATGCCTGCCAAGGAATATTATGTAGCTGTTAGAAGCAATAAACCATTTCTACACATCTAGAGATACGAACATAACTAAAAAGCATACTGTTAAATAAAAAAAAAACAGAACAAGATGTACACTACAATGTCAATTCAGTAAATTAAAAACAATTACACAAGTAAACGGCACTAGCTATTTTATGAGGACTCATAAATATTTAAGGACAAATATCAAACTTGTTAGTATGGTTGTCTCTGGGAGGAAGGGGATGGATGTGGGGATAGGGAAAACAAAAAATAACAGGAACTTACAAAGTCAGTATGCTACAAAAAGGGAAAATTGATTCTCAGCTCTGTACATGAGGTCCAATATTACAAATTTAATACAGAGATGTCCTGGTTCCGGCACAGTGGCACACACCCACTATGGCCCATTCCTCTTGCTGATTACAACTAAAAACTCTGGACCTCAAAAAGTAAACAAAAGCAGGTGGATTGTGGAGAACAGTTAAAACTGGGAGAAGTGAGTCACATGGGGTATGTTTCCCAGTTTTTTTTTTCTCTCACATGCAGCTTTGCAACAAGGGTGGCCCCCCACTCACAGACCAGCATGGGCAGCCTAAATTCTCATAGAAACTCCATCTTTCTGGCCTTAGAAACCAGGAAAAGGGGTCTCTATAGACTAGAGAATGTGGGGGAATCATGGAGAAGAGACAGGCAAAGAAGGTGACCTCATATTTCTGTGTACAAATCCACACAAATCACAGCTTAACTTGAGCTATGTATGTGCGGAGGATACACCCAAACCAGCTTAGCAAAGACTTTGAAAGTGAAATAAGATTTAAACAAACTACACAACTCTCAGCCTAACCCCTGAGCTACTACTGTGAGACAGATCCAAACCAATGTATCAAAAGCTTGGAGAACTGAAACAAGATTTGAAAAACCTGAAAAAGTCTCAAACTAACCCCTGAGCTCTAAACCATCACAGAAAAGACTCAAAAGAATGGAATCTCAGTTCCACTGAACCAATGCCTTCAGAAAGTAGGACAGAATTTATGGTCTGAACCTAAACAGGTTACCTGCTAAAATAAAAACAGCAACAATCCCTAGAAGATCCTAAAAAGACCCATGGTCTACACAAATAACATTCACAATCTTGAGAATAAATTCCAAAATTATGCAATTCACAAAGAACCAGGAAAATGTGAGCAATTCTCAAAGGACAGATGATAAACAGATGTTGGAAGATGATGCAGATGTTGGAACTATCAAAGCCTTTAAAGCAGCTATTATAATTATGCTCCACGATAGAAAGGAAAACACTGGAAATGAAGGAAAATGTAGGAATTATCAGCAGAAAAATAGAAATCATAAAAAAGAACAAATTAATTTTAAAACTGAAAAGTAACAAATAAAATAAAAACTCACTGGATGGGCTAGTAATAGAATGGAGACAGCAGAGGAAAGAATCTATGAACTTGAAGACAGATCAATAGAAATTATCCAATCTGAAGAACAAAGAGGACAAAAGACTGAAAAACAGTCAACAGAGCCCCAACAACCTGCGGTGTCAGTATCAAAAGATCTAACTTAAGCATAGTTGTAATCCCAGAAGAAGAGGAAAGAGAGATTGAGGAAAATTTTTTGAAAAAAATAATGGTGGAAAAATCCCCCAAATTTAATGAAAAACTTAAATTTACAGATTTAAGGAGCTCAACAAACACTCAATAGAAAAACACACCTAGATATATCTTAATGAAACTGTTTAAAACTGAAGATTTTTTAAAAATCCAGAAACCAGCTAGAAAAAAATGACATATTATTCAAATGATCGTGAATTTCTCAACAGAAACCAAGACAGCACAACAACACCTTTAAAATCCTGAGAGAAAAGATTTATCAATCCAAAATTCCATATTCAGTGAAAATAGCCTTTAGGAATATTTCTTCAGATGAAGAAAAACTAAGAAAATTTGTTGTCAGCAGACTGCTCTATGAAAAATGCTAAGGGAAATAATTCCAGCTGAAGGAAAAATGACACCAGAGAGAAATCTGGATTTTTAAGAATGAAGAAAGAGCAAGAGAAATGGCAAACAGCCAGGTAAATATTAAAAACTCTTTAAGGCAAAATTTTAGCATTATCTGGTAAGGTTTTCAATAAATGTAGATGTAATATATATGACAGCTATAATTTAATGGTCAGCAGGTAGGGGGTTAAAGGAATCTATATGGTCTAAGGCTTCTACATTTAAGCAAAGTGGTAGTATTTTAACTCTAAGTAGATGATGAAAGGGTAGGTATATATTGTAATTCCTAGAGCAACTACTACCAAACCTCCCCCTCAAAGGAAAAAAAAGGGAGGGGGGAGCCAGAGAGAGAGCCAAAATCAAATAGATAAATTAAAATGGCACACTAAACATTTAAATAATCCAGAAGAAGGTACAGAGGAAAAAACAGAGTAGAGAGAACAAATAATTAAATGGTAGACCTAAATCCAACCATGCAATAATTAATTAAAATGTTTACGGTCTAAATACTCCAGTTAGAAGTCAGAGATTGAGAGAGTAAATAAGAAAGCAATATCCTAGTATATGCTGCCTACAGAGGCACACTTTATTTAAATATAAAGACATATGTACATTGGAAGTAAAAAGATGAAAAAATTATACCATGCCATCAGCAAACACAAGAAGGCTGGAGTGGCCATTTTAATATCAGATAAAATAGACTTCAAGACAAAGAGTATTACCAGAGATAAAAAGGGACACTTCATAATAATTAAAATGACAAATCATCAGGAAGACATAATTACTCACTGCATGTGTCTAACAATAGAGGCTCAAAGCACACAAAGCAAAACTGATAGAAAAAGAAAAGTAGACAATTCTACAATCTTACCAGAAATTTTAAGTCCTCCTCCTCTTAGGAACTGACAGACTAGACAAAAATTGAGTAAAGACACAGAAGATCTGAACTACACTATTAGCCACCTTGCTGTAGCTGACATTTATAGAACACTACATCCAACACCATGGGATATACTTTCTTTCTTTTTTTTTTTTTTTTTGATACGCGGGCCTCTCACTGTTGTGGCCTCTCCCGTTGCGGAGCACAGGCTCCGGACGTGCAGGCTCAGTGGCCATGGCTCACTGGCCTGTGGGATCCTCCCACACCAGGGCACGAACCCGTGTGCCCTGCATCAGCAGGCGGACTCTCAACCACTGCGCCACCAGGGAAGCCCTGGGATATACTTTCTTTTCAAGAGCACACTGTGCATTCACAAGATAGATCATATACTGGGCTATAAACTTTAAACCTAAAAAGATGAAAATCATACATGTGTTCTCTGACCACATCAGAATTAAATTAGAAATCAAGAATAGCAAGGTATCTAAAATAAAAAATAAATCTGGCAATTAAAGAATCCAATTCTAAATAATTCATGGGTCAAAAATGAAATCACAAAGGAAATTCAAAAATATTTTAAGTGAATAACAACAAAAATATACATATCAAAATTTGTGGGATGCAACTAAAGCAGTACTTAGAAGGAAACTTAAAACTGTAAATGCTTATGTTAGAAAAGAAGATCTAAAATCAATAAGTTAAGATTTCATCTTAAGGTAGCTTAAAAAGAAGAGCAAAGTAAGCCCAAAAAAATAGAAGGAAGAACATAATAAAAAGGAGAAATTCACAAATTAGGAAACAGACTTTACAGAAAATCTGGTTCTTTGAAAAGATCACAAAATTGACAACACTGTAGCTAGACTGATCAAGAAAAAAAGATACCAAAGATACCACAAATAACCAACGTCAGAAAGGAAAGAGGGGTTATTATTATACATCATACAGACATTAAAATAATGAGAATACTTCGAAAAACTTTATGCCAAAAAAACTGACAAATTAAGATGAACAAATTTCTTAAAAACTACAACTTACCAAACTGACATAAGAAGACTGGAGGCATAAAGATCAGAAGGAAAAAAGTATAACTGCCCCTACTTGCAGATTTTTTTAACAGATTTTATTCAGTTTGTTTACAAAGATAATCTCAGAAAATATATGAAATAATTACTAGAATTAAAAATGAATTGAGGGACTTCCCTGGTGGTGCAGTGGTTAAGAGTGCAGGGGACACGGGTTTGATCCCTAGTGCAGGAAGATCCCACATGCCACGGAGCAACTAAACCCGTGCACTACAACTACCGAGCCTGTGCTCTAGAGCCCGCAAGCCACAAGTACTGAAGCCTGCGTGCCCTAGAGCCAGGGCTCCGCAACAAGAGAAGCCACCACAATGAGAAGCCCACACACCACAATGAAGAGTAGCCCCCGCTCACCACAACTAGAGAAAGCCTGAGCGCAGCAACGAAGACCCAACACAGCCAAAAAATTAATTAATTAATTTTTTAAAAATGAATTTAGCAAGTGACAGGATACAAGGCTAAAATACAAAAATCAATTGTGGGACTTCCCTGGTGGCACAGTGGTCAAGACTCCACGCTCCCAATGCAGGGGGCCCGGGTTTGATCCCTGGTCAGGGAACTAGATCCCACATGCATGCTGCAACTAAGAGTTCACATGCCACAACTAAGGAGCCCACCGGCTGCAACTAAGGAGCCCATGTGCTGCAACTAAGGAGCCTGCGAACTGCAACTAAGGAGCTCGCCTGCAGCAACTAAGACCCAGCACAACCAAATAAATAAATTTTTTTTTAACAAGTGTACTCTTAGCTACTAGCAACAAGCAACGAGAAGATGAACTTGTAAAAACAATAGCATTTACAATAACAAAAAACACAGGAACCTAGGAACAAATCTAGGAACCTAGAAACAAATCTAACAAAAGCCATCCAAGAATTTTACAATGAAAACTACAACTCACTGGTGAGAGAAATTGAAGAGGACCTAAATAAATGGAAAAATATAACATGCTCATAAATCAGAAAATTCAATATTGTTAAAACGGCAATTCTCCCTAAATCGACCTATAGATTCAATACATATACCAATCAATACTCCAGCATGCTTCTTTTATAGAAATAACAAACTGATTGTAGAATTTATATAAAAAGGCCAAGAAAATATAATAGCTGAAACAATCTTGAAAAAAACAACAAAGTTAGATGACTTACCTTATCTGATTTCAGGACTTACTCTAATGCTACAGTACCAAAACAGTTTAGTATTGGCAAAAAGATAGACATACACATTAATGGAAGAGAATAATGAAAGTCCAGAAACAGACCCACACCTATACATGTTCAATTGATTTTTAACAAAGATGCCAAGGCAACTGAACAGGGAAAGGATCGTCTTTTCAACAACTGGATATACAAATGGAAAGAAATTAATATTGACCTTTATAACACACCATACATAAACATTAACTCTACATGAGCCATAGACCTGAATGTAAAACCTATAAAACTTCTGGAAGAAAGCAAAGGAAAAAATCTTTGCAATTAGGGATGGCAAAGTTTTCTTAAATAGAATACAAATAGCATGAAACATAAAAGGAAAAAATGATAAAATTTTTATTATTTTTAATGATAAATTTAAAACTTTGGCTCTTCAAAAGACACCATTAAGAAAATGAAATGCAAACCACTGACGAGGAAATATTCAAGACACATATAACAAAAGAACTGTGTTCAGAAAATATTTTTAAAAAATTAAATTATACGATTTAACGGTGAGAGAAAACACAATTTTTTTTTTGGGGGGGGTGGCAAAAGACATCAACACACTTGACAAAAAAAGATATATGAATGGCCAATAAGCACATGAACAGATGTTTTACACCACTATTCATCAGGAAAATTCTCATTAAAACCACAATGAAACACAATTATACACCCATTAAATTAGCTAAAATTAGAGACTTACTCTCCTACACTGCTGGTAGGAATGTAAAATAATACCGCCAATTTGGAAGACTGACAATTTCTTAAGAAGTGAAACATTCTCCTGACATCGGACCCAATCAACCTAAGATGGTAAATTCCATCTTAATAAATAAATACTGTGTTAAGTATTTATCAAAAGAAACAAAAATATTTTTCCACACACAGACTTGCCCATGAATGTTCAGAGCAGTTTTACTGTAATACCTCCACACTGAGAATAACCCAAATGTCCCTCAAGATAGATGGCTAAACAAACTATGTTATATCCATAATCGAATTCTGTTTCGCAACAAAAACTATTCTTCATTCAAAATCATTATTCTGGGCTTCCCTGGTGGCGCAGTGGTTGAGAGTCCGCCTGCTAATGCAGGGGACACAGGTTCGTGCCCCAGTCCAGGAGGATCCCACATGTCGCGGAGCGGCTGGGCCCGTGAGCCATGGCCGCTGAGCCTGCGCGTCCGGAGCCTGTGCTCCGCAACGGTAGAGGCCACAACAGTGAGAGGCCCACGTACCACAAAAAAAAAAAAAAAAAAAAAAAAAAACATTATTCTGAGTGAAACAAATCATGCAAAAAGAGGACACAATGTCTGATTTCATTTATAGAAAATCCTAGAACATGCAAACCACTGTACAGTGACAGAAAACAGGTCAGGGGGTGTCTGGGGACAGGAGTGGAGGGAGGAATGAATTGCAAAGGGACGTGAAAAAACTTTTGGGAGAGATGGAAATGTTATCTTGATTGTGGTGACAGTTTCATGGGTACTTACATATGTCAAAGATGAAGATATTGTATACATATATCTATATATGTATACAATATACTTATTGTATAAATATATGCAGTCTATTGTACTTCAATTATACCTCAATGAAGGTATAAAAAAATTTTAGTGGGAACTGGCTGTCCTCTAGGGCTAAAACCCCATCCCAAACAATGGGAACTATCTGTACTAGAAAGACTTGATAGTATCAACAGGCCATTAAGAGTCAAGTCCCATCTGACTTCTCTTAGGAAACTGTCCTCAAAGAAATTTCTTTGCTGTCAATGTAGGACTTGGATATACCGACCTCCCTGCTCATGAATAAGCACGAGTATAGTGAAAAAAAAAATCAACAGTTTTAACATCTTGGGGATTAAGTCAACATGGATAGGGAATCCCTCCCTCCAGCTCTCTTTTATTTTTAAAGGACTCAACAAAAACAATTCTCAAGTATTTTACACTACCTATCAACTCAGGGTATTTGATTATTTGTTAAAAACCAGATTGGGCTTCCCTGGTGGCGTAGTGGTTGAGAGTCCGCCTGCCAGTGCAGGGAACATGGGTTCGTGCCCCGGTCCGGGAAGATCCCACATGCCGTGGAGCGGCTGGGCCTGTGAGCCATGGCCGCTGAGTCTGCACGCCCGGACCCTGTGCCCCGCAACGGGAGAGGCCACAATTGTGAGAGGCCAGCGTACCGCAAAACAAACAAACAAACAAACAAAAAAACCCAGATTAATCTCAAACTTCTCTTTCCATAAATATGACAAGAAAAAGCTTTTGGCTCATACAATAACTATCATAATTGTAGTTACTTTAAAATAACCTGTTGTGTGTGGTACTTTCAGTCTCAGCTTCAGATCACAAAGATGAGAAGTTTAACCTATTTTCAACTCCTTTCTGATCTACCAAGAATTTTTAAGAGCCCCTAGTTCACTCTCTAGGTGCAAATATTTAGATTTCATTAGAAAAGTATTTTACATTCATCTCAGTATCCTTTGCAGCCTTTTTTATTCTACCCAATCCTTAAATACTGATGTTTTCCACGGTTTCATCCTCTACTCTCTTCTAGTCTCATTTCTCATGGAGGATTCTCAAACTTCACAATGTCCTAGGAGTCCAGTTAAAAATAAGGATTCTGATGCCCTAACTCCAATGATTCTGATTCTCATTAATAGATGAGGGCCCATTAATCTTTACATTTCTGAACAATTACCCACTTGCTATTCCATTAAATCCTTTTACCCATTCACATTCTGTTCTTTCTTCTGAAAAACAAAAACAAACAAAAAAACAAAACAAACCCCTTTTCCTTCTGGCTAACTGTATTATTCCTTGACTTCCAAGTCTGTTTAGGAGTGATTTGCTCTGGCAACCCTTCCCTTCCAAATATCACTCCCCTTCCCCAAAGGCTATACTAAATTCCTGTTTAAAAACATTTCATTAGGGGCTTCCCTGGTGGCGCAGTGGTTGAGGGTCCGCCTGCCGATACGGGGAACACGGGTTCGTGCCCCGGTCCGGGAGGATCCCGCACGCCGCGGAGCGGCTGGGCCCGTGAGCCGTGGCCGCTGCGCCTGCGCGTCCGGAGCCTGTGCTCCGCAACGGAAGAAGCCACAGCGGTGAGAGGCCCGCGTACCGCAAAAAAAAAAAAAAAATTTCATTACACTGTATTGTGTGGATCTCCTTGCCTAAATAGGTTAGTCTCTTAGTTGTGTTTTTTTTTTTTATTTTTTTTTTGCGGTACGCAGGCCTCTCACTGTTGTGGCCTCTCCCGTCGCGGAGCACAGGCTCCAGATGCGCAGGCTCAATGGCCACGGCTCACGGGCCCAGCCGCTCCGCGGCATGTGGGATCTTCCCAGACCGGGGCACGAACCCATGTCCCCTGCATCGGCAGGCGGACTCTCAACCACTGCGCCACCAGGGAAGCCTTAGTTGTGTATTTTTCATGTCTGTGTATCTAACCTACCACAGAGCTGGCACAAAGCAGATATTTAGTAAATATTGTATGAATGAATTAATCCCTTCCAATGAGTATCTCCTTAACAAGAACCTTTTTTGTATTAACAAATATGGAAAAGCTTAGCACATTCAGTAAACAATATAATAAACCAGTCTTGAAGCCAAGTAGCTTACAGTCATTTTTATCAGTCCTTCCCAAGTTCATCAATGTATTCACGAGTACATATTTGATGTCTAAAGAAATGCAGGGCTACACTTAGTCACACATTCCATTTTTATTATAATTCGTACTTTTTTTTTTTGCAAGCGAAGTTTTCCTCCTCCACACTAGGATTAGACCTGCACTGTCCAATCAGGTGGCCACTAGTCACAGGTGGCTATTTAAATTAAGTAAAATACAATTTAAAATTCAGCTCCTCACTGACGTAAGCCACATTTCAAGCGCTCAACAGTTATACGTGGCTAGTGGCTACAGTACTGGACAGTGCGGATACACAACATTTTCATCATCACGGGAAGTTCTATTGGACAGCGCTGGCGACACAATTATAAATGGATCGCACAAAACCTCACTTACTTCTTAGCTCCCACGATCCTCGTGCTCCTCTGCTGCTTAAAGGATGTGGGTCCCGGGGTCTAGCAAATTGCAAGCACATGAGTAAATGCTAGGGGCCTCTGAACCTTAACCACAAAAAGACGAATCCCCCTGTGCCAAGAAATGAAGCTCTCCCGGGGCTACTCCCTCAAACGGAAGAAGGCAAGACTTTTTATGAAAAATGTGCCGCCCTATCTTCCTACAGGGTCAAGGCAGGTGACAACGCTAGAGCCTTCATCTCCCCCATTCTCAAAGCCCTGTCCTAGAAAGAAGCTCTAAAAGGGAGACAGAAAGCGAGGACAACGGATATGGGAGGCATTGAGGATGTAAAAGGAATAGAGACTAACGGCAATCTGACGAGGAACTGAGTCCAAGGGGGTGGGGATCGGGCAGCAGAAGTGGGGGGAAAAACGAGGGGGCTGGTATATCTGACCTAGAAGGGTGGGGCCTGCGATGGGCTCTGATAAAACCAACTCTGAGCAGGGGACAAAAGCGAGGGACCGCGTGTGGCGGGCTCGACAGCGCTACCCCTAAAGCGTAACGGTCAAACCGAGAAACTCACGGCGGGCACTGCACCGAGTCTGGAAGACATCACTGCCTCTCCACGCCTAACAAATTCACCCAAGGGCTCCGGCCAGATCAACGCCACTTCCGCTCTCCTCTCCGCTCCCGGATGTGGAGTCGGCGCGCCGCGAGCCCCGTGCCTAACGTCTACTTCCGCCTCTCAGCTTCCGAGGGGGCTGCGGCAGGGCGAGTCACGTGACCAGCCCCCCCCCCCGACACCCCCGCCCCCCACACACTTCCTCTGAGACCCCGCCCCGAGAGTGCGCTTTGGGACTCGGGAAATTGGGGCTTGGTGGTTTGAACCGCTGTTTGGCCTCGGAGTCCGTCCGTCTCGTTCCCTCCGTCTGCACTACCTCTCTTGCCCCTCCACGACCCCATGCTCCACCGGGCACGACGAGTGGTCTTTCTAGGTGCACAGGAAGGTCAATTATTACCCGTTTATTTATCTTAGGGAAATGACAGAGCCATTCCCGCCTTCCCTCCCTCCCTCCCCTCAGGTAGAAACTCTTTTATTGCTGAGGGCGCAGAAAGTGGAAGCCAGTGGCTGAGCAGGAAAGAAGCCACGAAAAGGCAGCTTGGTGGAGACTTGAGTGAGGCAATGAATAACTGGGGCGGGTCTCTTCCCATCTTCTAGCGTCAGGCCTCCAAACTTGCCCTCCCTTGGGGATTTTTGGTGTGGTCTTTAGGAAACATGTTTGAGTTACTCCTGAAATCTTTACCTAAACTATATCTGGGCTTCTCGCTAGGTGAGCTGTGCTTGAGTCTCTCCTTGAGGGGACTTTGGTGGCTCCTCTCAGAGGGACTGTGTCCACTCTTCAGAATGACTGTGTCTGCCCCTTTCAGAGGGCCTGTACGGTCTTCTCTCAGAAGCACTGTGTCCTCTCCTCTCAGAGGGACCGCGACGGATTTTCTCAAAGAGTCTGTGACATCTCTCAGAGGGACTGTGGTGGCTCCTCTCAGAGAGACTGCGACATCTCCTCTCAGAGGGACTGCGACATCTCTCAGAGGCCCTGTGGTGGCTCCTCTCAGAGGGACTATATTGGCTACTTCCAGAAGAATTCCAATTTCGTTCCTTGTGTGTGGGTTTTTCTTTAAGGTGACTGTGTGAGGTTCTGTTCATAGGGGAACCATGTAAGAGTCTCCCTCCAGCATGAACTCTGGTTCCTGGTTTGGAGTTCTTGGACTCCTGGCTAGAGACTTCATTTCTGTTAAAGTTTTTCTTAGCTCTGCTATTACTCTCATTTTGAACAGGACCCAAAGGCTGGCTGCTTGAGGTGTTTTTGAGAGTGGTACTTCTTTGGGAAACTATGGGCTTGGCAGTTGTATAGGTCTGGGTTGGAAAGAGCTATTTCCTGTTGGTTGTTGAGCTGATCTGAATTGGTCTGTTTCTCCCCACAATGTGCTCTCCTCCTTAATGGTTGGGTCTGTTGGCCTTAGCTTGAGAGTTGGCATCGTCTGTCTTTTGGTATCTCTTGATAAGCAATAGTCTCTGGCTTTTTGTTTTGGAAGGTAGTTTTTGCTTGACCAGAAATGGTCTGGCCTTGTCCTGTCCTCAGGCTTCTGCCAAACCTGTAGTGGGATAACTGAGGACATGGAAAGGAGACGTGACCCATGAGCCCCTCCCCCACCCAGCAAACTGGGGGCTGGCGAATAAGCCAGAACTGCAAACAGTCCTGATTGCTTTGAGCCCCCCCCCCCCCCCCGGCAAACCGGGGGCATGCGAATAAGCCAGAGTTTTGAACAGTTCTGAATGCTTCGAGCGCCCCCCCCGGCAAACCGGGGGCCTGCAAAAGAAGCATTGAGTGCTTTGGGCCCTGATCCATGAGATGTCCTCAGTATAATCAGAGTGGTGGGAACGCAAAGAAATGTCCTTGTGCTACTTCAGTATAATCAGGATAATGGTGGGAACTTTGTGCTGTTCTTGCGCTCAAGGACGAAGCACGGCAGGTGCTCACGAAAGCCAATTATTGCTTGTATAATTAATAAAAACATAGGTTGCTGCTTTGGCACTTCTGAAATGTTAAGAAAACAAGTCTTAAAGTGTAAATCTAGATAATACTTTAATGAAAGTTACCACAGCAGGACAGACGGCGCTCTTTTGCCTGAGCGAGCGGCAGCCCTCTACTGCTGTGCTTTGGCACAATTCATCTCGTGTGATGAGCTTACTTTCGGCCCTGTCCTAAGAAACTAAACACAAACCAAAGCCATGTGTGCTGTTTGGAATGCCTGCTTTAGGCCCCGAAAAAGGAGTTGAATGAATTGTGGTGGGGAAGATTTCTTAGGTTGTCTTTTTGAAGAGGCGGTAGTTGTCTGAGACACTCCACTCCTCTTCCTTCTTAACTGGCTTGGTAATTCCTTAGAGAACCTCTGTATTATGGCTGTACTATTTGTGTAGAACTTTGTGTTTTGTGTTCTGACTTCCCTGGGGATTCTTTTCATTGGATGTTTTGAATCATGGGTCCTTTTTGTTCTCACTTTAGCCCACTTTTCATCCTGATTGCTTCCAGAGTCACTCTCTGATAAACAGTGAACTTCAGTGAATCCATAGTGTCCAGCCTCTCTAATTTCTGTCTTTTCTACTAGGCCAGGGCTGCCGCCTTGCCTTCGCCTGATGTGGACTTGTATAGGAGCAGGACACTGGGAAGACCCAGACAGGAAATCTATTGTAGAAGTAGGACTCTTGGAAGCTTGAGTATAGCCTTTAGCTTTCCTTAGTGATGTTGATCTAAGGCTCCTTGGTGTGATGCGTCTACCTCTTCTATGAAACTCTGGGACTTGGGGTCTTTTCCTAGTTTGCAACCTAAAGCCAAGACGCAACCTGATCTCTCCACGGCCTTCAGGAGTGCTTACAAGGTGAAGCTGTGGATAGATAAGAAGATAAGTTCCAAAAGTGGCCTGTAATTTATGACAGCAATTAAATCCTGAACATCGGCCACACTGTAGGCAGATAGGGTATTTTAGAACCAGACCTGAAGCTAAAGGTGGACGTACGTTGGGGGGTATTTGACTCCTTAACAGTTTTGCTGCTATTTTTAGCTGCAGATCTTGTAGAAGCTGGAACTGTTCGGAGAAGTCAGACTTGGCCTGGGGAAGATAACTTGGCTTGAGGGAGTGTTGGGACTCAAAAATCCTTGTCTGTGAATCACTCTGTGAGTTCTTACTCTCTTCCACTGGAACAGAATCTCTCCTAGCAAAAAATACGTTGAAGGAAGACTCTGACTTTGCTGGGGCAGAAAGCTGACTCCCTGTACATGAAACAGGCATGTGCTGAGTGACTTCCTGGGATATATCACAGGGCTTTGAGTTTGTTTTCTTTATTCTCACTCTAGTGCCAGAGTAGTGCTGTATTATGGAGGACATGGAGACACGTGTCCACATCCTTAAGGCCATTCTTTTCTCATGACCATGGTGGCATGAAGTATGTCTCTGAATGTAGTTTTTGACAACTGAAGGCTGAGAAATAGTACCTTGACCCTTCTCAAGCAGACTCTGGGAAAATGCCATCAATTCAACTGGAACCCCAAATAAATTCTGAATAGATTGACAGGTATCTGCAGTGGCTCTTTCTGTTAAAGATGTTTGAGAATAAAGCTTCCTTTCCATGCTGGTCCCCAAGACATTGCCCAGCGTTAGCATACTGGAGAGGTATTTTCGAGGTAGTCGCTGCCTCCAGGAGCGACTTTCCCAGACATTCTGTCGCCTGCCCAGGACAGGCCAGGTAAGGCCTCTTCGAGCCCCTGATCCTGCCTGGAAGATCCTAGATAGTGATCTCCAGTTTTGTGGTGGATGGTGGGAAAGGCTCCGGAGTGAGCTCCCTGACTCCTCCACCTGTTTCCTCTTAATCCTTTCATTAGATATGACATCCATTCCTGGGATCTCAGAATTTAACTTAGAAGAATTCATACCTTGAAGTTTTGAAATGGAAGTTAATTCAGAAGTGTTTGTGCCTTGCAAATGTGGCCCGGGGTTGCATCCAGTAGAAATTACACATTGAAGTTTTGGTTCTGAAATGAATGCAGAAGAATTCACACCTTGCAAATTAGGCCCAATGCAGAGCACCTTAGATTTTCTACCTTGAAGCTGTGGACTAGGATTCAACCCAGAGGACTTTATACCTTGCACCTGTGACCCAGTGTTGACTGGCATATAATTTACACACTGAAGCTGTGGCCCTGGATTCTGTTCAGAGCATTTCCCACCTTGTAATTTAGGCTTATGCTTGAATTCCAGAAACTGCTCATCTGGAAGCTTCATTTCTGTGCTCAACTCAGGTTTTACCTCTTGCAACTGTGGTTGAGGATTGAACTCAAAATATTGAATACCGTGAAGCCTTGTTCCCAGACAAAAATCAGAAGAGTTCACATCTTGCAACTGTTGGTCAGGATTGAATTCCAAAGATTTCACATCTTGAAGCTTTGTCCCTTTACATAATTCTGAAGATTTTATATGTTGCGAATGTGTCCCAGGATTGAACACCATGACTTTTACACTTTGAAGTTCTGGCCATGGATTCAACTTATAAGATTTCTCATCTTGCCACTGCTTTCTACCACTGATCTCAGACAATATTCCACTATGAATCTTTGATTCCAAGGCCAACTCAGAGGGTTTTGCAACCTTGAATTCTAGACCAGGGTTGACCTCAGTAGAGTTCATTAGTTGAAGCTTTATATGTTCAGAAGATTTTTTTTTTTTTTTTTTTTGTTCAGAAGATTTTGCACCTTGCAATTTTGCCTCAGGGTTGAATTCCATAGATTTCACACCTTGAAGGTGTGCCTCTGGTGTCAACATAGACAATTTCCTGTCTTGTAACTGTGGAGCTGAGTTAAATCCCAAAGATTTCACATCTTGTACCTTTGTACCAAGAGTCAATTCAAAAGGTTTCATATCTTGCCACATTGGCCTGGTGATGAACTCCACAGATTCTCCACTTTGAAGCTTTGTCTCTGGTGTTAACTCTGAAGATGTCACACCTTGCAGCCATGGAACAACAGATTTCAAATCTTGAAGCCTCCACTGTAGCATCAAATCAGATTTCTCACCCTGTCTCTGTAGTCCAGGGTTGAACTCCAGTGATTTCACACCTTGAAGCTTCCTCCTCTGGGTTAAATCAGATTTCCCACCTTGTAACTTCAGTCCACAGTTAAACTCTAAGGATTTTACATCTTGAAGCTTTGTCCCTTGAATCAACTCAGAAAATTTTTTGCTTTGTGTCTGTGGTCCAGAGTTGAACACTGATTTCGCTTTCTGAAGCTTTGTCCCTGGGATCACTTCAGAAGATTTCATACCTTGAAAGTGTGGTCTAGAACTTAACTGCTTAGATTTTACATCTGGAAGCTTTATACCCATGATCAGCTCAGAACATTTCATATCTTGTAAGTGTGGGCCTAAGTCCAACTCTATAGATTTCACACCTGGAAACTTCCTCCCCAGAGTCAAATCAGAAGATTTCTCACCTTGTAACTTTGGACTAGGTTTCAGTTCTACAGACTTCACACCTTGAAGCTTTTCCCTTGGGATAACTCCAGACAATTTCATACCCTGCAAGTTTGGTCCAGACCTGAAATTCATAGATTTTACATCTTGAAGCTTTATACCTGTGATTAATTTGGAAGATTTCATATCTTCCAACTGTGGACCCGACTTGAATTCCACTGATTTCACTTTTTGAAGCTTTGTCCCCAGCATCAACTCAGAAGATTTCACACCTTGCAATGGTGGCCCAGATTTGGACTTCACAGATTCAACATCTTGAAACTTTGAGTCTGAGATTAATTTAGAAGATTTCACTCTTTGCAATTGTGGCTCACAGTTGAACACGAATGTCACATTCTGAAGCTTTGATCCCAGAATCAGCTCAGAAGATTTCAGAACTTGCAACTGAGGATTGGGGCTGAATTCTTTATGTTTTACATCTTGAAGCTTTATCTTTGAGGTCCATCCAGAATATTTCACACCTTGTAACAATGACCCAGGGTTGAAATCTGTAGATTTGACACCTTGAATCTTTTTCCCCACAGTCAATTTAGAAAATGTTGTACCTTGCAACTGTGAGTCAGAGATTAACTCAGTAAATTTCTTATCTTGGGACTTTGTCTCAAGTGGTGACTTAGAAGATTTTGGGCCTTGCCACTGTGGCCCACTGTTGAAATCCTCAGATTTCACACCTTGAAGCTCTGTCTGAAGAGTCAACTCAGATGACTTCATACTTTTCAAGTGTAGTAGGGAGTTCAACTCTATGGTTTCATCACTTTGTAATTGTGACTCTTGGTTTAATACCCCAGATTTCACCTCAGGAAACTGTGGCTCTTGTGTAAGCAATACAGACTTCACACCTTGAAGCTGTGTTCCTGGGGATGACGGTAATGGTTTCACTTCTTGAAACCATGGTCCTGGGATCAACTTAGGAGATTTTCCATCATGCAAGTGAGGCCTAGATTTGAACATCATGGGTTTTACATCACAGAGCTCTGACTTGGAAGTCAGGTCACATGATTTCTTACTTCTAAACTGTAGACAAGGTTTCAAATTGAGACCTTGAGGCTGAGGTTCTTGGAGTGATGCCAGAGATTGTATACCTTGGAGCTTTGGCCTTGGAGTCAATACCGATGGCTTCTTATCTCTTAATTGTATCAAAGGTTTCAACTCTGCTGGTTTGACACATTGAGATTGCAACCCAAGATTTAGCAGAGATTTCACACCTTGAAACACTAGTGCAGGCATCCACTGAACAGCTCTCATACTTTCAAGCTGTGGCTTTTGGTGTAACTCCACAGTTTTCCTACCTTGAAGCTGTGGCTCTGAGGTTGATGCCAAAAATTTTCCTTCTTGCAGCTGTGGTCCTGGGGATAACTCAGGAGTTTCCACACTCTGCAACTGTGGCCCAAGGTTGAAATTCATATATGTTGCACCTTGAATTTTTGGCCCCAGAGGCAATTCAGATGACTTCACATCTCTTAACTGTATTGAAGATTTCAACTTTACAGATTTGACACCTTGAGATTGTGACTCAAGATTTGGGGTCAACTTCATAGATTTTACTCCTTGCATCTTTGGCTCTGGAGTGAACTCAAAAAAATTCACATATTGTTGTTGTTGCCCTGAGTTTAACTCTGAAGATTTCACACCTTGAGTTTGAGTTCCTGATGTCAGTTCACAAAATTTGACATCTTCTATCTGTGGCCCCGATGTTATCTCCACAGATTTCTTAACTTCCAGCTGTGGACTTGGGGTTAGCAACGTAGATTTCATACCTCTTGGACATTGTCCTGGAGTTAAGGCCACAGAGTTCAGATCTTTCAACTCTGACTCTGAGATTAACAACTCAGTTTTCAAATCATGAAGTTTTGAGCCTGGGGTCATCTCTACCGGTTTCACATCTCGCACCTGTGGCCCAAGGGTCAACACTGTAGATTTGACATTTCCCAGTTGTGGCTTTGATGTTAACTGCATAGATTTCATACTTCCCAAATGTGGCCCTGGTGTTAACTCCACAGATTTCGTATCTTCCAGCTGTGGCTCTGGCGTTAGCGCCTCAGACTGTAAACCTTGAAGCTTTGAGATTGGGGTCCACTCTACAGGTTTTACATCTTGCAACTGTGGTCTTTGGATCAATTCAGAAGATTTCACAACTTGTAACCATGGTCTTCTGGTCAACTCAGAATAGATTTCACTTGGCAACTGCGGTCTAGGAGTCAACTCCATAGATTTTACATCTGGTATCTGTGGCTCTGAGACTAATTTATATGAAGTGTCACCTTCAAAGCTTGACATTTGGTCTACTGCCACACATTTTACACCTTGAAACAGTGGCTCTGGTACTAACATCTCAGGCTTAACGCCTTGCTGCTCAGGTCCTGGGGTCAACTTCATAGATTTTACTCCTTGCATCTTTGGCTCTGGAGTGAACTCAAAAAACTTCACATATTGTTGTTGTTGCCCTGAGTTTAACTCTGAAGATTTCACACCTTGAGTTTGAGTTCCTGATGTCAGTTCACAAAATTTGACATCTTGTAGCCGTGGCTCCACCTGTTTCACACCTTGAAGCCCTGGAGACATCTTTGCTGATTTAGAATCTTGAAGCCCTAACTCTAGAGTCGTCTCCACAGAAGTCACACTATGAAACAGTGGTCCTGGGGTTTGCTCCCCAGATTTGACACCTTGAAGCTTTGGCCCTGAAGTCAATTCAGAAAATTTGACATCTTGCTGCCTTGGCCCTAGGTTCAGTTCCTCAGATTTCACATCTTGAAATTGTAGTTTTGAGGTCAGTTTGACAGATTTCAAGCTGTGAAACTGTGATCCTTCAGTAGACAGAACAGATTTCATATTTTCAGCTGGGAGCCCTTGACTTGACTGCAAAGATGACTCTGTTACAAATCCTACAGACTTTATGTCTTGAAGCTGTGTTCCTGGTATAAACTGCACATGTTTGAAACCTTGACGCTTTGGTTCTGGGGTCAAATCAGAAAATCTGATACATTGCAAGCATGGTCCTGAGTTTAGTTCCATAAATTTCATACTTTGAGGTTGTGATTCTGCAGTCAACTGTACAGATACAACACTTTGATGTTTTGGTCCTGGGATAAAATCTGACAATTTTATTTCTTGCACTGGGGAACCTGGGGTCAAATCATCAGATTTCACACCATGATGTGGAGACCCTGAGATTAAATCTATAGGTCTTTCTCCTTGAAGTGGCAGCTCTGGAGATAACTCTGAAAATCTTACACTATGCAGCTGTGGCCCTTGGAGCTGTGCCTCCTTAGTCAATTCCTCTGATATCATGCTTTGTAGCACTGGCTCTTGTATTGGCTTCTCTGATTCTACCACTCTGGTAGTAGTTGACTGTTGAATTAAATTAACATATTTCACATCTTGTAATTTTGGCTCTGGCTCCAACTGCCTAGACTTTACTGCCTGGAGCTGTGGCTCTGGGGTCAACTCCATAACATGTGGTTTTGGTCCTGTAATAAACTGTTTAGATCCTACCACTAATAGGGATGACTCAGAGGTTAACTTCACATATTTCAAATTTTGCAGTAGTGGCTCTGATATCTCACATTGCATCCCTGGTCCTAAAGTCAACTCCAGAGATCCTTTTTCTGAATATGGTAGTACTAGTATTACCTCCTGGATGTTTTCAACTGGAAATGTTGCCAACCCCACAGTTTCTGTGTTTTCATATTCTGACCTTAGAGGTATCCCTGATGACTCTGTAACTTGAAGATGTGGCCTTAGGGGAGTCATTCCTGTAGATTCTCTAACTTGACCTATTGGTTTTTGTGTTAATGCTACTTGGGGCAAAGCCTCAGAAGTCAGCCTCACAGTTTCTGTATCTAGATAGCCTTGACCTAGAGTCATCTCTGAAAATTTTTGAAAATGTGGCCTAGGCACCACCCCAGCAGTTTTCAAGACTAGCTGTGGGATCAGTTTCACAGATTCTTCTTCTTGTGGGAAGATCTCAGCAGCTAACTCTGCAGGCTCTGTGTCTTGATGCCTTGGTCTGGAAGTTAGACCCACAGATTTCAATCCTTGTAAATGTGGTTCCATGGTCACTTTCCTTGATTCAACATGCTGTAACTGTGTCTCAGGAATTAACCTACTAGATTCTTCCAGTGGCACGTGTAAATCCACAAAATTATTATCATGCATTAATGGCCCTAGAGTCAACTCCTCAGGTTTTATACTTTTGGACTGTGGTTCTGAGGTCAATGGAACAGATTTCACATTTTGAAATTGTGGTTCCAAGATCAACTCCTCATAGTTCATAACTTCTGAATATGGTCCTAGATTCAGATGAACAAACTTCATACCTTGGGACTCTGGGGTCAACATCTTTGATTTCATACCTTGCATCTCTGATCCTGGTACCAACTCTAAAGATTCTTGTATTGTGTGCTGTGACACTGGAGTATCTCCCATGGCTTTTACACTTTGGAACATTGGCTCAAGAGTACCTTGGAATGACATTGAGTTCATCTGCATAAATTCTAAAGCTTGGCTCAGTGGCCCTGGAGTATTTCCTAAAGATGATTGTATCAACCCCCTAGATTCTTTTGCATGGTGACAAGTGTCAGAGGTAAACTTTGCTTCTGTTTCTGGATATCCTGGCTCTGAGATCATCCTTAAAGATTCTGAAGCTTGATGCCATGGGGTCAATCCTTTAGGTTCTGTGACTTGATGATTCGGTTTGAGGTTCAATTCTACAGATTTTACTGCTTGAATGTGTGCCCCTGGGATCAGTTCCTCATATTTCATATCTTCTACCTGTGTCTCAGGAATCAACCTCCTACTTTCTACCATTTGAGGAGTTTTCACATCTTCAAGCAATGATACTGGAGCTGTCTCCTCAGATCTTATATCTTGTAACCATGGCTTTGGGGCAAACTCCACAGATTTCATATCTTCTTGTACTGGTCTTAGAGTCAATTCCACAGTATTTATACCTGGAAACTCTGATGGTAGGGCCAAATGAACATATTCCATACCTTGCAACTGTGAACTGGGGACCAAGATTATAGATTCCCTACTTTGCAACTGTGGTGCTGGGACTAACTCAGCAGATTTTTCATTTTGTTCTTGTGGTCCCAGGGTCAATTGGATAGATTTCACACCATGAAGCTGAGACCCTGGGGCTGACTGCACAGATTTCTCACTTTGCAGCTGTGGTGTGGAGGCCAACTCATCAGGTTTTATACTCTGCAGTTGTAGTTCTGGGGCCAATTCTATAGAGCTCACAGTTGGGATCAGCTGTCCATATTTTACCATTTGTGGAATTGAACCTGTGGTTATGTCTATAGATTTTGCATTTTGCAACTCTGGTCCCAAGATCAGTTTCCCAGATTTCAAATTTTGCAATCCTGGGGATAACTTCATAGAATCCATAACATTAAATTGTGGCATTGGCTTCATCCCCATATACTTCACATCTTGAAGCAGTGATGAATCTTGTAGCATTTCTTGTAGCATTTCTGTAGATTCTGTGACTTGAGGCAGTGGCTTTTGGCTCATTCCCATAGATTCTGTACCTTGACCCAGTGACCTTGGGATTGTCCCTAAAGATTCCATCATTTGATGGTGTGACTGTGTCACCTCTACAGATTTCTCCATTTGTAGCCAGGTGTCAGATGTCAAACCCATAGTTTCTGTGATGTGATGGCTTTGCCTTGGACTCATCTCTGAATACTCCAGAATTTGATGCCTTGGAGTCAACCTTGAAGACTCCATGACTTGATGAGGTGGTCCTGGGGTTAATGATATAGATTCTGTGCTTTGATGATGTGGTTGTGGAGTCATCCCCTCAGAGTCTAGCACTTGAATGCATGACTCAGGAGTTGACTCCAGAGATTCCTTGGCTTGAGATATTAGCCTTGGGGTCAAATCCTGAGTTTCTACAACTTGTGACTGTGGTGCTATGATCATTCCCATGGGTGACCCCAGTGCTGTTGGAGTTACCTTTAGAGAATGTATGGATTGTTGTGATGGCATTGGAATCAATCCTACCAATTCCATGATTTTAAGTGGTAGCTTTGGAGGTAAGCCCACAGATTCTACCACTCCACATGGACCAATAGTAGTAGGAGAGCTAGAAGAAGTCAAACCATCTGATTGAGTTGCCCTTGGGGTCAAATTTGCAATTTGAGACTGTGTGTCTGGAGTCAAACCCCCAGATTCTATAACATGTGACTGGGTTGGTGGAATTATCCCCATGAAATCCATAGCTTGTAATAGTGTCACTGGAGTTACTTCAAGGTAATCCATCACTGGATGCAATGGCCTGGTGATCATTTCAGGTGATTTTGTATTTTGACATATTGGCCTTGGAGTAATCTTCAGTGGTTCTATGACTTGACTTTGTGGCCTTGATGTTACGTCCACCGATTCCATAACTTTATGCTGTGGCCCTGGGGTCATTTCCACAGTTTCCATGACTGCATGTTGTAGCCTTGGACTCATCTTTCCTGGTTGTATGACTTCATGGTCCAACAATGTGGTCCTTTTCACTGACTCCTTGACTTGATATTGCATCCTTGGGGTCATTCCCTTTGACTGTATGATAGGTGGATGTGATTTTTTAATCATCCCCATAGAATCCATGACTTGAAGCAATGCTATAGGAGTTACCTTCACATTGACTATGACTTGATTCTGCTGTCTTGAGGTCATCTTCCTTGATTCCATAACTTGCTGCTGAGATCTTGGTGTTACCTCCACTGATTTAATGACTTGATATGATGGGTTTGGGCTTACACTCACTCTTTCTGTGGCTTCCATTGGTTTCACAACTTCATTTGGTGGCCGTGGTAACAAACCTACAGATTCTATCACTTCTGAATGTGATTCTGGAATTAACCCCATTGAATCCATGACTTGAAGTAATGCCAGTGGAGTAACCTTTATGCTATCTCTGACTTGATATGGTAGCTGTGGGGTCAGCTCCACATTAGTCACTTGGGTCTCATGCTGCTGTATCCTTTTTTCTGGAAGATCTATGACCCTCTGCTCTACACTAAGCTCTAACACACGTTTTGGGTCCTTCTGCAGTAAAGTTGTTTCCTCTTGAGCTATGTCAACTCCTAAACTTTTGGGAGGTGGAGTGCCCATTGATGTCATTAAGGGCCTGGATCCAAGGATTTGGGGGCCATCCCCAGGTTGTGACTGCTTACCTGGGATAAGAGTCTGTGAAATTTTTGTTTCTGTTCTGCTTAATCCAGATTCCGCTCCAACGTTCACGTGGAGCTGAAATGCTGGAAGGTCTGGGGATTCATTATTGATATCCTGCTCAGTGCTTTGATGAATGGGCATAGATAAGTGGATTTGGGGTTTCTGTGGTTCAGGAACTCCTCCTTGTACCTCAGTTAAATAATTCAGCATTGCCCATGATTCCCTCACAGGCAGAGGCACTGTTTGTTCCCGCAAAGTAGAAACCTTCCAAGCCATATGTCCCTCTAACTCCCGCCTAGCCAAAGGAGAGAGCTGGATTGGAGCTGACCCTGACAATAGTGGTCTCTCTTTGAAAATAGCACTTGGCCTATGATCTGTTGTCAAATGACTCTTGCTCCTTCTCTCATCCTTTGTTTTCTCTTCTTGTTTGTAGAGATTTGGGGATTCAAAAAGAGAGTTGATAAAAGTGCTTTGAGGACTTAAGGATGAAAGAGCTGCCAAATTCTGAAAAGGCTTTGATTTCCGGAAAAGCTCTGAGAGCCCAAAGGAAGGCAGAGGTGTGCCTTGGTTCCTGAACACAGGAGGTTGATTTGTGGGTAAAATAGGTAAACTGTGGCTCCGGAGTCGCCAAGTTGTTCCTTCAGAAAAGACAGGAAGGTGAGACAGGCTGGAGCTGTAGGATGATCCAGAGGAGATGCTACTGTCAGAAGAATGTTTTGCCTTCTTACAGTCACAACAGGGTAGAACAGGCCCCTGAGCCACAGAAGCAGAGGAGGTGGAAGAAGAAATCGTATCCTGTGGTTCAGGCAAACCCAATTCCATAAGACTTGATCTAAGAAATAAAGAGAAAAGTTTCTATTTGTTTTGGAAGAGGAAAAGGAAAAGTAGGAAAAGGGAAAGATAATGGCCATTTCAAATGCAAAATAATGTGGACTGAGGGAAAACAAACAAACAAAAAAGGTTGCTTTCCCCAACATCAATTATTTATGGAAAGAATTCCTCCACCAGGACAAAGGGAGGCATTTGTCCCCATTCCAATCAGAAATGATTCACAGACCAGTTGTTCTTAAACTTTGTTCGAACCCAGAACTTCCCCCACTACCAAAACTAATTAACTAACTAACCATCTTTCTTCTCCCTCCCTCCCTCCTTCACTCTCTTCCTTCCTCCCTCTTAAAAGCTCTACCACCTTCAACCCCAACCAAGAAACTACTTGACCTTGCACTTTCCAGGTGTTGGACGACCTGTTGAAGACTCCTGTCCGTTGACCAGCATACACATTCCTGGGACCAGCCCGTAGGGAGATCTGAAAAGCTGGATGCAACAGAGTATGTCAGTGTAATTGAAGTGATATTAAAGTACTGGTAAGGAAAACAATAAGAGGAGAGACTTAGAAAGGAGACAGCTATCATAGCGAGGGAAGTAAAACAGAGCCCCAGGTATCTTACTCCTAACTTTTATAGAATTTATCAGTAGGGTAGGCTGAAGAGAGAAAGAATAGACACAGTGAAGATCGACTTTACTCACCATGTTAGGTTAGCTTCAACGCAACCCATCCTGAGATTTTCTTCCCACTGTGGATCTGGGAGTAGAGGTAAAGAATCTATTAGCATTATGACTATTGACATCACCTTAGTTCAACCCCTTCATTTTGCAAATAAGGACACAAAGACAAAGCCATGCCTAAGATCATAAAGCTTATTAGTGGTGGAGCTCAGATTTAACCTAGCTCTCATTTTGTTTGTTTTTTTAAGCTGTAGGATGCTGTCTTCAGCATGTAGTAGATGTAAGCCATTGGAAAGAGCAGGAATAATCATGATAGGGAGATGGAGTGGGGTAAACAGAGGAATACATATCTTTGGAGGAAAAGATATGTATTATCCAGTGTCTATGCTAGAGAAAAAAGGTACCAAAACTTCCCGCATCAAACTCTTGGTAGTTACCCCTTCTTTGTTCTTCAGTCTCACCATGTTTCTTTCCTGATACTTTGAGCTTTGCACAAAAAGAGATTAGGAAAGCATGAGGATAGGAAGCATGGAAAGAATTATGGAGCCATTTACATTTCTTTGGAAGTGGAGATGCTAGAAAGAGTAGGGCTATTTCTTTCATTTACATAGTCGTTTCAACCTTTTTCCTTCCACCTGCTATTAAAGGTTAGTGTCTTAAAACAGACCCCATAGTTGATTTGTCGTTAGCTTTGAACTGAAGAATAGGATCTTTCTGACCTGTGAATTTCTGGATCTTTTTCAATTTATGCTGCTTTGAAGTCTAGAAAGGAACAAAAAGAAAAAATAAAATCAGGTAATACTCTAGGTTAGAGACTTTATTGACAGCGCACTTCATCTCATAGACATAAATATTGATACTGTTGGTATCTATAACCACAGCAACAGTTATGTCATTCATTTATTCATGAATCATTTATTGAGTACTTACTTAGTTCTCAGTATTGTGTAGGGTGCTGGAACTGTAGAGATAAATATGATCCCTGTGTTCTAGGAACTTAACACTAGTAGGGAAAATAGATGTCTAAACAGATAAATTACAATACCATGTGGTAAATGCTGTAACAGAAATATAAGTGTGGGGCTTCCCTGGTGGCGCAGTGGTTAAGAATCCTCCTGCCAATGCAGGGGACACGGGTTCGATCCATGGTCAAGGAAGATCCCACATGCTGCGGAGCAACTAAGCCCATGCTCCACAACTACTGAGCCCATGAACCACAACTACTGAAGCCCATGCGCCACAACTACTGAAGCCTGCATGCCTATAGCCCCTGCTCCACAACAAGGGAAGCCACCGCAATGAGAAGCCCACACACCACAACAAAGAGTAGCCCCTGCTAGCCACAACTAGAGAAAGCCTGTGTGCAGCAACGAAGACCCAACGCAGCCATAAATAAATAAATAAATAAAATAAATCTATTAAAAAAAAAAAAGAAATGTAAGTGTGAAGGAATAAAGAGAACAGTGATTAACTGCCTGGGAGAGAAGGGAAGAATTCCTCAAGAAGTTGCCATTTGTACTGGAGTATGAAAAATCAACAGAAGGTTTTTAGGTGAAGAAAGGGCATTCCAGGCAAGTGGGAACATCACTGAGAAGATTAGAGCATCGTGATTGTTAGGTGCACTTTTGCTAAGTAGTGAGAGATGAAGCTAAAAACATAGGTGGAAGCCAGATTATGCCAGATTATGCCAGATTATGTGGGATTTTTATTTTATCCTGCAGGTCAGAATTTCCCATCCAGTAGTTAATAAACTCCTGGGGTTTCTGCAAGGGTGTTCCAGGTCATTTTAAAGGCATAAATGACACTTGTTACAATTTCAAATAAAACTTTTTTTATTTCTTCCCTTTATATTAGGACATCAGTCTCTGAAGGTATATTAAAAGAGCCTACACAACAATTAATAGGGAATCATGAACATGCTCATAATGCAGTAGGCCAGTAGTAGAATAACCCTAGCTGCAGTGGTAGTTTTGAACTTTGGACAGTTTTAAATTGATTTTATACTTAGTCATATATTATTTAATTTATGTCCATAATGGACTGTTGATTAAAAACATAAGCAAAAGGAAAACTGATGTTGAAATACAGGTTGATGTATTTACACATGATCTTTCTATGTATTTATCTCAAAATGATCTCTACATATCATAGACCTAAATAATCTCCCACTAGAAAACACTCGGGAATGCTGAATAAAATACAACAAACATCTTTTAAATGCAGAATGTAGCTCCTTACAAGAAAGTAAGGGAAATCTCCAGGTCAAAAATCAGAAGAAAACTGAAAAACAAGAGTGGAAACTAGTTGAGACTTCAATGCCTTAGGTCATTTGCAGTGTCAGCCACTGAGGGACTTAGGTTAACAGTAAGGTGGGGACACAGATAAGGCCCATGTGAAGTGGCTATTTAAATGAGACCCCAGGAAAAAAAGCCAGGCTTGTCAAATTGCTACACACTTGGTAAAAAGTGGCTAGAAAAAAATCTGCTCACCAGACAAGGAAACTTGAACTCTGGGTGGGAAAAAAAGCCGCCTCTGAAATTTTTAACCAAGAGTCTATCCTCACACTGGTTTGAAATTCTGATTTATATTCCTTGTGTAGTCAGGAACCCTCAAAATGAAAATAAATGTGGTCCTGGGCTGATAATGCCCCTAGGGCAAAAGGCAAAAGTAAATATAAATCTTGAAAATTGAAGTAGGAAAGAGAAGAAAAATAGTTTGAATAACTATATTAATAAATGTGAAATGCCTAATGCAATGGTTAAATTCTTAGAAAAAATATAAAATATAAAAATTGGGCAAAAAGAAATAGATCATTTGAGTAGACCAATAAGCATGAAAACAATTGAAATGATAATCAAAGACATTATCCATCAGAGGTAATGAAAGAATTCACCAAGGTTTCTGAATACCAGAAAATCTTATAAATGTCAATAGCATTTCTCTACTGAAGCAAAAAAACTAGAAAAATATAATTTTAAATATGAAAGATATTTTCCACAATAGCAATAAAAATGATAAAGTATCAAGGTATTAACCAAAAAGAGAGAAGACCATCATGTAGAAGACTATAGAACGCTATTAAAGGACATAGAGCTGCTTGGCGAATTTGTCCACATACATTTTCCGCCCCCTGCTACACTCACAACTTCTGTCAGGTGTTTCTTATGTTGCTTAAAATGCCATCTCTTCAATCATTCAGGGTTAAAACTGAGAAGTCATCCTTTCATTTCACAAACACCTGTGGAACACTTACTATATCCCAGGCAGTATACCAGGCATAGGGGATACAAAGATGAATATAGTCCTCATAGGAAAATGATGATAATGTTTATAATTAACTCTTTATATTTGAGGCCCAATCAGGAAAAAAAAAGACTCAATCCCTTTACTCTCTTTCTGCCTCACTTCCTATAGCCGAACTTTCACCTCAGGACCCTCCTCCTCTCTCACAGTCCCGAGGGCAGAGATTTTTGTCCCTTCCATTTACTGCTGCATCCATAGTGCCCAGAGGAGTGCCTTGTACATGGTGGTGGCAGTGGGTGATAAACACCGGGGGAATGAATCAATGTCCTCTTTTCCAACTTACTGCTCTGATTCTTTCACTTCCTTCCTCCTCCTTCCCACTAAGTCTTTTTACGTGGGCTTCTCACTGTTGTGGCCTCTCCCGTTGCGGAGCACAGGCTCCAGACGCGCAGGCTCCAGACGCGCAGGCTCAGCGGCCATGGCTCACGGGCCCAGCCGCACCGCGGCATGTGGGATTTTCCCGAACCGGGGCACGAACCCGTGTCCCCTGCATCGGCAGGCAGACTCTCAACCACTGCACCACCAGGGAAGCCCTCCCATTAATTCTTTAAAGTAGACTCCTATTGGATTAGCTACACCAGAGAACCACGACATGCACTCACTGGAGTTATTTAAAGCCTCACATTCAAAGCATGGTGCTTGGGACTTCCCTGGCGGTACAATGGTTAGGACTTGGTGCTTTCACTGTCATGGCCCCAGGTTCAATCCCTGGCTGGGGAACCAAGATCCCGCAACCCACATGACGCAGTCAAAAAAAAAAAAAAAAAAGTCGAAATAAGGTATGGTGCTCAGTTCAATAGCAATAGGATCACCTGGGAGCTCATTAGAATTGCAAAATCTCAATCCCTTCCTGAATTAGAATCAGAATTCTACTGATTCAGAATCTGCTACTGAATCAGAATCTGTTTTTTAATTAGACTCCCAAGTGGTGTGTTTGAGAAAAAAAAAGTTGAGAGTTTAAACTTTTTAAAGTTTAAATTCTGTGCTCTAAAGCACAGATCTAAGCACATTTTCACCTGGCTTTAAAATCTTTGATGCCTTTCAATTGCAGACAGAATAATATTTATACAAAGTATTCAGTCTGGTGTTTGAAGCCCTCTACAATGGGACCTCTAACCACTTTGTGACATTTTCTCTCACTTTTCCCCAACCGGTTCCCTACACTTGTACACTCCATTCCTGATAGGTGTCTTCACCTCTCCTTGAACACATCCAACGCTCTTCTGCTTCCCATGCTTTCCCCCGGTCAATTCCTTCTCTCTAGAAAATCTTCCACTACTCTCCTCCACCCATCCTATCCACCTTCAAAATCCTACACTTCCTCTGAAGCACAGCTCAAACCTAAGCTCCCTGCAAAGGCATTTTATAGATCCTAGAATACTCTTTACCTCCCATCTCTTCAGCAATATTTACACCTCTATTAACTCATCCCTTTCTCTTTCCTTGGGATATATATATATATGTCTTGGGTTTTATATATATATATATATATGTGTGTGTGTGTGTGTGTATATATATATATATATATATATATATATATATATATATATATACGTATATATGTCTGACTTTCTCCCCCACTATACCTCGAAAAGGTGGAGGTGGTGTTTTATTCTTCAATGTCTAGTATGCTGCCATATATAATAGGTGCTCAAAGTTTGTTGAAATGTATTGAAGGGAAAAGGACTGAGAGTGACTTGCAGGATGACATCCATAGGCACTACCTCAATTCCCCTCTTCCCACCATCAATTCCTCCCACTGCCCAAGATTAGGAGTTTCTATGTCTCCAGGGACAGGGGCAGGGACAGGGAGCAGTGAGTTTCAAGAGAGTGTTGCATCACATACCTCTGAGTGTGTCTTGGCTGCCACCTGTTTCCTACTGTGTTTCCCAGAAAACTTCACCCAAAGCCTCCAGACAAGGAAACCAAATAATAGTAGAAGGCTGACATATTGTGGCAGTGGGATGGTTAGCCTCCAAACCAGAGCCATTACTCAACCCCATGCCCCTCTCAGCCAGTTTTATACCTCATGACTCCATATGACATCACAGTGGGCATTCCAAGGCTCCAGCCAATGGGCTTGCTGCTTAAATCTCTTCTCTGAGCCATACACCTGCTGCCCTTTCCTTCAGCTGCCCTTGTGCCCTGCTCTGACAGCCAATGCTCAAGGAAGCTCCTTTACGATTCTTCTAGGATTGAAGAAGAATCACTTGTTATAAACCAGAGAGTATGGAGGCAAGGTTTCAAAGGAGCAGGCTTTCCAAATGGCCTGTTTTGCCCTATAAGCATCTTCTCTGGAGCCAGTCACTCCCTAGAGGTCCAGATATGGTGTCATATGTTCCAAATCACACATTAGAATACAGGGTCAAGAGCATTTAAGAACGCTTTAAGTAGGTACTCTCAGAAAATGTATGATATATGGTTTCCTAACTCCAATGCTTGACACATTTCCTAGCTGCTGTTGCATTGAGACTGAGAAGAGATATCATGTAGGGAAATTAAATGACCTTGGAGGATCACACTACTCCAAGTCTAGAATATTTTCCAAGTGTAGACGATTTATTTTGTCATCATGCCCAGAATTGACTGGATTTTCTAGAGTTAATTTTCTAGAGTTAAATTTATGAGGAATTGATTTATGCTGTAACAAAGATAAATAAAACTGGCCAGGCCATTTTTTTCTTATAGGAAAATTAATTTGGAAAGTCCATTCAATTAAATAACTACTGAATAGCAGGCACTGTCTTAGAAGAAGACAGGATCTCTCACCTCATAGAATTTTCAGTTTATTTGGGCAGCCAAAGTAATATTCTTGAAAAGCCCATCAACAAGGTGCTCGTTAAATAAATATGATATGTCCATATTATAAAATACTCTGCAGTCACTATAAAGATTATAAAAAATGAGGCCTGTTATTCTGAGCACACATTATGTGGCAGGTACTAGTTATATGCCAGCCTGGAGCTCTAAAAAGAACGTTAAGGCTGGAGGTACAGTTTTGGGCTCTTGAAACATGTATATGCTTCGACAAGAGCCTTTTTCTATATGTATATAAAAATGTATTTTTGGGGTGGCCTCAAATATTTACTCACCATTTTGTTTGAGCGTCATCACGCTATTTTGTACAGCTGAGATTCATTCACTTTTATTAGTTCATTGCATTGTATAACTATTTCATAATAAATGTATCCATTATGATGTTGGACATTTGTCTTGTTTCCATCTTTGGCTATTATCAACAATGCTATTAAAAACATGCTTGTCCATGTGTCTTGGTGAACATATATTCCTATTTCTCTATGGCAGTGGTTTTCAAGCTTTAACATGTATCAGAATCATCTGGAGGGCTTGTTAAAACACAGATTGCTGGGCACTGATTGCTGCTTAAGTTGGACTGGAGGCCAGGAATTTGGCATTTCTAGGAAGTTTCCAAATGATTCTGAGACTGTTGGTCAGGAATCACAATTTGGGAATGTCTGATAGAAGTACCTCTCTAAGAGTGGAATTGCTAGGTTATAGAGTAGGTGTAACTCAAACTTTAGTAGACAGTGCCAAACTGTCTTTCCTAAGTGGTTATGTCAATTAATAGTTCCACCAGTAGTGAATAGCAGTTCTTCTTGCTCTTTTTTCATGCCAGCATGGTATTGTCAGGCTGTTTAATTTTAGCCAACCTGGTATATGTGGTAATGATATTTCATTGTGGTTTTAACTTAAATTTCTCTGATTACTAGTAATTACTAATGTGTGAACACACCTTCATAAGTTAATTGGGCACTTTGTCTTTAAATGTATTGCTGCATTCCAGTTGCTAATGTTTTTTAGGATTTTTGTGACCTATTTTTATGGGTGAAGCCAACCTGTAATTTTCTTCTCTTGCTCTGTCCTTTTCAGGCTTTTGGTATCAAGGTTATACTAGACTTATGAGTTGGGGAATGTTTCCTCTTTTTTTATTTATGCTCCGAAAGAGTTTATAGAAGATGGAACTATTTGATCCTTCAGCATTTGGTACAACTCGTTGGCAAAGCCATACAAGCCTGGAGATTTCTTTGAGTGAAGATTTTTGACTACAGATTGAACTTATTTGAAGGTTATAATACTATTGACAATTTGTTTTTGTTTCGGGTTTTTGTGTTTTTTTTGAGTCAGCTTAGGAGAGCCATATTTTCTAGCAAGTTTTCTATTTAATCTACATTTTCAAATGTATTGACATAAAGCTATTCAAAGGTAGTACTGTCTCCTTTGTGTTTCTGATATTGGTTATTTGTGCCTGTCCTCCCTCTCTCTCTCTCTCTCTCTTCCTTTTCCTTTATCTGTCTTGCTAGAGATTTATCAATTGTAATTAATCCCTTCAAAGAATGAACTTTTCTGTATATTTGTACTCCATTTCAATAAGTTATACGTTTGTCTTTATTATTTCCTTACTTCTACTTTCTTCCCCCTCCTCCAGGCTTATTGAGATATAATTGACATATAACTACTTCTACTTTCTTCGGATTTATTGTGCTGGGTTTTTTTTTCCCTAACTTCTTAAGATGAATGCCTTGATCATTCACTTTTAGCTCTTTTCCCCTAATTGTGCATTTGAAGATACAAATTTCCTCCTAATTACTACTTTAGCTTCATTCCACAAGTTATGATACATAGAATTTTTGTTATCATTCTGTTCCAACTATTTTCTAATTTCCACAATGATTTCTTCTTTGATCCATAGATTATTTAGTAGAAATTTAAAATTTTCTAGACATAAGAAGATTTTCTAGTTGTCTACCAAAGTTGCATTGTGGTCAGAATATATACTTTAATTTCAATATTTTGAAATAGTTTTAAGACTTTATTCGCAGTTTATGGTCAATTTAAAAAATCCTATCTGTGCTTAAAGATAAGACGTATTCTGCAAGTGTTAAAAATAGTGTCTCTTCAGAGGTTCCCCTGCTGCCTGTGGTGGGGTGGAAGGTGGTGATGGTAGTCTAAGTCCATTTGGTCAATTCTGCTAATCTTTTTTTTGGTCGTGCAGGATCTTAGTTCCCCAACCAGGGATAGAACCTGCGCCCCATGCAGTGGAATTGCACAGTCTTAACCACTGGATCACCAGGTAAGTCCAATTCTGTTAATCTTGATGTTCAAGTCTATATTATTCCTAAGCTTTTGTCTGCTCTTTTCCACCAAATACTAAGACAAGTGTGTAAAATTTCCGACTATGATTGTGCATTTGTTTATTTCTCCTTTGAGTACTGTAGATTTTTACTATATATATATATATATTTGTGTGTGTGTGTGGCTGTGTTGTGTCTTCGTTGCTGCGGGCGGGCTTTCTCTAGTTGTGGCAAGCGGGGGCTACTCTTCATTGCAGTGCGAGGGCTTCTCATTGTGGTGGCTTCTCTTGTTGAGGAGCACAGGCTCTAGGAGCGCAGGCTTCAGTAGTTGTGGCACGCAGGCTCAGTAGTTGTGGCTCACGGGCTCTAGAGCGCAGGCTCAGTAGTTGTGATGCAAGGGCTTAGTTGCTCCGTGGCATGTGGGATCCTCCCGGACCAGGGCTCGAACCCGTGTCCCCTGCATTGTCAGGCGGGTTCTTATCCACTGCGCCACCAGGGAAGCCCCCTTGCTTTATGTATTTTTAATTGTTATTTAAAATCATAATTTATTACTGGTGAATTAAATCTTTTATCACTATGCTGACTTTCTATCTCTAGTAATATTTTTTGCCTTAACTTACTGTGTCTAATATTAGTATTGCTATAGCAGTTTTCTTTTGGTTGGTATTTGCATGGTATATCTTTTTCCACTCTTTTACTTTCGACCATTCTATATCCCTTTGTTGTAATATAGGATACAAAATAAACCAAAATCTAAATATATGTTATTTGTTATGATATCACTTATATGTGGAATCTAAAATATGACACAAATGAACTAATCTACAAAACAGAAACAGACTCACAGATATAGAGAACAGACTTGTGGTTGCCAAGGGGGTGTGGTGTGGGAGGGATGGATTGGGAGTTTGGGAATAGCAGATACAAACTCTTACATATAGAATAGATAAATAACAAAGTCCTACTGTATAGTGCAGGGAACTATATTTAATATCCTATAATAAACCATAATGGAAAGGAATATGAAAAAGAATATTTATATAACTGAAACACTTTGCTGTACAGCAGAAATTAACACAACATTGTAAAACAACTATACTTGAATAAAATAAATATATGTTATTTGTAAGTGATACATCTAAAATAAATAGATTTTAACTGGAGCATGTATTCCACTTACATTTAATGTAATTGCTCAAATAATTAGACCAAAATCTACCCTTTTACTTTGCACTTCCTATTTTTTCCTGTTTTATATTTTTTTCTTTCTTCTTGTCTTTATTTAGACAACTAAGTATTTTAAATTAATCTCTCTATTTTCCCCTTTACTAACTGGAAGTTATACTGTCTGTTTCTGTTCTTTTAGTGCTGGGGTTGGCAAATGGTGGCAGGTGGGTCAAATCTAGCTTGCTGCTTATTTTTGTAAATGAAGAAGTTTTGGAACACAGCCACACCCATTTTATACACAGTCTGTCTGCTTTCATGCTACCACAGTAGAGTTGAGTAGTTACAACAAAGACTACAGGGGGCCTGCAAAGACGAAAATATTTCCTGTCCATCCCTTTATAGAAAGAGTTCGCCAACCCCATTTTTAGTGGATTCTTTTTAAAATGCAATATGTACATTTAACCTATCAAATTCTTAAATTAATCAAAACCTTTATCCTTTTTATGGATAAATCAAGGGCCTTAGGATATTATAACTCTACTTACCTCTTCCCACATACTTGTTACTGTAGTAATTTTAATTTTATTTTTTTTTAAACTTTATTTGAAAGCTACCATATGATCCAGCAATCCCACTCCCAGGCATATATCTAGAGAAAAACATGGTTTGAAAGGATACATGCACCCCAATGTTCATTGCAGCACTGTTTACAATAGCCAAGACATGGAAGCAACCTAAATGTCCATCAACAAAGGAATGGATAAAGAAGTGGGGTACATATATACAATGGAATATTATTCAGCCATTAAGAAGAATGAAATAATGCCATTTGCAGCAACACGGATGCAACCAGAGATTATCATACTAAGTGAAGTAAGTCAGACAGAGAAAGAAAAATGTCATATGATATCACTTATATGTGGAATCTAAAAAACATGGATACAAATGAACTTATTTACAAAACAGAAACAGACTCACAGACTTAGAGAATAAACTTATGGTTACCAAGGTGGAAGGGTTGGGGGGAGGGATAGACTGGGAGTTTGGGATTGAAATGTACACACACACTGCTGTATTTAAAATAGATAACCAACAAGGAAAAAAATAATAATGTATTATGAATAACTTTATGACAATAAATTTGACCTTAAAAGAAAATAACACTTTATCTTGGAAATTTTTGATTTACAGAAATGTTGCAAAGATAGCACAGTGAGTTACTGTGTGTCCTTCATCCAGTTTCACCTAATGTTTTAACTTTATTATATTTGAAAAATCTATGTGAACAACATTGGTACATTCACTATTAACTAAACTCCATACTTCATTCGAATTTCACCAGTTTTTCCCCTAACGTCCTTTTTTTGTCCAGGACCTGTATTTAGTTGTCATGCCTCCTTCATCTCCTCTGATCTTGTGATGGTTTCTCAGTCTTTCTTTTTTTCTTTTTTTCCTGATCGTTTTCTTTCTTGTCTCTTTTTTAAAAAAATTTATTTTATTGAAGTATAGTTGATTTACAATGTTGTATTAATTTCTGCTGTATAGCAAAGTGATTCAATTATACATATATATTCTTTTCCATTATGGTTTATTACAGGATACTGAATATAGTTCCACCAGTTACTAAGACAAGTGTATAAAAGTTTCACTATGATTGTGGATTTGTTTATTTCTCCTTTGAGTACTGTAGGTCCTATACAGTAACAACTGTTGTTTGGTTTCTCAATCTTTGTTTTCTATGACCTTTATTGTTTTGAGGAGTACTAGGCAGTTCTTTTGTAAAACGTCCTTAAATTTGGGTTTCTCTAATGTTTTCCTTATGCTTAGACCGAGGTTTGGGGAAGAATACTGAGGTGACATGCCCTTCTCGTTACATCGTATCAGGTGGTACATGATACCAACTGGTGACACTAATTTCCAGTACTCGGTTAAGGTAGTGCTTGCCAGACTTCTCCAATGTGAAGTTTCTATTTTTCTCTTTCAATACTCTGTTCTTTGGAAGCAAGCCTCTTACTTTTGCCCATACAGGGGTTGTAGAGAGTGAGAGGTTATTAAGCTCCATTTCCTGGAGTGGGGTATATCTACATATATTATTTGGAATTCTTGTGTTAGGGAGATTTGGCTCCTTATTTATTTATTCAATTATTTTATTATAATAGTATGAACTCATGTACACCTAATTTCTATTTTGTGTTATAGTCCAATACGGCATTATTTATATCATTGCTCAAATTGTTCCAGCTTTGGCCACTGAGAGCTCTTTCAGGTGGACTCCTGGGTCCCTTTGACATGACCCCATCCTTTTGTTTTTATGAGGACGTCATTACTTTCTGGCACTACAAGGTGCTCAAGGCTCTTCTTCCTATCTCTCTCATACCACAGCACCCCAGCCACTAGTTTACAGTTAAGCCCAGTTCTTCTCTTTTCCAGGATGAAAGCATTTTGCGACCTAGGTGCAGTGCCTGTCCCGTCAGCCCTAGGATTTGACCTACCTCTCTATACCATACCTGAGTTTACATTGGATCTTAGAGAGTTTGCTGTGCTTCTAGGGCCCATCCGTAGAGCCGTGTTGGGGCCCCTCTACCTCTCACCTGGTCCCCAAATCCTCCTTCAACCTTACTGTCCCATGGGAACTTGCTCCACCCTAATATTCCAGACCACCTAAGTTATAAAAAGAATAGCTGACTTGGGGGAGAGATCATGAGTTCCATCTTTAAATACATTAAATATGAAGTATATGCAATATCCAAATATCTTCTGCCTCTGCACCTCTTATTATTGATCTAGTAAATAGATATAACAGGAAATTGTTTCCTTCATCCTCCACAATCCAACCCAGTCTTTTGGGTTAGACCCTTTTAGTCATTTCAGGAGAAATTACTGTCTTGTGTTGATACAGATTACTTTCTAGCTGTTCTTCCCCTCAGATATTTGCTTTCTCTAAACAGTGGTAAAAGTTGTCACCCTACCTTTTGCATCTGGATAGGTCTTTAAAAATCTTTGAATCTCTTTAGCTCTTCCTAGAGCTCAGGTTCCACTGACAATGACCTAACTCTCTGATATGGGATCCACACACCCATGCAAACCTCCAAACATTCCCAGGTTTTCTTTGAATGTTCCCTCACTCCACCCCAACCTCCTTCTTCCAAAGCTGTCCTTGATTCTTGGCCTACCCTGTAATATCCTCAGAACAATTCTGGCAGTTCTCTGTACCTAGCCTGCTGTTGGAATCCACCTCAATGATCTCTGTCCTGTACTGCAATTGCTCATATCTGCTTGTGAGTTCCTAGGGGGTGGGGATCAGATCTTAGTCATTTTTTTCTCCTCTACAATGCCAGAGTGTAGCCCAGCCTCTAAAGTTTCCCAAGGGGAGCAAGTATACCACCTTGTTTATAACACCTGAGTATCACATGCAACTGTATACGAATTGAATTCACTTGATATCTTTGCACCATCCAAGTACTTGGCAAGTAAAAAAAAAAAAAGAAAGAAAGAACCTCTGGACTTCTAGTGTCCTTCTGCATCCAGCCTTGGGGAAATCTGACCCTGCACCCTATCCATCCCACATGTGGGAGTAGGGCTACTGCACATGTTGGCTCTGCCTCCTCCAGCCCTGGAAAGCTGGGTATCTTCTCTGACTTGACCTTGCTCGTGATGCCAGGATGAGAGACGAATTCACATAATTCAAGTGCATGGGGGAGACTTGTGGGTAAAGAAAAGCTGAGAGCCTCTGCAGGATCTTTTCCTAACTTTACTCCTCTTGAGTTGTAGAGTTAGGAAGAGGTGTTTGTGGAGGATAAAAACCAAATCGATGGCAGTCAGAAGGCACTAGGGGAATGGTGTTGAGGAAAGGGGCATTGGTTAAAGACCTAAGGTAGCAAAGTAAACGTAGATATATCAATAGAACAGGAAAAGAGTTCAGACAGAGGCCGGAGGCCCACAGATATAGAGAGGGAACTTATGGCTGTCTTTGAAAGATTGAATACTCTGTCTTCATAAAACTGAAATCTATTTGGTTCCTTAGCCGTCACCCTCCTGCAGAAAGGTTCAAGTGAGCTTCAGAGAGGTTTTGTCCCGAGAGAGTTCCTGAGTGTCTATTGCCTAGGTACTTCTTGACCACAAGGGGGAGCCAGCTCTCTACTACCATGGTCACAGTCATAGGCACTGAAGAGCTGGCATGGGTCTGGGATGAGCGAGGGTGCCTTTGATTTGTCAAAACAGGTGACAGCTGAGGTCTAAAATGTTCAGAGTGGGGTCTCTAGTGTGTGTTGGGTCCCACTCTGGCACCCTCAGAGTTCCTTATGTTCCCTTTACAAACACTGGGTAGGGATGCAACTCTCACTTTATGGCCCAGTGTGTGGATGTAGCACTCATTCTAGTGATGATCCTGTCATGCCTAATTGGGATTGTTATTTTCTGAGTGTCCTATGTTGGGGACACAACTTCTTCCTCTTTCCTTGGAATTATCTAAGTTCCCACCTCTCCTTGCTTGTGTGATTCTTTGTAGGAGTGAAGTATGTGTGTGTGCGTGCACGTGTGCACCTACATGTTGGAGATGGGGGGATATAAAGAAGCTGGAATAAGGTTTGGGTCAGTGACCACTGAAATGGAGTTGGGAAGCAGGTGGAGACATAAAGAAACAAAACTGCTATTGGGACCGACCCATGCCACTCATCTTGTTCCACCTCTGATCTATTGACTCTGATCTCAGTAGAAAGCTAACTTTTTGAAACAAGACATTCAGTTTTATTTCTGAAATCAGAATATGCCAGGGAAAGTGGATACCACTGGGTGAACAGCAAGATCTCCCCAAAGGAGAGAGACGCTGTCTCCCCAGCCTGGGCGGCTGGTGCTCCTGGAGACTGGCCCTCTCCTCCCACTTCACGTGCTGCTGGCCCAACAAGTCCCCGTGGGGTGGGCTGGCCCCCTCCACGCACCCAGAAACACCAGTTCACGGCACAGCAGGATCTAGGGTCTCCAAGAGGTCGGCGTTGCGCTTCCGACCTGGCCGGGTGAGGGCGCTCCTGACAGCCTCACGGACAGAGGGAGCTGCAGCCAGGTATGCCTGGGCCTCAGGGATGGAGCACCGGAACAGGAGGCTCAGCAAGGCTATGGGGATCACCTGTGGGGAGGAGGCAGCGAGAACTGAAGCCTGAGAAAGTGAGGTCGTCTGAGGAAGAACCCTGGAGGAGCTAGGGCATTCAGTGTGGGAGTCAGAAGATACCAGGTTGGATGCAACAGTAGAACGGAGGCGCTTCCCTGGTGGCGCAGTGGTTAAGAACCTGCCTGCCAATGCAGAGGACACGGGTTCAAGCCCTGGTCCCGGAAGATCCCACATGCCACGGAGCAGCTAAGCCCGTGTGCCACAACTGCTGAGTCTGCGCTCTAGAGCCCGTGAGCCACAGCTACTGAAGCCCGCACACCCTGGAGCCCGTGCTCCACAACAGGCGAAGCCACCGCGATGAGAAGCCCGCGCACCGCAACGAAGAGTAGCCCCCGCTCGTCTCAACTAGAGAAAGACTGCGTTCAGCAACGGAGACCCAACGCAGCCAAAAATAAATAAATAAAATAATAAATTAAAAAAAAGAATAGAAGGTAGTTTTCAAACACCAGAAATTGGAATGAGGTGGGTCAAGAGCAGAGAGTAGCCTTCATCCTGACCCAGAAAACTCCTACTCATCAAGACTGGTTCGTGACCCAGTTCTCCCTCTCTTTCCTGACTCCCCTCCTAGGCAAAACTGAAGACTCCTTTTCGGCACCCCTGTAGTACCTTTTTCACACTTCTCTGACTACTTGTCACAATCATGTCTCCTCCATGAACAGGGGGAGTTCCTTGCAGAGTGTCACTGAGCTTTGTAAACTCAGTGCCGAGACAAGTTCCTGACACATCATAAGTACTCAGTAAGTGTTTGCTAGATGACTAGCAGTTCGCGAGTTACCTGTTCCTTCTCTTGTGCAACCTGGACGTGGAAGGAGATGGGAGCTGCTCGAATATCATCCGACAGTGGTTGAGGGACGTGGATCGCCTGGAGGAGGCTCTCGATGCATCGAGACTTGGGCTGTCCCTAGAACTGCTGTGGAAGAAGTGGTAACATCCATGCTGGGCTAGAAAGCCATGGGAGCTGAGAATGGGATCAAGGGAGAATGGGAGTTTGGGATCTTGAAGACCAGCTGTAGAGAATTCGTCCCTGTAGGCAATCCCAAACTTACAATCCCCAGCTGTAAAGGAAAACTGGGGTAAAAGGGTTGGTGGTGGGCCTTGGTTGGCTGGGTTACACTGGAGAATTAATGGCAAATTGGTCGTATTTTTGGCCATGTCCCCGCAATCCCAAAGGTTGGTCATCTTAAACTGAACTCATTCCCTCTGGTTTCCTCCCTAACCACATCCATCCTTTATACTGCTGTAAGACAGTTCATCTGCAAACACTGCTTCTATTTTTTTCACCACCCTTTTCCTCTCCATCTAGCTCAGCACTGTCCAATAGAAATATAATGAGTCACATATGTCATTTAAAATTTTCTAGCACAGCATTAAAAAAGAAACAGGTGAAATAAATTTTAGTCATGTTTTATTTCATCCAATATATCCAAAATATCATTTCAACATGTCAACAGTATTAAAAATTATTAGTGAGATATTTTACAATATTTCTGTACCATGTCTTTGAAGTCCAGTTTGTATTTTACAATTACAGCACATTTCAATTCAGGTGCTGAATTTCAATGCAAAAGTGAAATAGAGTCCTACCAAAAGAATAGAGTTGCATTTAATGAAAACTTTACATGCTTCACTTTTTAAATAAAATTTGGAGTTCAGTTCAAGTGCTCAATGGCCACGTGTGACTGGTGGCTGGACAGCACAGATCTAGCTGTGTTGGCAAGTCCCAATTCCTGTCTGGCTTTTAATCTTCCACAGTTTCTCCCCTTCCTGCTCCCTCACCACTCTGTAAAGTGACTCCAAACCTGTGTCCCTCACATATCATGCCTAGCCCCCCTCTGGGCCTTGGCTAATACTCCTTCTAACAAAAGTGCCCTTCAGTCCTTCACCTCTCCAAGCCATAACCAGTAGGCCCAGCTCAAACATTACCTCTTCCATGAAGTCTTCTGCTTTGCTATAGTGCATAGGTCCTACCTTCTTTGATGTTCTATTGGACTTCAGTAAGGATCATGCAATTTGACGCTTAATTGTTCTGTGTTTCAAGTGTTGGTTTTGTCTCTCCTCCATTAGATGGGCCACTCTGGGATGGCAAGGACTGGATCATAGGTAGCTCTGGCTCCCCCTACCTGCCCCAACTCCAGGAACTAGAAAAGCATAAAGGATTTTTTTTCCCAGTTGGTTGGTTTTACTCATTCGAGAAGGTTGTTTTAGGGCCCTGATGGCTGCTCACTAAATGCCGATTCATGGGTTCCTTTCATGTAGAGTTGCCAGATTTAGCAAATAAAAATATTGGATACCCAGTTAAATGGAATTTCAGATGGATAATTTTTAAAAATTAGTATAAGTATGTCTCAAATATTGCATGGGATATACTTACACTAAAAAATATTCTTTATTTCTCTGAAATTCAAATTTAACCAGTGTCCTATATTTTTCTTTGCTATATCTAGCAACCCTACTTTCAGGACCATCTGTTGTGCTATCTGCTCAGCATCCATGCCTCCTCCTCCTGGTATCAGCACCTTGATTCTCCTCTGGGGAATTATTGCTCCCCCATTCTCAGGCCACACTGTTTGATTGAGGCTCACTTCATGCCCCTTCCTCCATTGCCATCTTAAAGGGAGAGCATGGGTGACCCAGGCCTGGGTAGAGGGCTGCTTTCCCCTGGAGAACAGTGATTGGCTCAGGGATGGGCATGTGACCCAAGACAAACCAATGAGGACCCTCCCCCAGGTATTTGCAGGAATCGCAGGGACAGATAAACTCTCCTTCCGCCAGAGTTGCTAAATTGGTAGGATGTTAGGCTGGCACTGCTAGTGGCCAATTTGCCACCTAGTGGAGAAAACCTGCCTGAGAATGAGAGCAACACAGAGGAAAGCAGGGCTAAGGGCTGAAAGTTCTGGAGCATGTCATTTTGCGTTTCTGGATCTAGCTACTGTTCAGTTACATGAACCAATCATTTGCCTTGCTTAGTTAAACCAGTACAAATTGGATTTCTGTCACACATATGTGTAACTGAAAGAATCTTGCCTAATAGTTATAATTGCGCAAACACGCACCCATGTGTGCACATATACTCCTTAGAGGAGAGGCTGGGCCTGATAGAAGGACAAGGAGAGGCACAAGAGAAAAGTCAATCCTTACCCCTTCACATCTACATACCTCTGAAATACACCCTCCTATGGCAGCCTAGGCATTGAAGCCAGGCCCCACCCAGCCCCATCCCATCATGTCCTAGCTGCAGCACGGCCAGAGCCCGCCAGAAGAACCTGGAGTTGCAAATGTGGAGGTCCAGCATGTGGTTTTGGAGGATCTTCCCAAGAAGCACGTGGGCTCCTGTACTCACCGTATTCAGCACCCACTTGGTGCTTAGCTCATGCTGGAACTTCTAAATAGGGCAGACACACGGGGATATTGAAAATTAGGGGACATTAGAGCAGCAGGGTGAACAGGGCCTTATTATCTGACAGGAATCCAGGGATCAAAAATGCAGACATAGGGACTTCCCTGGCAGTCCAGTGGTTAAGGGTCCATGCTTCCAATGGAGGGGGCATGGGTCTGAGCCCACATGATGCTCAGCACGGCCCGCCCCCAAAAAAAGTAGACATAATTTGCTCCATCAACCAGGGCCATTCCCGGCAAACCTGGCAGCTTCACATATTTGTGGGGTTTTCTTTCTTTTTCCTTTTCTTTTCTTTTCTTTTTTTTTTTTCGGTCGTTCTGCACAGCTTGCAGGATCTTAGCTCCCCAACCGAGGATTGAACCTGGGCCCATGGCAGTGAAAGTGCTGAGTCCTAACCACTGGACCACCAGGGAATTCCCCACATATTTGTGTTTTTGGCCCTTGGTAGACAGATATCTTCCCTGAGTCCTTCCACAGTAGGATTTTGCTCTTACCAGCACCTTCCTCTTGTTACTGAGGTACCAGACAAGGGAGAAGTGGAAATCCTGGGGTTCATTCCACTAAACTAAAGGCTCCTTGAGAGCAGAGATGGTGTCTTATTTTGCTCAAGAGCCCCAGTCTTTTTGATAATGGCTGACACGTGATTACCGATCAATACATGTTTGTTGAAAAATTAATTCAATTTAATCCTTATAACAACCCTATGGAATAGGTTTTTTCTATCCCTGTTTCTACATATATGGAAACTAGAGGTCAGAAGTAAACTTGATAGTGAGACGTAGAATCAGGACCCAAATCCAGGTCTCCTGATTTAGTGATGAGGGCATTTCCTACTTTGCCACGATCTTTTCCCGGATGAATGAGATAATGGATGTGAAAGCACAATGAAAACTGAAATGTTATACAAACACGTGGTACTGTGGGAATAACTATCACCTGTTCTTGGCCCTCATATCTTGCACTTATAATATCTACTACCAAACTTTGAGGGCAACAGGAGTCCAGTAAAGGAATTGAGGGGGTTAAGTATTTGGTCCTAGCCAGGCTGAGGAAACAGGCTACTACTTTTACCTCCTTATTCTGCAACTCTATAAATAGCTGGTCACACAAACCCCTAGCAGGGGGTATACTGAAAATACTTAACAAGTGATCGACAAAGACACTGAGTATAAGAATAGAAATCTGACCAATCAGAATGAAGCTGGCCAGTATGCAGTACTGATGCTATAGGCTGCATGTCAGACTGCCCTGTGGGGGAGAGATCAATCAAATCTGGGTTATATCATTAACCATTTATATCACCAACCATTTATACCATTAACTACCATTAACGAAAAAATACTTTAAATTTTATATAATTTGAAGCTAGACACATTCATTTTAAAGTTCATGTGGAAAAAGGGCAGCAATTCTATAGAAGAGTGTTGAAGAGAGGACTAACTCTATCGGACATTAAATTTACCATAAAGCATCTATAATTAAACAGTATGGTACCAGCACATCAATAGACAGAAAGAAAGTCCAGAAATAAACCAGTGCACATGCGAACTGAGTATTTGATACAGGTAGCATCTCAAATCACTCAGGAAAAGATTAACTTTAAGTATATATATTGGGACAATTGGATAGTCATTTAGAAAAATATAAAATTGGGTCCATACCTCACCCTATACACAAGAATAAACTCTTAATGATAGTTTGGAATTAACATTTACACATTACTATATATAAAATAAACAACAGGGACCTACTGTATAGCACAGGGACCTATATTCAATATCTTATAATAACCTATAATGGAAAAGAATCTGAAAAGGAATATATATATAACTTAATCACTTTGCTGTACACCTGAAACTAACAGAACATTGTAAATTAACTATTTTAATTTAAAAAATGGTTTTAAAAAAAGAGAGCAAGAGAAAGATCACTTTCACTAGAAGAAAACATGTACTAAAAGAAAACACAGATGGAGTGGGTGTGGCGTGAGGGGAGCTTTCTGTTCATCAAGATCCAAATTCAATAAAAGATTGATAAGTTCTACCCCAGAAAAATTAAAGGAAAGACTTTTGCATGGTTAAAACCCAAAGAAAATGGAATATATAGTTGACCCTTGAACAACACGGGTTTGAACTGCAAGGGTCCACTTATACGCAGACTTTTTTCAATAGTAAATAGTACAGTACTACAATGATCCTATCCCAGGAATGTGGATAGGGAGGAACCATGGATACGGAGGGTCAACCATAAGTTACACCATTTTCCACTGTGCAGAGGATCAGTGCCCCTAACCCCCCGCCTTGTTCAATTGTCAACTGTATAGCAGAAATAAAGGACTAATATCTCTAATTTATAAAGGACTCAAAATCAAGGGATCATCAAGACCACAATATCATTAGAAAATGAGTATATTTCATGTATTTACATGAACACACAGTTCAAATGCCCTACGTAAGAGACTGCCCGAATAACCCTCGCAAATGTGTGAGTACACCCAAATGTGAAAAATAATGAGGAAGAGTTCCATAGGCCTGCGCTCTAGAGCCTGCAAGCCACAACTACTGCAGCCCACATGCCTAGAGCCCATGCTCCGCAACAAGAGAAGCCACTGCAATGAGAAGCCTGTGCACCGCAACGGAGAGTAGCCCCCGCTCTCTGCAACTAGAGAAAGCCTGCGCACAGTAATGAAGACCCAACGCAGCAAAAAATAAACTAATTAATTAATTTTTTAAAAAAGAAAGAAAGAAGGAAATGCAAAGCATACACGAACACGCACACGTTTTTTTGTAAAAAGAAACACAGGAGATAAGTCAGTCAGTAATGAAATTGGTTTCTTACAGGGATGAGTGGGAATGGGATGGAAGGAATAGAGAAGGAAATGGGACATCTTTTTATACAGTTCTGACTTTTAAATCATGTTATGTTTTACATATTCAAAAGATAAAATTAGACCAAAAACTGAAAAAACTCTAAAATTTAAAACAAACAAAAATAAATGAGCCTAACTATATATCACATTAATAACATAACCACAGAGAGAAAGAAAAAAATTAATGAAAGTGACTTTTGAACACTTTATCTAGTGGGATGTGATCAAAGGACAAAAAGAACTGCAAAAATCTCAACCACTTCTTGGTAAGTTTGTTGACGACAGTCGTATTAGGGTAGCAATTCCAAAACTGTTTGGTATTTACTGTAGGACTGAACAAATGGGTAAATACACTGATGATATTGGAGGAGAGTACGTGTGTGTGTGTGTGTGTGTGAATACACACACACACACATATATATATATTTCCTTGTTCTTTCTACTGAAAGGGCTTAGAGGCAAAACAAACCAGTAGCAGTGAGCATACCTAGCACCTAGATTTCTAAATACCAATCTCAACTAACAACCAGGGCTCCTTGGAAAATGATTGATTCCAGGGCTGGAACCAGGGAAAGTATAAGGTGAATGTGGCCCAACATTTTTGTGCTCCTGCATAGGAGATGACTGGGTTACACACACACACACACACACACACACACACACACACACACACAAATACACACAAACACAAATGTAAATAATGAAGAAGAGATTTTTAAACTGAAGTGGAGTGATTTTCAGTATATTTTGTTAAGCAAAAATGCAAGGCACAAGAGTATATTGCATAAGAGAACGAGAAAAAATTTTTTTGGCAAAAAGAAATACAGCAGAGTGTTCAAATGCTAATGTGGATAGATATGTCACAAGAACACAAAGGCCAGCTTGAATGAGCTCTCATTTTGAGCATTAAAATGAATAATGGGGTTTCCCTGGTGGCGCAGTGGTTGAGAGTCCGCCTGCCGATGCAGAGGACACAGGTTCGTGTCCCGGTCCAGGAGGATCCCACATGCCGTGGAGCAGCTGGGCCCGTGAGCCATGGCTGCTGAGCCTGTGCGTCCAGAGCCTGTGCTCCACAACAGGAGAGGCCGCAGTGGTGAGAGGCCCGCATACCCCCACACCAAAAAAAGAATAATGACAGGAATGGATTAAAACACACAACAACAACAACAAAAATTCATGAGTCCATATCAATACTAAACAAACAAATGTAGATAAGGGGGGGAGAGAAGAAAGATTTTCTTTACAGAAGAATGCCAACTAGTAAATGGAGACAGAAGGATACAAATAGAAAAATCACCATTTTAAAACCATCATAGTAATAATTGATTCAACCAAGAATCATTAGTGGATGCTAAAACCGTGGGTGAAAGATTGCTGAGGAATAAGATACAAAGAAATCTAACAGGCACCACCTTGACCAAATGATCAAACGCAGCATCACCAATAAAGGGACAAACTGATATTAGGAGCCTCTACATGTGATACACTGATAAAGGCACAGCCTCATCTATGCAGGACTCCTGCCCCAAAATTTAACGTGAATATAATGAAGAAACAATCAGGCAAATCAAAAGTGAGGCACATTCTGCAAAACAATTGGTCTAGACTTCTAAAATATCAGTGTTTTGATGAAAGAGATCAAAAACGACTGAGGAACTCAGCCAGATTAAAGAAAACTAAAGAAACACAATAACGAAATGCAACGCATTATCCTTGCTCAGATCCTGGATCTGGAAGATAAAAACAACACAGGAATAATTGGGGAAATTTGAATATAGTCTGTATATGAGATAATAGTGTTGTATTAATTGTCATTTTCTCAAGTGTGATAATTATAATTATATAGACAAATGCCTGTTGTTCTTAGGGAACACAGTAACTTGTGTCAAGTATCATATCTCCAATCGCCTTTCAAATGATTCAGGGGTAAAGAGAGATGAAGCAGCTGTGGCAAAATGTTAATAAGTGGTGAATCTAGCAAAAAGCATATGGGTATTCGCTGTATTATTAGTATAGTATAGTATACTGTAGTATAATATAGTATCATTGATACTATTCTTGCAAGTTTTCTGCAGATTTGAAATTTTTCAAAATAAAAGTGTGGGCTGAGTTACATCAAACTATTTCTACAACGAAATATTTATAAGCTCTAAAAGAAGCCTCCGTATTTCAATTTCAGTACATTTAAAAAGATAAAAACCGGAATCAAGAAAAAAAGAAACACACAAAGATTGATAGATTTGACTATGCCAAAATGTAAATTAAATGTCTCTACATCAAAAACGTAGAAATTAATAATAACATACTGGGGGAAAACATGGAACAGCAAAAGAAGGCTACTGTCCTTGCTATATACACTCTCTCTTATAAATTAGTAAGAAAAAAAATACCCTAATAAAGAATGAGGGGCTTCTCTGGTGGTGCAGTGGTTAAGAATCTACCTGCCAGTGCAGGGGGCACAGGTTCGAGCCCTGGTCCGGGAAGATCCCACATGCCGCGGAGCAACTAAGCCCATGCGCCATGACTACTGAGCTTGTGCTCTAGAGCCCGTGAGCCACAACTACTGAAGCCCGCACACCCTAGAGCCCGTGCTCTGCGACAGGAGAAGACACCGCGATGAGAAGCCCGTGCACTGCAACGAAGAGTAGACCCCTCTCGCCGCAACTAGAGAAAGCCCGCGCGCAGCAACGGAGACCCAACGCAGCCAAAAATAAATAAATTAATTAAAAAAAAAAGATTGGGTGAATATGCCCAAAAGATATGAAGAAGCAGTACAATAAAGAAAAAAATTCAATGGCGTATATATGTCTTTAAGGAGCCAATCTCCATAGTAATTAAATATAAATTACCACGGAAATGCCTTTCGTTTTGTTTCACTTTTTTTCCTTTGCTGATTAGCGAAGATTAAAAAGAACAATGTTACCCAGTATTTTAAGGTTGTGGGGAACAACCAATTTTACACTTTGTTTATAAACCTCTTTGGAGGTAACCACAAGCATCAAAAGCCTTAAAATTTTAAACACCCTTTGACCCATTGATTCCACTTTTGGAGGTTTACCCTAATGAGAGAGTCAAATGTGTGTATAAGGATATTCTGTGCAGCATTTTAAAAAAAGCCATAATATTGAAACTATAGTGTTTGACAACTGGGGCTAGAGTAAACAAATTACAGTCCACATACCGTGGAACACATGACATTAAAAATGATGATGTAGATATATTAGTACAGAAAGGTGTTCATAATTTTAAATAAAGAGAAGCAAGTTAAAAACAGCATGTCATGTATGATCCTATTTTTATATAACTATTTTTACATATGCATAAAAAAGTAGAGAGACAGTCTCAAAATTTGTCTGAGTGGTTTTTGTTTTTGTTTTTGGAAGAAGGTAGATTATGGATGATTTTTTTCCTTTTTTTGATTTCTGTATTTTTTAAAGCTTTGACAATTAAAAAATGTATTGTTATTACAATTTTCTTTAAAAATACAGTTCTTTAAAATATCACAGATCATCATTCTCTGCTATATCCCCTATCCCTGGGATATTATCGGGCATGTGACAGGTACTCTAAAAATATTTGTTGAATGAATGAATAAATGGATCGGGCTCAATTCATGAATATGGTTGACATTTATCTTGTATTGTGAAATAAACCATGGATTTAGAGTCCCAAAACCTGAGTTCAAATCCTGACTCCTGTCTTATCTGTGTGGTCATGATTATAATCCCTTAATCTCTTAATTTCATCTTCCTCATCTGGGCAATGGGGACACTAAACATACATTCCTTAGGAGACTGTTAAGAGAACTGAGATAATATACCTGAAATATTGTGTAAAGTGCAAAGGCCTCTGTGTATTAGGTATTATGACTATACAATGGAACCTATAAGTATGATGGGGTATATAACATAAAGGAGGGGTCTAGAAGATGTGGGTTTCATTGGAAAAGACTTCTTAGAAGATGTGAAATCTCAAAGGTGACAATGAATGTGGAAAGCATGCCAAAAGAAGTAGGGATATGACCAATGAACACCATTTGGAAGGAAAGACAAAGATACACATTGAAAGGAGTGTGGATCCCCTGTTCCGGGGGAGAGGAGAGAATTCCATTGAGTTCTGAGGGCAGATAAGGAGCATGTCAGCTGTTGTCTGGTTAAGTTGGGAAGCTTCCTGGAGGAAGTAGTTTGAATAATGGATGAGGCCACATCTCTCCAGGGCAACCCTTCATGGGCCTGGTTCCGCCCCATGGAGGATGGAGGGCTGTCGTGTGAGAAAACTGAGGACCAGAGATGTGTAAAACTGCTTTCTTTCTTCGGCCACGAAGCAGAACTGAACTGGCATCCAGATGTCCTGCTGCCCACTCCAAACGCTAAACTGCAAAGTGCACCCAAAGTGATCATTACTTCTACGGTTATTAGCAATGCTTGTACTGGATCATAATTTCATTAGTAAACAGGGACTGTATCAGTGTACTATTATCTGCAGTGAACTCAGCATAGGACAACTTGCAAAAAAATATGTCTTAAAGGCTTTTGGACAGTGAGGATGACTATAGTATCGACAATTAACTTGTGACAAAGGACAAATGAGTATCTGTCAGGTGATTGGCGGCCTATCCTGTACTTTTGCATATTTCTCGAGAGAACTGAATGCAGTAGCCCATTGACTTGGAAACTCTGACTAGTGACCTGGTAACACTAGAACTTGCCCAGCTGGCTTTGTGGAAGTCAGACAAAGCTTTCTACCCTCCGGCCCTGGGTTTTCTAATTCCTGGAATCCCTCCTCCTCTGTGCCCCTCACTGCAGATATTACCTCCTCATTCCCCATACCTGGATGAAGTTCCCATCATATTCGAAGAAAAGCAGTGGCCATGTGATGCTGATGATGGAGGGAAAGAGCTTCTTCAGAGGGGTCTGGAGAGAGAGAGGAGCAGGAACCGCGATGGAAGTTACAGGAAGCCCTGGCTGTAACTTCTGCCCCGGGTCCCCTCCTCAAGGCTGGACCCTCTCCGGCAGGGATTGCCCTACAGTGCTGTGTGCCAAGGCCTGGATGTTGGAGGTCTTCTCTTTCACCTGCTCCACCAGCATCTGCACCTCCTGAGGTTGTCTAGGAGAGGGGCAGGGCGTCAGAGTGGAAAGCCTGGCTCTTCAGCTGTTCTTTCTCCTCCCCTGGGGTCCAGTCAGGACACACACTCCTGTCCCTCCCTCTGAGCAGTTGCCCTAAGACCCAGAAAAGTGATAGTTCCTCTGAGTCACTCAGCTGCCTCCATCCCCTCACCCCACCACTCCCATCATCCCTCTCACCATCCAGGGTCAAAATGAAGACCACGGTGTCAGTTTCTGCAAGGGATGGCAGGATGGAAGTCAAGAAGTCTTCATGGGAGAAGGAGAAATGGGGACCCTGGGGCAGAGAAAGAGGAGAGAGTCCTTCCCATGGAAAAATCCAGCATATAGACTTGAAGACCAAAGAGGCCCTTAGAGGACATCTAATGCAGAGCTTTTATCTACAGATGTAAAAACCAAGATTCAAAGAGGTAAAGTGTTTTGCCCAAGATAATGCAGCATGCTGACGGAAGAGCACTGGACCAGAGCCAGGTTTGGGGGGTGAATCCAGAGCTTTCCACACTGTTCCTGTGCTGCCCCAAGGCCTCATGACCTTTAACCCATATTCCCTCTCTAGAAGGGAATCCCATTGTACTCCCCTACCTGTTTCCACCTTCCTCTTTTCTCCCACCCTCTGCACACCAGTTATCTTCCCAACTTCCCCAAGCCCCATCATCTTCCCACCTGGTTGAGCTCAGCCTTCTGGTTAAACATGTCACTGTGATCACCAATGAGAAAGCCATGGACATCTTGGAAATCTGGGAAGGTTAAGGACAGGGAGAGAGGAGTGATGGGCTTCAAAGGAGAGGAAGGTTCTAGGTTTGGGGAGGTGTCAGTGGGGCTGGGAGGAAAGTGGCAAGCGGGGTGCAGGGTAAGCAGTAACACACTTGGGAGGCCATAGCTAAGCATGGGGCTGGGAGCTGAAGGATCAAGGACTGAGTGAGGTTCAAAGGAAGGAGCATTTGACTGAAATGCCTATCTAGATAGAGCAGGATGGACATTGAATGAGGAGCCTCCATGGGTTGGGAGTAGGAAAGAATTTGGAGAGCAGACCAGTTGGTTTGGATCAGGAGGAATCGGGAAGTAAGTCAACACTGGGGTCCCACCAGCACCAAAGGTGTGGATGCACTCTACTCCATCCATGATGGCAATGATGCCCAGGGTCTGCCAGCCAACCAGGTATACTCAGCCTTTTTTCTCCAGGCTGAGAATGGGTCAGAGGTCAGGACATGAGAGATCACAGTGAAGAAAATCCAGAGATCAGAGAAAGACACACGCAGAAGAACACAGGAGTAAACGAACCAAAAGCCTACCCTGACCCTCCAACACGCAGACCCGCTACCCTCCCCATGTTATCATGTCTCGTAGAGTCTCCCCTGCTCTCATGACATTCCCCATCCAGGCCGCTTCCCCCCTCCAAATACACATCTACACACCTGGTGCTGACTTGCTTCATCAGGGTGGTGATCTTGGGGCTTTGACTCTAGGTCACCTGATGAGCCCACTCAAATGTCCGCAGGATTTCCAGAAGGCATCTGGGAGAAAGTCCACCAGCTCCCAGGGCAGGCCCAGTGCCCCCTCAGAAAGCCTGAGTCCCTCCCACCCTGGGGAAGGTGCAATTCCCTTGAAACTAAGTTCTGCTGGTCCCTCGTGGGGGAGCGATAAGCAGAGCCAGACTGCATTCAACAGGGGCAAAGTGGGCTTCAGCGGGAAGAAGACTAAAGAGCAGAGAGAAGAATAGGGCATCCAGAGCACTGGGAGGAGGGTGGGATCAGAGAGTTGACGAGGGGGTAAGTGAGCGACGTGGAAGCTAGGCGAGAGACCCTGGTGAGGGAGGCAGGCCCACAGCAGGATGACCTCTACCCTGCATGGCCTGGACCATCCCCACATCAAAGACTCTAGGAAGCTAGGTTAGCTTTGGATGTCCCAGGTGTGCACAGGGATCAGGTCTGGACCTGAGGAACCCAGGGTCCATTGGAAACAAGCCAGACTTTGTGACTGTGTGATGGGAACAGTGGCATCCCCCTGCCAGTTCCTTTCCCAGGGAAGGAACGGCAGGGCTGCAGTCTTGCTGCTACCAGCGCACCCTCCAGATCTGGATCTGCCATTCCCCTGCCTGCACCCTCCCACCCACTGCCTGACTCTGATCTCTCTCTGGTCCAGATCCTCCCTACCTCGGAGATGCTGCGATGCTCTGGTCCGCAGTCTTGTGAGCTGCCAGTAACAGGGTTTCCAGCAGGATCTTGGTGGCACTTCCACCCTTCATCTGGGAGGAGCCACTGAGGCCCTCAGGCTGCAGAGTGATGACACCCAGGAGAAACTGGGAGAGGAAGGAAGGTCCTGGAGTTTACTAGTTAGTGACCACTGTGCATGCAATCTGGTTAGTGGCTCTTGGACATGCGCTCTGCTTAGTGGCTACTGAGCAGGCATTTGTAGGACTGGTGGCCCCCAGTGTGCTGTGAGGAGGAGTGCTGGTTGAGGGCTTAACTGAGAGGAGAGGAGAGGAGGGAAGGGAAGGGAAGGGAAGGGAAGGGGAGGGAAGGGGAGGGAAGGGGAGGGAAGGGGAGGGGAGGGGAGGGGAGGGGGAAAGGGCCACTTATGGTCATTTCTATGGTACATTCAGGACTCTGGAGAGGAAGCCAGAATAATTGAGTGTCCTGTTAGCTGGGGATAAGGGTTTTTCAGAGAGGTTTTGTTTTTGTTTTTGTTTTTGTTTGCCAAGTACTTTCTCCCTCCTCCATCCCCCACTTTTTTTTTTTTTTTCATCCCCCACTTTTTAAATAACAGTTTTTAATCCAAACACTACATTTCATGCTCCTTGGACAGACCAGTGAAGCAGCCATTGATTGTAACCATACAGATATATAATATGACACACCAAAAAGATAAAGAGATTACAGCAAGAAGAATGATAAAAGCAGTGTCTGAGAAAAGGAGATTAAAAGTAAATAATTGTAGAGAGGAGGAGAGATGAGCATCTGGGAGATGAAAGATGCAGAACTTGTGTGTAATGTGGAATTCCTGCCTTTCTATCTCGCAAAAGGAAGATCAAAGAGAATGTCACAGATGTGCCCATCCCTGGCAGAGTGGGGCAGGGCAGGGGTTTGGTTAAGGCCCTTGTAAGGTCAAAGGAAGGGCAGATGATGTTAGTGAGATGCAGCCACAATCCAGAGACAAAAGCAACAGGAGCAGTGGAGGCTTAGAAGGGCCACACCAATTTTGGAGAGTCTTAGGCAGAAGAATGAAACTACATCCCATTTTTTCTTTAAAGCCCATATTTGAAACTGAAACATATAAAAGAGACATAAAGCAATACTTTCTACACACAGATGCAAAAGAGTTTCTTTATATAGAAACTGCCCTAGACCATTTAGGTGTTTAATGATGACTTATTTAAGAGACAGGGTCCGAATGGAAATAAAACATCTTAAGGTGAAAACCGAAACGAGAAAACAGGATTTGATTTACAACATTTTAGTAGATACACGACACCAGGAATTTAGACATGATGTAACAAAACCTAAAATCAGAGGCCCTAAGTGGCAAGCCGTCCGGAGGTGGGTGTGAGGGGTAGGGGTGGGGGTAGATCTCACCCCATTTGCAGGATTGAGCACAAAAGCTTTCCGTTTTCTCCGGCAGTTTCTGCATCTGCTCTGCTATTTGTCGAAATGTCGAACTCCAGTCTTCAATGGGGTCATTTCTGGGGCCCAAAGAGAGACAGAGGGGGGATCATGTGTGAGGATCTAAAGGAAGGGCCTCAGATGAGAGTTGGGACCAAATACCACATTGAGATTGGGGTCAGAGGTCAACAATTTCCTAGAGAGATGTGCTTTGATGCTCATAGGGGCACTGTGTCCCTGAACCCCAAGGATGAGGGTTAATAAAACATTCAGCAATTTGAGCCCAGAGCAAAGCCAACACTCAAGTAAAAAGTTCCAGCCTGAGACCAGAACTTTCTTGTGTCCTGGTCCTTGCACAGGTCCTATTGCCATGTCTCCTCTGCAGAGAGAGGCAACAGTGTTTATTGTGTGGTTGAAAACTGAGATCCCCAGACTTGGCAGGTCAGCAAAATCACCTGGGGAGGTTTGTTTTTTTTTAATAACTACCCATTTCTGGTTTCCACACCCACCCTGAGAGTCTGCTTCAGTAGTTCTGGAGTGGAGCCCCCAAATCTGTATTTTTAAAAAGCTTCCCAGATGACTCTGAAGACCAGCCAAGTTTGGGAGCCACTGATTTAAGGAACAACTGGAAGATCTCCACGCCTACATTGTTTGAAATCCTTCATTTCACTTAGTCACGGTCCCTGAAATTAGCATCCACTGCAGCAGATACATTTTTGGTGAGGAAAGCCCTCCATTAAAAGAGATCATTTATACCTTCGTATGAATTACACTACATGCCTGGAATCTGGGAGCTGAAAAAGCCTCTCGGAACTCAGCTGTCCGTCTCCCCAAGACCACACTAAATACACACAGAGCTGCTCTTGAGTAGTCAGCGAGCCTTCGCTGAAATACCTCCGGTGACAGGAAGCCCTCAGCTTCACTGGGTGGCCCCCTCCGATGGTTCATTTAGCAGAGTTTCCCCAGCTTGGCTGTGCATCAGAATCTCCAAGGATGCTTGCAAAAAGTAGGTATTTCCGGGCCTTACCTCAAACCTACAACATCAGACCTCTCATACAAGAACCTTCCTTATTAACACTCCCAAGGCAGTGCGTTCACAGAATCGCACCTGAGCAGTATTGGTTTAATATGCTGGCCTTCATAACACAACACTGTAAATCAACTATACTCCAAAAAAAAATTTTAAAAATATATGCTGGCCTTCTTTGAGATCGAAGTGGCCATTTAGACAGAGAATAAGAGGGAGGTGACTTGGAGGCACAGGGATCTCAGGAAAGGGGAACAGGGTGGGAGATGTGAGTAGCCAGAGGGGACCAAAGGGGCTCTTGGCATGAAGGAGAAAGGGCCTAAAATAAGGGAGCTAGGCAAAGGAGACTAGGAGGCCAGTCAGCACCCAGTATTCCTTCTTTGAAAAGATGCTGGGGACCCACCTCAGATGAAAGCACAGATCTTTGTGGTATGCATTTTCTTGAGCCCATTCTATCCTCTGACCCACGTTTTCCTCGCCTCTTCATTCCATTTTAAATGTATGCTTTCTTATATTTTATGTAACCTTTATAAGCTGCCTTCAATTCTTTCTGAAATGAGAGAATATGCAAATTAACCAACCAACAAAAAACTTCCTAAGCTTAAGAACACCCTTTATTTACTTTATTTTTTTTAACATCTTTATTGGAGTACAATTGCTTTACAATGGTGTGTTAGTTTCTGCTTTATAACAAAGTGAATCAGCTATACGTATACATACATCCCCATATCTCCTCCCTCTTGCGTCTCCCTCCCACCCTCCCTATCCCACCCCTCTAGGTGGACACAAAGCACTGAGCTGATCTCCCTGTGCTATGCAGCTGCTTCCCACTAGCTATCTATTTTACATTTGGTAGTGTATATATGTCCATGCCACTCTCTCACTTTGTCCCAGCTTACCCTTCCCCCTCCCTGTGTCCTCACGTCCATTCTCTATGTCTGCATCTTTATTCCTGTCCTGCCCCTACGTTCTTCAGAATCACTTTTTTTTTAGATTCCATATATATGTGTTAGCATACGGTATTTGTTTTTCTCTTTCTGACTTACTTCACTCTGTATGACAGTCTCTAGGTCCATCCACCTCACTACAAATAACTCAATTTCATTTCTTTTTATGGCTGAGTAATATTCCATTGTATATATGTGCCACATCTTCTTTATCCATTCATCTGTCGATGGACATTTAGGTTGCTTCCATGTCCTGGCTATTGTAAATAGAGCTGCAATGAACACTGGGGTGCATGTGTCTTTTTGAATTATTGTTTTCTCAGGGTATATGCCCAGTAGTGGGATTGCTGGGTTGTATGGTAGCTCTATTTTTAGTTTTTTAAGGAACCTCCATACTGGTCTCCATAGTGGCTGTATCAATTTACATTCCCACCAACAGTGCAAGAGGGTTCCCTTTTCTCCACACCCTCTCCAGCATTTATTGTTCGTAGATTTTTGGATGATGGCCATTCTGACCTGTGTGAGGTGATACCTCATTGTAGTTTTGATTTGCATTTCTCTAATGATTAGTGATGTTGAACATTCTTTCATGTGTTTGTTGGCAATCTGTATACCTTCTTTGGAGAAATATCTATTTAGATCTTCTGCCCATTTCTGGATTGGGTTATTTGTCTTTTTAATATTGAGCTGCATGAGCTGTTTATATATTTTGGAGATTAATCCTTTGTCAGTTGCTTCGTTTGCACCTTTATTTACTTTAATATTCTGAGATTTGGTGAACAAGAGCATATTTGCCCTGCCCTCTCCTTTGTGACTATCCTGTAGATTTTCACAGGTTCCCTCCCAGCCTCCCCCAGGGGACTGGCCATGACCTTTCATTACAGAAGTTCTGTGTACGACTTTTCATTACAGAAGGCTCACCTGGCCATGCTCACTGGGTGGAAACCAATCAGGACTGGCAAAAAGACCGCTGGGTTATCCATGCAGTAGTCCATCTGGGCTGCCACAGAGGGAGCCTGGTGGTAGGGAGAGAGGGGAGGGTTCGATGAGGGGGGTTACTCTAGCTCTGCCCGAGGCCCACGTACATCAGAATGCCCCGCACATGCTTGTTTAAGTGCAGATTCTGGGCCCAGTTAAAATCTACTGGATCTGAATTTGAAGGGGAGACCCCATGGACCTACATTTTTTTAAAATTAATTAACTATTATTATTATCGACCACACCGTGCAGCTTATGGGATCTTAGTTCCCCGACCAGGGATTGAACCCGGGGCCCTGGCAGTGGAAGCGCTGAGTCCTAACCACTGGACCGCCAGGGAATTCCCTAGACCTACATTTCTAACAGGTTCTCCCATGGAAATCTTCTGCATGGTAAAGTCTGAAAATACAGAACTAAACTGTCAGCTCCATGAGGTCAGTGTCCTGCTCTCCTTGTGTGCCTCGTTCCACATCTGCTGGGGTCCAGGTCCTGCTCAGTGAATTCAGAGAGTCCGAGCTGCACAGCTGAGCGGAAACTCAGGGTCATCTAGCCCAGTGCATGTCAAACAAACCACCTGGGAATCTTGCTAAAATGCAGATTCAGACTCAGTAGGTCTGGTGTGGGGGGGCCTGATATTCTGCATTTCTAACAGATCCCAGGTGATACTGATGTTGCTGGTGTAAGGACCACACGTTAAGTAGCAAGGGACTAGTCTGGGGTCAGTTTTTTCTGTAAAGAGCTAGAAAGCAAATATTTTAAGCTTGTGGGCCCTACGATCTCTGTCCAATGACTCAGTCTTACCGTTGAAGCGTCAAAGTAGCCATGGATAATATGTAAACACAAATGGCTGAGTTCCAGTAAAATTTCATTGACAAAAACAGGGAGCAGCTGGATTGGCCTGCCAGCATAGTTTGCTGAGCCCTGGACTACTCTATCTATTTTGGTTGTTGAGTGGATGGGTACACAGTTATTGTGGGATAAGATCCCTTCCCCCCTTGTCCCACATTCATGCAACTGGATCCTAATCAGTGAGAGTAAAATCAAAATTCCTTACACAAGCCCTTTCTGTTTTCTAGCTAAATCTAGCTAAATCTTGTTGATTTATCTTCCATGCTGTTCCACTCCTATTCCCTGCCTCCCTATAAAATTGACCCACCCAGCCCGTCTTCACACTCACAGAGAGTCCCGCTGAAATGCCGATGACAATCACCCTCTTCTTCCCAGCAGCCACCTAGGAGAGGAGGATGGGTGAGGTAGTGCCACCAAGAGGATTCTAGGGTATAAACATATTGTGTGGGGATGTCAGGGCCAGGATGAGGTGGGGGGTGGCTGGAAGGGAGTTGGGGGGCAGGGAGGAGGCAGGGGATGGGCTTTGGCTGGATGTTGGGGCTTTGATGTCCCCACGAGAAGGAACAGACAGAGGTCTATGGTTGAGTGTCAGTGGAAAACACAGACTTCTTCAGTTCCTCGATCCCATCCAGGGCACTATCTTCCATCCCCTCCCTAGAGGCCATCACAGACCTAAGAGGACAGACTCAAGGTCAGTGGCACTGCTTGGGAAGCAGAAACCTATGGTTTATTAGGGCTGCTTTGAGAGAAGGAAATGAAGAGAAAACTGTCACTGAATGGGCACCTACTATTTGTTGGGCACCATGATAAACACTCTGTAGGGTTGAAAAACTTCAATGCCTATGAGGGCTAGTCAGGCAACATAAGTACGTGAAGTGGAGAGCAAACTGGACACCATCTCCACCTGAAAGCATTCAAATTCAGTTTCTAAAAGACACTAGTTAGGCCAAACAAAATATTCATAGGCCAGCCTGGCTTACCTGTCACCTCCTGCAACGAGGTAGGTGTAAAGAGGTTTCTGTCCTAGACCTTTCATCAGCTGGTTAAAGGAGACCTGCCAAGTCGGAGAGAACATGGAGTAGTAATGACAGGGAAGGAACAATTATCTTGGATTTTCAACACCTTGAGGGTAGAGGCTGTATAATGATTCTCTTAGGTCAGTGCTTAAGCCAGCACTGCTTGGAATCTGACTCTTAAATATGCTGCTTGGAGATGATGGATTAGGGGTGTGTGGGATGTACAGACATTGGCAATAGACTGGTGGGGCTCAGATGGGCTCAGAAGAAATGGGACTCCATGTTGAGATCTAGCTTTTGGAGAAGAAAGAGAGCCGGAGCTGGAGGCAGTCCACCTAGGAGCTTAGCTATGAAGAGCTTTATGGTCCTGAGGTTCACTCCAAGAAGGCGGAGAGCAAAACCGGCGATCAAGGTACTCACCGACATGAGGAATGCCATCCTGCCAGAGGTATCCCTCCACTCAGCCCCACCAGCGCCCCCCTCAGGCTCCTGAGAAAAGAAAAATGCCTAGGTCTCCAGGTTGGGAGAAGCATATTCTCTTTTTGGTTGGTAACAGAACTCCCCTCTTATCCCCAAAGCGAACAGAACATAGAGAATATGGTGTAGCAGAAAGAACCTTGGATTTGAGAAAGAAACTTCAGTCTGATCCCCAACTCTGGTTTAGCTACTTATTCAAACCCTTACTGGACTTCCTTGGTGGGGCAGTGCTTAGGAATCCACCTCCCAGTGCAGGGGAAAACGGGTTCGATCCCTGGTCCAGGAAGATCACACATGCCGCGGGGCAACTAAGCCCGCAAGCCACAACTCCTGAGCCCGCATGCATAGAGCCCACGCTCCACAACAAGAGAAGCCACCGCAATGAGAAGCCTGCACACCACAACGAAGAGTAATTCCCACTCGCCACAACTAGAGAAAGCTTGCGCTCAGCAACAAAGACCCAACGCAGCCAAAAAAACCCCAAAAACCCTTACTTATTGCAGAAAGGACGGAAAGCAGCTTTGTCACAGATAGGAAGCAGCATTATCTGGCAATTACTAGCTGCGTGTACTTGGGCAAAAGCTACTGTGATTATCTTAAGTCTTTGTTTTCCCATCCGAAAAGTAATGGAGACAATAACACCAACTTTACAGGTTTTTGTGAAGGTAATGGGTGTGAAAGTACGTGGTCAGTTATGTAGTATTATGCAGTAATAGTTACTATAATTACTGTTGATTAATAAGATGACAGTAAGGATATAGAAGTTTATAAAAGGGAAAAATAGAGACCAAGAAGAGAGAAAAGTAGAGGGAAACACGAATTTAAGCAGGGAGCAGGTGGAGAGTTGGTACCTTCGGCACTTCCTGGACTTTTCCAGCCGCTTATACCATGGTGGTCAGAGGTGACTCACTGGAGGCAACAGGCAGGCATCAACAGCCAAGAAAAGGACAGTGGGTTGGGGGGGCGGGGGAGGGGCTCCCAGACCATGGTCTGAGAGGGCAGAGGTTGAGGTGGGGTGGGGCTGCAGTGGGCATCGTTACTTGCAGTATGCGGCTGAGTCACCTGGCATGTGGGCCTGATTTGTCCCTCCTCCTGGAAGATCTCAGCATCACGTTGCCCCAGCAATCGAACAATCTGCTTGGCATCTGCTTTGTCCAGATCCCGGGTCAGTGGGTTTGACTTCTCTATGATGGGCAGGGCTGCCTCATACCCAGACAACTAGAGGGAAGGGGGGACAAGGTCAATGGCAGGGAGCCTCATTCACGTCTGCCGAACTGGAGGTGGGTGTGGCAGCAGGCACAGTGTTGGGACACACACACACACACACAAATGATTTAGCCTGCACTTGGTACTCTGGGCCTATCAAAGAAAGAAAATCAGGAAGGAAGATGGGAAGGAGGATGGGGAAAGCAGAAACCCAGGGTGCAGGGAAGTCCAGATGAGACAGGATTCTAGGAATCAGCACAAAAGGCCAACAGGGAGAAAGGGTCTCACCTCCCACTTGCCAGGCTCCGCGGTCTCAATCACACGTTGAAACTGTTTTGTGCCTGGCATGGTCCGACACTCTGGACACACTGTTGTGCCTCCCTCTTCAGCCACATAGCCCCTTCTGTCACACTGACACTGCTTCCAGTTGGCGGGGCCTTATCTGAGCCACAGTGGTGATGAACCCAAGTACCCTGGCCTCTCTGCACACCTCTGCCTGCACCCTTTCCTGGTCACTAGGTCCTCAGCCCTCTAGTCACCCCACGGGGGCTCCCCAGGTCCCTCTTTACAGGCACCCAGACTCCCCAGCCTCTGGTTGTCCCTGAAGAGGAAGACGCGGGGTCTTCGTTACTCTTGCCCTTCAGACAATGCCCTCTTCTCTGGAGGGCCTGGAGCCCGGAAGGACAATACCCAGGCCCAGGGCAAAAAGGATCCCTGGGCACGAGTGCTCTGGAACCAGGATGCATCAGGAGGCCAGAGATCAGGGTTGTCAGGGTCAGCAGAGGTCAGAGGACCTGGGCCATGGCTTGATCACATGCTCAGCACACACAGTCCTCCCTGTCCCACTTGCCCCATTTCACTCTCCTCTCAGAAGGAAGGCAACAGAAGCTTCAGAGCCCCAGGGGTGCACGCACTGAACTGGATATTACAGGGGAAAGTGCCACAGAAATAGAAATACTGCAATGAGAATTAGAAACCAAAGTATCTGCCCTAAATACAAGTTTGGCTAACATTTATTTACACTGAACAATGCATTTTCACATACAGTATCTCATTAGATACATTAAGAAGATATTAAAAGGAATGAAATAATGCCATTTGCACCTAGAATTTATCATACTAAGTGAAGTAAGTCAGACAAAGACGGATATCATATGATATCACTTATATGTGGAATCTAAAAAAATGATACAAATGAACTTACAAAACAGAAATAGGCTCACAGACATAGAAAACAAACTTATGGTTATCAAAGGGGAAAGGTGGGGGGGAGGGATAAATTAGGAGTTTGGGATTAACAGATACACACTACTATATATAAAATAAACAATAAGGACCTACTGTAGAGCACAGGGAACTGTATTCAATACCTTGTAATAACCTATAATGGAAGATAATCTGGAAAAGAATATATGTATATATGTATCACTTTATTGTACACCTGAAACTAACGCTTTGTAAATCAATTACAGTTCAATTTTTTTAAAAAGATGATGATATTGACACCCTCATTTTTCAGATGATGAAACTGAAGCTCAGAGAAGTTAAGTTAGTTGCTGAAGATCACACAGCTGACAGAATTGGGACCCACACCCAGGTTCTCACTCCAGATCTCATGCTCAACCAAAGCATGAAATAACTTAAGGATTTACATGTTTATTGAATAAATGAAGTAACTAACAAATTGGTGCAATTAATCATAATCTCTCATTCACACAGTGTTATAAGCTTTATAAAGATCGTTCCCCAATATTGTCTCATTTGATCCTCACAACAGCCCTGTGAGGTTTTGGATGCTCTGATTTACAGGTGGGAAACCTGAGACTTAGATTAACCTCTTTGTCTAAGGCCACACAGTAAGTCCCAGAGCTAAGACAAGAAACAGGTCGTCTCTCTTTAAATTTCCCCTATAAACCCAGCACCCTTAATAATCGCCGTATCTCCAGCTATTAACATGCCAGACATATAGAGAACGCTCAATAAATATTTGCCTAATAAATGAAAGAATGACTGAGAGAATGAAGGGAATCAAGATCAGATTATGAATGGGGAAGATACTTAAAAGGTGACGCAGTCTACAAGTAGGAGATTGTCAAAATAATTATTATCTCCATCATTGTCCCCTCCGGCACCGGAGGTGGAATTCCACTTCCCAACTCGGCTAATTCCATCTGGGGAGGGAGAGGCCTCCCAGGTGCCTGAGACCCTCGCACCTGCGCCTCTCCCGACATCCCCCCCGCCCCCCACGCCCCTGCCGGGGCTTATCACACAGAGCCGGGATCGGGAGCTTTGGGGGCCCGAGAGGCCGCCAATGAGAGGGTCGTGGGAGGAGTCCCGAAAGAACCGGGTTGGGGGGGCGTTGATGACGGCGGCGAGAACCCCAGCTGGGCGGGGCGGGCCCGCACGTCCCGGCCGGGCTGCGGCGGAGCGACGGGGGCCAGCTCTGCAGAAGGCGGCGGCTGGCTGGCCGGGACGGTCACATCTGCTGCAGGGGCCGGCGGAGGCAGCCGCACCGCCTCCCGCCCCGGGGACCCAGGCCAGCCTCCGGGCCGCGCCGGCACCGCCCCCTGCTCTCGGACAGACTGCGCGGCCGGTCGGAGCTCGGGGGGCTTCGCAGCCCCGCGGCCCGCGCCCGCTACGCCTCCGCCCTCTGCCCGCAGCTCGGTCCAGCGCCGCCCGCCTCGCCGGGCCCGCGCCGGGATGGGGTAGGGACAGCGCCACGGAGTCGGGCGATGGGCCGCCCTCTGGGCACCGAGCAGCCCCCCGAGGCCTGAGCGACCGCGAGGACCGGCGGAGGTGGGTGTGGGCAGAGCAGAGCCGCGCACCAGGGGCGCCGGGATGTGGCGGGGGCCAGGAAGGCATGGGGAAAAGGGGGGCTCTGGAGCTGCTGTGGGCCGTGGGGAGACCGGGAGAGCTGCTGCCCACCCGCTCGTTCTGGCAAGTCCTTGACCCTCCCACAACTCCTGCCACCTCCAGGACCCCCGCCTGGATGTCAAACGGATGCCCCAGTGCCTCCCAGAGGACTCGGTGGGGACCATGGCTTCGCTAATGCCCCTCTCTCCATATCTAAGCCCCACTGTCCTCCTGCTGGTCAGTTGTGACCTGGGCTTTGTACGAGCAGGTGCGTAAAGGGGGAGAGGGTGGGAGGTAACCAGAGTTAGTCTGTGGGTGGAACCTGTTAACCGGTTAACGCACTGGCACCTGCAGACCGGCCTCCCTCTCCTGTGAATGTGACAGTCACTCACCTCAGAGCCAACTCGGCCACTGTGTCTTGGGACGTCCCAGAAGGCAACATCGTCATTGGCTACTCCATTTCCCAGCAAGTATGAATCACCCTTCTGCTACCCCAACCCATGTCCTTGGATCTCTGAACATTCCTGCTGTCACCTCCCTCCCCAACCCAGCTCCCCTCCCAGCTGTGGGAGAATCTGGGAGCTGGGATTCCTTGGCTCACGCTGCCCTTTTCACCCTTACTCCCTTGGAGTGCTTGGATGTTCAGGAGGTGGCCTGGGACCAGGGTGAGGCTGTCCTCCTCTCTCATCAACTCCCTGCAGCGACAGAATGGACCGGGGCAACGTGTGATCCGGGAGGTGAACACCACCACTCGGGCCTGTGCCCTCTGGGGCCTGGCTGAAGACAGTGACTACACAGTGCAGGTCAGGAGCATCGGCCTTCGGGGAGAGAGCCCCCCAGGGCCGCGGGTGCACTTCCGAACTCTCAAGGGTTCTGACCGGCTACCCTCAAACAGCTCGAGCCCAGGTGAGGGTCTCAGGTATTCCTCGCTCCCTAAAGCTTTGATTCTCTGGCTCTTTACCTGGCCTTTGGTCTCCTGTTTACTTCCCCAAAGCAAGCAGCCGTCTAGCTTAGATGAATAGAAGGATGATTTAATTCATTGTACTGCCAGAAAAGGAAGGAAAGCAGGTTGGCAGGGGACCGGGTATAGACAGGCTGGTAATGAATTCCTTGGGGGAAGGGCTTTTAAGCTTCCTTTTACCCAGCTTCAGTTCACAGCAGCTGCAGCCTGCATGAGTGAGTATCTGACCTGCAGCCCCCCGGCTTTTTGGTCTCTAACCACCTGTCCACCAACAGCTTCCCAGAGAGGGGCTACCAGTGACAACGCCGTGATGGGTCTTCTTTGGCTCTAATCCCCAGCGTCTCCAACCTTAACTGTCTGCACAGACATAGCTCTCTAGCTGCTCCCTGTAACCTGGGGTCCGTCTCCTTCCTTCTCAGGTGATATCACAGTGGAGGGTCTAGATGGAGAGCGACCTCTGCAGACGGGGGAAGTGGTCATCATTGTGGTGGTGTTGCTCATGTGGGCTGGTGAGTAAGCAGCTGGACAGGGGACCATGGATTGAGTGGGGCTCAGTGAAGGTGGGAGTTGGTGAAGGTTGTTGGGAGAAAGGGGGTGAGAGCAGTGGCATGGGGAGATGTTTAGTTGAGAGGGATGGGCAGGAAAAGTTTGAAGAGAGGGAGAGGAGGCTTTTGGGAGCCCAGAGAGGATGATGAAGAAGGTGGTGCCTGTGCATGGGGACCAGGAATTCAAAGATTTTCTTCTCAGATTTTCTAGAAACTGTGTGGGTATCTCACTGACTTTCGAGGCTGTGAGTGGGGAGGTCAAGATCAAGGTTCAGATTTTATTGTTGTGTTTCAGCTGTAATTGGGCTATTCTGCCGTCAGTATGACATCATCAAGGACAATGACTCCAACAATAACCCCAAGGAGAAGGGGAAGGGACCGGAACAGAGTCCTCAGGGAAGGCCAGTGGGGGCGAGACAGGTGATGTGCGGCCACAGAGGGAGGGAAGGGTGATTTTGTCTCTAGAAGCAGTAAGGGAAAGGGAGAAGGGCCACAGAGGGGCAAGAGAAGAGGGAGAATGGAAATTTGGGATGGAGGAGGCTATCGCCTTCCTGAAATGAGACTCAAGCCATCTTCTTTCACAGAAAAACTCACCCTCCATCAACACCATTGACGTATGAGTGAAGAAACAGAACCAGAAGACAGATGCACTAACATCTTGGGGTTGGGGATGGGGTCAGGGAGCGCCCAAGATGGTGATTTGCCCAAGACTGAAGGATCCCACAGTCTCCCAGAGGGTAATGACACTCCCACAATCTCAGGCCTGGCATCCATTCTCTTTCCACTGTGAGCAGGGCCAGAAGGTAGGTCTGTTAGGGTCTGAGCCCCTGGACCTGGGGAGTGGATATCAGATGGGATATGTCCTTCCATCCCCCAGGTCCAGGAGAGAGTCACTTGTTCAACCCTATCCCATTAGGTCCCAAATGGGGCCCCCATTTCACCTGCATCAGAATCCTTGGCATCCCCAGCTGCCCCCACATCTTGCCTCTGGGTCTCAGAGAGGAGTGTTTCTGTGGGTACGCCACCTCCCCCAGCAAATAAAAGGAATTGTCTGGGCCTGGAGACAGATGCTGCACTGCACTACTCCAATGTCTTCCATGGAGCCTCAGGTGCGCCCCCTCTCACCTGGCAGCCCCTTCAGCTGCTGGTGATCTCACTCCTTGGACATTTTTCCAATAAAGTTTCTTGGACAAACTGGAGCTGACTGTATGGGATACTGTCTAATATGCTGAAAACATTTCTCCACTGTCTCTCCCCTGACTACAAGGGCCCTTCACACCACCACCAACTTGACAGGAGCAGACTCTTATTTGAAGGTGTTTGCTTTGATTCTCCAGCCTGGAATTGGGTGGAGCAGAGCCAGAAAGAGGCATAGAAAACCAAGGCCCTAGATCCTTTTCCTTTTTTGGGTGAGAAGGGGGAGCAGGAAAAAAAGAGGATATAAATTCTTCATGTACTAATGGAAACTAAGGTTATGGCACATGAGAGGGCCAGTAGCCTTTTTATCTTCACTGCCCACATTGGCAGCCCAGCTCCTCACCATTTATTCCTCTGATTTCATCAACCCTGAGCTAATTTTCAGAAAAGGATTGAACAGGGTCTTGGGACAAATGAAAGAACAGCTACACTAATGGATCCCTGGGTGCCAGGTGTTCCTCTCCCGTGCATTTCTGTGCCTATTCTTCCCTGCCCTTGCTTTCCCTTTTGTCTGTATGTCTCTCTGTTCATTCGGTCAAAGTCAGTAATAATTGTGAAGAATAAATGAGTTTATATTCACTCTCGGCCATTATATCCAGAGGAGGATTCTGGAAATAAAACTGGGGTTGGAACTCTCTTGTCAAAATAATTATAATTTGGGGGACTTCCCTGGTGGCGCAGTGGTTAAGAATCTACCTGCCAATGCAGGGGACACGGGTTCGAGCCCTGGTCCGGGAAGATCCCACATGCCGTGGAGCAACTAAGCTCGTGCGCCACAACTACTGAAGCTCGCGTGCCTAGAGCCCATGTTCTGCAACAAGAGAAGCCACCGCAGTGAGAAACCCGTGCACGAAAAGGAAGAGTAGCCCCCGCTGGCCGCAACTAGAGAAAGCCTGCGCACAGAAACAAAGACCCAAAACGCAGCCAAAAATAAATAAAATTTTAAAAAAACATTACTATTAACAAAAAAAAAAGAATTATAATTTGGGCTCTGGGGCCTACTTGTTTCCTGTGAAAATAGGGACTGTCCTCTACTTTTTCCTAAGTTCCACGGGGAGGTTGGTGCCAGTGAAAGAAACACCTGTTGACATTTGCAAGCACTCTGTGGGAAAGACTTCAGAACTGAGAATCTGTCTGGACAGCATATGCTACACTGTCTGGAAGGTAACAGTTTTCTCCACGTATGATCCTCCGGGAGGTGGCTTATGAATAACTGTCCTTTTTTGCATCTTGATCTCTCTGGTATGTTACAAGAAATTAGACCAATAATTCTGAAAGGGACCCCAATCGAAACAAAGATCAAGAAGTCAGTCAGTATCTTTTAAACCTAACCAAGCTCCACCCCCGGGTTTCACAAGACTACACCTGTCAGGTGAGCCAAGCTCTTGTCTGCCCTCTGCCCTAAACCATAAAGCATCCTGATCTAAGCAGCAGTCTTAAACTCACCATTTTCCATTTCAAAAGTAGGGTGTTTTACCTCTCTCTGACCACTGCTTCCGAAGCACTGCTTCCGAAGACTCTGGATACATCATCATTTCTGGGGATAGGAGTGTCACAGGGTATGTAGTAGCATGGGATGGAGATAGGGAGCTAGAAGTTAAGAAGGAATACAAAGGGTGTTTAAATGCACCATCTCTGAGTCGAATCCCAGTTCCGTCCTTAACGCACTATGTTAGCTAAGGCAAGTGACCCCTCTAGTCCTGAGTCTCATGTTATGTAAAATGGGACTAATAATGCTATCCCCTTCAAAAGGTGGCTTTGAGATTAAAGGAGACAATGCATGTGCAACACTTTGCACGGTACCTGGCAGACACATACTGAGTATTCCCTGTTACCCATCGTTATCAGCCTTGTGATCCTGTGCAAGTTACATAACCTATTTAGGATCAATTCCGTCAACTGTAAAAGGCCTATAATAGCAACTACCCTGCTTTCCTCCAGGGTTGTGTAGATTAAAAGAAGGCACTCTGGGCTTCCCTGGTGGCGCAGTGGGTGAGAGTCCGCCTGCCGATTCAGGGGACACGGGTTCGTGCCCCGGTCCGGGAAGATCCCACATGCCGCGGAGCGGCTGGGCCCGTGAGCCATGGCCGCTGAGCCTGCGCGTCCGGAGCCTGTGCTCCGCAACGGGAGAGGCCACAACAGTGAGAAGCCCGCGTACCGCAAAAATAAAAAAAAATAAAAAAAGAAGGCACTCAGCCACGCTTACGTACATCGAACAGCTAGAGAGACTACGATTACGTAGGACCCCGGAGATTGCGGAAGGCTTGTGGGCGTGGCTGGAGTTTGGGTTTGCATGCCACGATGGGATTGGTCGAGGAGAGAATTCATCAAGCCCTCTGCGCGCGTGGGGTCCCGCCCTAGACCTCACTGCGGCTGCGCGGGTTCTGTTTTGCTTCGCTGCGAACCTACGCGGTGACCTTGCGACGCGTGTCGCGCTCAGGTCGCTTCTGCGTCAGCGGCTGCCGCTGCGGCTGCGTGGCGGGTTGTCCAGGTAACCACGGGAGTTGTCCGCTGTCTGTTGGCATCTGAGAGACAGGTGTTCGTCATGCAGTTGAAGCACCTGAGGACCCTGCTGAGCCCTCAGGTGAGGAGTCGCGTGCTTCTTCCCTCCCTCGCCCGCCTTAATGTTGCAAGAAAAGTGGGGGACTGAAGTTTAAAAACGTTGAGCGCCTACTGTGTGCAGAAGACCGAAGGCTATAGTTGTGATTCGGACTCTCCTACGTCCATAGAGTGTTGAGTAGGTGAGATGGAGTGCTGAGCACCGTAGCTTTCACTTCGTTCCATTAACGAATCGGTTGTGTACCAGGTCCCATGGTGGGGCTCCAGGGGGATCCAGAACTTGCTCAGCTGTTGCCCCTGCCTTCAAGAGGCTCGTACTAGAGGCAGAGGCGCACGTGTAAACAACGAACATTAATCTACACCTCTCAAATGAGCGCTTTAGGTGTAAGCCCCACCTAAAGGAGTGCACACGACCACACCGTTCGTTCTGATGGTGCAGATCTCAGATTCAGAAGAGGCTGGACACTGAGGGAGGAGCCCTAGAACATGGTGAAGAAAGGCTGGGTTTCGGAGTCAGGAGGCCAGAATTCAAGTCCTAGCGCCCCACTACTTTAAATAAATGATGTGATGCCCCTGACTTTAGCCTTTATCACATAGGCTCTCTGAGCACTCACCCAAACTTCTACATTTGGAAAACGGGAGTAATAATAATCGCAGCCTTAGGAGGTTAGGGGGAAGAATTAAAGAAAGTAGTATACACAAGAGAACGTTGTAAACTGAAAAGCAGTGTGAAAACTGATAGACGAGAGAAGGACATTCAAAATGCAAAGGACAAAATAATAGAAAGCTAATAAGAATATCTGTCATAACTGAATGTTTAAGGTGTACCAGGGCAGCATAAGTAAAGAAGCTAGTGTTGTGGATTATGGAGTCAGACACACATGGATTTAAATCTTGGTTCTGCCACTTAAACTGTGTTTGTAAACTTGAGCAAATTACTTAACCTTTCTGTGCCTCAGTTTCCCCATCTGTAAAAGATGCATAATAATAGCTTCTACCTCAGTTATGAGATTAAATGAGATAATGCGTATCAAGCGCTTAGCAAAGTGCCTAGTCCATGCTTGTTAAAGGTTAGCTATTATTCTGTTCTCTACCTCATGTAATCCTCGCTACAGTCCTGTGAGGTACATATTGTAGAGAAAGGAGAATTGATTGATTATGAGAATCAGGAAGGCTTCACAGAGAATGTGGCTTTAAGAGAATAGAAGGAAATTAGAACAAAAGAGAGGTGTGCTCATTGCTCAGTAAACTGTTCTCTGAATCTGTATTTCTAAAATTCCTTTACCCTAATGGAATAATTGGAAATGAAATCTTCCTTCAATCTTTCAAAATAAGATGATGTCATGATGCAGGTAAGGGCTGAATGCCCAGGATTGGGCAAAATGATTAAGGAAGATGATTGGCAATAATTGATAAGCCCTCTACCCTCCTAACCTAATTTAGTCAAGAGTTGGAGGGGGCTAAAGGTGGTGGTGTGGCTATTTTCTGACTCCGGTTTGAGGACTTTGATGAAAAATGCCTTTTTTACTTCTGACTTTGGAAGTGGGTAGTTTAGGAGTAAAAATTAACAATGTTTTAAGCCAGGGCTGTAGAGCCCAAGTAGTTAAACAATTGGAGCAGAAATTAAATTTTTTATTTCAAGGAGGGAAATCCTTAGTGCAGAACCACAGACCACCAGGGCTGGTGGTGGAAAGGACAGACATGGCAAGAATAATTCACTGGGAGTTGATCGCTTCTAACTTGGGCTTCTGTGAAGTGGATTGTTAAGGAAAAAAAAAGACAAAAACCAAAGTGGCATTGTTTATCCTAAGTCACAACTCTGATTATTTTAATTCCCATTCCAGAACTTTCACTGTCTCTCCCTTTCCTACCAAATAAGCCCAAACTCAGCCTAGCTTCAAAGACCCTTGTTGAACTGGCCTCTTGTCTGTTTTTCCTGACTTACCTCCTCTATTCTGCTATTTACAATATAGTTTCAGCTAAATTAAATTACTATTTATTGACCAGAACTTGCCATTGCTCATGCCATTCCTTCTACCTCAGGTAATTTCCCTACCTAACTGTATCCATTCTTCAAAGCTTAATGTTGATCATTTAAGTGGAAAATTATCTCAGACTTTTCCAAACTATTACAGTGCTTTATATGTGCCTCTCTTATGGGGCTTTTCCCATTTTTTGTACCATCTTATTAGATCCTTGGGCAGGGACCATGTTTTGCTCTTTGTCTCTCTCTTAGCCCTTGGCCAAGTGCCTTTTTTATTAAGGTACTCAAAAAACATTAATTGAATGAATGGCTAAAGACCAAAACTTTGCATTTATTTCAGTAGCAGACCTGGGGAATGAGGGAATAAGGAGGCCACTGCAGGGACACATTGGTACAGTTGATTTTCCATGTCACCTCTTAGTGCATTTGCATTATGGGTTTCTAGAAGCACTTTGTTCTCACCATCCGGGGCTCTATGGCCTTGGAGACCTGGACGGATTATGGGGATCTCTTTGTTTTAAGGACTGTGCTAGAAGGAAAATTGACCAGAGTCACACTAGAAGTAATGGAACTAGAAATGCTTTTGGCATTCTAGACCAGCACCTGGGTTTATTTTTGCCCCTTTGCTTCTGCAGGATGGAGCTGCAAAGGTCACCTGCATGGCATGGTCCCAGAACAATGCCAAATTTGCTGTCTGCACAGTGGACCGAGTGGTGTTGCTGTATGATGAACATGGGGAGCGAAGAGATAAATTCTCCACCAAACCAGCCGACATGAAGGTGAAGGGAACGTTCATGTGTACCTTAACCTGTTGATGGGACCCTATAAATCTAGAAAACTTCCTATCCTGCTTCCTAGCCACAGGCATAGGAAATGGCCCGCCCTTCCTTTTCTCAGTATAAAGCCCTCAAGCCCACTACAGTCACACAGGCACCTTTTCTTTGTTTGTTTTCTTTTTGTAGATTAGAGCACAGTATTCTTTTTTTATATATAAAAATTTATGTATTTATTATTTATTTATTTGTGGCTGCGTTGGGTCTTCGTTGTTCCGTGAGGGCTTTCTCTAGTTGTGGCGAGCAGGGGATACTCTTCGTTGCAGTGTGTGGGCTTCTCATTGTGGTGGCTTCTCTTGTTGTGGCTCACGGGCTCTAGGCGCACAGGCTTCAGTAGTTGTGGCTCGCGGGCTTAGTTTCTCTGCGGCATGTGGGATCTTCCCGGACCAGGGCTCGAGCCCATGTCCCCTGCGTTGGCAGGCAAATTCTTAACCACTGTGCCACCAGGGAAGTCCACCTTTTCTTCCCTTTTAAGGATACTCATTACTTCTTTTTCTTTCCTTTTTTCTTTTTGACTTTTAGTATGGCAGGAAGAGCTATATGGTGAAGGGCATGGCTTTTTCTCCTGATTCCACCAAGATTGCCATAGGACAGACTGACAACATCATCTACGTCTACAAGATTGGAGAAGATTGGTGAGGATAGAGATTGGGAGTTGGGGTGTCCCAGAGAAGAAGGGAAAGGCAGGAAGAAATGCCTCACTGGGAAGGGGGGAATAGAGAGGTTGAGGAGCCAGCTGGGGCTTGGAAGGCAGAGGCCCTCTGGAGTCCGTTGTAGCTTCCCTACCTTTGCGTGCACCACGTGTTCTATGATCCCATCCCTGGAAGAGTCAGTCTTAGATCAACAAGGAGGCCCTGTGAGATCCTGGGGAGCCTGGAGTGATGTTTTGTCTTTGTTATTCTTCCAAAGCTACTCAGGCTCCTTTGAGGGCTTCTATGGAGTGGTAGGAAACACTAGCGGGCCAGGGAAGGTATCTACAATTCCTCCCCTCCCCCAGCATCATTTGTGCCCGTTTATTCGTGGAAGTGGTTTGTAATATGCTTCCCTCCTTTTATTTGACAGGGGTGACAAGAAAGTCATCTGTAACAAGTTCATCCAGACGGTAAAGTTCAAACCAGTCCCTGGGAGATTAGGATGAACAAGCATGTATCAGTATATCCGCTTATAAATACAACGAGAAGTTGCCTTTGTTAACATCTGGCTCTGACTTTTCCTACTGTGTGAATGGTACTGCCTGGCTGCTCATCCCCCTGTGCTTTCCTCCTTAGAGCCCAGTTGTGTCCCCTCCTCTCCTTCCCTACAGGTGGTTGGAGTGGTGGCATGTGGTGGGATGTTCAGGCTCAGGTTGTTATCAAAGTGCTAACATACATAGACAGGTTTATCCTTTTCATTCTTTCTTTCTTACAGAGTGCTGTTACTTGTCTGCAGTGGCCAGCAGAATACATCATTGTCTTTGGACTGGCTGAAGGGAAGGTAAAGGAGGGAAGAGAAATACAGGAGATATTGTGCATGGGGATAATGGTTCTGGAAAGAGGTATATGGTTAATCTTCTCCCTTAGGGTCAAGTTGTGTACTGGGGTGACTACCCAGGGAACAGTTTTTGTTTTTTTCTTTTTCTTTCCTTAGGACCTGGGTGAAATTGAAAGTAGCCTAACCAGACTTTTGTCCATTCTCCCATTTTCAGGTTCGTTTGGCAAACACCAAAACTAATAAATCATCTACCATCTATGGGACAGATTCTTACGTGGTGTCCCTGACAACGAAGTGAGTAAGGAAGAGCAGTATCCCAAAAGCTTGGAAATGGTAGGAAAAGCTATAGGGGACTCTGGACTGGGGGACCATAGTATGAAAGATGGAGAGGGCAGGTAGCAGGAACCGCAGGTAGGGTAGTGTTTGACAGACAAAGGGGACTTTCTTGTTGAGACAGGATGCTCTAATGTCTTCCTGTATTTCTCTCCTTTCCTCCTTTTCCCCTTTTTTAGTTGCTCTGGGAAAGGAATTCTCTCTGGTCATGCAGATGGCACCATTGTTAGGTACTTCTTTGATGATGAAGGCTCTGGAGAGTCACAGGTATGAATAAAGGATGCTCTGGAATGGGGGAGAAGGAAATCCCAAGAACTCTCCGAGAGGAGGTTGGACATCTAAGGAATTTAGATCATGGTGCTGGGAGAGGAGGCTAGAGGAATGAGACCTCAGGCAGAGAGACACCTGGATGAGGCCACAGAGAGAATTTGTTTTTCGGAGGCCAGAGCTTAATATTTATGGGAAAGGATGAATCAGGTGGAAGGGACCTTGAGGCAAAGAGAAATAAAGACTCCGAGGGTAATGAAAAGTGAAAATTATTCTCATTTATGTAAAATATATATTTATGTATATAAATTCATAGAAAAAAAGGGTTGTTTACTCTTGAGAGGGAAAATATGGGGGATTAAAGGAAGGTTCATGTTTTAATCTATGTAATTCTCTATTGCTTGAATCATTTATGCTAAGAATTACTTGTGTAATCATTAAATGTATCCCTCCTGAAATAAAGGGGCCATATGCTCCCTGTGGGCCTATATGGTATTGGTTAATGTGTAGGACAGATTCCTTTGGGGGGCCTTATTAGGTGAATGTTAAAGATCTGCAGACACACGTATTTTGAGGTTCCCTCTTGAACACAAGATCAGTAAGTGTGTATATATGTCATAAAAGATGTGTGTGTGAGTGTAAGACAGAAAGATAATTTGTGACGTCTTCGGGTTAAGATGCGTTAGGGTGGGAAAGTGTTGGGAGAAAGATTCCTGCAGAGCAGGGTTGTCAGAGTGAGTGTGTCAGATGCTAGGAATGAGAAGTTTCTGAGGTGGAGTCCTCAGAGTCAGAGTGATTGAAACCCTCTACTTCTGTCTTAGGGGAAATTGGTGAACCACCCATGCCCACCCTATGCCTTGGCTTGGGCAACCAACAGCATTGTGGCTGCAGGCTGTGATCGGAGGATTGTGGCCTATGGAAAGGAAGGCCACGTGCTACAAACTTTTGACTATAGCCGTGACCCTCAGGAACGGGAGTTCACCACAGCTGCAGCAAGTCCTGGGGGCCAGTCTGTTGTGCTGGGAAGTTATGACAGGTGGGTCTCCTTTCCAGTTGCAGCTTCTGCCTGCTTTCCCTGTGTACACTCTTCTTTAGTCCAGTTTTGCTTCTCAGCCAGAGTGGGAGACTGGATCAGAATCAAGTGATTCTTAGGTTTTAATTCGTGCACTTTCCTCTTCCTGTTCCCACCGTCCATTGGCGTGTCGGCAGTTCCAAGGTGCACCATGCTCTTGTTGTGTCTCTGCCTCTCCCCGGGGTTCCACAGCAGAATTCATCTCCACTTTCTTTGTGCTCCCTTTGCCCCTTTTCAGACCACTGGCTTAGTGTTTATCACATTATATTATAGTTTGGTGTTTGTATCTAACTGGTTAAATTGAAGAGCCCTTGAGAAGAGGGCCTATTATTCTCTTTTTTTTTAAGTCTCCAGGGCCTAGATTAGCATCTAGTATATAATACGTGCTCAAATGTTTGGTGAATGAATGAATGAATGAATGATGGAACGGTGAATAAATAGCTAGAGTCTGGGTTCCATCTCTTCCTTGGAGCGCTTTTAACCCCAGCTTTGTCAGTCCTGTCTTTCTGTCCCCTTCAGTCTCATGTGTGTCTGTCTCTTCCTTTCTTTCTTCTCTGACTCCTACCATTTCTCTTTTCTTTTTCCATATTTCTCTATCGCTAACAGCTCATTTTTCTCACCAGCCACAATCTCTTTTTATTTTCTCCACTCCTATCTCTCTTACCCCATTTTACTTTTGACTTGATTTTCCCAATTTACTTCCTTTGAACACTTTTTTCCTCTCCTACTACACCTCCCAACTTGTCTGTTCTCTTTTATTTCCTCTGTTCTCTGATGTAGCAAGACTAATTTCCTTCCGTTACAGGCCCATTTTCAGTTTTTCTCAGCCTCCAACTCTTCTAAAAGCCACATACTTAATTTCAGACTTCGGGTACTCAACTGGAGCCCTCGAAGAAGCATCTGGGAAGAGGCAAAGCCCAAGGAGATTGCCAACTTATACACCATCACTGCCTTGGCCTGGAAGCGGGATGGCTCACGACTCTGTGCGGTGTGTGACTAGTAACCCCTTTCTGCTTTGGTGACTTTTTTCAAATTAAGAAAAATCCCACCTATCCTAAAGCACCCTCTCCTGACACTAGAGAATGTCCTCTTCCCTTTTGACCACAACCTAAAACTCTGACGTTACAGGGGAAAGAGAAATGCATACCTTATTGGAGGCCACATGGGACAAGAGTTTTATAGGCAGGGATGATTTCTCCCTTATATCCCATCACTATGTGATGCTCTTGAGTCCTGCAATTGCCACCTCTTTCCTGCTGGTACTTCCAAAAACTACCAGCCCTTTTACTGCCAACTCTTCTGTAGATTCTAGAACCTAGGATTTGAGAGTATCTCTAAATACCCTCTACATGCCTACGTATTGTGTGTGTTACCCTTTATGCTGTCACTTTCCCTCCAGGGCACACTCTGTGGTGGAGTGGAACAGTTTGACTGCTGCCTCCGAAGGAGCATTTACAAGAATAAGTTTGAGCTGACGTATGTGGGACCTAGCCAGGTAAGCGGCTGATAGCCTGCCACACTGAGATTTTGCCATGGCTCACTCATCCTTGTAGTACTTCCCTGCGGTCTGGCCTCAGCACAGAGTCAAATCAACCTCTGGCAGAGCTGTTCTGAGGAATAGAATGTGTCAGGGCAACTCTCTGGCAACTTTCCTGCTATAGTTCTTACAGCTTATTGTAAGAAAAGGATTAACCACCAGGTTTAAGGGGTACAGAGATTGCCATTTACACCTTCCTGGTTTAAAACTTCACTGCCTATAGGATGGCAACTGGGGAAGTTGATAAATAGGATTATAATTCTGAATTCTTTTGTTCTAAGGCCTCTGAACTCACTGTGTATGATGTTGCAAGCTCATTTCTTAGTTTCTGAGCCCACTTTTCTCTTTTCTCTACCTCCACCCTCCTTTCCTTCATTTATTATTCATTGATTCCTTTAGTCTTCCATTTTCTCCAGAAATATTTATCCATTCTTTATGTGTCAGCACTGTTAAGCATTGAGAATTCAAAGATAGTTATCTGTAATACATTGTCCCTTATTTGAGAAGATCGTTTTAGCAAAGGAGACAGACATATCAGAAAATAATACAGCACACTGTGGTAAAGTTATCATAAAAGTTTGTACAAAGAGCTACAGGAACATAGGGAGAGTGATTGGTTTAACCCAGTGGAACTTTCAGAATCGTATGTATTATAAACATCAAAAGAGATAATATATTAAAGTATTTCATAAATAGTAAAGCATTATGTAAATGTGAGGTGTCCCTTTTACCAAGGATATCCTAGGCCAGGCAAGGAAAAAAGATGATACTTTGTTTAGTTAGCCCTGTGAAGGTGGGCGAAGGGCACAGCATGTTCACCCCTCTTTCGGATTGGGGGAAGCCTGGGGAGCTCAGACTCGTCTCCTGCCAAGGTGATTGTGAAGAACCTCTCATCGGGGACCCGAGTGGTACTCAAGTCACACTATGGCTATGAGGTGGAAGAGGTGAAAATCCTGGGAAAAGAACGCTACCTGGTGGCCCACACATCAGACACACTGTTGCTGGGGGACCTGAACACTAATCGCCTTAGTGAGGTAGGAACCAAAAATGGAGAGGTGGGGATGGGGCGTCCTGAGGTGCTACTCAGGCAAGCCAGAGTCCCTGGGGGAAGATCTCCATGGGAAGCTCTAACATTCTGGTGTTGGGGACCTGGCTTCAGGGGATGAGACCCGGGAGGCTTAGAATCCCGGAATATGAATCACCGTTGTTGGACTGTTTGTACACCATCTCCCAGAAGCATAGGGACTAGGGCAAAATCTGACATAGCATCTCTTTCGTGCAATGTCAAAGCCTCCCCCAACTCCATCTCTCTGCATCCCACCCTGTTCTTTCAGCATCGTCTTGGATAGTTATCCACATTGTCCCTTATGTCTTTTCCCCCCTTAACAGGTAGCTTGGCAGGGATCTGGTGGCAATGAGAAGTATTTCTTTGAAAATGAAAATGTGAGTAGAGCTTGATTCACCATCACTGTCCTGATAAGCCTCCTTCTAGCTTCTGTGTAGCAGGATGGCAAGTGGCAAGGGGTTGAGAAAACAGCAGATAAAGTGGGAGGGTGAAATAGGCAGAGGAATAGAATAAACAGAAAGGTGGGTGTCACTTTGAACTCATGGTACACCTCCCTCGACTGTTTTTCTCTTTCTTCATGTAATCTTTCCACTGTATAACAATTCCGTTCACCCCCAGGTATGCATGATCTTCAATGCTGGAGAGCTAACCCTGGTGGAATATGGGAGTAATGATACCCTGGGTTCTGTACGTACTGAATTCATGAACCCCCATCTCATCAGGTAACCCCACAAGGTTCTCTAAATTTTTGAAACCCAAAAGAATTCCTTTTGACTTCTATCTCCTATATCCTCAGGTTAATCTAAAATCTTCATCCCGTATGGTATTTCAGAGCTCCTATTAAACATCCCAGCTACCTAAGCCCATTTTGCCTCACCTGACCCTTCATGTTTCAGTGTCCGTATTAATGAGAGGCGCCAGCGAGGAACGGAGGATAATAAGAAATTGGCTTATCTTGTTGATATTAAGACTATTGCTATAGGTGAGTAAGACTCTCTCATAATTGTAATAACAAAATAGATGTTTATAAAGCACTTCCATGTCACAGGATTGTGTGCAGTGGAGAATCCAGGAATCTGAGAGGCATCGGGTAAATGTGTGACCTCATTCTTACAGGGGATATGTGAAATGTTTAAATCCATATGTCTATATCTAGAAGTCTAGATACAGATGCATTGGTATGTATAGGCCTGCCCATACAATTTTTCACGTTCTCTAGGCATATATCTCAGGGCTGGAAAATTGTGAATTGTAGAAAAGAACCATTAGCAAATTTAAGAATTTTCCTGTTTAGACTTCATAGGATCACAGATTCTTAGAACTGGAAGGGGCCTTACTTTCTGTATAGTTTGTCATTAATAAGTAGTGATGACAAACTTTATGTGCATTTCACAAATGTTCGCATTTATAAATTGTACTGTATATATTAATAGTTAATTTTTTATCATGGAATGTTTTAAGCACAGGAAAAAAGTATAACGAATAGCATGGTATTCTCTAAAAAGTTTAGAGAATAACATATCCAGGTAGTGTAGGTATTAAGAGCAGGGCTCTGGAGTCAAATCTCCCCACTTCTCTACTTACTACCTGTGTAATCTTAGGTAAATTACTTCACCTTTCTGTATCTCAATTTCATCTACAAAATGTACCTCATCTACAAAATGGGGATAAAAATAGGACCTACTTCATATGAAAAGCACTTAGACTAGTGCCTAGTATATAATAAGTGCTTAATAAATGTTAGCTGTTCATAATAATGATATTATTATTACTTGTGTACCCATACCCAGTTCTGTCAAATCCTCACATTTCATTATTTTTACCTTGGATCTTTTCTCTCTTCTCTCTTGATGGACATTTGTTAGTTTTTCACTGATACAGTATTTCAGTTCTCTAAGGTTTATACCCAGCATGGAATTGCTGAATCATGAAAGAGGTACATCTTCAATTTCACTAAAATATTTCCAGATTGCTCTCTGAAGAGGTTGTACCAATTTACATTCCCACCAGCAGTCACAGTTCCACTTCCTCTCCAGTGCTTGAAATTGCCTGACTTCATTATTTGGCTCAATCTGATGTATATGAAAATATATTTCATTGTTTTCATTTTTTTGTTCATTTGTTTATTTGCCATTTGGATTTCTTCTGTGAATTGCCAGTTCACATCCATTGCCTATTTTTAAAATTAGGTTGTCTTTTCTTTATTTACGTGAAGGAGTTCTGTGTGTGTGTGTATAGGCTTTGATGATTATTTGCATTGCAGCTATTGTCTCAGCCTGTGGCTTGTCTTTTCTCTCCTTTTCAGCATTTCTTAGTATTTAGACATTTTTAAGTTTAATGTAGTCCATTTTATCACTTTTTTTTTTACTGAAGTATAGTTCAATTTACAGTGTTGTATATACCACTTTTTAATAAATAGTTTGTGGGTTTTGAGGTCTTATTTAAGAAATCCCTCCCTACTCCCTCCTGTATTTTGGCATTTAAAATTTTGCTTTTTACCTGGAATTTATTTTTGTGCATAATGTGGGTAGGAATCTAATTTTATTTTTTTTCCATATGTTTAACCATTGCTCGAAAGTCCATTCTTCGCTCACTAGTATGTAATGTCATCTCTCATAAATCAGGTTTCCATATACATATGGGTCTGTTCTTAAGATATTTTTACATTTCATGAACTTTCTATTTCACATGAAGTTGCTGAGCTCAGAAATGTAAGTATCTATAATAGAAATAATAATACAGTCCAGTGGCTTAAGTTCTAAGTTCCAGTGGCCTAAGTTCTCTCAGCAGTAATGAGCTGTGAGATTTTGGACAAGTCACCTCTCTCTGTAGGTCTTATCTTCAATGTACATTGACAGAGTTCTTCTCTTAACCATTTTGGGTCATCGACCCCTTTGAGTGTCTAATTAAAAGCATAGATCCTTTCCTAGAAAAATATCTACATGCATAATTTTGTGTGTAATTTCAGGGTGCTCACAGAAATAGGGTCCCCACAGCTCTAGCGTTCTATGGTTGTACTTATAATTGGGGCATTAAAACATGGATTTATCATTTTGCTTTTTAATTAAAGGAAAATTCATTTTTAAGTTGGTCTTCCCAGTAGTGGACATCTGCTGGCATTTGGTCTTCAGCTTAAGCGTAGGTAACAAAAGCAGGCACATTGCTTGTTGATAATGTATATCAATAAGACCTGTGAATGGGCTTTGTTCAAGAGACTCCCTGAAAGCACCCTAGCCAACCTTGAGTGGTCTGTTCTAAGCATGACTGTTTCTTGTATTGCCTATGAAATTCAGACCAAACTAATATTCATCGTCTGCACTGACCAGCCTAACTTTAGTTAGAGGTTCCTCCTATTTTGTCTGTGTGCCTTCACCACTCTTTGTCCCTAAGTGTTCTTATATCACTGCCAGTCAGATATGCAGGTAACTCCTTGGAGCACGTATGATCACCAGGGTCATTTCGTTCATCAGCTTTCTCTCACTGGTGTGTTTGCTCTAATTGTGGTTCATCATGAGAACAGAAGCCAGTTGCTCCATAGTTCTGACCTGCTCTGAGACAACTCCAAGAGTCCCAGAGAAGAATCACATTTCTTGATGAGTCTGGATCTTTTGAGTTAATAACTGCAGAGTTAAACAAAACCTCTATAATTTTAGAAGAAATACAGCATCTTAGCAAAGTTATGTTGTACTGCCCATTTACATTCCTGAGTGACATTCTCTAGACTAATGCAACATTCTTAAAGCCAGACTTTCACAGGCCACCTCATACCTTGTATGTGATTAACCCTGTTTCCTTTACTCTCTAGTGGACCTGATTGGTGGCTACAACATTGGCACCATCAGCCATGAGAGCCGTGTGGATTGGCTGGAACTTAACGAGACTGGGCACAAGCTTCTCTTCAGGGACCGGAAACTTCGTGTGAGGAGGGTTGCTAAGGCCTTAGCCATAGACTGGTCCATAAAGGATGTGGTACTAGCTGCCAGCAGGGACTGTGGGAGGCAGGATAGGACATAATTTCTTGGGGCTATGCCATTAGCATAGCAAAAGGCACAGAAGAATCAACATTCTTTGTATCTGCTATCACCACCCATCCCATTTTACCCTTCAGGAGGCTGTGTCATGATGGCACCGAAGTCAAGAGAGGAATTTGGGAGTTGATGTCTCTCTTAATATTCACAAATCATATTTGTGAAACATCCTCATGAAACATCCTTACGCCTGCATTCCTCTTCCTCACGCCTAGCTGACCTTAACCCACACCTACTGCTCCAGTGCTCTTCAGCTACACTTATCTGATGGCACTGAAGCTGGCTTGAGGACAGTCTCCCCCTAGCCCCTTATTGATTCTGATCTCAATATGGTACCACCAAAGAGTTCAACCTCAGGGGCAAAAGGGACTCTCTGGTGATTTTTTGTTTCATTTTCATTGTGATACGAAAGCCATCACAAATTTCCAGACCATTTAATTTGACTGGTGCCCTTACTTGTGTAATCCAGGCTGGTAACTCTGGCCCAGAGTTATTCTAAGAATGAAAGTCTGGGACTTCCCTGGCGGTCCACTGGATAAGACTCCACACTTCCACTGCAGGGGGTGCAGGTTCGATCCCTGGTCAGGAACTAAGATCCTACATGCCTTGCAGCGCAGCCAAAAAAAAGTCTGACCTTCACCTAACTTAAATTCCTAGGGTGTAGACCTTTGCTCTTTTGATCATCTCTTATTTGGCCAGAGTCAGAATATGTCAACTCAGCATAAACTTGAAGGGATTATGGTTGAAGATGAGTAAGCTTTGAAATTTAGCATGTACGTGACTGGTGGGTTAGCTCACCACATTTCACCATTAGGAAAATTGTCAAGATGAGAAGACACCCATATCTCCTTTTAATTGTGCTATCTACTTCTTCCTCCTTCAGTTGCACCTATATGATATTGAAAGCTGCTCTAAGACAATGATCCTCAACTTCTGCTCCTACGTGCAATGGGTCCCAGGAAGTGATGTGCTGGTAGCTCAGAACCGAAACAACCTGTGTGTGTGGTACAACATTGAGGCACCTGAGAGAGTCACCATGTCCTCTATCAGGGTATGTTGACATCAGGGCACCTCAGCCATAGTGTTGAGCTGATTAATTAGAACCTGAGTCGGCTCTGAAGTCTGCTTGGTTTCTCTGCCCACCACCCATAATCTCTTTAATGGAGTTGGCAGGTGACGCTTAGACTCCTTCCCACAGTGGACCAGGCCCCAGAGCCATCCTTGTTCAGATTCCTGACATTATATTAGACCCTTGGAGTATGGGTCTCTATTATAGTGGGAATTCACCAAGTCATAACATGAAGTTCCCTTAGGCTGGAAGATCCCCAACAGGAGGAGTAGTTCCATATCACCTCCTTGTGTGCTGATTCTCTGGTACAAAAGCCATTCATAGTTCCATTTTTTTAAGACTGCTGATCAGACCCTCTCTCCTATCCCATAACAACGTCACACACACAAGTAATATTCCAAAATCCGGGAGGAGCCTATGCAAACAGAGAAAAGAGGCCCCTATGGTAGGCTAGGATGACTGGTGTGGGTGTGGGTAGAGCACTTGATACTTCCTTTTTGTTCTTTCTATATCTCTTTTTTTCTCCTTTTTTGCCTCATTTTAGACTGATTAAGATTGAGTTTTTGTGGGGGGGTTGGGGGGTTGTCCTTTTCTAAATACTCTTCAGAGTATTTAGAGTACTCTTTAGATCAGAAGGTTATACATCCTATTTCTATAGCAGTTACCCTTAAAAGTTCACCATGTATTTAAATTAACAAAGTCTAAAGTTAATCAGCATCTAACCGCCCCCCCCTGCACTGCAAACAATACAAGGACCCTAAAAGATTAAATGGGATTACCTCCCCTTTGCCACTGTTGTCTAGTATTTTGGTTCCCTTCTGTTATCCCCAAAGTTAGACATTATTATTTTATACACACAAAATTTGTATAGATTTACCGTCATAGTGCCAGTTTCTCTGTTCAACTTTTCCTTTTTCATTGCTGATCTTCTCTCTGGAGTTACTTTTCTTCCTCTTCTTGAAGAATATCATTTAGAAGTTTCTTTTTTTTTTCTTTTTGAATTTTATTTTATTTTTTATACAGCAGGTTCTTATTAGTCATCCATTTTATACATATTAGTGTATACATGTCAATCCCAATCTCGCAATTCATCACACACACACACACCCCACTTTCCCCCTTGGTGTCCATACGTTTGTTCTCTACATCTGTGTCTCTATTTCTGCCCTGAAAACCGGTTCATCTGTGCCACTTTTCTAGGTTCCACATATATGCGTTAATACACAATATTTGTTTTTCTCTTTCTGGCTTACTTCACTCTGTATGACAGTCTCTAGATCCATCCACGTCTCTACAAATGACCCAGTTTTGTTCCTTTTTATGGCTAATATTCCATTGTATATATATACCACATCTTCTTTAATCCATTCGTCTGTCGATGGGCGTTTAGGTTGTTTCCATGACCTGGCTATTGTAAATAGTGCTGCAATGAACACTGGGGTGCATGTGTCTTTTTCAGTTATGGTTTTCTCTGGGTATATGCCTAGTAGTGGGATTGCTGGATCATATGGTAATTCTGTTTTTAGTTTTCTAAGGAACCTCCATACTGTTCTCCATAGTGGCTGTATCAATTTACATTCCCACCAACAGTGCAAGAGGGTTCCCTTTTCTCCACACCCTCTCTAGCATTTGTTGTTTGTAGATTTTCTGATGATGCCCATTCTAACTGGTGTGAGGTAATACCTCGTTGTAGTTTTGATTTGCATTTCTCTAATAATTAGTGATGCTGAGCAGCTTTTCATGTGCTTTTTGGCCATCTGTATGTCTTCTTTGGAGAAATGTCTATTTAGGTCTCTGCCCATTTTTTGATTGCATTGTTTGTTTTTTTTAATATTGAGCTGCATGAGCTGTTTATATATTTTGGAGATTAATCCTTTGTCCGTTAATTCGTTTGCAAATATTTTCTCCCATTCTGAGGGTTGTCTTTTCGTCTTGTTTGTAGTTTCATTTGCTGTGCAAAAGCTTTTAAGTTTCATTAGGTCCCATTTGTTTATTTTTTATTTCCATTACTCTAGGAGATGTATCATAAAAGATCTTGCTGTGATTTATGTCAAAGAGTGTTCTTCCTATGTTTTCTTCTAAGAGTTTTATAGTGTCCAATCTTACATTTAGGTCTCTAATCCATTTTCAGTTTATTTATTTATTTTTTTTCAGTTTATTTTTGTGTATGGTGTTAGGGAGTGTTTTAATTTCATTCTTTTACATGTAGCTGTCCAGTTTTCCCAGCACCACTTATTGAAGAGACTGTCTTTTCTCCATGGAATATCCTTGCCTCCTTTGTCATAGATTAGTTGACCATAGGTGCATGGGTTCATCTCTGGGCTTTCTATCCTGTTCCATTGATCTATATTTCTATTTTTGTGCCAGTACCATATTGTCTTGATTACTGTAGCTTTGTAGTATAGTCTGAAGTTAGGGAGTCTGATTACTCCAGCTCTGTTTTTTTCCCTCAAGACTGCTTTGGCTATTCGGGGTCTTCTGTGTCTCCATACAAATTTTAAGATTTTTTTGTTCTAGTTCTGTAAAAAATGCCACTGGTAATTTGATAGGGATTGCATTGAATCTGTAGATTGCTTTGGGTAGTATAGTCATTTTCACAATATTGATTCTTCCAATCAAAGGACATGATATATCTCTCCATCTGTTTGTGTCATCTTTGATTTCTTTCATCAGTGTCTTATAGTTTTCTGAGTACAGGTTTTTTACCTCCTTAGGTAGGTTTATTCCTAGGTATTTTATTCTTTTTGTTGCAGTGGTGAATGGGATTGTTTCCTTAATTTCTCTTTCTGATCTTTCATTGTTAGTGTACAGGAATGCAAGAAATTTATGTGCATTAATTTTGTATCCTGCAACTTTACCAAATTCATTGATTAGCTCTAGTAGTTTTCTGGTGGCATCTTTAGGATTCTCTATGTACTGTATCATATCATCTGCAAACAGTGACAGTTTTACTTCTTCTTTTCCAATTTGCATTCCTTTTATTTCTTTTTCTTCTCTGATTGCCGTGGCTAGGACTTCCAAAACTATGTTGAATAATAGTGGCGAGAGTGGACATCCTTGTCACGTTCCTGATCTTAGAGGAAATGCTTTCAGTTTTTCACCATTGAGAATGATGTTTGCTGTGCGTTTGTCATATATGGCCTTTATTATGTTGAGGTAGGTTCCCTCTATGCCCACTTTCTGGAGAGTTTTTATCATAAATGGGTGTTGAATTTTGTCAAAAGCTTTTTCTGAATCTACTGAGATGATCATATGGTTTTTATTCTTCAATTTGTTAATATGGTGTATCACATTGATTGATTTGCATATATTGAAGACTCCTTGCATCCCTGGGATAAATCCCACTTGATCATGGTGTATGATCCTTTTAATGTGTTGTTGAATTCTGTTTGCAAGTATTTTGTTGAGGATTTTTGCATCTATATTCATCACTGATATTGGTCTGTAATTTTCTTTTTTTGTAGTATCTTTGTCTGGTTTTGGTATCAGGGTGATGGTGGCCTCATAGAATGAGTTTGGGAGTGTTCCTTCCTCTGCAATTTTTTGGGAGAGTTTGAGAAGGATGGGTGTTAGCTCTTCTCTAAATGTTTGATAGAATTCACCTGTGAAGACATCTGGTCCTGGACTTTTGTTTGTTGGAAGATTTTTAATCACAGTTTCAATTTCATTACTTGTGATTGGTCTGTTCAGATTTTCTATTTCTTCCTGGTTCAGTCTTGTAAGGTTATACCTTTCTAAGAATTTGTCCATTTCTTCCAGGTTGTCCATTTTATTGGCATAGAGTTGCTTGTAGTAGTCTCTTAAGATGCTTTGTATTTCTGCAGTGTCTGTTGTAACTTCTCCTTTTTCACTTCAATTTTATTGATTTGAGTCCTCTCCCTCTTTTTCTAAACGAGTCTGGCTAAAGGTTTATCAATTTTGTTTACCTTCTTAAAGAACCAGCTTTTAGTTTTATTGATCTTTGCTATTGTTTTCTTGGTTTCTATTTCATTTATTTCTGCTCTGATCTTTATGATTTCTTTCCTTCTACTAACTTTGGTTTTGTTTGTTCTTTCTCTAGTTCCTTTAGATGTAAGGTTAGATTGTTTATTTGAGATTTTTCTTGTTTCTTGAGGTAGGCTTGTATTGCTATAAACTTCTCCTCTTAGAACTCCTTTTGCTGCATCCCATAGGTTTTGGATCATCGTGTTTTCGTTGTAATTTGTGTCTAGGTATTTTTTTATTTCCTCTGATTTCTTCAGTGATCTCTTGGTTATTTAGTAATGTATTGATTAGCCTCCATGTGTTTGTGCTTTTTACTTCTTTTTCCTTGTAATTGATTTCTAATCTCATAGCGTTGTGGTCAGAAAAGATGCTTGATATGATTTCAGTTTTCTTAAATTTACTGAGGCTTGATTCGTGACCCAAGATGTGATCTATCCTGGAGAATGTTCCTTGTGCACTTGAGAAGAAAGTGTAATCTGCTGTTTTCGGATGGAATGTCCTATAAATGTCAATTAAATCTATCTGGTCTATTGTGTCATTTAAAGCTTCTGTTTCCTAATTAATTTTCTGTCTGGATGATCTGTCCATTGCTGTAAGTGAGCTGTTAAAGTCCCCCACTGTTACTGTGTTACTGTTGATTTCCTCTTTTACAGCTGTTAGTTGCCTTATGTATTGAGGTGCTCCTATGTTGGGTGCATATATATTTATAATTGTTATATCTTCTTCTTGGATTGATCCCTTGATCATTATGTAGTGTCCTTCCTTGTCTCTTGTAACATTCTTTATTTGAAAGTCTATTTTATCTGATATGAGTATTGCTACTCCAGCTTTCTTTTGATTTCCATTTGCATGGAATATCTTTTTCCATCCCCTCACTTTCAGTCTGTATGTGTCCCTAGGTCTGAAGTGTGGGTCTCTTGTAGACAGCTTATATATGGGTCTTGTTTTTGTATCCATTCAGCCAGTCTGTTTCTTTTGGTTGGAGCATTTAATCCATTCACATTTAAGGTAATATCAATATGTATGTTCCTGTTACCATTTTCTGAATTCCTATGGGTTTGTTTTTGTAGGTCCTTTTCTTCTCTTGTGTTTCCCACTTAGAGAAGTTCCTTTAGCATTTGTTGTAGAGCTGGTTTGGTGGTGCTGAATTCTCTTAGCTTTTGCTTGTCTGTAAAGCTTTTGATTTCTCCATCGAATCTGAATGAGTTCCTTGCTGGGTAGAGTAACCTTGGATGTGGGTTCTTCCCTTTCATCACTTTAAATATATCGTGCCACTCCCTTCTGGCTTGTAGAGTTTCTGCTGAGAAATCAGCTGTTAACCTTATGGGAGTTGCCTTGTATGTTATTTGTCATTTTTCCCTTGTTGCTTTCAATAATTTTTGTCTTTAATTTTTGTCAATTTGATTACTATGTGTCTCGGCATGTTTCTCCTGGGGTTTAATCTGCCTGGGACTCTCTGCACTTCCTGGACTTGGGTAGCTATTTCCTTTCCCATGTTAGGGAAGTTTTCGACTATAATCTCTTCAAATATTTTCTTGGGTCCTTTCTCTCTCTCTTCTCCTTCTGGGCCCCCTATACTGCAAATGTTGTTGCATTTAATGTTATCCCAGAGGTCTCTTAGGCTGTCTTCATTTCTTTTCATTCTTTTTTTCTTTATTCTGTTCTGTGGCAGTGAATTCCACCATTCTGTCTTCCAGATCACTTATCCATTCTTCTGCCTCAGTTATTCTGCTATTGATTCCTTCTAGTGTATTTTTCATTTCAGTTATTGTATTCATCTCTGTTTGTTCTTTAATTCTTCTAGGTCTTTGTTAAACATTTCTTTCATCTTCTCGATCTTTGCCTCCATTCTTTTTCTGAGGTCCTGGATCATCTTCACTATCATTATTCTGAATTCTTTTTCTGGAAGGTTGCCTATCTCCACTTCATTTAGTTGTTTTTCTGGGGTTTTATCTTGTTCCTTCATCTGGTACAAAGTCCTCTGCCTTTTCATTCTGTCTATATTTCTGTGAATGTGGTTTTTAGTTTCCTGCGGAATTGTAGTTCTTCTTGCTTCTACTGTCTGCCCTCTGGTGGATGAGGCTATCCTACAAGTTTCTTTAGTGAAAGTCTTTTTTTTTTTTTTTTTTTTTTTGCGGTACGTGGGCCTCTCACTGTTGTGGCCTCTCCCGCTGCGGAGCACAGGCTCCAGACAGACACTGCAGGCTCAGCGGCCATGGCTCATGGGCCCAGCCGCTCCGCGGCCTGTGGGATCTTCCCGGACCGGGGCATGAACCCGTGTCCCCTGCATCGGCAGGCGGACTCTCAACCACTGCGCCACCAGGAAAGCCCTAGTGAAAGTCTTTTGATGATAAACGTTCAGGTTTTGATTATCTGAAAATGTTTTTATTTAGAGCTTTGCTCTTGAAAGATACTTGGACTCAGTACTGAATTCTAGATTTTTATTTGACTGTGTTGGGTCTTCGTTGCTGCACATGGGCTTTCTCTAGTTGCTGCGAGTGGGAGCTACTCTTTGTTGCAGTGCACAGGCCTCTCATTGCAGTGGCTTCTCTTTGTTGCGGAGCATGGGCTCTAGGCGCGTGGGCTGCAGTAGTTGTGGTGCTTGGGCTTCAGTAGTTGTGGCACGTGGACTTCAGTAGTTGTGGCATACGGGCTCAGTAGCTGTGGCTCACGGGCTCTAGACCGCAGGCTCAGGAGTTGTGGCACGCAGGCTCAGTAGTTGTGGTGCACGGGCTTAGTTGCTCCGCGGCATGTGAAATCTTCCCAGACCAGGGCTTGAACCCGTGTCCCCTGCATTGGCAGGCGGATTCTTAACCCCTGCACCACCAGGAAGTCCCCCCTGTTCTAGATTGACAGTTATTTTTTCTTAGCCTTTTGCAAATATTGTCCCATTGATTGACTTCTTTTGTTCTGACAAGATTATTAATAGCCCTTTCTATATAGGTGATCTGTCTTTTCTCTCTGGTTGCTTTTAAAATCCTTTTTTAGGCATGTTGAAATTTTACCACAGTGTGTCTAGCTATAAATTTCTTTTTACTTATCCTACTTGGTATATATTGTGCTACCTGTAATTGTGAGTACACATATTTCTATCAGTCTTGGAAATTTCCCAACCATAATCTCTTTAAACATTGCTTCTTCTATCATATTCTCCAGTCTCTCCATCGAAACTCTAATTAGGTATATGTTAGATTTCTTGTTCTGTCTTCTGTACCTTTTTAACCTGTCTTTCATATTTCCTTTCTCCTTCTCACTCCATGCTACATTCTGGATAATTTCTTAAGATACATCTTTTAGTTCATTAATTCATTTTCATCATTGTCTAATCTGCTATGTAAACCATCTATTGAGTTTTTTACTTCAAAAATTAAATTTTTCATAAGGTTTTATTTGGTTCTTTCTCCAACGTGACTGACCATTTTTGATAGTCTCTTGTCCCTTGCTTAATTTTTCATTTCATCTTTTAGGTCTTTAAACATCTCACACATAATTATTTTATATATCATAACTGTCTTTTTTCATAACTATTATTTTTGATATCTGAGACCCATGGAGGTCTAAAACTGTTATTTATAGGTATTGTTTACTCATTTAACTTTTTGGTTAACTGTTTGTTAACTTATATTTTGGTACTTTTTTATTGTGAACTCATGTTACATTGAATGTAATCTTTTGGAATCCTGAGGGCCTCAAATAGGCATGTTTTCCTCCAGAGATGATTTGTGTTTGCCTCTGCAGGAATCAGGCATATTAATGACCTGTACCCCTTTGGTTCCCTTTACTGAAGAGAGGATCCCCAGTTTAATGAGGGAACCTTAGATTTGGCCTTCCCATCCTGCTGGAGGACCCAGTTTATTCTCCTAATACTGTGTTTGCCTTCAGGGCAACTGTATTCTTCCTACTTGCTCACCTTCCATTTTTTCCTGCTCATGTTTTTTCGGTTTTAGCTTACTGACCTCTTTCTCTCTTGCTTTCTTTTTGTGGGGACGGGGGAGGGAGTAGGAAGCATTCCTAGTGGTTTCTTCAGTTGAACCCAGCAATATATTAAGAAGTATGTTCAAGTTGAATTTTAACAGGAGGGCCTTTAAGAATACTGAGAAAGAGTACTGCTGGCAGTACTGCTGGCAGTAGCAGAAGTGGATGTCACACTTTGTCAACTTATCCCTAGCCATTAGTGCCATCATAGCTATGAGTGTACTTTAACCCAAGGATATTACCATAGATAGGGAATTTTTATCTGCCTGAGAGAAACTAAATGTTAGAAAAACAGGGGCCACTGTAATTCCCTCAGTGTACGAGCAGTAGGGTTGAATGAGGGTGGGTCTTTTCTGCAGTTGAGTCAGTGGAAATGCTAACTTGGAATTCTGGTGGGATGGGGGTGTTGAATTTTTACAGGGTGATGTTGTAGGTCTGGAGCGGGGCGGGGGAAAGACCGAGGTGATGGTGACTGAAGGTGTGACTACAGTTGCCTACACACTGGATGAGGGCCTTATTGAGTTTGGAACAGCTATTGATGACGGCAACTACACCAGGTGAGGGGCTAGACTGGTAACCAGCAAGGTGGTGGGAAATTCTGGTTCTGAGGACCTGGGATGGATAGTAAAACTGACCATGTCTAAAAAGAACGTGGTGTCCTGGGAGGAGATTAGACAAAGAGGACAAACAATTGCCTGCCCCCCTCCTCTCCTGTCCCATCGCTAGTATTCCTCGGTGTCTTCCTGACCCTGGACTCATTCCTTGTGCTTTGCTTCCTTCCCTCTCCAGGGCAGCAGCCTTCTTGGAGACTCTGGAAATGACCCCAGAAACAGAGGCAATGTGGAAAACCTTGAGTAAGCTGTCACTGGAAGCAAGGCAGCTACACATTGCTGAGAGGTGAGTTGGGCTGTAGAACCAAGGTGCCAGGCAGCTAGGAGGGAGGGATGGCCATGCAGGTATCTTCCCCGTGGGCTGCTCCTCCCCAGTGTTAAGGCAGCACTTCCCTTCCCATGCCAACAGATGTCATAGAACCCTTCCGTGGTACAGTTATTCCAAACATCCTCCCATCCTAGATTATGAGTATGTCTTTTATTTATTTTTTTCTAAATTTTTATTGGACTATAGTTGCTTTACAATGTTGTGTTAGTTTCTTGCTGTACAGCAAAGTGAATCAGTCATATATATATATATATATATATATATATATATATATATATATATATATATATATATACATACTCTTCTACATTTCTTTCCCATTTTGGGTAACCACAGAACATTGAGTAGAGTTCCCTGTGCTATGCAGTAAGTTCTCATTAGTTATCTGTTTTATACATAGTAGTATATATATGTCAGTCCCAATCTCCCAGTTCATCCCACCCTTCCTTCCCCACTTGGTAATCATAAGTTTGTTCTCTACATCTGTGACTCTATTTCTGCTTTGCAAGTAATTTCATCTCTACCATTTTTCTAGATTCCACATATAAGCAATATTGTATGATATTTGTTTTTCTGAGTTACTTCACATAAGGGTGTGTCTTTTATTGTTGTCATTCCCCAATCTTGTAACTAGGTGCCCCTTCAAAGTTTTTAATACTCATACCCTACAATCCACGTGTTGATCTGTATATTCCAGGTGTTGTATAGGAGTGTAATTTATAGGACAAACATGGGACTCCAGACTCTCTGATTTCAAATCTTGGCTCCATTTACCAGCTGTGTAACTTGAAAGAGGTTAACTTAACCTTCCCAAGCCTTGGTTTCTCCATTTGCTCTATGAAATGGGGATGATAACAGAATTTACCCTGCAGGATGGTAAAGAAAAATGGCAGTGGTAGTGGAGAGCAAATGAGAGGACCTGTGCGAAGAGCACAGGTTGGAAGTGCTCTTTAAAGGTCAGCTGCTGCTATTTTGCCGAGGAGTCATCCTTGGTCCCTTTTTTCCCATCCCCTCACAGCTAGACTCTCAGCAAGTCCTAGGGACACTGATCCAGGGTCTTCAAAACATATCCTGAAAATTAATGCACAGAAATCTCTTGCATTCCTATACACTAACAGTGAAAAATCAGAAAGAGAAATTAAGGAAACACTCCCATTTACCACTGCAACAAAAAGAATAAAATACCTAGGAATAAACCTACCTAAGGAGGCGAAAGACTTGTATGCAGAAAACTGTAAGACACTGATGAAAGAAATCAAAGAGTATACAAACAGATGGAGAGATATACCATGTTCTTGAATTGGAAGAATCAACATTGTGAAAATGACTGTACTACCCAGAGCAATCTACAGATTCAATATAATCCATATCAAACTACCAATGGCATTTTTCACAGAGCTAGAACAAAAAAATTTACAGTTTGTATGGAAACACAAAAGACCTCAAATAGTCAAAGCAATCTTCAGAAAGAAAAACGGAGCTGGAGAAATCAGGCTCCCTGACCTCAGACTATCCTACAAAGTTACAGTAATCAAGACAGTATGGTACTGGCACAAAAACAGAAATATAGATCAATGGAACAGGATAGAAAGCCCAGAGATAAACCCACACACAAATGGTCACCTTATCTTTGACAAAGGAGGCAAGAATATACAGTGGAGAAAAGACAGTCTCTTCAATAAGTGGTGCTGGGAAAACTGGACAGCTACATGTAAAAGAATGAAATTAGAACACTTCCTAACACCATACACAAAAATAAACTCAAGATAGATTAAAGACCTAAATGTAAGGCCAGACACTATAAAACTCTTAGAGGAAAACTTAGGCAGAACACTCTATGACATAAATCACAGCAAGATCCTTTTTGACCCACCTCCTAGAGAAATGGAAATAAAAATAAAAATAAACAAATGGGATCTAATGAAACTTAAAAGCTTTTGCACAGCAGAGGAAACCATAAACAAGACAAAAAGACAACCATCACAATGGGAGAAAATATTTGTGAACAAAGCAACTGACAAAGGATTAATCTCCAAGATATACAAGCAGCTCATGCAGCTCAATATCAAAAAAACAAACAACCCAATCCAAAAATGGTGGAAGTCCTAAGTAGACATTTCTCCAAGGAAGACCTACAGATTGCCAACAAACACATGAAAAGATGCTGAACATCACTAATCATTAGAGAAATGCAAATCAAAACCACAATGAGGTATCACCTCACACCGGTCAGAATGGCTATCATCAAAAAATCTAGAAACAATAAATGCTGGAGAAGGTGTGGAGAAAAGGGAACCCTCCTGCACTGTTGGTGGGAATCTAAATTGATACAGTCACTATGGAGAACAGTATGGAGGTTCCTTAAAAAAATAAAAATAGAACTACCCTATGACCCAGCAATCCCACTACTGGGCATATACCCTGAGAAAACCATAATTCAAAAAGAGTCATGTACCACAATGTTCATTGCAGCTCTATTTACAATAGCCAGGACATGGAAGCAACCTAAATGTCCATCAACAGATGAATGGATGAAGAAGATGTGGCACATATATACAATGGAATATTACTCAGCCATAAAAAGGAATGAAACTGAGTTACCTGTAATGAGGTGGATGGACATAGAGTCTGTCATACAGAGTGAAGTAAGTCAGAAAGAGAAAAACAAACACCATATGCTAACGCACATATTTGGAATCTAAAAAAAACAATACTGATGAACCTAGTGGCAGGGCAGGAATAAAGATGCAGAGAATGGACTTGAGGACCCAGGGGTTGGGGAAGGGGAAGCTGGGACAAAGTGAGAGAGTAGCATTGACATAGATACACCACTAAATGTAAAATGGATGGCTAGTGGGAAGCCACAGCATAGCACAGGGAGATCAGCTTGATGCTTTGTGACTACCTAGAGGGGTGGGATAGTGAGGGTGGGAGGGAGGCTCAAAAGGGAGGGGATATGGGGATATATGTATACATATAGCTGATTCACTTTGTTGTACAGAAAAAAGTAACAGAGCATTGTAAAGCAATTATACTCCAATAAAGATTAAAAAAAAGAAAATGCTAACAGATACAAGTATTTTGTACATGTGTACATGCATATATATATATGAACACAAAGTCAAATTCTATATGTTAAAAATAAAAAGTGATCCATGTGATTGTAAAAAAAAAAAAAAAAGTATCCTGAATCTCTTATTTGTTCAAGTCTACTGTGTCCACCCTGGAATAGACCACCACCATCTACATGCTGTTGCAAAGCCTCTTAATTAGTCTCACTGATACGGTTCTTAAACCCCTATGATCCATTCACCTCATAGCAGCTGAGGTAATTTTTTAAAAACATAAATTAGATTGTATCATTTTCTTGCTCAGAACCTTCCAGTAACTTACTATTGTACTTTGTATAAAACCCAAACTCTTTGCATGTCCTAAGGCCCCACAAGATTTGGCCTCTGCTTTCTTCTCATATCGGGTACTTGCCCATTAGTCTCCAGCCGCACTGGCATCCTTTTGTCCCTTTGAGCGTGCCAAGCTCACTCCTGCCTTAGGGCCTTTACACTAGCTTTTCTCTCCGCCTGGAATAATTTTTCTCCATCTTGTCATGATTGGCTCTTTCTTGTATTAAGGTCTCAGCTCAGCTCCCCAAACAGGTCTTCTCTGGCTACCAACTTAAGGAGTCCCCTTAGTTTTATTTTCCATTCTTTCAAATAATCTTTGTTTATTTGTTTACTAATTGTTTCCACTAGAAAGTAAGTTCCCTAAGAGCTGGGCCGTCATCTGTCTTATCCCTTTTGTGTCCCCAGTGGCAAGAACAGTTTCTGGCATATAATAGATGCTCAGTATATCTGCTGAACCAATGAATTAATGATGATTCTATTATAATATTACTGCTATTGCTTCCATACTATAGGTGCTTTTCTGCTTTGGGCCATGTAGCAAAAGCTCGATTCCTACGTGAGACCAATGAGATTGCAGATCAAGTGTCTCGGGAATATGCAAGTATTCTCCTGATTCGTTCAGTCTTTCAAGCTGAGATTTCTCCTGGTACTCAGCCCCACGACTCTTAGCTTTCCAGCCATGGCTAACTTCCTCTACCCTGCCCCCCACACCTCTACCTTCAAGTCAGACCATTTTGGAATTGCTTGCCAAACCTCGAGCCTCTAAGCCCCATGAAGGTTTTCAGCTTCCTAAGCCTTTTAGCCTCCATGTCTCTCTGGCCACACAGACAGAATGGCTCCCGTGGCACCAACAGAATAAGCAGAACCTCCTTTTTCCCCACAGGGTGGAGAAGGAACAGACTTTTATCAGGTCCGAGCACGTCTAGCCATGCTGGAGAAGAACTACAAGCTGGCCGAAATGATCTTCTTAGAACAGGTAACAGGAACAGAAGAACTGGATGGAAGAGGGGATCAGAGAGGGAAAAATACAGAGGCAAACTCAGGAGGAATGAGCACTGGTCAGCTGGGCTACCAAAGGTCTGGGGAGAACTTTCAGAAAGGTCTATACAGTTCATTTCACTCCTCCATAATTCCCTCCTCTGTGTTAGTTCTTACAATTACTTCTTTCTTTCATAAAAAGTCTGCTGTCTCCCCGTATACTCCGGAGCCTGTCTCTGCAATTCTTGTGCGTGGAGGTAGATCCAGATTTTGTGAGGCCCAAAGCTTATACAATTTGAGGAGCCCTCTTTAAGAAAAGTTGCTTTGGAAAAAAAAATAATAATAAAAATAAAAAAAAAGAAAAGTTGCTTTGGAAGGAACCTGTGCAAATAAGGTGCCCTGAAGCTTAAGTTTCTTTTAGTTTCATACTAAATTCACCTCTGCTTGTGTATACGTAAAGGATGAGGCTTTCAGTCCACACAGGCTGGCATCTTAGCTGGGCTGAGGAGAGCCTGCTGATTTCTGACTCTCGTATCTTCCTGGTGTCCCTCTTTCCTCTGCCCGGGTTCCCCTAGAACGCTGTTGAGGAGGCCATGGACATGTACCAGCAGCTACATCGTTGGGACGAATGTATCGCTGTGGCTGAGGCCAAGGTACCAGTTCCGTCTTCCCCACAGTTGTTCAGAACTCACTCCCACCAATATCAGAAACCTCCTCTTGTCAAGGAGACTGTAGGAACTGCAACAGGGCGGGGGCCAGGACCTGATATGGTGAGGAGTTAGGACACTGGTGACTGGGAGGGTTTCTGTTGTTAAAGTGGGATTGGAGAAGCCTGGGAAGCAGCAGGGCAGGAGGGATGTGACTCCTGGTCTTCTCTGTTGCGTGTCCAGGGACACCCAGCCCTAGAGAAGCTGCGCCAGGGTTACTACCAGTGGCTGATGGACACACAGCAAGAGGAGCGAGCAGGCGAACTTCAGGAGAGCCAAGGGGACGGGCTAGCAGCCATCAGCCTCTACCTCAAAGCTGGGCTCCCCGCCAAAGCTGCTCGGCTGGTGCTGACCCGAGAGGAACTGCTGGCCACCACAGAGCTGGTAGAGCACATCACTGCCGCCCTTATCAAGAGCGAACTGTATGAAAGGGTATGGATGGCTTCCTATTCCTGTCCCTTACCCCCAGGGCTCAGTGCCCCTTTCCTACCCAGAGGGGTCTTGGAGCGCATAGCCCTCCCTGACTGGTGGCTGATTCGCCTCCTTTGGGGGCTGATACTTGACTTTTGTGTAGTAAGGGTATCTCTGTAGTAATATGGAATGTGTTAACAGGCAGGTGATCTCTTTGAGAAGATTCGAAATCCACAGCGGGCCCTGGAGTGCTACTGTAAAGGCAACGCATTCATGAAAGGTACTAGCCACCCACAGCCCATCCCTCAGTGTTGTGGACTGCGGCCCAAACAGTCCCCCACACCTGTTCTGTGCCTCTGCTCAGGCTGACTGTCTTCAGTGCTCCTCCGTCCCTCCACTTCTCACCTGTATTCCATGCCTCATTTCTCTATCTCACTTCTCCTGAAGTCTGAGCTGAGTGCCCTCTCTGTCTCTGGCAGCGGTGGAGCTGGCTCGATTGGCATTTCCAGTGGAGGTGGTGAGACTAGAGGAGGCGTGGGGGGACCACCTGGTGCAGCAGAAGCAGCTTGATGCGGCCATTAATCACTACATTGAAGCCAGGTGTGGTGGTCTGGGGGTGCAAAGGACATTTGGGCATGAGATGAGAGGTGATGGGGAAAGTAAGGGTGCCAGGGCCTTACTAAAATAAGAGAGATCTCAAAATGTAGGTTGGAGTATGCTTGAGGTTTCCCTTTACCTCCATCTATTTTCCTCTTTCCTCATACATATTTACACCTTTCCCAACTATGCCAGGTGCTCCATTAAGGCAATTGAGGCTGCCCTGGGTGCCCGCCAGTGGAAGAAGGCAATTTATATATTAGATCTACAGGACCAGAACACTGCGTCCAAATACTATCCTCGTGTGGCCCAACACTATGCGTCTCTGCAGGAGTATGAGGTGAGGGAGAGCCCCTTTCTGCAGCCTAAAGCAATGCAGGACAGGATGAGGAGGAGGGAACCCAGAGCAAGAAGTGTTCCAAATCCTTCTTTCTGGGACCCAACAATGTCACCACCCTGAATGGGAAGAAAGAGGTTTACTTCCCCCATTTCATTCTAACATAACATAGACCCCCCTCCCAGACATATAAAGCAAGCCTCTAGCTCTCTTCCTGTGCAAGCATGAGTGGTGCTTCATGGATAACTCCAACATTAGCAGGTGCAAACTAGTATATACAGGACGGATAAACAGCAAGGTCCTACTGTATAGCACAGGGAACTATATTCAATATCCTGTGATAAACCATAATGGAAAAGAATATGAAAAAGAATATATATATACACGTATAACTGAATCACTTTGCTGTACAGCAGAAATTAACACAACATTGTAAATCAACCATACTTCAATAAAAATTTTTTTAAATTAAAATTAAAAAAAAAGAATAGGGACTTCCCTGGTGGTGCAGTGGTTAAGAATCCACCTGCCAATGCAGGGGACACGGGTTCGATCCCTGGTCTGGGAAGTCCCACGTGCCATGGAGCAACGAAGCCTGTGCACCACAACTACTGAGCCCGCACTCTAGAGCCCACGAGCCACAACTACTGAAGCCCCCGCACCTAGAGCCCATGCTCTGCAACAAAAAAAGCCACTGCAATGAGAAGCCCGCACACAGCAATGAAGACCTAACGCAGCCAAAAATAAATTAATTAATTAAAAAAAAAAAAGAAGAACTCCAACATAGTTACAGTATAGAATTGCCTTGCATTGCAGAAACATGAGGCCCTCTTAAACTCCCACTGTATTGTCCTCATATTGTTTCAGGCTGGTCTTCTTTCAAAGCAGTAGAAAGTCTGAAACACCTGTAGTCATCTTGTCTTCTCTGTGACTACAGGATAATGGTATCCCAGGCTCTGCTCCATCCCAGCTGAGGTTTGTTCTTTCCTCCTACAGGCTGCTTTCACTCTGATGCTCTGACCTTTTGCCTCTGCCTGTCTCAACCACAGATTGCTGAGGAGCTCTACACTAAGGGAGACCGGACAAAAGATGCCATAGACATGTACACCCAGGCTGGCCGCTGGGAGCAAGCCCACAAGGTAGGGAATGGGTGGAGTTCATGAGAAGAGAATTCCACCTTTGTGGTTATGTTGCCACTTTCCTTAGTCTCTGATATCCCCACTTCGCTGGGTTCCCTGAAAGCTGAGGAAGAGTACCAAAATACAGTCTGGGTAACTTTGATCCCTAGCCATGGGGAAAGGCAAGGATGAAGAGAGGCCCTTGTTCCCAAACCTGCGATTCTGAACACAGCAGATGGGCCTGGGGGCTAGGGAATCTGAAATACCTCTGCTGAAGCTCTAGCCACACTGGTAACCATTCTCGCTTCTGCTCCCAGAGCCCAGTGGGTACAGTAGGAGTAAGGTAGTGGGAACAGGTGCCCCCAGCACAGGGTGTCTCTGACCCTCCTGCCTTAGCAGAATGTAGTTCTTACTCTGCTCATTATGGACTTGGGATTCCCTGAACTGACTAGGAGAGTGACACTAACCAAATGCCTGTGGTTGTTGGGAAGGTTCAGAGTTCCTGAGAAAACAGGCTCCCTTGAAGCCCCACTTCCCTGTCCGCTCTGCATTTCCCTCTGCTTCCCTTGGGAATTGGTGCCTGAAGCTACCCTGGCTCTGTGTGTCCACACAGCTGGCAATGAAGTGCATGAGACCAGAAGATGTGTCGGTGCTCTACATCACCCAGGCTCAGGAGATGGAGAAGCAGGGCAAGTACCGAGAGGCTGAAAGGTGAGCCGTGGCCCCAGGGGAGGTGTAGCAGGAGATGGGGCTTCAGGGCTAGAGGGAGGGATGGGGTCTGCAGATACGTGCCCTCTGCCCAGAAGGCAGTGACAGAAGCCCTTAGGAACGACTCTAGCAGCAGGAATCTGGGTCTAGGAGGCCGCAGGTATATCTCCTGTCCCCAGGCTATATGTGACAGTGGAAGAGCCTGATCTTGCCATCACCATGTTCAAAAAGCACAAGTTGTATGATGATATGATCCGCCTGGTAGGGAAGCACCACCCAGATCTCCTCAGCGACACACACCTACATCTGGGCAAGGTGAGCCCTCCTCCTGCCCCTGCCCATCTCTCCCCCAAACAGGCTCCATCTCCCCCTCTCTCCATCCTGATCCGCCTCTCCCCAGGAGCTGGAGGCTGAAGGCCGACTACAGGAGGCTGAATATCACTACCTCGAGGCCCAGGAGTGGAAGGCAACAGTGAATATGTACCGGTCCAATGGGCTTTGGGAAGAGGCCTACCGGGTAAGGATTTCTTACCCTTACTGGATAAGGATGTACAGGGTTCATCCATCCCTCTTTCCCACTCTCAAGTAACTGTCTAATTCTAAACTGGTCATGGGTATCTTTGAAAAAAGTCCACACCTACGCACAAAATTTCACATACAATTTTAATGGTTTGTGAACGACCTGAAATCCATCCTGGGACCCTAATCAGGTTAATAGACCCTGAAACTTAGCCCTCTTCCTACTGTTCTAGGAGAGGCACCTGATCTTTTTCCAAGCTGAGGTCAGGTCAGAGATGAGAAGGGAGCAGCCATGTACCCCTGTATTGGAGGATTGCCAAGTGGCTTTGCTTTTCAGGTGGCCAAGGCTCACGGAGGAGCTAATGCCCACAAACACGTGGCCTATCTGTGGGCAAAGAGCCTGGGAGGTGAGGCTGCAGTTAGACTGCTCAGTAAGCTGGGACTCCTGGAAGCTGCTCTTGACCATGCTGCTGACAACTGGTGAGGCCCCAAGCCTTCTCTCTGCTGGCCCCATTCCAGACAGAGCCTCTATATAGAGAAAGGAAATTGGTGTATAACTGAAAAGCATTTCTAGAGGCTGAAGCAAGAGTGAAGAAATGTGGTCAGGAGAGATCCTTGGAAGAACCCAATAGAGAGGCAAGAATGAATTAGTAACTCTGCTCCTGTTCCCCAGGAGGCTCAGAATGGTGTTTAATCTTTGGCTGTTCTAAGGAGAAAGGTGGAAAGAGAACAGCTTTTAAAGCTAAAATGCACTAAGCCAGTAACTTACTTCTGAGTAACGGAAGTGTGATTCCATTAAATGCAAAATGAGTTTTCTTTCTTTTTTTAAATTAAGTTAAATTAAATTATTAATTTTTTGAAGTGTAGTTGATTTATAATATTAGTTTCAGGTGTCCAACATGGTGATTCAATATTTTTATAAATTATACTGTATTTAAAGTTATTATATTGGCTATATTCCCTGTGCTGTATGGCGTATTGTTGTAGCTTATTTACTTTATACATAGTAGTCTGTACCTCTTAATCTCCTAGCCCTGTCTTGACCTTCCTCCCTTTCCTCTCGCCACTGGTAACCACTAGTTTGTTCTTTATATCTGTGAGTCTGTTTCTGTTTTGTTATATTCGTTTGTTTGATTTGTTTTTTTAGATTTCACATATAAGTGACAACATACAGTATTTGTCTTTCTCTGTCTGACTTATTTCACTAAGCATAATACCCTCCAGGTCCATCCGTGTTGTTGGAAATGGCAAAATTTCATTTTTTATGGTTGAGTAGTATTCCATTGTATATATGTACCACATCTTCCTTATTCATTTATCTGTTGATGGACACTTAGGTTGCTTCCATATCTTGGCTGTTGTAAATAGTGCTGCTATGAACATTGGGGTGCATGTATCTTTTCTAATTAGTGTTTTTGTTTTCTTCAGATATATACCCAGGAGTGGAATTGTTGGATCATATGGTAGTTCTGTTTTTTAGTTTTTTGAGGAACCTCCATACTCTTTTCCCTATTGGCTGCACCAAATTCCATTTCCACCAACAGTGCACAAGAGTTCTGTTTTCTTCACATCCTCACCCACATTTGCTATTTGTAGACCTTTTTCGATGATAGACATTCTTACAGGTGCGAGTTGTTATCTCATTGTGGTTTTGACTTGCATTTCTCTGATGATTAGATGATTAGAGCATCTTTTCATGTTGACCATCTGTGTATCCTCTTTTGAAAAATGTCTATTCAGGTCTTCTGCCCAAAGTGAGCTTTTCTTAAGTAAATGTTAAGAACACCAGTAGTAATCCTGCATTGAGTCAGACTGCTACGGATAGTTTTACTTGTTTTGGGAAGATTATTTTTCTGCTAGTGTAGACGTGGCTCAGGAGGAGGTGGTCAGAGCACCAGGAGTCCTTCCTCCCTATCAGTGCTGTGCTCTCTGTGCTTCTCTATCATTTCATATTGATTGTCTTTCTTAATCTGTGCCTTTTCCTCCCCTCAATCCTTGCCCTCTGTTTTTCTTTTCCCCTTATAAAAGGAAGTATAGAGTAAGCAAACCTTATCTGCACCTTCCATTTCAGCTCCTTTGAATTTGCTTTTGAACTCTCTCGGCTGGCCCTCAAGCACAAAACCCCTGAGATTCATCTCAGATACGCTATGTACCTGGAGGATGAGGTATGGATGTGATTCTTCTCCATTGCTTTTGACTCTGACCACAGAGCCCTCCTTCCCCTCCCCTAGACCACTGCTGCCAGGCATTCAAACCTCCTGTCTCATGGCTGCCTGTGATGCCAATCTCTGTCTCATCATGTGTGGCTGCCTTTCTCTCCGTCTAGGGAAAATTTGAAGAGGCTGAAGCTGAATTCATCAGGGCTGGTAAACCCAAGGAAGCAGTCCTCATGTGAGTTACCCCGTAAATTCCTTAATCCTGTCCTCCCAGACTCAGCCCCAGGATCTTTCACTGTCATCTTCACCTTCATCTAAACCTAGTACCAATAAATCTTATACCCCCTCAGTGACATGGCTTTTTGCCTCTCATAGTGGAGGCTTCATTCCTATACTCAGCCTCCTCTCTGTCCTCATCTGGGAGCAGGTTTGTCCATAACCAGGATTGGGAGGCAGCTCAGCGTGTGGCTGAGGCCCACGACCCTGACAGTGTCGCTGAGGTGCTCGTGGGGCAGGCCCGGGGGGCCTTGGAGGAGAAAGACTTCCAGAAAGCAGAAGGGCTGCTGCTTCGGGCTCAGAGACCAGGCCTGGCCCTCAATTACTATAAGGTGGGTCAGCAGATTCAGGGCCATGAGGGCAGGGTGAGAGGATGTGAGAGCCCACAGAGCACTACACTGAGCCTGGTACTGAGAATGATACAGGAGGTTAACACTGGGGAGGGGAAGGAGACAAAGAGGAAGGGGAACAGAAGTTCAAGGACCTAGGGATCAGTGGGCCATGGCACCTGAGTGGCACTGGAAAGCTGTCATGCCTGCCGCTAACCATCCTGATACCTGGAAATCTGAGCAGGAGGCTGGACTATGGAGCGATGCCCTGCGGATCTGCAAGGACTACATGCCTGGCCAGCTGGAGGCACTGCAGGAGGAGTATGAGCGAGAAGCTACCAAGAAGGGGGCCAGGTATGAAGCCAGGGGACCCGGAAATGTCGGCAGGGCTGGGGGTGGATGGTCAGAAGGTGTGCACAGAATCGGCCACGCTGCTGCTCCCCATTCCTGGTCACGAGCACACTCATCTGCACAGGGGCATGGAGGGACTGGTGGAACAAGCTCGACAGTGGGAGCAGGCTGGAGAATACAGCCGTGCAGTCGACTGTTACCTCAAAGTGCGGGATGCAGGAAGCAGCAGCCTGGTGGAGAAGTGCTGGATGAAGGTGAGGCTGCCACACCTGCCTGGCCCTATGCTTCCAGGCCCCCATTCACATCCAGCATTCCTTCTCAGACATTCATCTTTTTCCTCCTGTGTCTTTTTGTTTTCAATCAGGTAGCAGGTATCTACTGAGTGCTTGCTAGATGCTAGATCCAGAACCTATGAAGGCTATAAAAAGGGATATAACGTAGAACCCGGAGAGCCAGAAATTGGGGGAAGGTAGACTAACATGTGGCTCAATTAGTTAATATCGCAACTTAGTGAAGACTGAAGTGTGTGATTCAAATAGAGTTCAGAGAAGGGTGAGATCTCTGTGGGCTGGGGTAGGGGAGCCCTTGTGAGGGAGGAGGTAGGCCTGGGATCAAAGCTGGAAGGGCAAATCCAGACCCTGGAGCTGGGCCAGATGGAGGCCATGAAAAAAGCAGAGGCCCCTCGTCTACCCAGCAGCTCCTGAAAAGAAGCCTCTAGGAGATTAAGCCAAGCTAATATGTTTCATCAATTCTACGATAGATTCTTGGTGTCTTTGAGATAGGGATACATGTACATTTTAATGATGTGCCTTAGATGCAGGGAAATATGGTATTAGGAGTTATGAAGGGGTGAGATGGATCAGCCCCTGAATACAATGTTGGTGTGCTGATGCCCCTGCAGAATTTCCCTTAGGTTTGTGAGGCCTTGTAATTGAATAGCCCCTAGAAGTTGGAGGGGAAGGAAGTAGAAAGGACTGAGGACTATTTAAGAGAGTTTAACAGGTTTTAATCAAGTATTAAGCATCTTCTGTATCTTACTCTGGGGCATTGTTTACTCGGGTCTGTTCATGACTATACCTTCTTCAGATTAGTCAGAGGGTGGCTTCCTGGATGGGAGCACTTTAAGCCTTGAAGGGTTTGGCAGGTAAAGAAAGAGAGGCAAGGGGCTTCCCCGGCGGCCCAATGGTTAAGACTCTGCCTTCCAGTGCAGTAGGTGTGGGTTCGATCCCTGGTCGGGGAACTAAGATCCCACATGCCATGGGGTGTGGCCAAAACCTTTAAAAAAAAAAAGAAAGAAAGAAAGGCAAGAATAGGTGGGGGAAGACCAGGAGGATTAGCATAGACTATAGCTAAACTGGACCATGTGGAAATTAAAATCTGGTGAGGATGTCAGCATCACAGTGCAAACAGAGTGAACTCATGGAACACTTGGGTTTTTAGAATTACTGAGTTTTAGGGTTAGAAGAGGTCTCCAAGGTCATCTAGACCAACACTGTCCAGTAGAAATATAATGCAGGTCACAAAGGTTTAAGTTATACATGTAATTTTAAAATTTCTAGTAGCCCCACATTCAAATAAGTATAAAGAAACAGGTGAAAATAATTATATTCTGTTTAACCCAATATATCGAAACTATTATTTCAACATGCAATCAATATAAAAACTTATCAAGGTATTCTACATTCCTTTTTTCATACTAAAGTCTTTGAACATTTAAGGTTACAGCACATCGCAGTTGGGGCTGGCCACATGTGACTAGTGGCTGCTGTTCTGGACAGTACAAACCTAGACTGACCGTCACTCTTTTTTTTTTTTTTAAAGATTCTATACTTTATTTTTTTTTAATTTATTTTTGGCTGCATTGAGTCTTCATTGCTGCACGCGAGCTTTCTCTAGTTGCGGCGAGCGGGGGCTACTCTTTGTTGTGGTGTGTGGGCTTCTCACTGCAGTGGCTTCTCTTGTTGCGGAGCGTGGGCTCTAGGCACGCAGGCTTAAGTAGTTGTGGCTCACGGGCTCAGTAGTTGTGGCTCGCAGGCTCCGTAGTTGTGGCGCACAGGCTTAGTTGCTTCGCAGCATGTGGGATCTTCCCGGACCAGGGCTCGAACCCATGTCCCCTGCATTGGCAGGTGGATTCTTTTTTTTTTTTTTTTTTTTTGCGGTACGCGGGCCTCTCACTGATGCGGCCCCTCCCGCTGTGGAGCACAGGCTCCAGAGGCGAAGGCCCAGCGGCCATGGCTCACGGGCCCGTCCGCTCCACGGCATGTGGGATCTTCCCGGACAGGGGCACGAACCCATGTCCCCTGCATTGGCAGGCGGACTCCCAACCACTGCGCCACCAGGGAAGCCCCGGCAGGCGGATTCTTAACCACTGTGCTACCAGGGAAGCCCTGACCATCACTCTTATGGGTGAAGAAACTGAAGCTCAGAAAAGCTTAAAACAAATAGTTGCAGAATGCCCTGGGCTCCGATTTTAGGGGTTCTTTCTCTGTACCATGCTACCAAGATTCTGTTTGGGACAAAGAACTTGAGAAACCAGTTTGTCAAAGGTGACAGGACCAAATGCAGTGATCTCAGACAGCGATGAGTGTCTGAAAGAGGATGAGTTGAGAGGAAGAGATAGGTCCTCTATTTAAAGGCTCTGATGGACCATGAGGCAGGATTTGCCCAAGAGGGCGGAAAGTGAGGGAGAGTGCAAGAAAGTTGGCAACTGGAGGGAATAAAACAGAGCAGGTCGAGGACCCCCCAGCAATATTTGTCTCTCCTACCCATTTCTATCTTCTGTTCAACCACTCAGGCAGCTGAACTCTCCATCAAGTTTCTACCTCCCCAACGCAGTCTGGAAGTAGTTCGGGCTGTGGGACCCCAGCTGATTGGAATTGGAAAGCACAGTGCAGTAAGTAGCGTGCTGGGACTGAATAGAAATAGATTGCACAGGGATGGGTGGAAGGGTGACACCTGCGCTCAGAAAGCTGTATGAAGTGGGTCTCCTGGCAGGCATGGCATGCATTTCCGTTTCCCCAGAGTTCCCAGAGAGTTCCCAGAGGGGAGACTGGGGAGGGAGGGGAAAGATGATCTCGTCTCTGACTTTCCACTGTGCAGGCTGCAGAGCTCTATCTGAACCTGGACCTAGTCAAGGAAGCGATCGATGCTTTCATTGAGGGTGAGGAATGGAACAAGGCCAAGCGTGTGGCTAAGGAGTTAGATCCCCGGTAAGTTCATGACCCCTTCTCACTAGAAATTCTCTTTTACTTCCTTTTGTAAAGATTGGGAGAAAGTTCTCATGGGAAGGGTGTGCATCCCAGGAACATGAAGTGCAAGATCTCTGCACATTCTTCACAGGTATGAAGACTATGTGGACCAGCATTATAAAGAGTTCCTCAAGAACCAGGGCAAAGTGGACTCGGTGAGATTGGCAGAGTCAGCAGGAGGCAAGCTCAAGAGATTCTCTCTCCTTCTCCTCGTGTAACTCTGTCTTTTCAACTGATCCGCAGCTGGTGGGTGTGGATGTGGTGGCTGCTTTGGACCTATATGTGGAGCAGGGCCAGTGGGACAAGTGCATTGAAACAGCTACCAAGCAGGTACTCCTCTCTTCATCCCACTCCCAGCTCTTCTGTGTATTTTTCTGACTTCCCACCTGTCCCAGAGCTCTCTCTCTTACTTCCTCCAAAGCCCAAACCCCAGAGATCCCTAATCAGCGTCAGAGAGCTCAGTCTTCACACTCTGACAGTGGGGTCAGAGGCCTAGCTGGGCCTGGCTTGCATATGCCCTTGGCCGCCTAAACAAATCCATGGCCTCAAGTCACCACCCCACCCTCACTGCTTGGTCTTACTGACCCCAACCTCCCCTTGCTTTTCCTGCACCCCTGGAACAGAACTACAAGATTCTGCACAAGTACGTGGCTTTGTATGCGACTCACCTGATCCGAGAGGGTGGCTGTGCCCAGGCACTGGCCCTGTATGTGCAACACGGAGCCCCTGCTAACCCACAGGTATCAGCCAGCTCCTTGGGGTGAACGTTTCCTCAAGGAAATTCTTACCTTCTCCTCAAGAACCACTCACGCCCTCAGGATCTGTCTTCTCAAAGGATTCTTTCATTAGAGATCATCGTCCCCAGAGACTCCACCCAGCCTCTTCAGGAATGTACAGCCTCTCTAGAGGATTTACCCTTGGAAGGAACACCCAACAACCTCCCCGTGCTCTTAGCTAACACGCAGGGAACAGTCTTTCAGAGATGACCCGCACACACCTCTAGGGCCTTCCTAACTTCCTCCAGAGCGAGCACCGCTCTCCTATCTGAGCATCACAGCTCTCCGGACACTGTCACCCCGTTAACAATGTGACTGCACATTCACAGTCCCACATTTGCCCACACCCACAGAGCGCCAGATAGGAAGAAATCGCTTTTTCTTGCCCTTCTTCTTCCTCTTCTCTTAAAATAACACTTTCTCCAGCAGCGTCCCATAGCTCCTCCGCATGCGCGCACGTTTACAGCTGGTTTTCCTCTTTGGCCCCACTTCCCCTGACTTTCTCTTCTAGTTGTGCTCTTCTCACTCAGCTCTCCTTCCCCCTCCACCTCCAGAACTTCAACATCTACAGAAGGATCTTCACTGACATGGTGAGCTCCCCTGGGACCAACAGTGCCGAGGCCTATCACAACTGGGCTGACCTTCGGGACGTCCTCTTCAACCTGGTGAGGAAGTCGGGTGGACAGCTCAGACAGGCTACTCCGCCTGTCCCTGTCCTCGTCTTTTCTTTCACGCACATAAACCTTCACCCTCAGACTCTACCTTCCTCTGTCCAGGTGGCCATCAGTTGACCACTCTGGCCCTGGCACTCCTCTGACCCCTGACCCAGGTTGTGCACTCTCCCTGCTCTAGTGTGAAAACTTGGTGAAGTCCAGTGAGGCAAACTCTCCAGCCCATGAGGAGTTCGAGACCATGCTGCTGATCGCTCACTACTATGCCACTCGCTCTGCGGCCCAGAGCATCAAACAGCTGGTGAGACAGAGTGGGGAGGAGCTCTCAGTCTTACAGACACATCTTCAAATGTATGAAGTTGAATGAATTCAAGTTCTGGACGGTCTCAAGCTTGGCCCACTGCTCTCCTAGTTTCTCTTTACCCTTGCTGAGATGGTTTTCTTTGTATTCCTCTGACCTTCTTAGGGCTCTGTGCCCACACAGCTCCAGCCTCATTACGCTCAAACATTCAAATTCCATGATTTCTGCATTGACCTCTTATAATATATACATACCTTTGGCTTATCCATGATAGTATATTGTATATTTATTTCCTGGAGTTGGACAATAGAATTCTAGAGGTGGGAGGAAATTTAGAAATAACCTAGGTCCAGTTCTCTTGCGCAGATGAAAAAACAACTAAGACCCAGGGGCTTCCCTGGTGGCGCAGCGGTTGAGAGTCCGCTTGCCGCTGCAGGGGACACGGGTTCGTGCCCTGGTCCAGGAAGATCCCACATGCCGCGGAGCGGCTAGGCCCGTGAACCATGGCCCCTGAGCCTGTGCGTCCGGAGCCTGTGCTCTGCAACGGGAGAGGCCACAACAGTGAGAGGCCCGCGTACCGCAAAAAAAAAAAAACCAAAAACTAAGACCCAGAACTGCATGACCCAGAGCAATTTGATATTGACTGTTGGTCTTCTGGTTCTATGGCTGCCTTAGTTATAAGATCATTGGTCTGGCAGCTCAGTCACATAGTGCCAGGATCATAGTGCTTTGACTTTAATCCATAGGAAACTGTGGCTGCCAGGCTTTCTGTTTCACTCTTACGTCACACCCAGCTACTACCTGCAGACAAGGCCTTCTATGAAGCAGGCATTGCTGCCAAGGTGAGCAATGGGGCCAAGCAAGGGCGGGGCCCAGGAGAGAAGGAAATCAAAAGTTGCAAAGTAGGAAATCCCAGCTGCTCAGGTAGAGCAGAGCTGAGCGTGGGGCTGACGTTATGGAGGAGGTCATTTTCCTGTATCTTCCTGGGTTCTCCCCCTGCATCCTGGAGAAACAGCCACGCCCATCTGCTCACTCCCACTTGCACCTTTTCTCTGGTGCAGGCAGTTGGCTGGGAGAACATGGCCTTCATCTTCCTCAACCGCTTTTTGGATCTGACCGATGTGAGTAGGGCAGTTGTGCCCAGAGGTTGGGAGGTTTTCCCTGTGCCTATCTCATGGCTGCCCACTCTGCCGCAGGCAATTGAAGAAGGGACTCTGGATGCCCTTGACCACTCTGACTTTCAGGATACAGACATTCCCTTTGAGGTGCCACTCCCAGCCAAGCAGCACGTCCCGGTAAGGGCACAGGATTGGAGAACAGGAGGCCTCAGGAGTGTGAGTGCACTAGAAAGGGAGGCCACTTTAGGATGGTCCTCCCAACACTTTGTAATGACATCAGTCAGCAAAGTCTCTGGAAGGGCCTCAGCCCTCACTGTTCGTTCAGTGAAAGTAGAAGCAGAGGAAAAAGCTAAGGCTGTGACTGTGACCGCCAATCCAAGGAGGATCGTTTGTGGGTGAAGGGTGGCACACAGGATGACGGCTCAGCAAACCCTCTACCCACCACCTTCCACTTGCCCTGCCCTGCGTGAAGCTGCTCTGTCCTTCCCAGGAGGCTCAGAGAGAAGAGGTTCGAGACTGGGTGCTCACAGTCTCAATGGACCAGCGGTTGGAGCAGGTTCTACCTCGGGATGAGCGCGGTGTCTATGAGGCTTCCCTGGTGGCGGCCAGCACTGGAGTTCGGGCACTGCCCTGCCTCATTACAGGTACAGAACCCTACAGCACCCCATATTCTGTGGTGGGTGGAAAGGAGGGAAAAACAGCAGGATCAAGAAACTGTTTTACTGTGATTCAGTAAAGGATGCAGAAGACAAGAACATCCTACTTTCTACCCCTAAATTGCTCTTCATTCTTCCCCCTCAATCCATCGCAAACTCCAGTTCATCTTTTTTTCTCCCCCCACCCCTCCAGGATACCCCATTCTGAGGAACAAAATTGAATTTAAGCGGCCAGGGAAGGCAGCTAACAAGGACAACTGGAATAAGTTCCTTATGGCCATCAAGGTTAGAGAGGAAGGCTTGAGAGATGGGGGTAGGGAGAACAGCGCTGAAGAACCCACCAGCAGCCGTGCAGGGTAGGGGAGGTGGTGTCAAGAGGGCAGGTGCAGGCCTGAACCCTGCTCTCCACACTGATATGGAACAAGTTTTCTTTGTATCAGGAATGTTTTTCCCAGCGCTGCTGAGTTCCCCTCATGCTCTCTGTTTCCTCACAGACCTCCCACAGCCCTGTGTGCCAAGACGTACTGAAGTTCATCAGTCAGTGGTGCGGGGGACTGCCCAGCACCAGCTTCTCCTTTCAGTAACTGGTAGAGTTAGTAGGTTCCATCCCTCATTAAAGTCTTGTAAGTAACTGAGACCACTGTATTCTTTGATCAAGTTCACGCCCAACACTAGCCCAGCGCCCCTTTCCCCCAAAAGGAATCATAATCAAGTAGAAGTTCTTTTATTACAACTGTTATTATATAAACATATCCTAAGGGTCAGTGGAAGATCCTTGTGGACTGAGCCTCCGGATCAGCACCTGCTTGACAGAAGGAAGAGCCTGCGTCAGAGGGCAAGCAGCATAGCAAAGGACCCAACCCAGTTCTAAGAGTGGTCCCTGCCACCACCCTTTCCCAGGCCACAATCCTCCTGGCCCATTACCTGTCCCTAAACCCAACTTTTCTGTGATATCCGGATTTCTCAAGTTTGATCCAGTAGGTGCTCATTTTCCTGCCTCTTACATTTAGGAAGTTCAAGCTCTGTCAGTTCCTCCAGCTACAGAAGAGGGTGGGGTTAGTACTCCAGCCCTGTATATAATTCAGCATCTTTACAACACATTCTGTGTTGAATGAACCCTTCCTGTGCATCTTCCTTACCTGCTCCTGTAGCCCTTCCTTCCTACAGGGCCCAACCCCACGTAGGGTGAGCGCAGCCACACAGCAGTAACCAGATAGAGCAGCCTCAGCTACAGACATGAGCAAAGAAGGGATCCAGAGAGCCAAGGCTGTATCCTAAAAGGTGAAGGAAGAGGGGGGAGGCTAGAGGAAGCAGGGCAGGAGTGGCAAGTAGGGGCGATTAAAGGGCAGGACCAAGGCTTTGTGGACCGCGAAAAGGCTGGGAAGAGAATGGACTCACATAGATTCTTGTGGGGTCAAAGGGGCAGTCATTGTGTCCAGACCCCTGGTCCAGTGGTAACAAAGGATCCAGCAGTCCTGGATGGCAGTCAGCAATAAGACGGCGGCCGCCGTTGGCCACAGTGAATGACACAGCAAGGAGGAGGCCCAGGGAGCAGGCAGCAGACAAGAGAAGGTTCACCAGAGCTAGTGCCAGCAGGGCCCAGTGCTGGCAGGGGCAGAAGGTCAAGGTGAGCAGCCTGGGGGTGGCTGCCTCTCCCACTGACACCTAGGTTACTCCATCTGGGGCTCCTCCTCCCACCAGAGATGAAGCTGAGCCAGCCCCCATTTCCCTGACTCCTGGCCTCCTCATTAAAGCTCCAGAAATCCCCTCACCAGTCGTGGGCGAAGAAGGTTCCTGGATGCCAAAAGGGCCACAAGTCCCACGGAAACGCTCTGGAAGAAACAAAACCTGAGGCCCGCGCCGCTCTCCAGCGCCAACCGCCCGCCCCACGGCCCGGCCCCGCTCACCAGCAGCCCGGAGCCCACGGAGATGACATTGGCGGTGGTGTACTCCGAGGTGACGGCGCCGCGGGGATTGGCCACGTGCCGCAGGACGGTGCCATGCAGCACGGCCCCCAGCAGCAGGTTCACGTGGCCCACCAGCAACAGCGCCAGGCCCACGTGCATGAGCCGCCGGGGCCCCCTGGCCGCGTCTGCAAAGCACGGGGGGAGGGGCAGGCCTGAGCGGGAGAGGAGACGGCCGAGTCGGCGGAGGCCCCTCGCTGCCGCCCCCAGTAGGCCACGGGGCGTAGGGCGGGTCCAGGGTGGGCGCTCACGGGAGAACGCGACCAGAGGGGCCAGAAATTACCGAAAACGCAGAGGCGGCAGCGGCACTTCATCGGTTCCTCAGCGCTGGCCGGCCGCGGGGCAGCTCTACCTGCCCTGGCCCCGCCCTCGCTCCCCGGCCAGTTCCGCTCTCCCTGAGCACCTGCAGCCCAACCTCCGCGCCGCCTGGCGGGAGAGGCAGGCGCGCGCGCCCACACACACCCACACCCATTCTCACACACACACGCGCGCACACACACACACACACACACAGACACCCACCCACACCCACACACCCACACGACGCGCGTAGCAAAAAGTAGACTTTTATTACAGCAGCAACTGAGGCGAATCGAATGGCCCCCCGGGGCCACCCCTGCAGCACCACCCTTCTCTCCCGCCCCGTCCGCCCCAGCGGGATTGTAGAATTCAGCTCCCAGCGCCCGTGGGCTTCCTTTCCACACAGGCTGGGCGGGAGCCAGCAGATCAGCTACTAGCCCCCGACTAGAAGGCGGCTGCTGAGAAGGCCCAGGCCCACGTCTGTGCAAAACAAGTAAACAAAGTGCAGAGGGATGGAAGAGAAGGGGAGGGGTGGGTAGGGTGATGCTCAGAACCGGGGAGCCCCAAAGCCCTCCTGAATAATAAAGGAGAGAGGGGCTTCACAGGGTAATACTGTCTGGGGGGAAGGGGCAGGAAGGCTGTAGCACATGTCGTAGCACAGCCACAGCTCAGATTAGGGGCTGGGCCCGAGTGAGCTCTAAGAGGAGACGGTGACAGCAGCTGAGTTGAGGGTGCTGTTCCTGGCAAAATTGAACTTGCTCAGGGTCTCCTCCAGCAGAGAAGTCAGTCGCGTCTGGTCCGCCTAAAGGGGAGGAGCTCAGTGAGACCAGGCGGAGGAGAGCGGGGGCAGCCGGGGCAGCGGGGGCGGCAGGAGGCAGAAACCTCACCTCGCTAATGAAGCCCAGCTGCACCAGCTCCGCCGCCAACTCGGGGATGTTCTCATCTGACAGAGAAACAGGAGAGGGTGAGTACAGTACAGCAGCGAGGGGCACAGGGCCCTTGGAACAGCCCCAGTCAGGTGACCCTGGCTGGGAAAGAATGACACAAGCAAAACTGTCAGATCCACCCTCCAATTTTAGGGGCGACGATATTCATTCTATGTGAGTCAATGTGTTACTGCCCTGTCACCTTACCCACCCCTGAATATGTCCCTCACAGATAAGGCTCATAGACTCTCCATCCTCTGAGGGAAAGGAGAGACTCACTTGGCATCAGGTCACAGCTCAGGTGCCGGTTCAGTTTGTCCTCCAGCTTCAGCAGAAGCGTCAGCTGGAGAGTAGGACAGTCAGAAAATGAGGCTCCCCTTCCCCACCCTCTGGCCACCCAGCCCTATGCAGCCCTGGCCCTGAGCCTTACATGGTGTTTGACGCCCTCCTCCACCGACTCGATGTTGCACTGCATCAGCACCACCTAGGGAGAGGGGACAGAGAGGGTCACTAGAGTAGGGACCAGTGAGCAAAAAACCCCCAAGGACATGAACGCCAGGGAGCAGAAACACATTCTTCTCTCTAAAGGACAAAGCCTTATCTGAGATGTCCTCTCTCCCTTCCACCACGACCACAGACACAGCCACACCCACACAGCCCCACCTTGCGGGTCTCCACCTCAGCGGGTTCAGGTGTTGGAGTCTTGACAGAAGGCGGCACCACAGGTGATGTCACCTCCTCCTGCTGTGGCTGCTGGGGCCGAGGCAGCCCAAAGGCCGTCAGGGGGTAGATCCCGTTCCTAAGTGGAGATCAGACAGGTCGCATGGGCTCCGTGGATGTCTTAGGACACCCACCCCTGCCTCCTCAAGGAAGCTTTTTTTCTCATTCTTCTCTCACCTGACATCTTCAAGGAATTTATCCAGTTCCAGAGCTGGTGACTGAGAGTACCTGGAGAAGAAAAGAGAAGGAAGATGGAAGGAAGGAAACGGGCAAAAACAGCAGATTCGACCACTCCCAGAGAATGGACAGTTGACAGAAACCTCAGGGTGGGAATGACCAATCTGTCCCTTTCAGAACCTCTCAGTTAGTTACTCACAACGTCTGAACTGGTTCTCTTCCTGGTCCTGCAGGGATTTCAGCCAGTACAGCACTGGTATCCATGTTTTTGGTGATCTCCTCCAGAGCATTCTCTGGGATCATGTCTGGAGGGCATGATGGAATGGGAAGTTATGGAAGGATAGTTCAGATTAATATCACAGAAGGCACAAGGGGTCCTGGGGGAGGGTGGGGGAGGAACGGAAAGAATCCCTTTGGAAGTAGAAGAGGAAAGGAAACATGCCAGTGAGAGTTACAAGGCTCCAGAATGGAAAAACAAATTCCTAGGAGGGTCAAGAGGACTCACGCTGGTGTCCCACAATGCAGTGGGCAGCAAGGAGTTTGAGCGAGGGCACTTCAAACAGTGCTGGGTGGAACAGAAGTTCTCTGGCTGTTGGTCTGCGAGCGGGTTCAGACTGCAGGCACTTTTGAATGAACTCCTAGAAAGGGGAACAAGGGAGTGGAGCAGGCATCTGGCAAGCACTCCACTGTGTTCGTCTCTCTCTCTCACATTGTATCTAGTACAAGGCTGTGTGCATACTAGATGCTCAGCACTGGCTGAGGGAACAAATTGCTAATGTTTATGAAAGGACTTCGAAAACTGTAAGGTATTATATGAAAGGTATCATTCACTGTCTTTCTGGTTTTCATTATTTTTCTGCTCCCCAATCGCAAGCTTTTTTTCTTTACTGTTCAAACTTATGATTTCTTTTTTCTTATTTTCTATCTCTCTGCTTTATTAGCCCACTCACTGCCTACCTTCTCCAACCCTCACCAAATTTACCTCTCTCTTACCAAACTCACCCACTGTGGTCAATAATAGTTACCATCTTTTTATTTCCCAAGCCTACCACCACAATTTCCTTTGTCCACTACATCATTTATTAAATTCACTGGATTTCCCCATGCTCCCTCTAACCCCACAGGTCCCATGACAGTTAACCTGCTCTCCTCCTTTCAATCTGGAAGGCCAACAAGGCCATATACCTAATCTCTTACTTGAACAGCCCACCCTGACACTGAACCAGAAACTTATTCCACACTAGCCTCAAGACTTCCCACTAATCTTCCTTCTCTTCTCTCTTCCCCCACCCTTTTTATTGAATTTTTGAATTTTATTTTATTTTTTTATACAGCAGGTTCTTATTAGTTATCCATTTTATACATATTATTCTCCTCCCTTTTATAAGCATCTAATGAGTTACAAACTAACCTTGTTTGGACCTTCCTGTCCAGACCCTACTTACTATAGTCTACTTCCTGATTCATAACCCCTATATCCTTTTTTTTTTTTAATTTTTCCATTTTTTGTTTTGTGTTTTATTTGGTTGTGCCAGGTCTTAGTTGCGGCATGTGAACTCCTAGTTGCGGCATGCATGTGGGATCTAGTTCCCTGACCAGGGATCGAACCTGGGCCCCCTGCATTGGGAGCACAGAATCTTAACCACTGTGCCACCAGGGAAGTCCCGCCCTATATCCTTTAAATCTTAGCTCATTTATTTCAGGGCACTTTCCCTAACTAAAACTATATAAATATAAAACCCCAAATAACTGGTTTGAGAAATTCAAACTGATTGATTTGTTCAAAAATATCAAGATGGTTGGGACTTCCCTGGTGGTCCAGTGGCTAAGGCTCCGCGCTCCCAATGCAGGGAGCCCGGGTTTGATCGCTGGTCAGGGAACTAGATCCCACAGGCCACAACTAAGAGTTCGCGTGCCGCAACTAAAGATCCCGCATGACGCAACGAAGATCCTGCAAGCAGCAATGAAGATTCCCACGTGCCGAAACTAAGACCCGGCACAGCCAAATAAATAAATAATAAATAAATAAATAAACAAAAGGGTGTGTGCCAATAATGGTCATGCCTGTATGAAAGAAAAATACATACCAAGATGGTTGTCTGAGAGTGTATACCAATTACCTGAGGTAACCATCAAAGTAGTTTGCCTCCACATAGACAAACCTAAGTTAACACACAAACTTTAGTCCCAATATTACCCATCTTCTTTTTTTTTTTTTTTTTTTGCGGTACGCGGGCCTCTCACTGTTGTGGCCTCTCCTGTTGCGGAGCACAGGCTCCGGACACGCAGGCTCAGCGGCCATGGCTCATGGGCCCAGCCGCTCCGCGGCATGTGGGATCCTCCCAGACCGGGGCACGAACCCGCGTCCCCTGCATTGGCAGGTGGACTCCCAACCACTGCGCCACCAGGGAAGCCCCCCAATATTACCCATCTTAAACCCCTAACCTGTGAGAGAGAGAATGTGTGTGTGTGTGTGTATGTGTGTACCAAAAACACCTAGGGAAATGTTCACTACTTTGAGTGCCCTTTCTGCTTTATGTTTTCTTACTCTTAGAAGAGAGCATATTCCCAGTAGGTAAAAGGAAGAAAAATCTGAAGACATTTCAAAGTCTGTTAAGGAGGAGTGATCCTGAAGATTCTTACCCTCTGTAATGGGTCTTCTAGAAGCTGAATGGCACTGCTGATGGCTTCCTGTGGCACATATGAGGACTCTCCATTGCCCTGAATCTCTAGCACTGCCATCTGCGGTGAGGAGTAATAAAAAGGAAAAATAGAGACCTAAGAACCTCAGTGCTCCCACAATCACTCCCTCAAGACCAGTACCTTACTTGTCAACCCTCCATTTCCCTTCTATCTTCTAATCTGACTCCTTTCCACTACCCACCCTTCTGGTCTCCTCACCTCCAGTGCACACATGCCAAAGGAGTAGATGTCTACTGCCGTTGTCACATTAGTGACTTCTAGGGAAAACAGAGAAGCTTTGGTGAATCAGAGGATCCGGGCAGGGCATGGCAGAGGTGTCTTAACTTTTTGCATGCCAGTAGAGAAGGACGAAAGTTTCAGTTATGTTACCTCCGACCCTCAGGTTGTAAAGTGGAAAACCTGGGGTATGGGCACAGGGCAGAGAAACTGGGATGCCTCACCTCCATATTCTGGTGCAAAGAAGTGGAGATTCTTCTGTTCTTCCCGACAAGTCTTCACATGATTGTTGATAGTGTCAGGAGCCACTGGGAGTAGGGGAGATACCCACAATCTGACCACCATCAACAAAGCACAGCCTAACTCCAGAGAGAGGCCCCCAAAAGACAAATTCTCTCCTGAAGTCTCTAACCCTCAACAGGCGCAAACCTATCCCTTTCCCATCATGAACTCCAGACTAAACATGAACACCACCTATCTCCCCTTTCTCAGGTCTACTGCTTCTCATCTAAGGTCCCTAACTCAGTAGCAGCAAAGGCTCCACACTAAACTAACAGGTACACAGGGGCTTTGGGCTGGCAAGGAAAAACACAGTCTAAGGAAAAACCCACTTGTGACCTGCTTACCTTCCCCAAAGCCCAGGTACACCTAACCCCAGATCACATGAAAACGTTTGGTCTAGTTCTTTCATCCACCCTGCAAACAATGTAAAAACACAGGCAGCCCTTCCTAATCTGTAGCAATTAAGAGACCTCAGAAACTTGGATGAAGATGGATAAGAAGGATTAACATACAACCAAGTAGACAGCCTCCTTCTTACCCACCTTTACTGACTGAAACTCAAAAACAGCTCAAAACTGAACCAATACCCTTAAATCAGTTTCACTTGTAATCCACAAAAATTTTTAGGCCCCTGCTCTACTCTCTTATTCCTCAACATTGCCTGCCACAGAGCTGAACGAGGAACCAGGGCCAGGCCCAATTTGGACTCACTCGGATCATAAACAATGACTACAAGTCACAGAGAGTCTGGGAGCACAGTATGACTTAGGGAACCAGCCTGATGATGAGGGCGATTAAGAATCCTGGACGTGGATTCAGCCAGGCAGAATCCACAGGAAACAAGCAGGTTATGGAAAAGCAAGCATGGGGAGGGCTGGTAGCACAGAAGCCAAGCAGGCATAATTAGGCAGGGGAACGGTGTTTGCTCCCACGACTGCATGCACTGGGCAGCCGCAAAGGGGAGCAGAGGAAGCACAAACAGCGCCCCAAGTAGGGCAGAGGGAGCTCTCACCATTAGCAAAAATCCTATGAAAGACTGTTGGGAACAGAGCAGCCCGTAAGCGGGAGGGAGGAAAACAGAGAAAAGTTGTGAGCGATGGAGCAGCCAAGCCCCAGACAAATGGACACACAAACAACACACAGACACGGCACACAGAAATGTTAAACACTGCACACGTATACACAGCAAATGAAAGCACTCACAGCAGGCACAGCCTGGAACCTCCTTTGGTAGGGTCTGGCCCCAGGGGCTCAAATCATACCTTACACCCAACCCTTGCCCTTTCCCAACCTCCTGTCAAGATCTCTGTATTAACCCCAGTTTCCCTCCAAAAAGGTACAAGATTAGACCCTACACCTTCTCCACTAATTGACTGGCCTCTCTCTATAAATTACCCCTAGTAAGGTCCTTTCTCTTATCAGCAGCCCACACCTCAGAACTTTGCTCTGTCTTCCCCCATTCCTTTCATCTTACCCCCATGGTTCCCAAATTCCCGAGGCTCCCCTGCCCAGAACCTCTCCCTCCCCTCACCAGAGCCAATCTTGATGAGTCCGTTGTGCTGGATGAAGATGGTGTCACAGGTCAGGTTCCCATGGATGATGGGGGGGTCACAGGAGTGCAGGTAGCTGTGGGGGCACTGGGCTGTTAGAGGGGCCACTGGGAAATTAGGGCAGGGGGATCCCAAGGGCTAAGAGGAGCAAGGGCCTGCTCTCCTGCTGGTCACCACAAAGATAATACCCACACTCTGAATCTCCATTATGCCTGATGAGTTAAATAGCTGGATAAGCGCTAGGAGAAAGAGGTGGGAGACAGCATCGTGGTCAACGCATTAGGATGAACCCTTTAAAAGACCGATAGGGGCCTAATCTTGAAGTATATGACTCAAAGAAAGTGGGGAGAGGCAGAAAAGAACGGCAGAGTAGTGCCCTGAAATCTATTTGGAGGAACTAAATCAGGAATAAATATGGGAAAGACACTAACCAGATCCTACTTACCTTAGGGCAGAGAGGATTTGTGTGCACCAACGCTTCCAAGCCTGGAACAGAGTTTGATCCAAGGGTCAGCAGTAATCCCCTCTCTTAACCCTCCAACCAGTTCCCTCCATCCCATCCTGATCAGCTTCATAATTAACATAATCTTTTTTAAACCTCCAAACCAGCCTAAAGCTTTTTCTGCTCTCCCTCCATACCTTTTCATTCATAGTCTTGTGGTTCTTTTTGGTCTTCTTCAGAAATTGCTTAAGACTCCCAGATGACATGTATTCTGTGATAAAAATGACCTGGAGAGGCAAAGCACACAAATAAAGCCTTATAGTAGAAATGATCCCTTATCTAGGTAACACATATACAACATATACATAAAATTTGGAAGCCTGGTGTTTTTCTTAATAAAGTATCTCTCTTTCGTTCTTAGCATCACTTCCTTAGATTTAATAGGGCAATGAAAACTACTGAGCAATATGAGCTACGGGAAGGAAGAAACAAAAATTCACTGATTTCTGTCCCGACTATAACCAGACAAAAGGCACAGGTGGTGGTCATAGCCCTACTCTCATCTCAACAGCAGCTGATTCCAGCTCTGTTTCAAAACTATCTTTTTCTGAATATAGAATGAACAGTAAGTGTAGCTAGTCTCTTTGCAGTAAGCTCAGGAAAAAGTTCTTACCCTGGCCTTGTTCTCTTTAATGTCAGCCCAATACTTGTGAAACTTGACAATGTTGAGATGTTCCAACTGAATCAGATTATCAAACACAGCACGGACCTTTTCCTGGAAGCAGGGGAGACATTGGGATAACAGGGTTCAGAAAGCATTATCATCCTAAAAAGCCATTCCCTATCCCCCCTAGAAATGATCTAACCCCAATGTACTCTTCTCATAGTAGCTTCCCAACCCCAATTCCTCTTTACACCAGCATTCTAACAACCCACAGGCTGCATTCTTTCACCATTACTTACCTCCTGCAGCTTGTAGTTCTTTCGCTCAGAGAACTGTACCTCATTCCACACAACCTCTACACCCTCCTCTGTATCCATGGCCAGGTATGCACTGTCAATACCCGGTACATTCCGCTGATTCACCTGAGAAGAAATTCAAATGAAAGGGAATTAAAGTTACCACACAAAGTCTCTATTTTAATACTCCGTACGATCATCTTCTCCCAGGCTCTGACCTGTTAAAGTTTGGTCTGCCCCGCTGAGACTCTGCCCCTCCACTTTTTACCTCTTAGTTTCACTCTCTAGAGTAACACTACTACTACCTCACCTCTTCTCGCCTCTTCTGCCAGCGCCCACAGGGTGACTCTTCCAAGATCTCAGACTCATCTTCACTTTCCTCTTCTTCCTCTGGGGAAGCTGCTGAGGTTGTGGAGGTCACAGGAGGTGACACTGACGTCAGGCCAGGAGCTGAGGATGAGGATTCTACCTTTGGGTCTGAGCCACTGCTGAGTACTGTCTGGGACTCCCCCTCCGACATGCTGGAACAAACACTCAGGCCTGCATTGGTTGGAGCAAGGGTGATGGGAGAAGGCAGAGAGGGTTAGGATAGAGTCTATAAAGATTCCATCCTAATAACCTAATCTGGGGTTAAAAAGAAAACAAAACATATACCTCCCTTGTTTCCTTTAAATCCAAAATCAGAATTAGTCCTGTATGAACCCTAAACATTAACTACTCTCCTAGTCTAGAGAAGGGGAGCTATCTTGGTTGAAGATGACTCACCCAGGTCAGTGAGCAACTGAAGTATATTTTAAGCTTAAAGAATATGCTGCTATGCTTAATTATGTTAATAAACATATTTTATCACTTAAAAAAAAATGACTCACCCAGGAGTGGCAAGCACAAGATTTACGGTAGTACAACCCGTGTTTAGTAAGGTCCAAATGAACAGCAAAATCAGGGGCCTCATTCCTTCTCAGCAAACACTTACCCGATAGCCTTCTCTGTGAATCCTCACCTACCTCTTGCACTGTGCTCAAGAACCAAGGTACATGGGCACTATTCAGAACAGATGACTCCAGACCCCCAAATGTTCCACTGAACCAGCTCTAGATCTAGAGCTGTAGCACTCTCAACCGATTTATTCAGCTGAAACAATCAGCTGATTTATTCTACTTGAACTCATCTTGGCATTCACTGTCCATCTCTCCTATGCACAGAACGAGCCTGCCAGTCCATGATGAGGCTACCCTTGGGCCAGGTGACTGGCAGTGGCTAGTGACTTCATCCCTGATGACCTCACCCTCCCTGTGATGTGAGTGTGGCAAATGGGTGGGTATTAGCAACACTTTTTTTTTCATTCACTCATTCAACAAATGTTTATTAAGCACTTACTGCGGGCCAAGCACTGAGCTAGGTGCTTGAGATACAATAGTGAACAAAATAAATAAGATGCCCACACTCATAAAGCCGCAAATTTAAGGCAGAGCTAAGACTTTAAGCTTCCAGTTTTCATTTCATTCACATGGCTCAAAGCCTCCATCCTCTGACATAGGTATTCCTTTCAAGTACAAATAACTCAAGACACAGCCATTATAGGAAAAAGCACTATACAGTATAACATTTTATACTAACTAGTGTATAGTATTATACATTGACATGGCTACTTAAAGAAAAAGAATCCTCAAAAGCTAAATGTCACTAACTTAAGAATCACAGGACAATCCCTGAATGTTATCCCATATCTCTAAGAACGAAGGCCGTGAAGGAGTTGGAATCTGATGTGTGCTGGGCTCAAGGGAGTGCTCGCCAGGATGAAAATGATACCCTGTAAAGTACATTTGCTCCAGTAAGTCAGTTCAAAATACACAGGCTTCTGATCAACGCCAACCTTCTGAAAAGCCCTCATTTCTTTTTAGAACTCTCAGATGCCCCCTTCTGCCCATCTCTGCCCCCAACCTACACTGTGTTTAACCCAAGCTAGGAGATTTTATTAGATGACATTCCAGTAAATATCAGAGGGCAAACAAAGCACTACAGAGAAAATCTGGCAAGATGTCATTTCGCCTATGTTTTTTTCTCGGTCCTTGCCTAGCATAGATTTCAATCAACCAGTCTTAGTAATCTACCTGAAAAGTAGCTTAAAAAAATGCTAAGAAAGTTCATATGGGTTACTTTATTTATAGAATGCATCCTTAATCTGAACAGCTAAGTAAAGTTTCCAGCTACATTATAAGAAATACCAGTGGAATTCTAATACAGGAAGCCTGTAGCCAATGGGCTCTAAAGAAATTTCTGGACCCAGGGCACAATTAATCCACAGCAGGGCACCGCAAGAGAGGGCAAACCTTCACCAGTCATAGACGCTCTTCGAATGTGCTTGTCTTCTCCCTCCCCAATCTCTCCCCCCCCCCCACCGTAGGCAAAATGAAGGCAATGCCCAAGATCCCCCAGCACTCCCCCTGCTGATGGCAACACTGGAGTTTTTGTCTCAGGGTCGGTCGTTCAGAGGTTTAAATGAGATTACATATGGAAAAGGCCATTGACGCCCCTCAAGGGAATCTCCTCGCCACCCCGAGATGCCTAGTGTTCACTTCCGTGCAGTGTAGGTAAATCGTTGCAAAGTTTTCTCCTGCAAAGTTTTTCATTTTGGGGGCTGCAGCTTCTCAGCATTTCAACTCCTCAGCAACAGCTCACAGGCCTCTCGCCCGCCCTCACCTTCAGCGGACCAAAGAAGGCCTGAGACCTGCAGAACAAGCAAGCTCGGGGAGGAATTTCACACTCCAACAGGTCGCCTAGCCCGCTGTCAGAGAGGGACCGTCGGGCCCCGGGGCCGGCCCTGCAGCGAGCCGCAGCCACCTCACCAAAGGCCAGCCCCGCGGCGCAGTCAGGGGCGCAGGCCACGCCCCCGCGCAGTCGGCGCGCCGACCCCGCGAGCAGGCGCGGCCCCGACGCTGCGCTTCCGCAGGCCGCCGGGCCCGCGACCGCCGCCCCCGCCCCCGCCCCCGCCGCCGGCCCCGCCTCTCGTCAGCCCGAGTTCGACATGAACGCCGGGGCCTCTCGCCCCGCGCCCGCAGAATTCCGGGCGCTGCCGCCGCCGCTCGGGGACGGTCGGGGAGGGCCGAGCAGGGACTGTGGGGCCGAGGTGTACTCTCGGCTCCGGCGGGCCGGGCCTTGGCTGTCGAGTGAGTAGGGCCACCTCCAGACACCCGCCTGCCGGGGTCCCACCGTCCTGGCCGCGGAGGCCGACCCTCTCGTCCTTTAGCCGAAACCTTCCCTCCCTCTCAGTCCCCTCAGCGCTCACCTCCCGACTCCGCTCCCCGCAGCCTGCGCTTCAGCTCCAGCTCGGGTTCCGGGGCCCCGGATCAGAAAGACTCGCTCACAGCTGCGCTCCGCGGCGCAACCGAACTGCGGGCCCCGCCTTCGCGGCGTCCGGACCAACAGATGGGCGGTGCCGCAGTGCCGTTGGGTTTCCATTGGACAGGGCGGCCAGGGTGGGCGGTGCCCCGGGCAGACGGTCGCCCGCAGGGGTAGTCTTCAACCCGGTTTCCTCCCCTAGAGCCTGTCCGGCTGAGACCTCTTGGAGGGTTCGGTGTTTTCGGTCTCAACTGGGGCCTGTCTTTCTGTCCACCCCTCTGTCCGGTCCTGGTGCCCCCGATGATTCTGCTGGGCGAAGGGAAGGCCTTCCCCCTCTTCTTGAAGGCGCCATGACAGTTCTAGTCCGACTCAAAGACAAAAGGAGCGAAAGACGTAGCCTCAATCTGAGAGGAGCGCCCACCCACTTTCAGTATTTTGGGGGTGAGACTGCGCAGAACACCAATTCTTCAGAAAACTTTTAAAAAATTACTGAACACATTAACACTGAAAATGAATAGTTAACTCTTCGTAATTGGATAGTACTGATGTTAGCCGAAACTTTGCAAGAGGTTTTCACAGATATCTTTTGATCCTCGTAATAAATTGAAATTTTCATTCAGTAATAGTTGCCAAATGGAAAAATACTGAATCAGAGGCATTAAGCTATTCACCGAAAGTTGGTAAGAACTATATCTAGAATCCGAAACAGTTAAGATTTATCAAAGAAGACTTCCTCGAAAAGATGTTTGGAAAGAACTTAGGTTGACTGCGAGGAGGTGAAAAGAAAAAATGATAGATTGTGGGTGAGCCCATTGATCTTCGAAAACCAAACCAGGAGCCCAAAAGAAGTTAACTCTACTCCTAGACATGTATTGTGGAGGGAGGAGGATGAATCAATCATCAGTACTTGGAAATGTCATAATCACCAAATCTGTCCATAAAGGGAATCTCTAATCCTATTTAACTGATAGAAGGCTATCTGGCAAAAATTCCCTCATTTTCCATCTCTACACCTTAAAATTTAAATCAAACTTTTATCGTTCCTTGATTCTTTCACCTTTGAAAGAGAGTGCTCAAACACTCTTTTAGAAATCTGGACCTTGTTTTGGATATTTTTAAAAGGCATTTGCCCACCAAATGTAGCATACAGTTTCAGGGAGTTGAGGTTAAGAATCTTTGTTCTAAAAAAAAAAAAAAGAATCTTTGTTCTAATCTCAAGGAAAGGATGCTCCTCCTGTCCAGATTAATCTCACCAGGTAGACTCCAAAGCAACTGAACACCTGGCGCATGGTAAACATTCATTAAGTATCCGTTGATACTACTATTACAGTTTCCCATTCTCTTCTGTCTGGTTCTTAGTATTATCAACCTTTACCTTTCAACTAGCTCCTTTCAAATCTGCACAGAGGACCCATTAGCATCTTCAAGTTCTCGTTTTGTTTTTAACCTTTCATTCATTTTTTTTTTGGGGGGTTGGTTGGTTGGTTGAGGTTTTTTTGTATGTTTTTTGTTTGTTCTTTTGGCTGCACCGCGTTCCCCCCCGCCCCCCCAACCCGTGCCCTTGCCCTGGAAGCATGGAGTCTTAACCACTGGATCTCCAGGGAAGTCCCTTTTCATTCATGTTGAAAATGTTCAAGGGGGCTTCCCTGGCAGTCTAGTGGTTAAGACTCTGCCCTTCCAATGCAGGGGGCGTGTATTCGAATCCTAGTGGGGGAAATAAGATCCCACATGCTGCAGCGGTGCAGCCAAAAAATAAAATGCTCAAATACTGCCTACATCTTCACCACATCATTTTTTTTCTGCTTTAAAAATCATACTTATTGTAACAAATCAAACTATTTCAAAAATAACATAGTATAATGTAACTTTATATAGTAGCTTGTATGTGCTATATTCCACTGTTTTAATTGCCTTATGACATATTAATTCACTTAATCCTCACAACAATCCTATGAATATTGTGAATTAACAATTGCTGTAGAAAGTGAAAATCTCTTACCTTAGTTCACCAGAATAATTAAGACTTTGATATATATTTCTCCATATTTATTTTTTCTATGTATATATTAATATATGTATATATAATTTAAAATAAAGGCAAGTGTATACCACATAATCTTTTTCAATTTACTCTTTTCACTTTTTTCCACAGCAGCACATACAGCACTATAATTTTTTAACTACTGTAGAGTATTCCATTATCCAAATGTGCCAATGTTTAATAACTACCAGGGAACTTTGAGGTTATTTCCAACATTATTTATTATAGATAAAGCTGTAATGAACATTCTGCTACATACACCTTTGCCTACTTGTGAAAATGATTTTACTCATTCTTAAAAGTGGAATTGCTAAGTCAAAGACTAAGGACATTTTGAGTAGATATTGCCAAGTCTCTCTTCAAAAAGATATCAAATAACCATATCACCATGAGTATGTTAGGGTTCCTGCTTCCCAACATCCTTACCAACATTGAATATTACCAATCTTTTCACCTTTGGTGATATATTAAGGAAAAAAAAAGATATCCTACTGTTTTAATTTACATATATTTAATTAGTAGGGAAGTTAAACATCCTTTTTTTAAAAGACTTTTTTAGAACAGTTTTACATTTACAACAAAATTGAGAGAAAAGTACAGAGATTTCCCACATACCCCTGCCCCCACATTTGCACAGCCTCCCCCATTACCAAATCACCGGAATGGTACAGGTTTTACCAAGGATGAACTTACATTGACCCATCATAATCACACAAGTCCATAGTTTACCTTAAGGTTCTTTGTGTTGTACATTCTATGGGTTTAGACAAATGCATAATGGCATATATCCATCATTATAATATCATACAGAGTGTTTTTACTGCCCTAAAACTCCTCTGTGCTCTGCCTACCCATCCCTGGCAACCACTAATCTTGTTATTGTCTCCATAGTTTTGCCTTTTCCAGAATGTCAGAATCATATAGTACGTAGCCTTTTCAGATTTGCTTCTTTCACTTAGTAATATGCCTTTAAGTTTCCTCCATGTCTTTTTATGGCTTGATGGAGCATTTCTTTCTAGTGCTGAATAATATTCCATTGGATGTACCACAGTTTATCCATTTACCTATTGAAAGACATCTTGGTTGCTTCCAAGTTCTGGCAATTATGAATAAAGCTCCTATATACATCCATGTGCAGGTTTTCATGTGGACATAAGTTTTCATCTACCTTGGGTAAATACTAAAGAGTGCAATTTCTGGATCATACATTATGAGTATGTTTAGTTTTATAAGAAACCACCGAACAGTCTTCCAAAGTGGTTGTACCATTTTGCACTTCCGCCAGCAATGAATGAGTGTTCCTATTGCTCCACATTCTCACCAGCATTTGTCTTTTTTCCTGTTTATGGCCATTCTACTAGGTGTATAGTGGTATCCCATTGTTTTAATTTTCATTACCCTGGGACATATAATGTGGAGTATCTTTTCATATGCTTATTTGCCATCTGTATATCTTCTTTGCTAAGGTGTCTGTTAAGGTCTTTGGCCCATTTTTTAGTTGGGTTGTTTTCTTATTGTTGAGTTTCAAGGGTTTTTTAATGTACTTTGGGTAACAGTCCTTTATCATATGTCTGTTTACCAAGTATTTTCTCCCAGTTTGTGCTGTCTTCTTATTCTCTTGACATTGTCTTTCACAGAGCAGAAGTTTTTAATTTTACTGAAGTTCAGCTATCAATTATTTCTTTTATGGATCATGTCTTTGGTGTTTCATCTAAAAAGGCATCACCATACCCAAGGTCTTCTAGATTTTCTCCTATGTTATCTTCTAGTTTTATAGTTCTGCATTTCATATTTAGGTCTATGATCCACTGTGAGTTAATTTTTGTGAAGTGTACACAGCCTGTGTCTAGATTCTTTTTTTTTTTGTATGTGGATGTCCAGTTGCTCCAATACCATTGTTTTCATATGTTTACTGCCCAATTGCATTTCCTCTTCAGTTTCTTGCCTGTACATGTTCTTTGCATATTTTTAACTAGGTTGATCATCTTTTTCTTATTGGCTTGTAAGAGCTCTTTGTATATTAGGAAAATCCCATTGTCTTCCCAATCTCCTACACTGTGAATCCCATCCTATCTCTATCTCTATTGAAACTTTACACTCAGTTTATTATAAACCTTTATTCCAAAAACCCTTTCTCATTTCCCATTCTCCATGACCTCTTTAGCATTTGGGACCACTGAACAGCACGTTCTTAAAACTCCTCTGTTACTTTTCATAATACAAATTTGTTTCATTTCTCTCTCAATTCCTAATTTTTTCTCCTTTACGTTCTGTTCTTCCCTCCTTTTTTTTTTTTTTTTTTTGGTCGCACCACACTGCTTGTGAGATCTTAGTTCCCTGACCAGTAATCAAACCCAAGCGAGGCCCCAGCAGTGAGAGTGCCAAGTCCTAACCACTGGACGGCCAGGAAATTTCCCCCTCCTAACTATTAATGTGCCTGTCAATGTGTCCAAAGTTATATTCTTTGTTCTCTCTACACCATCCTTTAGAAAATATGTCCATTGATGAGCTTCCAATACATCACCAGGATGACAGTTATATATATCTCTAGCACTTCTTGCCCAAGCTCCAAGATAATATTGGATGCTCCACTCTCACTTCAAACCTAATTTGCCTAAAGATTTTCATTTCAGGTTAGTAATCTACCTCGAGAACTAATTTATTGGGAACAGAAGAAGGTGGCTGGGTGACAGAGTGGGAGGGAAACTATTTGTATGCCCATTTATGCCTTTTGTACTTTGTGCCACATGTACATACATTTTATTCCAAAAAGAAACAATATTTAACAAAGAAACAATTTATTAAATAATTGTAGAATAAAGAAAGGCAATGCTTTTAGAATACCCATATATATATGACTAATTTCTAAGCTTCCCAAGTGACCTGCTGACCTCATCTCCCAAGTGGACTGTAGCTTGGATTGTGACATGCTGGTTGTACAACTCTATACATTTACTAAAAATCATTGAATTAACAGTGAGTGAATCTTATGATGTGAAAATCATACCTCAATAAAACTGTCCAAAATCTTTCAGATCTTGGTTTCCATAAATCAGGGCAATTAGAAAATCAACTGGGTTTTTGCTCAAAGCTTTTCTTCCTCAGTGTGCGACTCACTAGTCACACCTCCAAACTGATCATTCTTCTAGGAATGTGATGTGGATTCTTTCTTCCAAAAGAGCCTCTTTTCCGAATGAAGACATAATCAAAGGAACAAAAATGTTCCTTTGCCTCAAGCTTCGCACTTACATTTCTATAGGACCTCAAACTAAAAGAAACCTAGATTTCGTGATAATTGTGAATCATCTGCGAGGTGCTTTAAAACATACACCTTCCCAGGACCCTACCTGAATCAACTGAATCTGAATCTGGGAGCCAGGGAGGACTTGATTATCTGTATGCCTAAAATTCTGCCCAGGTGATGTTGATGCAGGTAGCCTGGCTCATCATTAGGCTGAAGGGTGGTAACCATCATCATAGCTCATGCTTATTCCTGTCCAGACATTGCCTCATAACTTAGACCTCTGAGCTTCATTGTTTAAGTTATGAAATGGGAACATGATTTGCCCTACACCTCTACGTCATGTCATAAGAAATTGAGTCAACTTCTAAAATAAACATGATAGATAAATAGGGGCACTGGGAAATTAAGAAAAAAAGCAGCTCATCTAAATTAAGAATTAGATTTATTAATTTTTAGATTATTAGATTTCCACAACTGTATTCAATTATGTTCAAATCGAATTTATTTATTATTTATTTTGCTCTGTGTTTTACTGGCATAGAGTTAATACCTATTTTATTTCACAGGGATGTTGTGAGTTTAAAATAATTATCAGGTCATTCCACAGCTTTTTCTGGGCTAAAACCCCTTTTGTTTCTCTTCATTTACTGAATTTACCTTTGTTGTAGTAATAGAGAGAAATTTCCTAAATCTAAAATTATTTCCTGAAAAAACATAGATTCAGACTTTAAGGAAAGGCCTTTGGAGATCCCTTGTAGCATTAGTAGTCTAAGATTTCATTATTTCACAGCTCACAGCCAGGCTGGAATCAGAGAACAAAATTCAATTTAACTAAACAAATATTTATTGGCTAGTAAGAGTACATGCTAGGTGCCATGCTAGGCAGACAAATCAATAAGACAAAGTTCCTATCCTTAAAGAGCTCATATTTATTTAGGAAGATATCTGTGTAAACAAACAGTGCCAATACTTAACAAGTACAACAGAAGTATGTATAAAGTTCCATAGGCTGAATAGAGAAGGACCTGATTGACTTCACAGAAGAAAGATACAGGGGAAGCTGTCATAGGCTGAATAATGGTCCCAAAGATACCCATGTCCTAATCCCTGGAATTTGTGAATATCACCTCATATGGCAAAAGGTATTTTACAGATGCGATTAAATTAAACATTTTGAGATGGAGATGTTATCCTGGATTATTAGGATAGGCCCTAAATGTAATCACAAGTGCACATAAAAGAGGGAGGCAGAGGGAAATTTGACTACAGAAGAGAAATAAATGTAACCACTGAAGCAAGAGATTGTCCTTATGCCCAGGAATGCAAGCAGCCTTCAGTAGCTAGGAAAGGAAAGGAAATGGCTTCTTCCCTAGAGCCCCTAGAAGGGACCAGGACTGCTGACACCTTAACTTTAAACCAGTGAAACCAGTTTCAGACATCTGGCCTCCAGAACCGTAAGAAAATAAACAGTTGTGGGGTTTTAATCCACCAAGTTTGTGGTAACTTGTTACAGCAGCCATAGGAAACTAATACATAAAGTTTCTCAGAGAACAAGAGTGATGTCTGCCTGACCTGGGTTTTAAAGGATGAATAGGGGGCTTCCCTGGTGGCACAGTGGTTAAGAATCCACCTGCCAATGCAGAGGACATGGGTTCAAGCCCTGGTCCGGGAAGATCCCACATGCTGCAGAGCAACTAAGCCCGTGTGCCACAACTACTGAGCCTGCGCTCTAGAGCCTGCGAGACACAACTATGAGCCCATGTCCTGCAACTACTGAAGCCAGTGAGCCTAGAGCCCGTGCTTCGCAGCAAGAGAAGCCACTGCAATGAGAAGCCCACACACCTCAATAAAGAGTAACCCCCGCTCGCTGCAACCAGAGAAAGCCTGCGCGCAGCAATGAAGACCCAATGCAGCCAAAATAAATAAATAAATAAATTTATAAAAATAAATAAGTAAATAAAGGATGAATAGGAATGTTAAGGGAAGCAGGAACAATCCAGAGAAGACTGAACCTTCCTTTTCTCTGACTCTCCAGTCTCAGAAGATAGGAAGTTGGACCTAAAACATGATTTTGTACCCCAAGTTTTGTGACATATGCCTCATTTTTTAGCAGTAAGAGTCGAAGATTTCCAACATAGGTGTTATTTTTCTTCCCTTCACTTCACCTCTGGCTTTTCAGTTTGAATTTATTTTATTTTAAAAAATTTATTTGCTTGTTTATTTATTTATTTACTTGGCTGCATCAGTTCTTAGTTGGCACATGGGATCTTTGTTGCGGCGAGTGGGCTCTGTAGCTGTGGAGCGCGGGCTTAGTTGCCCTATGGCATGTGGGATCTTAGTTCTCCAACCAGGGATCGAACCTGCGCCCCCTACACTCGATGGCAGATTCTTAACCACTGGACCAGCAGGGAACTCCCTGAATTGAAATCTTTGTTTTTACAAAGTTTTTTACATCTGGGAGAGAAGAGACTCTCTAGGAAAAACATTCTTAAGAGAGCAAGTGAAAAAAACTAGAGAGTCTGATAAGGACACTTGTTTATTACTGGAGAAAGCTTGGAAAGAAAGTAACAAAACACTCTCCAAAAACAAGCAAAGGAACTCCTTGCCTGTTTTGTTTGGGACTAAGAGAAACAGGACAGTGAAAATAAGACGTTAGTAAGAGCTCTAAACTGGGTATAACTGAAGAGAGAATAAATTACTCAGAATGCAGCACAGAAACACAAGGATATATATAGTTAAGAGAGAGGGAGGATAGATGGAGAGCTCCAACATGTATAATGAGAGTTCTAGAAGAAAATAAACAGAATGATGGTGAAACAGTGTTTGAAAATGCAAGAGATAAAATTTTAAAATATTGATGAAAGACATTAGACATCAAACTTTAAAAATAAGCCTTTAGTACTAATAAAATAAACACATGCTGAGGCACGTTATAGGAATATTTACACAACATTAAGGATAAAGAGAAAATTGTAAAAAGCTACCAGAGATGAGAGAGAAAAAACAGATTACCTATGAAACAACAGTGAAGACTGATAAAAGACTTCTCTATAGGGGGCTTCCCTGGTGGCGCAGTGGTTGAGAATCTGCCTGCTAATGCAGGGGACACGGGTTCGAGCCCTGGAGCAACTAGGCCCGTGAGCCACAACTGCTGAGCCTGCGCGTCTGGAGCCTGTGCTCTGCAACAGGAGAGGCCGTGATAGTGAGAGGCCCGCGCACCGCGATGAAGAGCGGCCCCCGCTCGCCACAACTAGAGAAAGCCCTCGCACAGAAACGAAGACCCAAACACAGCAAAAATAAATGGATTGATTGGTAAACTCCTGTGCCCGGCATCTTCTTAAAAAAAGGAAAAAAAAAAAGACTTCCCTATAAACATAGAATTTTATCCCCATCCAAAATATCATTAGTGAGGGCAAAGTACATTTTGATATACCAGAAACAATTAAGGAATTTTTTTTAAACCACCCATACAATCTCACTGAAAAACATAGTTATAAATAACAATTTATAAAACTGCTTAGGAAAACTTCCATTTCTGGCCATGATGGTATAACAGGGACCACGTTTACCCTCCTGCCTTAATCATCTAGAAAACTGGACAAAATATATGAAGCAACAACTTTCAGACATTGGACAACAGGCAGCACAGGATAGTGATCCCTGAAAGAAGGTAAACAAATGAAGTGAATCCTATGAGTATCCCAGCTTACAGCCTAGAAAGTGTTTTCAGGCCACCTTGTAGAAAGAGGAAACTAAACAGAGCCTGACAATCTCACTGTATTGGGAAGACAGAGTTTGGAGTTCAGCGAGGCCAAGGTGGCTAACATTTTCAGGGAAGAGTGCCAGAAAGGATGGAGATACACACAGAGAGAACTATGGAGCTCTGCAGAAGGATCCTCTCAAGATCTCGGCTAAACATACTCATGCTGAAACTATCAAGGTTGAGGAAAGAACCGTTTGAGAGGAGGAGTTGGCACAATCTTCCAGTGGTAAGAAAGCCATTTTGGTGGACAGGGTAGCAGGATTCCAGCTGGCAGGTTTCCTATTACTACTGTTTGATCTTTATTCCTTAGCAAATCAAAGAGCCAAGAGATTACAAATGTGAGGTCATTTGTTACTTGGAATGTGAGCCTCAGTTAAGAACTTTTGCCCTCCTGGTGACTACAAGAACCAGCAGAATTTTTCTAAGTAACACTCTGGTTCTCTTGGGCCAATCTGTCAGACTCAACTTGTGTGTCCTCAGTTCTCAGCAGCCAACAGAGCAAAGGAGTTCTCTTACTAAAGGATTCTGAGAAATCTCTAAGGAATGGTTAAGTGTGCCACAGATCCTCACAGGAAATTACTATCACTTTTGCCAGCTGTCCCTGCTCCAAACCACTGCGGCTCTTGAACTTTGTCACCACCTCCTTCAGGCTCCCCACATGGCCCCATCCCAATGGACATAGATCTCCTCACTCGATTCCCCAAAGCTCAGTTCAGTCCAGGCTATTTAACAAGACACAAAGGCATAGACATGAAAAACAAAGAGTAGCCCACAACTGCCACTAGAAGCGGCTCTTCTTCAGATTCCTGGTAAGGCAGAGCCAGCTCAGCCCACCCAGTTTCCCCAACAGGAATCTCCAGACTGTGCCACGTCTTGGAGTCTTGATGCCAGCAACAGGCATGAGTCCAAAGAGAATCTTTCTTTTCCAGTTCAAGGCCTGCTTATTTTCACTCTAGAACATCTATCCTTTTCCTTAGGGGGAAAAACTCACCTCCACCTTGACCTGGTTGATGCAATCCCAGGAATTGTGGACACTTTCCAGGCTTCAGATAACCTGGCTCTAACTCCACTTTGTGAGATACAGTTTTTCAGACCAGTCTGTCCGGTGTGAGGTATAGAGAAAAGACTGGCACACACCTCAGGGTGGCTCCAGTTTTCTGATCACCTGCGAGCAAACACTTGAATTAAAAACAAACATTGAGGCTTCCCTGGTGGTGCAGTGGTTAAGAATCCGCCTGCTAATGCAGGGGACACAGGTTCGAGCCCTGGTCCGGGAAGATCCCACATGCCGTGGAGCAACTAAGCCCGTGCACCACAACTACTGAGCCTGCGCTCTAGAGCCCATGAGCCACAACTACTGAGCCCGTGTTCCACAACTACTGAAGCCCGCGCGCCTAGAGCCCGTGCTCCACAATAAGAGAAACCACTGCAGTGAGAAGCCCGTGCACCACAACGAAGAGCAGTCCCCACTCGCTGCAACTAGAGAAAGCCCTCGCACAGCAACGAAGACCCAATGCAGCCAAAAATAAACAAATAAAAACATTGGTCTCCTAAGAACAATAAGGATTTTAAGAAACATTCCAGTCTATATAATTATTTACGGAGAAAAATGGATCTCTCTCTCCCTGCAAGGGCACAATCCTGTGAAAGACACAGATTTTAACACTAATAAATAAATTAACCTCGGCATCTCAGTCTGAAATATCTGGATTTTGGTTAATGGTCATTTCATGATTTTCTTTAGGATAAAGGTGGGTATTTGCTTTATGTATGTGTAGTGGGCCCATCCTGGTGATTTTCCTAAGTAAAGGCAGACTGCTTCAAAATGAATTTACATCTTGCCTTCTAGAAATACAAAACTGTGACTGTAAAATATAACACTTCTCTGACTTTAGAAAATGTTTCAGTTATTGGGCACCCATCAAAACTTATGAGTACAAAGAGGAGTAGGGGCTAGAACAGAACCTCAGAAATGGACTCCTTCCCTTTTCTAGTAACTTCAAAATATCTATATTCCTTCTTTCTTAGCACTAAATCTTGCCCCACTTTTTTTTCCCCTCCCTGAACCAATCTTTCACCTCTAATCACACACAGAATGGAATGTAGCATAAAAACTGCTGAGCTTCCAAAGGTAATCTTTTATGAATAGTACAATGTCATCAGAAACTGGATATGGTCAAAAACAGAATTAGGAACCCCAAGAAAAGCCTGGGTGGGGGTTAGCTTGGGAGGACTCACATCTCAATTTCTTGCCTTTTTCTCATTCTCTCCTCACTTAACATCTTCCACATGCAGGTTAGGTTTCTCAATCTGTGGTCTGTTACCCTCTGGGGGTCTTGAACTTCCAAGGCACTCTGAGTCTTCTATGAGAATTTTATTTTATTTTTGTTTTTTTAAATTTTTTATTGGAGTATAGTTGATGTACAATGTTGTGTTAGTTCCTGCTGTACAGCAAAGTGAATCAGTTATACACATACATATGTCCACTCTTTTTTAGATTCTTTTCCCATATAGATCATTACGGAGTATTGAGTAGAGTTCCTTGTGCTATACAATAGGTCCTTATTAATTTTCTTTTTAAAAAAAATTATTTATTTTTGGCTGCGTTGGGTCTTTGTTGCTGCTCGCGGGCTTTCTCTAGTTGCAGCGAGCGGGGGCTACTCTTCGTTGTAGTGTGCGGGCTTCTCATTGCGATGGCTTCTCTTGTTGTGGAGCACGGGCTCTAGGTGCGTTGGCTTCAGTAGCTGTGGCACATGGGCTCAGTAGTTGTGGCTCTGGAGCGCAGGCTCAGTAGTTGCGGTGCACGGGCTTAGTTGCTCCACGGCATGTGGGATCTTCCCGGACCAGGGCTCATACCCATGTCCCCTGCATTAGCAGGCAGATTATTAACCACTGCGCCACCAGGGAAGCCCCTTATTAGTTTCCTATTGTGTATATGTCAGTCCCAATCTCCCAATTTATCCCTCCCCTCCTTCCCCCCACCCCCGGGTAACCATAGTTTGTTTTCTACATCTGTGACTCTATTTCTGTTTTGTAAATAAGTTCATTTGTACCTCTTTTTAGATTCCACATATAAGAGATATCATATATTTGTCTTTCTCTGACTTCACTTAGTATGATAATCTCTAGGTCCACCCATGTTGCTGCAAATAGCATTATTTCATTGTTTTTTTTATGGAGTAATATTCCATTGTATATATGTACCACATCTTCTTTATCCATTTCTGTCAATGGACATTTAGGTTGCTTCCATATCTTTGGCTATTTTAAACAGCGCTGAAATGAACACTGGGGTGCATGTAACCTTTTGGATTGTGGTTTTCTCTGGATATATGCCCAGAGGTGGGATTGCTGGATCAGTATATGTGCTGCCGAAATGAGCACTTCTATGAGAATTTTAAAACACTGTGTTTTAAGTTTTATAATATAAGTATGTTAGCATATTTTGGATCATCTGGATTAACATTTTATATTTTTGAGTGATCCTGAATTTATGTTTAAGTTTACAATTTAACTGGTATCACATTATACTCTGAAGTTAGCATTTAACTTTTAAGGCAATGTTGCCCAGCCCTGGGGGCCGGGGTGGGGGGGAATGAGGGATGGTCCCTTAAATCCCTTGGGATCTGTAGGTATGTCTCAGTGGTACACAATTACTCACACTTGAAAAACACTGGCTTAAGCTACCTTCTTCTCTTTTCTTCTTTCTCTTATGAGAGATAACTGGAAAGAAACTCATGAGAGGCTAATAGAAACAGACAAAAGTAGTTTTAAAAATGACAAGTATTTGTCAGTTTATTTTCAATATTCGATCAATTTGAGCAACAAGAAAATATAAGCAATCTAATTCTAAATATAAAAATCAGGAATTCCCTGGTAGTCCAGTGATTAAGGATTTGGTGCTTTCACCGCTGACACCCGGGTTCAATCCCTGGTCCAGGAACTAAGATCCTGTAAGCGGTGCAGCAAATAAATAAATAAATATTATTTTTAAAAATAAGGCAAAGGCAATACCTCAATATTGTGAATATATATAGGAATCGCCAAATGCTTAGAATTAGTTATTTTCTACCCACAACAAACCAATTCCATGCCTTTATCCCTAGTTGTTGTGTGAACTTGGTATATATTTTAGAGACCCTTTTTATATTCAGGCCAGCCCCTAAAGTACATGTTCAGAAGCTGCTTCTGTTACTATGTGTGATAGGTCAGATTTCTGAAGCTCACAGTTTACAGAAAGACTCATGAAAATCAATCTGCGAATACAGTGTTTTAGAGTATTTTTAGTTAAAAAATTTTTTTTCCTCAAAGCATGAAACCTTTGTGTCCTCAGAAGTGTAATATAGTGGTTTGGGGGAAATGGAGATGGAATAGGGAGAGGATAACCTTCATATTCTTTGTCTCTTTCCCACCTCTTTCCATGAGTCCCTTAGTATCTCCATTTCTTCTCTCAGAGGCACCACTGCCCTCCCGCTGCCTCACTTTTTTTTTGAATAATATTTTCTTTCCCACTTTTTTCCTTATCTGTTTTTCTCCCATTTTGTTTCAGGCCTTAGTCTATTTTTTTTTTTGTGAACATAATTTAATGTTATTTCCATTCCATATTTAGCTTGTATATATGTATACCTAATGAATGGTAGATTTTTGGTTGAATAATAATACAACATTTATGTAAACTTGGCATTTTATATTCAGTTCCTCTTAGCCTTAAAGCAATCCGAAAAAGTAGATACTGTATGTCTGTTTTATAGATGAGGAACTGAGTCTGAGAGAGAATAAGTAACTTGTGAAAGACCACATAGGTAATATATATATCAAAACTCACGCTTTTTTCCCCACAACATCACATTCCACTCTTAGAAGAAAAAAAAAAAGAGGGGGGCTTCCCTGGTGGCACAGTGGTTGAGAGTCCGCCTGCCGATGCAGGGGACACGGGTTCGTGCCCGGGTCCGGGAAGATCCCACATGCTGCGGAGCGGCTGGGCCCATGAGCCATGGCCGCTGAGCCTGCACGTCCGGAGCCTGTGCTCCGCAACGGGAGAGGCCACAACAGTGAGAGGCCCGTGTACCGCAAAAAAAAAAAAAAAAAAAAAAGAGGTTGCGGGTTTCCCTGGTGGCACAGTGGTTAGGAATCCGCCTGCCAGTGCAGGGGACACGGGTGAGAGCCCTGGTACGGGAAGATCCCACATGCTGCGGGGCAACTAAGCCCGTGCACCACAACTACGGAGCCTGCGTTCTAGAGCCCGCGAGCCACAACTACTGAGCCCATGTACCACAACCAGTGAAGCCCACGCACCTAGAGCTCGTGCTCTGCAACAAGAGAAGCCACCGCAATGAGAAGACCATGCATCGCAAAGAAGAGTAGCCCCCGCTCCCCGCAACTAGAGAAAGCCCGTGTGCAGCAACAAAGACCCAACACAGCCAAAACATAAATAAATTAAAAAAAAAAAAAGAGGCCGAGTAATTTCATGCTCCTTTAACACTGCCTTGGTAAGAGACTTTATCCAGGTTCACGATGACCAACAGGCCTAATTAACACCTCCTACCTTCATAGCCTAACTTCAAGCCAATATTTGCAATGTTTGTATATCTAGTTGTCACCTTAAACCAAACTAGCATTCACCCCCGCCCCCCGCCCCCATCACACCATTTTCTGTTACGGGCTCTGCCAATTTTTGTCATTCAGAGTCAAAACCTTGGTGATATTCATTCATTCAACAAGCATTTAAATACTATTGAGCACAGATAAGAATTGTGCTAGGGATGCTGGGGTATACAACAGTAAGTTTGACAGAGTTTCTGACTTCCTAAAGGCTTATAGTCTGTCAGGAAAGACACACAAGTGGGGACCCAAACCATTGTAGGGATATTAGAAAAGACTTCCTGAAGGTAGTAATGATGAGGGTGGGTGGGTGAGGAGGTTTGTTCCATGGGAGAAAGCATAGGAAGAGAAAGCATGGAGGAACCCAAAGACATACTGCTGAAGCACTGGGTAGTGGAAATGGAGAGGAATGGGAAAGACATGGAAGAAGCCTTTCAAGCATGAAGGGTCTGGTAAACTATGTTAAGGAATTTGGACTATCTGAAGAGTAGGAGGAAGCCATGATCTTTGTATTTTAAAAGAATTAATCTGCTTATCCTTTGAGAATTTTCCCTTTCTCTTCCACCCCCTGAATCCAATCTGTTACTAAATTCTGTCCATTTCTTATCGTCTAATTTGTTCCTTTATCTCTATTCCCATTGCCACCCACCTTAGTCCCTGCCCTTCTCGTCCCATGCTTAGTTAGATTAAGAGCCCTTTCACCAGTTAGTTTCCAGACTCTCCCTCCAATCTACACTGTACACGAAGACTAGACCAACAATCCCCAAGTGCTACACCAGGATAGCAGTGAAGTCCAAGTCACCCATTTCGGCGCTTGCGACCATCTCTATCCTATCTAATATTACCACTTAAAATCAATTTCCAACGAGGCCAGATAGTTTCCTCAAAAACCCTCACCAAAGCAGTTTACTTTCATTCTTCACCCTGCAACCTTGTAACATTATTCCCTTCTCCCCCTGGTATAACGCACGCCTGGGGCATCCTGAGGACCTCAAGCAACAGCTTTTCCACTCTCCTTTGATTTCTTCTCGACCAGTATAGACTGGGTCACAGATCGAGGTCTTCATTTTCTTTTGTCAGAAAGACTCTCTCACATCCTACTCGCATAGGCCTCACAAAGCCTGGCCAGGGTACTTCTTGCGCTCAGAACACGAGCCAACTTTAATTGAACTGTACGGGGCGGGGTTTGAGGGAGTCTGAGGGCGCGGTGGAGAGCGAGCTGACACGCTGGAAGATGAACCGGAAGTACCGGTCCCGCACAAAAGAGCTTCAGACAAAACGCGAGAGGCCGGGGTAGAGGAGCGGAGGCGGGGGACAGTGGGGGACAGTTGGGGAGAGATACTGGCGAGGAACAACCTCCCAGCGTGCTCCAAGCAGGCCGCGGCCGTTGGTGGGCGTGGCCGCGCCAATCTCGCGGGAGGGCGGTTGGGCGGGCCGTTGTCCCCGCGGGCGGGGCGAGTTGCTAAGGAAATGACTGCCCGCAGCGCCGCGCCGCGCCGCGCCGGCCGGGCGGGGTCTGAAGCGGCGCCGTTTCCGCTTCCGCTCCCTCTCTGCTCCGGTCCCGTTACCGCCACCTGGGCCGCCTCGCGCCTTTCACCGGCACCTTGCGTCGGCCGCGCAGCCGGGCCCACTCCTGACACGCGCGCACCCGGGGCTCCGGCTCCGGCGCCGGCACGGGTCGCGCTCCGTTCGCCTTCCTCTGAGGCCGCCGGTCAGCCGCCGCCATGGGTGCCTACCTCTCCCAGCCCAACACGGTGAAGTGCTCTGGGGACGGGGTTGGCGCCTCGCGGCTGCCGCTGCCCTACGGCTTCTCCGCCATGCAAGGCTGGCGCGTCTCCATGGAGGTGAGGCGGGAGGGGCCCATAGGCTGACGGCTGTAGGGCGGGAACCTGACGGAGAAAGGGAGCCGGGGGGGATGGGGTCATCCCCGGGGAAGGGTCCGAATCGAGAGCCTGTGACCGCAGCGGCAGATTGGGGGGCGACAGCGAGAGCGGGGCCGGGGCCGAGAGGGAGCTGCCGGTGCTAAGAGACCGTGTGACGGTGGCCAGCTTGGCGGCGAGGGCTCGGCCATGTGGGGAGAGGCACCTTCCGCCCACTGACCGACCTCCCCGTGCCTTCGCTTCATCCTCTCGTGACAGACTAGCCCTCCAGGCTCGTAAACGGTGTGAGGTTTAATGTGGGAGTAAAGATGAAGAGAGGGACTATTTATCCATTGACTTTTGCTAGAGAGAGGCGGATAGATGTGAATGACTGTACTTAAAAAAAAAAAAGCGATGTGTGAGGCGTCTTTGGACGAGGAGTTTGACAGGAAAGGAAGCCACGCAAATAGTCCGCTTCAAAATCTTAATACCTGGATGCCTGGCCCTGGGCACCACATGTTAATTTCAGAGATTTGACTTGACCTCCAAGAATTGTCACTCATTTGTATTCTTTCAGGGCCTTTCTTGGCCTTTGGAAGCCTTGAACTGTGTCAGTCACTATAATTTCCTTTAAAATGATGCCTGATGTTTTTTTCTCACTCGGAATTTCTCTAAAACTTAGTAATTGTCATTTTGCCTGTGCTTGTTGTAGCTTATAGTTTCCTTGATTTTCAATCATTTCATCAACTTTTTTTTCTTATCCTACAGAGAACTGATTTTTCTTTTATAGAAAAATTTACTATCGATAAAAGGGAAAAATGGGAAAATTCTGGATAAAAAGGAGTAGTGTTGGGCAAATGGGTGTGAAACTACAAAGGAGAACAGAGAAAACTATGGTAGGAGGGAAAGGAAGAAAGACATGTGTAAGACGTGTTTTTGTGAAGAGTTTTGTGAAGTCTAGACAGAGGAGCCAGGGAAATGCGCTAATTATGTCTGGGATCGAAGGTTTATCCACTTACTAGGTGGGCTTCAGGTAACAGCCAAAAGTCTCCCTTGGGAATTTCATCAAATCCCTCACTCCTCCCTGTGGTTAGCTCTGGAATGACAGTATAAACTTAAATGGTTTGTTCTCAGCCTCACATTTTATACCCACGGCAGACTTTATCATCTGCTTAAAATCTCAGGAATGGAGAGGATCCTATACAGTTCATCTCACCACATTTTACAGCTCAAAAACCGACGCCCAGAGAGATTAGGTTACTTGTGCCTTGGTGGAAAGAATCTGTAGGATGAAAATTGTTCAAGACCTATACTACATACTGTTCTCATCTGTGTCAACAGATTTCTCTGTGGTGCACAGTATTGAGTTTACTGGGTGCTTGGTAAATGTAATTGTCTGGCTGGTAGAAATATCTGGATGTAGCTTCATTGTCAGTCTGGGGTTTGGGTTAGCTGGTAATTTGGAGGTTCCAGTTCTATGGCATTTTCTGTTAATATTGTAAGATTTGAGGTGACTATCTCATGTCACAGTAAGGCTTTTCCTTTGGGTTTCTTATTCCATATTTTCCACTTTCCTCTCTGCTGTGGTTGTTCCACTTCTTTGTTACTCTTTCTAGTTTTCTTTATGAATTGAGTTGCTTGGATAATCAATTTTCCAAGTCTTTTGCCCAGTGATTCTGTACTGTTTGCTTCTTCTCTGCAGGGCATTTCCCTTTATTTTTGGTTTCTCCTCTGGTAATTAGAACATAACTGTTTTCATCAGGGGCTGTTTGGTTTGTAGAGATCTTGCTAGACTATTCCTTAGATCCTAATCTTCCTCCTGAGAGATAACCACTTAGGGTTTTAAAATCTTATTATGCGATTTCTGAATTTCCCTTTGTTTGAATAGTTAAGTAGACCCAATCAAATCTTCTTGAAGTCCTGTTTGGGATCCTGTTCTGCTGCATTGATACTTTTGCTTCTGGCTTTGTTTCCTTTCTCCCTGAAGTGTAACATAGTTTCTTTGCTATGGCAGGAAGAGAACTGACTTCTAGCCTCTTGAGTGAATCTTACCTTTTCAGAAAGTGTACTCCTGTCCCTCTTAACCTTTAGGGCTGAATTTCACCAGTTTATTAATTCTATTGACCTTATTTGCCTGGTCCTAATGATTTAGTTGAGGTAAGTTTATCACACCCATACACATTATAAAGGTTACTGAAATCCTGACTGATGTATAGTCAGCCTTAGAGAGTACCGTTTTATCCCTTCTCTTGAGGCAAGAATGGCAACTATCAATAGCTGGCATTTTATACTTTCTGCCTCTCTCCAGCCCCTCTTGCTGTGGAACCAGGGTGTTTTGAGGAGGGGTAATCAAAATACCACAGTTGATGTTCCCTTCCCTTCTTCCTTCTCCATGGTTTGGAGGGACCCTCAAGCTGGTTGAGGTATGTATTTTGGGGGTTAACAGGTAGGTTGTGGAAGGGTGCCTGAGAAATATATATGGAAAGGCTCTGAGTTTCTGATGTCTAATGAGAAGTCCAATCTGAAAACAGTTTTAGTTGATGTAGTCTCAAAGAGACTAGAGTACTTTTAGTTTTTGGTTATGAGGTTCTCTGGAAGTGACAAAATTGCTTCCTGTGGGGAATTAGGATATCTATATCTATATCTATATCTTATATTTGTCCCTTTTAAAGGCAGCATCAATACCTAGAGTATAAATTTGAGTAGGCTAGCTGTTTATTGCCATATAGAAGCTGGCTTATTAGTGATCACAGAGGGTCATCTAGAATTGAATATAGATAATGTTGAGCAGAAAGTTCTTAAAGGTACATGCATGACAGTTTAAATCATTATATTAATAGGGGAAATATAAAATGAGACACCACAAGCATGCTGTGGGGTTCCCCTGGAGAGAGGGCATCTGAGGCTGAAGAGCATTTATTGTTTGTACCTCAGATTAGTGTCTCATCTTAGCTTAAAGCACTTTTTACTTACTGAACCAGATCAGAATTCCTTTGTCTAGGATACAGTTAAGCAACTTTCATAAAAGGGCATTCTTTTTGATCAGCATGCAGTTCCTATTCTTTACAATTCAAAATTAGCATGAAATGATATCGAATGTATGTCCATTAATATAAAGAAATTGTTTTCTACTATACTATTCCTTTATAAGTTTTCAAGCAACTGTAAGTTACAGTCAGAACTTATTTCTCAAGATTTCAAGAATATTTTACATTATTTCTGCTGCCCAATCCCCTAGCAGTTAATACTGCTTCTGAACCCCTGACCCTCTATTGGGTTACCATCTTGGAATTATACTTTCAGAGGTAAGGGCTTGAATTCGAGTGTAGAAATTTGACAGATCTGATCAGTAGTTCTTGCCACTGTTAGCTGCCATTAAAATTGTGCTGTCTGGAAGCACAAATCTTTAGAACTGAAAGCATCACTGATGTTTAATGACACTGTAAACTGAGTACCAGTTCCAGTGGAGTTGTTTTCTGTCTCCCTCTAAGTCTAGTTCAGAGATGGAGTGTTTCAACTTTAATCATGCATAGTACTTGAAAATGTATATACAGGTCCCTTTTTAAACAACTGTATCGAGATATAATTCAGGTACCATATCCATTTAAAGTGTACATTTCAATAGTTAATATACTCACAGAGTTGTGCAGCCATCACCACTATTAATTTTAGAACATTTTCATCACCTGAAAAAGAAATCTTGTAGCCATTATTAGTCACTCCCTATCCCCCCTCCTCTAATGCCTGGCAACCACTAATTTACATTATGGATTTGTTTATTCTGAACATTTCATATAAATATGTCACCTTTTATGTCTGGTTGCTTTTTACTAAACAATATACATAGATTTTAAATTAATTAATTAATTAATTAATTTTTGGCTGCGTTGGGTCTTCGTTGCTGCGTGCCGGCTTTCTCTAGTTGCGGTGAGCTGGGGCTACTCTTCACTGCAGTGTGCAGGCTTCTCATTGCGGTGGCTTCTCTTGTTGCGGAGCACGGACTCTAGGCACGCGGGCTTCAGTAGTTGTGGCGTGCAGGCTCAATAGTTGTGGCTCGCAGGCTCTAGAGCACAGGCTCAGTAGTTGTGGCACATGGGCCTAGTTGCTCCGTGGCATGTGGGATCTTCCCGGACCAGGGCTCGAACCCATGTCCTCTGCATTGACAGGCAGATTCTTAACCACTGCACCGCCAGGGAAGCCCCTAAACAACATTTTTTTTTTTAAACCCCATATTTGTTTATTTATTTATTTTTGGCTGTGTTGGGTCTTCGTTTCTGTACAAGGGCTTTCTCTAGTTGTGGCAAGCGGGGGCCACTCTTCATCGCGGTGCGCGGGCCTCTCACTGCTGTGGCCTCTGCCGTTGCGGAGCACAGGCTCCAGACGCGCAGGCTCAGTAGTTGTGGCTCACGGACCTAGTTGCTCCACAGCATGTGGGATCTTCCCGGACCAGGGCTCGAACCCATGTCCCCTGCATCGGCAGGCGGACTCTCAACCACTGCGCCACCAGGGAAGCCCCTAAACAACATTTTTAAGGGTCATCCAGGTTGTATCATGAATCAATCAGTACGTCATTCCTTTTTATGGCTGAATAATCTTCCATTGTATGCACATTTTGTTTATTCCTCCATCAGTTGATGGTGGTTTGGATTTCCACCTTTTGGCTATTATGAATAATGGTGCTATGAATATTCATGTTCAAATTTTTGTGTGGAAATAAGTTTTATTTCTCTTGAGTATATTCCTAGGAGTAGAATTGCTGGGTCATATAGTAACTCCACGTTTAACATTTTGAGGAACTGCCTGTTTTCCAAAGTGGTTGCGCCATTTTGCATTTCTACCAGCAGTATATGAGGGTGTCAGTTTCTCTACCTCCTCCCTACACCTGTTATCTTTTTTTTTTTCCTCCAATTATAGCCATTCTGGTGGGTGTGAAATGATGTTTCATTGTGGTTTTGCTTGTATTTCCGTGATGGCTAATGATATTTGAGCATTTTTCCTTGTGCTTATTGGCCGTTTCTGTATCCTTGGAGAAATGGCTGTTCAGATCCTTCGTCCTTTTGTTTGTTTGTTTGTTTTGGCCATGCCGAGCAGCATGTGGGCATGTGGGATCTTAGTTCCCCAACCAGGGATCGAACCCGTGCTACCCTGCAGTAGACGTGCAGAGTCTTAACCACTGGACTGCCAGGGAAGCCCCTGTTGGTGTCCTTTGAAGCACAAAAGTTACTAATTTTGATGAAGTCCAGTTTATCTGTTAAGAGTTTCATAGTTTTGGCTCTTACATTTAGGTCTGTGATCCATTTTGAGTTAATTTTTGTGTATGGTGTAAAGAAGGGGTCCAAGTTCAAACTTTTACATCTGGATATGTATTTGTCCCAGTGTCGTTTGTTTTTGTTTTTTTAGGTATTTATTTATTTATTTGGCTGCATCGAGTCTTAGTTATGGCACGCAGGATCTTCGTTGCAGCGTGTGGGCTTCTCTTTAGTTGTAGCACATGGGCTCTAGAGTGCGAGGGCGTTGCAGCGCAGGGCTTAGTTGCCCCGCGGCATGTGGGATCTTAGTTCCCTGACCAGGGATCGAACCTGCATCCCCTTCATTGGAAGGCAGATTCGTAACCACTGAACCACCAGGGAAGTCCCCATCATTTGTTAAGAAGCGTATTCTTTGCCCTTTCTGCATTATCTTGGCATCATTGTTTAAGATCAATTGACCATAAATATGAGGGTTTATTTCTGGACTCTTAATTCCATTCCATTGATATATGGTACCACACTGTCTTGGTTACTATACCTTTGTGGTTTTGAAGTTGGGAAGTACGAGTCTTCCAGCTTTGTTCCTTTTCTTGTTTCTTCTTTTCTGGGTCCCTCGTATTTCCATATGAACTTTAGGATCAGCTTGTCAGTTTCAGTACAAAAGGCATCTGGGATTTTGATAGGAATTGTTCTGAATTTGTAGATGTATTGATGAGTATTACTATCTTAATGATATTAAGTCTATAGTTTTCTTGTGATGTCTGTCTGGCTTTGGTATCAGGATAATACTGGCCTCATAGAATGAGTTGGGAAGTGTCACCCCGTCTTCTGTATTTTGGAAGAGTTTGTGAAGAATTGCTATTAATTAGTCTTTAAATATTTGGTAGAACTCACCAGTGATGCTATCTGAGATTGGGCTTTTCTTTGTAGGAAGTTTGTTTGTTTGCTAAAATACACATAACATAAAATTTACCATCTTAACCATTTAAAATGTACGGTTCAGTAGCGTTAAGTAGATTCACATTGTTGTGCAACCAGTCTCCAGAATTCTTTTCATCTTTCAAAACTGAAACTCTATACCCATTAAACCCCTCCCCATTCCCCCTTCCCCCAGCCCCTGACAACCACTGTTCTACTTTCTGTCTCTATGAATTTGACTACTCTGGGTACCTCATATAAAGACAGATTTGTCTTTATGACTGGCTTATTTCACATAGCATAATGTCCTCAACGTTCATCCATGTTATAGCATGTGTCAGAATTTCCTTTCTTTTTAAGGCTTAATGATGTTCCTTTGTATGTATATATCACATTTTGTTTATCCATTCATCTGTTGATGAACACATGGGTTCTTCTACCTTTTGGCTCTTTTGAACAAAGCTGCTATGAACATGGGTGTGTAAATATCTCTTTGAGACCCTAATGGGAAGCTTAAGATCAAGGTGTCTGGAGAGGGCGCACTTCTTGGTTCATAGTGGCTGTGTTCTAGCTGTGTCCTCACAAGGCAGAGGACCTCTCTGGGGTCTTTTATAAGGGTACTAATTTCATTCATGAGGGCTCCTCCCTCATGACTTAATTACCTCCCAAAGCCCCTACCTCCAAATACCATCACTTTGGCCATGAAGTTACAACATAGGAATGTTAGGGAGACACAAAACATTCAGTCTATAGCACAGTGGTAATACATGCATATAATTTTTTTTAATTTTTTTTTTATTTTTTTTACGGTGTGCGGGCCTCCCACTGTTGTGGCCTCTCCCGTTGCGGAGCACAGGCTCCAGATGCGCAGGCTCAGCATCCATGGCGCATGGGCCAAGCCGCTCCGCGGCATGTGGGATCTTCCCGGACCGGGGCACGAACCCATGTCCCCTGCATCGGCAGGCGGACTCTCAACCACTGCGCCACCAGGGAAGCCCATGCATATAATTTTAAAAGTCAGACAGTAACACATGACTTTTTAAAACCAAAAATGTAGTTCCCTTTCCAACCACCTTCAAAAGTTTTATCTTGAATTGCAAAGATTTAGATAAATTTAAGTATCATAAACCTAAATGATTGATCAAGTGACACAGGAGCCTTTGTGGATGTATTTGTAACCTTAGGAAATTGACATCAGGAAAGATAACCAGGTCTTTATTAATAGCAGATCCACTGGTGTCTAGAAGGTCAGAAGGGGCTGTGTGATATATAATTTAGTAAAGCAAGACATAAGAGCCCTCATTCAGGTGATCTGTGTATTCTGCATCATTTCTTTCATACCACCTCAGTGGTTATTGTGTTATGATACAACTTTAGGTTTTGGGTAGTAAATGAAAGAGGAGGTATCCCTAAGATATTTGTTCTGAGGCAGCTGGGAACTCACCATCATAAGTAAACATCCTGCTGTGTTACAGAACATACTGTTAGGCCCCAGTGCTGTAAAGAAATTTAAGACAGTCTGTTTTCATGCTGTTTTGGACCTAGGACTCCCTTTTCCCCTATGGAATGTTGGATAACAATACAAGATAGCATATGCTGAATGCCAAATTATTGGTAGAAGCAATAAATATTAAAAGAGTTCGGGTGGGGAATGATCACAGAGTATTGGTGTGTTGAAGAAAGATCTCTTGGAGGTGGTGAGACTAACTGGACCTTTAGGAAAGAGTATAAATGGTAACAAATGGGGAGGAGGAAAGTGGGAGAAGAAAAGTATTAGACGAAAGGATAGGAGGAAAGACTGAAGCAGGCATGCTTACTACTTTGCTGGGGTAGGGTGTTCAGTATCAAGAGTGTCAAGAGTAGTTTCTTTTGGGGAATGGTATGAGTTAAAGAGGTTAGGTTATGGAGATGGATAGGAATGATTACTGAGTGCCTTAAATTGCCAGTAACTTGTATGGAATTAATCTAATGCAGTAGAGTCCATTGAAGGGCCTAGCAATAAAATGTTATATTAGGGAGATTAATCTGGCAGCTGGATGTATGTAGGCTGAATTACAGGGGGCAGAGAGTAGAGACAGGAGAGGAGTTAAAATACCATTAAGAATAAAGTAATCCAGGATCACAGTTATGAGGGAAGAGTCAGCAGGACTCAGTAACGGTTGGTGGAAGACAGCCAGGAAGTCAAGGAGGACTGATATTAGGTGTTGCTAGGAGAGTTAAGATTCCATTGACAGAAATAAGACATGTAGGGGAAGCTCTGATTTTTTTGGAGACTGCTAAGTTCCTGTTTACATATATTAAGCTTGAGGTGGAGAAGGGATATCCTGTAGAAACAGGCAATTGGAGGTATAGAACTATAGTTCTTCACAGAACCCAAGAGAACTTTTGAGAAAGCTGACATGGTTTGTACTATTTAATTACATACAGCCGTTGGGGAGAGTGAAGCCTGCAAAATGGCTATTTGGATTGCTGTTATAGTGACTGCCTGCTTCGTGAAGTATGATCTTGAAGGAGAAGGGTTTGAGTTTAAGAGGAAATGTTAATCTAGAAAGAGAGGAGAGGGACTTCCCTGGTGGTGCAGTGGTTAAGAACCCACCTGCCAATGCAGGGGACACAGGGTCAAACCCTGAGCCGGGAAGATCCCACATGCCGCAGAGCAGCTAAGCCCCTGTGCCACAACTACTGATGCTGCACTCTAGAGCTTGTGAGCCACAACTACTGAGCCCACGTGCCACAGCTACTGAAGCCTGCACACATAGAGCCAGTGCTCTGCAGCAAGAGAAACCACTGCAGTGAGAAGCCCACTCCACACAATTGGAGAAAGCCTGCGCACAGCAACGAATAGCCAAAAATAACTAAATTTATTTTAAAAAAGAGGAGAAATATTGCTTCTGAGGCAGAAGTGAAGGAGATGTTAGATACAACTATGGAGAAATTTTGAGTTAGAATAGGGAAGATGAGGTAGATCTTGAAATAAGACCTTGATATAAGTAAAGTAAGAGGTTAGCTCATCTGCTGTGAGTGAAAGGAAAATAACATTGAGAGCTTGAATAATGTGGGAAAGGTTTGTGACTGACCGTGGTTAATATATTTAAGAGTCAATGCAGAATAGAGAAAAAAGTGCTAAATGGAAGTAGTCACCACAATCAACATGATTTCATGACATTTTATGACTAGCGATACTTAGTGGCTCTGATTCAAGTGTGAAGAAAGCATTTGGTCGGGTTATACAAGGTTGGATGAGTTTTTCTAGATTGCTAAGAGACAGAGTTGAAATATGCAGTACTTAGCTCTGACTCAGAAAAGGACAGAGACAGACAAAGGTAAAGGTATGTAAGCTATGATTGAAGATGTAAGGGGGAAATTGAAGTGCTTAGAGAAGGTAGAGCAGTTCCAAGTGATATAGATCCAAAACCTCACCAAGAAGTTGAGGAGAAGGTAATGTGGAGTGGTTTTAGGAACTGAGACCTCAAGGCATAAGATGAGTCTTTATTGTGGGCATTCCTCTTTGAGAAAAAGGATAGAGAAGACAAATGTGAACCAGGTACTGAATTTCAGAGCAGAATATATATACTTATATATTATGTTCCAGTTTACAAAGAAGTTTTACATCATCATCATGATAGTCCTGTGATGATATGAGTAATGTCGATATTCTTATTCCATACTATAGAGGGTAAAATTGAGGCACACCAATGGATAGCTGACCAGAGATCACACAGTATATGGTAGCTTGGCAGCTTAAGGACAATCATAGGTTTCTTTTGTTGTGATCATAAAAATAAAAATCTTGAAAAGTAGGATATAATTATTACTCAGATTTCACCCTCCACTAAGTTTGATGTGTGATCTTACAGACTTCTGACATATACATAGATACCTAATTTTTTGCTTTTTATCACAATATATTGTGAACTCATTTCTGAATGAATACATATTGATTATTTCTGACAGCTGCATATATTCCATTGGAGGGATGTACTGTTTGTAATCTAATCTATTCATGGAAATTTAGATGGTTATAATTGTTTTTTATTATAAGTAATGCTGTAATGAACATTCTTCCTATCTTTGTTTCCTTGTGTCAGTAGTCCCATAAAATAAACTTTTAGAAGTCAAATTACTAGATCAAAAGACATGCACATTGTGGTACATATTACAAAATTGCCGTCCAGGAAAACTAGTAATTTATATTCCTGTTTGATCAGAGTACATGAGAATGTGTTTTTATCTTCACTCTTATTATTACTGGATACTATTCATCTTTTTCATCATTCTAATTTGCACAAAAGGATAATTCCTTGTTTTTTTAATGTTCATTTCTTTGATTACTATTGAGGTTAAATATTTTTTCCTGTGTTCAGTGTTGCTAGATCTGCTTCAAAGTCACATGATCTTGTGAGGAACAGATGAGAAGTCAAAAAGATTTTTTTAAATAGAGGTGTGGGTTCAAAAGAGATGGTACACCAACCTAAATGTCCATCAACAGATGAATGGATAAAGAAGATGTGACACATATTTACAATGGAATATTACTCAGCCATAAAAAGAAATGAAATTGAGTTATTTGTAGTGAGGTGTATGGACCTAGAGTCTGTCTTACAGAGTGAAGTAAGTCAGAAAGAGAAAAACAAATACTGTATGTTAATGCATATATATGGAATCTAAAACAAAACAAAAAAACGGTACTGATGAACCTACTTACAGGGCAGGAATAAAGAGGTAGACATAGAGGATGGACTTGGGAACATGGGGTGGGAGGGGGAAGCTGGGGCAAAGTGAGAGTAGCATCGACATATATACACTACCGAATGTAAAATAGTTGGCTGGTGGGAAGCAGCAGCATAGCACAGGGGGATTGGCTCCGTGCTTTGCGATGACCTAGAGGGGTGGGATAGGGAGGATGGGAGGGAGATGCAAGAGAGAGGGGATATGGGGACATGTGTATGCATATGGCTGATTCACTTTGTTGTGCAACAGAAACTTAACACAGTATTGTGAAGCAATTATACTCCAATAAAGATCTATTTTTATAAAAAAGATGATACAGCTGTGATTTAGAGTACGTTGCAGGACAGAGAAAGACCAGTTGATTCTCTTGTTCCACTGGGAAGCAGTGGACAGGAAGAGTGCTCCTCTCTCATCTACCAAAAAAGTGAAATTAGTTGGACCAGCCTCTCAAATTTTAGCATATATTGAGTCTTTTTAAAAAGACATTTCATTTACTTTTGAAAAAGCTAAACATTCCCATGGTTAAGTCTTGCTCCCATCAGTCTGTCTGCACCCTCATGCCCTCCCACAGTTTACTTTTATTAGTTTTCTGTGTGTCCTTGTAGTATTAAAGTATGAGAAGGCAAATGTCTATTCCTGTGCTCCCTCCTATACAGAAAGCAGCTTACTAAATATATCATTATGCACTTTGTTTTATTTAACAAAATATCTTGGAGATATTCCATGAATTTTTTTTGTTTGTGTTTTGTTTTTTTTAAGGAAAGCAATATTTGTGGATCTCCAATATTCACTAAAATGATTTTAATGTAATGTTACTTATATGTGTACAAACATAGAACTGGACATATGTGTACAAACATAGAACTGGACATAAATTACATGCCAACAAACCAAACTACAAAATCAACAGAATTAAAATCAACATAAATGTGACACAACTGTTTTGCTGAAACTAATCAGACACTCACAGCATGACCAAGGTAGTGACGGCTGAGGTACAGTTTCTTATGGGTTTGGCATACCTGTGCTATACTGTGTCCCATGCCCATTCTCTCACTGCTTTTGTCATCCAACCCGTCCCTTCTCACTTTTTCTTTATTTCATAGCATTACCATCTTTCCATGTGAATTATGCTATCATTCTATATGATTTACCTATTTATTGTGTTTGTTGTCTAATATCCCTCACTAGAATATAAGTGTTTTATGAAGTGTGGGTCTTTATTTTGTTCACTGATATATCCTGAGCACCCAGAACACATACTAGCACATAATGGATATTCAGATATTTGATGAATGAATGAATGAACAAATGAATTCTTAGGCACATTAAAGTCTGAGAACCACTGTAGAGGATGCTGTGGTAAAAGACAATCATAAAAGGCAAGAAAGTGCTAAGATGTTGGTGATAGGAGAGGAAGGCCCAGTAAGATAAACCCTGGTCTAGAGGGATGGGAGGTCAGTGTGGCTGGTGGTAGAGCGGTTGGAAGAGGGAGAGAGGAAGAAGATGACCTTTGGTGTGTGGTGTTCTTCTAGATCCTGGGGATGAGGCTAAGAGGCAGTTGTGTCAATGACCATAGATAAGCCATCAGAGGCCTTCTGTGGATGCCCATTAGCTTCTGGGGCACTTTCTCCTGGAGACAATCAGAGGGAAATACAAGAAAGAGTAGCTCCTTTTCAGTGCTCTCCTTCCCTACTTTAAAACCGTAAGTTTTTGTTTTTTTGTTTTTTTTTTTTAAAGTGAGTTTTTTTTTTTAATTAATTAATTTATTTTTGGCTGTGTTCGGTCTTCGTTTCTGTGCGAGGGCTTTCTCTAGTTGCGGCAAGCAGGGGCCACTCTTCATCACGGTGCACGGGCCTTTCACTGTCGCGGCCTCTCTTGTTGCAGAGCACAGGCTCCAGACGCGCAGGCTCAGTAGTTGTGGCTCACGGGCCCAGCCGCTCTGCGGCATGTGGGATTCTCCCAGACCAGGGCTCAAACCCGTGTCCCCTGCATTGGCAGGCAGACTCTCAACCACTGTGCCACCACGGAAGCCCCTTTTTTGTTTTTTTTTAAATTTATTTTTGGCTGAGTTGGGTCTTCTTTGCTGCGCATGGGCTCTCTATAGTTGCGGTGTGCGGGCTTCTCATTGTGGTGGTTCCTCTTGTTGCAGAGCATGGTCTCTAGGTGTGTGGGCTTCAATAGTTGCGGGACACAGGCTCAATAGTTGTGGTGCACGGGCTTAGTTGCTCCGCAGCATGTGGGATCTTCCTGGCCCAGGGATCAAACCCGTGTCCCCTGCCTTGGCAGGCGGATTCTCAGCTACTGCGCCACCAGGGAAGCCCCCTAAGTTTTATATTCTAGACTTGTATAATGAAGGAATAGTCTTATTTTAGTGACAACAGAACTACTGCATTCAGGTCTCCTGACTATCAGTATAATTAGAAAATTTTAAATACTAATATCTGAAAGACAAAGGAGAACTATTAACTTTACTAACTAATCAAAGTAAACAGCTAGGGGCTTCCCTGGTGGCGCAGTGGTTGAGAGTCCGCCTGCCGATGCAGGGGACACAGGGTCGTGCCGCGGTCCGGGAAGATCCCACATGCCGCGGAGCGGCTGGGCCCATGAGCCATGGCCGCTGAGCCTGCGCTCCGCAACGGGAGAGGCCACAACAGTGAGAGGCCCGCGTACCACACACACACACACACACACACACACACACACAAAAGTAAATAGCTAATTATATCCTTTTTGTCTGTAGAGAACCTGAAAGGAAGGTTGGGTTGTTTTCCAAGATGGGGCAGGGTAAGCGGCAGTACCCTTTTATCTAGGTCTGACAGTCTTGCCTGAACTTTGGCTTAGCCAGGAATATTAGTTTGGGTGGCAGTTTTATTAATAGGAGAATTTGATCAAGCCCAGCCTCCCAAATAAAACGTTCATGTAGCAGGACCATTGCAAATTTCTCTTCAGGTGTGCTGTGCCTTCAGAGTTAAATGGTATCTCAGTTCCAGCTGGGGATAGGAGATGGGATGGCTGATTTAATGGGGCATTGTAAATTCCAGTTAACAAGTACTACACACAGTGTAGTTTAATAACTATTTGTTGGAAAGATTCCTTTTGTAAATATATCCTCCCCCTAGCCTTGGGGGTAACTTCTTAAATGAGTTAAACTTTAAGAGAAAAGGGGAGTAATTTGTTTAGATGGTGGTTTTGGGGGGGTGGGGAGTATTAAATGTATGTAGCTTTACCAATTTCTAGTGCTTTCACTCAGGCTGTCTTAGGATTCTCCTAGAAACTTTTTAGGTCGGTAATGCCCTCAGGTTGCTTTTTGCTATCTTCCCTAACATTTTCTTCCTTTAAGTTCACTGATTCATAGAATGGGTCTGGAAGTGACTTTGAAGATCCTTTATTCTGGTTCTTCCCATAGTTGCCACAAATCCAAAAGGGTCAGGTCTAGAGTTCCAACAGCCAAACATTCTGCCATCTGGACTGAGATCTCCTAGGCTGAGGCTGCTAGACTGCAGAGGTAGTGACCTGATTCATCTCTTTCCCTTCTTCCCTCCCTCCTTCCTTTCCTTTTTCCCCCTCCCTTCCTTTCTCCCTCCTGTGTACTATTCTTATTTATCATCCCATCTTCCTTTCTTATTTCTAGGCCATGTAGGTCAGCCAGGGAAGGGTTAGTGAGATTAAGGTGTAAAGGCAATCCTTAATGACCTGAGGTGCACAAGGAAGAATACCCTTTGACCTTAAGAAATGCTGATTATGCTCTTTTTCCTAGGATGCTCACAACTGTATTCCTGAGCTGGACAGTGAGACAGCTATGTTTTCTGTCTACGATGGACATGGAGGTAACTTTAGCAGATCATGTGGTAACATTCTAGGACCCCACTTCCAGGTCCTTTGTTCTTTTACTTTCCAGGGTTCTGGTCCTCAGATATAATTTCCTGCCTAGTGCTATTTTTCTCTATTCTGCCATTCGTCCTTCCCAGGAGGATAGTGTATTGGTTCTTAATCTCACCAGGCCTTGTTTCAATCCAAGAAGTCTCTTCCTACATTAGCATTTATCTCTTTTTTCACTGAAAACTAAGCATACAGGCGAGAAAAGACATGGGCTATATTAATATAGCCCTGAGAGAGGTGATGGTGAAATCCATTTTCTTGGTCAGAACTTCCCGAAACATTGTCTTTTAAATAGGTTTCAGTTGTGCTAAGACATTCATCTCCTCAATCCTTGGGATTCACTCTAGAATGGTGTGCTGATATTATATCACTTTCTATGTGTGTGAAGCTATGCTCTGGGTGACTTTACCTTTGTTCTAGGGGAGGAAGTTGCCTTGTACTGTGCCAAATATCTTCCTGATATCATCAAAGATCAGAAGGCCTACAAAGAAGGCAAGCTACAGAAGGTCTGTCTTCCCACACTGTTCATTCTCCATTTCTGCAGACTTTCCCTTTTTTTCCAGTCCTTGGCTTTTCCTTTTTCATTGCCACCCAGCTTCTTCTTATTGTATTTCTTAAAGAATTCTGTACCTAAAATGAGCTTATTCCCACTTGATCCTTTTTAGAGCTACCTTATTGATTCCTAAGTCTCTAAACTGTTTTTTATTTGTCTGTGAGTGTCTCACAGCTTGGTGGATCACACTCTAATTTGCATCTCATCCTCGTGCCCAGGCTTGTGTATAGGCAGTTCATTTTGTACCCGCGTACTTCTTCCTACACTTGCCTCATACTAGTTTGATTATATTCAGGCTTTGGAAGATGCCTTCCTGGCTATCGATGCCAAACTGACCACTGAGGAAGTCATTAAGGAGCTGGCGCAGATTGCAGGGCGACCCACTGAGGATGAGGATGAAAAAGAAAAAGTAGCTGATGAAGATGATGGTGAGTGTGGCGTCTTTTGTTTGAAAGGAAATTGGCATATTAAAGAACTGCTCTTTAATACATATTAGTTGTGTGTCAGTTCTGAAAGATGGCTTCCTAGGGACCTGGGAAATCCTCATGTTAAAGAATCTCCTGTACTATACAGGTGGTTATGAAAAGGTGAGAGAGGATTAACCTTTGTTGAGTTCATAGTGTTGTAGTTGTAAGCATTTTTATATACATCATCTTTTGTCATTGCGATTGGGTCTTTCTGGTTCATTTTAATGTTTATGTGATCTATTTTTTAAGACTGGAGCTGCCTTTAGCCATAGCAGCCAGTCATTAAGCCTGAGCCCTAGGCCTGGACTAGTAGCATTGTGGACTTCCTGGGTCCTCAGCCAGATTAGGGTTTCCAACTTACCAATAAAAAATGAGAGGTGACAGGGAACACATATAGTAACTAGTATTCCTTTGACTAAGAAGGGAGTGCAAGACAAAGACCAAAGGAAGTCTCTGGAGGCTGATGTTACTTGAGGAAAAGGGAGCAAAGGGCTGTTCTTCTGAGATTTGATAAGTGTGAGAGGAGCCTTAGGAGTGGGAGGTGGTGGGGAAGTTAGAACTCAGGTTGCAAGGGCTGTGGAGGTAGTAAGGGACTGATTCCATGAGGAGTCTGGCATGGGGTGCTGATTTAGCCTCTCCCCTGCAGTGGACAATGAGGAGGCTGCACTGCTGCATGAAGAGGCTACCATGACTATTGAAGAGCTGCTGACACGCTACGGGCAGAACTGTCACAAGGGTGCTCCCCACAGCAAATCTGGAGCTGGGACAGGCGAGGAACCAGGGTCCCAGGGCCTCAATGGCGAGGCAGGACCTGGGGACCCATCTAGGGAAACTTCTTCAGAGGAAAATGGCCCCACAGCCAAGGCTCACACGGGCCTTTCCTCCAACTCGGAATGTGGGACTGAGGCAGGCCAAGGTGGGGAGCCTGGCACTCCCACTGGTGAGGCTGGGCCTTCCTGCTCTTCAGCCTCCGACAAGCTGCCTCGAGTTGCTAAGTCCAAGTTCTTTGAGGACAGTGAGGATGAGTCAGATGAGGCGGAGGAAGAGGAGGAAGACAGCGAGGTAAGGGCCCAGTGGGGGCAGATAGACGTTGAAGTTGTAGAGAGGGCCTGGTTGGTCGCCATGCATAGCTTTCTACTCTTTCCTGTCTATTTTGACATCATCCCCCAACTACAGTCTAAGCTTTTTTAAAATTCATTATCTCCACCAACACAGGTACCATTAGCCCTCTTAACCTCTTCCTTTGTTGACATTATAACAAACAGATCTAGTTCTGGCCTTTCAGAGTCTGTCTCCTGGAGAGAGAACAAGAAGTTGGTGGTTGTTACTTTGGATATTTGGGTTTTTCTGGGCAACTTATTTTCTGGTCATGTTGCCTGGAAGGTGCTTTTGGCTAGCAGCTCTGGCCTTGCCTGAGGTTTCCTGCTGGTGACCGCTGAACCTAGTTCAGGATATTAGTTATATCCATCCTAGTCCTCTCTCCCGTCCTCCACATTTTTCTGTCATGATCATATATTTGCATCTTTCAGTGTTTTAAGGATCTATGTTCAGTCAGGGCCTCTTGGTTCTGAGCGTGAGTTGAGGGGAGGGGGCAAGGAGGTCATCTCAGTCTCAGTAGCCTGGGATTGTCCCTCTGGCAGGAATGCAGTGAGGAAGAAGATGGCTACAGCAGTGAAGAGGCAGAGAATGAGGAAGACGAGGATGACACTGAGGAGGCTGAAGAGGATGAGGAAGAAGAAGAGGAGATGATGGTGCCTGGGATGGAAGGCAAAGAGGAGGTGTGTGGGGAAAGGAGGGCAATGAGTCTGGAAAGCCAAGAGGCCAAGTGTGAATTCTCTGATTTTGATTTTGGGAGAAGCGTCCCTTCCTATCTTAGCACTGAAGTCATGGTCATGGAAGGATTTACTCTGCAAGGGGAGTTAGGCCTTTCGGGTAGAATTATCTCAGAAAAGGGGGAGAGCGTGCTATATCTGGAAAGATTAAAGCTGTGCTCCTCCTGTCTATTAAAGTGCTCTTGGTGGTCCTAGTGAGATGAGAAGACATAGGGGAATGATTACAGCTGGTGTCCAGAAGCTCCCATGATGGTCCTTTTCTTCCTTTTAAGCCTGGCTCTGACAGTGGTACAACAGCAGTGGTGGCTCTGATACGAGGGAAGCAGTTGATCGTAGCCAATGCAGGAGACTCCCGCTGTGTGGTGTCTGAGGCTGGCAAAGCTTTAGACATGTCCTATGACCACAAACCGGAGGATGAAGTGGAGCTAGCACGCATCAAGAATGCTGGTGGCAAGGTCACCATGGATGGGCGAGTCAATGGTGGCCTCAACCTCTCCAGAGCCATTGGTAAGGGCCAAGAAACTATGGGAAAAACTTCTGGGGTCTTGTTCTCTGTTCCAGACTACCTATAGCAAACTTTAATCTTCATGGCCTTTTTATCTTTCCAAGTATTTTTGTATCTACTACCTATGTCCCTTAATCATCGCTATGAAATAGGTAAAATAGGTATCACTTCTAGATGATGAAAAAACAGGTTAGTGACTGACCTAAGGTTCAGCAACCCAAAGACAGGGCTGAAACCAGAAAAACTAGAACTCACTTCTCCATTCCACTAGATTATGGAACTTTGTAAAGAAGGGAAATAAATGGCAGGGTTTGACTGGCCTCAAACACAAATCTGTGTGAAGTGCTCAAACTACTTACTCATCATCCATCCATTCCTTTACTTCAGGAGACCACTTCTACAAGAGAAACAAGAACTTGCCACCTGAGGAACAGATGATTTCGGCCCTTCCTGACATCAAGGTGCTGACTCTCACTGACGATCACGAATTCATGGTCATTGCCTGTGATGGCATCTGGTAAGCACTGGCGGAAAACCCTAAACTTCCCTTTTTTCCCCTGCAGTATTACTTCTAGGGCTCTGAGCTGCTTTATCTTCCTTCTAATGGCTGTAGTCAGCCCCTTTTCTCAGGCTGCTCTAGAATTAGAGCCTAGATAGGCAGCAGCTTGGTGTCAAGACCCCCAAGCCTAAGGCAAAGCTGAGAAAAATCTCTGTGGGTGTTTACGTTGGCCTAGCCATCTGTGACCTCTATCCTCTACTCTGCCTTGCTGGGACTAAAGAAGATTCTTACTGTTGTTTTTGACCCCAGGAATGTGATGAGCAGCCAGGAAGTTATAGACTTTATTCAATCGAAGATCAGTCAGCGTGATGAAAATGGGGAGCTTCGGTTATTGTCATCCATCGTGGAAGAGGTAAGTCCCAGGGTAGAGGAGAGAGGGTGTCTGGTCTGTGTATCCAGGGTTTTCTCTTTTGGCCTGAGTTAAGACCAGAGCCTGGGAGTATCACTAATTACTGACATACTAAACTCTGACTAGAAAGTTTCACTTTCCCTCATTTCCCTGACTTATCCTTATGCCTCATGCACTAGCAAGTGGCCTGTTTTGTGACACCTGTTGCCTGTTCCCCTCCTTCTGCCACCCTGTCTCAGCAAGGCCAGCCCTTTGAGACTTTAGGTTCCCAGGAAGGTTTTCAAACTCTGAAGCTGAGCTACCCCATCCCTTTTGTAGCTGCTGGATCAGTGCCTGGCACCAGACACTTCTGGGGACGGTACAGGATGTGACAACATGACCTGCATCATCATTTGCTTCAAGCCCCGAAACACAGCAGCACTTCAGCCAGAGAGTGGCAAGCGGAAACTGGAGGAGGTGCTCTCTACTGAGGAGGCTGAAGAAAATGGCAACAGTGACAACAAGAAGAAGGCCAAGCGGGACTAGCGGTTGTCCAGACCCCTGCCCACCTAGACTGTTTTCTGAGCCCTCCAGACTGAGACTGAGTTTTGTCTTTTTCCTTTAGCCTTAGCAGTGGTTATGAGGTGTGCAGGGGGAGCTGGGTGGCTTTGCTCAGCCCATTCCAAAGAGGGCTCTCCCTCCACACAGCAGCCTGGGAACCTCTGCTGTCCTCCCCAGCCGCCTCCTTGCTCCTTGGGGCTCATCACCGGTTCTGTGCCTGTGCTCTGTTGTGTTGGAGGGAAGGACTGGTGGTTCTGGTTTTTACTCTGTGAACTTTATTTAAGGACATTCTTTTTTATTGGCGGCTCCATGGCCCCCAGCCGCTTGTACCCGCTCTCTGTTGTACACTTTCAGTCAACACTTTTTCAGACTAAAGGCCAAAACCTAATCGTGCCCATGGTGTCCTTTTTTCTCTGCTGCCATCCTGTCCAGACCAGCCACCCAGGATGCCTTGGCTGCATAGTTGGCCCCCACCAGTAGCATCGACCTAGCCCTTCCCTGTGTGGGGGGGGTGTGTGAGGTGGTGTGGGGTGTGTGTGTGTGGGGGGTGAGGTGGTGTGTGCGGGTGTGCGGGTGTGTGTGTGGGGGGGGTGAGGTGTGTGTGTGTGTGTGTGTGTGCGCGCGCGCGCGCACCTGCCCACCTACCTGCCTGCGTGTGATGTGTGTGACTCAGGGAGAGGGGGTCGGGTATGGTAACTCCCTGAGCCGCTGGCAGCCTGGCCTGGCGTCGCGGCTCATCCTCACCCCCTCCTAGGGTGAGGAACGATTTCCTTGTTCCTCCACGGAGGGGTCAGGACCGGCCAGGCGACCCTTAAGACTAAAGCCAGGGTCACGGTTTGACCTGCCCTCCTTGCCGGCCAGGTTTCATCTGATCTCTGATTGGCTCGCCCGATTGCTTCCGTCACAATCACTTCCTGGTCACGCTGTGGACGCTTTCGGGGCTTCTGCTTTCCACGGACTACGCGTCCCGTGTGGCTCTGCGACAGCGGAAGCGGAAGCGAGTACGGAGGTACCAGCTGGTCTCCGTAGGGCGGGGGTAGGGGCTCCATGAATGGACGCGGCGGCGGCGGCGGCGGCGGCGGGAGCGGCCTGAGCTGGGCGCCGGGGCCAGGGCCGGGGGCTGCCCGGGGCCCGCGCCGCTGCATGGGGGCGGCCCGCGGGCCCTGAGAGGAAGGGCGGGCAGGCCGAATTGGGAGGGGCGGGGCCGGGCGGCCGCAGGCCGGAGGCGCGTCGGGCTGGAGCCGGTCACGATGCCCCGAAGGAAGCAAAGCCACCCGCAGCCCGTGAAATGCGAGGGGGTCAAAGGTCAGGGGTCAGGGGTCAGGGGCTGCGAGGTGGGGAGGAGCGGGGGTGGGGTCAGTGGTGTGGGTTCAGGTCTGGGTGGAGGGGGATCCTTGAGGGATGGGGTGGGCGATCTGGACTCCTAGCTTCCCATCGAGGTACTAACGGAACCCGAGAGGGTCTACGAGTGCGGGAAGTACGGTCTGCGAGGGCTAGCTTCCCGGGTGCGAATGATGGGCACAGTTCCTGAGGGAGGATCTACAAGCCTTTTCCCCTCTTCAGTGGATACTGAAGACTCCCTCGACGAAGGACCCGGGGCCCTGGTATTGGAGAGTGATTTACTACTAGGCCAGGATCTGGAGTTTGAGGAAGAGGAGGAAGGTGACGGCAACAGCGACCAGCTCATGGGCTTCGAGAGAGACTCTGAAGGTGGGTTTGGGGGACTGACTTAAGGAAGTGACCGCTGGAACCTCAGCCTTTAGGAGGCGGGTTAGAGTATAGTGCCAGTGAGCAAAACACCGTTTCCTGCCACTGGGGCTGGTTCAGTTTAGATTTGAGCTAGATTTCTTCGTTTGCCTGATGGTCCATCACTTTGTTGAGGTCAAGTTCTGAGGCCTGGTTCAAAGGTGGTATGAATAGGACGGTAGAGGAATCACATGAAACAACTGGTTAAAAGTAAATGCCCTTTTAATAACTTTATCCCACTCCCTAGCCCATTCCTTAGATGAGTTTATTTTTAAGAGGTTCAGGGAAGCAACCTCATTCAAGCTAGTACTTAGATCTAATCTAACTCCCTTTCACCTGCAGCATAAACTCCTCTTGTATGGAGGTATTAGTCTCTGCCCTCAAATATCCTTCCACATTCCTCTTCCCTTTGATCTTAGCATCACCCCAACCTAGTTTGCTGCACCAGCTATCCACTAATGCCACTTCTGAAGGATGATTTTGAAAGTCATTGAGGAAATCCATGTAAAAGAAAATCCATCCTTTAGGCTTAGAAGTGGTATTACATGTGTTACTTTGTTTCCTCTTCCCTCCAAAATTTTTTTTTTTTTTTTTGCGGTACGCGGGCCTCTCACTGTTGTGGCCTCTCCCGTTGCGGAGCACTCCAGACGCGCAGGCTCAGCAGCCATGGCTCATGGGCCCAGCCGCTCCGCGGCATGTGGGATCTTCCCGGACTGGGGCACGAACCCGTGTACCCTGCATCGGCAGGCGGACTCTCAACCACTGCGCCACCAGGGAAGCCCTTCCCTCCAAATTTTGCCTCTTGAGATAGTATGGAGGTGGTTATAAAATAAAAACTAAGAGTCCTTACTGATAGAGGCACTAGAAAAACGTATCAGGCCTCTGCCTTGTGTATTTTTACTTATCCCAAGAATCAGTTAATTATTTAATTATTGATTCATTTCAGTATGTGGTCCACTGTGAGCCCTTGATCTTTTTCCATTCATTGGTCCTATGTACAACTCTGTCATCACTAGGTTAGTCCAGACTTGGAGGTAGATGATTTGTGTTGAATTTTTAGGATCATTGATTGAAGAGAAGGGTGGAGCCCAGCAAGTGGGGAGACCGCAAGTGAGAAAGGGAGTTTGGAGTCTGTTCCTAGCCTGTGTTGATGTCTCTTCTCATGTCTGTCTCACCAGGAGACTCTCTGGGGGCCAGGCCTGGGCTTCCCTATGGGCTGAGCGACGACGAGTCTGGGGGCGGCCGGGCACTAAGTGCGGAGAGTGAAGTTGAGGAGCCAGCCAGGGGTCCAGGGGAGGCCAGGGGTGAGAGGCCAGGCCCAGCCTGCCAGCTGTGTGGGGGGCCCACAGGTGAGGGGCCGTGTTGTGGGGCAGGAGGGCCGGGTGGGGGGCCCCCGCTGCCCCCACGGCTACTATACTCATGCCGCCTCTGCGCCTTCGTGTCCCACTACTCGAGCCACCTGAAGCGGCACATGCAGACACACAGCGGGGAGAAGCCGTTCCGCTGTGGCCGCTGCCCCTACGCCTCAGCCCAGCTCGTCAACCTGACGCGACATACTCGCACCCACACTGGCGAGAAGCCCTACCGCTGTCCCCACTGCCCCTTTGCCTGCAGCAGCCTGGGCAACCTGAGGCGGCATCAGCGCACCCATGCGGGGCCCCCCACTCCTCCCTGCCCGACCTGTGGCTTCCGCTGCTGTGCTCCACGTCCTGCCCGGCCTCCCAGTCCCACAGAGCAGGAGGGGGCAGTGCCCCGGCGACCTGAAGGTAAAAAGCCAGGGACCAAAGAACCTGGGACGTGGGTGGGTGGCCTTAGGGGGACTTGGATTCATAGCCCAGGTCTGTCTCCACAGATGCCCTGCTGCTTCCAGATTTGAGCCTCCACGTGCCACCAGGCGGTGCCAGTTTCTTGCCGGACTGTGGGCAGCTGAGGAGTGAAGGGGAAGGCCTGTGTGGGACTGGATCAGAACCACTGCCAGAGCTGCTGTTCCCTTGGACCTGCCGGAACTGTGGACAAGAGCTGGAAGAGGGGGAGGGTAGTCGGCTGGGAGCAGCCACGTGTGGGCGCTGCATGCGAGGAGAGACTGGAAGTGGTGCCAGTGGTGGACCCCAGGGCCCCAGTGACAAAGGCTTTGCCTGTAGCCTCTGCCCCTTTGCCACTCACTATCCCAACCACTTGGCTCGGCACATGAAGACGCACAGTGGTGAGAAGCCCTTCCGCTGTGCCCGCTGTCCTTATGCCTCTGCTCATCTGGATAACCTGAAACGGCACCAGCGCGTCCACACAGGAGAGAAGCCCTACAAGTGCCCCCTCTGCCCCTATGCCTGTGGCAACCTGGCCAACCTCAAGCGTCACGGTCGAATCCACTCTGGGGACAAACCTTTTCGGTGTAGTCTTTGCAACTACAGCTGCAACCAGAGCATGAACCTCAAACGCCACATGCTGCGGCACACAGGCGAGAAGCCCTTCCGCTGTGCCACCTGCGCCTATACCACGGGCCACTGGGACAACTACAAACGGCACCAGAAGGTGCACGGCCATGGTGGGGCAGGAGGGCCTGGCCTCTCTGCCTCTGAGGGCTGGGCGCCACCTCACAGTCCCCCCTCTGTTTTGAGCTCTCGGGGCCCAACAGCCCTGGGTGCCACTGGTAGCCGAGCTCTCCACACAGACTCACCCTGAACTAGGTCCTTCTCCCCTAGGGCTCTATGAATTAGCCCTGACCCTCCTGTATGTTTTATACAGATGGACCAGAAGCCACCTTTACCTTCCTCCCCCGCTGGCCAGGGGCTCCACACAGACTAACCTAGGCACTATATGGACCAGTCCAAACCCCATGGGCGGGGGCCCATATGGACCAGGGGGGGCCTTGCCTTGACTGATGCGACTTCATAAGCTCAGTGAGAAGGGCCCTGTATCCACCTCCACTGCTCCCAGGGGCGGTGGATGAACTGGCTAGGGGACTGTCCAGCCTCGCACCTGTTTATTTAACTTATTTCAGTGCTTTATAATAAAGGAAACACTAACAAAGCCACGTCTATGCTGAGTTGGCAGTGGCAAGCACCGCTTGGCCTCACCCGTAGCACAGCAGTCCATGCTGTGATGGGGGGAGCAGGGGCAGTGAGAGGGAACCAGAGGTAGGCAGCAATCAGGCTGAGTTTAATGACGGGGAGCTGGGCCAGACCATACACAGACCTCTGCCCATCCCCTTGGCTCATGGCCCCGAGAAGCCAGAAGCAGCCTGGGGGCAGTTGTGGTTCCTCCCCAGGCAGGTAGCCATGGTCCCGTGGACTTTGTGCAAAATACTAAATGCTAATTTGGCATTGAAGGCCAGCTCTGAGCGATCCTTTGTATAGCCAGCCCTGGGGAGGGGAAGGGAAGGCAGGTTAGGAGGCCCCTGGCCGAGGAGAAAAGGGGACAATACGAAGAAAAATACCCCAGTTTGGGGAATACAGGCACAGGGCAAGTTTCTGAACACTCCTCCAGGGTAGAGGGCAGACATCCGAGCTCTGGAGATCACAGATCCTCATCTCCAATGCCCTCAAAGGCGAAATTGCCGTGGACATCACTGGCACTGGCATCTGTACTGGGAGTGCCAATCCCCCGCAAGCTCACGGCACTCAGCTTGCTCTGTAATAAAGGCAGGGTCGGGGTCAGAGGGCTCAAGCCTCCCTAAGGTCCCCTACAAACGCCAACCTCACCAACCCTCGTGGGAAACTCACTGAGAGTTTGACCATGGACTCCCGGCTGGCATCAGGTGACTCCTGGGGAGGAGGAGGCAGAGGTGTCAGAGACCTCACTGGGGAGGTGATGCAAGGCCTGGGGGCTGGGGGACTGACCAGGGAGTAGTACTTACAAGCAGCGGTGGGGACTTCACTGCTTGCTGGCTGTCTGAGCGTCTCAGGGTGCCCCCCACCCGCCGGCGTAGCATCTGGGGATGGAGACATGAGGCGCTGATAAGGGCTGATCACCCCCTTTGGCATCCCAGTCCCTTCCCCTCCCTCTCAGGAGAGGCATCACACCGAGGACAAAAGGCAGGGAGAGCACAGCCACGCAGCTGCTGGGTCTGTGCTTGCTGCTTACCTTCCTGATACTGCCGCCGGATTTCTTCACCATCAGTTCATCCACCATGGACTGCAAGCAGATGCTCATCATGATAGCCTGAGGGCAAGGAGAGAGCTCAGCCTGACTGGGTGGTCATCCTGAGCCCAGCACCCCTAAGACAAGGGCTCCCACTCACATGGAGTCCTGGAAGCCCTAGACTTGGGTATCTAAGAGAGACGGTGCAATGGGCTCCAGAGGAGGCCTGAGGGTGGGCTCACACCTGGGGGCTGGTGATGGTGACCCACTGTAGCCGGTCCTTGCTCATGAGGTATTCAAAAGCCAGTTCCAGGCGCACCTCACCCCGGCCCCGACCTGGGCTGCTTGTGCCTCCACTGGGCAGTGGCACCTGGGAGAGGAAGGGTAAGAATTAGGCTGAGCTCATTCTGACCGATGTGCCTCTCCCTGACCCACTCCAGCCCATTCCCGAAGCTCAAGGCTTGCCGGGCCTCCATCCCAAAGGTCTCCCCCTCCTACCCCAACTCACAGAGGAGGTGACCCGCCAGCACCGCATGCGGGTGACCCGAAAGGAGCCTTCACGGAGTTGCTGGCCAGGCAGGCGGAGCTGGAGGCTGAGCTCACTGTTGCCTGCGCTCACCACCACTGGACAGTCCTTCTCCGGGAAGTCAGCCACACAGGCATCGAAGCGCAAGTAGCCATAGTGCCGCAGCGTCTGGGCCAGCCGCAGGAACTGAAACCCAGTCAGCAGGCGGGACGGGTCAGGAGGGGAAGTGGGACAGCCCAGAGGAAGCAACCCCTTGGAGGAAGACAGGGAGGCAGGGCTCACCTCCTTCTTGGAGACCTTCTCTTGCAGTGATTTGAGCTGCCGGTGCTGCTCCTTGGTGACTAGGATCCACCCACGCTCAATGTCTGATACTGTCTGCGGCGGAGACAAGGGGTGGGGTGTTCGGGGCTCCCAGTCAGAGACCCAAAGAGTGTCCAGTTACCTCTGTCCAGCCTGACCCCTCACCCCACATTTGAGCAAGCTCTTCGCAGTTGAGTCCTTGACCATATCAGCTTACAAAGCAGGGAGAGTAGAGGTTGTGCCAGATGCCCTGAGAGTATTCTAGAAACTTCCCCATGAACTGGCAGTAAAGATACGAAAGGAGTTTTCTTGGCAGAGGGACACCAGAGCCATTTTCAGGGGAAGGGTTCTGAGGCAGCTCCAAGCTCACCTGAGCATAAAGCAGGTTCAGGCCAACCCGGTTCTCCATGACATCGTCATCATAGGCAGAGTCCCAATAACTGTGAGGCCAAGGGGTGGAAAGGGGTAATGGGGCTAAGCTGGGGGAAGGCAAGAGGCAGAATGGAAAAGGGGCAAAACCGGAGCAATCTGGAACTATGGGGCTAATGGTGATACAGTTGGAGGAAGTTTGGGAGGCCTGGTAGAAACACCCAGCACTACCCCCTTGTCCAGATTATTCTGTCTCAATACGTGGCCCCATAATCCAGTCCAGCACCCTCTCCCTCCTCCAAGCCCAGCCCTGACCTCTTCCTTAGCATAATCTTATACTCTTGACTCCGAAGACTGGCAACAGACACATAAGGCAGCTCAAACTCTTGCAACTTCCGTACAACTATGGGTGTAAAAAAAAAGAAAAGAAAAAGAAAATGTCATGAAACTCAGGGGAGGGAAATCAAGCGAGAAGCCCTGGGGAAATGCCACATTCTTGGGGAAGACAGGCAAGTTCACTAGTGGAAACAGAGGGAAGCTGTAAAGTCCAGACAAACTCACACGAAAAGGCTCCATCCTCTTTTTCTCGAACTAGAAAGAGACTAAAGTATCCGATCAAGTCATCTGGAAGATCCAGCTTTGCAGCCACAGCCTAGGAAAAAGGAAGGAAATACAGCTCATCATGCTGGATGGTTCCAATCACCCCAAGCCTGGGAACCTGGGGTGCAGGGGGAGGAGGAGCAGTGCAGAACAAGCGCCTCACCTCCAGGACATCCTCAGTCTGATCTGAAGTTAGCACATTGACCAGAACTTTCTGCCCGTTGCTAAGCAGCACTTCCAAGGAGACCTCTTCTGTTGGGACCTGCTGTGTCTCCTGGTTGTGAGCATACACGGGAATGGGAGGCACCTTGTTAACAACATGCCCAGCGTCCAGCTCTGACCCTTCCCAACTATGTTGTATTGTAGGTCCCTCTGGTGACTTTATTCTCAGCTGTTTAATTACAGACTGGGTTTCCTTGATTTCACTGGTACAGCAGAAGCCCCATTCCATACAGAAAGGTGCCAGGATGGCTCCTCTGTACCCACCTCATTAAAATGATGTGGCCCTGCAGGAAGGTGCTTCCCTTAAAACTTGGTCCCATCCAAAGCCTTACCTGTTGTGCCCGACGCAAGAAACTATTGAAGGTCTCACTGCTCCCAAGCAATGGGTCTTGCCGAACTGTGGGGACAAGAGAATGATGTTCTAATAACTTATGATTCCCTCTTGGATCCCCCCAGTTCTCTTTTTGGCAGCCCCCCCAGGTCCCCTTTCCTGGGCTGATGGTGGCTTGTCACATCTCCCAACTGGCCTCACCTCACTCGCTGTTTGCATAAATTCTTCACCTGCCCCACCCTTGGCTACCATCTAGTTGAGTCCAGTCTATAGAACCAGGGAAAAATAATGTTCATCTAAAGCACATCAGATACAAGTTAAGTTCTCCCCACTGATCGAAACTGCTTTAAGACTAGTTAGTGCCATATTAGTATTCCTCATAAATGTCAGTGCCCAAATTGCTTTGCTGGTACCTAGGTACCACAGCCTCCTTGCATGCTATTTACTTTTGCTAATTAAATAATAGATAAAACAGTAGGCTTCCCAGATGTACAGATTCCTTCAGGACCTTCTACAAAAGCAGCTGTTTTGAGTCTCTCTCCATAGTCCTCAACAGAGTCAGCCTAAAGTTCCCTCCAACCACTCACCAGCTTGCATGTACTTCTCTAACTGCTCTCTCCTCTGTTCTACCTCAGCGGGTGTCAGAGAGAAAAGCTTCTTTGGGGGAAATGCAGGAAGCACATTGGCCCCGTATTCCTTCCGAAGCTATTTGGAGAAAGAGATACAACTCTTCACATAAACATAGCAAATGAGAAGAGGCAATCCACATTCATAATGTTCTCTTGGGCTCCCCTTCCCTTTCCTTAGTCCCTGCTCCCCTATCTACCCTGGTCATCCAGGAAATCATTCCTTTGGCAGGGGCAGCATCCCAAGGGAGCCGTTCCTCTGTCCTAGATATATGTTCTTTCCAATCTTACAGTGTACAAGTCTGTTCCTCCAGTGTGGGAAGGGTTTGTATAGGGCCAGGGCCTAGGGAGACCCTTGCTTATCTAGCAAAGCTGTGTTCATTGAACCCTCATACGAAGCAAAAGGCTTGGTAAGGAAAGTTTATGTGCACAGTTAAGTAATAGCTAAATATATTCACGAAGTATTTTAGGACTTAAAGGGACTTTGCAGATCAATGACTCTATTTTTCAGTTGCAGAAGCTGAGGCCCAAAGAAATCAGGTAACTTGCTCAGGGTTGCACAACTAGTTATCAGTAAAACCAGGACTCTGTACCGAGTTAAATACAGAGCTCAGAATCTGGTGAGGAGAACAGAGAAACATTACATCACAGACACATAAGGATAGCTGGAACAGCTACACCCGCTCAGGTGAGTCAAGGAACACAGACAGAAACTGGTGAATGGTTTGTATCAATATGAGCAGGAAAAAAGAATTTCAAGTTGCAGCTCAGATGACAGGAGGAAAGTGCTTTGGCAGCTTAGGGGGGAGGGTTGTCGTTTTCTCCATGCACAGGCACAGGCAGTGTACAGGCTGTGTAAGATGGGGACAGAGAAGAAAGGAGGGAGTATGTGAGTATAGGGAGGAGCAGTTAGGGGCAGACATTAAGCTTCCTGGGAGTTCCCCGGAAATGTCAGACGATGAGATAAAGCACCAAATCCTTCCCTGTGGCAGTGATTAAAGGGGAACTACAGCCTACGAGAAAGCGACGGGGAGGGAAATGGAGACACTGATGCCCAGATGTAGAAAAGGGCTTGAAGCTGCCTCAAGGCAGGGGTGCTAGTCCCACCTGCTCGTGCAGCCCCAGGAGTTGGCTGTAGCGCACCCGACAGTGCAGGACTCCATTCACGTGAATGTTATAGGCCTGAGGACACAAAAGCAGGCAAGCAGTTTAGGGTCGCGGTCTTGTTTAGGGTCGCTCGCCTCGCTCGCCATTTTGGCGGGGCTTGAGAACCCTGGCCGGAAGTTGCCTGCCACAGCTCCGCCTGAGCAACGCGCCGAGATCGTCCAAAGGTGCCCAGACGATTTTCCCCAGAGCCAGGTCCCAAAGCAGAAGGACCAGTCGGGGAAAACCCGGGCGCTCAGGCTGCAGTCCTCCTCCCCAAGAGGCCAGGGACGCCCACCAGAATAGCCGCGGCCCAGCCGGGGGAGGCGATGCGGCCGAACAAAGGAACTACAGGAGCTGGGGCGACCTTTGGATGAATCTGAGACGTAATATAAGCTCCCATCGAGGCCGTCGGGACTCGGCGGCCTGTCACCAGGCCCGAAAGGTGGCGGCCAGACTTCGGAGGCCGCTCGGAGAGGGCTCCGGCCCGTTATCCCCGCCCCTACCCGGCCGGGCTCCGGCCGCTCCTCACCACGTAGGCGGAGCCGCCGCTGTCCCCGCTGCGGGACTCGGTTTCAGGAATGGAAAAGTGCATGTTCCCTGCGGCAGGGCCCGGCAGGGTCCGGACTCTGAGGGCCACAGCGGCTTTGCACGCTCGCCTCCACTCCTCAGCACGTCCCCGCAGCCTCGCTCGCCATTTTGGGGGGGGGGACTTGCGATCAGAGGTGGGAAGGGCTGGGGAAGTCCGCTCTGGGGCGCAGCGCCCCCGGCATCCTGGGAACTGTAGTCTAAACGGCAAGAGCCGACAGCCGGGATTGGGAGCCCAAAGCTGAAAAGGCCCTTATCGCGACCCGTAGCCGGGGGCAGAGCCCCAGAGCACTTCGGGGCTTGTAGTCCGGTTGGGGCTGCGCGCCGAGGCTGTCGGCCCAGGGAGCGCTTGTAGTCCCTGTGACCCAGGCGGGCGGAGCCCAGGACGGAGGATGATGGCTGCCGTGGCCGTGGCTGTTCGCGAGGGTGAGTGAAGGGCCGGGCACACAAACAGGTACGCGAGCGGACGGGCCTCGGACGGCTACTGATGGGCCCTGAGTACCTCTGGGCCTTGTCGTTCGGTTCCCGCGCCACGCCGGACTCTGGTCCGCACTGCTTCGGGCGCACTCCGTGCCGCGGACCGGCTTGTTCCTCCGGGAGGTGTGCGTGCTTCTTCCTTCCCCCGCCCCCCTTCCCTTTGATCCTGCCGCGCACTGCGTCCCCCACGCCGATCCCCGGCTGACCTCCCGCCTGGTGGCGGACGCGTGGTCATGCAGACCCAGCAGCCAGCAGCGCCGAATACATGTCCCCGCAAACCCTCCCGGAGCCTCTCTGGTTCACTTTGTGCCCTGTTTTCTGATGCAGACTCGGGATCTGGGATGAAGGCGGAGCTTGTTCCTCGGCCTGGGGTAAGTGCGGGTGCCCTCCCTAGCCGCCTGTCAGGCGGTACTCAGGAGGCCGTGTCAACTTCGTTCCGACCCAATCTTCATCCCCGTTTCACTTTATTTCTTGGTAAAGCCAAGAGATTTTACAGAGCTTTTTCAACCCTAATGGTAATGTGACTGTGATCTGCAGGAGAAACTTCGATCCCTGTGGGCTCTAAGCTCGTAACAGGTAGCTTCTGAGACTTAGGAAGGATTAGGGATCCTGTGGGAGACTAGTAAGTATCCAGTAGTGTTTATTCATTTTTGGAATTGTTGGGGAAGGTTAGTGTTCTATGTCTGTGTCTTAGGCAGGGGGGAGGGAGATGACCCAAGAAGAAAAGCTGCAGCTTCGGAAGGAAAAAAAACAGCAGAAGAAGAAACGGAAGGAGGAAAAGGGGGCAGAACCAGAAACTGGCTCTGCTGTCTCTGCAGCCCAATGTCAAGGTGCGGGGGCTTTTTTAAAGGGCCGGGGTGTGGAGCTGGTAAAGGGATGTGGTGGGAGAGAAGAGGGGGAGACAGGACAAAGTTGGTTTGAACAAGTAAAAAGGGAAAAAGTTTAGATAAACAGGAAAAGAAGCTTTAGTTGGGGCATAGCTATTACCTACCTAGGGCTTGGGCACCTCTTCCTTCTACCTTCAGCAGGCCCGACCAAAGACCTGCCTGGACTGGACAGTCAGTTGGGCAGTGCCAAGGAGAAAGTTCCAGCAGGTCGGAGTAAGGCTGAACTTCGAGCTGAAAGGCGGGCCAAGCAGGAGGCTGAGCGGGCCCTGAAGCAGGCAAGAAAAGGGGACCAAGGAGGCCCACCTCCTCAGGCCTGCCCCAGCACAGCTGGAGAAACCCCCTCAGGTATCTTCACTTCAAGACCTCTGTTGATTCAAATGCCTATGTTAGCTCAGGCTTCCCCACAGTAAAACAGCTCCCAATTTTCACCTTGGCTCCCAGGGTTCACAATTCTCTCCTTAACCTCATCCTACCCCTGTTTCTTTTTCTACTCTTTTCTCCTGTTTTTTTCCATCTCTCTCTTAAATCTTTCTTGATGTCCCTTATGCCCTGAAAGCAGATTTCTCATTATCACCTACAGCGTCTTGAAAACACGATTGTTATCTTCTAGGAGTGAAGCGTCTACCCGAGCATAGTCAGGTTGATGACCCCACGCTTCTGAGGAGGCTTGTTAAAAAACCAGAACGACAGCAGGTAGGAAGTGGGTTTGGTGTGTGGCCAGAAAGAGCCTAGGGAGATGGAATAGAGGGAGGAAAGGTGCTCGGGGCGAAGTGAGACCCTGGAAAAGGATGGGTATTTGGCTCACCATCTTCTTCCTTCCCAGCATTATCCCACAGTTTTAAACTCTGGGCCCTTGGTCCTGTTCCCCTGTTTTGTCAAGGTTCCTACACGAAAGGATTATGGATCCAAAGTCAGTCTCTTCTCCCACCTACCCCAGTACAGCAGACAAAACTCTCTAACCCAGTTTATGAGGTAGGAGCTTATGAAATTGTCATAACTTTTAAGCATGAGGAGTTTTAGTAATTCTGTTTTGAAAGTGACTGGAAACTTGAGGTTGGATCTGTGGAAAGAAGCATGAACACAAGGCATGCTTCTTCAAATGGGGGTGTCTGTGCGAGTGAAGGAGGTTCCTTTTCATCAGGGGAAGGTGGGCGGTAGGTGTTCAAGTTCCCTTGCAAAGTGTGTGACACCGCCATCCCATCAGCATCCCATCCTCTGTGATCCACCCAGCCATGGTGCGACTCGGCCTGCAGTACTCCCAGGGCCTGGTCAGTGGCTCCAATGCCCGGTGCATTGCCTTGCTTCGTGCCTTGCAGCAGGTATGTCCCATCTTGTTATCTCTTATGATCCAGCCTCACCTTCCCCAACACTACCCCGGCTTCTCTCACCCAGAGTAATCTCTGGGGGGAAGAGGGAATGACTCCACCCTCAGAAGACTTTCCTCAGAGAAGCTTACCCTGTTCCCCTTTCAGAGACTTTTGTTAGGGCGCAGTTTGCTGATCAACTTGTGTACCCTACAGGTGATTCAGGATTACACCACACCTCCCAGTGAAGAACTGTCAAGGGACCTAGTGAATAAACTAAAGCCCTACTTCAGGTAAGGATGACCACTGCACATCCACTCCCGCCCCACCTTGCTCAGTCCTTTTCTTAGACCCTTTTTGTTTTTCTTTTTTTCAAAGCATAAAGGGTTTTTTTTTTAGTATGTGTAACACAAAGTTATTTAAGTCAATAAATTTTCAAGGAATTTCACACGTTCTGATTCTTTCCACTGCCAATCACCTTAGTTCCTCCAAACTCATAATCTTCAAGATAAAAAACCCTTTCAAAAAGAAGTTGTCATGTGAGTCAGCCTACAATTCTTTTAGTTAGGCTTCTTTGATCTCCAGTGAAATGTGGACACACTTCAAAATTCCCCACCTGTAATCTTTGGGATCCAATTTCCTCAAGCGATTTACTTTAGGACCATGTTTAGGGTCAGGAGATGGATCTGCCTGGTTCTGAATTTGACACCCTAGAAAATTAGTATTAGTTACTATTGAGGACTGTCAAACTGAACAGTATGAGAAGCTATAGGAATACTCTATCAGTAGAAATACCAGGTCTAACATGCACAAAGCCAAGAAAACTAACGATGCCAAATACTGAATTTATATTGCACTTGGAGCCTTTTTCTTGCTCTTCTACCTCTATTTTCATTTTTCTGTCTTCTCTTTAAAAAAAATGTTTTTAAATGTGAAAGCTTTGTGAGCTGTGAAGAGTTGCACAGATGCAAGGTGTTGTTTTTGTAGCTTCCTGACTCAGTGCCGTCCCCTGTCAGCGAGCATGTACAACGCCATCAAGTTCCTTAACAAGGAGATCACGGGTGTGAGCAGCTCCAAGCGGGAAGAGGAGGTGATGAGTATGAGGAATGAGCGAGGCATGCACCTGGGGGATAGAGCTGGAAACATGTTGGGGGTCCCAGAAGGGGCAACTCTCTGGTCTGCCTGGTCAAGGGTTAAGGAGATGGTGGGTCTGTCTGACCTGGGCCCCCTTTAGGCCTGTCATTATATGCATATTCAAGCATCCAGCATGATAATCAAAGGGTTGTGTCTGTTTCTTGTTTCATAAGTATCTTGCTCCATTTAGGCCAAGTCAGAACTTCGAGCAGCCATCGATCTATATGTGCAAGAGAAGATTGTGCTTGCAGCTCAGGCAATCTCACGCTCTGCTTATGAGAAGATCAGTAATGGAGATGTAATCCTGGTATATGGATGGTATGGGCCAGACCCTGTGACTGAGAAAATTGGGGAGTGAAATGATTTGAAGAAGGAACTGCCCCTTTGCCCTTTAGGAATGAGCTGACCATCAGTCAGTGACATCTATAACTGAATCCTCCTCTCCATTCACTCTAGCTCATCTCTGGTATCACGAATTCTTCAGGAGGCTTGGGCTAAGGGCCGGCGGTTTCGGGTGGTAGTGGTGGACAGCCGGCCACGGCTGGAGGGAAAGCACACACTACGTTTTCTGGTCCGTGCTGGGGTCCCTGCCTCCTACCTGCTGATTCCTGCAGCTTCCTATGTGCTCCCAGAGGTGAGGGCAGAGGAAAAGAACTCCAAAGTTGGAGTAAAAGGGTATAGTAGTATAGACATAGTCTCGCCTTCCCAACGTTGCAATTGTCTAGAAGTACTAGAATTATACAGCTGTCTTTATATTTAGTAGGAGAAGCATCTACAACACGTTATACAGCATGTCTACCTATTGCAAGAACCTTATATAAAACTAGTAGCCGCTGAGAGGGAACAGGACTAAAGAGTTTAGTTTTCCTGTGGGTGGTGCGGTGAGTCAACGGTCAGGTGTTTTCCAAGAGCCTTTATTAAGATTTGTTACCCATTGCCTTAATATTGCTGTCCTGGGTAAGAATTGGGAACCTTATTCTGCATTGGTCACACATGACATTTTTTTTCCTCCTCTCTACTCTCCAAAATAGGTTTCTAAGCTGCTGTTGGGAGCTCATGCACTCCTGGCCAACGGGTCTGTGATGTCACGGGTAGGGACAGCACAGCTGGCCCTGGTGGCACGGGCCCATAATGTGCCAGTGCTGGTCTGCTGTGAAACATACAAGTTTTGTGAGCGTGTGCAGACTGATGCCTTTGTCTCTAATGAGCTAGGTAAGGAGGCCCAGGAGGGCAGGAGAGAAGGTTCCAGGGACCTGAGAAGATTTGGGCGGGAGAGGGGAGGTTGAAGTACAACTTATTTTCTATTTTTATTTTTTTATAAATTTATTTTATTTATTTATTTTTGGCTGCGTTGGGTCTTAGTTGCTGTGCGCGAGCTTTCTCTAGTTGCGGCGAGTGGGGGGTCACTCTTCATTGCAGTGTGCGGGCTTCTCACTGCGGACACGGGCTCTAGGTGTGCAGACTTCAGTAGTTGTGGCTCACGGGCTCTAGAGCGCAGGCGCAGTAGTTGTGGCGCACGGGCTTAGTTGCTCCGCAGCATGTGGGATCTTCCTGGACCAGGGCTCGAACCTATGTCCCCTGCATTGGCATGTGGATTCTTAACCACCGTGCCACAAGGGAAGACCACAGCTTATTATTATTTTTTTTTTTTGCGGTGCACGGGCCTCTCACCGTTGTGGCCCCTCCCGTTGCGGAGCACAGGCTCCGGACGCACAGGCTCAGCGGCCATGGCTCACGGGCCCAGCTGCTCCGCGGCATGTGGGATCTTCCCAGATGGGGCACGAACCCGTGTCCCCTGCATCGCAGGCGGACTCTCAACCACTGCGCCACCAGGGAAGCCCCACAGCTTATTTTTTAAAAGTACATAAAAGGGTACACCTCCCATTGCAGATGACCCTGACGATCTACTGTGTGAGCGAGGAGAACGTGTGGCCCTGGCTGACTGGCAGAACCACTCGTCCCTACGGTTGTTGAATCTGGTCTATGATGTGACCCCCCCAGAACTGGTGGATCTGGTGATCACGGAGCTGGGCATGATCCCTTGCAGTTCTGTACCTGTTGTGCTGCGAGTCAAGAGTAGTGACCAGTGAGTGGGTGAACACAGGGTCAATAAATGACATACTCCCTACACTTAGCAACTCTGCTGCCTTTTATCTCTTTTAGCATTGCCACCACTTAGGTTAGGAGTCCAGACTGTCCAGCCCCTCTTAGCACCTGCTACCAACCTCCATGCCAGTGCTTTGGGGCCAAAGTGAAGGTCAGTATGGAGACCATAAACTATCCAAGTCATCAACCATTTATTGAGTATCTATGTGCCAGACACTGAGCTAGACATGAGGAAGAGTATAATAAGGACAAATAAGAGTCCTATCCTTAGTATTTTAGTATTATTATTACATTAATATTTAAGTTAAACCAATATATTGATATTTACGTTAAATAGTTACACATTAATATATTAATATTTTGTATCCTTAGTATTGAGTATTTACTGTGTGTCATAAACTGTTGTAGTCCTGTTTTATCCATTTAGGAAGATTAATACCACTCTATGAAGTGTGATTTTATAGATGAGATAACTGGGGCACAGAGAGGTTAAGTTACTTGCCCAAGGTAACACTAACTAAACCGGCATGTGATCTCCAGCATTCTGGATCTAGAGACTGTGCCTGTAATTTTTACGCTATCTGCCATTAAGGAGTACTCATCATGATGGAGGAAGACAGATGACATCTACACTATGAGATACATTCTACTAGTAGTATGAACAGAGTTCATTGGAAGTAACCTAGGATGTTGCCAGGAGATCTAGTGAGGTTGGAGAAGACTTCACAGGTAAAATCTGACCTAGTCCTTGAAGGATAAGAAGTTTCCCAGTTGGAAAAGAATGAGAACGCAGGTGAACAGAGGAAATAACTTAGACTACAGAATAGGCCTTAAAATGACTGGCCAATTCCAAAGTGTCAAGTAGTGTGGTAAAGCTAGAACCTCGGCTTATGTGGACAATTAGTGATACAGCTGCTAACGTAGGTTGGATTGGGTCCAGATTGTGAGAGTCTAACCATTGTGGTTAGCCTAAAAAATATGTTAGAGTCATCCATTTTGTGTGTGTGTGTGTGTGTGTGTGTATGTGTGTGTATGTTTTATTGAAAAATTTCAAGCAGCATAGAAGTACAGTGAACTATACAAAGAATCCCCATCACCAAATGTAGTAATTATCAAGATTCGCCACATATGCTTTTTTTGTTTCCCTTTTTTTCCTTGCTGAAGTTGTATTAGAGCAAATCCCAGTCATTATATCGTTTTACTCCTCCAAACGTCATTATGTCTCTAAAAAATATGGAAGCTTACCATGTCATTACACTTATTAAACTCTTCCTTATTGTCCAAGCCATAATCAAATTTCCTTGATTGTCTCAAAAGCAGCTTTTTACTGTTGAATCAGGATCCAAACAAATCCATATATTACATGTCGTTATTTTGTCTTAAATTTTTTGTAATCAAAAGCAGTCTTTCCAACCCCGCCCCTTCTTTTCTCATGACATAGACTTGTGCCAGGAACCAGGTTGAGTATGTTTCATACTGCCTTGCCATCAGGTTGGTTGGTCCATTTTCAGTGATGAAAGGGTCTAGGTGTTTTAAAGTTTCCCAACAAACTTTTATTTAGTGGTTTCATCCACTTTTATTGTTGCCTGAATTATTTCATTAGAGGATGCAACATAGTGATTTTTTTTTCCTAATTACATCATTCCATACGTACTAGCTAATAATCTTCTATAAAGAACTCCCTCTCATCAGTTACTATTCTGAATTACAGTCCATACTGGAAAGGCAAGATAAATGTTTAATTCTTTCCTTTTAATTGCCAGTTTTCAGGATTGATCACTGGTTACTTCCAGTGGCATACAATGAGAAGTTGTTGCATTTTTGGCTTTCTCTCTATAAAGATTATAATGAATTCATGTTTTTTTACATATTGAGCATACCACTCAATCATCAAAATTAAGCAGAGGTTCAACAGGGTGAGCTCTGTGCTTTAGCTGGTAGCTGGTAGAGATTAGAGGCAGAGAACCAGATCAATTAAAAAGAGATTGCCTATCAATCAAAATCACAAATGCACCTAAACTTTGGTCCAGCAATTCTGCTTCTAGGAACTTAATGCTAGCCATATAGTTGCACATTTGAAGTAGCTTAGATACAGAGTTATTTATAGCAGCATTGTTTATAATAGCAAAAGACTGGAAACCACCTGGATATCCATTAATAATAAGGGCTAATTATTACTACATTTATATAATTACATACTAAGCAATCATAACAAAGAATAAGGAAGGTTTTTATATAGAGAAATGGAATAGTCTCCAAGGTACACTCAAAAGAAGTAAGGTGCAGGACAGTGTGTGTAGTTGCTGTTTGAATTAAAAAGGGGAAAGATTCCCTGGCTGGGGAACTAGATCTCACATGCGCAGCGCGGCCAAAAGGTTAAAAAAAAAGGTGTGTGTGTGTGGGGTGGGGGGGGAGATATATATGTATTTGCATGTGTATAAATACAGAAAGTATCTTGGACCTGTAACAAGAAAACTGCCTGGGTGGATGTGGTCTGGGAGGCTGGAGACAGGTGAAAGGTACTCTTCACTTTATATCCTATGTATCTTTTGAATTTGCAGCCATGTGAATGTCTTATCCCCAAAATAAATACAATTATTAGTATAAAAAAGATTTTGCTTTAGGGGAAGTCAAAGATAGTCTAATCTGAGGCAACAGGAATGGAGAAGAGTCAGATTTGTTCATTACAGAAATAAATGCTTGAAAACAATTTTAATAGACAAATAAATGCTTGAAGTTACCAAGTTGAGAGCTGTTCATCGGACAAGCACTGTAGATACCCCGTATTAGAGGAACTGCAGCCTCGACTGCACCCGATTTTGCACTCTCAGAAAGGAGTCAGTCCTAAGCCACAGCGCAGCCTTAGCTGTCTTTAGGCCACTTAGGGCAAATGGGACGGGAGCCCCCCTTGCTCTAGATTTTAAATCTTAGCTAGCTTCTCCCAAGCTTTTCTTAAATGTTTTGTGTAACCACGGTAATTTAATAGATGAGATTATCTGGGAAGAGAAAGATTGGTTTACTCCACCCTTTCCTGTTTGTTTATACATCCTGAACTCCACTATTCGGTGTATGGAGACCTGTGAGATTTACACAGCTTTAAATGCCTCAGGAAAGGGCGGAAGTTTGTTACATTCTTTCTCCAGCAGCATCCTACTTCCCAGGGAGGGAGTGGGGCAAGGCCTACGACCAAGGGGTGGGTCCAAGCCCGAGGATCACTTGAGTAGAGCGTCCCCATGCCAGGCTTTTCTACTGCTCTTCCCTTTCACTGTTTTTCCGTCTTGGGTCCATGACTTCACTAGTGGCTGGATCTGCTGGGGGCTGCCCTGAGAGGGAAGCCGGAGTCGTCCCCCGAGGCAAGGATTCCTTTGTCTTCCAGTCTCCGGCTCGACGGCGGGGCTGCAGGTCAATATTCTCACATCGGCCCGTCCCTGCCCGCCACAGGCCGGTAGTCTCGACAGAAAGCCAGGATTCCGCGCTCGGGAGCGACACTCAGGCCTGGGCACTCGCAGTGTCGAGGCTCGAGTAGAAGCCGCGTGGGAACCGGCGGGGCGCGACGACTATCACCGCGCAGGCGTCAGTTCCCTTCGGGACACTGCAATTCCCATAAGGCCGTGCAGCGGCGTCCCCTGCGCCGCTAAGGCCCGGGAGCTGCGCCCGCTGCGACAGGGCTCGGGGACGCTCGCCGCACTGCATTATGGGATACATAGTCTACTAGAAAACGTCCTGGGGCACAAACTCCCAACCGAGCCCACGTGTTTACCTTGTACACGGGGGGGACGTCAATGAAGAGTAGCTACCAGATTTCGTCATAAAACGGCGACCAGACAGGCGGCGCCATCTTCGAACTTGGACTTCCGGAAGGACTTTGGTGAGGGTGAGTGTACCACAGCGGGATGTGCGGGGCCCCACGATTACTACCCCCCCACCCCACTTCTTTTTCGGTAGCACTAAGATATTGGGAACCAACTCCGGCTCCGCTTTTCCGCCTCTGCACAGCATCGCGACCTCCAGCCCCTGAACTCCTCCGGAAACCGTCGTGGTCCCCACCTCCCTAACCCACGGTGGCAACCGTGCATCCCCCATCTCTGCTCTCCTCGGGTCTCGCCTTCTTTCCCCACGCGGTGTCTGTAACACCTCGTCCTGTGTCCCGGCCGCCGCGCTGCCTACATTGCAACCCTCGGACTCTGCGAACCTACCGTAGTCCTCAGCCTTACGAAACTCAGGGCTCGCTTCCCGAACAGGCTAGTGGTGAAAGCTACCCGACGCCCAGGACTGAGAAAGGGCAGGCGGTCACCCCTAGAGAGGTAGCGGGTCGGTCTTTTCATTCTGCTGTTTTCCAGCCTCTTCCTCGGTGAGGCTCTTCTAACCCTGGGGGTTGTGCCCCGCGCGCTGCAACCTCATTGGCGCAGCCAGGGGCCAGTTATGTTTCCCAATCTAGTCCTTTTATCCCGCAGCAACTTGGCTTTCTGTTGGGGAAGGCAGAGGTGGTGACTTCAGCTTCACCCGTGGTAACTCACTTTGTTAGACGGGTGCAGGGTATGGCCAAGGCTTATAGTCCCAGGGGCATATTGTTACACAAATCTGTCATTCCTGTACCTTCGTCTCTTTTGGCCACCCCTTCTTATCAACTGTAGTATTGTTTTCTTAGTAATTTTCTTTAAATTGATTTAATTTTAAGATTTAAGTGCTTTAGTCTTGATCTAAACAATGTAGATGAAACCATGGGTTTCATGGACTAGTTATAGTTTTCTTTTTATATATACAAGTTAAAATAAAAACACAATTAGTCAAATAAAATCGTTCATTTTTGTATCTCAGAAATCATCTTGCATACCACCAGTTGTACCATAGGAACACTTTGGGAGACAATGTATTAGACCAAACAGTGTGTGTAAAGTAACTCCATACTTGAGGAGCAGTGTTATCTAATCATTTTCCACATCTGGGGAGATCAGGCTGGCAGCCTTGGAGCAGCATGGGAACCAGACAAGTTGGGGTGCCGATGCAAAATTTCATAAACTCTGGTACACATTTACTAAACATCCTTTACTTGTGTCCAGGATTTGCATTGTGTAGTCAAAAATAGAAATTAACCACCAATGCCATGCCTTCTATGAGAAGTGAATCCTTTTAGAGATTTTTGTACCTTGAGAAGTTAGTTGTTCAATCAACAAAGGTTAATTATTGTGCTTACCACGTACCAGGTTCTAGATACAATAGTGAGTCAGATAGACAAGAGCCCTATCTCATGAAACTTTTAAGGAAGATAGATATGGAATAAGTAAATACCCGTATCTCTTATGATAAGAAAATTCCAGATGGGCTAAAGAGCTACATGTAAAATCCAAAACTAGAAAAATTATTAGAAGAAAATAAAAGAATATATCTTATATTCTGATATTATATCAGTGGGGTAGGAAATGCCTTTTTAAGACACAAACAGGGGAATTCCCTGGTGGTCCAGTGGTTAGGACTCTGCACTTCCACGGCAGGGGGTACGGGTTCGATCCCTGGTCAGGGAACTAAGATCCCCGCATCATGCAACATGGCCAAAAAAAAAAGACACAAACAGAAGCCAGAAAAGAGAAGACTGAGAAATTTAACTCATAAAATTTAACTTCAGTTTAGCAAGAAACATAAGCAAAGTTTTTTTAAAAGGTAGATACAGAGAGAAAATATTTGCAACATAAATAACTGCACAGATAAATAAGGAATGATCAATTTGTCCTGTAGAAATATGGGCAAATTATGTGTATCGGCAATTCATAAAAGACAGATGTCCAACATATAAAAAGTTGCTAATCTCAATTATTACCAGGACAATGCAAATAAATACAGTAGGGAAGAATTCTTTCACCCATCAGACTGGCAAAAATCAAAGATTGACAAGGGGTGGTAAAATGGGTATACCCATTTTTACAGTTAGTAAGAGTATAAATTGCTTTTCACCTTGGTGACCTGTTTGGCAGTATCTGTTAAATTTTGAAATGTGTATACCCTTTAACCCAGTACAGTAATTCCACTTCAGATGATTATTCTAGAAAAATAATTTCTCATTAATGAAGAGATCTATACTAGAATATTCACTGCAGTATTATTTGTAATAGTATTATAATCCAATTGTCCATTAAATGGGAAATACCCAAATAAACTATAATCCTATGGAACACCATATAGTAACTAAGAAGAATGAAAAAGATGTATGTGGAAAAATGATATGGAAAAATCTTTAAGACATGTAGAAATTCTCTTAACTGATTCCATTTAACTAGCTCCCTCTGTTAACTGACATTCTCCATTTCCTGCATAAAGCATACTTTACTGATGCCCATAGCACACTGAATTCTCGAAGCCTGTAGATTTTTTCCTATAGGCCTGGTCACTCTAAGTAGTTGAACTGAATGCTTGCCAAGAGTCATTGTATTGGTTCGAACATTTTTAATATAAGTTGATTTGTCACTATGTTTATATAATTGTGACATATATTTAAATTTTAAGGAAATTTGAGTATGTAAGAGTTACTGTTTCTATTAAAAGTAAGTTGAAACATGGCAGATATACAGGTGTTTTATTGTTGTTCTTTATATTCTACACTTATTTATAAGTATTTTGTGTCAACTAAAGATTTTATAAAAACAATTCTAAAAAAGAAAAGAAAGCAAACTAAACTGAATACTTTGGAGAGACAAAAGTGGTGAGTTTGCAAACAAGCAAAAAAGCTACCAAACAGGTGTAAGACACCTGTAAAAGACAGGAAATTTTGTAAACATCTGGAAGGTTACTGGACTTGAATTACTTCTCAAGAAAAGAGAATGTTTCAAGAAACAAGTGGTAAGGAGCCTTGGTGCTGCTGAGAGGTCAAGTTAAACGAGACTGAGAAGAGTATTGGACTAATTGACACAACAGTTATGGATCACTTTAGCTTCAGTGATGAGTTGAGGGCAATCTCCTAGTTAGGATGCAGCAGGGTGATTAAAACATCAAGGGCAGACAGCTCTTAAAGTTTGACTGTGAGGGGCAGGAGGATATTAGTTGGAGAACTGGATTGAAGGATAGTTGTATTTGTGTTAAGATGAAAATTAAAAAATAGTTAAATGTTTATTTTTTTAATTTTATATTATTTATTTATTTTGGGGAGGCACATATTTTATTTATTTTGGCGGGGGTGGGGGGTGGCGCACCATACAGCATGCGGGTTCTTAGTTCCTCCACTAGGGATTGAACCCGTGTCCCCTGCGGTGGAAGCGCAGAGCCCTAACCACTGTACCACTAGGGAATTCCCGTTAAATTCTGTTTAGAAGGAGCCAATGGAAAGGAAAAGGACAAACATCTTCATTTTCTTTTGGTGGGGCAGGAGGGGGCATGGGGCTAGAACACAAGTGGAAAGTTTGGCTTTGGAAAGTGGATGAGGGGCTCAGAGGCAGGGAGTGTTAGGTTATCTGACAAGAAATTGAAGTATGGTTTTTGATTGTTTAAGAAATCTGAGGCTAAGTTATCTGCTGAGGACTAGGGTATCAGACGTTGGAGGAGAGAGGGTATGGGAGCTGATTAGAGAGAACGTGTGCTCAACTAGTGCTCAACTAGAACGCTAGTGCTCAACTAGCTTACATGCTCCCATGGAGAAGATGGGTGATTGGTTCATCCAGGCTTGAATTTTGCCGGGCCTGTGGAACAAAAAGACAAAAAGAAAGGAAGTTTGTAATATCAACAAGAGTCTGATTAAAATAAAGAAGTCTAAACTAGATGGTTTGTGGCTGACATAGGGAGAAATTGGAGAGATCGGTGGATTAATTAATGTGGTTAAAGAATAGATATAGTGATAGTAGTTGAGCAGTCTAGCTGTAATGATGGGAGGTTGTGATCAGATATTGGGTGTCTTAGTGATTTTAGAGGTTAAAAGGTTTTATATGCTGACAAGGTTCAGGTGTGACAGTGGAGTGACTAGCAGTGATTTAGCTGAACTTTACGAGCTTGGAAGGAACAAGGTTTTTACAAGATGGGGAGGACTATTGGTCAAGAATTGACACTGGAGAGGAATTGAGAAAATACTGATCCTACTTTCTACCCTGGGGTAAGTGGGATGTGAGAGAATGAGCACCCTCCATCTGAGAGCCTGGAAAGCTAGAAATTTCATTTCCTGGAATTTTTCCATCCAAGATTCTGAATCTGATTTAGGCCTTGCCAATCAAATGTGCTCTTGAGGAACTCAAATTTGGACTTGAGTTTAGAGAGGAGGCAGGCCAGAAGGCATGCATTTTGCTGTTGCAGATAGTGGCAGTGATACGGCTCTGGATCTGGGAGCCAGAGAAGAGTCTTCCTCAGTTGGTTACTTTCTGATTATTGCAGAAGCAGCTTATTTATGGAGCCATCAGCTATGGCAGGGGCTTCTTGATCCAGCTGCTGGCTCCCCACCATGGCGGAGGAGAAGCCATGTGGTTCTTGAACCAGCAGCTGTAAACAACTTCTCAATTTGACAAGTACTTGTTCCTAAACGTTTTTTCCCCAACCCTTCCAGTGATCCTCTATGCAGGTGGTTTTCAAACTTGAGTATGCAGCAGAATCACCTGAAAGTCTTGCTGTAACATGAAGTGCTGGCCCCATCCCAGAGTTTCTGATTCAGTAGGTCTGGGGTAGGACTGGAAGTTTGCACTTAACTGACTTCCAAGTGATGTGCTAGTTTTGGGACCACCCTTTGAGAACCACTGATGTGAACCATTTAATACCCTGTAATAAATTCCTTCTATTTATCTTGTTTCTGTCACCCTTGTGTTGTTTTTTTTTTCTTTTCTCTTTGTGTGTGTGTGTGCTTCCATTATTTTTAATGATCTTTTATTATGTGGTCTTTTGAAAAATTCCTTCCGTTTCTTAGCCCTATTGGGTATTTTGGAAGCAATATAGTATACTGTTTTTAGTTCTAGTAAACATCTAAAACATCTATTAGTAGGGAGTTCCCTGGTGGCCTAGTTGTTAGGATTCCAGGTTTTCACTGCCGTGGCTAGGGTTCAATCCCTTGTCCAGGAACTGAGATCCCGTAAGCCACACGGTGCAACCCCCCCCAAAAAAATGGTATTAGTAAATCCATATTTTTCAATTTGTCAGGCTTAGAAGCAAAATTAAGAACTTCTTCTTTTGTCCCAAACTACTACAATCAGAATATTGGTATTTTTACATTGTGGGACATTGAAATTTTTAATTTATAATCTGTTTTATACCTGTAGTTACCACAGTTAATGATGTGTCACTGGGTTAAATCCTTACTGCCAGCCTTTTAATAACACAACTTCTCCATTAGCAAGTTCTTTATATTGATTTATCTTTCATTGGCTAAATGAGGTCTTCAAGTGTATTTTTTTAGAAACTTGCATATTTAGAATGTCATCCCATTACCTTTTCATGAATGACAGTTAAGTAAAGAATTCTCTTGATCCTTTTAATGTTTCTTTATCTTCTGGCATCAAATGTTTCTGAGAACTCTGAGGCTGACCTGATTTTTTTTCTTTTTCTCTTTGTAGGAGAAATTTAGTATCTTCACTTGTATTTCTTGGTCTTAATGAGTATTTATTGATTTTTGTCTTCCTTTTGCACCATAAGCCCTTTTGATCTATAGACTGAGATCTTCCTTTATGTTAGGAAAGTACACATTTCTAGTTTTCATTTCAGGAAATTTTCTTTTGTTAGGTCTTTGAACATGTTTTTTTTCTGTTCCCATTTTTCTTCTCTCTTCTTCAGGAACATCAATTATTCATATGTTGGCTTTCCACTTTCTCTTTTCATCCATATCATCTTCTCACTAATCACTTTTATCTCTTTACAACCTGTGTGGTTTTTTTCAAACATGTCTTTCATATCACTGATTGTCTTTTCAGTAGTATGTATAGTTTCAGCATTTTGCTTCTCTGGTTTTCATTTCTTTGATTTTATTCTTTTACTCAGTTTCTTTCCTTATGACTGCCAGCTCATTTTTTTTTTGCCTTGCCATTGTTTTATTTCTTCTTTGGTCTCTTAAATCTTGGATTCCACAGTCTCTTTGGCTTTTTTGAAAGAATAGAAGCTTTTGTTGGAAAATTTCTTGTTTTCTGGAGACTTTCTTTGAAAAGGTACTTTTCACCTTTTTCATTTGTGTCCTTTATATTCTTTCCATAGTAACTATGCATGGGTCCCATTGGATCCTTTTTGCTTATTACTAATTTTGAATGGAGTAGTTCTCTCAGGGTTTGCTCTTTACCAGAGAACAATGTAGGTGGATTCTCATTGACCTCAATTTACCTTGATAGTGTTATACTATATCCCTAGCATATGATGTTATAATGTATCCTTAGCACCTGAGTTAAAGAGTTGACTGTTGTTATAGTTTATAATGAGAGACTGTAGCTTCCTCAAGAGAGACAGTTGGAAACTTTAATTTGTATGATATTTCTTGTGGTATTTGTATTAGCACACTTTTCCACTGAGGCTGATGAGTTCTTTATCCTTAAGACATATATAGACCTATGGAGGGGTTCCTCCTGGGATCTGAGCTATTTCTTCCCTTTTGTTACAGACAAGTAGGTTATTCTGGCCAGAAACTGGGCCCTTGCAGAGTTCTGTGTTGCCCAGGTTTTTGGTTTGGTAGTCAGTGTGTTGTTTATCTCTGTCAGTTTACTTTGGTCCATGGTTGCACAGCTGGTTTCCTGGGTTTGAAGAAAATGAAGATTCATGACCATTCTTTAGTCTATTCTTCAGTGTGGAAATGGTCTCTTAATGTAGTAGGATGTTCCTTAATTGTCTCATAGGCTACCACCTCCCCCATCCAGCTGAAAGATTGCTAGCAGGACACTAGAGAATTACTTATTCTTAAATAAATCTGTACCTTGACTAATATTCACAAAGATGGATGTCAGATCTAGTCATCCTGTCCTCCTTCAATTTGATGTAAACTTTATAGTATCTGGCAGCTATTCGTTATAGTCTGTTCTAGAAACTTGCGTCCCTTTCCTACATTCATAACAAGTGATTTTCTCTCTCTCTCTCTCTCTTTTTTTTTTTTTTTGAGGGGGAGGGGATGATTCATTTCATTGGGTTTCAGGGAGAGGAGTTAAATAATTGTTCACTCACTTTAAATCATCTAAATAAAGCACTTAGTACAATACTTGGCACATAGTAAGCGTTTAATAAATGGTAGCTTTATTATTGCTTGTTTGTCTATTGTCAGCTCCACTAACATGTGAGTTCCGTGAGGTCAGGGACCTTGTCTGTCTTGCTTATTGTCATGTTACCAGTTCCTAGAATGGTGCCTGACATATAGAATATGCTTAGTAATTATTGCTGAATGAATGAATGATCAGAGAGCTTGGGTTTCTGGTTGGTGGGGAAGGTGGGGGGAGGTTGGAGAAATGGTTGTGAGAAGAGAAAGACAGGAAAGTAGAAAAATCTGAGCCAGTGCAAATAGCTTTTACCTTCTACTCACTTGTATGTCTCTTATATGCAGGCGCAGCCATTTTAGGGGGTGCTGATGGATCCCTACGGGGTCGGCTGTGTTGCTCTGGAGGAGGCCGGCCCCGTGGGGAACATGACTGTGGTAGACTCTCCTGGACAAGAGGTGCTAAAACAGCTTGATGTCAAGGCCTCTTCAGAAACAACCAGTGTGGAGGCTTCCATAGAGACATCATTATCTACCCCTTTGCCTGCATTTGAGGATTCTCTTGATGAGAGGAGGCTCCCTCCAGAACAGGAAACCCTCTCCAGACTGGAACAGCAAGGTATGTCCCTTGACCTTTCAGCTTTTTATCTCCCCATGCTCAGCTTAAGATGAACGAGAGCAGGTTGAGCTCATAGGACCTTACAAACTTGGGTATGATGTAATCTGTTCCAAAGAGGCTTGAGCTCTGGTCCCATCTCACAGACCCATATTCTTCTCTACAGATCTTTCTTCAGAGATGTCAAAGGTCCCAAAGCCTAGGGCCTCAAAGCCTGGCCCGAAGAGAGGTGGTAGGACACGGAAAGGCCCCAAAAGGCCCCAGCAGCCTAATTCTCCATCAGCCCCTCGGGTTCCTGGTCTCTTAGATCAGTCCAACCCTCTGTCCACCCCCATGCCTAAGAAACGAGGTCGAAAGTCCAAGGCAGATCTGCTACTGCTGAAGTTGTCAAAAGGCCTAGATCAGCCAGAGTCTCCAGATCCAAAGAGGCCCCCTGAGGACTTTGAGACCCCTCCTGGGGAACGACCCCGCCGAAGGGCTGCCCAAGTGTAAGGATTTCGGGGCACAGCTTGGTGGAGGGGGGCTGGGTGAAGGGATGAGGGTGGGGCAGATGCTGGAGAGATGAGTGGACTGTGATGAGGTGTCAGGTAAGCAGGGGTGGTGTCTGGGTTCTGGGGACTTGAGCAATCTTCTAGCTCTTACCACAGCAATTTTATCTGTGGTTAAATTTGTCTATCTGGGAGGTTCCTTTCTGTACCTCATATCCTATCGCATTTTTCACAATGTCCTCCAAGTCTTCATTGCAATTTTACTGCCCAATATGTGTCAGTATATATGTGCCCTTCCATTCTTTCCCTTTGCCCTCAATGGTCTTTGACTGTGGTAGAGTGAAAAGTGATTTGGACTTGGAGTCAGAAGAACTGGGTTCAGATTCCACATATGTGATCTGAATCATCTTGGCCAAGTCACTTAACTTTCCTGGATTTCTGTTTCTACATCTATCAAAGGGGAAGGGAAATTAATAGCCACTTCACATGGTCACTGGGAAGATCTAGTGAGATAAGAATCAGCCAAGTGTTGGGCACAGTGGGCTCTCGGTTAAGTGTCTGTGAGTGTTGCTCTGACTCTGCCCTATCCTACAGGGCACTTCTGTATCTTCAGGAACTGGCTGAAGAGCTCTCAACAGCCCTGCCTGCTCCAGTGTCCTGTCCTGAGAGCCCCAAGGTGAGCAGCCCCACCAAACCCAAGAAGAACCAGCAGCAGGCAGCCTGTCATTATGGAGAAGAAGAGGATGACACCGCACGGGATGAAGACTTCGTTCTCCAGGTTGAGGCTGAAGATGGAGAAGAAAGTGAGGCCCCAAGCGAGAGCTCGTCTGACCCCGAGCCTACAGTGCCCCGAAGCACCGCACGAGCATCCACTTCAGGGGTAACCTGAATAGACGGAGTGAATGGGGATAGCAGGATTATTAGGGGGTCAGCAGGACGCCTAGAAGGGAAGCTTTGGCCTAGTAACTAGGATGGCCAAAACAGGTAAAAGGAAAAAAGAGCAACTTCAAACACAGTTGAGATTATAAGGGGCTAACTAAACAAGTTTGTTTAGTGTAACTAAACAAGATTATTCGTTCATATGTTGAGCATCTACTCTATGCTAGGAAACACAAGCATGAATAAGACAAGGTCTTGCTTTACAAAGCTCACAGTGTACTAAGTGCTGCATCAGGAGTGAACAATCTGCTTTAGGCGTATAGAGGAAGGAAGATTAACTGCTTGGACTTCATGGAGAAATGATACTTGAGCTAGGTCTTGAAAGGAGTAGAAGTTTGCCAGAGGGGATGGTTTTCCCAGAAGTTGGTTGTGGCTGCAGCATAGGGCCTGGGGTGGAGTGGTGGGGAAGATTAAACTAGAGATGAAAGGACTAAAACTGATAGGAGCCAACAAGGGCGCGCGTGTGTGTGTGTGTGTGTGTGTGTGTTTAATTATGGTAAAGTAGATAAAACAAAATTTATCATTTTAAAATGTATAATTCATTGGCGTTCAGTGCATTCACAATGTAGTGTAACCATCACCACTATCCATTTCCAAAACTTTTGTCATCCCAAACAGAAACTCTATACAACAGAGGTTTTTAGGTAGAAAAATAACATGATCAGTTAGGAAAATAGATTAAATTGCAGTTGACAATAAAGAAGACAGCTTCAGTTCTCTAGTTCTCCAGAGTTAGTAAGGGCCTAAATTAAGCAGTGAAGGAAGAGAAGACGGGGAGGCAGATAAAAGAGATATATAAGAGAATTAATAGCAGTTGGGAATTGAAGGAGTAAGAGTTTCCAGCTTTGATGGTGCTCTCGTACACTGAACCTGGGCACACAGAAAGAGTGGGGGACCCAGGACAGGGGAAGGTGGGCAGGCGAGGTGATGAGTTTACTTTCTGACATGTCGAGTTGGAGGTGCTGGTAGATCAAGGGCCATCCTTCTGGAGACGTCTCTTTGCCAGTCAGATATATGGGACCAGTGCCTTACTTCTCCCAGATGCAACATTTAAGGGAGCACCAAAACCCCCAGTAATCAAGATAAATAACTCGATGCAACATTTTAAAAATCAAAATTAATGCAACAAATCTGTGGTGAAGAAAATATCAAAAATTTAAATAAAGATAGAAACCATATAATTGATTTTCCCTTTTGCCTCAGGCTCTAATATGGCTCAGCACCACACTGAGTCTAGAATTTGTAGAAAAGTTGAGACTGAGTAACGTTTACATTTACTAAGATGCAGCCTTGATAATCAGGCATTAAAATGGTGGTCAAAGCCATGAGACATAGGATGAAATTACCAGGAGTACGTGTATTGAGGGCTGAGGAGACAGAGGGACTCTAGGAAATACCGTCACTGACCAAATGGATCAGAGGAGGGAGAGCCTGCGAAGGAGACGTGGGAGGAATAAGGAGAGACATGGGAGGAATAAGGAGAGACTACCCCATCGGGCAGGAGTTTCAAGAAGCAAAAGGAGTCCTCTGAATCAGGTGCCATGGAGACATGCCAAGGAAGATGAACAGAAAACAGAGAGCAGGTTTTGCGGTTTTGATGGAGGAATAAGAGCAGAAGATGAAGAAGTCATTGTAATGGTTGAGATACAAATCTTTTAAGATGCTGATAGGTAAAAGGTTGGAGAGGAAGTAATGCCAAGAAAAGTAAAAGTTGGGAAAGCGGTCTCCTGGGGACTTTCTCCAGCTTGTAAGATTCTCTCCCTTACACTTTCTTCAATTTGATCCTCAGAAGCAGAAGCCACACTGCCGGGGAGTGGCTCCCAATGGTTTACCAAATCACATCATGGCTCCTGTTTGGAAGTGCCTTCATCTCACCAAGGACCTGTGAGGCTTGGGGAACGGGGGCTGAGGATGAAAGGGTGGTGGAGGAGTGCAAAGGACTATCTAGCCGTGGGGCTGTGGGAAGGGCGGAAGGCACTTGCAGGGTAGAACACTGTGAAGACATTCATAACTAAAAGGCACTGCTCCAAAGGCAAGAGCTCTTTTTTTTAAATTTTTATTTTATTTTATTTTTTGGTTGCATTGGGTCTTCGTTGCTGTGCGGGCTTTCTCTAGTTGCAGCGAGCGGGGGCTACTCTTCGTTGCGGTGCGCAGGCTTCTCTTGCGGTGGCTCCTCTTGTTGTGGAGCACGGGCTCTAGGCACATGGGCTTCAGTAGTTGGGGCATGCGGGCTCATTAGTTGGGGCTCGCGGGCTCTAGAGCGTAGGCTCAGTAGTTGTGGCACATGGGCTTTGTTGCTTTGCGGCATGTGAGATCTTCCCGGGCCAGGGATCGAACTCATGTCCCCTGCATTGGCAGGTGGATTCTTAACCACTGCGCCACGAAGGAAGTCCAAGGCGAGAGCCCTTGAGCTGTGCTGTCCAATATGGTAGCTACTAGCTGCATGAAGCCATTTAAATTTCATTTTCAATTAACTACATATAATTAAAAGTCCAGTTTCTCAGTTGCACTAGGCACATTTCAAGTGCCCAGTATCTACTTGCAGCTGGCGGCTAGCGTGTTACACAGCACAGATAATAGATCTTTCCCATCACTGGGAGCTGCTGTTGGGCAGTGCTGCTTCTGTTGGGCAGCGCTGCTCTAGAATTTCTCTCTTCCTTCATTCATGGTGCTTCTGTTTCTCCAGCCGAGAACAGAAGCATTCATACTGGGAGTTTGCAGAATGGATTCCTTTAGCCTGGAAGTGGCAATTGTTATCTGAACTGTAAGTTGAAGAAACATCTTTGAAATCTAGGAGGGGGTGACACCGCTGGAGACAGAAGGGTAACAGAGGACTCTAGATTTATAATGGGAATCCCAGGATGGATGAAACTCTTCCAAACTTAGGCTATTCCCTTTGCCCTCCCCCAGTGAGGCAGCTCACTACCTGCCCCAGGAGGAGAAGTCGCCACTGTTTTCTGTACAACGTGAAGGACTTCCTGAAGATGGCACACTCTACCGAATAAACAGGTGACGATTGCACCTCTTTTTCTGATTCTGGGAGACAGGAAAATGAAAAATGGTTGTTGAAAGGGATGATAGATTGGCCCTGTTCTTCCCTTAATGCTGGTCCAGCTGGTCCCAAGGGTAGGAGTGCTGGCTAGATCTGGTCAGCCCCCTCGAATGTGCAGTGCTTATCGCTGCTGGCCAGACTGAGGGAGCCTAGGGAGGTTTAGGGTAAAACCAGTTTTCAAGGTCACATCTACTCCGATAGACCTAGACAGACTGGCCCTAGAGAGAACACTGTAGTAAACCAGAATGCACAACCTGTCATCTTTGAAGGTAAGCCTAGGACTAGACAGACTTTGGGAAGGAAAGGAGGAAGATACAGATGGTGGCCAGGACTGGTTTCACTTGTAGACTGTGACTGGTGTTCTGGTGCTTGCTTAAGTCAGTTCACAGGAGCTCCAGGTGGAGCTCCCATTCTGTTCGCATTACTTTTTTTTTTTTCTTTTTTAAGAGCAGTTTTAGGTTCACAGCAAAATTGAGAGGGTTTTTCCCATATACTCCCTGTCCCCCACATGCACAGCCTCCCCCATTATCAACATCCCTCACCAGAGTGGCACATTTGTTACAGTTGATGAACCTACACTGACACATCATAATAGCTCAAAGTCCATAGTTTACCTTTGGGTGCACTCTTAGTGTTGTACATTGTGTGGGCTTGGGCAAATGTATGATGACATGTATCCATCAATGTGGTATCATACAGAGTATTTTCACTGCCCTGAAGATACTCAGTTCTGCCTATTCATCCTCCACCTCCCCCACATCTGGTTATCACTGATCATTTTACTATCTCCATAGTTTTACCTTTTCCAGAATATCTTACAGTTGGAATCATACAGTATATAGCCTTTTCAGGTGGGCTTCTTTCACTTAGTAATGTGCATTTAAGGTTCCTCCATGTCTTTTCATGGCTTGATGGCTCATTTCTTTTTAGTGTGAAATAATATTCCATTGTCTGGGTGTATTACAGTTTATTTATCTATTCATCTACTGAAGTCCTTACTACCTTTTATTAACTCCTTTTTTCATCCCATCTTTGACTTTTCTCTAGATTTAGCTCTATCACAGCACACCCAGAGCGCTGGGATGTGTCTTTCTTTACGGGGGGACCGCTGTGGGCTCTGGACTGGTGCCCAGTGCCAGAGGGGGCAGCAGCCTCGCAGTATGTGGCTCTTTTCTCCAGCCCTGACATGAATGAGACACACCCACTGAGCCAGCTTTATTCGGGCCCTGGGCTGCTCCAGCTCTGGGACCTTGGGACCTTGCAGCAAGAAAGCTGGTGAGGTGGGGCTGGGACACTGCCATTGGAGGGTGGTTGAGGAGGAGAGAAGGATGGGGCTGGGCAGGGGAAGGGGGCAAGGCTCGGATTGGGTTGAGACAAGGGGAGCGCAGGCTCTGGCAGCTCCAGGCCCCTCCTTCCCACCCATTCTCCCCACATGCTTTCTCTCCTCAGTCCTGGCAACAGAGCCCACTTTGTCTATGGGATTGCTTGTGACCACGGCTGCATCTGGGACCTCAAGTTCTGCCCCAGTGGAGCGTGGGAACTTCCAGGCACCCCTCGGAAGGTACCTCCCAGTTGATTGTGGGATGGCCCTAGGACTCAGAGCCAGGACCAAGGGGCTGGCTCTGGGAGGGAGGGAGGTTAGAGAGTGGTGGGTGGAGTTTTTCCAGCAGCTCCATATCATATTTTCAGGGACCAGAACCTGAAAAGTTTTCTGAGAGGTTCCTGAAGGCAGCAAGCCTCATTGCAGATCTGGTCTCACCCTCTAGGCTCCTCTCTTGCCCCGGTTGGGTCTCCTGGCTCTTGCCTGCTCAGATGGGAAGGTGCTGCTGTTCAGTCTGCCCCATCCCGAGGCCCTGCTGGCTCAGCAGCCCCTAGGTGAGTAGCACAGCAAGGAGAATGGGGCTGCTGGAGTTGTGGCCACAGCTTGGCAGGGCCTGTCTGTCTCCCCTGAAACTCCTCCAGGCCCAGTCTCTCCAGTACAAAGCCTTACCGAGTCACTCCTCCCATTCTGACTTCACACGTGTTGTTCTTGACCTCTCTCTTTGGCAGCCTGCATGCAGTCCTCTCTTTTGCAGTCTTGTAACTGCCCTCTTTCAGCACATTACCTTTTATCTCCCCCCCTTCTTGCTCTCCTGTGCTCTCAGGTCTTCCCCCTCTTGCTACCACAGTTAATTGGCTGTGTAAAGAGCTGCTGAAGGCTGAGGATTGCGCCTGGGGCTTGTCTCCCCCGCCATATTCCTCTTCCTCCCCAGATCCTGTCCTCCACCTCTCCTGCCCTCACCACCACACATACACGTAAACACACTCTCTTTGTTGTGAAGAGAGAGAGAGAATATAGAGTTCTTCCTCTATATTCACCTTTGTGAAGGTGAACACAAAGAGGAAGGGGCAGGAAATGCAGCTCCTATTTGGTTGAATTTATTTGTTTTTTCAACAGCACTGAGTAATTAAAGAAGAGGGCACCTGGGTTTGAACCCTGAGAAATCCCGTGTTCGGTGGTCTGGTGTTAGGAGTTGGCTGAGGAGGGAGTGGGAGGTGAGGAAGTGAAGACAGAAATGTATAGACAATTCTTTCAGAAGTTTGGCTGTGAAGGGGATCATATAAATGAGGGCGGTGGCTGGAGGTGAAAAAGGGGTAAAGGTGTACTTTTCTGGTAGTCCAGTGGTTAAGACTCCGTGCTTCCAGTGCAGGGGCGTGGGTTCAATCCCTGGTCAGGGAACTGAGATCCCACGTGCTGCGTGGCATGGCCAAAAAAAAAAAAAAGAATAATGGGTAAAGGAAGGTTTTGGTTTGTTCATTTGATTTAGATAGAAGACAAGAGTGCCTGTTTACATGTGAGTATGAGAGTGACCCAATAGGGAGAGAGAAAGTGGACAGGGCAGGAGAAGGAGAGGGTAACCAAATGAGCCACGCTCTGGAAAAGGAGGGGATGAGAAGAGAGCCGAGTGGAGGGGTTAGCCATTCTGATAGGAGGAAGGGCACTATCATATAGAACAGGAGGAAAGGAGAATCTGGGGGCAGATAGAGGCAGGTTCATACATTTGATGGTAGAGAGAGAAGAGTGTGAGGGAAGGGCATGGTTGAAAGGGCTGGGGGTGCTGGCCTAAGAGCAAGGCCTAATTAGGACCTCAGTCCTCTGGGTGCAGAGTGTCAGTTACTGCTCTTCTTCCCTCACAGATGCAGTGAAGCCTGCCATCTATAAGGTGAGTGAGGAACCTGCTACCTTAGCCAAGGCTCCATCTTCTTGAGCCTCCCTTACTGACTCCACAGCGAGTCTCCTTCCACCTGAAAAATCTCCCACCTCCTGCTGGATTAAACAAGGATTGGAGCCTTTGTTCCAAACAGTAGTTATCCCTAACCCTAGCCTTGTCTCTCCTGTCCCTGCAGGTCCAATGTGTGGCAACCCTTCAGGTGGGGTCTATGCAAGCATCAGACCCCTCTGAGTGTGGTCAGTGCCTTAGCCTGGCTTGGATACCCACCCGGCCCCACCACCACCTGGCTGCTGGATATTATAATGGTGAAAAGCAAAGCAGAGCATAAGGAGCTACCGCTCTTGAAACTTTTATATATGCTTGTTTTTCTGTTGTGGTTTCCTTTTTGATTCAGTGTTCGCCATTATATACTTGTAACTCTTCATGAAGTGTAAAAATATACAAAGAAGAGAAAAAAAGTCACTAGAATTTTTCTACTCAGAAAGAAATAATTGAATAGATAAACATCATTTCATGCTGCTCTCTATGCATGTATAAATGTATAAAGATAAAAAGATTAGATGGAGAGATAATTCTGTAAAAATGGGATCATACTCTAGATACTATTTTAAATTAAAAGGTATTAAGTTTAATTATACTTTAACTTTATGGAAGGAAAAGGCAAGTGAAACTGAAAAATTAGCTAAGGTCCCAATAAATGTTCTTTCACCACAGAGAGATTAGTTCCATAAAGATACTTTTAAGATTAAAAAGGAAAAAGGTAAAAAATTATAAATAACATTAAGTAATTGGCGTTATTAGGTTGTTATTGTTTTTAAATGACAGTTTCACTTTTAGACACACCAGCAGACTTTCTGCTAGGGTGATAAGGGAATTAGCACTCGTACACTGCTTCCTGTCATCCTTCTCACAGTCTCCTAATTGTGTTTCTTTTGGTGGTCTTGTTCTTACACTGTCAAGGTATGTGATACTCAGTGCTGTTTTGCTATCTTAATTCCCAGAGTTACTTAATCTTAACTCTATGTTGAAAATGATTGCCTGTCTCCACCAGTCCTTTCATCTCGGTCTCCCCCTCCACTGCTGAATTACTTATATTGCTTAGCTGTAATTCACTGTCAAGTTTTTTCAAAAAGTCTCATAGATGCTACATTTCCTGAGTTTATGTATAAAAGGGGTTTTAGCTTCACCTGCTTCCCCCAACTTTTTTTTTTAATTAACTTATTTATTTATTTATTGGCTGCGTTGGCTCTTCGTTGCTGTGCGCGGGCTTTCTCTAGTTGCGGCGAGCAGGGGTTACTCTGTTGCGGTGCGCGGGCTTCTCATTGTGGTGGCTTCTCTTATTGTGGAGCACGGGCTCTAGGCATGTGGGCTCAGTAGTTGTGGCTCACGGGCTCTAGAGCACAGGCTCAGTAGTTGTGGCGCATGGGCTTCATTGCTCCGCGGCATGTGGGATCTTCCCAGACCAGGGCTCGAACCCGTGTCCCCTGCGTTGGCAGGCAGATTCTTAACCACTGCGCCACCAGGGAAGTCCCGGTTTCCCCCACTTTTGTTTATTAAATTCTTATTGTTCTTTAGTTGGTCTTTCATTTTTATCAAAGTTATACTTTTGATTACTTCGTCCTCTGCCAGCCTGGTCAGGGGTCAGCTTGTTTTGGATCAGCTGAGTTAGTTTCTATTTGTCCATTTGTTTTCTATTCCTCTACATTTTGTTGCTTTTGGCTCCTTGCCTGTTCTCTTTGCCTTAGAGCAGAGTTGGCAAACATTTCTCTTAAGGTTCAGATAGTGAGTATTTTATGCCTTGTGGGTTGTTTGGCCATTGTTGGAACTATTCAGCTCTGCCATTATAAAGTGAAAGCAGCCACAGACCTTAGGTAAGCAAATGGGTGTGGTTGTGTTCCAGTCAAACTTATTTACCGAAATAGGCAGCAAGCTGTATTTGGCCCATGGGCTGTAGTTTGCCAACCCTTGTCCTGGAAGGTTTATGCCTTTTTAAAAATCCCTTTATTTTTATTTAGTAGGGAGTAGAGGACACTGGGTTCATTCAACCTATCTTTCAACTGCAGATCTCAGACTAAGCTATTACTTTTATGTTGATGAGAATTGGAACTAAAAATATCAGGTTGAGTCTTTAAACCGTGGAGGGAATGTTGACTAGCTAATCATGATCTCTATAGCCTTTCATAATGCATCAGGTCTGAGAGTAGACGACATAGACCCTAGGAGCCAGAGAAAGGAATTAGAACAAAAAGGGAGAACCTGGCTCTAATACCTACGCATTCTGTCCCTACCTCAGGCATGGTGGTTTTCTGGAACCTTCCCACGAACTCGCCTCTGCAGCGGATACGGCTCTCTGATGGCTCCTTGAAGCTCTACCCCTTCCAGTGTTTCCTAGCCCATGACCAGGCTGTGCGTACCCTTCAATGGTGCAAAGCTAACAGGTATAGAATAGGAGAGTTGTGGAGGTGGGAGGTGAAGACTGGGACAGGCTGACTCTTCCAGGCTTGTTCAGATTTGATCCTCTCTCTCTTCTCCCATCTTTCCACAGTCATTTCCTAGTCTCTGCAGGGAGTGACCGGAAAATCAAATTCTGGGACCTTCGACGACCTTATGAACCAATAAACTCTATCAAGCGCTTCTTGAGTACAGAGCTGGCCTGGCTGCTCCCTTACAATGGTGTCACTGTGGCTCAGGACAACTGCTATGCCTCGTACGGCAGGATGGAGAGAGGAGGAGCTCTGGGGACAGGCCCTAAGGGTTGGGGTGCACTGTGCCAGATGGTTGTGAGGAGAGGAGGGTTGAGGGTTGTTTCACTGAGAGAGTTTGAATTGTGGGGGAAGAAATGAATCTAACCTTAGAAAAAGGAAGGTTTTCTTTTCTCTTTCTCTTACAGTTATGGACTCTGTGGAATTCATTATATTGATGCTGGTTACCTTGGTTTCAAGGCCTACTTCACTGCTCCTCGAAAAGGCACTGTCTGGGTGAGCCCCTCTCTTCCAAACCTTCATTACACAGGAAAACGTTCCCTTTACTCACCTAGTGGTGGTCAGAAAGAGGCAGTAGTGGGTTTTTTGGTTGGTTTGTTTGTTTTGTTTTAATATTTTTTAATTTGTTTTATTCTTTTTGGCTGTGTAGGGTCTTAGTTGTGATACGCAGGATCTTCACTGAGGCACGCGGGATCTTTTTCGTTGCGACGCGTGGGCTTCTCTCTAGTTGTGGCGTGCGGGTTTTCTCTTCTCTAGTTGTGGTGCGCAGGCTCCAGGGCACATGAGCTCTAGTTGAGGCACGTGAGCTCAGTAGTTGTGGCGCACGTTGGCTTAGTTGCCCCGCGCCATGTGGGATCTTAGTTCCCTGACCAGAGATCGAACCTGCGTCCCCTGCATTGGAAGGTGGATTCTTTACCGCTGGACCACTGGGGAAGTCCCAGAGGCAGTAGTTTTGGATAAAAGGAGAAGATAGGTGTGTGGTAATTGTATCTTCAGGGATATGGGTTATGATAAACTCATATTTGTTTGTGCGAATATGTCTCTCCCCCCTCAGACTGTGAAGTTGTTACCAGTTCACAGAACTGAATAAATATGAGTGAATGAATGAATGAATGAAAAATATCTCTCTCTTCCTATTAGAGTCTTTCAGGATCCGACTGGCTCGGGACAATAGCTGCAGGAGATATATCTGGGGAGCTCATTGCAGCTATATTGCCTGATATGGCACTGAACCCAATAAATGTCAAACGACCTGTAGATCGAAGATTCGTACGTATATGAATATTTAATAGCAGCACTATCTGTTGGGTCCTAATCCACATGACCTCTCAAATTAGTGCTACCAATTAGCAGCAGAGTACAAATTAGTACTAGGTCTCCCAGCCCTGATATTCTCCCTGGAAGTCTTAGAATAGAGGTGTACATAATCTCCCCTACCCTCGTGCATCTGAACATATGTTTAAACATACTACTTACAGTCTTTCCTGCTCCAAACCAATTTTCTCTTTTACTTTTATTCAGTCTTCAGTATTATAGAACCTAATCTAACATTCTTCTTTCTAGCCTATATATAAAGCAGATCTGATGCCATATCAGGACAGTCCTGAAGGTCAGGACCACTCTTCTGCTTCATCTGGGGCCCCCAACCCTCCCAAGGCTCGAACTTACGCTGAAACCGTCAACCATCACTACTTGCTCTTTCAAGACACAGATTTGGTAAACTGAGGCCAGGAGAATGGGTGTGGCATTAGAAAAAGTAAAAAACTTGAGTCCTTGTATAGTAGGGAATCCTAAGGAGTTCCAGCAGAAAGATGCAAAACTAAGAAGCTGCTCTCTTTCTCTCTCCTATTACACCCTCCTCCCCAGAGTTCGTTCCATGGTCTGCCCCACAGAGAACCAATGCTGCGCATGCAGGAGGGAGAGGGGCAAACACGGCTCTGCCTGGACCGGCTGCAGCTGGAAGCTATTCATAAGGTAGGAACCTTATCTCTCATCTTCACCATCCTTCATCTCATTTCCTCCCAACTCTGGGCCTGTGAGCAATGAAATGGGAGATGAAAAGGTAATGGAGACGGTTAAGGCGGGGGAAACAGCTCCAGCACTCTCATCCTCCAGAGCATGATAGACATACCTCATTCATTGTCTTCTCATTCCTACCTCTCACCCCATCGTGGTCCTCCTATCCTTTCAGATTTGTGGCTTTTTTTTTTTTGCTCTTAGAGCTAAGACTCACCCTAAAGCAACAACTGTGAGCATCTCCTTTGTTTTCTATTCTCTTCACAGGTACGATTCAGCCCAAACCTGGACTCCTATGGATGGCTGGTCTCTGGGGGGCAGTCAGGGCTAGTTCGGATCCATTTTGTCCGTGCGCTCACCTGTCCACTGGGCCACTGTATGCAGCTTGAAAGCCGAGCCCACTTCAATGCTATGTTCCAGCCGGCCTCCCCCACTAAAGGGCCTGGCTTCCCTCCAACCAGCCATCGCCTTCTGCCTGGTCCCTAGTCGTGGTCCCCACAGAACACTCAGGATGAAGTTTGCCGAGAACAATTGGCCCCGTGCACACAGCCATAGGAACTGGGGCTTTCCTGGACAGTGATGCTGCCAGGCCTGGACCTTTAGACCTGCCTCCCCAGGACTCCTTAGATCCCTCTTTCCACAGACTTCTTCTGTCATCACGGCCCCCCGCGGGCAAGGGGGTTCTCCCTCCACAAACTCTCAAGTCTCCTCAGCATAAAACTATGACTCACGAGAAACACTCAGGCCTGACCTAGGCTTGGGAGTCAAACTGCTCATATTGAGCATATTGTGAAGTGGGTAAAACTAAGTAAAGGTACTGGGTGTTTTTGAGACCACATGTGAGTGGGTGTTTGGAGAACTGGAAAGGGTATCTGCATGAAGGCTCCTGTCTGACTATATTCCAGGATCCAATATTACTGCCTTCCTAACTTCCTCTTTAGAGTACCCAACACACAGGCCCACAAGGGGGTGATGGTAATTCATTGCACTGAAGCTGCTTATAGTACTTACTTAACTGAGGAACACACCACAGATACCCTGCCAACAGAACAGTGGCTCAGATCTTACTTGCTCCTGCTTATGAATATTCCCAATCACTGGTCATCTGACCCTTCTTGAGCACTCCTAGACAGTCATTTTTTAAAAATCTTCCTTTATATCAAGTCACACAGTATACCTCTATAAATTTTACCATGGGTGTTAGGAAATCTAGTCACTCTTCCCTATGATTGCCCTTCTAAGTATTTAAAAATAGCTATCATGTGTTTCCCAAGTCTTTTCTTCTCTAGATTAAATATCTTAAGTTACTTTAACCATTCTTTTACACGTCATGATTTTTGATCCTTCATTATACTGTCACATTGTTGACTTATTAAACATATTTAGCTACACTATTTCAACTATAGGAGGTATTTCAAACCCAAGCACAGTAGTGTATTATAGCTCATTTTGTTAGAATCCTCTTGTGGGATGTTGCAGACTCACGGTGACTGCAATATTGCCTCTTAAGCAAGGATAGACCCCACAAGGAGAAATAAGCAGACCATAGTCTTGGAATGTAGAAGAGTACAACCTGAGGTTTGGGGCAGGGAGTAGTCAGATGACTTCAGGAAATAGAGAAAAACACATAGCCAGCTCCTATTTAAGGGAGTGGAGATTAGTTCAGTGCCTACCTGGAACAGAACACTTTGACACTGTAGACTGATTGGCCAAATATCTGGGAACAGCTTTCTGCTGCTTCAGGGTAGGGAATTTAGCATGTGAGAAAATCTTTAAGAGGAAAGGAATCAAGTAGTTCAGTTCCTCCCCTGTACAGAAGAGGAAACAGATTTGGAGGCAACCCAGACCATTAGCAGCAGAGAGACAACTCACGTCAATGCAGAGCAGCCAAGTATGCCCCATCCTATTGTGCCAGCTCAGGTTATGCCAGTTTTCTTTTTGAGAGGACTGGTAGGGAAGTGCTTTCCATTGCAAAGGAGCTTTGTTCATTCTACACAGCAGCCCTTTGACACTGCCTCAGGAAATCCCACTTTCAGTGGTAGAAGAGATGGGGCCTGGGGACCCATGTCATTGAGGCTGTAGGTTGGTGTTGGCAGCCCTGCTTCTGCTGCTGGGTCTCTGCCCTAATCTCATCCTCCAAAAGAAAAGCAGGAAAATGCTTTCAGCCCTTGCTCTCTTTCTCTGCCATAAGCCCTTTTTGCCCCAGGCCACTCCCCTTCCAAACTTTCCTCCTGATATATACTTGATACTATCCATAGGTTCCTGTACTTTTCTTCCTTTGTGCCTTTGCTCACACTATTCCCTCCTCTTGCAGTGTCCTTTTCCACCATCTCCACCTAAGTCCTATTCATTGTTCAAGGCCCCCGCTCAAATTCCACCTCCACCAAGGGGCTTCCCAGATTTCTCCAGTAAAAATTATTCTCCCATGCGCTCCCAAGAGAAAAGGAAGGAAAAGAGGTTAAATGAGAGTTTATTAGGCACTTGATCTATTTCAAGTACTTTAGCATATGTTACTTAATTTAACCCTATGAGGTTGGTATTGCCCCATTTTACTTGACAAAGATAAGATTCTGAGAGGTTAAGCAGTCTGAATAAGGCCACATAACTACTGAGTGGTGGTAGACAGTCTGACTTCAGAATACAACTTTCCAACTTAGCACATTTGGTCTCCTATTACTAGTGTAAATTCACTCCTCTAGCATGGTGTTTTGCATATAGAAAGCTTCAGTTAAATGTTTGTGACATCGAATTCTCTTGCCTCCTTACTGTGTTTCTCCAGTTTTCTGTTACAGGATTCTCCCTGCCTTAATCATATAGGAATTGAGTAAACTGGGGCTGGAGCTAGCCAGGTAAAGACCCTGAAAGAGTCAGATATGGTTGCCTCCTGAAGTGTGAGCTCCCTAGGGATGATTAAGCAAAGGCTGTCAGCCTTGTGAATGTTTCCACTACCCTAGAAAGGATGTTGCAGTATATTCACAAAATTTTAGAATGTTAGAGCTGGAAAGCGATTAGGAAATCACCTCATCTATTGGCTTCCTAACAGTTTTAGTTGTGGGCCCTTGTTTAAATGTGGCTTTTTCTAGAAGTATACGTGTATTTTTTAAAAGCTTAGGTAAAGAAGAACCTGTGATACCCCTTCCCCAAACATCTATAAAGCTCTAAAACTGAGGAGCCCAGTTTGAAAAACAAAGTCCAACCTCCTAATTTAACAGATGAGGAACTTCAAGTCTACTGATGACCAAGGCTGCAAACCCGCTAGTTATGAAACCAGTATCTAAACTGGAGGTTCTGTAATCCGAATTATTTCCATGGAACAGTCATCTTTACGCAGCATTTCTAAAGGCTACCGTGCACAAAGCATTGAACTAGTTGCTATGAGGACGACAAATACGAACAAGACCCAGTTCCACCCATTCAGGAGCTCACAGTTGAGGCTAGTGAAGAACTTAGACTTTTTTTTAAAAAAAGTAACACACACGCACGCATTTAACTATGCCTAATAGTTTCCAAACTATGATTCCTGAGACCGAGAACGACGTCTGGACCTTGGCCAGTTCCGGGATGCGGGAACAGTGAGAGTCTATCCAGGTTAAGAGGCCCGTGCAGCAGGGAGAGAAGGGGCAGAAGCAGACAGAGGTCGGACCCACGTGGGCAGGCGGGCCCCGCACCAAGACTCAGCGCAGACCGAGCCGAGCCCCTCTCCACGGTATTAGTGTCTGAATCCACTCCCATTCCGGCCCCGGATGCAGGGGAAAGCCTAGGGGTCAGCCGAGCGGAAGGGGCGGGATTTGGGGCGGAAGTCCCTCCGCCGCTCAGGTCACGTGGGAGGGGCTGAGCTCGCGCGCTGGTGAGTAGCGAGAGTTCCGGGGTCACCCGCTCAAAGCGCAGCGATTCTGTAGCGGCAGCAGCGTTTGTGACCGTTCCAGGTCCAGGGAGTCAGAGGCCGTTTTTCTGGGGTGGAGTTGGGCTCAGGAAGGATGCGGGGTGGTTCCAACTGAGAGTCTGAATCTAGGGACCGACCAGGCTCTGGGTGAAAGCCAGAGCAAACCTGTCCTCTTGTGTGCCTCGGTCGGGACAGAGGCCCCCAGATAGACCTGCTTCAGGGCTGGGGGTGGGGTGGCGGGTGGCGGCTACCGATATTCCATAGCCGCCCACAGCCTTCCTCTCGTCCCCGATTGCCTAAGGGGATCCCTGTGACAGGAAGCTGTCCAGGAAGCCTCTGCCCATTTAGAAGCGGGAGGGGAAGAGGGAGTGGGCACAAGGGAAGGACAAAAGTCTCTTTAACTGTGGAGAGGGGCAGTGGGGGTGACCCCCCTCTCCTCTCGCCTTGACAGAAAGCATGGCACTTTGGCGGGCATACCAGCGGGCTCTGACTGCTCACCCGTGGAAAGTACAGGTCCTGACAGCTGGTAAGTGTCCCTGTGGGACCTAGTGGTACCAGCGCAGGCTGATCTGGGAGGCAGAAGCTCGCTGCACCCCCGCCATCATTATTTGCTTTTATTCAGACCCCTTGAAGGATTGGCTCTCACCCCAGTCTGTTTTGGAGGGAGGGTCCCCAAGGCTGTTCTTAAGGAAAGGGCTATGCATAGATGACCTGGCTATAAAGTAGGATCTGAAAGTCCTCACAAACCTGAGGAGTCATCCCCTTAGGATAAAGAAAGGCATTGCCCCGAGGAGGCCTTAACTTAGAAAATGAACAATAACAAAGGCTCCTTTAAGATTTCACAGTGTGCAAAACACTTTCAGCACGCATTATCTCATAGGGTCCCCACAAAGGTGGGGACACAAAGTGGGCTAAGATTACTTGGGTCCACATTAGATCACACACCTAATAAGTGCTGGAATCAGACTCTTACCCCAGTTTATTTTTCTTAGTATTGTTCTTATTGTGAAATATATCTTAATACACACAAAAAAATGATTAAGATATGTGTGTACCATTGAAATAAAAGTAAACTGAATACTCCTGTATCAGTACCCAGCTTTGAGACCCCTTGAATGCCTGTCCCTAATTCATACATCCTAAGAAATAACCACTTTCCTGAGTTTTGTTTATATCATTCTTTTGCTTTTCTTATAGTTTACTATCTATGGATGTATCCTCAAACAATATACTAATCAAGGATTTATTTTTACTCTAAATCCAGTGATTGAGTAGCGACCTCACAAAGGTAACCCAGTGACTTACCTGTATTTATTTTCATTTCATTTTGCAGATTAGCTAATATGAGAGGAGATGGCACAGAGATAAATTTTATATAGGGGGAAGGATTGGAAGGCCTGTGACTACTGGGGCAGTGCGAGAGTGACCAGTTAAGATAAGGTCTTGCCTATGTTTAGAGGAAGGGAACAGGATTCTAATGAGGACCATGGGCGTCTGAGAGGAAGACTGTTAAAAAGGGGTGGGGTGGGGGGATGCTACTGAAAGCCAGGATACAACAAAATTCCTGTTACTGGAATAGCCCCACATCAGCACTAGGAACTTCATTGAGTGACTGGCCAAGGAGTCTTTTGCTCCTCCCTGGGCCCCTCTCCAGCCTCCTGTGCCCAGCTATCCCCCATCCTGTCCTCAGAGTGTCCGTCAGCCTGCATGACTCACCTGGCTGCGTGTGTGGTGACTCATGCTGTACTGGGTGGCTGTGATGGGAACTGACACGCTGGGCCCTTTGCCCAGCCTCAGATTCCCCCAGGGACCCTAACTGCCAGAAGGAGGTTTCCCCCCTCCCCTTTGTGGCCATCAAGAATAGGGAGGGAAGGATGGTCCTTGTGTTTCCTTACCCAAGGGAACTGCAGCTGACGAAGGCAGGAGCTAGAGCTCCAAGGGGTCCGAGTGCAGATACGTAGCTGAACTGGGGTGCTGGCCTGTCAGTGCTGGAGTGCTGTGGCTCCACACCCCGAGTCTTCCTGAGGCCGTGCCAATATCTCAGCCCTGAAGCAACCTCTAGGTAGCACTTTTCTCAGACTTTCCCAGACCTTTCAGACTTTTCCTTCCCTGCTGCTCAGTGTACTCGAATCAAACTAATAAAGGGGGGAGGTGGATTTAGCTCACTGAGCTGTTTTTAGATCCCAGCACAGTAGTTCCTAAGGTCCCATGGCATAGCTCATCACACTGGAAAACAATAGAGATTTCAGACTTGGAGTTAGAAGACCAAGGTTTGAATCTCAGAGCCATAGCACTTAGTAGCTGTGTGAATCGGGACAAGAAAATAAACCTCTTTGAGCCTCAGTTTCCTCGTTTAGAATTTGAGTTTAGTTATATGACCTCACAGAGTCAGTGTAGGGATTATCTCTGAAAAGGCTTTAGAAATCAGAAAATGCTCAAGAAACTTAAAGGCTCCAGGAGTTGGCCCTTTGTATGAGTGTTGGCAACCCAAGAACAACAAGCTCTTATTTTTATAGTGGTGCTTGGGTTGGGTTTGTTCCACTAGCCATAAATTTGGAACATGGATAACCATCTAGCCTCAGTTCTCCAAAAAGTAGAGTCTGAAGCTTCTTTGCAGGTACTTTGTTAGGAAGTAATCCATGGTGGGGAGAGAGGGAAGAGGAACGGCCAATAGAAGGGTGCGTTATCAAATGGACACTGCTTAGGGCACATGGCTGCTCAGTCCCTTAAAACTGACTGAGAAGCTCTTTGAAATGCCTCTTAGGACTTTATGGGTGAATAGTCTTTTCTGGAGAAAAGGAGAAACCTTTACCCACCGGCTCCATCCCATGTTGGTCAAAGGTTTGCCACATGGGATGTTGATGCCCGTGCTCTGTGCTCTACCAGGTTGCACAGGCATCATCCCCAGGTAAAGCACCAGTAGCTCAGCCTCAGGTAAGGCACAGGCCTGAGACAAGGACCCATCAGCTGAACTGCAGTGGTGGCTGCAGTAAGAGATACGTGAATCAAAAAGATCTGATATGGTTCAAAAGAAGTGTCTGGTACACCTATTTTGGGCCAAGCCAGAGTCAGGAATAGGGCAGCCTGGGCAAAGGTCTGCTGTGTGTTCTGCAGAGTCTAAGTCAGCCTTCTCTCATCCTTTCCTGAGGGCCCTTCCAGTCTCCAGGGGGCCCAGTTCCATCCATCTTAGGCCACTCTGGTCCTGCTGTGGAAGCAGCTGAGCTTCTGCAGACACTGGTTTCCCTGCAATCTGAATGTGAGAGCTCAACAGGCATGAGAGACCATCCAGTCCAGCCCCTGATACTACAGAGAAGGAAACTGAGGCACGAGGGAGGAGTGATATGCATGAGGTTTCATGGTCAGTGGTGGAGCTGGCATTAGAACCTGGGGCACTTCCCAATGCACTGCCCTGCAATTGAGACACCTGGGACCTCAGAATGCTGAGTATAGTTCCAGCTGGTCTGGGCTTAGGTACCTGACAAGCTGCAGAACCCTGCATTTTGTCTTACTTTTTAGCAGTGGGAAGGGTTCAGGCCAGGAGTGGGGAGAGCACTCCCACGGATCCCGGAGGAGGCGCTCCCCTGTCACTGCTGGGCTTCAGCTCCCTCCACGCTCCGCCAGACCAAGCCCCTACCCCAGGCGGCTATTTAATTATTGGAGACTTCTGGAGAGGAATGAGACAGCACCCTGGCCCCCTGCCAGCAGCTACACCTGCCGACCCAGGCCTCCCATAGTCAAGGACAGTTTCCTGCTCCTCATTCCAACCTCCTGCCCCTCAGTTTTCTCATCTTCCATTAATACTTTGGTTTCTTGCATCTAAGACTCAACACACAAAAGCCAGGAGAGGAACAAAATAGGGGAAGTAGAGAACTTACCCCCACCCATGCCTAGGATGAGGGCATGCAAGTTGGGGCTTTTCCACTAGCGGGCAGAAGGTGGTCCCAAATAGATCTGTGCTCAGATGCAGGCACTCCCCAACCCCTACCCCCCGCCCCACTCTGCTGAATCTGGTGGCGAGTGACGGCATGAGAACTGGCACCTACCCAGGGGCATGATGTCACACCCACGCCAGCGTCTGCCCGCTGGGCTCTGCGCCCAGCCTGGCATTGGGGCATCACCGCCCGGCAGCCCCTTGTCCTGCCCCATCGGGGCTCAGGCATTATGTCTCGGCAGGCCTGTAGTCCCAACGCCCTGGAAACAAGTCCAAGGAAAGGGGAGCCAGAGCACTGGAGGGTCCAGATCAACCAAATATGTCCAAGAGGACTCCCAGAGCCTAGGACAGTTGGGGTCTGTTTGGGCTCTGGGTTGGGGAAGGTGGGATGAGGAATCTGGATGTCAGCCCTTCCTGCTCAATCACTCTGACCAAAAAAGGCCTTGCTCTGTGCTTAGACCAAAGCCTTAGAGCTCCCTGGAGCTGCTGCAGGCCCACGGGGCCTCATGATCTGTGTTCCTCCAGATGAGGAACTGGGCATGGTTCTGTCTGAAATGGACAGAACTGGCAGGGCTACAGGCTACACACCACCTGCTCACTCCTGCTGCTTGGTTGTCTCTCAGGCCTGATGGGCATGGTTTGGGGGCCTGGAATCCATCTTTCTCAAAGGCTGCAGGGTTGCAGGACTGTGGGACTGCATGTCAGGGACTTTGCTTTTCACTCCTGCTCTGCCTTTAGCTTGTGTGACTGTTGGTAAGCCGTGAAGAGTGAAAACACCCCTCTCTTTGTGACTGTTTCCTTCCCAAGAATATTGCTGCTTGCCCTCCCCACAAGGTGACAAGGAACAGAGGTGGTCACATTCTGGGGAGTGAAAGACAGAGAGGAAGTGCGTTAGTCCAGGAAGTGTCTTTGATATGCAGGCCTTTGGGGCCTTGTTTGGGCAGGAATCCCCCATGAGTAGCAGCCACAGGAGCTTCTTGGTGCCCACTGGCCCCTGAGCCCAGGTCTCAGCCTCTGCTGGGGATTCCCTGGCCTCCTGTACCCCCTTGAGAGAAGGCCTGGTTTTAGGCTCCACTCCTTAGCAAGTCACCTCATCTCTCAAAGACATTAAATGGGGGTGTGACCTCTACCTTCCAGACCTTTTGTGAGGATTAAATGTATGAGAGCCCTTTTGTATACTGTAAACATCTTGCCAAATGTCAAACTGTTAGTCCCTTCATTTAAGCAGTGACTATCTTTCTGTTCCCCCTTCCCCAGGCCTCGTCAGGGTCACTCTTCCCTTATGCATGGGCACAACAGCTCCCTCTCCTCCCTGGGCACGCAGCTGGTGACCCCAAGTTGTTAGGGAGAGGGGATAGGGTGTTCAGTGCCAATTGTGGAGGGGGAGCGAGCCTTCAGCCCCACTGCTCCTCACACCTTGAGCCTGGGTGCATCCTTTGGGCTACACTTGGCGTCCTCTGTGCCCTTCCCAGGGCAGTCTTGTTGTCTGGGTGGTACCTCTGACATTTCTCCCAGTTTATTTTCTGAGCACCTGCCAGGCTCGGTATGGTGGGGGATAAGAGAACAAAGACGTCTAGGATTCTGTCCTTGCCCTCTGAGAGGCCATGTCTAGCCATGTTCTGGGAAGGGCCTCCACCACTTTGGGAGTTTCAGGGAGAGGAGAGGCAGGCCTCCCTTGGTGGGTGTGCTGGGGGTCCCAGCAGCTGAGGCCAGCAGCCTAGGTCACCTGTAGGTGCCCCAGCCCGACCCCAGCTCTCAGCCTTACTCAGCTGCCTCTGACGAGGCTGCACAGGGGCAGGGCTGTGCAGGGGTGCGGGCGAAGAGCAATGAGTGTGCAGCCAGCACGGACGTCAGAGCCAGCTCCGGGCCAAGGATGAGGATGTGTTTGCCCAGTGCTAATTGAGGGCACAGGGACAGTGGTGGCTATGGGGCTGGAGGGGACTCTCATTACTCACTGTGATGGACAGGCAAGCAGAAGGTCATACAGTCACTCCCAAGTGGCCCTAGTAGAAGTGTGTGTTTGCTAGAAACCATCACACCACCATCACTGACGGGGGCTCTGTAAACAGTGATGGTTTCTTTTTTTTTTTTTTGGCTGCGTTGGGTCTTCGTTGCTGCACGCGGGCTTTCTCTAGTTGAGGCGAGCAGGGGCTACTCTTCGTTGCGGTGCACGGGCTTCTCATCACAGTGGCTTCTCTTGTTGCAGAGCACGGGCTCTAGGCACGCGGGCTTCAGTAGTTGTGGCACGCGGGCTCTAGAGCGCAGGCTCAGTAGTTGTGGCTCGTGGGCTCTAGAGCGCAGGCTCAGTAGTTGTGGCGCACGGGCTTAGTTGCTCCACGGCATGTGGGATCTTCCCGGACCAGGGCTCAAACCTGTGTCCCCTGCATTGGCAGGCGGATTCTTAACCACTGCGCCACCAGCCAGGGAAGCCCAAACAGTGATGGGTTCTGTCTTGGTTTCTGGGTGTGGGTGTCCTACTAGTGCTACTTGGAGCTGGGTGTCTGTGCAAGTGAGAGGAGGGGAAGCGGGTGCAAAGACCTGGGGAGAAATGGCCTTAATACCTGTTGGCAGCTCAGTCTGAGGCTGTGAATGGGAAGTCTGGGTGTACCTGACTGTTCTGGGAGGTGACAGGATCCTTCCTTGCAGGGACTCGTAGCAGCTCAGCCAGGCATTCTCCTGCCTGGGACCATTTGAACACTTATGTTTTAGAGTTACTCTTGCTGTTCTCCACAAACAGAGATCCCAAAACCAAGGTGAAGACATTGGCCAGGGCCTTGCCTTCGGCTGGGGGGAAAAACAACCCCAGGATCCCTTAGCGTTCTGCACATGATCTATTCATAGTAAGGCGTCCTGGAAAGAACACTGTCTAGGAAATCAAGCCACCTGGTCCTTGGCCTCGGCTCTACCACTTACTGGTTATGTGAAGTCTTGGACCTTCGTTTCCATCCGTAACTCTAGAGTAAGGGGTTTGCACAAAAACATCTGGAAGGCCTTTCCAATTCCGACAGTCAGTGCATCTCAGCCCCTGGTACCTCAGATTCTCCTTCCCCTACCTGCGGTTTCTGAGTCCAACTTTCCTTCATTGCTCAGTGCAGTGTTCTTGGGCCCTGGCCTGCTCAAGGCTGCTCATCCCAGTTTCTAACAGGACACATATTAAATATCACCACCCTTGGGGAGGTGTTACCATCCTTGAAGCAGCAGGAAAGACTGGCCATTTGCCCCAGAATGAAACCCCTGGCCTCAGAGTGCCAGAGCCTCATTCAGTGAGCAGACTTACCTCCCTCCTTGGGATGGCAGCTTGTCCCTGGGAGGTGTCCTGACAACACCTGTGTACCCTGCACAGGGTCTCTGATGGGCCTGGGTGATGTTATCTCACAGCAGCTGGTGGAGAGGCGAGGTCTGCAGGCACACAAGACTGGCCGGACCCTGACCATGGTCTCCGTGGGCTGTGGCTTTGTGGTAAGTTCTGCCCACAGCAGGGCTGCCGGTGGATTGGACAGTGGTTTCAGTTCCCTGTCATCCTTTAGTTTCCCTTGGACCCTCTCACATCTAAGCCAGCCTTGAATGTCTGCTCCCCCTGGGGGAGGAGCTTTGTGATGTAAAGGCCTAATGCTCCCCTCTGCATCCCTGCTCCCCTCTTTGGGGGTTACTTTCAGGGCCCTGTAGTAGGAGGCTGGTACAAGGTTTTGGACCGGCTCATCCCTGGCACCACCAAGGTGGATGCACTAAAGAAGATGCTGTTGGATCAGGTGAGCACAAGGAAAGGGAGTTGGGGAGGGTGAGCTGTGTCAAGGGAGGGCAGGGATTTAGGTGCTTTAATTTCTCTTCCCTAGGGGGGCTTTGCCCCATGTTTTCTGGGCTGTTTCCTCTCACTGGTAGGGACGCTCAATGGACTGTCAGCCCAGGACAATTGGGCCAAACTCCAGCAGGTGAGCTGGGCAGGTGTGGGGATGATTTCTGGATGGCAGGCCGGCAGGCCCAGGGGAATGAGGCAGGCTTCATGGGGATGGGAAGGGTGGAGGTGCAGGCAGAGCCCCAGCTCTGGAGGAGAGGAGCTGAGGGGCAGTGGTGCAGGGGTGTCTTCTCTGAACAGAAGTCTCTATGTGATACTCAGATCAGGAGGTCTGAGCTACCTGGAAATGCAAATGTTCACTTGTTCCTTCTCTTGTCTCCTCAGGATTATCCTGATGCTCTCATCACCAACTACTATGTAAGAGCTGACACCTCAGCTGCCTCTTCTTCTTTCTTGAGTCCAGAAGTGCCAGGGACTGGGGGTCCTCCTGACACAGAAATCCCTCAGTTGGGATTACTCTCTCATTCCCACATGGGCACCATACTCAGGGAAGCACTCACCCAGTTGTGCAACGTATTCTTGTCTGTAGAAGCTGGAGTCAGACCAGGCAAGGCAGGGAGTCTGGGGTCAGGTGATGGAGGCAGCCCACCAACCTTTACCTTCTCTTTGTTGTAGCTCTGGCCTGCTGTGCAGTTAGCCAACTTCTACCTGGTCCCTCTTCATTACAGGTATGACAGATCCCCACACCACCCTTCAAGGAAGATGCGCATTATGAACGGTTGGAGACAAAGTGATTCTCATTTTAACCTTGAACTACCTTAGACCCCCCAGAACACTCTGCCCTGGTCAGAGCTCCTCAGACTCCTGAGCATTTTATTACAGAGCATCCCAGAGTGTCTGCCCGCTGACTTCTTTCATCTTCCTAGGGAGGATCTTGCTCCACAGTCCTTGTCTCCATCCCACCTGGGCTCTCTACCTTTGATGGCATGTCTGCAGGGGCAGGGCTACAGCCTAGGTTAGGCAGAAAGGTAGACCAAAGAGACAAGTAGGAACGTGGTCAGGTTAGTCCACTGCAAAATATTATTTTATCCTAGATAATAAAGGTAGTTGCTGAAATCTCAGTAAAAATATATAGTGCAACCAAGATGAGTGGTTAAAATTATTGGAGGTGTGGGGGCTTTGGGAACAGGGAAAAACATGAAACTCTTCAGAGGGGACAGGCTCAAAATGGACATGAGTAGCACAGCTAAAAGGAGTATAGACTTATGAACTAAATGAAACTTTAGGGTCCTTGCAGTGCTCTTTGGAACTAGAGCAAGGTATGTTTAAAATAAAGAGAAGGAGGTGCTGCTTTATATGGCAGGCAGCACATTTTTCGGAAGATGAGATCTCAGCTGTACAAGACGGACAGATGTGTATTTAGAAGGAGCCTGGACAGGAGTACGAATAATGGAGCCATGCATGGCGAGATGGCGGCTGAGGGGGGGTTAACTTTGGAGCTTTTGTCCAGGAGACAGAGCTCTGGGCTGGCACCAGAACCCGAGCTGGTTTTCCTCTCGTCTGAGCCACACATCCCTCCGTGGGGGCTGAAGGAAGGAGAGCTAAATCTGGGCATTCTTGGAAATAATCCCCCTTATCCCACTGTACTTTCCCATCTCTCCCTGCTTGCTTGTCCTTGTTCTGCTTCTTCTTCACGGTACCATCCCTGTTCCTTAGGTTGGCTGTCGTCCAGTGTGTTGCTGTTATCTGGAACTCCTACCTGTCCTGGAAGGCACATCGGCTCTAAGTCTGCCTCACTCCATCATTTCAAGCTTGCAGTGATGCAGCTTGACCCTGGAAGGGTCAAACCACCTCCTCAAAGTGGGCACATTGGTTTTCACAGGGTTTGGTGGCTGGTCAGAACTTAATGAGGTTAGCACTCTGAAGTGGCCTGTTTCACTCTAAAATGTAACCTGACTCCTACTGAAATCACTAAAACCTTTATAATGGTCTTATACCCACCACATAGTAGGCACTCCATAAATACTTGTTGAACCATATGATTTTGTCACCTTCAGTTTACACTCATATCCCGGCAAGTACCACTCATCCCCACTCTTCATAGACACATCTGGTTTTCTAACCCTTCCCAGCCCTAGTCTAGCTCCAATTTTGGGGGAGCCCCTCAAGCTCTTTGTATGGTGCCTCCATAAATATATTTCTAAATAGGTAAAATCTGGAACTTGCAGAGGCAATGAGTAAGACCCAGCAGAAACCGACTGCGGAGTCCCGTTTTCTAGAGTTTGGAGAGAGCCTGGAGATGACTAAGCCCAATCTTTTACAGATGAGGACACTGAGGTCCACAGAGGTGAGGTGCCCTGTCCACACCATGAGTTACAGGCAGAGTAGAAACTTGAACCCACATGCTATAGTTTGAATGTTTGTATACTCCCCAATTTATATGATGAAAACCTGATGCCCAAGGTGATGGTATTAGGAGGTGGGGCCTTTGGGAAGTGATTAGGTCATGAGGGCAGAGTGCTCATGGGATCAGTACACTCACAAAAGAGGCCATGTGATGAGACAGCAAGAGGCGCCACCTGTGAGCCAGAAAGCAGGTCCTCACCAGACACCAAACCTACTGGCACCCTGGTCTTGGACTTCCCAGCCTCCACAACTGTGAGAAATAAATGTCTTGTTTATAAACCACCCAGTTTATGGTATTGTTGTAGCAGCTCAAACACTTAAGACCAAGTTTCCTTACTTCCTACCCAGTGATCTTAACCTGGAGGTCAAAGATAAAGTAATACTGCTGCTGTGATTCCCAGGGGAAAAATTAACTTGGCTAAACTCCTGCTTTGGGGCAAACCTATAAGCAGATGGACCAGCCTTTTGTTGTCTGAAAGCACCCTGACCAGAGGCCCTCTTTTTTATGGTGCCTCAGTCAGACAGCCCTAGAATTTAGATCCTGGGGCTAGAATGACATCAAAAATCCTGGCAGCTTAAGCTGCCTCAGACGCCTCTTGGGTGGGCGCCATGATGGTAGCTGAGTGCCAGCAGTGCTGTCCTGATTGTCTCCATTTACAGAACTGATAGCTGGGGCAAGGGACTGGGTCTGAGCAGGACAGCGTTCTCCAGAGGCCTCTGGCCCCTTCTGGAGGCTGAGGACAAGGTCAGCACCATGGACAGCCCCCGCGGTCCAGTCCTCCTTTCAAGTGTCAGAGAAGACTGCAGATCTGGACTAGTCTGGTCTGGGGACAGGCCCCCTGGTCACTGCTGGCTGTTCTAAACAGGTGAAGGACTCTCATGGCTGGAGCAGTCTTTACTCCCCAACAGGCTTCCCCCTCTCTTGAGCCAGGTGTCACTTCCAGAGACGCGCCCCACGGGGTCTCGCAGCCGCAAGGGTCGGACTCGGAGCTGCGGCCGTCATTGCTCTACAATCAGTGCATGTTCCTCACTGACGTCAGCCGGAGCTGTCCTGGCGCTATATAAGGCTGGCAGCAGTCCCGGGACAGACCCCGTGTTCCCCAAGGCGCCCTCAGCCCGCCCCGAGGGACCGAGACGGGAGCTCCTTCCTGCAGGGTACAGACGCTCTCCGGCAAACTGTGAGTGGCTCTCAGCGTCCGCCCAGACTCCCTCAGCACCGGGACTGCGCTCAGCTCACCCACCGCGACCCGCCAAGAGGGAGGGAGGGAGAAAAGGGTGGCACAGGACTGGGCAGCGGCTGGGGCTGGAGGGAAGGCTGTGGGCACCGGGCAGCAGTCGCAGGGGCCCGACAGGGGCGCTGGAAGTGCGCGGGAAGGAGAGTGGCTCCCCCTGCGACTGCCCCTGGCGCGCCTCACCCTGCGCTGCGCCTGTGTGTCCAGGGCCGGTGGTACCATGAGGCCGGCGGGACGTGCGGCGCTGCTGGCGGCGCTGCTGCTCCTGGCACAGCTGCGCCCGGGGAGCAGCCAGTGGAGCCCGGAGGCGGCGGCGGCCGGGGTCCAGGACCCAAGTCTGCGCTGGAGCCCTGGGACACGGAACCACGGTGGAGGGGCCCGCGCGCTCCTCTTGCTGCTGGCGGAGCGCTTCCCGCGCCGCGCGGGACAGGGCCGATGGGGATCCGCGATCACAGGCGAGCGGCCGCGACGGGACGACCCTCCGCTGTCCATTGACCTCACCTTCCACCTGCTACGGACCCTGCTGGAGCTGGCGCGGACGCAGAGCCAGAGGGAGCGCGCCGAGCAGAACCGCATCATATTCGACTCGGTGGGCAAGTGATCGGCGGGGTCTGGGGCCCCGAAAATCTCGACCCCCACCCCCACCCCCGGGCTGAGACGTGCGCGACAGGAACTGACCCAGTCCTGCGGGGCTAGAGCGGCCTAGGGATACCCTGAGCACTCTCCGCATTACTAGTTTTTAATAAAAGTGCCGAAGAGCCGTTGGCCTCTGCTGCGGGGCGCGGGGAACCACAGCAGGGTGTAAACCCGTGGGAAAGTGGGGCTCCCAGGTCGGCGAGAGGGGACCAGATGCTGCGGGAGGGCTCCGCGAGAACGGCTTTCAGCCAGGGTCCTGCGGTCCCCATCGTCCCCAAGTCTCCCAGGAACTCAAGCCCCGGTGCCGCCGCACCACCACCGACCCTCTTGGCACTGGACTTGCGAATCCGTGCCTGATATCGAGGAGGTGCCCAACAGGGGTTCATTCCACTTCCTTCCCCGAAATGGTCCCAGATTAGGAGAAGGTTGGAATGGATGGTGATGCGATCGTCGCCGAAGACGAGGCTGAGAGAGTGAGCAGTGAAAGGAGCTGCGGGTCGGGACGCATTAGCCCTTTATTGAGCCCCTCCCCCGCGGCGGCGCTCCGAGCTGGGTGGCGGGTGGTCCCTGCTCAGGTCCTTCACCACCCGAGCGCCAGGCCGCCGGTGCGCAGCCTCCCCAACAGGGGCGAGTCAGTGCAGGCCTGTCCCCGGGAAAGAAAGCTCGGTGGGCGGGCGCTCCAAAGAGACAAGGCAACTCCGAAGCCCAGCTCACTCCCTTTCCCCAGCCTGGAGGGTTTCTCCTCCACTTCCCCACCCAACTCGGACTCCCAAACCCCCAGAGGAATGGATGGTGGGAAAGAAAGTTGTACTTCAGCACGCGCGCTAGGGGGCGCACCCCTCCTGGTTGAGGTTGGGAGTAGGGGCCCCAAGCGATCCTTTATGCAGCAGAGAGGGAGATCGCCGGGGGAGGGGCAGTACCAGGCAGACCCCGCCAATGCCCACACTCACCTTCCGACGCCTCCAGCCGCTCTTCCTCTGGCCCTGCGCTGCCCTCTTCCCCGTCCAACGCTATCTCCTCATCCTCTTCCTCCCCAGAAGCGCCTGCGCGGAAGGAAGGCTGGGTGAGCTGGAGTCCCCTATTCTCTGGCCGTCTTGCACCCATCCCCCGACCCCCAACCTGGAGGGTCTGGACGCTTAGTCCTAGCGGCCCGCCGCCCCCTCCCATCCTCGCTCCCTCACCTGGCTGGAAGTCGATGGTCCTCAGCATTTCGGCCACATGCTCCACGCTCACGGTGAATTGCTCCATGCTTTCATAGCCCGGCTCCGGCCGTCCACCCAGCTCCACCTTTGACATTGTCCCGACCCTGCGGCAACCGCAGCGGCAGCGGCTCATTTGGAAGCACCCAGCACCCTCACCCCCTCCCGGTGGCAGCGGAGCCCCCGCGGCCCCTTCCTTCACCTTCCCACTCCACCTACTCACTTATTGATCAGCTCCTTGGCCTGCTGCAGGGAAGAAAAGAGGGTGAGAGTAAGCATTGTGCCAATCTCTGGCAAAGTCCCATTTCTGATGCCCAACACAGTCCTGCGGGGTCGGTGGGGATGCGCGTCCCAATTCGTTAAGGAAATAATGGAGTCAGAGGGGGTGATTTGCCCAAGGCCGTGGGGCAAGTAGGTGCCAGAGATAGGACTTGAACACCGTCTCCCTGTGCCAAGGCCCCCACTGCAGCCACTAGGCAGCCTGACACCATCCCCCAAAGCCCACCTGCAGATAGAGCGCCATCTGCGGTTCCTCCATGGACTGGATGGCGGACTCCACCAGCTTAGAGGAGGCCTCCAGGTGGTCTCCGTACTGGCGGATGAGGCCCCTGACGCGCTGCAGCTTCTCCTCCTGCTTCAGGGCCAGCGCCTGCAGCAGCTCACCCTTACGCTCCTCCAGAACTGCGCACAGGGCCTCAAACCTCTGGTTTAGCAACTGCTTCTGCCTCCGGCTGTTGTCCTGAAAGACCGGAAGCAAGGATGAGACCTCGTAACTGGGAGAGCACGGGGCTACTTGTCCCACTCCCGACTTAATTGAAGTCACAGACAGCCAAGAAGAAAAGTGACCTGTCGATTACACCACAAATTAGTGGCAGAGACAGAACTCCAGCCAAGGGCTGCTGATTCCCAGATCTTTTCAGTAATAATAATGATATATATTTTGTTAAGGTTTACTTGACATATAACATTATATTAGCTTCAGGTATACAACATGATGATTCAACATTTGTATATATTTTGAAATGATCACCACAATATGTCTGGTTAACATCCAGCACCATACATAGATTACAATTTTTTTTTCCTGTGATGAGAACTTTTAAGATCTACTCTCTCAGCAGATAACACTATATTTTAAAGAAGCTTCATGAATGCTGTCTATATTACTTGTATTATCTCATTTAATTCTCAAAAAGATCCAATGAGGTAGCTAACATATCATTCTCTCATCACTGTTTTATATAGTTAAAAACAAGAAAAACTGAACACAGAGAAGTTAAGTTACTGGACCAAAGTCACAGAGCTAGTCAGGGACAGAGCTGGGATTCAAACCAACAGCCTGGTAAGCACATCCCACTACTTGTGATCCACCTCCAGGAGTCCAGAAACTTTCCCTCCCTCCCATCCCAGTCTCACCTCAATGGTCTGGCACACCTCCTCCATCTGCGTGATCACTGCTTGCACACGGTCATTGCCTGCCACCAGCATCGAGATGCCATCACTGAGCTCACTCTGCCACACACACACACAGGCCAGCACTTAGGGCTGGAGGACCTAGTCAAGAGCTGTGCCCCTCCCACCCTGGCCAGGCTGCCCAGGAAAGGACTGCCCCCTCCACTCCACCATTAGGGCATCTTCAGGGCAGCTCTGACAGAGATCTAGAGAGTTTGGAGCCATTCAAGAAGTGTGGAAGCACACTCTATGGATTCTGGAAGGAGGTGGAGAGAGGAAGTCCTCCACCACCAAATGAGAAAGGAAGAGACATTCACCAAATATCCACCAAATGCCAGGCACTGGCCTAGATGCCTTATCTGTAGATTCATGTCTTCCATCAATTTTGAAAAATTCTTCATGATTAGCCATTAGGATAATATTGCCTCTTTTCCATTCTCTTTATTCTCTCGTTCTGTGACTCTGATTAGATATATGTTAGACCTTCTCATTCTCAACCTCCTCATCTCCCAGTGCTGTATTCTAAGTTGTTTTTTCAGTCCCCTCTTACCCATCTTTTTTTTTTTAATTAAAAAAAATTTTTTTTGCCATGCCCCGTGGCTTGTGGGATCTTAGTTCCCTGACCAGGGATTGAACGCGGGCCCTCAACAGTGAAAGTGTGGAGTCCTAACCACTGGACCGCCAGGGAATTCCCCAGTCCTCTCTTCCTGAGAGAAATCTGTCATTTAATTCATCCTTTGAATGTTTTATGTCAACAATTATATTTTCGTTTCTAAAAGCTCTATTTGGTTCTTTGTCAAATCTGCATTTTTGATAGTCTATTATTGCTTTTTTAAAATATTTATTTATTTATTTTTGGCTGCATTGGGCCTTACTTGTGGCATGCAGGGTCTTTGCTGCAGCACACGGGCTCTTCATTGTGGTGTGCAGGCTTAGTTGCCCCACAGCATGTAGGATCCTAGTTCCCTGACCAGGGATCAAACCCTGGTCCCTGCATTAGAAGGCAGATTCTTAACCACTGGACCAGCAGGGAAGTCCCTATTGCTTATTTTTAAATTCCATTTTAAAGTATTTTATGCAAAGTGACTTTTCATTCTTCAGTAATTCCAGTATCTGAATTTCTTTGTGTATCTTCAATCATGAGATAATCTTTTGTTGTTCTTAATCTAAGAAAAACCCAAGGCCTAAATTGAGGGTTTTTCCTCCAGGCAGAATTTGCATTTGCTTTTGTCAAAAGCCAGGTGGCACAACTGACCACTTTAGGGATTCCTGGGATTCCAGTTTAAGCTGGGATCCTTGGGGGTCCTCACTGCAGGCCCCCCACCTTTTAGGAGTTTGGAGGCATAATCTCATCTCTCTAGTTCAGTAATAATTTGCCCTGTGGGAAATCCTGCCTTTTCCGTGCTTATCACTCAGGGTTCTGTTCTCATCCCACTTCCCCTCCTCCTCTCCCCACCTCACCGGCACTTGGAGCTTTCCTTTGCTTCCTACGTGTCTACCAATTTAACTTTTAAATTATGTTTTATGTAGAATCTAGATGTGTGACAGTGAGATGGCCTTGAGAGTCCACCATACTGCATCCATTTCTCATTTTATCCTTACAGATCTCAGGGGTAAGCATTTTCATCCCCATTTTACAAGTGAGGAACGTGAGGGCCAGAGAGGACAAGTGACTTACCCAAGGTCACACACTGAGTCACGCATAGACTTGGGACCTCAGCCCTGATCTGCCTGCCTTTGAAACCAAGTGGACTAAGAGGCTATAGTTTGAGACCCTGTCCTATGTCCCCACCCCCACACGCCTGCTCCCTCTGCTGCTTGATACCTTCTGGCGTTTGTAAATGGTGGGCAGTGGGGCCACCTCACAGTCCTTGTGGGCGCCGAAGACCTTGCAGAGAGAGCAGGTGGGCACTTCACAGCTCAGGCAGTAGATATTGATCTTCTCATCTTCATGCTCCTCGCACATGAGGTGCTGCTCAGCCTTGGAATTCAGCGGCCTGGAGGGTAGCAGGCAGGGTGGCAGGAGGGTCAGGGGCCAGGCTGGGTGGGGGGCAAGAGTGTGAGGCTCCATGAACACCTTCTCTTCAGGTGCCCAGCGCCACCTTCTCTGCCCCTGCAGCTGGTGCTGTGGCTGGGCAGGCGAGTGACTTCCACGGGGCTCTTCCTTTGAGGAATAGAGCTATGGCACAGTGGAGACCTAGATCCAAGAGTAGTTTCTATTCCAGGGCAGGGAAGTCCCGTGGGGCGGGACGTCATGGAGGGTTGGCAAGGACCTTGCTGGTGGATGGCCAGCCCCTTCCGAGGTGAAGAGGGGGAAGCACTAACCAGGAATCAGAGGCTGCCTGAGCTGGGTGACCTGACGAGCTGGGGGCAAGTCCCTCCTCTTCTCAGGTCCAGTCCTCTCATCACTAAACTGAAGAGGCAGGTTGATCATTTCAGCTCCTCTCTTCTGGCCCTGATGGGTTCCCTGCCTGTGTCCCAGGCCCTGCACTTTAGAGAAACAAGAGACCCTAACAGCTCACCGGGAGGACTCCTGCTTGTAAATGTCGATAATGTTCTCCACTAGCAGGTTCCGCTGCAGGCCGTAGACACCATGTCGGTCCAGGACAACCTCATGCCTGCAAGACGGGCAGCGGAAACGGCCTCCTGAAGACACAGTGGTGGAGCCCCGGGATTGCCACAGAGGGTTTGAGGCCTGTGGGGACGGGGAGCGTGAGAGAAAGGCACAGTGAGTCATGGGGGAACTGGGAGGAGGCAGGGGGGATATCACGGGGACTGGGGAGTAGGAGAGTGGTGAAGAGGAAGCATCAGCTCTTTTCCATGGCTGCGCGCTCCTCTGAGAGCAGCTCCCGGTGGGTGGCCATGGAGACTTTCCCACCTTTGCCTTGTTACTCAGCCCACCTCCTTGACTGTCCCTACATCCAGAGCCTAGCTTGATCAAGCCTGGGTAGGGCAAGCTCTCCTCAAAGGGGCCCAGCTTGGAGCTGTGGGGAGACATTGACCTCAGCAGGAAGACCAAAGTAGGAAATGGACTCTGAGTGTTGCAGTCCTCCAGCCTGGGGTTCTCACAGGCCACATCTGGGGGACGTTCTCTGCAGCCACGGTCAGGGGCACGGAGACAAGTGCTGAACAATGGGGCAGACCTATCGAGCTGGGTAATTCGGGAAAATCACTCCAGGGACTGGGAATCAGTAGTCCTGGGTTCTTGTGCTGCCCCAACACTGCCCTACTATGCATATTTGGGCAAGCATTCAACCTCTGTACAATTAAGGACGAGATTGGATTATTCATTCTACCGTAAACATTGAGTGTGTCAGGTAATTGCTAGGCTCTGGGGATGAAACATGAACAGGTACATCACATTACCATCAGGGAGAGCAAACTGACAACCACATCCAATGGGCTGCGTGTTATGACAGGAGGAAGCTCAGAAGAAGGGTTTACCAGAGCTGCTCACCACTTCCTCCCGCTTACACCTCTTAGGGAACTTGCTCCATCCCATCCTAAAAGGGAGAGCCCTGCCATGGCCCAGGCCACTGATGCTTGGCTCAGAATTGAGGAGGTGATCACCTGACCCAACAGGACCAATCAAATTTTCTCTCTAGGAACTTGGAATCGAGTCACAGAGGCTGAGGTGACCAGACCATGTGCAGCTTTTGAACTGAAAAAAGACTTGTGAAGTTGGGCTAAAAGCTGACATTGTGGCCACCCCAAAATCTGTGCAGGTGGACAGTGTGAGGGGTCAGACACTGTGAACAGAGAAGGCTGGTCTGCAAGGAAGAGAAAGTCAATCTGGGGAGAGCAGCAGAGATGAAAGACTTGTAAATACTGCTTATTGTTGCTTGATATTCACCCCTTCTTCTTCAATAATAGAGGCTCTGAGTTTTTAGCAAGACACATGGAATAAAGACCATGTGACCAAGCCTCCCTTCCAGTTGGGTGTGACCAGGTGACTGCGTTCTGGCCAATGGTATATAAATAGAAATGTTTTGTGCAATTTCTAGGAAGTATCTTTAATGGGAAGGGCATGCCCTACTCCTCCTCTTCTCTCCTTCCTGCTGGCTGGATTGAAGGTGGACTGGCAGGACTTCCCTGGTGGCGCAGGGGTTAAGAATCCACCTGCCAATGCAGGGGACACGGGTTCGATCCCTGGCCTGGAAGATCCCACATGCTGCGGAGCAACTAAGCCCGTGTGCCACAATGACTGAGCCTGCGCTCTAGAGCCTGCGAGCCACAGCTACTGAAGCCCATGTGTCACAACAACTGAAACCTGTGTGCCCAGAGCCTGTGCTCCACAAGAGAAGCCACCGCAATGAGAAGCAACGAAGAGTAGCCCCCGCTCACCGCAACTAGAGAAAGCCTGCACACAACAACGGAGACCCAACGCAGCTAAAAATAAATAAATAAAGTAAATAAATTTTAAAAAAATATATGGACTGGCGTAGGTTGAAGCAGCAATCTTGAGCCATGAAGTAGCCACATGTCGAGAATGGCAACAAGATAAAAGGAGTGAGTCTCTTATGAGACAGTCCTGGACTACCTACCCACACTTTCACTGGAGAGAAAAAACAAAGTTTTACCTACTTCAAGCCATTGTTATTTTTGGTTTTCTGTCTTTTACAGCCGAACCTAATCCTAATTGGCTGGAACACCATGAACTCCTAGAGAGTAATGGAGAGAGCAGTCACCTGTGACTTTGTATGTTCAGATGTATTTCCTGCAATTGGGTTCCATAAAATTCTCCAAATCCTTCTGCTCTACATCAACCAGGACCCTAATGCGTGTGCAGCAGCACCTACAGCACATAGAGGGCATCCAAGTCCAGAGTCTTATTTGATCCTTTGGTAGCAAGAGATGTAGGCAAGGCAGGAAATGTGGCCCCACTGTGAACTGGGTGACTTATCTTGGGGAGAGTGACAGGCACATCATAAACATTACATTTGGGGCTTCCTTGATGGCGCAGTGGTTGAGAGTCCGCCTGCCGATGCAGGGGACACGGGTTCGTGCCGTGGTCCGGGAAGATCCCACATGCCGCGGAGTGGCTGGGCCCGTGAGCCATGGCCGCTGAGCCTGCACGTCCGGAGCCTGTGCTCCGCAACGGGAGAGGCCACAACAGTAAGAGCCCCGTGTACCGCAAAAAAAACACAAAAAAACCACACATGATTTTTCATGGATTTTGTCATTTAGAATGACAAATATTTCAGCTTTAAAAGTGAGTTCTGGGACTTCCCTGGTGGCGCAGTGATTAAGAATCCGCCTGCCAATGCAGGGGACACAGGTTCGAGCCCTGGTCTGGGAAGATCCCACGTGCCGTGGAGCAACGAAGCCAGTGCGCCACAGCTACTGAGCCTGCGCTCTATAGCCCGCGTGCCACAACTACTGACCCCGTGAGCCACAACTACTGAGCACGTGTACCAAAACTACTGAAGGCCGCGTGCCTAGAGCCTGTGCTCCGCAGCAAGAGAAGCCACCGCAATGAGAAGCCCGCGCACTGCAAGGAAGAGTAGCCCCCGCTCGCCGCAACTAGAGAAAACCCGTGTGAAGCAACGAAGACCCAACGCAGCCAAAAATAAATAAATTTATTTAAAAAAAGAGTTCTTTTCCACAACATTGTTAGTCAACTATACTCCAATATATTGTAAAATAAAAAGTTTAAAAAATGTGAGTTATTTTAAATAGAAATACTCAAGCATAGCATAGGTGGTACACAGCTTTGGCAAACATCAGGAAGGTGAAACGAGAATGAAGTTCGGGATGTTTGCTCTAACCCTTTTCTGACTCCCCTTATCAAAATTTGTGTGTCTTGTGTCCCAAACCTTTTGCAAATGCTAGGTGGCTACCTTGAGAAAGTCACCTGTACTGGATATGTAGATAAAATTGTTACCCATTCTTGGCAACATCTCTATATTTTAACAGAGGGCATGTAATGCAGGATGATGTAGGGAAAGTAACTGATCTGAAGATCTGGTTTGGGATTTGCCATTTATGACCTTGGGAAAATAATTTCTCTTAGGGCTCAAATTTCCTCAGATCTAAAAAGAGGATTTGTACTTAGCACTAACTCCTTTCAAAGGCTGATGTTTTCTGAGCAATGAGCCTTAATGGATATATTTATGGTAAGAATACTGACCAGTGTGGGGGAAGGGAGTTGTTGGTTTTCATAACAACCTTCTCCTCTCACACCTTGCAGGCCACCCCACTCTGTTTAACCTTTTGGCTCCTGTGATCCGGTATTTCACTTGTTTTTGCCAGTCCCTAGCTGTCCCTGGATCGCCCTCTTCCTGCCTGATGCCAGCACTTCCTGAAATCCTATCTCTTCTGAAACAGCCCTAGTGTATTTAGATGGATTTATACATTCTACAATTTGTATTATCTGTGAGGTTTAAATTTTATGTAATACACCTGTATTATTTTTTGTAACCAGAATGAACAGTAAAATTGCTTTTTCAGATACTTAACGTGCTGGTTATTTAATAGTAAATATTAAATGAGTTATAGAGGAATTATTATGCAACTATCTTTAACAGTTCTTAACATGGGGAGAGACCCATGAAAAAAGCAGGATATAAGTCTATATAGACAGTAGGATCCCAATTTTGAAATGGGTGATGGGATTTACAGGATTTTAAAATTTCTTCTTTGTAGTCATCTACATTTACCCAATATCTTTGTATAGACCATGAAATTACTTTATAAAATACATAAAATAAAAATTAAACATTTTGGCAATCATTTCCATTGAGTGATAGAATTGTGGGTGATTCCTTTTTTTTTTTTTTAATATAATTTCCAAATTTTGTACAAGGACTTTGGGTTTGGAGGAAGAAAAAAAACCTTTACTTTTAAAAAGTGCAATGCTCAATCCTGCCGTGAATGAAAAGGGGGCGCTAGAGTGCCAGACGAGTTAACAAGTGAAAATGCTATTTAGGAGACCGTAAGGAACTATGTTAGTGCGAGGGAGGAGAAGTTTAAGAAGTTTAAGAAGATAAACTTCTTTATCTTTAAGAAGATAAAGATAAAGAAGTTTAAGAAGATACCATTTGAAGACAGGGTAGACAGGATAGACAGGGTAGACAGGAAGCAGGAGATGGTCGTTAGGAAAGAGTTTCAGGAGACCAGAGATACTATAGGAGTTTAGGTTACAGACAGAGGAGTCCTGAGACGGGCGTGGGTTGCGGGGTGGGGGAGGAGCTAGAAAGGTAGGTTTTACCAAGAAGGGCTTTTTTCTTTTTTCTTTTTTTTTTGGCTGCGTTGGGTCTTCGTTGCTGCACGCGGGCTTTCTCTAGTTATGGCGAGCAGGGGCTACTCTCTGTTGCGGTGTCTTCTCTTGTTGCGGAGCACGGGCTGTAGGCACGTGAGCTTCAGCAGTTGTGGCACGTGGGCTCAGTAGTTGTGGCTCGTGGGCTCTAGAGCGCAGGCTCAGTAGTTGTGGCGCACGGGCTTAGTTGCTCCGCGGCATGTGGGATCTTCCTGGACCAGGGCTCGAACCTGTGTCCCCTGCATTGGCAGGCGGATTCTTAACCACTGCACCACCAGGGAAGCCCCCAAGAAGGGCTTTTTAAAAATAATTGTGGTAAAAACATGGAGGGCTTTGAATCCAAGGGTAAAGATCTGAACTTAACTTTATAGGCAAGGTTTCTAAACTGCAAGAGAAAATTAGAATATTAATCTAACAGAGGTGATTTGGATACATGGGAGAGGAGGCTATGGCTTTTGCTTCTGATCTAAAGGCATAGATCAGAAGCAAGAGCCACAGTCAGTGCAGGTCACAGGCTTGCCCTCAGATAGTGGCAGTAATCCTGCAAAGACTAGGGATGCCAGAGGTGGAATCTGGCCAGTCACTTGGCTGTGGGGAAAGGAGGGAGTGAGACAATTCAGGCATTTCAAGCCTGGATGCTTGGGAAGACACCGGAAGCTGGATGCTGTATACATTTTGTGTGACAAAATCTATAATTTTGTCAATTATACCTCAACAGAGCTGGGGAATAAATGCTGGAGAACTTAACCTGGGGGCCACAGCCCCCAAAAGATCCATGACTACAACTTAAGGAGTCTGTGAGCCTCGATGGGAAAACAATTACATCTTCATTTTCACTAACGTGCCGAGCAGAACTTGAGCGCTTTCTTCAATTATGAAGGTAGGCAAAAAACCACGTAGGTTTAGCGGTACCTGTGGCTTTGTCACCAACGAGTATTTTCATATCACATTATTGATCACAGTTGTTGATCAAATCTCCAAGAACAATTTATGCTTATCACTACTTCTAAACTATAGTAGTTATTGGGCCCACTGTTCCTTCTCTCTTTTTTTTTTTTGGCTGCACCGCGAGGCATGTGGGATCTTAGTTCCCTGACCAGGGATCGAACCCGTGCCCCGTGCAGTGGAAGCACAGAGTCCTAACCACTGGCCCGCCAGGGAAGTCCCCCATCTCATTATTTAATGGTTTATCGAGAAGCACATATATTACTCTATCAAAAAACATGTTCTAATTATTTTGGTAATTATATTCCAGCGTTTCTCAAGCTTTTTTTCACTCCTGCCTCTTCTAAGAGCATTTTAAGACATTTCCCCCCCAATTGCTATCCCCCGCAATTAAATTTTAACACCACAAATCTTAAAAATGTCAAACTCATAGAAGCAGAGATTAGAAAGTCAGTTGCCAGAGACTTGTGGTGGGGAAATGGGTAGCTGTTGGTCAAAGGGCACAAACTTGCAGTTATAAAATGAAGTTCCCGGGAGGTGATGTACAGTATGGTGACTGTAGCTAATGACACTGTATTGTGTACTTGGCATCTGCTGAGAGAGTCTAGACCCCTCACACACAAAAATGGAAACTGTGATGAATGTGTTAACTACCTTGATTGTGGTAGTCATTTTACAATGTATAGATATATCACATGATCATGTTGTATACCTTAAATATATATAATTTTGTCAATTATACCTCAACAGAGCTGGGGAATAAATTTTACATAAGAGCAGAAAATAAATAAAATGTAAAATTGCAATAAATTTTTTTTAATACCACAGATATAATTGGAGCATATCACCCCCACTGAGACTGCATGCTGTGATCTAATGCAATTGGTTTTCTTTATAATCATATATGTTATAATTTATGCACTTAAAAACCCTGTTCTTAAAAACACACACACATACATTGTCCTTAGGATCCATAGGCTTCACAAACTAAAAAGGGATCTATAGCACAAAAAGAGATTACTTCCTGCCCTGATCGTGAGTCCCCACATGGTCTCATCACAAACAGGAACTTTACACTCTGAGGTGCGCATGGCAACTTCCTTAGTACGTCTCCATAGCTGACAGTCTCCACCTTGGGCTAAAGATCTCTCAGCTGACCAATATCCAGTTAGCATAAGCTATCTTCTGCTTCTGTTTATCTTTCTCTTTCAAGACTAAGAAATAACTTTGCTTAAATCTTACATTTACACAAGGGAGCCAGCCCCATAAAGTAAAATTTCACAGGCCAATAATGTGATGTGTAGAGAAAATTCCATCACTCTAGGAAACAGAACACCTAGATTTACGTCCCTGCTCTGTCCCTTTGTTTGTGTGACTGTAACCTGTTTCCTGTGTTCTCCCCTGTAAAATGGAAATAACATTGATTCTAACTCAAATGGAATCACACATGTGAAGGTACTCTATAAATTATAAAGCACTGTACAAATGGTTATTAAAAATCCTAATCTAGACCTTAAAAATATATGACCACAGAGAACCACAGGACATGAAATAACTGTTCTTTCTTCACTGTGAAGGATAAAATGGAATGGAATAAATACATGGAATTCTAGGCCATGATCAGGGGTTTTGTGTGGCATAAGAGCTATATGGTGGCTTCTATTTCTTTTGTAATGGTCCATGGCATCCAATAGAAACGTTCCATCTAGAAAGATGCTCTGTGAACGCAGTTTCTCTATCAAATTCTTATCTCAGAATGTTTTCCCACTTTCCTGCTATCCAGAGTGATGCTGATTGGGGATACTGGCCCAGGATGGAAGGGGGGTTGTTGGAGGCTACCTCCCCTAAACTATTGGCCTGGCCAATGATGAATAGTGGACCATGCAAATCCTCTGGGCCAGACCCTCAGAATACACTGGAGAAACTGGGAAAATGGTGGCAGAAGACCAGACATTTGGTCTGGTGACCTTGGCCCTCTTCCTCTGAGCTTTAGAAGAATACAGGCGTTGGCGGCAAAAGCTGAGCTGTGGGCGGAGAAGGGGTTTTGGGTGGTGAGCTAGCTCTGCCCGACAGAAGCTAGCAATGAGTGTGGCACAGGGGTTTGTGAACGGAGCCTGGCTGAAAGGAGGGCTGGTAAGCAGAAGAGTGAGACAAGGTAGGACGCTAGTAACAGAATGCAAAGTCCTGAAAAAATGGAAATCCATAATGACATTTCTTGAATTTGTGAAATCAGATTGTTAGAATCACAAGGATGTTAAAGATCAGTTTAAAACCTCCGTTTCGGGGACTTCCCTGGCGGTCCAGCGGTTAAGCCTTTGCCTTCCAATGCAGGGGGCGTGGGTTCGATTCCTGGTCAGGGGGCTGAGATCCCATATGCCTCGAGGCCAAAAAACCAAAAAAATAAAATAAAACCTCCGTTTCGTCCATACATGTGTAAACAGGCTTGAAGAGGTGAAATAACCTGCTTTACATCACATGACAAATTAAGGAAGAAGCTGGTGGGACTTGAGCCCAGGAATGCTGAGTCTCTATGATTTTGTTTCCCACTCAACCCAGTTTCTTCCCTAAAGGAAGATCCTAAGCCTGCTACAAGGTTAACACAATTCACAAAATTTCAGTGAACCAACTTCTCAAAAAGGAGACCTGCCCAAGGCTGGGCTGGGGAGGAGATGTCTTGGTGCCCTCAGTAGCAGGTGGAAGTGGCCGAGGAGATAGGCTGTGTAGGGTTTTCACCAGCTGGCCTATACTTGATGACAGCAGGTCCTAACAATTAGCCAGTAAAGAAGTGGAATTCGGGGATGAAGTAAAAGAGGTCATCTCCTTCCCAGACTGCCTTGATGAGAGAAGGAGGCCCCTTTCTTGCTATTCCCATCTCTGTAAATCTCTCCCTACATGGACACCGTCCAGAAAAGCTGTTTCTGATCAACCTTCTTACAAGCCCTTCTGGTTGCCTGTTAAATTACAGCAGGTTGCAGCTCATAAACAAGTGCCCACAGTGAAGTGGGGGCAGGTATAAAAATAAACCGAAGGCTGTTTTAAAGTAGTTTAGGAGTGAATAGAGTTTACAAATTCAGAAACATGGGAAGATGTTTGTGTCAAATTCCCACACCGACAGCTTTCCTCTAGTCAAAATGCTTGGTAGCTGAGTGGGTGCAAGTGCAGGGAAAGAGAGAGAGAGAAATTAGAGGGGGTTAATGTGGTGTTTTGGTGTTTTATTCTGTTTAAATTCAGAGAGAGAGAGAGAGAGAGCTGTATCACAGCTCTGAAGAAAACTAGTTAAATTGTGATGGCAACCAAGTAAAAATATGTATGAGACAAGCACTTGAAAATAATATGCAAACATGAAAATAATTGTGTTGGAGGAGGTGGGAATTATGGATGTCTTCCTCCCAAACCTTAATACGGTTCAACATTTTCAATGAAAAAAAATTTTTTTTTTCTTTTTTGGCCGTGTTGTGTGGCATGTGGGATCTTAGCTCCCCGACCAGGGATTGAACCTGGGCCCTCAGCAGTGAGAGTTTGGAGTCCTAACCACTGGACTGCCAGGGAATTACCTCAATGAAATATTTTAACTTTTAAAATTTTGCTTCCTGGCTCTTTTGTTAACCTGATGTTATAAGATCATAATCCCTCCAAATTCTTGTTTGTTGCCCATCACAGCAGTTTTTAGAACAGCAGAACACTGAGCATCATCTAAATGTTTCAGAGCGCAGATTACACAGACTGTGGCCCAGCTACAACAATGGACCACTATATAGCCATGAAAAAGGAAGGTGCATTAACTTTGTTTTTTTTTTTTTTGGCTGTGCCGCAAGGCCTGCAGGATCTTAGTTCCCTGACCAGGGTGTCGAACCCGTGCCCCCTGCAGTGGAAGTGCAGAGCCTTAACCACTGGACCGCCGGGGAAGTCCCCAAAACTGTGGATATGAAACAATGGCCAAGAGAGTGAACAAAGGCAGGTATAGGATGAATTTAGTTTAAACGTGTGTGTATACACACACACACAGAGACGTGTACCAGACCATGGAAGGATACCCAAGAAAGCTGGTAATGGAGAAGGGAATTACATAGGGCCCGAGGTGAAGATTCACTTTTCATGATATAAATTCCTATAGCGTTTGAAAATAAAAAAGTGTGTGTGGGTGTATAATATACTGGTATCACTTTTCTAAGTCCTATTAACTTTCTAGGCAATGTTCTAAGGGTGTTCTTCCTAAGTAGTTTTAAGAGAGAGAAACCACAAGTCCTATTCTTGTCCCCATACTTAGAAAACAGACAATCTGATTATGCCTAGAGTTGTCAAAATGTGGAGGCAATGTGTGAGAAACTAAATATGCTCATCTTGCAGAGGGAGGTCTACTGAGATGTGTATACATAGTGCAGCTGAAGAACTGGGTCAGCCTCCCACCAGGCCACCCCAAATAAAGCAGCAAGGAAATGAGCTGTTCAACTTCTCTCCTTGGAGGGCCCAGGGGTGCCCGGCACTTTAAAGGATACACAGTAGTCCAGATGCACAGAACCATCGCAAAGCTCTGGGAATCATGTTCTCTCCCAAATATTCTGTACCAAACAATTCCCAGGTCTCTCAGGGTCCAGATCAGTATTCCAGAGCTTCAAGGAACCAAAACAGTGTGTCTAGATACAGAGGAGGGACTGGAACAGCTTCTAGCCTCCATATGTAGGACCGTCCCTGGGTCCTCTACCCAATGACACTGTGTGCCAGGCACTTTAATATTCTGACCAATTTTTTACAGAACACGTTACCTTCACTCTCAAAACTTTGTTTTGCTTTCACATATTTCAGGCTCTAATGAAAAGACGTTTCACTACAAATTCATGAGAAGGGATGGCAAAATCTTTTTGTCATTCCCTCCTAGGCATTTCAGCCTGAAGGATGTTCAGCGTTACTAAGACCAAGGGAAAACCCAAGATAGTGGGCAAGGCATAGCCTCTGGTACATGACTTAGGGCCCGGGATAAGCAGATCCCAGAGAGGGAAAATCACTGGCTCTGAGGTTCTCTGGAGCCAAATAATGGCAGGTTTGGACACGTAGAGGAACAGGAGATGGGAACAAGCCTTGATGGGAAGATGGCAGGAGAGACCATGGAGTTCAGTGAAGATGGCAGACAGCAAAGGGTGGGTCACAGGGCGTAGCTGTGGAATGACCTGAATTAGCCAGCCCATTATTTTCCCCAAACATGCTGCCCCTAAACAACTTAAAAGGGAAACATTTTCTTGGTTAAGTTGAATATCACTGTGTTCAACACATTTCCTCATAATTTCTGATACAGATGAAGACTAAGTGCTCACGATGTCCCTTATCGCTGCCATGCCTACTAAGCCAGCCAGCTCTGGTCTATTCTGAGTTTCTACTTCATTTGCAAGGTGTGTGTGTGTGTGTGTGTGTGTGTGTGTGTGTGTGTGTGTGTGTGTGTGTGTGTGTGTGTACATGCCTTTATCCCTCACTCTCCCTGATCTTTGTTCATTTTACAGGTTACTAGAACCTACACCAGGGCACAGGGCAAGAAAGAAAACCCATTTATATAAACCATTCTGATATGTGCTTTTATTTTTGAAAGCACGAGCTAAAATGATATCTGTGAACTTGATTAACTATGCTTTGCTCCATGACCACACATAAGCCAAGACTGGTTACATTTGGGGGATGTACAATTTATTCTCTGCCTTTTCCCTGCTTAAGTGACCTCAATCCAGTTTAACCAGCAGGTCCCTTTACTGACCAGTCTGAGGTGGACACAGGTGTGAACTTCGGCTGGGAGGATTCCCAGTCTCCTGCCCACTGTCTAACTCTGCCCCCCCCACCAGAGATGGATGCGTTCAGCTTTGCTTTAAATACAAATAGTTTCACTGTCACCATGGACCTTTCTCACAGTTTATTTTTTAATGTTTCATTATCTCACTGCTATTTTCTCCAGATTTTCCATATTGTTCTCGAAATCTCAAACTCCAAACTGGAATGCAGAGTCAAGCACAGACTGTCACACAGCCTGGTGGAGGATCACTTCCCTCCCAGTTTCTAAGGGGGTCTCCTTTCCTCTGTAGATACCAGCATCCCAGCGGCTGTCCGTGCACTGGCTGTACTCGCCAGCCTGCAGAGCAGCTGCTGACTCATGCTTACTTTGGGATCTGCTAGGACCCCTGGCTCTTCTTCTGCTCTTCAGCCAGGACAGCCACCACCCACCTCATGGAACCCATCTCCCATCACCTCCTGGGATCTCAGCGCTGACCTGATGAGAAGTCTCCCACGAGTCTGCACTGCTTTACCCGGCCCTGCCCCTGCCCCGGCCCACCTGGAAGACGTCATTGGCACACTTGCGGCACAGGTTGTGCTGGCAGGGCAGGATCACCACCGGTTTGGAGAACATCTCCAGGCAGATGGGGCAGATGAGCTGCTTCTCCAGGCTGTCCATGCTGTGTGCATCCCCTAGCAGCGGCTTGAAACCCACTGTGAAGTTCATCCCCTCAGCAATCGTGCCTGCCCTGGCCTTGACCCTGGCCCTGGCCTTCCCTCACTGCCTCTGGACCCTTCCTCGTTTACTTTAGACAGTCTGCGGATTCTTGTGCTCCCTCACTCCCGAAATAGCTCTGCTATCTCTTCTGTCCCTTCCTCTAACAATTTGCCTTGTCTTAAATAGCTGTTTTCAGACACTTCTGTGTCTCTCTTTGAGTCTCTGCTCTGTACCCCAGCCAGGCACACGTAGCTTTTTCTATCCCTCCCTCCCTGAACGGCTCTGTCCCTGGGAATTTCTCCTTTTGTTTCCCAAGCCACTCTTGTCCACTCTATGGGCGGCACTGTTTGTCTCTCACTCCCCAGAGAGGAGATTATTTTTTAACGTGGGGGTGGGGAACAAGGGGCATCTGTGTGTGACATTCCAGCTCCCAATTTAGCTCATGTAAGGCGAGCCACAGCTGTCACCGAGTGACCCTGACTCACTCAGGAACGGTGACTCCCTTGAGCAAGAGGCGGGGTGAGCTTCACCGCTTATGGTGGAAGGTAGGACAGCAAAGGGGCTCTTAGGGGGCTCCTGTAAGCCCCTGACCCCCATGCTCTGGCCTGGGCCCCTCTTCCAGGGCAGTGACACAGAATCTGAATTGGCCTGTATAAGAGGTACCATCCATGGCTCAGGGTGGGAGGAAAGATCCTGCCAGACCTACAGTCAGTGAAAGTTTCTGCCTCTGAGGCTTAGCCAGTGACCTTGGCCCTCTTCCTCTGAACCCTGTGATTCAGAACAAGGGCACCAGAGATGAGAGAGAGGCTCTGGTTCAACACTTCTGGACCCATTTTTGGTTTTGCCCAGACCTTTCTTATATCCGCCTAGGAAAAGAAGCCCAGGAGGCTGGAGCTGGCAGGTGTGCCAGGGCCTGGAACTACCTCATGAGCAAGCCCCTGAGAAAGTGTGGGATTCTGGTCCATGAACACATCACTGGAGCCACTCCAAGGACTTTAAATTTGTTAGGAAATTGAGAGTAGCTGAGCAGGGCAGAAAGGACCTGAATGCCAGGGACCTATTTCGGGCACCAGGGGAATCAGTCAGTCTCCAGGGAAATTTTAGAGCACTGACAAAGTCATCATCACAAGGCTCTGGGAAGCCTCTGCCCCAGCTCCACAGCTGTCCTGGACTCCTGCTCTCCAAGGCAGGCTGGTTTCAGATGTGCACACTGGCCCTCTATCTTCTTCTCCTACTTCTTCTCTATCCCAGGCACAATTTGTCTTTTTGGGGCCCAACATATGCACTGGGATTGGACAAAATCTCTTTTATTCACTGACATCCCTTAGCCCCTCTCCCAGTCAGGAGAGAGAAGTTTGAGGAGTTACTAGACTCTGACCCTGCATAGACGAGAAATGGTGTGATGAGGATACCAAAGAGACAGTGCGATGAGGCACACATGGGGAAAGGGTCTGTAAAAGTGCAATCTTTACCCTATCACACGTTTCATGCCCCAGTTTTAAGAACAAAACATATAGGGATGAGCTTGCATAAGATGTGGTCAAAAGGACGGAGGCAGGCAGGCACTGAGGTGTGAACTTCAGTCAACCCACAGGCGCCCTGCTAATGGTTGCTATGCTGGCAGCCGCAGTCCAGGGAGAATCCAAAGGTGGGATAACTACCCCTAAGCCTCAAATGCATTGATACTTTTCCTGAGTTGTCTCATGTGGTATGGAATGAGGCTGGCAATGCCAAAGGCATGGGCACCGAAGAAGATGAGACCAGCCCCCCTCGCTTAGGAATGTGGCTGACACTCAGAGTTCTTGGTACACAGAACTGCAACAAAGAAGGGTTAGCTGCTATGGCAGCTCCAGGACAGGATCCATCCAGCTTGGCTATCGGGATCCTGATAGAGATATCGCAAGTGGCTGACCCTACCAGCTGACATTGGCTCAAATCCCAAGAAAAGCACAGGAAAAAGAATGCTCAGGAAAAGACTGTCATCACTGCCTAAGACCTCACAAGGGTAGGGACGAGGGCTGCTCTCTAACAGACTAAAATTGGGACTGCAGCTAAAAAGAAGAATAGCTGGGTGACCCTGTATGGCCAGGGTCAGTTATACCATCAAGTACAAAGATGGCATCCTCACTGGGATGGATGCCATCGATGCTTCTGAAGATGGGAGTCTTACAAGTAGAGGGGAAAATCAGGGTCAATGTCAGGACAGGGCTACTTGCTCTTCTCTTCACCGAGTCCAGCGGACTGGGCAGCAGAAGGCACCCTCACTGGGTCAGCACCTAAGGGCAGAAGAAGATGGCATCTTATTAACCAGAAGGAATGATCAACCAGAATTTAAAGCCAACCCCCTATAGGTAAGGATACAAATACCTGTAGTCCATACTATAAAGATATAAACTTTCCACTAATGACTCATCTGAAGTTAGTGTCTAACCTTCTCTTTCTTACCCTTTAATTATTGCTGCATTTCAGTTTTCATACCTCACTCTTCTTCATCTTTTAATAATTATCATCACTAGAATTATCTTCCCCTCTTCTAAAATGTTCTCTGTGTCCTGTGATGGAATTTGAAAAACACGTATTTAGTAACAAGTTTTTAGTCCACTGGTGAAAAAATGGTTACCTTGCAGTTACACATTCACATCACTAGGTGGCACTGGTGTGAATAAGAGGGATAATCTCAGGCACTTTACCTTTGTCTTGAGTAAATGCAAAGAACTGCGTCCTCTAACTTGTCTTCGACTACTGCCTTTTCTAGGCACAGTCCCCCACCCCATTCTTTTCCTTAACTTCCACCCCATTCGTTAAGCTTAACAGTCATAGGAGGCCAACATCACATTCAAACTGTCAGTGTGTGGCATAAACAAACTCAGAAACCAAGTGTATCTCCTTCTCTTTCTTCACTTTGCCCCAATACTGACTTGAGACTCCCATAGTTGGGAGTTCACAGTTTCACCCCCAACCATTTCCTGCACCCCTATTCCAGCTCTCATCCCAGTCCCTGCCTGTGGTTCTCACCTGGCCTTGGAGGCTGATTCTGGACATTCGGCTCATATTTTTTCTTAGCTGCTTCCTCGGGTGGTGGCTTAAGTGTTCCACAGCAAAAGCAGCAGCAGCAGCAGCAACAGCAACAGGTAAGCAGAGCACACAGGAGGACAAGCATCTAAAAGGTGGGAAAGAATGGCTTCAATTCGGCACAAGCGTCTAAAAGGTGGGAAAGAATGGCTTCAATCCGGCAGTTCTTGTGTATTTCCATTCAAGCTCCCCTCCCTCAATCCTTCCAGCACCTGCTATATGAGACAACAGAAGCACGTGTCCTAGGAGAAGGGGATTAGCTGTCCTAATAGAGGAGGGTTGCCCCTGCTTCCTTATTCTTAAGAGACTAGGAAGAATTGTGTACCTTGAACCAACAGCTATTCAGCGTAAAATAGTATGTGACGCCTTCTTCGCCAAAGTGGTCGTATATATATATTCCCAATGAGCCATGCCGGTCGTAAATTTGCCGCTTCTTAGGGTCACTCAGTACGGAGTGGGCTGTGTTGATCTCCTTGAATATTTCTGCTGCTTGAGGGTCCCCTGGATTCTTGTCTGGATGATACTTCAAGGCCAGTCTCCTACCCAAGCAATACCCGAAGGAGGGTGGGGAGAGGATGGGAATGGCTGGGGAGGGAGGGTTAGGGTGAATGACAGGGATAGGTCTCTAGATGGTGAAAAAACAATGCATGAGATGTGGTACAAAGGATGGAGGCACGCAGCCCAAGTCTACATTCCTTCTCGTGTCACACTGAAGAGGATGATGGCCCCACCTGGTCCCAAAGTGAAGGCTTGGGGATTTAAAAATGGGTCAGAAAGCAAGGTAGAGGGAAAAGGGTTCAAGGGGGAGAATTGCAGGATTCAATAAGGGGCTGATGTCTGAACCTGTAGGCCTTTTTGACGTCTTCAGGTGAAGCACCCTTCTTAAGTTCCAGCACTGCATAGAGGGTTGATCCAGTTTTGGACAACGGGCGGGCTGCTTTGTCCACGTGAGCCATGATCTGGGTCAGAGGAGAAGCAGCATTTGTGAGAACTTCCACAGGTGAGGCCACAGAGAAGCGAACTTCCAGTGACAGGAAGCTCATCGCCTTCAGGGGCGAGGCAGGTAAGTGGCTACAATGGGACAAGTATAAGACAACAGTGACTGGCATCTGTGACTAGCAGGAGAGTGCAGGTGACAAGACCTTCGAATTTTAAAGAGGAAACATCTTCTCCTCACATTTCCCAGTGTCCTTCAGATGCACAGACCTCCAGACACCCCACATTCTACAGAGGTAAAGCCAAAGGAGGTCTAAACCCTGCATAAAGATCGATTTTGTCCAGAGCTACTGGTACCTTAAGTAAACAGCCCCGAGCCTGTCCAAGATCATTACTGGGTTTGAAAGACCAGCAGGGCCCCAGCCCCTGAACAGCTTGGGTGCGGAATCATGGCGATCCCCAATTCCCAAGGGAGAAGCAAGTCAGATGAAACCCTGCGCTGCCTAAGAGAAGTCAGGCGTCCAAAAGCCAGGCCGGGAGGCAGTGCTTGCACCTAGGCCAGACGCTTTCTTCCTCCTAACCTCCCCGCTCAAACCCTCCCACCTCTGTCCCTCAGGGAGAACAGAGGGGTGAATCAAGGGATAAAGGAGGAGCTGTGGGGCAGACCAGAGAGGTAGCAGCGAGCAGGACCCCAGAGGGCCGGGGGAGCGCTTGGGAGGCTGCGGCTTGGGAGAACCAAGGCAACAAGCTCAGAGGGAACGCTCTGGTTCCCCAGGTCCCCTCTGGCTCTGTGTGGACCCCCCACCCCCACCCAGCCTGGCGTCTACCTCGGAGTCGCTCTCTTCAGCCGGGGAGGCCTCACGCAACCTCCATCAAGGTGTGAAACTTCACACGGCAGCGGGCCAGTGGCCGACTGCGCCTGCGCGCTGCGTCAACACTAGGGGTCCCTTTTTGGCGCTGCAGGTAGGTCTGGGAGGGACTTATTTCTCTCGCGGGGAGCCTGAGCGTAGGGATCGGCCTGGCACCAGCGGCCAAGGGCTGCGGCATGTGGATTCCAACCGCACCCGCGGATGCAGCCTGCAGGGCCGTCCCTTCTCGGGTGGGAGGGGACTCATTCGATCAGGGACGTGGCTCACCAACTCACCTAAGGAAAGATAACGGCGCTTGCAGACCGTGGCTGTACGAGAGGTATGTTTGCTACAAACCTTTCTCAAGAGGTATATTACCTTCTCAGCCTTCTTTTACGGAATTTAGGGGTCTCCACTTGGTCCTTTTTTTCCTTTCTGCCGGGAAACTCCTACACATGCTTTAAGACCTACATCGAATGTAAGTATTCCTAGGAAACTTTCCTTCATTCCCTCAATTGTTCTCACCTTCCTCTGTAAAAGCAGTTATCCTATCATATTGTAATTAAGATGGCATGTTCCTTTAAATTGATGTCTTGAACATTTCCAAAAGTCATTACTGTTCTTCAGAAACTTTCTTTAAATACTATTACATCACGAGGATGTACCATAATATAATTATATAATCCAGATTGGATAATTGTTTATAATCATTTGATAGTATGATGACCTTATTATGAAAATTCTTATCTTTAAATCTACAAATAAATCTTTTTTTTTCTTTAGAGTAGATTCCTGGAAGTGGAATTATTGGGTCAAAGTGAATTTTTTTGAGGCTTTTGATCCATATTGCTAACTTTCTTTCCAGAAAGTTACCAAAAGTACCAATTTACCTCCCTAATTTACATGCTACTTGCAGGGCATAAGAGCACCTATTTCTACTTAATTCCTGTGATCTCCTACAGGTTTGCATCCCTTATAATTTACCACTTCATGATGTTGGTGTTCGTAACAAAGGAGCACTCAATGGCTCCTATAACATGGAATTGAAAGAACTTTATTGTTTCAGTCCTATCTCTCTGTTACCTGTCTTGTGACTTATTATCTCTTCCTTTTATTACTGTTACCTGTGTACATTTACCTTCCCTTCTAGGTTTTAAGTTGTAAATACTGCACCCCAAAGATGTGAGCCATCTGAGCAAACTAAAGAGTCCATGTGCAACAGGCACAACGACCACTGAACTAGTTTATTTCTGTAGATCCGTGATCAGTGTAGGGGTGGGGATGAAAATCTTTGGTATCCCTCACTGAGTGCATAGGTTCTGGGTTAGATGAGTTTAGAGGTTAGTCGCCTAAAGTAAAGGAGGTAAAGCTAACAATTTTTTGATGGTTTGTACTATGCCAGATTTCTCTAACTAACCTCCAGCCTTTCGTCACCATCATGGAAGGACAGAACTAGAACAGCCCGAGTCATTTCTTTACCAGCACTGGGAAGAGAACAGAAGGCACTGGAAGTGCAGTGCATTTACAGGGAACGTCTCACCTCAGTCTACAGGCCCAGTGTGGTCCGGCCCCTGCCTCTCACTCCAGCTCTACGGAGTACCACTGTCTTGCGTGCTCTGGTCTCTGCTGCACTGCTTTTCTGTCAGTTCTTTGAAGAAGAACGGTGTTCCCTCCCACTCCTCTGCCTGGAGGGCTCCTCCCCAGGCTACGTGCGTAGCTGACTTCTCATCCTTTGTGGCTCTCAGCTTTGTGCCTCCTCGGAGAGTCCTTCTAAATTGAGTTCCACTTCTCTCTCCCCATCTCGTTAACACCCTCACCCTGATTTGTGAATATATATTTATCTCACGTTGATTTGTTTAAGGTCTGCCTTCACCGGTAGACAGTGAACTCCGTGAGGGCAGGGACCTTGTATGTTTGCTCACCATTGTATCCCCAGCACCTAGAACCATGCCTGGCTTATGATAAGTGAATTAATGATTTGCTGAATGAACTATAGCAGAGGGAGCCCTCTGCTGGTCCAGTGGAGGCCCAGAGTTTGGGCCATAGCAAGAATTGCCTGGGACAGAAGCAGATAGCTGGGGAATTGGACAGGACTGCAGAGCCCACTTTTCCTCATATGATCTGAGACAAGAAGAGACAGAAGGCACTAGGAGAGATAGTAAGGGCGATTCTGGGCTCCTTGTTTCTTGTTTGTCTTAGTTTTCCTCCAGTTCCTAACACAGTATCTGGAATATTGTAGGTACTCAATAAATGTTGGTTAAGTTGAATGAACAAGCATGCTTTTGTGTACCTTTTCTGAAGCACTTTTACCTCATTGTCTCCTTTGATCCTCACAACAGCCCTGGGAGGTGGTATGAGCCCATCCCTGCTTTACAGAAATGAGCCCAAGAAAGACGGCAAATTAGGCTCTGAGAAGAGTTAGTAAACAGCTTTCACATCTTGCCAGAGGCTCCAGAATGTTATTACTTCTTATCACTGCCCTCTGACATTCTAATTAATTCTAATCATAGTGGCTCTTGAAATAGCCATTATCTTTAAGCCTTCTGCGCCTCCGCTCTGAATGAGATGACACTGCAGCCAGCAGCTGCAGAGATGGGAATAGAGCAAGCAGGTCAGCTGGCATCCTCTGGCCAGGGGCCTCCACTTGGCCTTTACCTAGAAGCAGACCCTTTTTGACTCCATTTTCCATGCACAGGGTCTCTTCTAACATTCAGCACAGAACTAGGAAGAACGTACAAGCCAGGAGTCAGAAGCCCTAGATCTTTGTTTTGGCTCTGGCTCTAACAGGCTGTGTGATCTTGGACAAGTCACTTAATCTCTGAGTCTCTTCCCTCTTCTGTAAAATCCTGTGCTGTTTCACAGGGTTGAGGTCAAGACTAAATTAAATTTGGTTGTAAAAAAAAAAAAAGGAAAAAATTTGAAAAAACCATGCTAAAGAATGATGACAGACTCAAACCTTTTCTGGAATCATTTGCCCTCCCATCATATGTTGAGTCAGTGATCTTAGAAGTTTACTGTGTCACAGAGCCATTTGGTCTTTCCTGGAGAAAACCAAGAAGCATCCCTTATTTATCCACAAACAACTAAAGTTTTAGTCATATAGCTGGAATATACACATACAGACGACAGACATTGGTATATTTATACCCAAAATATCACGCTCTCCAACATATGTAGTGGGAGAGAGAGATCATAATTTGTCACACCCAACCCCCAGGTTCTAGAATCGTACAGATTTTGAGCTGGAAGGGACCTCAGAAACAACTCTCATACAATGCCTTCCTTTTGTAATTGAGAAAAGTGTGGCCTAGAGAAAGGGATTAACCTGCCCAAGGTCAACCTGTGAGGTCCAGACCTGTCTTCTGACTCCAAGTTCAGTGTCCATACTGTGTCTGCTCCTCATACACACCAGCTCCCTTTCCACTTTAAAATCTAAGTGTAGAAACAGACCAAATCTGTAGTTGATATTCACCTCCTTTCATGGTGATGTCAGGTAATATCCTGCTTTCCCTCCCCCCAGTTGAAGGCATACATACTACATGTGACTAAAAATACCTCTGGCCCCGTTTGTTTGCCTGTCCTCCCCAGGGCAGACGTCTCGTGGTGGGAGGTAGAGGTTTTCCAGTTAGAGAAGCTGCTTTATACTCCTGTCCTCTCTGCCCTGCAACCCCAGACTCTGCAGACCTAAGGGCAGGCTAACAGGGCACACCTGCCTTACCTGTAAAATGGAGATAATAGTCTCTGCCTCTTAGGGTTGTTAAGAGGATTAAATATTTAATCTGAACAGTGCTTGGCATGTGGTAAATGCTATGTCATTGTCATCATCACCATCATCATCATTCTTTCTATCCTGTCTCCTCCCAATTTTGTGAAGAGAGAAATTGCTTTCCTTCTGTCTCTGGGAGGAAGGGGGTAAATCAGGGTCCTCCCTCTAAGAAGATTTGGAAATTGTCATTGGAATCCTTCCATCCCCTTTCTACATTCTTTTCTCAGCCCCTTAGAACCCTATTTTCTCATTCCTCTACCCAGTGCCCTCTGCCCTCCAGCAGTCAAAACTCCAACATTACCTCTCTCACTTCCTCTCCTTTAAACATTTCTAATAAAAATGATTACCTCCATAAAATTATCTCATCCCTATGGGTTAGGTGGAAAGCAATCTAATTAAAACCCTATAATTCTGCTTATAGTGAGAACAACTATTAATACTTCACCCTCTTAATTCTTAACCAACACAAAAGGAATAACTGGCAGAATCTCAGGCAGTATGACTGAATGAAGTGAAAACTATCAGGCTCTGCTTTGGGAAGAGACTTTGGGCCTTAAATCTCTCCTCTCCTTTCTGTTCAGCTCCACCAACTTCATGTCTTTTCAATTCTGGGGCTCTGCATTATTCTGTGTCTCCTCCTACATCTCTGATAAGTTTCCTGTCCCTTGCTGGCTCCTCTCCCTTCTTTCATTTCCTCTTTGTGGATATTCTATATGGCTTGGTCTTTAAACTCCTGCTTCTGCTCTCTCCTCTCTACTTCAGAGATGCAGTCTATGGGCGTGGCTTCAGCGGGCACTACTCTGCTTTAGCTCAGCTTAGTGTCATCCACATGCCAGTCTCCCATTGCCTCAAAACCACACTCTGAAATCTGAGCTTATGACCTTGCCCCCAGACTGGCTGTTCCTCTTGCTTTTGCTATTTACGTTAATGTTATGACTCTTTCCAAGATAATGCTGCTCAAAACCCAAACATCAGCGGGCTGTGGACCATTATTTCCCCCAAATTCAGGCCAAAAAATCTTACGAATTTCTTTTTTCAAAATTGCTCTTTCATCGTCCCCTTCTTTTCAGCTCCCACAGCTTTGAAGCACCTCAGTTAAAGGATTTCCATGTCACACTGACTGTTGTCCTAGCCTTCTAACTGTTCTCCCTACTGCCAGTCTCATCCTGGATACTGGTTACCAGATCAATGTTCCTAGAGCAAAGCAATGTTACCATCGTTACCACTCCTTTGCTCATAGCCTATGGGGTGCAAAACAACCCTTAAAATATGGCAATGAAATCTACAATCTGACACCGTGTTATCCCTCCAAATGCATTGTCTGCTATTGCCCTGAAGTAAACCTTCCATAACCATCAGTCTTTTTTTCCTCCTAAATATTCCTGTTCTTTCTCACCTCTATACCATTGCTCTCACACCAGTTCCCCTCATGAACTGTCCTTTTAATTAATCAGTTCACTTACTCAACAAACATCTATTAATCGTTCCTCTATGCCTAGTACTTTGGATACAGTGATAATCGGCTCTCATAGATTATAGCTTAATGTGGAAGATAGACATTCATTTATACCTTCAACAAATATTTATTAGGTGCTATCCTCTGCCAGATTCTGTTCTAGGTACTGGGGATATAGCAACATACAGAACAGACAAAAACTTCTGCCATCATGTAGCTTAAATTCTGGTGAGAGGAGATAGACAGTAAACAAGATAAGTAAAATATTCAGTATGTTAGGTGGTAATAGTTGCTATGGAGAAGCATAAAGCAGGGATGGAGATGGAAAAAATTTGAGGGAAGACTGCACTTTTTAAAAGGATAAGCAGAGAGGGCCTGTACAAGTGAGATATATATATATATATATGTATATTTTGTATTATTTATTTATTTATTTTTGGCTGCATCGGGTCTTAGTTGCGCCCATTGCGGTGCGCGGGCTTCTCTCTCTAGTTGTGGTTCACAGGCTTTTTAGTTGTGGTTCACAGGCTTTCTAGTTGTGGCCCGTGTGCTCAGTAGTTGCGGAACACGGGCTTAGTTGCCCCGTGGCATGTGGGATCTTAGTTCCCTGACCAGGGATCAAACCCATGTCCCCTGCATTGGAAGGCAGATTCTTAACCACTGGACTACCAGGGAAGTCCCTGTAAAAGTGATATTTGATTCAAGACCTGAAGCAGATGCTCAGGTGAGTCGTGAAGACATCTGGCAGAGTGTATTATAGGTAAAGAGATGAGTAAATGCAAAGGCCCTGGGGTGGAACACACCGGGTATGTCATAGGACCCACTTGCACAAAGGCCAGAGTGGCTGGGGAGTGAGGTGGGAGTAGCATGAAATGAGATCAGAGAGGGTTAGATTGCATAGGGCTTTGCAGGCCAGTGGAAGGCCTTTGGCTGATACTGAGACAGAGACTGATGAAATCTGGCCTAGTTGCCTAGTCCGGATTGAGGATAGACTATAGGGCAACAAAGGTAGAAAAAGGAAGACAACCTAGGAGGCTACTGAAGTAATCAAGAAGGCAGATGATGGTGGTTTAGACAAGGATGGGATCAGGATTTGTTGACAGATTGGATGTGGGGTAAAAATAGAGAAGTCAAGGATGACTCTAAGGCTTCCGGTCTGAGCAAGTAGAAAGATACAGTTCGCATGTTCTGACATGGGAGGACTGCTGGAAGAGAAGGTTTGGGATAAAGGGTGGCGATCAGGAGCTCAGTTTTTGATGAAGCTTGAGATGCCTATTAGACATTAAAGAGGAGAGGTCAAGCTGACATTTGGGTACATGAGTTCAGAGTTCAAGTGAGAGATCTGGGAATCATCATATAAGCTGCCATTTATTTTTTAAGTTTCTTTTTTTAATAGAAACTTTCAAACACATATAGAAACAGAATAGTACAATGATTCTCCATGTACCCATCACCCAGCTTCAATAATCATTGCTTGTTGCTGTTTCTAGGTAGTATTTAAAGCCTTGAGACTGGATGATATCTCCATGGGACTAAGTGTAGGAAGGTAAGAGAAGAGGGTGACCAAGTCCTGGGATATTCCAGTGTTAAAAGGTTGGGAAGATGTGGAGGAACCAGCAAAGGAGACCGAAAATAAGCAGTCAGTGAAATAGGAGGAAAACTAGATTATGGTATCCTGGAAGCCAAGTGAAAAAAGAAATAATCTCCAAATAACAATTTATTTACAGTAGGATAAGTGCTAAGGCAGGAAAAGAAGTGTGCAATGAGAATGCATAACATGCACTAGGCTGATTTGGGGGGTCAGGAAGGCTTCTCTGAGGATGTGACACGTAAGCTGCAGCCTTCCCTCATCTTCCGTATCTCCAACTAAAATCCTGCTTCCTCCATCCTGCTTCCACTCTGACAATCAGCTCCCCCTTTCTGGGATGGCTTTATCGAGGACTATGTATCAGGCACTATGGTGTGCTGGGGACACAGTGTTGAGAAAGACAACATCTGTCTTCAGAGAGCTTGTACTCTAGTGAAGAGACTGACAAGTAAACAATTTTGTTAAAACGTGGTGAGTGCTAACATCACCGAGGCACAGTGGGCCTTGAGATCACCAGGGAAGGGCACATAACCCACCCAGGGGTGGGAGGGGTCAGGAAAGGCTTTCTGGGGGTAACACCTCTGTGCATACCCTTCAGCTTAGCTTGGCCCTTTCAAGTGTTAACCCTTGCCCACAGCCTTGGATTCCAAATCTTGCCTGAGATCCCTGGCCCAGCCTAAATCCTGACCTCAGCACTGGGCTTTGCTCTCCTTCTCTCTCAATATGAACTGTTCCAGCCTGGGTCTCCCTGAAGCCTCCTTCTAAGCTGCTCTGTTGCCTTCTGCTCTGGAAGCTGGCACTGACCTGTCCTCTCGGGAACATCAGGCCTTCCTGCCTCCACAACTAAGAGTAGACTAAGGACTCACCTTAGGGAAAATTGGTATCTGAGGAAGGCGTAAGAGCATGTGGGTAAATCAGTAACCAAAGTCTGCAGAATAGAAATCTCTTGCAATCAAGTTAAAGCCAGGATGGGAGAGAACACGTCTATCTTGTTCACCAGGAATCCGCAGCTAGGATAGCAGGGCACATGGCAGGAATAAGTGTTCAGTAAATGTTGAATGAAGACTAGAGTTCCATACAGGGCACCAGCCCTCAGCTGTCCTTCTAACTCCTGCACAGTTTTCCTAGCTCCTGTCCAGATGCAGAATGCCTTCCTCAGACCTGGAATTCAAGAGGACCCTTTGCAAAGATTTTCATAGGGCCTTGATGGTTCTTTGAGAAACAGGTGCAAGCTGTCTGTTTCACTGCCAGGCTTTTCATGCATAAATTTCCAAGCAAAAGAAACTGTTGGTATTCTCCCTGCCGTTGCACTGGACTTCTGGAGGCAGCGAGTTCCAAGGCCAGGGAGGGAAGGCGAAGGGCAGCCCTGTTATCTGTCTGCTCCGACGCCCCTTTCCAGTCCTGCCTTCTCGCTCCCCGCCGGGTGGCAGTGGCGGGGCGGGCACGTGCCGGCGTCTGCGCCCCCTCCCGGGCACCCGGGGCTGCTGTCCCTGCGCCACGGGCTGCCCAGGAAAGGAAATCCCGGAGGAAGCTATTGTTATTACCACGTCCCCCTGCTGTCGTCATTGGCCGAGGCGTTCCTAGAAGCCCGCCCCCCACACCCCGTCCCGCATAGGGTCCCGCGGTTTCTGCCCATTTTCGAGCTCGCCCGCCCCGCGCCACTTTGGGCGAGGCTACCGCATCTGAGCCCTGGAGTGAGCAGTGGCCCTCACGTCCCAGCTCCAAGGCTCTCAGAATTGGCAATGCCCCAGGCCCAGTGCGGACGGAGCTTCGAAAACCGACGGCGCCAGGCGGGACGTGCCCGGGGCCCTGACATAGGCGAGCGGGACATGAATTCCACCCCAGCTCTGACGCGGACCAACAAGGTGACCTTGCTGGTGGCTTCCCCTCTCGCCTTGCTATAACCCACGGAGGGAGCTGAGGCCCCATGCCTCTAGGGGAGGTTGGGGGACGAAAGCCACCCCCACCCTCGCTCCCTTGCTCCGCGTGGACTATGGGCTGGGCCTTGCGGGAAGAGTGTGGAGAACAGGCTGGCGCGGGCCCCGTGCAGGGCGTGGGTGGAGGCGGCGCCGAGGGCGCGCGCAGACCTTTTCGTTCTTCCGTGCAGCAGCGCTCCCGGCGCAGTACGATCGCTTAGCACACGCCGCCCGCAAACCTTGGCACAAGCCGCACTCTCCCCGCCAGAACAGCCAGCCCGCCGCCCAGCTTGCCTAATCCGTTCAAGCCTCACCTCCTCCGCGAAGCTCTCCCAGGTTAACCCCATCACTTCCAACCACTCTAGCTGGCACGTCCTCCAGTTTTTTTTTGTTTTTAGAAGTACGCACGGAGTCTCATTGTCTGAAAAAAAGAATGTTGGGCTTAGATGACTGTCACCAGAACCCTAAATTCATTCTGACGGGTATTCTGAAGCCCAGGGTATTCTGAAGGGTGCGTTTGATGGGTTTCTTGCCTGGGCTAGCTAACGACTCTCACCCTCCACCTTCCCCATCCATGCTTACTCTTTCCCCTCCTCCTACGGATCCTTCTCTTCACAGAGTGTCACAGCTTGGAGTGCACAATCCAGTCACCACCGCTTTTCATTGTACACTGGTAGCAGATGTGAGGGGCACAGAACATTGAGCATTTGAAGCTTCGACTCCAGGCTCAGCCACAGACTTTCCTGTAAGTCACTCCTTCCCCTGGGCTTTAGTTAAAATGAGGCAAGATGAAGTAATGCCCGGGAAGGTGCTACAGGTTTGGAGGTAAGGACAAGCTGACCGCAGCCTCCCTCCATGAACCTGGGGCTTGTGACCCCAGAGAAGTGGAGCGCTCTTCCTTTCGGCTGCCCCAGCCTCTAAGTGACAAAACTGCGGCTGTGTGCTCTCTCCAGTCGCCTTGTGGCGTCCTGAACCGGGGAGGGAGAGAGGATGGGGTTCCAGTCCCAGTCCTTTATTCACTGGTCGCATGACCCCGGACACTTCTTCCTCTGGGACTGTTACTCGTCCGAAAAATAGGGATAATAATGGATTGAAGGAGAGCTGGAAGCTTTTTGTCCGCCCCATGTCTCTATAAAAATAAATAATAATGAGCGGTACAGTGCTTGGCAGCAGACTTGGCTCGCGAATTCCGACCCCACATCCGCCACAGAGGGGTTTCTGGCCAGAGTCCCTGGAGTTCTCCCGGATTTGTCACACTGCTTACCCCACATTCTCTTTCTGGTTCTCTCCTCCACACCTGTTTCTGCCTTCGTGTGGGGAGGCTGGGGCCACGAGGTGACGGGTGGTGGGGAGAGGGGGTGGGATGCCCTGGCGCGGCCCTGCACGAGGCGGTGTCCCTTGGTTGAAGATTGGTTGGAAGGTCCCTAGGCTTGAGGAGCTCGGCTGGAAACTGGTAGGCAGGGCTTAGGTAGGGGCGGGGCTGGTCTGCCTAGGGGTGGGCTATGGAGATTAGGCGTTCTCTAGAACCCGGCGGGGGCGCAGAGAGCTCCCACCGCCCCACCTGGCTCCGGCACCGGGAAATAGGGCTATGCCTACGGGGACGGGGCTCCGGGTGCGGGGCTTCGGCGTGGGGGGAGAGGCTGGGGAGCCTGGAGGCGGGGCTTGGGGAGCTCGCCCCACGCGGGGCGGGGCTCCAGCAGCCGCGGGATCTGCAGTTCGGACTGCCGGCGCCACAGTCGCCGCAGTTCCCTTCACTGTGGTGGCCCCGAGGCCCTGCGGGGAGTCTAGGGGTCGACTGGCCGCTCGGACTTGGCGCGGGGTTGGCCACGCCTCTCCCTACCTCGGTGCGGCCTAGACGGTCGGGGCCGCGGGGAAATGGAGCCCTCTCCCGCCACGGAGGGCTCTGAGACCACTCGCCTGGTGAGCCCCCGAGACCGCGGCGGCGCTGGTGGCGGCCTGCGTTTGAAGAGGTAGGATTGACCTGGGTCGGCCCTCGGCTGGGGGGGGGCGCCACCCTTCCGCCTTCCGTCCACTTCGTTGTCTCTCTCGGCCAGCCAGCCCAGCGCACCGCGACCCCCTCGGCTTTGTGGCGCTGCGTTCTGTCCCCTCCGGCCCGCCCAGCCAGCCCCGACCCCCGCCGCTCAACAGCCCGACATGCCTCCTCCTGGCTACCTTCTTTCTCCCGGTCCCGGGAAACTGCTCCTCGGCCCGCCCCCCAAGCTTCCCGACCCCTCCGCCGCCCCCGCCGCGTCTGACTTCCCCGCGAGCGACTGCCCCTCCGTCTGGCCGGAGTCCGCGCCAGGTGCCCCGATGTACGCATTGCTCCGGGGTCGTAGGAGCCCCTCGCCGCCCAGGCCCCCGGCCCTACCCTCCGCGCTCCCGGGCTCGGGGCGTCCCCTCCAGAGTGGCCAGCTGTGGGCACCCGGGCCGACGATGGGCCCGGGCTCCGCAGCGGGTCTTCCGGGCTCCTGTGGGGCGGGCGGCCGCTGGGAAGCGAGGGGGCGGTAAGGAAGGAGCAGGTGCGGTCTGGGCGGCGGGGGTATTCCCGGCTACGCACAGACGGGGCCGGGGGCGGCGAGGTGTGAAATGAGGCGCTCGGAGCGGTCGGGACAGCGGGCCGGGGGCGGCCGGAGAACCGCCTCCGCGTCCCGCCGGCCTCCCGCGCCCGGCGCCCGCCGACCGCCTTGTCCCTCCGAGCGGCCGCGCCAGGCCCTCCCTGGCCACCTCCGCTGGCCATTTTGTCTGTTTGCCCACCGTTCGTTTATCTCGGGAATTTGACAGGGTCTCCGGCTTTTCCTCTTTCCTCATCTCTCCCTATCTTTCCTTTTCCCTCCCAACCCCTGTCCCTTTGTCTCGGGTGTGGTGCCTCTGTGGGTTTCTCGCTCTTTCCCTGGATGGGGGCTGTAAACCTGGGTGGATGGGGGAGTGGATGAGCAGAAGGGAGGGAAGGCTTCCGTCGGAATCTCTCCCGCGGAGGACTGCAGACGGGGGCAGCTGTGGCCCTGGCATCTCTTCATGTACCTTTCGACTCTGCTTCAGGCCAGTCTCCCTTCTACCCTACTCAGTATTATTTGTTGCTTGTCGGGGGTTTCAGAGGGCCAGGGAGAGCAAGTTGTCTTTCCTTCTCTGCACACAGCAGGTAGCTCCCCGCACCCCTACACACCAACAATGAGGCTTCTTTAGTGCCCAGTTAATGCAAAACAAAAGGGAGCAGCCTGTTGATGGGTGACTACCTTGATGCCTGGCCGCGCTGTGTCTTACAGGGCCAGGAAAGGCATCTTGCCCACTGCCTCAAAGCCACTCACCCTCTGTTTACTCTTCAGACCCGCATCTCTGACTCCCAGCTTGTTTTCATTCTCATATGACCATTAGTCACCAAATCCTGCAGTATTTTCTGGAAGAGGCTCTTCCCTACCTGCCTGCCTGTCTCTAAGATTCTGCGCAGGGAGCCTCTGGCCTTGTCTGTACTGGACCCCTCCATCTCCTCTCTTCTCTTCCTCCCAGACTAGTCCATCGTCAAGGTCATCCATCTCACAGATCAGGAAAGATTAAATCAATCAGTGTATCTCCCTTTATGTTACTTTGAGCCCATCACTTTCCTCCTCAGCCCTTCCCTTGGTTCCTCACAATTAAGCTCCAAGCTGCATATCTTGTCATTGTCATTCCATGTGTCTGGAGCTCCTTTCTCTACCTAGGTCTTCTCTTAAACATCTCCTCCTCTGTGAAGGTCTCCTCATCCCCTTTAGAGTTGGTCACTCCTTCCCCTGTGCTCCAAAGTCCTTTGTTCATAACCCTCCTGGCCCCAGCTTCTCCTTGCATGGTCAGTCATTTGCGACACTTCTGTCTCTCCCACTAGATTGAGCTTCAGTACGTGTACGCTGCTTGGTAGTCTCATTGAGGAATGAGGATGGATCTCAAAGCCACCCTCATCTCCCGTCTCCTCTGGAAACACACCTGGAATCATACACACCCAGATTCTAAGTCTTGGAAGGGGATTCCAAGAAGTTAATCTACCTGCCAGCACTTGAATTTTCCCTAGAAGCACCAAATGTGCCCCCATCTCCCTCACAGCTGAATTCGCCCATTGGGCAGAGCTGTCCTCAGCCAGAAGGCCCCAGGCGCCCTTCCCCACTTTACTGCTGTGATCACATTTCTATCTGGAGCCTTCATTTTCTCTCAAGGGTATTCTTGTGACACTTCCACAAGTATTTCTAGAACTGTACTTTTCTATTTAGGTCCTTTATGCTGTGGAAGGTTCTCTTCTCCCTGGGGTTCAGGTTGGGTAGTAATGGGGGTGAGAATTAAGCCAGAAGGGACTGAAAACTCTGTTAGCCTGAGCTCAGCCTGTGGCATCCCCAGGTGAGGCCTCCAGCCCCATTCATTTGTCCAGGGAGGCTTACTGCACTGTGCAGTTAAAGTGGCCTCTGCTGGGTGCTTATGGTCACACTGAGGTCCAGCTAACATGTGGCAGACTCCAAACCCAGCACTCCTCCGTCCACCAATCCCAGCCACATCAGTCTGCGCTCTCTCCTCCCCATGACAACCCAGCTCTGGAATCTGGCCATTAGCTCTCTGTGCCAGGAACTTCAGACTTTTTGGGTCCCAGCATTCTGCTCTCCTCTTAAAGGGCCACGTCTAGCTGAATGTCTTGGAGAGGGAAGGTGAAGGACCTGGGAGTGGAGGCACCAGGAGGTAGGTCCAGCAGGGAGGCACTAAGGCCAGGACCATGTGCTGAGCCTCACCCCACACTTTCACACCACTTCCCCTTCCTGTTGCCTTCGCCGGGCACGTGCACCTCCTCTTTATCAAAATCCTTCCCATCCTTCCAGGCCCTTCTCAGGGGCCTCCTTCAGTTGTGTCCCTGATTTCCTCATTAGAGTCAGTATGTCACTCGGAGCCCTGATAGTGCTTTAATTGCTCTAAGGCAATAGCTACCTTTTGCTACATCTCACAGTATTTAGGTACACATTTGTCTTGTTCACCAGAGGCTCCCAGAGGTCAGAAAGGATATCCTATCCCACTTGTATTCTTCGTGGTGCCTATCATAATGAATTGATTTGGTTGAAGTTTAATCTCAGCTCAACCACCAACTAGCTGTGTGGCCTCCATAAGTCCTTTCCCCCTTTGAACCTCATACTTCTAATTCTTTAATAAGTGGTAGACCAGACGTCTCTAAGGTGCTTTCCATGTGAGCTCTGAGATTCTATGGCTCTGTACGTGAAAGGAAAAGGGAGGCTGGAATCTGAGTTGTCCATTTAGCCCCATCTCTCCTGTGGCCCTCTGTCCACAAGGCCTTGGGAAAGGATAGAGAGGTGGGACATCTGATGAAGCCAGTCTGGGGGATCCAGGACTGGGAGTGAGAAGCAGGTTAGCCCTTGAACCAGGCCCCAACTTGAACTGGGCTGCCTGCCTCAGTCTCTTCACAGAGCCCTCTGAGCCCCTCCCCGAGGAGCCCAAACCCGTGGAGATGTCCTTCCACCACTGCCACAGGGACCCTCTGCCACAGCCAGGTCTCACCCCTGAGAGGCTGCAGGCACAGAGGCAGCTGTGTGCCGCCTGTGCTGTGTGCTGCGTCTTCATGGCCGGGGAAGTAGTCGGTAAGTCGGAAAGCAGTCCCTCCAACACCATCCTCCGGACGCCTGCCTAAGCCACTTCCCACCCGGAGTCCCAGGAGTGTTCCTCGGTGGAGATGCAGAGAAGGTGGGGATGGCTGGGACAGGGGAGGTGGGTGCCCAGGACTCAGGAAGTGGGAGAGGGCGAGGGACAGCACCAAGGGAATTCAGGGCTGGCTCATCAGTATGAACTGGTCTTGTAAAAGCCCTGTTTTCTTCTTATTAAAATACGTTATTGTGGGGAATTCCCTAGTGGTTAGGACTCCACGCTTTCACTGCTGAGGGCACAGGTTCAATCCCTGGTCGGGGAACTAAGATCCCACAAGCTGCGCGGCGTGGTCAAAAAAATGTTATTGTAGAAAAACTGTGAAACTGTGAAAACTGTGAAAATGTGAATGAGTGAAAAGAAAAAAAACCCAAAAACCCACGTGTAATCCCATTACCAGAGAAAAACTGCTGTTCACATTTTGGTGTGTGTCCCCCCGTCTCTTTTCCATGCCTCTACACACACCGCATGATATTTTCTAAATGGACCAGACCATATATCGCTTTACCCTTACAGGTGGGTATTTGGCGCACAGCCTGGCCATTATGACTGACGCAGCCCACCTGTTGGCAGATGTGGGCAGCATGATGGGCAGCCTCTTCTCCCTCTGGCTCTCTACCCGTCCAGCCACCCGCACCATGACCTTTGGCTGGCACCGCTCAGGTAAGGCCCCTGCATGGTCTGATGACCCACCCAGTCTTGCCGGAAGGTACCTCTCAGGGTCCTGGGCAGCCCTCTGATAGCTTGTCTTCCCCTGCAGAGACTCTGGGGGCTTTGGCCTCTGTGGTCTCCCTCTGGATGGTCACTGGCATCCTCCTGTACCTGGCCTTCATCCGCCTGCTGCACAGCGACTACCACATCGAGGGGGGTGCCATGCTGCTGACCGCCAGCGTCGCAGTCTGTGCCAATCTGCTGTACGTTCCAGTGTGGAGCAGGCACCTGTGGGATTCAGGGCGAGGGCTCCTCCTCCAGGATGGGAGAGCAGGCTCTCCTCTCCCGGACAGACTCGCAGCACGCACATGCTGTTCTCATCTCTCTGCTCTAGGGATGCCTGAGAAGGGGCTGGGGTAGAGACCTAAAATTCAGAGTCAAAAGACCTTTGTTAAAGCCCTGCTGTGTACTGGCCACCCTGCTGGGGGCTGTCCTCAGCACTGTCTCATTTAAAGCTCACAACCACCCCATGAGGTAGGTAGTATCGCTTCTGGTATACAGTTAATCAGATAGACCCCAAGAGGTGACCAGGGGACTTGCCCAGGGCACGTAGCTACTTTAGTAGCAGGGCCAGGATCTGAATCCACGCCTCTGGCACCACGTATTCTTGCCCCCAGGCTGCATTACTTGTCTCTCTTGGACCGTATTGTCTCTTTCCTGGGACTGGGAAAATAGGGAGAAAATAGATGGAGAGAGGGCTCCTGGGGAGGTGAGAGGAGGAGGTGTGGAAGTGGGCAGAGGAGCCTGGAAGCAGGTCACCTGGGCTGAGCTGCTCTGCTTCCCCCTCAGAATGGCCTTTGTGCTGCACCAGGCCGGGCCCCACCACAGCCACGGGTCCAGGGGGGCAGAGTATGCACCGCTGGAGGAGGGGCCCGGGGAACCCCTGCCCCTGGGGAACACCAGCGTCCGGGCGGCCTTTGTGCACGTGCTGGGGGACCTTCTGCAGAGCCTTGGGGTGCTGGCCGCCTCCATCCTCATCTACTTCAAGGTACCATCTGTGCAAGCCTGCCCCAGCCTTCCTCCCCCAATTCCACCCCCCAGCCCCTCCTTCCCTGGACCCCCACCCACCCCACTCCATCTCCCAGCTCCCCAGGACTCCTGGCCCAGGGTTATAGTCCTTTCACCCCAGCAGGGTTCTCAGGGGCCTCTCAGGTCCTGTATGTCCAGGATGCCCCTAGGTCTTCCTCTGAAAGGTCCCTGATTCCCAGGCTTAGAGCTCTCTTTCTCTACAGCCTCAGTACAAGGCAGCTGACCCCATCAGCACCTTTCTCTTCTCCATCTGTGCCCTTGGATCCACCGCTCCCACCCTCCGAGATGTTCTCCGCGTCCTCATGGAAGGTGAGTCAGACGCCACTGCTCCCCACCCCCGGGGCCCTTTCTGACCTCACCCCAGGACTAGGCGCCTCTGTTTTCTCTGGAGAAAGTGTGGGGAGAAGGCCTATTGGTGGAAGGAGGGTTCAGGGATGGGGTAAACTGTGGGGATCAACAGGGTGAGTGGTACAGGATGGGGGAGGTGGGGTCCTGGCCTCTGGGCCCTGGCAATAAGGCACGGTGGGTGTTGCTTGCAGGTACCCCCCGAAGTGTGGGGTTTGAACCTGTGCGGGATACCCTGTTGTCAGTGCCAGGAGTTCGGGCAACCCACGAGCTGCACCTGTGGTCCCTTACGCTTACTTACCATGTTGCCTCCGCACACCTGGCGATTGGTGAGTCCACACTGACCCCAGCCAGTTACTTTCCAGAAACATTTCTCCCTTCCCGTACCACCATCCAAACATAGAAAGATGGTCTGAATTAACTGCGAATGTTTCCATCTCTCTGTCTTTTGTATCTCTCTCTCCTTCTCTCTCTCTCTCTCTCTCTCTCTCTCTCTCTCTCTCTCTCTCTCTCTCTCTCGGGGAGGTTTCACTCTCTCTGAAGTAGTACTGGGAACCAGCAACCCTTTAAAAGGTCACTGGTACCTACAGGTCTCGTGATGGGGCACAGTTAGGTAAATTACGGCTCCTCCACTCAGTGGAGTATCATGTAACTTTTAAAAATTGATGATTATGAAGACTGTAGGGCAACTAGGGAAAATGTTTATGGTATAATGCTAAGAGAGAAAGCGGAATATAAAATTTTAGCTACATTATGGTTCAACTATTTAAAATATATATGGTGACTCACAAGCTGACAAAGAATTTTTGAGTTTCTTCCAGATGCAAGAAGCAATCAGAGACATGCAATTTGGATGCCAAAAATATTATACTTTGTAGGATATTTGATGGTAACTCTAGAGGGACAATGAGAACAGAATATTTAACATCTGGAATGTCGTGGAAAAGCGGGTGGTATGGCTGCTGAAATACACAGCTGTATACTGATACTCAAAGAGCAGAAGAGAATAGAAAAATGACGGTCTAGTGTGTTAGCCTAGTCGATTAGGGATGAGTCTGTCTGATCTTTTTGACAGTTTTACACTGTTCATACAATATATAGAGAAAACAAAGCTTCCCATTCAATCTTGGCTTTCATGCCATGCAAACCCCTGGGTCCCCTTCACCCATCCTTATCTGGGCCCCTGGCTGGTTCCCAATTCCCCTGGAAACCTGCTGCCTCTTATCACTCCCCCGCAGACTCCACGGCTGACTCTGAAGCCGTCCTGGCTGAAGCCACATCCCGGCTCCGCTCCCGGTTTGGATTCTCCAGCTCTACCCTGCAGGTCGAGCAGTACCAGCCTGAGATGGCCCAGTGCCTGCGCTGCAGGGAGCCCCCCCAAGCCTGAGCCACGGCCGCACCCTCACCCCACTGCCAGGCCCAGGCTCAGCCCTGGACTCTCAGCAACTGCCTCCCTGCTCATGGAGAAGGGACGGAGCTGGGTCCGTACCCTTCCTCTCTGCCCGCTTCCACCTGCCAACCCCCCAGCCCCAGTGGGCAAGACCAAAGTGTGTGTGGGGAGTGGAGCCAGGGTCAGGCTGAACAGGGAAGTCAGGGCAGTCGGGGTGTGTAGAAGTCCTGTGGTCCCTGCTCCCCGTGCTCGGGGGAGCCCCCAGCCTCCTTTCCGTGCAGTTCATTTGTCTGTGTGGCAGGCTGGCTGGCTGGCTGGCTGGAGGATCTGCCTGTCTTTGTGCTGTGTGCCTAAGCCTGGGGGAGGTCAGCAGGGGCCCCCTCCCCATGTGGCTCTCTGTCTATGCAGGAGCCCCAAAGCCTGCACGTTGTCCGTGTGTTCTAGCCTTATGGTTGTGTGTGTGTGTGTGTGTGTGTGTGTGTGTGTGTGTGTCTTGGTGCTGTGGCCTGTGTGTCTCTGTGCCTGTGTGGCTGTGCTATGGTCTCTATGAGTCTGCACCATCCATGTGTCTGTTTGGGGGTCTGTCTGGCCATCCCTCTGTTGGTGCTGTGCCCTCGGCTCTCCCAGAGAGAGGGAGGACTCCGCCGCAGCTCTGCCAATAAACTTGTATCTAACTGCACCTTTCAGCCCCTGTGCTGACTCCTCAGGAGGGGGACACAGAACCGGTCACCTGGGAACGGATAGAATCCCTCAGCCAGAGTGACCTTGCACAGCCCCCCTACCCCCTTCCCACCCTCTCCATCCTCTCCACCCTCAAATATCCATTCTGATGTAGGCTGAAACCCGCCAGTCCCTTTACTGCCTTCCCCTACTTGGCAGTGTGCTCGAGCCTGGGTCCTTGGCTCAGGGAGATGCCCATTCGTTCTGGGATTGGTTATAGGAGAAAGCTGGATGGCAAAGAGCTGAGGGATACTGGAGTCATTCTGAAAGGCTCCCACAGGCCAGGGTGGCCTTGGGCTCGTTGGCGGGAAGCTGCAGCCATTTGGGAGAGAGGGGTTGGACCACGGTGCTGATTTGGCTTTGTTCTCAAGCTGTGTGAGGTGCTGGGGAGCAGCCCTCCGTCCCGACTGCCCCAGCCCTGCCTCACAGCAGCCAACCCCAAGTCCAGGTTTGAGCTGTGGACACCAAGGACCTGTTTTACAATTATCCTCCCTTTGCCTCATATACGTTGAATCATATATTTCGACAGATTTGACCTTACAAATCTCTTTAAGGGATTGTTCATTTTCTCTTAAAAAAACAAGCTCTTTGTGCTTTTGTTTTGGATATAGTGCAGGAGTCCACCGGCCTTCCCATCCTAGGTTGATATAACTCCAGCCTGAAGCAAAGACCCGGAGCATTTTCATTAGCTCATGCATATTTCTGCAAGGCTTCTCCCCCAAAATGGAAATATCTTTATTATTAAATTGTGTTGATTTTTTTAAATTATAAAGGCAATATATGTTCGCTTTAAGAACCTATCAAAGGAGGGAATTCCCTGGCAGTCCAGTGGTTAGGACTCTGTGCTTCCACTGCCAGGGGCATGGGTTCGATCCCTGGGTGGGGAACTAAGATCCCACAAGCTGTGCAGTGTGGCCAAAAATAAAAATAAATAAATAAAAACCTATCAAAGGAAAGTGTATAAAGTAGAAAGTGAATGATTCCCCTATACTTTTACTCCCAGAGAGAACTGGTATTCACAGTCTCTGCCCATATTTTCTTGTATGTACAAAGACTTCTTCGTAATAACATAAGAGGATTACATTATAGGTGATAACATGTAACCTGCTTTTATGATTCAGCCATACATCCTGGGTGCGTCTTTCCACGTTAATACACGTAGATTTCATTACTTGTTTTACGGTGTGGTCTTTGGACCGGTTGAAAATAGGCCTTCCCATTCTGATCTTCAGCTGGGGGCCCCTCGACCAGGATGGGTGAGTCGCTGCTGGCCTGAGTCTAGCACGGGAGGCTGGGCGCAGGCAAAGGGCTAGCAGTCCCTCACACTGGGCACCAAGGCTGCCCCAGCTGCTGTCCATGCTTTGCTAGTTCTTGCTACTTTCTCATTTTACGACTCATTGATTACAGGCCCCAAGTGACAGGATGGGGGTGGGGAAGAGTGAGGAAATAGAGAGTGGGGAAAACGAGGACTAGATTTTTACTCTATGAACAGCCTTAAGCTGCAGCCCTGCCCTACATGCACAAGGCTGGATCCCTTTGCAGGAGAGGGAACAGAACGTTCAGGGCAGGAAGAGACCTCACAACGCATGCAGTCCATCTCTGTCCCATACCCCTGCAAAATGAAGAGGAAGCCGAGCCTCAGAGAGGGAAAAGGACTTCCCCAAAGTCACCCAGCAAGTGACAGGGTCAGGTGCAGAGCCTGGGCTCTCACTCCCACCCAGGCCCTGGGAGGCGCTTGCACAGTTGAATTTCTCAGCAAAACTCTTCTCGACTCCTTCCCAGCAACCTGCTGCTGCTGGCTAGCCCATCCTGGGGCTCTGCGCTCAGGCTCCTTGCTTCTGCCTCGGCCCTCTGCTAATACTCTGGTCACTGGTAACCCCTGTGCATTCCAGCTTTCCTAATTATAAACAGAGGGGTTACATGACGTTGTGGGTAGAAGTGTGCCTGGTATATAGAGGGCATGTAGGAAAGGGTTACCTTTTGGGTGGAATCTATGAGGGATTTCAGGGAAAAGGGTGACCCAGCATCCTGACAGCAGGGACAGGAACCAACATTTATTGAGCTTACACTTGGTGCCAGGCGCTGTGAGGCAGACAGTATTATCTGTGCTTTACAGATGGAGAAACTGAGGCTTACCTGCCCCAGATCATGCAGCTAATAACCGTCAGAGTTGAGATCCAAATTCAGTTCTGGCTGCACTAAGTCCCCAGCCCTTTTCAACACCACCCTGCTTTTCCACCCCACTCCAGGCGTTGCTCTGTCAGGGACAGGGAAGTACAGAAGGATCGGGAGCATTCTCCCCCATTCATAGGGCATTCCCCAGGGAGTCCAGGAAAGCCTTATCTGCAGGAGCTGCCTGCACACCCCTATTATCTCCCTGACCCACCTCTCCACTTGCTTATCCAGAAGGCCCTTTCCCCTTGGTGTCCTTCCTTGATGGTAAAAATGAGTGGTGGAGGCAGAGGTGAGGAGAAAGGGCCAGAAGGGAGGCGTGGGGACAAGGGGAGGCCTGAGGAAGAGCAGAGCGGGGGAAGGGCCCATCCATCAGCCCAGCCCTGGCAGCTCTTTACACAGCTGGTTAACCAGGGGAGGAGAGGGGAGAGGGCTGCTCCCGAGGTGGAGATGTACCAGAAAAAAGGGAAAGCCAGAGGAAGATGAGGTGGACAGGAGGGAGGGCTCAGTGCAGTTGTAGGAGCGCTTGAGAGAGACCAAGGAGTCAGACGGAAAAGCCAGAATGGGAGGCTGTGGATTGGAGGGCCTCGTGCTGCAGAGACAGGGCAGGTGCTGAAGGGGAAAAGCTGGGCAGCTGGGCAGGCCCTGCCCTCCTCAGGGAGCTGCTCACCTGGGGGGCCGCTGGGTCAGCTGGTCATGGGTGGGGGGCCGTGCTTTCCTGTTTGAGGGGCGAGGGCTGAGGACCCGGCAGACCAGGGTAGCAGCCTGTCTGTGGTCAAGAGCAAGCTCAGGGTGATAAAGCGGTGTTCTCCCTCCAGTGACTCTGCCGCCCCTTCGGGGACTTCCCTAAGCGGTGGGCCCATCCTGGCTGCCTTGAGCCATGCTATCAGAGGGGGAGCAGCGCCCCCATGAGGCCTGTGCCTTGGTAGCAGCCCAGGCAGCTGGAAGACTGGAGGGAATCACAGGACCCTGAGTCAGGCTGGGAAGACCCCTGCCCCTATTCCTGGCAGATTCCCCCACCTCTGTGGAGAACTGTACTTAGGGAGTTTATTGATTGATTGACTGACTGATTGGCCTGGTTACTTGGCTTGTGGGATCTTAGTTCCCTTACCAGGGATTGAGCCTGGGCCCTGGCTGTGAAAGTCCTCACCACTGGACTGGTAGGGGATTCCCTAGAGTTTCTTTTATACTAGAAGGACTCTTCCTCCCCAACTCTGAGTTCCCTGGGCCTCCCTGTCCCTGCTCTGAGCCCCCTGGCCATCCCATCAGCACCTGGTCAACACCTTCCAAAGGGTGCTGGGCAGTTCCCAGGTGCCTGTGGGGCAAAGCCTGAGGCTGCACGTGCAGCCACGATCACAAATGATCCCACAAAGTAGGCCCTGTTGCCAGGACTGATGAGAGAAAGTGGGTGGGGAGCGTGGGGAGGTTGCCAGAGCCTGCACCCCACTCCTGCGCCCCATTCCCCACCCTCCCTCTGCTGCTCTCTGGCTACAGCATCCTGAAGCCCCCGGAAGCAGCCCCAGGCCTGGGCGACGCTCACTCAGAGGGCAGGTCTCCTCCTGTCTGGGCTGACCCTCTGTACCGAGCACCAATGCAGAGGCCGTGGTAGCCACCCGGGGAAGGGCACATCACAGCCCGCTCATGAGCTGTTCCCAGCCTCTCCTCCTGAGCCAGAAATCCCACTCCCTCTGTTACCAAGCTGATACTGCTCACTGCACAACAGGCCAATAAAATCAAGAGATGAGTTGTTGGGTCAAGGAATAGTGACTTTATTTGGAAAGCCAGCATACTGAGAAGATGGTGGACTGGTGTCCCAAAGAACCATCTTAACGGAGTTAGAAATCAGGCTTTCTTCTTTCTTTCTTTACTTATTTGGCTGCACTTCGCGGCATGCAGGATATGGGATCTTAGTTCCCTGACCAGGGATCAAACTCTCTGTACTGGAAGGCGGATTCTTAACCACTGGGTCACCAGGGAAGTCCCTCAGGCTTCTTTTATACTAAAAGGAGAGGAGGTGTGGTTGTTTGCTGCAAACTTTTTGGTGCCTGAATGCTTTGTTCTTGCAGCTGTTTAGGTAGGTCTGGTCACAATGTTCCCACAAACCTCCAACAAGACAAATGTTATTCTCTGTTCTGCAACTTTTTAATCTCTATATGAATGGAAAAGTGTTATACCTTTAAAGGTCAGAGCTCTGGGGCTCTCCTGTATATTTCAGGCTGTAGGCAACATTCTTAACTTGTAGCAAACCTAATAGCCTACAAAGGTTAAAAGTAAAAACAACAACAACAAATAAAACAAAACAAATTAAAAAAAAGCTAGCTCCAATGTGGAGTCAGATTTGTTCTTCCCTATTACATTTCTAGAAGATTTTATGGTCAATTCCTAAGTAGAAGCCTCATTACTGGAGAGAAGAAAAGTGCAGCCATCCACAGCCTCCCCCATCCTAGCCTAGAGCTATGATCCTAGGGAAGGCTGCAGGCTCCTGATACAGAATAGTTTCCATTCTTAAAATCTTCCCAGAATAGAACAGGAAAGCTCTGCGTAGGTGGGTCTCCAGGGGCACCCCTTTTGAGTTTTCCTATCCTGTTTGGTGCTCTGCCCGTGGCACCTGGTGGCAGGGTTTACTGCCTGACTTTCTCTCTGACCCAAACAGTCTGAACATCCATTTCCATCCTCTCGTTCCCTTTGGCTCAACCAAGATAGGCTATAAATTTTCAAAGGACGGTAGACAAAAAGCCTAGGGAGAAACAAAAGGGAACCGAATCCAGGAACTAAAAGACAGCTAAAGCTTACCAAAATACACAGGTTTCAGACGTTACAACAGCAAACTTGCCTTTTCCCTGACCGTGGAGTCTGCCCAGAGCTCACCTCCCGGCTCTGGTCCACCTCGCCCACCTGCTGCACCAGAGCAGGGTTCACATCAGGACCCAGTCACACAAGACCTCTGGGAGGCACAGCAAGTGGGTGAGGTTGCCCTGCAGGTTGCTTATGGCCCCTGAGGGAAGGTGCTGCTTTCCTCATGTTTGCCTCCCCAGCACCAAGCTCGCAGCCTGGCACTTAGCAGACTCTCAGGAACGCCCGCTGGTGAAGGAATGAACGGATGGAAAGATGGGGAAGGAACGGGCGTGGGGTCAATACAGGCCCATTAGGTGCCATCTTAGTCCCCAGGCCCCCAGCCATGGGCCAGCAAGCCAGTGCCTTCCGGGCTAACTCCCCAGGGCAAACCTGCACCACCCTTTGGTGGTAGCTGATCAGGAGTCTGTCAAGGAGGAAGTAATTGCTATTTGTAGAGAGGGTCCTCCAAGGTGGGTGAGGTGCCGTGGCCCTGCCTGGGCATTGCCTGCCTAACCCTACCACAAACTCACGACATCTAGCTTCCCCTTTGAGCCCTGCTTGGTGACCCTTTTATGAATCTCCTGAGGATCCATCACAGCTTTCCCAGCCTTTTCTAGACTTTCAGGTTCTAATCCCTACACCTCTTTTTTCCTTGGCAAACAACCCTCAGCTTCTCAGCCAATACCTCACGAAGCCCGTGAACATGGTGCCACCTTCCCACGCACAAAGCATCAGACCGGGTCTGTGCCTCAGACTGCATTCTCTGTGGCCTCCTGCAGGATCTGATCCTGTCCACACCTCTCCCCATATCTCACATATCTGAGATTCTGGGCCTCTTTGAGGGCTTTCTTCCGAACTCTTCTCCAACCCTTTCTGACGTTCAGGTTTTAGCTGACAGCTTTTGCTCCCATTCTCTCGGTGAATAATACAGAGGCACAAATTTAAAGAGCTTTCATTACCTTTACGTTGATGATTCGGTCAACAGGTGCTTATTAAGCACCGACTCTGTGCTCAATACTTTTCTAGGTGCTTGGGATACATCAGTGAATACCGTCTCTGTTCTCAGGGCACGTAACGTTATCACATATAAATAGCATTTACCTCTGTTGCACTTGTTTCAATTCCCCAGCTTTGTTATTGACATTTCCATAGAGATGTCCCACAGCAGCTGAACAGTATCCTGCCCAAACAATTCATCCTTTCCCACCCCAAGCTGGTCTGTACCCATCCCCGTTCTCCTCAAGAGCCCACCCCACAGAGCCACCCTTCACTCTCCTATCCTTAGTGTTTTATAACATCCATTCTCGTCTCTTCTCTTCAGCCATCATCTGCTTCTAGTGCAACAACATCCTACCTGGCTTCCCTAATGGTGGGATGGCTGCTACCCCCAGCTCTTCTGGCACTCATTCTCGACCCCGCACCATCACCAGCAAGGTCCCTCAGAGTCTACAGGATATCGTCACAGAATTACACATGCCTACCGATGCTACACTGGCAACTTCCAACTCTACCCTTTCAACTTAAAGCCCTAAGGTGCACTGACTTACTGGCCCACGGTTGCAGGTCATTAGTGACAAGCGGCAGGAACAGGATGAGGGTGCTCAAGCTCCAAGCGGAATACCTGTCTTGAAGGGATTTTCTTCTTCACTAGGATATAGGCAGTGAAGAGTTGGGGGAAATTATTTTGCAAGGAAATAAGCAAATACATTAGGTCAGACCTCTTTTCACAGGGGAATATATTTAAAGAGTTCATCCAAGAGTAGGTAAAAACGAATGTTAAGGGCTTCCCTGGTGGCGCAGTGGTTGGGGGTCCGCCTGCCGATGCAGGGGATGCGGGTTCGTGCCCCGGTCCGGGAAGATCCCACATGCCGCGGAGCGGCTGGGCCCGTGAGCCATGGCCGCTGAGCCTGTGCGTCCGGAGCCTGTGCTCCGCAACGGGAGAGGCCACAGCAGTGAAAGGCCCACGTACCGCAAAAAAAAAAAAAAAAAAAAAAAAAAGAATGTTAATAGTTGTAAAGTGCTAGAACAGTGCTTGGCACATAATTAGAGCCATGTTAACTTAAAAAAAAATAGATCACATCTCTTAAGTATCTCAGGAGGAAGGGAGACCAGGAAACTTTATTAACTTTATGTGGTTAACGATAATCCCATGGAGCACAGGAGGGTGTTTCTTAATGAATGTGGGACAGTCTCACACATGGGTGTTTTCTTTAAAGGTCTGTTTTCATTTCTTGCTGAGTCTCTTTTTACTTCCCAGTGTCATAAGATCTCCTTTCTGGTTGTAGGAGAAAGAAGTTTATTCAACTTAGAGCTGTGTTACAATTAGCAGAGCCAAAGAAAGGGTCAGGGCAGGGACACCTCCCACCACTTAGCAGCTGAGTGGCATGTGTGTGCCTCTTGGCAGCAAACGCCGCTTCCGCTGAGGACAAGCCTCCCTGAGTTCTGTGGGAATCTGTGTGTGACAGATTCCTAGTACTTGGGAAAATAATCTCTGATTTGTTTGAATAGCATAAAAAGGGTAACTGAAGTCCTAGAAAGGAGTAGCAGCGTTCTAGAAATGATGCTCTCCTTTCCAACCAACCAGGTCCTCCAGGTACCTGAGGGAGAACTCGTCAGGGTCAGGGGTTTGAAAATCCTGGGAAGGACTAACATTAGGGGGATTGGAGACAGCTCAGCGACCCAGACGAGCAGACCATGTTATACCTAGTCCCACCCTTCTTCAAACAGTGCCTGCGGTTATAAGCTCCTATTTCTGTTGGAATCTACATCCAAACCTCTTGGTCTGGCTCATCAGACTCTCAACCCTAACAATATGCCTGACAATATGGAGCAGAAAGGTCCTGCTGGGTCTAGGTGTACGTCCTCACTGTGCTGCAGACACAGAACTACCACTCCTATGTTCAAGCTGGACGGCAAGATGCTGCGCCCTCCTCCCAGCCACCTGGCACAGCTCGCCCCTTCCTCAGGAACCAGCCCAAACCCCAACCCCGGGATCCTTGTGACACCAGGAGACCCGTGCTGGTCTCTTCTGAGAACCAGCTCCCCGCACACACCTGAGACTTGTTCTCTGGTGGTTCAGATTTGTGTGGCTTGTCTCTCCCACTGATTCTGAATGCCCTTAAAGCCTGAAATAACTTCTTCCTTTTTAACGGAAAGGTGAGTTTGAAGTCAAGCGGTCCTGATATGTGAATTCTAGCGATGTGACTTTGGTTAAGCCACCTGGTAATCTTCTGAGTGTGTCGCGTCTGTAAAACGGTTGGACGTTTGGCATAGGATTAAATATATGTGGAAAGTTCCTGCTCGTGCTAAGTTTTCAAAAAACGAGTTCCATCTCCTTTTCCCATCCCTGCAACTTGCTAATAGCTCTTTGCACAAAGCAGGTTCTTCCTGAATGATGTTGGAGCAGTTTGGACCATCGTGTGCCAATTCAATCTGTAGAAGTCGCTGGATGTCTCACCACCTAAGAGGCCTCAAGTTGAGGATGAGAATTACCTTGTTCATCCTTATACTCCCACTGCACATGGTGCTTTGTACCCAGAGGGTGTAAGTTAGCCTGCTGGATCCAGAAATGTAACGCTGCTCAAGTTCATGAAATGGAAGAGCTCACACACTTTGAAGGATCCACAGAAGCGCTAGCGTGCAGATACCTGAGCTACTCCACCTCAGCCCCCAGCCCAGGGTTCCCAAGCGGAAGTGCTCCTCAGCCCCCCTTACCCTAGTCCAGGCTGAGAAGTCCAGTGAGGCGGGCTCCCAGGGATAGTAGGTAGGAGGGGCTCCTCCCAGTACCGGCAGCCGGAGAACTCCGAGCGAGGTTTTGAGGATGCAGTGGCCACCTCAGCCACTGAGGAGAGGATTAACCAGAGGAGAGAAAAGGCCTACGGGATAATGAACACCGCTAGCAGGACGCAGATGCTCAGCCCTCCCTTCACCACGACTCATGCACCTGAATTGAGGAAGGAGGGCTGGACACCTATCAGTGTAGTGCGGGCCACGGAGAGCACCAGTAGAATGGCATGTTCCCGCCCAGAAACCCAAAGAGCCACCACTCTGAAAATGGGGGACTGGCTGCTCCCCTGGCCAGAACATGAGCCTGCCCGGCAAGGCTGCTCTCGTATTTGGGAAACTATTCTCGTTTTCTAGAAGAAAGCTCTGCCTATTATACTTAACATCCTCTGCTGAAGCCAGGATACATGCAAGGAAGCAAGAACCAGAGGCAGCTCAGCTGTTTTACTAAGTCAGTGGAAAAGTAACAGTACAGATTTCAGGTGCAATAAGGGAGACGGGGCCGACTGGGCCCCAGCATCAGAGGCCCCACCCCCACGCTAGACAGCTCCAGTCCAGTCCAGCGTCTGAAGCGTGGTCCACATGTGTGTGCGTATGAGCACATGACCTATCTGGATGCCCGAGAGCATCTACTAAGTGTGCTGCCTCCGTGGAGGGCACCGGATTCCATGCCCAGCAGCTGGGCCTGAGAAGAGGCTGAGGGGTCGGGCCCTAGAAGCGGCCGAGCACAGTGGCTAACAGAGCCATGCGGATGTACATGCCATTCTCCGCCTGCCGGAAGTAGGCTGCTCGGGGGTCCGAGTCCACCTCCACACTGCAAGAGAAGGAAGGGTTACCATGTGCCCACGACAGCCTGAACGGACTGAGTGCACTCCCAGAGCCAGACCCCGCCCCCAAGCGTATCCTCAATTTTCACGCCACGTCACCTTATCTCATTGACTCGGGGCATGGGGTGCATCACCACCATCTTCTTCTTGGCCCGGGTCATGATGTGGGGAGTGAGGATGAACTGGCCGAAGCACTGCGAGGCAGAGAGGGGCCCCGTGAGCACGGCCGGGCAGGGGCGGCTACGAGCCCACGAGCCTGGGTTCCACCCCCCGTCCTCGCACTCAGTTGTCACAAGCGAGGGACCCAGCTTTCCCGGCTGCCAGTCTGGATGCCCAGCAGCTCCAGCCCTGGCTTCTCCTCAGCCCTCGTGCTCACAGCTTCATACTCCTGGCTAGACCCGAAGCGCTCCTTCTGGATGCGAGTCATGTAGAGCACGTCGGTGTCGGGCAGCGCCTCCTCGATGCTCTCAAATTCCTCCTGGAGGGTGAGGCCCAGCCAGGGTGAGTGTGGTGCCGGCACTGACCGCCCAGCCCAGGTCCCCCACGGGCTCCCAGGGCCTGACCTGCTTGGTGCCGCGGGACGCCACGAAAGCCCGCACGTCGGGGGGCATGCGCAGGCTGGGAGGCGCCACGTAGCGCAGGCTGACGCGATACTGGGTGAGCAGGCAGGCCAGTGAATGCACCGTGCGTCCGTGCTTCAGGTCCCCAACCATTGTGATCTGGGGAGGAAGCCGGTCACCAAGAGGGCCCCCAGACTGAGCACACCCGCACCCCCATTTTAAAGCTCTCGGCCTCAGAACCAGAACGTAGACCTCAGAATGCACGCAACACGCGCTGAAATGCAGAAACCACCTCCCCACTGTCCCCCTCTCCAGACCATCACCAGGCAGGCCTCCAACCCCTGCCACCACCCTCACCGTCATGCCGTTGACCGTCCCAAGCTCCTCCCGGATGGTGAAGATGTCCAGCAAGGCCTGGGTGGGATGCTCTCCGACCCCATCCCCGGCATTGATCACTGGCCTCCGGCAGTGCTTGGCTGCCAGCTGTGAACACGGGGACGAGGAAGGAGAATCCTGTCTTCTGCGTCTCAGGGACCCCTACTCCCTGCCGCAGTCCCACTCCTCCTGGGGTCCCCGCACCCATCTGGCCCGACTGAGACCTGCAGTCACAGGAAGTGTGGGCAGGAGGGCCCTCGTGTCCCTGGGTCCAGCCAAATCAATCCTGCCCCGGCACACAGGCCGGCCTCACCTCCACCGCTCCGGGCTGGGGGTGCCGCAGCACCACGACGTCGGCGTAGCAGCTCATGGTCTGCACCGAGTCAGCCAGGGATTCACCCTTCTGGACGGAGGACGTGGCTTCTGAGAAGCTGAGCACGGCGCCCCCCAGCCGGGCCATGGCCGCTGCAAAGGAGCTGCTGGTCCGCGTGCTCACCTCGTAGAACATGGAGGCCATCACCTTCCCCTGGGGGAGCGGGAGTCATGTGTGCACACACGTGTTCACCTTGGGGAGCGCGTGGGCTGATGCCTGCCTCCCCAACTTACGCAAGAGGGGTGCTAGAACCCTGTCCCCCAAACCTTCCCATGACCTGTTGTAGCCTTGACATTTCCACCATAGTGTCACTCTGAGCTAAAGGTCTGCCTCCAAAAAGCCATTGTTAAGAGTCTGAACGAGACATTCATTCTCTGGGAGAGAAGGAAATACCCTAGACTTCACTCCCACGAATACACCAGCACCAATCAAGTGACCAGATCAGCGGGCCTGTGTGCTGGTGCTCAGGGCCCCGCAAGTCAGCTGAATACCGATCGGAGGAGGGCAAGCGTGGGGGCGGCCTAGAGGAGCAGGACCTCCCAGAGTAGGGCTTACCTATGGAGGGTGTGGACTCACACGAGGGGACCTATGGCAGGGGAGGGAGACCCCTTTGACCACCGCACAGCCCTGCTGACACGGGCCTGGATCCCCAGCCCACAGCCCTGACCCTGACCTTGAGGATGTCGAGGCTCCGCTCCTTCTGCACCATCATGCGCAGCGTGTGTGCCACGTTGAACAGGTGAGACATCTAAGAAAGATCCCAAGTCAGCTGGAAAGGCGGTGGCCCCCAGGGGCCCTAGCCCCGACTCTCCAGGTCCTCTAAGCTCTGGGTGTTCCCCTCCTCCCTCCCCCAGGCACCTGATCCTTGGTGAACTGCTGGACAGACAGGATATGTTGGCCCACCAATGAGTGCAGCAGGGGTGAGGTCTGGGGGTGCAGCAGGCCAGGGGTCCCCAGGTTCTGGGGCGACGCCTGTCTAGGTATTGGTGGTGGAGGGTAGCAGGTGCCGTCAAGGGTTCCCATCAGCTCTGCAGAGTGAGGGACGGGGCGGAAGAGGCTGGTCAGAGGGTTCCTCCTACCCAGGCCAGATCAGAGAGGTCCCCAAGGTGAGCGCGTGTTCCGGGGCGTCTCTCACCTGGCTCAGCTGCCTTCCGGGAGGTCTTCTCCTTTGGCTCCTCAGCTACAAAGAGGGCAACAGGACAGATGTAAGCCTGTGGCTGAGGTGTGTGAAGAGCCCCCGCTTCCCCAGGACTCCGGACCACAGTGTCTGTGTTAAACCAACTCACACCACAGTAGCTACAGCAGGTTAGGTGAGGGCAGGAAGGACCGGCAGCTCTGGGCACGGACACGTGATTTCCCACAGGGGCTGTTGTGTGTGATCAGTGGTGCCCTCCCGGAACCCTCCCAGTTGGCAAAAGGCTCCTAGGCAGGGAGAACGGCCAGGCTCACACCAACCAACAACCTGGATTTACCCCACGCTCTGCTGCCCCATGGGATCCCAGCTCCCAGGCGGAGGAACACAGCTGCCCACAACAAAAAAGGGCCTGTGAGAAGAAGCTGTGGGATGCCTCCCTCAAGCTGGGCGGGCTGATTTAGGCAAAGGCGGGCACAGCAGGTCAGATGAGGGCAGCAGGAAGGACAAGGTAAGTGGACAGAGGTGAGGTGCTGGGGGGCGCTGGGACAGTTCCTAGGCCACAAAGCCCCCAACCTCAGCCCACCTGGGACACTGCGGGGGAGAGGAGCCCATCTGGACACGTCTCTAAGTCCAGGTGGCCCCACCCTCCACGTCATAGGACCTTCCTCTTACCTGGCAAACCTGGGTCAGAGGCTCGGTGGATTCGGGGCGGCAGGTGGAAGCGGCCATCGGGAAGCGCTGGGATGCCCCGGCGGGGCCTCTCTGGGGTCTGGAGAGACAACACTGGGTACTGACCTGACCCTCCTCAAATTCAATCCCTCAAGAAAAGCCAAACTGCTCCCTGTCCGCTAGGATTCTACCTCCATCATGTCCCCTCAGCCCCGCCTCCCACTGGGCTGCCCTCAACAGGCGCGGGCCCACTGGCCTCTCCAAAACGTCTCTCTGCTTGGGTTAATAATGGGGTGTGTTTCCTGTGGGAAGACTCCTAAACTGAGAGTTAATTCTATGTTTTGCAGTAGAGGGGGTAGGTGGTGAGGATATTAAGTGTTAAGTGACGAACGTTCCACTGCCCCGAACCACCAATGCTGCCAGCCCGACGCCTGACTGTACCCCCAACCCCGCCCCCCAGCCCGAAGCAGCGCGCATACCGTGTTTAGCTCACTGGCGGCAGGGGCCGAGGGCGTGAGCTGGGGAACAGCCCCCTGTGGCCACTTGCGTACATCCTGTCCGTAGCCCGGCGGCACTAGCACCTGCGGACAAAAGGCAGGGGCGGGCAAGTGAGCCAGACTGGGGTCCTAAAGGGGTGGAAGCCAGCGAGAAGAAAAAAATGCCCTGGGGACCTGCACCCACCCGCACCCAGGGCAGTTGGACGGGTAGTGGGACCACAGAGATGTGCTGGGGTGGGAGGAGAATATAGCACGAGCGGGTCACGACTGGCCTGAGCATGGGCCACACACATACCTGCCCGTCAATATAGGCAACCTCTCCTCGCAGGACCACACGGCGGACGGTGCCCTTCACCTTCTGCCCTTCAAAGGGTGTCCAGTGGGCCTTGGAGAAGGGCATGTGGTTGGGGACCGTCCATTCATGCTCCAGATCCACCTGTCAGAGTCACGGGTTACGCCAGGCACGGGCTGCGGCGTGGAACGGCTCCCAGGGCTGGGGAGCCCCCGCCCCCCGGCCTTCAACCCCACACCTCCACATAGGTGTCCTCCTGGGGCGGCAGGTGGAAGATGCGCCGGGGGTTGTGGTGCAGTCGCTGCAGCAGGTCATCCAGGCTGAGCCGGCCCTCGCTCACTGCCGTCAGCAGTAGGGGCAGCATGGTCTCCAACCCCGGGAAGCCGGGGGGTGGCTGGGGCCCACACTTCTCGTCCACGGCGTGGGGGGCTGGGAGAAGAGAGCATGACCCTCGGAACCGATCGCCTCCACACACGAGAGGTCACGCACGCCACCAAGATGGTGCCTCACTACCAACCCCGATGCTAATTTTTTCTGGGAATCACAAGGTAGGGAAACTGGGACTGCTGTCATCTTTGGGGGCCCACCCCTTTCACCCACATTCTCTCATTTACAGTTTACTCATTCGTTCTTTCAGTAAATATTTATCAAGCACCTATGACAGACCAGGAACTGTATTAGAGGCTGGGATCCTACCCAGATCAAGGCCCAATCTTCATGGAACCCAAGGTCCTTGCCCGTGAGGATGGGGCACGAGCCCGCCCGGGCAGAGGGGGTTCGGCCTGGGCCCTCTCACCATGGTCGGAGGCAAAGCAGTCGATGACGGCCATGTTCTCCCATAGGGCTTCCACATCCTGCCGGGAGCCAAGCTCAGGCCGAACCTCCCCCTTCCCGGGCCCCAGACGCTCCAGGTCATCGCGGCTCAGGAACAGATGGTGGGGCGCCACCTCACAGGTCACCGGCAGCCCCCGTGCCTTTGCGGCTTTAATCAGCAGGATCTGGGGGAGAGCAGGGAGACCTCGAGGAGGCCTCCCTCCAGGCCCCACCCTGCAAAGTCCCCGCAGCCCACCTCCCCTCTCGGAAAGTCATGGGGCAGATGTGCTGGGTACGGGCTCCAGGCTCCCCTGCTCGTGCCCTGCCCCTCTCCTGCCCCCAAGGACTACCCTGATCACCTGGAGTTACTGGGAAAGCAACAGGGGCACCTCTGCTGGGCTCTCACCTCTTCCTTCCGCGCCACGTGACAGATGTGTACCGAGCGCTGGGTCAGCTGGGCCACCATGAGGACGGCGGCCACACTCTGACGCTCTGCGTGGGCCACAATGGGGAGGTGGGACGGCCACGTCTCGAAGTGCTGGGGGCAGGAAGAACATTCCGGGACCGTGCAGAGCCCAAGCCCTCACAGAGCTCCTGACTCACTGCTGCCAGCCCACTGTGTGGGGCCCTCAAGCCAGGAGGTACTGGTTGGCTGCCTCCTCCCACCTGCCCACCCCTACCTCCATCCACTGGGCCACACTGTCCAGCCGCAGCTCGGAGAAGGTCTCGTTGAGGTAGAGCTTCAGCCCTGCAGCAGACCCAGCCACAGCACCCAGGGTCCCTGCGTTTTCCGACGAAGCTCCGAGGAATAAGGCATAGTCACAGCGGGCGCCGGCCTCTGCCAGCTGGAGAGGGTGCAGTTGAGATTAGGCCCCTCAGCACCGGTGCCAGCGTGGCACCCATGCGTGGCCTGGGCCCCTGGGGAGGGGCAGAGGGAGCAGGGTTCAGGGAGGTGGGGGAGGCTGGTGGGGGCATGGGGGTCACCAGGAAGCAGGAGAACAAGGGCTCACCTTCTGTGCCAGGGCCAGAGCAGGGGCATCGATGATGGGGGGCCGGGTATTAGGCATGGCGCACACCATGGTGATGCCCCCGGCCAGGGCAGCCGCTGTGCCTGAAGCGAAGTCCTCCTTGTGTGTCCCCCCTGGCTCCCGCAGGTGCACGTGGACATCGATCAATCCTGGGAGAACACGGAGGCAGCAGATTAGAGGAAGATGCCGAGACACGCAGGGCATCAAGGAGGTGAACTGGGGTGGCAGGAAAATAAGCAGCGACCGACACAAGTGAGAGGTGGTGAGGTTTGTCAAGGGCATCGTGGATGGAGGAGTAAAAGAGCTTAGGGTGAGGCAGATTCTGGGCCCTCCCCACTCCGTACACTCCAGGGCAGAGTGGGCCCCACGGCCATCCTGTGCTGCACCCAGGGTCCATGCAAGCTTCTACCAGTGTCCAGAAGCCAGGTTCTCTCAAGAGATGCACTTACCAGGTAGCCGCACGAGCTTCTGGGAGGTCATGCAGTCAACATGCACCTTCAAAGGAGGGGCTGGCCCAATCTGTCCTAGGGCCTGCAAAGTGGGAACCACGGTCAGCTTTGACTTAAGGGCAGCCTGGGAGGTGCAGAGAGGGATTGGGTTTTCCCATAAACCAGGCTTCGGCCTCTCTATACCCACCTTCTCTCTCTGCAGCCACAAAACTTGATCACTAGCATAGCTGTTTCGTACTGAGATTTCCCAGCCCCAGGGCACGCTCACTTCTCCCTCTTCCCCCACTGACGCTGGCTGCCCCCTTCCCGGCACCCAGGTGTCAGTTACCTCCACAAACAGTTTGGTGCACTTGATATCGATGATGAGGGGCACGGAGAAGTCAGCGGCCAGGCGCCGGGTGCGGTAGCCCTTGGTGACAAAGGAAGAGAGACGCCGGCCCCCGGCCCCGCGCATGGACAGGTTAATCACTAGCTCGAAGTTCTTCTCAGCGAGCTGCTCCAGGATACTTCGCTGTGGTGGACACTCTCCATCCACTGCTTCTTCAAAGTGCCAGTCCACAGCCGTTACCTGTGGCCCAGAGACAAGGTCGGGGCCAACCCGAGCCTGGCAGGGGCCAGGAAGGCCAACCGGAAGGGAGGAGAGGTGGCCCGGGAGCCCATGAGGAGGATGGGGACCAGGCTACCTCTCTTAGCTACAGGCAAAGCATTTTTCTTGACAAGAAAAGCATCTACACTATGGTTACCAAGGACTCTGCGGTATGAGCCCACACTTCACGCAGAAAGATAAAATTCTGGAAGGAAACATGCCAAAATGTTAACAATGGTGGGGAGGTCATGAGGGAATTCTTTTTTTCTCTTTGCTTCTCTGTATGTTCTACTGCTCTACGTGGAATATATAATTTATACAATGACAAGAAAAGCAGGCGAACAGGGAGAGAATTCCTGGGTGCTCTCACACCCTTGGAGAGTGGGCAGCGTGGGGTAGGGCAGGAGCAGCCCATACCTTGACACCGTGCTCTGTATAGAAGTCAGCAGTGCCCAAGCTGGCGTAGAGGCTGTAGCCCAGGCTCTCCAGCAGTCGCACAGTTGGGAGCAGCTCACTTTTGTTCTGAACCAAGAAGGAGGATGAGGCTGTGTTTCTCCCGTCTTCCACTTCAAGATCAGCCCTGGCCCAGGGAGCCAAGGCCATCTGTCCCCCCATCTTCAGGCACCCCCCGGATTCTGTACCTTATAGCTGCCAATGGTCAGCAAGATGTTCTTCTTGGGGATCTTAAAGCCAGTGCTTAGCATGGCCTTGAGGTAGGCCTCACAGCGGCTCTCCCCGAAGCCAGCCACTTCCCCGGTACTGGTCATCTCCACACCCAGCACCACATCAGCACCCGCCAGGCGGGAGAACGAGAACTGGGGCACCTGAGAGAGCAGGAGGTGAGTGAGGCCCAGGCGTGATAGGCCCATATCCTGCACCAGTGGGGGGTCCTCAATCCCCTCTCTCGGCCTCCTCCAGACAGCGGGGTGAGCCTTCCCTGTGCGGCTCCACGTGAACCCACCAATCATCAGCTGCTTCCCAAACATGCTCGGGCTCCCCTCGGTCTCCACGAGGCTACTCCCTGGCCTCGGAACACCTCCTCAACAAGCTTGGCCAATCTCAAATCTCACATCCTGACCGTCCTCCAAGGCTCATTCCAAATACCACTTCTTTTCTTGAGCCTTCTTGAGGGTCACCACCCTCTCTGGAAGTCGCACCTCCTTTAGCATTTTGTTTTTATCTCTACTATGCAGGTTTATCACACACTGTTCTAGAAACAAGCTGTTTTTGGACCCGACTTCTCTTGCCTCCCATCACTAGAGTGGAAGCTCCTAAGAGACAAAGACCATCTTATTGCCCTGACGGCCCAGGAAGGCCTTGCCCACAGGAGGTGCTTGGTTTATATGCCGACTGACATATAGCTTGTGCAGGAGATGAACTCCCTCCACTATTTGCCTCCCCGCTGACTGATAACCTCGGGCTTCAATCCTCCTTACCTTTACCCCCACGACTCCAGAGCCAGTCATGAGCCCCACAGGCTCCACTTCTTCCCCCATGATGACCCGCGTGGCCAAGGCTACTAGGTCCACACCCAGGGTCTTGGAGACGAAGGGGAAGGAGCGGGAGACACGCACGTTGCACTCGATGACTTTCAGCTGGTCGTCCTGGGCAGAGAGGGACTGGTCGGGCCTTCCACAGGTGGGCTTGTGACACCATCCCAGGGACCTTGGCTCTTCCCCCCACTCATAGTTCTGTGGGTCATCAACCCGGGACAGGGGGCAGGGTGACTATTAGAAACCCTGACAATACTGTGGGCTCGAGCTGTGACCCTGCCCCTCAGGCTTTCCTCCTCCGATGAGGGCTCCCTGGCGCCAGGGCCGGCACAGAACAAGGAGGCACCACGGACCTCTGGTCCCTGCCTTTTGCCCCCTCTTACTACCTTGGCAATGAGCTGCAGATTGAAGGGTCCTGTGACCTGCAGCTCCTGGCCCACGGCGTGCACGATGGCTTTGATCCGCTCCAGGGTTTTGGCAGTGATGTCCTGCGGCGGGGTCACCAGCGTGGCATCACCTGAATGCACACCTGCGTTCTCCACGTGCTCGGAGATGGCGATGGCTGCCACCACACCATCACAGGCCACAGCGTCCACATCAATCTCCTAGTGGGGGGTGGGGGGTGGGCGGCGTGCAGGACAATGTGATGTAGAGCAAGGGCCATCTTCTTCTCCCGCTTGCCCCTGCAGGAAGCTTCCCTTCCTTTAAGAGCCCTGGCACAACCCGTCCTATCCAGCCCACTGTGCCTACAAACTTCTGTAGGACCAGAGAGGGGAGTCGCCTCTGAGGCTGGGAGCCTGCCTGCAGAGACCTGTCTGCAGCCTCCCACCTTGGCCTCCTGGATGAACTTGGAGATGACCACGGGGTGCTCCTTGGAGACAGCTGCCGCACTGCTCAGGAAGCGCTCCAGGTCCCCATCGGTGTAAGCCACGTTCATAGCAGCACCACTTAGCACATAGGAGGGGCGCACGACACAGGGGTACCCCACGGTCTGGCAGAACTGGCGGGCAGACTAAGGGCAAAGGGAGCTTAGCTGGGTTGCTCACACTCACCCGTGACGTCATCCAGCCTCCAGACCCCACCAGGCCCCAGCCCACCTCTAGGTCACTGAGCTCCCTCCACTGAGGCTGGCTGATACCAATGGTGTCCAGGAGCCGGGAGAACTTAAAACGGTTCTCAGCCGAGTCGATGGCTTCAGGGGAGGTGCCCAGCACCCGGCACTGCTGCCGATGCAAAGCCATGGCCATGTTGTTGGGCAGCTGCCCGCCCATGGACAGGATCACGCCTTCGGGGTTCTCTAGCTCATAGATGTCCATCACCACCTACGGTGCAGGAGGAGAAACAGGTGGCGGCAGCAGGCAGGGTCAGGGGTCTGAGTCTTCTTGTTCACTGCTCTTCAGCCTTCACCCTCAAACCCCACAAGTTCTAAAGAGTCTTAGGTCCGTCAGCTACTCCTACTTGACTGGCCTCCCAGGCTAACGGGCAGCCTTCACCCGTCTCACCTCAAAAGAGATCTCATCGAAGTAGAGTCGGTCACACATGTCATAGTCGGTGCTGACTGTTTCTGGGTTGTAGTTCACCATGATGGTTTTATACCCCATCTGCGACAGCGAGGGGAATGACATTCAGCAATCAGATGGGAAGAAGAGCACCGAGAGAGTAAAGCCAAAGCAGTACTCCAGAGAGCACCGCCTCAGCTGTCTCTGAAACTGCTGTACAGGACGGCTGCCTTGGGAGGGAAGTCAGACCAGCAATGAAGCTATCGGAAAAGCAGATACAGAGTTCTGGAGAGGAACCACATGTGAGGCACAGGACGGCTTAAGGGGACCCCCCCAACCCAAAGCCCTGTGATAGATGTTAAGGTGCAGCAATGACTAGAAAGTGCCAGGGTTGAGTGTGGGTGGAAGGCAGCTGCCAAAGCTGATTAGAAGAGCAGAGAAAACCATAGGAAAGACTAGCTCTTGGACCTTTCGGAGCTGCTGGATGCAGCCCACAGCACACCAGTCAAATTCGACGCTGGAGCCGATACGGTAGACGCCAGAGCCCAGGACCAGGACATGAGGCGTTCGAAAGCTGAGGTCATGGGTGGTGCCCCAGTATGTCAGGTACAAGTAATTTGTCTGGGCTGGCCATTCAGCTGCAACTGTGTCAATCTGCTTCACCGCTGGGCAGATCCCCAGTTCCTGACGCAGCTTGCGAACAGCCAGCTCTGTGCTGAAGAAGAAGGGTCAGAAACGTAGGCCCTGGGAGTGGGGTATGGACCAAGTAGAGGGCGGAGATCCCAGGTAGGGATCAGAGAGGAAAATTCCCAGGGCTGAAGGTCAGGGGCCTCCAAAGCTCCCCACACCCTCCCCTCCGAGGGCCCCTCGCTGGTACAAAGGTTCTCTGCCCGGCACTTCTCAGCCTGAGGCCCTCCCCGCCATCCCTGACCTGAGAACTGCGAGGGCAATCTGCTTGTCTGAGAAGCCGAGGCGCTTGGCCTGCTGCAGCAGGGGTAGGGGCAGAGACTGTCCACGGTGTTGCTCCAGCAGCTGGGTGTGTGCTACGATCCGCTTCATTCGGTGCAAAAACCAGCGGTCGATGCGAGTAAGTTCGTACAGGCGATCCACCGAGTAGCCAGCCCACAGGGCAGCTGCCACCACAAAGATGCGCTTGTCTGTTGGAGTCTCCAGCTCCTAACGGGGAGAGGGCAGACAAGCTAAGCCTCCGCTTCCCCATCTGTAGAAACAAATCTAGTGATACGTCCTCAGAATAATGAAACATGAGAAATGAAGTCACCGAACTCTCAGCAAAGTGAAAACACAGCAAAGGTCCGCCAGTGACTGCTGCTAGTACTACTGGCAGCAAGCTCAGGGGCTGGGGACAGAGAGAAGCAGGGTCCGTCCCGAGGGTACTGCCAGGGGAAGGGGAGCCGCTTACCATGTCACTGACGGGCTTGACTGTGTGATCAAAGCCCACGCAGTTCTCATCCACCATGCGCAGAGCCTTCTGGAAAGCTTCCTCAAAAGAACGCCCAATGCCCATGACCTCACCTGGAGGGATACCATGTGAGCACTGAGGGCCAGAGGGCAGAGGCAGCTGGGGGCGTGCTGCCCAGAATGTCTGTAGTTGTTTTGTTTTTTTTTTTTGGCCTCAGCTTGTGGCCTGCAGGATCTTAGTTGCCCAACCAGGGATCGAACCCGCACCCCCTGCAGTGGAAGCTTGGAGTCTTAACCCCTGGATGGCCAGAGAAGTCCCCAGAATGTCTGTAGTTTACAGTCAAGTCCCACGGTTGTGGGATTTATGGTGTTTCATTGAGAATCTTACACTTGCACCTCTTCTCCCTACCATTTTCATGTTTTGTGTTTATTAGTGAAATGAAACTAAAATGCCTACAATGGGCATGTGGATACTGGAACATGTTGCACTTGTATCACAGAGGCCCCACCCACCCGTTGGGTTATCCAGTTATTCGGTTTGCTTTATTCATATTGTGATGATACCATTTGGGATCTGGCTTACCCTTTAAAACCTTTTAAAAGTCTGGTAACAGGAAGATGATCCCATCACTCTATAAATCCATCCAGAGCTAATCACATTTACAGCTATCACTTTAGAGTACTTCCTCCTGGACTTTTTTCAAATATGTTTTATACATGATTATAGTACACATACAACTTCTATCCTGCTTTTTCCCTCATGGTAAGCTTGTTCCCACATTCTATGTCACTTTATTACCAGCCGTTTAACTCCTGTATGATTTACCATAATGTAACTGCTCACTTACTGTAAGACATTTAGTTTTGACGTGTTCATCATTCTAAGTGAGGCTGTGATGTTTTCCGTGCTTTAGGTTATCTCCTTAGGATACATTTCCAGAAGTGCATGGGCAATAGGTAAGATAAATCTTCTGGCCCTTGATAAGTATTAGTGGCTTTATAGAAGTCTGCGCTTTACAATACAAAGTATAAATTTAACCAATCTTCTAAGAAGTGTGTATAATCATTTAAAAGTTTTTGCTAATAAGCAAAAATTATTATCTCATTTTAACTAGATTTATAACTACTAAAAAGAGGGAACTTCCCCCATCCCCCAGCCCTGCTTATTGATTTCCCATTCTATAAAGTTCTGTTCATGTCCTCTGACAATTTACCCTAGGGTCTTCAAATATTCCTTACCAAATGTATTTTTCTGTTTACAATCCTAACATTTGTTTCTTTAAAAAAATTTTTAAAACATCAAGATGGTACCAGTAATGTTAAGTAAGTGGATGAGTGATTTTGCTCAATTCCTTTGTAATGTGGTTATATTATAAAAGTTTTTATTCTGGGTAAAAGAAAAACCCAATGCACTAATACATGCAGGCCTAGAAAAATCCTGGAATCACACATATCCCCAAATTAATCTCTGTATGACAAGATTACAGGTGATGACTCTTCTTTGGTTAAACTATCTTTTCTAATTTCTCAATGATTCATGTATCTTACTTGTATAATAAAAGTTACAAAAAGTGACCATGGCAGATCACACTCCAAGAACACTCAAATAGATGTAAGATACTTAAATGTCTCATCTAGGAATCAATTTTTGATTGTCCTATTTTCAATCCACTTCTTTTAGCCACAATTTATGGCTTCATTCCCATGTTTATTATAATTTTTACGTTAACAGAAATTCATCTCCAGAAGGAACAACTTGGCAGTCCTGTAAGATTTCTAAACATTCTGAGATCATATCTGAGCTTAGACTTACGTGTTTAAAGGCTACTATTGCTCTTAATGGAAAATCTGGAACACAGCAAAATGCTCTTACCCTTAGCTGGTGGCACTTTGGTACATGCACATGCTTGTTTTAATGGAAATGCTTTGCAGGACAAACCAAGGCAATTTAAAGGGTCAGTATAAGGAAGCATACTAACTCAATCCCAGCACGCTCTCCACTGCTTGGAGGCTGACCATCATGCCCATTCACTATTCATTACTAAGTGTCCCTGTTTTTATGAAAAGGTGTCTGATGTCCTGCTCTGATCTTAGACATTGTATTAAACAACATTTCATTTAGTGACCATGGCAGGAAGTGCCCAGAGAAGGAGACACGCTCAGCGTGGCTGCCACTGCGCTGACTTGGCCTTAGAAGTGTTCATAGGAAAACAGCAGTCGTCGTTTCCCTGAAGCAATCAGTATTTAAACAAGCGTGGAGAACAAACTGTCACTGTATTAACAGCCTAGTGACGAGGCCATGGGCAAAATGCCATGAAGTGCTGTGCGTGGAGTTTCATGGAACTGGTCTCACCCATGACAGGCAACATACTGTAAACAGAGGAACATAAGCAACTAGCAACTGATCTAGTTTTCAGTTCTTGGCTCCGCCCGTTACTCAGGCACACACTTTCCTTCTGTGGGACCTGCTTACTCATGCGTAACATGAGAGAAATGAGATAGTCCAATGGCTATCACCCCATCCCAAGATTTTTGACATGCCATCTGGGGAGTGGAGGTAGCATGTGTATTCGGACAGATTTCCAGATGTCTTTGATTCCCGCCCCTGAGGAGGACTGCTATCTTAGTTGGAAATATTAGTTCTGAGAAACCGTGTTCCCAAGAAGCTGCTCATATAGGAGCTGAAAGATCATGCCAGGGAACTGACTCTATGACATTCTAGATCCTTGGGACACGTGGGACCCCATGAGGTGATCTGGGGAGGGGGCTCCTGGGGTGTGTCTCTCACCGACACTCTTCATGCAGCTCCCAATCTTTGTGCTGACACGGAGGAACTTGCTGAGGTCCCAGCGAGGAATCTTCACCACACAATAATCCAGACTGGGTTCAAAGGCTGCTGTTCCCCCTGTCACCGAGTTCCTGGGAGCCATCGGGTGAGGGTGCCAGAGGACAGAGCAGGAGATGTAAATGGTGAGCTTCCAGATAGTTCTCTCCATCCCACACATCCAGGCCAACGTCCTTTCCACGTTCCCTGTCCCATACATGTTTTTTTAAGCTCCCCACCACCTTTCCTCCCTGATCTCTCCCCAACCCTTGTACCTGAGTTCAGGTAGAGGGATGCCCAAAGCCAGCTTGGCTGCCACGTAGGCCAGTGGATAGCCCGTGGCCTTACTGGCCAGGGCGGAGCTGCGAGAGAGCCTGGCATTCACTTCAATGATGTAATACTGCAAAGAGAGAGAACAGAGAAAGAGTTACCAGATAACTGGCTTAGAAGGCCTGCCTAGGAAAGGTCTCAGAAAGGCAGGAAAATAAAGCAGCATCCTCCGACCCTACCGAAGATAATCCCAGCTTCTACTCCAGGGTCTGTAGGGTTAAAGGGCCTCTTGGCCTAGAGGCCCCAAAATTATGGAAGGCAGTCCAACAGCTACAGTATCAGCCCCACGGCCTAGATTCTCACCTGCTCAGACTCAGGATTCAAGGCATACTGCACGTTGCACTCCCCAACAATTCCAAGGTGCTGAGTCACCTTGATGGCCGTCTGCCGCAGTAGCTGGTACTCCCTGTCATTCAGCGTCTGGCTTGGAGCCACCACTATGGACTCCCCAGTGTGGATGCCCAGTGGATCTAGGTTCTCCATGTTACACACCTGTGAAGGGAGAGTCCCAGAGTGGTCACTGCCAAAGGGAGTCAGGAGAGGCAGAAGGCTGCATCCCAGGGTCCTGTTGCCTCTGGAGACGCACCCATCCTGGGTCTGAGGGACATCGAACTCTCAAAGATATCAGCTGGACCCCGGCTCTTACAAGGGCTCATACTGCCTGATGCTATGCCCCTCCTCCGTCACTCACCGTGACACAGTTGCCATAGGTGTCTCTCACCACCTCATACTCAATCTCCTTCCATCCTTTCAGGGACTTGTCTACCAGCACTTGGCTGGTATGGGCAAAAGCTGGGGCCACGAGAGCAGAGAGCTCCTCTTTGTTAGAGGCAAAGCCAGAGCCCAGGCCCCCCAGGGCAAAGGCTGCGCGCACCAGCACGGGGTACCCCAGTCTCTCGGCAGCTGCCTGGGCCTGCAACGAGCAGAGACGGACAAACGGATCAGGCCTTGACTGCGCGCTGCGTGGAGGGCTCCTGGACCCGGAGAGAATACGACGTCAAGGAAACAACACCTGTCCACCCCAACCATGCCCCGAACCTGCTCAAGAGAGTTTGCTGCCTCACTGGGGGCCACGTGCTCTCCGATCTCGGCCATCCTGGAGGCGAAGGCGCGTCGATCCTCAGTCAGCTCAATGGTCTCCACGGGTGTGCCCAGGACCCGGACCCCATACCGAGAGAGCACCCCAGCCTTGGTCAGCTCCACACCACAGTTCAGAGCTGTTTGGCCCCCAAAAGTCAGTAACACGCCATCTGGGCGCTCATTACGTATCACCTGAGGGAGGAGAGAGGAATAATAGTCATTAAGACCCTGGGGTTAGGGAGTGGATCTAAGAAGTTGGAAAGGGCTTCCCTGGTGGCGCAGTGGTTGAGAGTCCGCCTGCCGATGCAGGGGACGCGGGTTCGTGCCCCGGTGCGGGAAGATCCCAGATGCCGCGGAGCGGCTGGGCCCGTGAGCCATGGCCGCTGAGCCTGCGCGTCCGGAGCCTGTGCTCCGCAACAGGAGAGGCCACAACAGTGAGAGGCCCGCATACCGCAAAAAAAAAAAAAAGAAAGAAAAAAGAGAAGTTGAAAAAACCCAGAGTGACACAGGATCCCCCTGCCCACGTGGGTCCCCTCCTCAGTCTAGCCTCACCCGAGTCATACCTGGGTTACGTAGTGAGGCGTTATTGGGAGGAAATAGACCTTGTCAGCCAGCCCCTGGGAGGTCTGCACGGTGGCAATGTTGGGGTTGATCAGCAACGTCTGGATGTTCTCCTCCTTCAGGGCCTTGATCGCCTAGGGGGACAAAAAGGGCATATCGGCCTCGAATGCAGAAGCAAGATTTTCAGTCTTAGACCAGTATTTCTCTTCCTCTTCTCCCCTCCCTGGACTCTCAGTCCCTAAAAACCCACTTCTGTTCCTCACCACCTCACCTTTCTGCACATTCCCCAGATCTCCTGGGTCACTTCCTCCCTACAACTAATGCTCATGCCTCAGCCCTGTCTGCTCCTGAGGGCCACACACCCAGAGGGTCAGGGACACACGTGCTTTACCTGAGAGCCTGAGTAGTCAAACTCTCCGGCTTGGCCAATGGAGAGGCCCCCTGAGCCCAGAATCAGAACCTTTCGTGGTGGTGGAAGCCCAGAGCCTGGGGTGGGAATCCCACGGAGACAGAGGCGCTCAGCCAGCCGCTCTCGAACTATGGAGGCAAAGAAAGTCATAGAGTGTTAGAGCTGAATGAGACCGAGAGGTCATCTAGATTAACCCCTCACTTTACAGAAGAATCAAGAACAAGTCATGCCTCTAACGAGTGGCAGAGGCAGGACCAGAAGCCAGGACTTGTGATTCTGGGTTCCTTTGAATAGAAGAAGCATACATGAATCATCTTGGCCTGACTGCCTTCCAGCCCTCCCGCCTAACCTCCCAAACACCTATCAGTTTCCCGAGACAGGTCCATCTTATGCCTCTCCTGGAGCCCATTCTTAGATCCACAACCCAGTTCTACTCAAGTGCTTACCTGTCTGGCCCCCAGGGTTCCTGGTGGTGGCTTCTTTCACAGTGTCCAGAAATATATCAAAAAGAAGTTCCATATCTGAAGGGCCAGCGTGGTGCTCTGGGTGAAACTGGACACTGTTGAAGAGAGTGGATCACGAAAATTGCCAGCATCATCGGCAGCCTTGGAGGTAGGTAGTGGGAAAGGTGACGGGGGCCACTGCTGCACTTTACTTTTTGATCTTCAAGTCCCAGTGGGCTTCAAAGCCGTACAGATCCAGTCATCATGCCAGAACCACCCAGGCTCACCTGAAGAAGGGCAGGCTCTCATGTACAATGCCTTCATTGGAGTGATCGTTGGCGTTGGTGAAAAGAGGAAGCCAGCCTGCTGGCAGTGAGTCTGTTTCCACAGCAAACCCATGGTTCTGGGATGTTAGAAAGCAGCGCCCAGAGCCCACCAGCAAGCATGGCTGGTTATGGCCTCGGTTCCCATATCTGGAGATGGAAACGTACTGAGTCACAGGCCCCTTTCACCCTCCCTTCATACTGTACCAAACCCAGCTCTTGCTGATCTCACGATTCTCAACAACCCGCACTCCTATTTCAACACTAACGAACACCAACTCTACTCCCAGTCCCAAGACTCCCCACACCTCATCATGTCAGAGGTGTGGGCACTTCCTCTCCCCACAAGTCCCACCTCATCTTGTAAGTCTTGGCCCCAATGGCTAAGGCCAACAGCTGGTGTCCCAGGCAGATCCCAAAGACAGGTCGGGGGTTCGGTTCAGATAAGACACGGCTCAGTGTGGATACCACGCTGGGATAGGAGGCGGGGTCGCCAGGGCCATTACTCAGAAAGAGACCCTCATACTCTGGAGTGGGCAGAAAAGATGATGTCAAAACCCGTGGTTCAACTAGAGAGAAACACCACTAGAGCAAAAGCCCTTATCTCCACCTTCTTCCCTGCAGCTCATGTTGACTTTCAGCAACTGGACCGAGGGCAGACCTTCCACCCATGCTGTTTGTCTGTCACCTTGTACAGACCTAAGCTACTCACCCTGACCGTCTAATGCGTGGTCCCAGGGTACCACAGTGACCTCTGCCCCACGATGGCACAAGCATCGGATCTGATTATGCTTGAGGCCACAGTCCAAAGCAAGGATCCGAGGGGTGCCCCCTGAATTGAATACCCGTGGGACCTGAGGAATAAAGGGCGATGGTTGACAGCTGTGATTAGTAGGTATAATGTGCACACACAACAATCCCTACCTTGGAGGGCTCTTCTGGTTCTCCCTCAAGTGTTCACCCCTCAGTATGGGCAGAATATAACTACCGTGCTTAGTCTGGGATACTCTCCCAGTCTACCTCTGTACCTTAATGGAGACCTCCGGCACCAGGGCGCGGGCATTGGGGTCCAAGAACGGCAGGGTTGAAGGCTCCGTCCCATCCTGGACCAGCTTTCCCAGCAGAGACCCTTGCTCTCGCAACTTCTTAGTCAGCTCCCGAGTGTCCACTCCTGCCCAAACAGCAGACTCTGAGAGATCACTCCCCCAACGCAGTCACGCATGACGTCAGACTTCCATTTCAGAGCCTGAGTCACACACTGTGACTGTTCCATGGGCATCAAAAATCCCGGGCTATCCTGCTGGAGGTACCCTACCATGAAGTACTCTTGCCCCCAAATATCACATATGAATTGAACCACTACTCCAGATCTGTTTACAGAAAATAATACCAAGGGACAAAAGAACACGCTAAATGACAATACAGGAATGTAATCAATAAAATGCAGACTGTGGGGTATTCTAAAGGAAAATCAACGGTTTGTGTCAAATAGGTTACAAGGCCCAAAGAGTAAAGATTATCAACCAAGTGCAATGTACAGACCTTGCGTAGACCCAGACTCAAATAAACAAAGTTTTTAAAAAATCAGAAAGTTGGAGAAATTTTAAACATTCCTTGTATATTTGATATTAAGGAATTACTGTTAATTTTTAAAAGGTTACCGTAATGTTACTGTGATCATGTTTTTACAAGGGTTTTTTTTTCACAGCTATTGAACTCTCTGTGGGTGAAATGATATTATGTCTGAGATTTGCTTCAAAATAATCTGGGAGTTGTAGTAGTGGTGATGAAATAAGTTTAGCCCTGAGTTGATGAAGCTGGGGGTTCATTATCCTATTCTCTCCTTTTGCATGTTTGAAATTTTCCATCTGAGTGAGAGCTCAGTTCCTTCCCCCAGCTCCAGCCCCCAGTCTAAAGCTTTGGAATCAGGTACACTGTATCACAATCTTGGACTCAAGTCCCAAGAGTCCACAGAGTCCTTGATTCTTTCCATCTGGGTATCTGTGCTCCACTCAGACACCCCTGTGCTTGCACCATACCTTGTAGGCCGGGTATGCCACGCTGTTGCAGCCACTCATGCAGGGTACAGGTGGCACTCCAGTGGCTGGGTGTGGGGCAGCACTCTCCTACCACCAGTCCTGCCACGTGGATCCCCGAGGATTCAAACCACTGTCGATGGGAGGAGGAGACTGTGAGGAGCCCAGGGCCACACACCTTCCTGCAGGGCCATGGACCCTGTACGCCAGCCACACTCAATGACCTGTCGTTCCTTTAACATGCCAAGCACCTCATGCTTTTGCCTTTTATCAGCAATGCTGTCCCCCGCATGAAACACTGAACACGTGGGCCTGGGGTACCTGATTAGTAATTGAAATGACATTTTCCTTTTCCCTTCCTTTTCTTCTATCCCCTTTTCCATGAAGTCACCCCCATTCTCACCCACTGCAGCTTGTGTCTCCTCCTTAGAGCTCGCCTAAGTTCACTTTGTTTCTACTTGACTTGCTATTTCCATTGTATTACAAATGTGCCCAGATGTCTTCATCAGCGAACTATGAACTCAAGAGCAAGGTACCTGACACATGATAGTAGTCAGCGTTTACTGAGGGCCCACCTGGTGCCAGGCACTATAACAGATGCTGGGGGAGGAGCACGAGCATAAAAAAAGACAAGGTCCTGTTTTCAGAATGTTAATTTGCTACCTAGGGAACCAGAAAATAATAAAGTAACGTAGATAAAACAATATCATAATCACAGGGTGTGATAAAAACATAGTGTAGAATAGGCAGCGGCACAATACCTTACTAAATAAAAACAAAGCTTCAGGGTGCAATACTAGGCATTATACCCCCACCCCACCCCCACCCCCCACTTCGTAAGGGATTATCATTAAAAAAAAGGTAATGTACAGCTTCCCTGGTGGCGCAGTGGTTAAGAATCCGCCTGCCAATGCAGGGGACAAGGATTCGATCCCTGGTCTGGGAAGATCCCACATGTCGCGGAGCAACTAAGCCCGTGAGCCACAACTACTGAAGCCCGAGCGCCTAGAGCCCGTGCTCCGCAACAAGAGAAGCCACCACAATGAGAAGCCTGTGCACCGCAATGAAGAGTAGCCCCCGCTCGCCGCAACTAGAGAAAGCCTGCATGCAACAACGAAGACCCAACACAGTCGAAAATAAAATAAATTTTTAAAAAAATTAAAAGAAAAAAGGTAATGTAAATTTGCTACTCGATAGATAAGTTTATAATAACTAAGTAGAGAAACAGATTGTTTATCTAGGAGAAAGTGGCATATTTAAACTACATCTGCTTAGTGGTGGAAGGTTTAAAGAAAGATGAATGGGATCTGAAGGCTAGTTTGGCAGAACCCTCCATGGCTAGGTGTCTGCACATGGACAAGTGCATTTATAGCATATGTGCTGCAGAAGCATCCGTGGTGGGCTGGTGGCTCCAGGAGGCCTTACTCACCTTGGTTGTCAGGGCCTCAATTTTGCAAGTGTATAAACTCAACTTTGACATGTATCTAGAGTTGACAAAGCTGAAGACTTAGGTCAATTAACCAAGATAGTGCATTATAAGCTAGAATGCAGTGAATTTATACAGAATGCAGTGAATTTATGTGATGAGGAATGGTTCTTCCAGGAATACCAAGCACTTCTCTTTCTTAGAGTTTCCTTTTCCAAGTGTCAGGGTGACAGGGAAAGCATATTAAGAATTAAAGGCTCAGTAACCCTAGAATTAGGACAAAGTGAGTTTTGAGGAATACTGCACCGGAGGCTATGGCTGCTCTAAAATTAACTTGTGTTGATTTTTTTTTTTTTTATTACTTGAACTCTCAGAGGGCAACTTAGTTTCCAAATTCCAGACGAGGAGGAATAGGAGAAACCTCACTGAGAAGGAAACTGAGTTTCTTATCTACATACTGTAAGAACTCTACTGAAAAGTGGTAAAGAATGAGGCAAGGTAAGGAAAGCAGGTTTAGATGATAATCAACTTCATTGGTCTGGTAGGTGAACTGTGACCCACCATCACTGAGAAGGGTGTGACCCTAGTTTCCAGTCTCTTTCCCATTAATTCACGCACTCTTAAAGCACTGCTCCCATCACATCACTCTGCTGCTAAAAAATTTTCACTGGTTCCTTACTAGAGCCCAGACTCTTCGCCTTCGCCTCCAGCACTCTGTGCTTCTCAAGGTGTTACCTAACAAACCCTGCAGAGTGCTTGTCTATCACTTTAGTGTGTACCTGCTTTCTCCAGAATGCCTAGCGGAATGTCAGTGTCTTCACTAACAGTTAACAATTACTGATTTGAAAAGGAATGTAGAGAAAGCATTGGATGTGGCTACCTTGCTGAGTCCGAACTCATCCACTTCATCTGGGGGAATGCCGTAGTTACCAATCAGAGGATATGTCAGCACTAAGATCTGTGCTTTGTAGGAAGGGTCAGTGAGGGCCTCGGGGTAGCCGACCATACCGGTTTGAAACACTGCAAGAAAGAGGCAGAGCTGGGGCTTAGGCAGGGCACTCTTCGGAGCACTGCCCCGAGCGAGGATAATGCCCCAGTGCAGGCTGCCCTGACCGTCAGGGATAAAAGGGGCCGGGCTGGGGAATGGCGGGGGAGGGGGTGTGCAGGCGGGAAAATGGCGGGGTCTGGGCAGGGCAGGCTGGGCAGAGAGGGGCAGCAGAGAGTGGGATGAGGTCGGCAGCCAGCCCGGACTTGCTTACCCACTTCCCCGGCAGTCGACACAGCGGCCCCAAAGGGCTGGCCCCGCAGGACCGACCCGTCCTCCAACACCAGGGCCGCCATGGGAGCGGAGCTCAGAAGCCGGGGTGATTACAGAGAAGCGGGAAACGCAGCAAGCCCCAGCGGATGCTAGAACCACGTGAGGACGGCGCGCCCGGATTCGGTCCACGTGGCTAGCCGCGCCGGTGTCTGGATCAAGGGCGGCGTGGACCGCGCAGGAGCCCAGGCGCTCTAGGCGGCGGCAAACTGCGGCGGCGCGGGCAGCTGGCGGCGTGAGGGGCGGGGCTAGGAACGTGAGGGGCGGGGCCAGGGCAGCGAAAGGGTTGGGTCACCTCCTCTACTCTACCCTGCGCGAAGCGATGGGATCCCTGAGAAAGCCCGCTCTCCCAAAGTATCCTTTACCACGCCAACCAAGAGACGAAAAAGAAAAAAAGAAAAACTGTTTATTATGGTCAACAGCACAAATGGGAACCGGTACTAGTCCACTCCTGGACTGGGTCTACAACACCCAGGGTTGTGCAAATTTCCATCCTCCTTCCGACGGCGGCCTCTGCCTTGGGAGGGAGGATCCGCTGACCAATGATGTCTAGGAAGCAAATCTCCCTGGCTGGACTATGATGGGGATGATCTTTAGTCAGTAGGAAGACCTATGTGGTTCATGAAGCCTTGGCTTTTCGACGTTGAGTCCCCCAAAGGAGGGTGGAGATGGATAATGTGGTGGATCCCAGAATACCAAAGAACATGAGCAGTGAGAAGGAGCCCTGTGAATAACAGACCAAAAAAACTTCACACAGGGTTACACCAAGGGCTTACAACCTAACACCCAGTTCTTTCCTAGCATACCTGTCCCCTCACCCAGGGCAATTCTCTTATAGTTTCCTTCTCTAGGTGATTTGCATCAGCTCCTGGTCTTATGGCTCTTCTTTCAGAGAGGTACTTACTCTATGCATTTCTCTTATCCCTAATTAGAAGACCTAATTCCTCACCTGGCGCATACACTTGTAGCCATGGAAGCCTTCAGCACAAACACACTGCAAGCGACCTGGACCATCAGGTGCACAAGATCCATTCTCAGGACACATTTCTGGGAGCCAGAGAAAAACAGAGAACATCACTGGATTTCATTAGGTATGTTTCCCAAATATCTCCTTCAACTTAGATTCTCTCAACTGTTTCTAGGTCAAAGGTAGCGAGGAAAGATTACAGATAATCAGAACATTGTCATCATCATCATAAAATTATTTTAAAAATATTAACAAAAGGTTAAGACCTTTTCTCTCCGAGGGGTTAAAGCTTCAGAAACCCAAACAAAAGGCACTTAAGCAACTTTACTGTCTTTCTGATCTAAATCGGAGAATACAAGAGAGGAAGGGCAGTTTCTGGAGGGGTGGAGGTGAGACAACATACCTGGGTCCCCAGTGCTGTTGCAAAGGTTCCTTTGTTCTTGGCAGGTTTGGTTGTTTATATAAGAAGTGATAGTTTTCCAAGCATTAATACCTCCAGGACAGTTGACATCTTGTGGCAGTATCCTGAACACAACACAGGCAGTCATAATATGCAGCCTGAAGTTGCTGAGTTCACAGCACTGCCTCTCTTTGGTTCTCTCCCACACCCCACACCTCTTACTCACAGAGTCTGGAGCTGGGTAAAGCCACGGAAGGTGTTGGCCAAGTCACCCTGGAGGGAGTTTGCCTGCAGGTCTCTGCAAAGCACACACTGTTAGCACTGTGCTCTAGGAAAGCACCTTACTTCCATTCACACATGAATGCGTGTGACTGGTAATCCAGTGTGTTTCTGGACTGGTAATCCAGTTCTCATTCTGAGTTGTCCAAATGTGGACAATATTTAAACATCCTTTTAGGAGTCCATCCTCAAAGACTTTCCCATCAACCCTTTGCCATAATCACCTTTTGGGAAGGATAATTAACGACTTACATGATGATAGCAGTACGCGCCTGAGGAAAGTATGGACCGGGGTCCTTCAGAGAGCAGTTCTGGAGATCCAGCCTGAGGAAATAGGTAATCAGCAAAACTGTGTGTCTCTCCCCTTCATCCAAGGTAAGCTAATACAACCCCCTTATCAGCTAATATTAATTGAACACAGCTGTGTCGGGGCCACAACCTAGGTACTCTGGTAGATGTTTTAATCCTGCATTGTCCAATTAAGTCACCACTAGCAACATGCAGCTACTTAATTTAAATTTAAAAAATTCAGTCTTTCATTTGCACTAGCCACATTTCAAGTGTTCAGTAACCACTAAGGTGGTTAGTGGCTACTGTATTGGAAGGTACCGATACAGAACATTTTCATTGTGGCAGAAAGTTCCACCGGACAGTACCGTTCTTATCAGTATATCTATGCATCTGTGCATATATTGAAAGAAATTTGTTTCTTGTCAGGATTAGTGAAACTCACTCACATTGTAATATTATGATTCTCAGATCCACAAAAGGCCATCATATGGGAAAAAAATTCAAGTCACATAAATGAAAGTTTTTTCCAAGTGCATTTCCTACCACAGATTGGATGGATGTAAACTACTGGATATTAAGGTCCATGCCACACTATTTTTTATTCAGTATCTATTGCTGTCTGTTCCTTTATTCTACAAATATTTACTGAGTGCCTACTAACTGCAAAATTTCGGAGAATTAAAAATAACATTCAGTATCTTAGCTTGCAAGTGGCTTACAATGTAGTAGGGGAACAAGACCATCACCAAAAATAAAAACAACATTAAATTAAAATATGAACAGTATATAAAATTAATTTGAGTGGTACAGACACTAAGAATTAGAGGAAATAAAAAATAAAAAGAAATTACTCTGGTTTTTAGTAGTAGGGAACATTCACAAAAGATGTTGGAATTAAAGGACAGATATGTTTTAATTTGGTGGAGGAAGGCAATTTTAGGTAAAGAGAGAGGTTTGAACAAAGAAAGAAAGGCGGAATGCTTTTGGAGGTAGGAGAGTCTGGCTGCTGCCAGACCCTCATCAAGGGTTTGGGTGGACAAATAATTGAAAGTAATGCTGAAAAGGTGGGTTGGGCCAGTCTATGGTAGTTTCTGGTTTGAACTTTATCCTAGGACAACAGACAATTATAAGTCTAATTTTAAAGCCAGAGAGTAATAAGGGAAAAAAATTGGTTTTCATAAAGTTTAATATAAAGAAGTATTTAGGCAGATGAGGGAAAGAGAAGAATGGAAGCAAGACATGAGACATTTTGAGTCTGAAGTGAGGGTGCTCTGAAAGAGGAAATGTTTAACAGGAACCTAGAGGTACCCACATGTATCTGGAGCTTGGAGAGAGGTCAAAGGAAACTAAAAGAGATCTAGTTTTGGGAGACACCTGCATAATGGTTGAAGCCATAAGAGGTGGATTCTCAAGAGTGTAAGAGGAAAACAATGCAGAGACTAATCTGCATAAGGGGACAAGAAGAGAAATTTGCATCAAAGACAAACATGAATTAATGAGAAGGGGAAGCAAACCATATTCCATAGTGTCCTTCAGGCCAAAGGAGTCATTTCATGCAGACACACAGTAAATAAGCCAAAGAGTTGACAATAAACAAAAGAAACAAGCTTAAAAAAATGCTAAAAATTATGACTTTTATGCATTTCAACCAGGAAGAACCACAGGGTTGTTTACTTAGCCAAAAATGCTATAACAGATTAAAAAGTCTGAGACTCATGGTTTAGATGCCTCCAAAACAGGCACGAATATTTATCTCAAAAGCCAATCAGGCAAGCCTTGAAGAATTTGGTTTGAGAACTCTTTTCCAGTATCCAGGGATGTCTTCTCCTCCCTCACCCCAGGATGGTGCCCTTCCTATTCAGGCAGCAGCGGGCGTGCAGCATTAGGTCTGATGTCTGCTTACAATAAAGAGCCACTTCTGACAAATTTTGCACACTCCCTGGACACTGGATGCATATCTGCAGAAGAAAGAAAACTATTAGGACTCCAGAAAGAAAAGCCAAGAAACAAACAAGGATCAAAAGTTAACTGCCAGTACACTCTCCAGAAATCCTCTAACACAGGGCATGGACGTGTCCTACCTTTATGTCAGGTTTACTAGAAGACGCATTTCTTCCCCTTGGAACCAGGCGCCAAAACAGCGCACCAGAGAATTTCTGTACCAGATCTTGTCCAGGGAAGGACCTCATCTTTGAGAATCACTATTCGGACATACATATTATGCCCTCTCCAATGACTTCTCAATCTGCCAGCCCCGATTTGGCGGGTGTAAAAGGACTGCAGGTACACAAAGAACGCATCAAGCATTACAGAAAGTACAGTCCTGCCAACGCACGATATACGGCATTCGTACGCTGTTAAGCTTGCAGAATGGCCAGAGGTCTCGTTTGTAGAAAGAACGACTTAAAGTTATTCAACGATTTTAAGGTGCAAGGAGGTCAAATTTAGAAGGTCTTTGGACGTCGGCAAGGAGAAGGCGCTGCGAGACAGCGGCCTGAGTACTCGGAGTGGGAGCTGTATGGGCTACGTCTAGGGAGGCCCCAGGGACGAAATCGGGGCTGCGCGGAAGCAGAGGAGTGGGGAGAGCCGAGGGCCGGCAAGCAACTCTGTTTCAACCCAACCTTTAATTTGCTTCAGTACCTCGGGTAGCGCCAAAGCCCTTTCCACGCTCAGAACGAGGAGTAGGGCTGCAGCCCAGGGCACCACGGTCAAAGGACTGTCGAGCCCGCGAAGGGCCATTTTCCGCTCCCTCTGTCCTTCTTGGCTGATCGCGAGACTTGCGCGTGTGGCCCCGCCTCCCACCGTGTCACGCCCTCGCCGGGGCGTGGCCTAGTCTGCCAGGCTAGTCCGTTGGGCCCGTCGGTCCGGGGAGGGCTAGGGGACGCTGCTAGTCGCGGAGGTCAGCGCTCTTCTCTATGTGCCCCAGTCCTCGTTCGCGGGGGACTGACCACCCCCTTCTCCTTTTCCCCCTTAAGCGAAGGCCTCCCCGTCACTGCTCCCTCAGCCCCGTGTTCCTTGCGCTTGGAGCCGGAGTCGCGTATCCGTAGCGGCTGGGGGTTAATCCATTTGCCCTCAGTAAACATGGCGGCGCGGCGACGTGGGCGGGCAGGGGGCGGGACCCCGCTGTCACCCGGTTTGGCGCTGCGGGGCCGGCTCTCAGGCGGCTGCCGGACCCACGTGTGGAGACCCGGCAGGTGGGCCGGACTGGGGCGGGCCGACAGGGGGTGGGCCGGAGCACAGAGGCTCGGGAGAGTGGCGTCAGGGTGGGAAGGGACGAGGAGGGGAGGGGAGGGGAGGAGCGGAGAGGTGAGGGGCGGAATGGGCCGGCCCCTAGAGTGGGGGCCCGGGAAGATCGGAGGTGCCGGCGACGAGGTGGTAGTAGTCCTGCCGCCTCGCGTGTGGAGGGAAGGAGAGAAGCCAGGAAATAAAGAGGGTAAGGGTGATGGAGGAGCGAAGGGCGAAGGGCAAACCCTGTCGGGAAGGGACGAGCCGGAGCACCCTGTCTCCTTCAGCTCAGTCCTGAAACCACGTGGCGTCCTGTGTTCTGGCGAGGAGGTAGGGGCGGGATAGATGCTTCCCTAACTCCTCATTTCTTTGCCTTCCCAGAAAAAGGGAGCGATGCAGATTTCGGGAAGAACCACGGGACCGTCTTAGCCTTGGCTGGGCCACGGAGGTAAGGGAAAGACGAGCGCTGTCCCGTGGTGGCCCGGCGCCCTGACCGAAGGGCGCCAAGCGAGCCCCGTGCCGGGAGGGACTGAGTGTTGGCTTTGGTTAGGGTTAGAAGAAGCTCATCAAAGCTAACCAAAGCTCGTCTTCAGTAGCCTGGCTTCCCTTCCACCTACCCCCAGGTGTCTGGAATCTCCTGAAAGGATTTACCTTCAGAGGGCTAGCACATTTTCTAAGGCATTAGTAGTTACTAGCATTTTAATGAGAGCCCCTAAAGCCTTTCAGAGCTTGAGGAATTCCAGGCACAAAGACAGATTTTTTTTTTTTAGTAATTTCCTTGGGAGCTATGCAATTTTTTAAAATTAATTTATTTTATTTTATTTACTTTTGGCTGCATTGGGTCTTTGTTGCTGCGCGCAGGCTTTCTCTAGTTGCGGAGAGCAGGGGCCTCTCATTGCAGTGGCTTCTCTTATTGCGGAGCACGGGCTGTAGGCACACGGGCTTCAGTAGTTGTGGTGCGTGGGCTCGGTAGTTGTGGCTCGTGGGCTCTAGAGCACAGGCTCAGTAGTTGTGGTGCACGGGCTTCGTGGCTCCGTGGCACGTGGGATCTTATTGGCCTAGGGCTCGAACCCGCATCCCCTGCATTGGCAGGCGGATTCTTAACCACTGCGCCGCCAGGGAAGTCCACAAAGATGGATTTTGAAGGCATCTTTTTGGGAAGGTTTATCCTTCAGTGGCACCTTTGCCTTTTGCAGGAGTCAAAGCAATTCACTTTGTGACCAAAGTGAGAGTGGAGTTAGGGTGGTAAAGGAAGATTCTTTTTCTTGTCTGTGTGTATCTTGGACTTTTTAAAAGAGTCCCACAGCCCGCTGTTTGTGCCCTGTGTGTTAGAGTTTTAGTGAAACAAGTTATCTCTTACTTTTGGCTCCCCTCTTATGCAAATCCATGGGGTTTAGATCAGTGTACGGTTGTTGCTGTGTTGCTGTTGTGGTTGTTTGGCCACGCCACACGGCACGTGGGATCTTAGTTCCCCGACCTGGGATCCAACCCATGCCCCCTGCAGTGGAAGCACAGAGTCTTACCAATGGACCACCAGGGAAGTCCCCACTGTAGCAGTTTTAGAAGGCCACTATCCTGTTCTTAGAATCATGTCTAATGAAGCCTTTGTTTCTGGGTCAGGTTTTTCCTGTCTTGCCTGGCTGTCTCTTCAGCCATCCAAGAGAGTTCTCTGTATCTCATGCAAATAGAATCCACAGGAACCCTGCCAGCTTACCCCAGCAGTAGAGGGTCTCCATTTCTGTACATCTGTTTTCCTGTCTATACTTGGACCTTTTTCCTTTCTCCAACCACCTGCCTAGCCGTATCATTAACGCTTTACCTCTACACAGTGTTATGTGCACACAGCAGGCATCTTTTCTCCCCTTAGTCTCTGGTAGTTCCCGTCACCACTTTCACAGTAATAAAAACTTGCCAAAGAGGAGTGAGAAAACTCAAGGTGTTGCAATGCACAAAGGCCCAGGGCCTCTTTAGGTTCAACCCGAGTGGCCTGTTGGGAACATTGTTCTGGGGACTAACATTTGTGACTCAGTAGAACATGTGATTCAAGAGTTGCCAACTCTGATTTCCTCTCCATTGGCTCCAGGAGGTTCAGAGTTCAGGACTGGTTTGCATGAGGTCATATCTCGCCAGCCAGGCAACATCTGTCCAAGAACACAGTGTAGGAGAGCCGAAGACAGCTAGGCTGATCTTTCTCCTAGTGGACAAGGACAAAAGACATAGTTTATATTCATCTCTCTCTAGATTAGTTGAAATTTAATCTTGGCTTCAGGAGTGACTGACAGCAATTAACACTCTGCTCCAGCCCTTGTTCTGGGAGCAGTGAAGGAGGGGCTCCTGGTGAATTAGCTGTCATACCTACTGACAGCATTGTTTTTTCTCCCTTGTTTTATATCATGCTGTATAACCCTAGGGAACCAGAGAGTGTCATATAAAGTACAGAACCTGAGACATGGTGTTTTGAAAGTGGTAGGTATGGTTACTTATTTATTATTGTTAACGTTTATAAAGTACATAACACACTGCTGGATTATATGACAGGTGTTCAAAAAATGTTAACTAACATCGTATTAGGTTATCTAAATTCATGGGCCTCAGTGTGTTTGTTGGTAAATGAGGGGGTTGCAATAGTGATCTCTTAAGATTCCTTTAAGTTTTGACATACTGTGATTTGGTCCTTGTTCTGAGGATAATGTAGGTATATTCTTTGAGGATTAGTATTTCTTGTGCAGGAGTTAGAAAAGCAACTTTCCCATCTCTCAGCAACTCTTTTCTAGTTCCCCCTTGCACACAGTGCCAAGTGTGACTTACAGTGAAAGCCTAATCCATCTAAGAATGCTATTGAATGTGAGCTCCCTGCTCCCCATTCTGGAGCCTCTAGGGCCGAGCTGGAGTTTGGGGGCTGTAGGGTGATAGGGCCATTTGGTCCACAGCGATTGGTTCCCTGAAGGGTCCAGAACAAATAGCTGCTGAGCTTCCCTCTACTCCCAGTTCCTCACCTCACCTCAGCCACTTACAGACCAGATCCTCAGCCTCTGCCCAGCTGCAGACACACAGCTTCTCCAGGCAGCTTTGATTCAGAGCAGGGATTGCTTCTTGAGGTGGGTGTCTGCGCCCGAGGGAAGGACCACGTTCCCTGACTTTCTCTTGCCCGCAGCTCCCTGGCTGCTTTGCTTGTTTCCAAAGTGCCCCTGTAATTGTAACTGTGAAACCCTGGCTCCAGCATGTTGCCGTCTCACTTTTTTTGTTGTTGTTGTTGTTGTTTTGTTTTGCGGTACGTGGGCCTCTCACTGTTGTGGCCTCTCCCGTTGCGGAGCACAGGCTCTGGACACGCAGGCTCAGCGGCCATGGCTCACGGGCCCAGCCGCTCCGCGGCACGTGGGATCCTCCCGGACCGGTGCACGAACCCGTGTCCCCTGCATCGGCAGGCGGACTCTCAACCACTGCGCCACCAGGGAGGCCCCTGTCTCACTTTTGAAAGGCACCACTCTTCCTGGATCTCCTACTGACTGTGGTGTCATAGGTGGAGGAGCTGAGAGGTGGGTGGCCGGCCTTATTAAGTAGTGTTGGGAGAACAGAGTGGCTGGCCTGGGGTTGCCTGAAATGGAATTTGGCGCTGCCGTGGAGGTGGCCTCCCCGGTGATCAGTGTTGAGAAGGGCTGCTGTTCGGACGGTGACACTGAGGGTCACGGGGGTGCAGGTACTGAGGCTGGGAGAGTGGAGGAGGCCATGCTGTCATTCGTCTCTGTTTCTTCCTCCCGGCTGGCTTGTGGCGCCAGGCTGGGCTCTGCTGGCTTAGTACATTGTAATGACTGGGTCTGTGCCTGCAGGTGGGGGCAGGGAATGCTGAGAAGAACCATGGGCTAGAGTTGATTTTTCTTTCACTGCTAGGGTGGAGACCTAAGAAGGTTCTTAAGTTTCACAGCTGTGCACACCCAAAAAGGACTTGGCCAAGTAGTTGTCTCCTGGCCATCTCAGTCTGCTGCTTCCTCCCTCCCCTCTCTGCCCTACCAAACCCATATCAGTATCTCCACACCTTCAAGGGCTGCCACGGAGCTGGCTGGCCCAAATCTGATGGGTGTGGGATGCACAGGCCCAAGGGTGGGTGGCCATGAAGGCAGGGTAGGCCTGACTAAGAGCCGCTTTCTTTGCAGCTCACCCGGACAATGTCACTTGGTGGTGGAGGAGGACGGTGAGACGGTGGCTGGGAGTCAGATTGTAGCCACTTGCCTACCACTGCCCAGCCAAGGGGCAGCCCAGAGCCCAGGAGCAGCAAGTGGCTGCAGGTCACAGACACAGAGAGGGTATGAGTGTGGCGGTGAGCACCTCCGCTCCCCTCCCCCCAGCCTCAGACACCAACATGGTCACATCCACCTTCTCCCTGGTGGACTATGTGGTCTTTGTCCTGCTGCTGGTCCTCTCCCTTGCCATTGGGCTCTACCATGCCTATCGTGGCTGGGGGCGGCATACTATCGGCCAGTTGCTGTTGGCGGACCGCAAAATGGGCTGCTTTCCTGTGGCGCTGTCCTTGCTGGCCACCTTCCAGTCAGCCGTGGCCATCCTGGGTGTGCCGTCCGAGATCTACCGATTTGGGACACAGTATTGGTTCCTGGGCTGCTCCTATTTCCTGGGGCTGCTGATCCCAGCACATGTCTTCATCCCAATCTTCTACCGCCTGCATCTCACCAGTGCCTACGAGGTAGGTAGGGAGGAGCACATAGGACCCCCAGAGTCAGGGGTGGAGAGGAGGAACAGGGCACCTAGGGATCTGGGCCCCTGGATCTCCTTTGCCTGATGAGAGTGACAGGGAATACATTGTGTGTTTATAAGTTCTCTCTGGTTGAAGTTGGGCGGGGTGGGAGTTGGGGGAGAAGAAGGGTGCTGTGCTGAGTGGGGCCCAGAGTGGATACAAGTTGGATATTTCCTCTGCTCCTAGGTTTCTTGAGGGAAGTTTTGTGTGAATTGTTGGGGGTGGAGTGGAGAGAAATACCTTTTTATAAAAAAAAAAAATCTACTCCTACCTAGTACCTGGAGCTCCGGTTCAATAAAGCTGTGCGGGTTTGTGGGACCGTGACCTTCATCTTCCAGATGGTAAGTGGAATGAGGATAGAAATTGAGCCTGATGCATGGTAGGGGGAACTGGACTTAGGCTTGCTGAGGCAGCTGGAGCCTTCCTTGCTCTCAGACTAGCAAGATTGAAATTCCTGCTAGCCCCCAGAGGCATCCTGCTTCCCATTCCTTCCAGTTCTGGCGCAGATACTATGGTGGCAGCAAGCCAAACTTTGGAAGAAGGGAGAGGGTGGTGAGCCTAGGTGAAGGGAGGCCATTGGGATATTGGAGCTGAGGTCCATCTTTCCTCCTCTCTCTGCCCACCCTCATCTCCTCTTCCCCTCACATTCTCTTTTCCATACCCGACAGGTAATCTACATGGGGGTTGTCCTCTATGCACCATCACTGGCCCTCAATGCAGGTGAGGAGTCACAGCCCCTGACTCCCAGCCACAGCAGGCTGGGAAGAACCTTTGGGAGGGGCAGGTAGAGGAGAGTGTGCAGAAAAGAATCCAACCTTGACCAGGATATTATTTCACTGCCTGGGCCCTTGGCTGGTCTCTACTAGAGGTGGAAAGCTAATCAAACATTACCAGGCCCCATGTGAATTGGTTAATCAACACCTTTTGGTGGAGCTTTGCAAACTTTTTTTTTCCATTGTGGTAAATGATTTATAGCATCCTTAATGACTAAATGCTTCATATCTTACCAAGGCTTCTCTGGCTTCTCTGCTGGGAAACCCTCCTCGGGAGACAGGAATGTGACTTTTATCTGTTTACAGTGACTGGCTTTGATCTCTGGCTGTCAGTGCTGACCCTAGGCATTGTCTGTACCGTCTACACTGCTCTGGTAAGCGCAGTTAGTCTTAGGGGAGGGAGAAGAGGTGAAATTGGGAGGGAGATGGGAGGAAAGGGAAAAGATGGCATAAGATCAATAGGTGGGTGGTAGATGAGATAAGAATATAGGTGAGGAGAGGGCATGACCTTCTAGGGTGCTGTGAAATGGGATGTAGGAGATGGGATGGGCTTATGGTGGGGGGTGGGGGATGAAGGTGGGGGTGGGCTGGGAGTGACGTCGGCAGAATCTCAGCAGCTATACACCGCTGGCGGCTGTCTGGTGCCCTCGCTGGTGGTGTGGCTTCGTAGACAGCTGTGGCAGGTGTGCTGTCTTTTCCCTGCAGGGTGGACTGAAGGCAGTCATCTGGACAGATGTGTTCCAGACCCTGGTGATGTTCCTAGGGCAGCTGGTGGTTATCATTGTGGGGTCGGCCAAGGTGGGCGGTTTGGGGCACGTGTGGGATGTGGCTTCCCAGCATGGCCTTATCTCTGGAATCGAGTAAGTACACCCCTTCCCCGGGTGGGGTCTATAGTGCCTGACAGCTGAGCCCATCTAGAGCCTGCGCTTAGGGCTGTAGTAAGCAGAGGGCAAGCTGTGGAAGTTGAAGTGCAGCACTGAGGCCAGTGGGAGGCTGGCACTGTGGAGATGGGTGAGCACAGCGTTCTGGCCGGTGGTTGAGTGTCAGGATGTTTTTAGCACCTGGGATGAGGCTATGGTTGGAGGGATGGAGCCACCCCCTCCCCACCCAACCTGCTGCCCTGTCTTGAGTCCAGCTTCGCCCTGGCAGCCATCTCTCTGCCCTGCCCCCTGTTGTAGGAGGGCGGGGAAGGCTGAGTCTCTGGGGCAACAGTGACATGTTGGTGTCTCTGGCAGGCTGGATCCGGACCCTTTTGTGCGGCACACTTTCTGGACGCTGGCCTTCGGGGGTGTCTTCATGATGCTCTCCTTGTATGGAGTGAACCAGGCTCAGGTGCAGCGCTACCTCAGTTCCCGCACGGAGAAGGCTGCAGTGCTGTGAGTGCAGGGCCAGGAAGACCGGGGAGCACAGGCTGGGGGAAGTGTGGGCCCCGGCTCCACTGAGGCAGTTGGGATGGGACAGGATGCTGGAGCGCATGCGCACCCATTGGGCAGGACGTGGAGTTGCTTTCTGGGGCTTGGGGACGTGCCTGCTAGCACCGTCTCCCTGCTTGGCACTGGCCTCTTTTGCAGCTCCTGCTACGCCGTCTTCCCTTGCCAGCAGGTGGTCCTCTGCATGGGCTGCCTCATTGGCCTGGTCATGTTCGCCTACTACCAGGAGTATCCCATGAGCACCCAGCAGACTCAAGCAGCCCCTGACCAGGTGAGAAGGCCTCCCTGACCCCCCTCCTGGACCCCCCCAAGGGGAGTGTCTGGGTGGCTGCAGGAGGGACTCCCACCCTGGGTGGGAAATGGATGGAAGGTCCTTCTTGTTCTGGAAATCTGCAATCCAGCATGTGAGGATCCCAGCCCCCAGCTAATCACAGTGCCCACCCTACTGAGGCGGGGACCTACCTTCACTGACTCACCGCTCTGCACCACCTGCTCTGTGGGGAGCCTCCCGACAGCCTCATTTTACAGAGGAGAAAAGGACGCACAGCGGGGCGGCCAGCATGCTCAAGCCACACCACTCACTGGGGCAGAGCTGGGCTGTGGGCTGTGTCCTTCTCTCTCCAGAGCCTGCTTTCTCACCACTTACTGTGGGCTTGCCCTCAGTGCCTGGCCCCCCCTTCCTAAAGCACGCAGTCTCCAGACGCTGCCTGACATAAGCAGGGGAAGGGCGGTGTGCCCTGGGGATGGGCTTCTCTGAGGAGAGCTGTGCATTTCTGCTCCGCCTGCAGTTCGTCCTGTACTTCGTGATGGATCTCCTGAGAGGCCTGCCAGGCCTGCCTGGGCTCTTTGTTGCCTGCCTCTTCAGTGGCTCCCTAAGGTACACTCTTTGACCTTTTCCATCAGGCTAGACACAGCTGGCCCCTCCTTGGTACAAGGTGATGGGTGGAGCGGGGGTCCCTCTGAGTCTCTCATTGTGTTCGTTCATGTGTGAATGACAAGGGGCAGCTCATCTGTGTGGGACAGAGTGTATCCTCTCCTGGGAGAGTCCCCTTTTTGGTGAAGGATTCTTTTATGATACCAGGAATTGATCTACTTGAACCCAACCTGTACCCCACTCAGAGAAGGCCAGGTGTCCCTGCCTCCCAGGCCTCTTCCTCTTCTGCCAACTGTCAGGATGGTGTTTGGGCTGCACACGTCCTTGCCTGCCTTCAGGGTGCTAGTCCCTCAGTGGGGTCCCTTGTTTTGCGTTTCTCAGCTTCTGGACTTGTCTTTCTCTTTCTTCTTTCAGCACCATATCCTCTGCTTTTAATTCACTGGCAACTGTTACAATGGAAGACTTGATTCGACCCTGGTTCCCTCATTTCTCTGAAGTCCGGGCCACCATGCTTTCCAGAATCATCGGTGGGATTATGCTTCCTCATCTCTTCAGGCTTGTTCTTTCTAAGACACACCCTAAGAACTGTTGTCCATCTGCTTTGAAGCACCAGTTTTAGCCTGGGCTCAGCACTTGCCCAATGAAGCACCAACCTTGTTTACATGTCAGGGAATTTCCTGGGGAGGTCTCTGAGTCACATAAGAGTGAGGACGGGGTGGGAGAGACCTGGAGGTGGGGCCTGAGGTAATGTGCCCTGTTTCCAGGGACACAGAGGTAGTAGTTGGGCTGGGGAAGGAGCTTTGCTCTGCTTTTCCCTGTTTTATTGTGTTAACTCACATCTGCTTGTTTCCTCCTTTCTTTTTCCCCAGCCTTTGGCTATGGGCTGCTTTGTCTGGGAATGGCCTATATTTCCTCCCAGATGGGACCTGTGCTGCAGGTAATGACTATGGAGGGAAGAAAGCAATTTTTAAGGGAGAAAAGGAGCTGATTGAAACCAGAAATTGAAGAAGACAGCTATTGTGAAAGGAATGACACAGGGGCAGGTGTCAGAGATTCCCCTTTGATGAGCTCCCTTTAGCTGTGAACAGAGTCTCAAGTAGCCAGAAGCCCCAGGGTCATTGTTGGCTGAGAGATATCTAAGGATCGGCCTCAGGAGAACCCCGAGCACATTCCCTTAACCATTTCTGCCCTCTGGAATCCTGCGTTCTGATGATTCCAGGTAGAACAGATGGGCAGATCTGACAGGTAGGGCTCTGAGGCAGTGGTGGTAGCGGTGCCACGCTGGTGAGACTGGGGATCTCTGAGCCTGAGTGTTCTTTGCTTTGTCTCAACCCTGTCCTCCGCAGGCAGCAATCAGCATCTTCGGTATGGTTGGGGGCCCGCTGCTCGGACTCTTCTGCCTTGGGATGTTCTTTCCTTGTGCCAATCCTCCTGTGAGTGACCCATCTGGCTCCACGGTCATGTGCGGGGGTGGACCTGGGGAACGACTTGGCAGGGCTCTCGCCGTGACTGCTGGGAACTTACGCGAAGGTTTGGTGGGGCTGGCATTGAGACAAGAGAGTGTGCCGTTTCTCTGGGCAGGGTGCCATCGTGGGCCTGTTGGCTGGACTGATCATGGCCTTCTGGATCGGCATTGGGAGCACAGTGAGCAGCCTGGGCTCTGGCAGAGCGCCCACTCCCTCTAATGGGTCCAGCTTTTCCCTGCCCAGCAATCTGACTGCTGTCACCATGGCCACACTGATGCCCTCGACTACTATCTCCAAGTGAGTCAGAGCTCACTCTCTTTCTCCTTGCGGAGAACAGCTCATTTCTGAGGGGTTTTCCAGGGGCCTTGCTAAGGGATGGCCACCAGAGGACTTGGGCCAGCTGTCGGGTGTTGGGTCCCAGGATTCTAGGACCGTGTAGGAGGGTGGAGCCAGGTGCCTGTGGAATGCCTGTCACTGAATTGCTAATTGTCCTCACCCTCTGCTCTCCCCAGACCCACAGGGCTACAGCGGCTCTATTCCCTGTCGTATTTATGGTACAGCGCTCACAACTCCACCACGGTCATTGTGGTGGGCCTGGCTGTCAGTCTGCTCAGTGGTGAGGGGCTGTGGCATGGGGGCACAGGGAAACAAGGACCAGCTGAGGGAGGGCACTCAGGGGTCTGGAGTCTGGAGCTCAGGGAATCCTGGGCTCCTGGGTGCCTGGAACAGTCACGCTTCTTGGTGGAGCTCAAGGAGGTGGGCGGGGACTGGGGGTTTAGAGTCCTGAGAGAAGGGGGTGAGCAGGGGGCTGCGGGAGTGACCTGGTTACACAGTAGGAGCCTCAGGAGCGCTTTGTCTTCAGGCGGAATGCGGGGCCGGACCCTGAACCCTCGGACCATTTACCCAGTGTTGCCGAAACTCGTTGCCCTCCTGCCCATGTCCTGTCAGAAGCGACTTCACTGCAGAACCCACAGCCAGGTAGTACGTCTGTTGTCAGATCGCCCCTCCCTTCCCTCTCAGGCTACTGCCGGGCCTCCTGGGTTCCTGTGCCTCCCTTTTCTTTCTCCTCCCAGCCCCCCTTTCTCTGCTGATCGGCCTGAGCTGGACTGTCCCGCAGCAGCTGCCTGGCTCCTTCCCACAGGGGAGCGGGGGCTTGGTGGGCAGAAGGGTCTCGGCCCCGAGAGGCCACAGCTGCTGGCCTTTCGTCTCCGTCCTCCCAGCCCCGTGCTCATCCCCGGGCCTGCTCCTCGTTGGCCTCCTTTCTAGCCAGGATCAAAGCAGGGTCACCTTTCCTGCAAGAGAAAGGGGAGGTTCCTTCACCTCCCTTTGCCTCACGTTCACCCCACCCACTCCCTTTGCTCTGTGTTCCCCAGGATCTCTCTGTGGACACGGCTGTGTTTCCGGAGAAGGTGAGCAACGGGATGCTGAGGGGCAGCAGAGACAAGGAGGCCGTGGATGTGCCTGAGGAAGGCCCAGCCCCCCAGGGGATCAGCCCCACCTTCATCGTTCAGGAGACCTCACTGTGATCTGGACTCGGGACCCAGCCCCAGAGACCACCCTGTGACACAGGAATGAGTTCCTTGGTGATCCTCAGGGGTGGTCAAGGACTGGATGACCTCGCCCGCACCAAAGGGCCTTGTTCTTGGGAGTTTGTGCTGCAGTAGAAGCTGTCATGTCACGGGAGGTGTGAGAGTAGGACAGGGTTTTTCCTTGTTCCTTGCCAGTCTGTTCTCTAGAGAACCAGGCTTGCAGAGGGTAGGATTTTGCCAGAGAAAGGGATAGAGGTGAATCCTCTGACAAAAGGATAATGGCTTCTAATTCCGCATCATCAGGCTCCTTTGAAGTGAATAGAAATAGCAGTGCTGGACCCACTTTGTCAAGATTGACCATCTCCCCGTAAAACTGAGCTGCGTCGGCCAGCTGTTGCTTCCCTCGCAGTCCCCTTGGAGCACACGTTCTGTCAGCCACAGAGGGCCCCTGTGGCACTACTTTCAGGTTGTCTGTGATACCCAGGCCCCTCTCATTATCTGTCTACCTCCATTCTTGAGAGGGAGGTTTTGGTGTCCCTGAGAGGTGTCTCGGAGCATACAGGTATATTCATCTCCCTTGTGTAGAGTAGGGAAGCTTTCCCTTTTCCTCGCTGCCCCACCCTCCACCTCTGTAATGGGTACTTGGAGATGGGGAAAGTGTTAATTTAAGAAACTAGGGCATGACCAGGTCCACTGTGGAGCGTGCCATCCGCCTGACTCCTGAGCCACGCCACCCTAGTGGCATTTGGTCATTCATGCTGTTTCCTTTTGGAGTTTCTTCCCCACATTTCTTTGTTCCTAGGGAGTAAAAACTGCTATTGGGCTAGAATTTGGGCTTCTGTACTGTCTGCACCTGCTCTTGTCCACCTTAGTGCTATCCCTGGCAAAGATAAAGAGCCCCTCTTCCCATGCACAGGTCTTCCTCTGCTGAGGAGAGAGGCACAGGGGACCAGTGATGGCTTGGTGAGGTTTCTGGTCTCTGTGGCTGATGTGTCTACAGGGGGTAGCATTGTGCTTATGGGGTGGAAGATGCACACTTTCCCTCTGCTGCTTCTCTTCCCCTGTGGCTCAGTCTGTTCCCTGTCCCACCCACCATGTCCTCGACCAGTACAGTCACTGCTGCTCTGGGAATGTTCCCTTTGGGGCAGGAGGAAGAATGCTGCTGTTTGGCTTTTAAAAATAGAACATTCGAGGTGGATTTTAATGGTCTTGTGAAGAACACTTTGCTCATGTCCACCCACACCTGGTCTCTAGCTCTGCTTGGCCCCATCCAACTGCCCAGAAGCAGCTCTGGGAAAGCTCTCCAGGCCCCTCAGCAGAGACTTAGTCCCACACACATCCATGGCCAGTCCCAGAAAATGCCAGGTTGACTCTGCCCTGAGGTCTGCCCTCCTCTTGACAGCCCCCCACCTTGGGGCTGAGGGCCACTGCTCAGCCCACATCCGCACCCCAGCCAGCTGCTAGAGTTGTAGACCTAGCCGGGCTCTCATTTATTCATTCTTCAACATATTTATCCATCACCCACTTCATTCAAGGGCTTTACCTTGGTTGCCATCTTAGAGCTAAGGAAATGACTGTGCCACCCAGGGACTCTGCACCAGGTGCCACCGTTGGCCTTTGAGTTGCCCCTTTTTGTCTCAAATTCTTGCATTTTGGCTATATTTACATAGAAAAAGGGGAGACCCTACAGGACTCAGAACTTACAAGAATTATATTTAAGGGGAATGGTAAAAAACATTCATTCTCCATATAATTCAAACTCTGTAACAGAACATAGATGTTCCTTTGTCTCTAACGCAGTAACTTTTATCTTCATGCAGAGTTTTAAAAGTACCATTTAATGATTGAGGGTGGAGTCCAATGGACAGACCTGGGTTCAAATACTGACTTCAGTTACTTCATCTATTAGGTGTGAATGTCACAGTTAAAGATTCAAAATTATATTGTGTGTAAAGGACTGATGCATTCCTTAAATGCCAGTTATTGTGATAATTATTGTAGTTTTCAAAGCACTTTTCATGTGCTACCTAATTTTATACTTCGGGAGAGAAGTACGTTCCATATCATCTGCATATTTAATGTATAAGGTAACTGGATTGCTTGCCTAGTGAAGGGTTGAAGCAGAGCTAGAACCCGGGTCTGTGACTCCCATTAGCCCACCAAAGTCAAATCTCTTGCCTGGAAGCAGTGTCCTTTTTGATAGGGTGCTCACACAGGTGACAGGGTCTCTCCTGAGATAGCAGTCCAGAGAACAACGATGTACTAAATGGGGTGCTACTGTACCATCGTTCTAGAATCTTTCTAAGTCAGTGGCCTTCAAACCTTTCTTGAGACCCACAGTAAGAATGTATTTCACAGCATGACCCAGTATACTGATATATTGCGTTGTGTTACTAAAACATTTCATGAAAAAGTGTCTGTGGGTATAGCTAATATTTCTGGAGCTCTCCTTTTTCCTTCCCTCCTTGAATAATTCAGTCCTTAAGCCATTATGTGGAGCAGAGCAAGGTAGGCACTCATGCTGGGGGCTAGGTGTCAGAGCACAAGTGAAAGGAGGGAGGCCATGCACAGGAGTGGCCCAGCTTGAATGCCAGAGCCCAAGCTGGATGAGGAGAGTGTCCATGGGGGTCGGGAGCCTGGTGTGGGGTTGGAGAAAGAGAAAGGAGCCCTCACAGGAGAAAAGACGTGCGGGTTGTCAGCTGGAGTGAGTGAGGTGGGAGCCTAAGAGGGGGGGCAGCTTGACGTGGGGTGTCAGCATGAGGAGTGCATCCACAAGGTAGGTGGCTCAGCATGGCTTGTCCGAGCCAGTGTGTGTGTGTGTGAAGGCGGCGGGACTTCCCTGGCAGTCCAGAGGTTTAGATTCCGTGCTTCCAAGGCAGGGGATGCGGGTTCGATCCCTAGTCGGGGAACTAAGATCCTACATGCTGTGCGGCCAAAAAAAAAAGAATGAAGAAGGCATCTACAGGTGCGAGCAACACATGCAAGCAGCTCACCCTGGGCTGTTAGAGTGCGAGTGCAGTGAGGAGGGCATCTATACAGGAGGAAGATCTGTCATCAGGTGGCAGTCCAAGTAGGGTGAGGGGGTCACTTGCCATAGAGGCCGCCAGTGGTGGGGAGATGAAGACGTCCACACAGGGGCCAGCCCATTACAGTCTCAGAGCCAGAGTAGGATGAGGAGGGCATATATGCGAGAGTGTTGGGGCTTTGGCTGCATGCTGAGAGATTAATCAAATAAGTATATTAGGAATAACCTGAGCCACGTTTCTCACTAGTGGAGAAGGGTGTTACATGCATGGAAAGGGAGAAAGCAAGAATGAACTCTGTGGTGGTGGATCGGAGAAAGGGATATTCGCATGTGTTCATGGTTTTCAACAGATCTACGTAAATATAGAAATAAACAGGGAGGGAAGTAGCTCTGTCCACTGAGGGTTTGGGAGCAGAAGTGTGATAGCAATAAGTGTTTTGTGCCTAGATCTTGGATTCTAAATACCACTTTCCACTAAAACAACAACAAAAACCCAAGGCTTCTTGGAGAAATAGTTGATTCTAGGGCTGGGACCAAAGTACAAGATAGGCCTGGAACATCTTGGACCAGAAAGCAAAGAACTTATCAAGGAAAGATAAGATCATATCAAAGGACACAGAAGTTAGCTTGAAGGGACTCTCACTAGCCAAATCTGGAACATTCTGAGCATTAAAATAATAGTAATGGATTATAAGCTATTGAATGAAAAAAGGAAATCATGAATTCATACTGATAAAAGTAGTAAGTTGGAAATTAGATAAGGTATGGTATATTTATATAGCTTCAAATACTTCTCTCTGCACAAAATACTTAATTACAAGGGAAAAACAACTGTAGTGGAGAAGCCTGGCAGACACCATCTTAAGTGATCAAAATAAACATCATCTGTAATGGGATAAATCAGTCATGCATCACCTGATAAGATGCAAAGGGAAGAACATGTAATTACTTCTGTGATTCTCTTGTCAGAAATGTATAACCTGAATCTAATCATAAGAAAACATCAGACAAAATAAAATTGAGAGACATTCTATAAAATAACTGGCTTGTAATTATTGGGACCATAGCTGAAAATTAAATAGGATCTGAGTATTAGATGGAAGTAACATTAACTTCCTGACTTTGATGCTTCTGTTGTGGTTATGTAGGATAATGTTCTTGTTAGTAGGAAATACACAACTTCATGTATCATCTACTGATGTGTTGCAATCCGCTAAAAACACTGTAGTGCTAGGCTTCCTTCCCAGCTTTCAGACAGGGAATGGGTTTCTTTCCCACTTCCCACCACCAATGGTCCCAGAATTCCAAGGCCTCCATGCATTTTCTATTTTCCTAAAGCGGTCATGTCCTCTGAGAAGCCATTTCTGGCTGTTCCCCTTCCTGTGAGAAGCAAAAGGGCTATCACCCTCCAGTCCCAACAGCCAGCCTTGGCTCCCCGTCATCTGACAAAGCAGAAAACAGATGACTTCATGGCAGGGCTGGTGGTGGTGGGTGGGTGGGGTCTTTGGTCCATTTAACTATTTTTGCCAGTTAGAGAATAATCCTTCCAACCATTCCTGTGTGTTCACTAAGCCATTGGCAGAGGTTCTAGCTCCCGAGCAATAAACTCTTTGGATTTATTGTCCGAGAAACATGTTTACCAACCCAGAATTTTACACTTAATCAAAACATAATACAAATGGAGCATGAAATAAAGACATTTTCAGATATACAAGGGAACATAAATTCAACAGACGTCAACTGTTAGAGAGAATGATGACCAAATTAACCAATAACATTTATTGTTACATCTAAATAAGCAGGGATTATTTTTCAAACAATTAATATAATCTGGAACTAAAATCCAAGAGCTAAGATTCTCTGAGCTAATTGAACTAAGAGTCTCTTTTCTGTTTTTTAGAGAACAGGATGTAGACCAACACTGGATAATAGAAAAATTAAAGTATGAGTTATACATTTAAAGATAACTAATAGAATAAAAGAAATATGATATATCACTCCCATACCATTAAAGCAAAAAATCAAATGGAACAAAAAAACCCTGATTATTCCAAGCATAGGTGGAGGGGGGGAGGGGATTTTTCTAAATAAAAATGCTAAATAACGTGGTAAAAATAAGTCCAAGAGTATCACTCATCTCAATATTTATGAATATATGGAAGGAAAACAAAGTCATAGATTTATACATTTGGCAATAAGGAAAGAAATCCAGCTTTCGCTATTATAAAAGATATACTTAAAAGGGAACAGCATGGGGCTTCCCCGGTAGCGCAGTGGTTGAGAGTCCGCCTGCCGATGCAGAGGACACGGGTTCGTGCCCCGGTCTGGGAAGATCCCACATGCCGTGGAGCGGACGGGCCCGTGAGCCATGGCCGCTGAGCCTGCGCGTCCGGAGCCTGTGCTCCGCAACAGGAAAGGCCACAACAGTGAGAGGCCCGTGTACCGCAAAAAAAACCACCACCACCACCAACAAAAGGCCTCTCAAGGCTAGGAAAGCCACATCAAGGGCTTGCCATCAGATTCTGCCAGAGATATCTATAGATGTGGGTGGATTCCTCTCTTCTCAAGGTCCCGAAATATCTTGAAATTCCTGCAACCAGCAGGAGGTGGTCTTCATATTCACCTGATAAGGCTTTTGGGAACCTAAGAATTTCTAGTTTCTGGAAGGAGCAAGTAGAGAAAAGATAAATGTTTCAATTCTACTTACAAAGTTATAGTTCATTAAATTTCTGTAAGTCATACTTAGCTTGAGGGGAAGGGTTTCTTTATATCTGGAAAACACAGATTAAAAACCAGCGATATTTCAGGCACCCCTCCCCTTGCCAAATTACAACCATATCCATCAGTTCACTCAGTCCTATGTGACTAATTCTTGATCTTAATCTTCTGTTGACAGTTTTATGAAGCCATCAGGTTTTCCATTAAAATTCTCTAATTTCTTACCCGGTTCAGTGGAAACTATTTTTGAGTAGAAACACAATAAAACATAATTATTCCTAAGGAGTTCACCTAAAAACCTCTTATCTCACTTACATTTAACTTAAAAATTTCATCATATCAAGTTATTTTTCTTGCAGACAAATTTTGTAACAGGAATAATAAGATCTTATTTGACTTCTAGTAAACTTAGGTACAATAAAAGTATTATACTTAATGTTGATGACTCTAAAGACATGTCTGTATTAATTAAACCAACAAACTTAAACTTGTTTTCATTCATTAAAAATTAATCCTAAATCATGTGATCCTGAAATTCATTTGGGTTAGTTTCATTTATGTTTCAGAGTATTTATATAAGCACCTAATTTCCTTTAGGTCGATTATATACAGATCTTTTACAAACTAATTTTGACAATACTGATGCCAAAATATTGGCTCCCTGTACACTGATGCTGAAATGAGATACGGAGACATGGTTTTGGAAGAGAAAGAAAGGGTGGCTTAACATAGCAGGCTAGCGCCTCAAGAACTGTGCACTCCTCCTTGGGGAATAGGGAGAGGTCTTATAGTCAGGGCTGTCAGCTGACTGAGGAATTAAAACAGCTGGTTTTAATTCCTCAAAGAATTGGGTGGTCACCTCAAGGATATCAAAGGACTGATGTACCAGTATTTACTTAACGGTTGTAGTGGGGCTCCTCTGAAGGGCCACCGCAGTCACGAGGATTGACCCTCAGATACTTCTGCTGGGTTCTCAGTCACCTGAGGACCCCTTGTGGCCAGAGAAGCAAATGTCCCTTGTTCTTAGGACATGAATAATTGTCTCTCATTTCACTAGCAAATGGTTTGTTCAGATCATACACTGACCTTTTTTTTCAACATAAGCCAAATTTAACAAAAACCCAGCCACCTGTATTTTTCCTAAGCCTACGGCCCAGATTCCCCTAGGTCCCTACTTAGGACATGTACTGGTACCCCTTAAGACTCCAAGTCTTAAGTAAAAACAACTTGAATAACATTTTTAGGATGATCACTTAAAAACAATGAGATCCAGATATGAGGAGAATTCACCAGAACACCTGAGGAGTACTGAGAGGCTGGTGGGGCTCAATGGGCCTGTGCTGGTACTGAGCGCCAGTTCGGTGTAGATTCTAGGTGTCCTCTGGTGGGTATCACTGATATCCTGCCCACTATGCCATGCTAATGTCAACCAAAAACATTAATCAATAGTTGATCTAAGAAAGAAATGGAAGAATTTTATTCAAGCCAGTGTGAGGATTATAACCTGGGAGATGGTCTTTCAGAAAGCTCTAAGGGCTGCTCCACCCGTTAGAGGTCTAAGCACAATTATATAAGTTTTTTTTTTTTTTTTTTTTTTTTTGCAGTACGCGGGCCTCTCACTGTTGCAGCCTCTCCCGTTGCGGAGCACAGGTCCGGACGCGCAAGCTCAGCGGCCATGGCTCACGGGCCCAGCCGCTCCGCGGCATGTGGGATCCTCCTGGACCGGGGCACTAACCCGTGTCCCCTGAATTGGCAGGCGGACTCTCAACCACTGCGCCACCAGGGAAGCCCCTATATAAGTTTTTGAAACAGTTTACACAATCCAGATCTGCACACACAAAGGGAGTATTGGGTCATTGTGACCCATTGGTTGTGCTGAAGACCAGGTTTTCTCCTGGATTTTAACAGTTACACCCACTTTTTTTTCTTTTTTTCTTTTTTGGCCACGCCCTGTGGTTTGTGGGGTCTTAGTTCCCCAATCAGGGATTGAACCTGGGCCCCCTGTAGTGGAAGCGAGGAGTCCTAACCACTAGACTGCCAGGGAATTCCCAACAGCCACTTTCAATGCTGGGGCTGGCATTGCCCTCAATGACTGCTTTGTCAAGTTCATTTCCTGGTTATGACAGTGAATTTGCCTATAGCAACAGGGTGGTCGACCTTATGGTCCACATGGCATCCAAGGAGTGAAAGTCCCCTGGACCACCAGTGGAGAGAAAACAAGAGGGAGAGAGAGGGTCTCAGCTGCTGGGGAGTCCTTGCCCCAGTCCTATCCCCCAACACAATGTGAATCTCCTGTTCATGCCACAGTTTCCATCCCAGACTCCCTGAAGGAGGGGAGGGGCTCAGGGAGCTCTACCTTGTCATGTACCATCAATAAAAAGAAAGTCCTGGTTTATGCAGCCCAGGGTTTTCGTGTGTGTGCATGTGCGTGTGCGTGTGTGTGTGTGTGTTGGAGGGTTGGGGGAGTGGGTTGGGCAGGGGGAGATCCAAGATCATAGTTTTATAATATTACAGAACAAAATCCAAAATTTCAGGGTCAGCTGGCATGGTCAGATGAAGAGTGACAGATTTGTTAAAAATAATATGCGTGTAGGGCATGTTATCACATGTAATTTACATTTGTGTGAGCCAAAGTTTGAAAAGCCACCACCAGCTTTGCTGTGCATCTAAAGAAAAGGAAACACCAGCCCAGATGCTTCCTGAGACCCTGGAGTTTTCTGTGTGGAAGACTTGAGTATCACTGCTTTTTCAAAGACCACTTGGGATTGAAGATCAAGGTGCCATAGAAATGATGAGAGTGAACAGGAATGTTTCCCATGGGAGTCAGTGCCCATTCAACACTATCTTTATGCTTTTATGTAAGGGGATGATTATGATGTCAGTAATGAAAAGGCATTTCTGGGTCCTGATTATAGTGACTACTGGGAGGCTGCTCAAAGACAAACATGGGCCCCCAACCCCTCTGCAAGTCACCAGCTTAACACTGTTAGCAGCTGCCCGGCTCCCCCAGCCCTGTGTAAAACCATTGGTTTGTCAGACCCCTGTGAACTCTGGCCTACAGCCCAGGCAGCTCAGAAATTCCGGCTGTCAGACTGGAAACAGTGTGACAACCTTTTTAAAGTGTCCCTTCTGGGAGACAAAAATCCAATGGCTTGCCTGAAGATACTTACTGGGATCATGTCTGATAAACACCTAAGTTTTCTGAGGTTGGCCAGAAATAAACTTCATATGTATATATATTTTTTGGTGAAAAAATAATATCATTTTCCTAGACTATATGTTGCCGACTTGATTAAAGGAGAGCTTGGGTAAACATGAAAGATTGAATATGTTTTATCCTTTCCTTCCTAAATCCCCACTATAATAACAGTAAAGAAGTAAAAAGACCATAAACCCATAGGGTTAAAGAGAAAGGAGAAATGATGACAGGAGTTAAGAGACGTCAACACGATATTGGAAAATGAAAGCAGATGGAAGATTGATAACTGATTTAGAAGAATGGAGAGACTTAAACAGATGGGAGCTGGTGAAAGGGGTGCAGCAGATAGAGGGGGCCAGTGGAGGGCACCAATAAAGAGAAAGCCAGTTGGCTCAGCAGAACACAGGAAAGTGTAAGGAATCAAAGGCGCAACCACTGGTCTGTTCCTCATCTCTCTATTTTTGCCTTTTCCAGGGTTTTCTTAAATGGAATTATGTAGTCTTTGGAACCTCGCTTCTTTCATTTAACGTAATATATTTAAAAGTCATCTGTGTTGTACTATCAATACTTTTTTCCTTTTAATTGCTAACTAGCAATCCATTTTATAAATGTGCCACAATGTGTTGGATTGGTTCCAGGTTCTGCTATAAACATTTGTGTAGTGGTTTCTCAGTTTTTCTGTCAACATAGGTTTTCATTTCACTTGGGTAAATACCTAGAAGTGACGTTCTGGGTCCTGGGAAATCCTCTGAATAACGCTGATTACTTTGTTGTCGTTTTAACAAGCAACCAATCCAGCAAGTTTCAGACTGCAAGTTCTGGTTCACCTTCTTTGGGAGGTAGTTCCCGCATCAGTTCAGTTTTCAAAGACTTCGCTGTACTGTTTGGATCTGCCCTTTCATGTCTCACTCTGGAGTTGGTCTGGGACTTGGGTGTTGATTTATCGATATATTTATGTTGTAGTTTCATACCTAAAGCTTTGTGTGCTTCTTTGGGTGTGTCTTGCACATGAACAGCCTGGGGTGAGCCTCAGACTTGTGTCAGTTTATAGACAAAATCAGAGATACCCTTCTCCAGCTCTCTCTTATGAGGGATTTCCGTATCACAAATCAATTGATCGTGTGGCTTCTCTTGCCCTGTCATAGTTTATTGTGAAGGATGACAAATTCTGCTGCTATAAATGTTTAGTGACAGCATTTCACTTTAATCTTCACCCCGTGCTCTGCCTCTCAGGTCATCCATAACCACTGTGTTCACACATTTCGCACGAAATAAACTCACTGTCATTCTGTGTTGTCAGGAGGACTCCCATCAACAGAATGTTTGGGAAACGTGTTGTAACCTCCTATACAAGGGCTGCCGAACAACCATTGCACCATATGATTTTTTCTGGCACTTTAGAGACTCTTCAATGACCCTTTTGATGTAAAAAAAAATTATCTGCCAATAAGTTTTTCTCTAAAATAGGAAGTCATGACAGGATACAGACACAGAAAATATTTTTGCAGTTGGACCTATAGGACTCAGTAGCCATAAGGGTGCATTTCAAAACTTTTGGATACTTTTTTAAAAAAAGTTTCTCTCTTTATCATAAATAATAATTTGCCTTTTGTCATATCTAATGCTGCTCCGTTTCATGACTATCTTTGCTTGGTTCAGCTTCCCAAACTGAGCAGTGGTTAAAAGCACAGGGTCTTTTAAGGTGTCAAAACTGACCTTTGGTGCCGTATCCAACGTTCAAATAAGAATCCTTGATCACATTCTTACCACCTTTAATTTCATACATCTGCGACTTGGGGCAACAGAAATAAATATGAAAGTGTTTCCCTGTCTAGAGTTTGTTTGTGAGTCCCCTTCAAACAAATACATCACAAGAAAATAAAACTACAGACCAGGACTTCCCTGGGGGTCCAGTGGTTAAGACTCCACGCTTCTACTGCAGCGGGTGCGGGTTCGATCCCTGGTCAGGGAACTAAAATCCCACAGCCTGTGTGGTGTGGCCAAAAAGATAAAACAAAAAACAAACCAACCAAAATACAGACCAGCCATAAGGACAGTCATTTTTCTCACAAAGCAAGATGTCTGGGGGCTAGGTGGTCCATAGCAAGGTGTCTGGGGGCTTGATAAGGTCATTGCAGATCCCAATAGACCAACAAGTCCATCTTTCTGCCTTGCCATCCTCAGCATGTTGGAGATGCTTCCACTTGGGGTTTCAAGATGGCTGCAGCAACTGCAGACAATGCAGGAAGACATGATTTCATCCAGCAAAAAGGAAAATGCAGTGCTTCCTCCCATGCATCTCTTTATACTAGAATAGACAAAAAACTTCTTAACACACCATTCTACGACAACAAATATGCTATATTAGTGATTATATCAATAATTCTTTGGCAAAAGGAAGAAGCAGCCAGCAAAATAAAACTAAAAAACTTTCTGGCAAACAGCAAAATCCAGAAACTTAAGTAGCTGAGGTACAGATCCAACACTGACTGGTATTTTACAAGATAACTCATTAGCAAGTCTAGGAGATTGATAGTTGCACTCTATAAGGGATAATATGAAATTTTTGGATGCCTAATGTCTACAAGAAAGTTCTTATCAGTAACAGTGAAAGACATTTTTATGATTACACAAAAAGAACAAGAAGAAAGAAGATATTGAACAGGTAAACAGGTAAAAATTTCACAACAGAATCTCTTTCCTGAATGTAGGTCTGCACAGTTCACCCTGGCTAGATATATAGTCAACATAACTTCTGGGGTGATGAAGTGGTCTGTACTTTCTGTAGGACTGCACAGTGATTAATGCTGGGAGCATATAAATGGTATCATACAATATGTGGCCTCTGCGTCTGCCTTCTTTCACTTTGTATCATGTTTTCAAGGTTCGTTTGTGTTGTAGCATGTACCAATACTTCATTCTTTTTTATTGACAAATAACATTCTGTTGTGTAGATATACCACATTGTGTTTATCCATTCGTCATTTGATGGACATATGGGTCGTTTCCACTTTGGGGCTATTTTGAATAGGGCTGCTATGGATGTTCATTCATAAGTTTTTTATTTTTTGCGGTACGCGGGCCTCTCACTGTTGTGGCCTCTCCCATTGCGGAGCACAGGCTCCGGACGCGCAGGCTCAGCGGCCATGGCTCACGGGCCCAGCCGCTCCGTGGCATGTGGGATCTTCCCGGACCGGGGCACGAACCCACGTCCCCTGCATCGGCAGGCAGACTCTCAACCACTGCACCACCAGGGAAGCCCCATAAGTTTTTATTTAAACACATGTTTCTAATTCTTTTGGGTACATACCAGGGAGTGGAATTGTTGGGTTATATTGTAATTCTGTTTAACTTTTTGAGGAACCACCACACAGTTTTTCACAGTGACTGCACCATTTTACATTCCCACCAGCAATATACAAGTGTTCCCTACTTCCTCATTAACGTTTGTTATTTTCTATTTTGTCTTTTTTTCTAATTATGGGCAGCCTAAGTAGGTGTGAAGTGGTATTGATTTGCATTTCCCTAATGACTAATGATGTTAGTTATTGTTTGGGTATTTGGTTTGAACACTTTCTTTCTAGCAACTAAATCACCCAATGAATGCCAGTGCTTCTGGTGAAGGTGGTAATTGAAGCAGATAAGTGTTTAGATGGTGCTCTGGTAAAAATTTGAGTCTGTACATAGCCAAGTCATGGAGCCAGTGCAGAGTATTCAAATCGATTAACATATGCCTGATGATGCTCTTGCCTGTCATCATAAATGTCATTTCAGGCCGTTATGACCATCTCTGAATGGTACAGGACTTAAGTACAACTCAGGATCCACACAGCATGCTTATAATAATGCCCTAACTCCCTCTGAAGATGAAACACGTTTGTTTGTGTTCCTTAAGCCAATGCATAGAAAAATTTCACTGAGACACTCTTTGGACCACTGTTCTTTGTTTCTCTTTTTAACAATTAAATAATACATTCATATAGTTCAAAAGCCAAACAACCTAAAAAGGAGTAGCCTTAAAAGACTCACTCTCACCTTATTCCCCATCCACTTCAATTCCCCCTCCAACAAGTAACTGCTTTTCATTGTTTTGTGTGTGTGTGTGTGTGTGTGTGTGTGTGTGTGTTTCCTTATGCAAATACAAACAAATCATATATATTCTGGGAGAGTAAAATACATGCTGTTTTGTATTTGTCTTCATTTATTTCTATCTCAAAGATCTTTTCACACTAATGTTACAGAAATATATGAGATCTGCTTTTCCATAGAGCATGTTGTCAAACTTTTGGATTTTTATTAGTATGATGGTTGAAAATGGTATTTCATTGTCGTTTCAATCTTTATTTCTCTTTATTATTAATGAGTGTGTCTATCTCTTTGTATGTTAAAGGGCATTTGATTCGCTGTCCTGAGATCTGTCTGTTCATATTCTTTCTCCATTTTTCTGTTGGGTTGTTGGTCTTTTTCTTAATAATTTCTAGGAGCTTTTTGAACATGACTGATGTTATCACTATGTCTATGACCTGAACTGTAAATACTCTTTGTCAAGTTTGTCATTTGCCTTCTAACTTTACTTATAGTGACTTTTGCCTTGCTAATTTTCTCCATGCTACTTTTATATTTATAAGGAGAACAGAGGAGGAGGAGCCAGGAAGAAGACAGAGAAGGAACAGCTGGTTAAAGAATCTGGAGAAGAAAAGTATTTCAAGAAGGACAGAGTTGTCTAAAGGGTCCAATGATGCAAAACAAAACAGAAACTAAGACAAGGCCATAGAAATGAACATCAAATTCGGCAGAAGGGGGGCAGTTTTAATGGTGGAGATAAACACCTTGTTGGAGCAAGTGAGTGAGGAAAGGCGATGGAGAGAACTTTGAAAAAGTGTTGCTCTGTGGTGGGGCAGAGAAATGTGGTGGCAGGTGGAGAAACAGGGTCAAGGAAGGGTTTTTTAGTGGGAGATGCTATGCTAGAGAATATCTGTAGGCTGATAAAAGTGGGAGAAACTATCTAGTGGTAAGAAAAAAGCCAAGGATGCAGAAGGAGGCAGAGGGAATACTTTTAAGAGTGAGGCCCTTCAGAAGGGCAAGAGCCGGTGGGATTCAGGCCCACACAGAGGACAAGCTTCATCCATCGTGAGCGTGGACACAGCTGGGAAAGTGGTAGGTGTGGTTGATGGTATGCTGGTGGAGGAGTTCCTGCCTGACTGCTCTTGTTTTCTCATGAAGTACGTGATGAAGACAAGCTGAGAGGACTCTAGTGGAAAAAAAGAAGTGGGAAATCAATGTGTTAGAATGTGGGAAAGGAAACATACGAGGGAAGGTTGCTGCAATGTTGAGTCCCATTTGAGATTTATGGTGAAAATGTCAAGGGAAGCCAGGGGCCACAGTTGTGGTTTCATCTCCAGCCCTGCTCAGGCCTGGATTGGGAAGATAGTATCAGGTCAGGAAGCTGTGGAGCAAAACCAGTGGAGGGGGAGGGGCAAGTGAGAAGGGTAACAGCAAGGGAGCGATTATGATAATGAACATGGAATCGGAGATGAATGAAGAGGAAGTAAGGATATGGGGGAAGATGGTTAGTAAAACAGAAAGTGTTAAAACAATCAGAGGCCTCAATAAGATAGAAGAAATATGGGACCGCCAGCACTAGCCTGGGTGAGATGGAAGGATGGGAAATAGGGATCAAAATATCAAATCAGAATGCTTGAAACAGAGATTTTGGAGATGGTGCAGTTATTGGTGAAAGGATATGACCGTAGGAGTGAGTGGCTGCAGTGAGGGAACAGGAACTTGCCTTTGAGCAGGTCAGGAGCTGAGTTCCCAAGATGTTGGATAACGCCTCTGGGCAGAACCAAAGGATTGGCATCTAGAATGTATACAATAGGGAAATCTTCTGAGAATATTCTGGCTGAAAGTGTAGATAAAAATAGGTTGTTGAATAAGCAGCTTGTGTTCTGTTTTATTTAGACACAGATTTAAATGGTGGGAACTACGGAGATGTGTACTTAAGTGGGTTAGGAAATTGTATACCATGAGGTTATTTGTTTTTGGGGGGATGGAGGGTGGAGTGGCTTTATAATAATTCATAACAGTTGGTACAAGCCTGCTAGGGGAAGAACGCTGAAAGATCACGGCCCATCAAGGTCTCAACTCACGTTATTTTTCTCACAAATTACACAACCTTCTTGTTCATTTGCTGGGCAAGCTCTGCACACATGTTTACAATCTGGTTAAAGAATCAGCCTTTACAATGACGTTATTAAACACAAACATACACAGTGGTGGCCATGGTAACAGCAGGGAGCCTCTGGAGTTGGATGCTCTCAAATCCAGTTTCCTCAGCAACATCTGAGGAGGGTTGTGAGCCTTTAGGAAAGAGGCCATTTTCCCATGCACATGCACAGGAGAGAAAAGCACGCAGCCAGAGAATGTTCATAAGGGTTGGTGTGACCTTCCTTGTCCTCCTGGCAGGCAGTCACAGCTGTAGACGCCCAAGATGCTCTCCTCTCCAGCTCTGAGGGATTTCTGTGACCACGTCAAGATGCCACTGACAATCAACCAAGCGAGGCTGGGAGGATCTGTGAAGCTTGTCGCAGCCCTCAGGTTCCCTGTTTGAAAGAGGAGTGATGTTCAATGCATTCTTGGTCAGGAGGCAGGTCAGGAATGAAACCTGCCAAAAAGAATTGATACGGCTGTAATATCATTCAGGGTCCAGTCAGGAACATAAAAACCGTACCAGTTATTTTTAACAGAGGGAATTTATTATAAGGACTGCAAAGGCCAAAGGAAAGGGCCCAGGAAACATAGACGTGGCAACAGAAGGAAGCCCCTGGATGGGTAGTGGTGAAAAAAGGCAACAGGAATCCAGAAGCTTGGAAGAGGTGCAACTCAGGCCTCAGAGGAAGGAGTACTGGACAGTTGGTGCAGGTATCTTTGATGCACACAGTAAGATTGGTTCTGAGACGGGGAAAAGCTGGAAACTTGAACTGCCCTAAAGAGCCGTTGCTGGGCGCAAACCACAAGAAGCCAGTCCCTTCTCTCTCCTCCAGCCTTGCAGGTTTCCCCTACGGGTGGAGTCCAACAAGATGCCAGCTGGTTTGCTGAAGTCCAGCCCCGAGCAGCCATAGGAAACAAAAACAAGTTTCCAGTTTGGGGGCTGTCACAGACAATGCTGCTATGGGCATTCTTGTGTATATCTTTTGATGCCATTTGTGCACTCATATTTGGGGGGTATATACCTAGGTGTGTACTTGCTGGATTTAATAGATACAGGTAGTAACCATTCTGGAGAATGTGTAGTGGTATCTCGGGATTTCAATGTGCATATTTCTAATTTCTATTGAAGCTGACCATCTTTGATCACTTGGATATCCTCTTTAGAAAGGTCTCCAGTCAGGGTTCTAGCCCATTTATAAGTGGGTGGTCAGTCTTTTTCTTATTGTTCTCTGGGGTTTTTAAGTATATTCCTGATATAAGCCCTTTGATTACATGTGTTACAAATATTCTCTCCCAGTCTGTGAACTTGCCTTCTTTCACTCTCTCAACAGCATCTTGTGATAAATAGATGTTCCTAATTTTATGTAGTATAATGTATCAATTTTTTTCCTTTAGGGTTAGTGCTGTTTGTATCTTTTTAAAGGAATATCTCCTTATTCCAGGGTCATGAAGATACTCTCTCATATTCTTTTTTTTTTCTATTTTCCATCTCTTTGTCCATATGAACTGAATTCTAGTGATTTTTTCAGACCTGTTTTCTAATTTGTTCTGTTTTCAGCAATTTCTAATCATCTACTGGATTTCTAACTAAAATATTATATTTTTAATGCCTAAAAATTCTACATTTTCCCTCAATTCTGCCTGGTCATGTTTGACAGCCTCTTGTTCCTGTGTTGTCTTTTCAAAATACTCTTTATTTCTTTAAACATATTAAACATATTTAATGTATATTCTGTACCTAAAAATTACAGTATCTGCAGTCGTTGCAAGTGTGATCCTATCACTCCCAAGTTCAATGTTTCCACTCTCATTGCTTATGGTAGCATGTTTCCTTCTGATTTTTAGAACTGTTTGCTATGAGCTCAAGTCTGTCAGAATTTTATCCACGGGAATCCTTCAATGCCTGATTTAAAGTATGTTCTTCCAGAGAAGAATTGTAATTTCTTGTGCTCAGAATCATTACTAAATTGAGATCACTTAAAATTTGGGGCGTTTTTGGACCCCCAAATTTTAAGGGCTTGGAAATATGTGGGAGACTCCCTCCCCCACCTTCCACGCCAAGCCAAGATCTAAATATTCTCAAATATTTGAGAATTTTTCAAATATTCTCATCTCTCCTTTACTCACTGAGGATGTTGGCATTTGGGGATCCCAAGTTTATTACAGAGTCTTTGATCCAACTTTGCATTTTGTATGGGCCCGGGCTTTTTGTCTCTTGTCCCCAGATTTGGCTTCTTAAAACCCTGGCCTTGGGCACTAGGAACCTGCAGATACCACCAGGGCTACACTGGCTTCAGTGCTAGCTTACCAATTTTTTTTGGCTGCATTGGGTCTTCGTTGCTGCGCGCAGGCTTTCTCTAGTTGTGGCAAGCGGTGTGCGGGTTTCTTATTGCGGTGGCTTCTCTTGTTGCAGAGTACGGACTCTAGGCGTGCAGGCTTCAGTAGTTGTGACTCATGGACTCTAGAGCGCAGGCTCAGTAGTTGTGGCTCACAGGCTTAGTTGCTCCGCGGCATGTGGGTTCTTCCCGGACCAGGGCTCTCACCCGTGTCCCCTGCATTGGCAGGCGGATTCTTAACCACTGAGCCACCAGGGAAGCCATGGCTTAACAATTTTGGTTTTATACTTTCTTATTCCTTTCCCTCACTTTTCTGCCAGCCCAGCAATGAATTTTAAAACCTTTAAAACTTTTTATCCATCATTTTGAGTGTTCTGTACCAGGAGGGTTTTCCTGCACATTAGTCTACCATATTGTCAGAAATGGAAGTCCAATAATCTTTCTTAGAAAATATGATGCTCATGCAGGAGCCGCATAAGGCATATAATTTCTTCTTCAGCAGTCGGTCAAAGACTTTTTACAAACCCAAGTTTTCTCTTTCCTACTGTGTTTCTTCATGTTTGTTTAGGGTGTCTCAGGAGAAATTCCTTCTATAAATGTGTAGTTGCCATAAGTGAAAGCAAATTGAATGAAAACTCCCTAAAAATAGCAATTATTGCACCAGGTAATGAGATGACCATCCAGGACCATATTAAGTTGGGAAAAAATAAAAGCTATGGGAGAAATGATTAACCCAAATGATACCTTTCTGTCAAGATCAGAGCCATCTTCTTTCACAATTTTGCAATTTAGAAAGAGCTAGGAGTTGTTTAAAATAGATGAGCTCCCTGTCTTGGGATGTAAGTTTAAGTGGAGCAGCTCTGGTAAAGAAACCAGAGGAGGTCTTCTGAACAATTCCAGTTTTGACTTTGTACAAAGATCATCCTGGAGGGCTTCCCTGGTGGCGCAGTGGTTGAGAGTCCGCCTGCCGATGCCGGGGACGCGGGTTCGTGCCCCGGTCCGGGAAGATCCCACATGCTGCGGAGCGGCTGTGCCCATGGGCCATGGCCGCTGAGCCTGCGCGTCCGGAGCCTGTGCTCTGCAACGGGAGAGGCCACAACAGTGAGAGGCCCGCGTACCGCAAAAAAAAAAAAAAAAAAAAAAAAGATCATCCTGGAAATGTTTTAAAGAAAAAAAATACAGGAATTCCCTGGTGGTCCAGTGGTTAAGACTCTGCGCTTCCAATGCAGGGGACGCAGGTTCATTCCATGGTCAGTGAACTAAGATCCCACATGCTGTGCGGCGCAGCCAAAAAATTTTTTTTTAAAAGAAAAGGAAAAGGAAAAAATCCTCCAGCACAGGTGGTGGACAGAAAGCCCAGCCAATATCTGTGTCTTCTTAAGCCAGAAAAGACACTTTTCTCCTTCATAAAAGGCCTCAGGAGGACCGACTTAGGATTTTCACTGTTCCTGGGAGGCTACTGATGGTTTCTTTTAATATGCAGGAGACCAGCCCCTTTCCATTCTAGGTCTTAAATAAGCTTGGTGTTAATGACACACTTCATCACTTCACTGGTAGTGTTTTTTGTTTTTTGTTTTTTGCGGTACGCGGGCCTCTCACTGTTGTGGCCTCTCCCGTTGCGGAGCACAGGCTCCGGACGCGCAGGCTCAGCGGCCATGGCTCACGGGCCCAGCCACTCCGCGGCATGTGGGATCTTCCCGGATCGGGTCACGAACCCGTGCCCCCTGCATTGGCAGGCGGACTCTCAACCACTGCACCACCAGGGAAGCCCCACTGGTAGTGTTTTTAACAGTTGGTTTCTTGGGAGGATTTATAATACCAGGATCTCTTCTACAAAGTGTCACTGCCTTTCAAAAAGGGCTATCCAGTCTTCTCGTCCAATGCTCCCATGGCTCACATATAACAGGAGCCCCACGAAACTCTGTTAACTCTGGGTCCTGTAGTCATCAAACTGCAACCTAGGATTTCATAATTTTTCAGTAACACCATTTTTTCCCCACGTAGAGTTCCACTTTCAAAGGCAAGGTAACTGTTCATTTTGTAGTAATGTGTGAGAGGCCTGCCTGTCTGGGTCAATGGCATATTTTATGACAACCTTCCAAAAGCAAAATAGGTCTGCCTTGGTTTGCCCTTCTGTCCAGGGAAATGATGGCGGCAGCATGTTGTTGCCAGTAGGCACCGGGTAAGACTGGCCAAAAGAGAAACTCCTTGGCCAGTTGGTGGAGTATTACCACTGTGTTTGAGGCACATTAAACCAGCCCTGACCGACACTTCCCATGTCTGGCAGCCCTGCCAATGTCAGGGCCAATGGCCTCTTGTGATGAGATGTAGCCCTTCCCAGCTGGCGTGGCATATACTCCCACCTCAGTTAGAACTGAGCTTTGCTTCAACTTCTGCTTCATGCTACTGTACTTCCTCTCAGAGCATATCACATCTTGATAGTTTTATATTCACCTGGACCCCTCTCCAAGCCCTATTCAAAGTTTGCGTCTGTAGAGAGAGTGTACCTGTGTTTTCACCAGGACTCTGCCAGCCACTGTGCAGTTAACTGTGGTTTCTGGGATGTGTGACACAGAACTTATTTTCACACCACTTGGACCCAACCCAGACGTTCTTGACCCCTGAAACCTTGATAGACCTGCTGTTAGGCCAGCCTGATTTACTCAACTTTTACTGTGGAGGAGTGTTCGTAATCTGATAATTTGATAATTTGTCAATTTCTTTTCAGGTTAAAAAACGCCCAATCGTCTTTGCCCCTTCATAACTTCTCAGCTAATTCAATGGTCCTTAGTTCCCGCTCGGTCCGCATGATCTCCCCAGTGGCTGATGGTTGGCTACTCCGTCTTTCCAGCATCTCCTGTAGGTTGCACTTAATCCTGCTGCTTCTGCCCTGGGCAGCTGAGGTGGTCCCTGTCCTTTATTTTCCTGCTCAGCAGCTGGCCTCTAGCTGTGTTGGGGGAGGGGGCTCCTCTCCAAACCTGAGGTTGGGGAGGCAGAGCCCCAAAGAGGGGAAGTGCTCCCAGCAGCCAGTCTGGGGGTGGGGGAGTAGGAAATCCAGGCTCAACCAAGAGGAGATAGATCTTCACTCCTGGGGTTTCTCATCATCAAAGCAAGAACCGTGGTGGTTCTTTTGGAAGCCACTTGCCAGCCAGGTCATGGGACCTATGCTTGGCTGCAAGTCTAGTGGGATGGGGGGGGGGGCGGGCAGGCAGTCTGCACAGTGGTGACAGGGTGTGGCATGGGGGTACAGGGAATCCTGGGCTCCTGGGTGCCTGGAACAGTCACGCTTCTTGGTGGAGCTCAAGGAGGTGGGCGGGGACTGGGGGTTTAGAGTCCTGAGAGCAGGGGGCGAGCAGGGGGCTGCGGGTGTGCCCTGGTTACACAGTAGGAGCCTCAGGAGCGCTTTGTCTTCAGGCGGAATGCGGGGCCGGACCCTGAACCCTCGGACCATTTACCCAGTGTTGCCGAAACTCGTTGCCCTCCTGCCCATGTCCTGTCAGAAGCGACTTCACTGCAGAACCCACAGCCAGGTAGTACGTCTGTTGTCAGATCGCCCCTCCCTTCCCTCTCAGGCTACTGCCGGGCCTCCTGGGTTCCTGTGCCTCCCTTTTCTTTCTCCTCCCAGCCCCCCTTTCTCTGCTGATCGGCCTGAGCTGGACTGTCCCGCAGCAGCTGCCTGGCTCCTTCCCACAGGGGAGCGGGGGCTTGGTGGGCAGAAGGGTCTCGGCCCCGAGAGGCCACAGCTGCTGGCCTTTCGTCTCCGTCCTCCCAGCCCCGTGCTCATCCCCGGGCCTGCTCCTCGTTGGCCTCCTTTCTAGCCAGGATCAAAGCAGGGTCACCTTTCCTGCAAGAGAAAGGGGAGGTTCCTTCACCTCCCTTTGCCTCACGTTCACCCCACCCACTCCCTTTGCTCTGTGTTCCCCAGGATCTCTCTGTGGACACGGCTGTGTTTCCGGAGAAGGTGAGCAACGGGATGCTGAGGGGCAGCAGAGACAAGGAGGCCGTGGATGTGCCTGAGGAAGGCCCAGCCCCCCAGGGGATCAGCCCCACCTTCATCGTTCAGGAGACCTCACTGTGACAGACTCGGGACAGTCTGTCCACATTCTGCCAGGCACAGCCCCCTCCCTCACCATAAGCCCCTTGTCTCTCGAAGGCCAAGACCGAATCACTGTGTCTGCCCCAGGCAGAGGGTACAGCTGTCACGTACAGGGTCACGGGGATGGGGTAAGAGCTTTTCTTGACCTTCGCCAATCTATTCTAGGGCAGAGATTCTAAGAATTTTTGGTCTCAAGATCCCTTTGCGTTCTTAAAAAAGTAGGGCTCTGAAAAGCTTTTGCTTATGTGGGTAATTGTTATTGATATTTACCATATTAGAAATTAAAATAGACTTCAAAATATTTATTTAAAAATAACATTAACCCACTATATGTGAATATAGATACCATTTTTATGAAAAATAATTATTTTCCATATTGGAAAATATTTAGTGAGAAGAGTGGCATTGGTTTACATTTTTGCAAATACCTCTAATGTCTGTTGTAATCGAGAGCTGGATTCTCCTATCTGCTTCTACATTCTATCTGTTGTTGCAATATCACATGTCATATGGCTTCTGGAAAATTCCATTACACTCATGAGAGAATAGGAGTGAAAAAAAGGCAAATCGCATCTTGTATTATGAAAATAATTTTGGCTACTTAGGGCACTGAATGGGTCTCAGGGACCCCCAGGGTTCCCGGACCACACTTTGCATATCTCTGATCAAGAGCAAAACTTTTCCTGTAAAGGGCCAGAGTTCCTCCACAGGAACTCTGTAAATATTTTGTGCTTTACTGTCTGTCGCAGCTATTCGACTCTGCCTTGTATCAGGAAAGTAGCCATAGATCATATGTAAACAAATGGGTGTGACTCTTTTCCCATAAAAACTTATTTAAAAAATCGGGGGCTGGATTTGGCCCACTGGCTATAGTTTGCCAACCCCTGATCTCGAATACCAAGATTGCAGGGACCTTGGGTTTAGGGCTTAGGCCAAAAGGGGAGAGGACAGTGCCATCTGACTCATCCTAGCCAGGCTCCTTCCAGAGGAAGCGAAAGGGAATTTCTCAGACAAGGCTAGATATTTCTATTTCTAATGACGCTAGTTCTCGATTTAGTGAAATCTGCAGTCTCCACCTTAATACTTAGATATCCCTTGGCCAGCTCTGCTTCTCCCAAAGTGCATCGAAGCCTCTCCCCTGTAATTCTGCTGCCTCTCAGAAAGCACGCGCACATCCAGCCCCGGGGAGGTTGTCCTGGCCATCACTGCCTCACCCCCACCAGAGTCACAGGTACCTGCGGATGGGGCAGGTGGTACAAGACGCTCAAGTGGTCCAATCAGCCCTCTCACGCCCGAGCCAGGCCACCTGAGCGTCATTTTGTCATCCAGGCTCCTGTTTCCTTTTGGAGCTTCTTTCCTACATACCCCTGTTCCCAGGGTCTCCCAGTGAGAGGGTATTTTTCTTCCTCCGCTACAGAGGAAAAGGGCGTTACTCCTGATTCTGGTTCATTTGTGGGTCGAAGTCTCCAACCTGATATTTCCTCTGGTTATTCCCATTCAGCCCCTGGTCCTTTCCTCGGCTCTGCCTGCCCCCGGCAGTCCTTTCGCTTCCTGACCTGACTGTGCTGGGTGCTGTCCGGCTGGAGGAGACGGTCTCTGGACCCCTTGGGGCCCAGAAATGCCTGGAAAGGTCCCGAGACAGACTTAGAAACTTGTAATGATGGTACTTGCCCTCCCCCAGCCCCCCACCAGCTCCATCCTTCTTTGGCTCTCCTTGTCTTTTCTACCGGGGTAATGTGGTCCCCCCTCTCCCGAAGGGTCTGGCATTACTAGGCAAAGACTGGAGTCTGAGTGGGGCGGATGGAGCACGCTCCCAAACCTGATTTATCAGGAGACGCTCCGTGCTGTGGGGGGGCCCCGATGCGCACCCAAAGCCAGCTTTCCCGGCTTCGTCCCCAGAGAGAGACTGTGTGCTACCAGCTTGCGAGGGAACTCATGCGTTCCTCTTCTGACCACATTCAAATTCAACAAGGAAGATACTGCTTTTTGGCTTTAGACATAGAACATTCGCACTGGACTTTTATGGTCTTGCGAAGAACACTGTGCTAGTGCCCACCCACACCTGGTCTCTGCCTTGCCTGGCCCCGTCCAGCTGCCCAGAAGCAGCTCTGCACAAGCTCTCCAGGCTCCTCAGCAGAGACTTGGTAGATTTATGAGTTTGGCCTTGGCTGAGGCCTTCTCGCCATGGCTCCCAGCCACGGTCCAGCTGCTCTCCCACATCTCATGCTGCCGCGGCTGGGACGTTCTGTGTCTGCTTTTGTGCCTCCACACCAATTTGCTGAGTCACCCCCTCAGCCCCCTTTCCCCTGCTGCCCTGGTCAGCCCTGTGGAGGAAGAGCAGTTCCTCACACCAGAGCTCAGACCCCCGGCCGCGCCCAGTCGGCCAGAACCTCATCCGTTCTCATGATGGCAGTGGTGGCGTCTGTCTAAGGCTAGCCCTGTTGGGACTCTAGTTGGCCTGACCCGTGCCTTCCCACTCTGAGGCACTGAAGTTTAACAAAAAGATGATTCCTTCTCTGTCCGGACTTTAGGTACCTGATCTGAAGCCACACCTGATCTGGAAAGTTACTTTCTGTCTGTATAGACACTGATTTTTCCTCAAACTATTTCTACAAGGCCAGAGCTGAATTCCATTAGAGCACTATCTGATTTCTGGCACCCCATGGCAGGACTAAGGGAGAGCCTGGGAGGGCAGTGCCTGTGGGGAGGAGCTGGCCGGAGGGAGCTCATTGTAGACAGATTGTAGAAATAACTCCTGAGCCAGTGGGGCCTTCGGCCAAAATCATACAAGGAACCCAGTGAACCCAGGCCTATCTTGTTTGTCCTGGAGATTAGGTTTCTAATATAATGGAAGATTTTAATTATTATCCCCTGGAAAAGATGCACGTTCTCCTTCTCAGGTCCTTCAAGGATGTAACTGAGTCTAGCAAAACCTTCAAACGCAAGGGCTTAAGGTGCTGCCTGGTTCAGTTAAGGTAGAGCTGCCTCTGGGATAAAATCTCAAACTAGGCAGCTAGGACTATGTAAAAGTTTCTCTGGATACTGGAATGTAAGCAATGTAAGCTTTATGGTTTAACCTGTAAATATGACTCGTAACAAGAGAAGAGTGGAAGGGTGCAGGGCCCAGAGAGGGAGAAAATGTAGTGATGAGGGGCAGCTGGAGAGACCATAATGCAGACACAAAATTCCTGAATTCCTGATGTTGGGTAAGCATCTTGCAGTGCAATAACAAAGTATGTTCCCTTCTTCAGTTTCCTCTCTACCTATGCGACCCCGGCCCAGCTCTGTTCACACTCACAGCTGCCGAGAGCCTGTCTGGCCCCTGGCTTTCCCATCAGCACCTGAAGCTGCTGCCAGCCTCAGCCGCTACCTCTGTGCGTGTGCAGCAGTGTCTGTCTTCTTGCAATCTCCAGAGGCTTTGTGGGAACCTTAGGGGAGAAAAGCAAGGGACGGAGCCCTAACTCAACTTCCAACTCAGTCAGACCCTTTCCTTGCCCACTTCCCTGTAACTGCCACAAGGGAGCCACTGGGGCATCACCCGTGGGGGACGAGATGAGGATCTGCTCCCCGGTCCTCCTGAGTACTCTCTGTCACAGAGCTGCCCACTGCTCTGCCTGGTCTGTGTGCTGGAACCTGGGAGTGGAGCCTGAACCAGATCGATGGGTGAGAGGCAGAATGAAGACAGGCAGGGCCTGGCAGAGAATCCAGGTCCCTAAGCTTGAGTCACAGTCCGGGAGAAAAGGGCGACTGTGATGATCACTTGTCACCAGGTGCCGGTGAGAGCGGCCTGGCGAGAAGAAGAGCGTCTGCCTCTCCAGAGACTTGGGTCCCGGTCTCTGCCTCCTTTGATCTTTGGCCCGAGGTGACGGCTGTGGTGGAGTCAAGGCCAGGGCACCCCAGGCCTCCGGCGTAGAGACGCGATCGCATCGGCCACTTCTGCAAGACATGGGGAAGGGATGAGGGTCATGCTCACTACCACAGCCCTCGTAGCCCTCAGCACCCCAGACCGGGCCTTCCCTAGCCTCCATCCCCGAGACCCGTCCCCACGACTGCTCCGACGACAGCGGTCCCAGGCTCACCACCACTCATGGCCTCACAAATTCTCCTGACCACCTGAGCCTGGCCGAGAGGCACAGGAGGAGCCGTCTCAGAAAAGCAAGGGCCCCGAGAGGAGCCCCGGATGGTGGGGAGGGAGGCGGGCGGCAGAGCTGACAGTGGGGAGGGCAGCAGCGTGGGGCAAGGACAGGCTCCTCCTGACACTGAACAGTCCTGACCCTTTCTCTTGCCCAGTCCCGGCCGGGCCCAAGTGCCTGTGGCCCGAGATGTCAGTGCTGCCCCCTCCCCCTAAGCAGGGGACCTCCCAGGATTGTCCATCCTTCCAGCAGGAGCACGGCCAGTCCCAGAAGAGGCCAGGTTGACTTGGCTCTGAGGTCTGCCCTCCACCTGACAGCCCCCCACTTGGGGGCTGAGGGCCACTGCTGCTGGCTAGCTAACCCACCCCACGCAGCTGCCAGAGTGCTAGACGTAGCCGGGCTCTCATTTGTTCATTCTTCAACATATTTATGCATCTCCTGCTTCCTGCGAGGGTCTCACCTTGGCCGCCATCTTACAGCTAAGTAAGCAGCTGTGCCACCCGGGGACACTGCACCAGGTGCCACCATTGGCATTTCAGAGTTGCCCCATCTGAAATGTCTCAAATTCTTGCATTTTAGTTGTATTTATATGAAAGAAGAATATCTTAAGTTTCAAGACATTTCAGAACTAGGATGTTGAAGGAAGAGAGATGGTGAAAATTATCCTCCATAGAAATAAAGTTGCTGTCCTCAGAGGGCAAAGACGACCCTTTATAACAGCTACACTCCCAGTCAGCAACTTACAGCGTGCTCTACCCCACCCCCGGGGCCTGCTTAGTGGCTATGAGCCCGGGGCCTGAGCTGCATTCAGCCACTTAACCTACCTAAGCTTCAGTTTCCTCATCTGTAAAGTAATCTTCATGTGGTTCTTTTTCTTTTTTTTTTTTAATTTTCTTCTTTTTAATCCTCATTTGGTTCTTGTGCGGATTAAAAGATAAAAATGCACTAAAGCATTTATTCTAGCTCTGGGCATAACTTTAGCCCCCAGATAATGTTAGCTGTTATTGCGATGATGATTACTGTTAATCATACTTCTCCTTCATGATCTCATTTCATACACTGGAAGCAAAGTCAGACTCATGTTATCTTCCCTTTCCGTATAATAAACTGAGGTTCAGGAAAGGTAGGTGACAGTGTGGTAAGTGATGCAGGCAGGAAGCCCTCCTTCCCCCTTTCCCAGCCCCTGCCACGCCCCCACCCAGCTTGGTTACTTCTAGAGTGATGCTTTCTTAGAGCTTTGTTCTCCAAAGGGGGCTCCCTCCTGAGACAGAAGTCCAAAGGACACCAAGGCACTGTACAGTGGCATAGTGCCCCTCGGAATCTAGGAATCTCCTAGGTGTGTCTTCTTTCCCAGACCCCAGCCCTGGAAACTACTCCCTTTTCTCCTCTACCACTAAGTGCCCCGGAGTCTTGGGGCCTCTCAGAATTTCCCTCCCCTTGGAGGAACCATATTCTCATGAAGTCATTTCCAATCATCACTCCCACTGCATCCCATGAGAAACATTGTCATTCCAGTCCCAAGAGCCAGCCTCAGCTCCTCTTCCCATGAGAGAGCAGGAAGCAGCCGGCCCCAGCGTCAGCTCTGCCGAGGGCAGGGGGACAAGTCCAGTATCCCCCATCCCAAACCCCCTTCCCCAAGGCCCCGGGCCCGCGACCTACCTTGAGAGGGTGCAAGTAGCGGAGTCCACGCAGGAAGGGCGGCCAGGCGGGGCCGGGCGTCTCATGGCCAAGTGTGCGGGTGAGGTGGGCTATGTAGCTGGTGGCCAGCACCAGCACGTCCAGCTTGGACAGCTTGGTGTCGGGCGGCACGGCAGGCAGAGCGGCCTGCAGGGCCAGGAAGGCCTGGCGCAGGGTCCTCACTCGGCTCCGCTCCCGAGCGGCGTTCTCAGGGCTGGCCTCACTCTGCACAGAGGACCCCAGGTGAGTGGGGCTGACCGGACGCCCATTGCCCCTGGTTGCTAAGAGCATCCTAGGGCAAGGCCTCCTGCCAGAGTAGTAGCATGCCAAACGACAGGGACCCCAGGGCCTCGTCCCCTCTTTGTCTGCTCTCAGCCCGGCCCCGCTTTACGGCAGAGGAAATGGAGAGAAGACCTCATCTGGGCTCAGAACTGAGTCCTGTACTCTTTCCCACCCTCCACTGTGCCTCCCCCTGGCCCTTGCCGCATCTACACCTAAGTCTGAATCCTGCTAACCAGGATGCCCTGGGCCCACAGGGAGCACACAGTCCTGCCCTGCTCTGTAGGGCTGACCCTAGGCCCAGCCAGGTCCTGAGATGTAGAGGCAACTGTGGTAAAGAGGAAGGGACACCAAAGCGTGCTGGCCCTGTCGCTGACTGCTGCTCTGGGACCTTGGGAAACGTGTCACTTCTCCGGGCCTCAGTTTCCTTGAGACAAGTGAGTTGGGCCAGCTCTCTGAGCCACGCTCTGGTTAAGACTGGCTCTGATTTCCCCAACCGCCCAAGCATGGAGCCTTGGAGCGGAAGTTGGCCAATGTCCCCTCTCTTGGGCAGGACAGTAACCATGAGTGAGGCTCTGCCATCACAGGTGACGTCGCAGCCCCTCCCATGCCTGCCTCTCCCAGCTACCTCTTCAGGTCCTGGCTTTCTTACCCGGCCACGAGCCAGCCTCCTGGCGCCGGCCCCTCGAGGGCTTGGGGCAGCTCTGCTCCATCTTGGGTTGCTCCAGCTGGTCTCTTCCCACAGGTCCTGCCCTGTCCTGCTCAGGCGGCTCCTCTTCCTGTCAGTGCCTGCCAGCGACCTCGGTGTGGCCTTGGCCGGGCTCTTCCCTACTCCTGGCATGGCCAGTGCCGCTCTGGCCTCTCTCTGTGACATGCCACACCCCTGAGGTATGATGCTGGTTCCCCAGGACCGGAACACAGAGCCTGAGGCAGCCCTTAGGCTCACGCTAGCGGGGCAGGCTGGTCATCCAGACAGCGACGGCTATATCTGAGGAAGCAAGCGCCAACTCAGTCCTGCTCCACTCCTTGCTCTGGGAAAACCGCCCACCCGGCACAGCCCCCGCGAAAAGCCTCCTGACTGCCTCCCAACCGGCTGAGGGCGGGGTGCTGGATGCGGGGAGTGGCCAGGCCCTGGGAGGAGGCCCCTGCTGTAGAGGGCAGGAGGACGGTGGGAAGGGAGCTCCTTCCCCGGATCCCGGCCTGACCCTGACTGTGGTCCTGGGATAGACCTGCAGCTTCCGCTTTGGGGCTTAAGTCCATGGAAGGGCCCTGAACTCCCTTCCCTGTGCCAGAAACCTGGCTGTGCTCATCCCTGAAAGGACCTTTCCTCCCCTTGCCAGTGAAAACGACCTTCCAGCCAGGGGGCGCTACTCCCCATACCCCAAACGTGCCTCTTATTTCCACCTCAGTGCTTTTACTTTTCCCTTTTTGTCCGCCTGGAATACCTCCCTCCAGCTGTGCCCCGGGAAAAGCTGCCCATCCTTTGGGTTATGTCCAAAGGATTTGTGAGGATTTCTTCCAACCCCACAGAACCCAGAGCCCACGTCTCCCTGTTTTATTGGTACCCCATTCTATGCACAACCACACCCTGGCTAGCTTCCTGAGAGTTCAGTGTTCTAGATCAGTACATGCCAAGCACTGTGCTAAGTACTTTACATGTATTATCTTATTTCTCAGATCAACGTCTTAAGAAAAAAAGACTCTCACATCATCATTTTGCAGATGGGAATGCTGAGGTATCAGGAAGTGAAATAACTTGCCCGGTGCCAAACATCTAGTAAGTGATGGTGGTGGACGAAAGCCCAGGCAGTCAGGGAGACATGGAAGGCTGCTCCTCACCCTACACCGTTCTGCCTTGGGTGGGTTACTCACATGTCTGTTCCCCTTCTAGGCGCGAGGTCTTTGAAGGCAAGGACCAGGATGTTTACTGAGCTGCATGAGATCCTCCATTCCGCTAGTTAGGAGGAGGCAGGCCGAAGGAATAGCAAGCCTGCCACAGTCGGCCCTGCCTGCCCTCAGGTTACCACCCCTGCCTGCAGCAGAGTCATTGCACGTTCCTTATCCCCCAATCTTGAACTCCAGAGGAGACAAAATAAGTAAAGGGAAAGTGCAGAGAGGACAGAGGAACAAAGGTGGATGTACAGAGACAGACATTCAGCCAACCAGAGAGAAAGGAAAACAGAAGAGAAGTAAAATTCACTTGAATGTCCATCGATAAGGAAGTGATTAAATAGATTTTGCTATATCCATTCTGTGGAATGATATGCAGTAATAAGAAGAAGCAGACATCTATATAGTGACATGGGAAAACTCTCCAAGATGCACAGTGAAGTGAAAAAACCTAGTTGTAGGTCACTATGTATAATAAGATCCCAGCCAGGATTTTAAAAGAAGACACTAAAAAACAAAAGCTATAAGTATCAAGGTTTAGGGACTTCCCTGGCGGACTCCCTTCTGCCAGTCCTCCCTTCCAGTTTAGGACTCTGCCATTGACTGCAGGGGCACAGGTTTGATCCCTGGCTGGGGAACTAAAATCCCGCATGCCTCATGGCGTGGCCAAAAAAAAAAAAAAAAAAAAAGTATAAAGGTTTTTGTGCTTATGTGAATATATAGAAAGGAGACTGAAAAGATGCACACTGAATTACTTTTTTTTTTTTTTTAACTCCAGATGCAGAGAATTCGGTGCACACTGTCATTTTTGGTCCACGCAGGGCCTCTTGTTAGCCTTCCTCTCTCCCTCCTTCCCCCCTCCCTCCCTTCCATCTGTTCCCTTTTATCCTATTCCCTATCATAGGCAGCCATTCCAAACTGTTTAATGTATATTCTTTCGTTTAATGTCTACTTTTTGTGGTGGTTTTAAACTATGTACACAAATTCTTTGACACTCCTCACTTCAAAAGGTGGAGCATACCAGATGGCTTCGCAGGCAAATTCTATCAAACATTTAGAGAAGAGTTAACACCTATCCTTCTCAAACTCTTCCAAAATATAGCAGAGGGAGGAACACTCCAAAACTCATTCTATGAAGCCACCATCACCCTGATACCAAAACCAGACAAGGATGTCACAAAGAAAGAAAACTACAGGCCAATATCTCTGACGAACATAGATGCAAAAATACTCAACAAAATACTAGCAAACAGAATCTAACAGCACATTAAAAGGATCATACACCATGATCAAGTGGGGTTTATCCCAGGAATGCAAGGACTCTTCAATATACGCAAATCAATCAATGTGATAAACCATATCAACAAACTGAAGGAGAAAAACCATATGATCATCTCAATAGATGCAGAGAAACCTTTCAACAAAATTCAACACCGATTTATGATAAAAACCCTTCAGAAAGTAGGCACAGAGGGAACTTACCTCAACATAATAAAGGCCATATATGACAAACCCACAGCCAACATCGTTCTCAATGGTGGAAAACTGAAACCATTTTCTCTAAGATCAGGAACAAGACAAGGTTGTCCACTCTCACCACTATTATTCAACATGGTTTTGGAAGTTTTAGCCACAGCAATCAGAGAAGAAAAAGAAATAAAATGAATCCAAATCGGAAAAGAAGTAGTAAAGCTGTCACTGTTTGCAGATGACATGATACTCTACATAGAGAATCCTAAAGATGCTACCAGAAAACTACTAGAGCTAATCAATGAATTTGGTAAAGTAGCAGGATACAAAATTAATGCACAGAAATCTCTTGCATTCTTATACACTAATGATGAAAAATCTGAAAGAGAAATTAAGGAAACACTTCCATTTACCATTGCAACAAAAAGAATAAAATACCTAGGAATGAACCTACCTAAGGAGACAAAAGACCTGTATGCAGAAAACTATACACAGATGAAAGAAATTAAAGATGATACAAACAGATGGAGAGATATACCATGCTCTTGGATTGGAAGAATCAACATTGTGAAAATGACTATGCTACCCAAAGCAATCTACAGATTCAGTACAATCCCTATCAAACTACTAATGGCATTTTTCACAGAACTAGAACAAAAAAGTTCACAATTTGTATGGAAATACAAAAGACCCCGAATAGCGAAAGCAGTTTTGAGGGAAAAAATCGGAGCAGGAGGAATCAGGCTCCAGACTTCAGACTATACTACAAAGTTACAGTAATCAAGACAGAATGGTACTGGCACAAAAACAGAATTATAGACCAATGGAACAGGATAGAAAGCCCAGAGATAAACCCACACACATATGGTCACCTTATTTTTGATAAGGAGGCAAGAATATACAATGGAGAAAAAGACAGCCTCTTCAATAAGTGGTGCTGGGAAAACTGGACAGTTACATGTAAAAGAATGAAATTAGAACACTCTCTAATACCATACACAAAAATAAACTCAAAATGGATTAAAGACCTAAATGTGAGGCCAGACACTATAAAACTCTTAGAGGAAAACATAGACAGAACACTCTATGACATAAATCACAGCAAGATCCTTTTTGACCCACCTCCTAGAGAAATGGAAATAAAAACAAAAATAAACAAATGGGACCTAATGAAACTTAAAAGCTTTTGCACAGCAAAGGAAACCATAAACAAGATGAAAAGACAACCCTCAGAATGGGAGAAAATATTTGCAAATGAAGCAACTGACAAAGAATTAATCTCCAAAACTTAGAAGCAGCTCATGCAGCTCAATATCAAAAAAACAAACAACCCAATCCAAAAATGGGCAGAAGACCTAAATAGACATTTCTCCAAAGAAGATATACAGATTGCCAACAAACACATGAAGGGATGCTCAACATCACTAATCATTAGAGAAATGCAAATCAAAATTACAATGAGGTATCACCTCACACCTGTCAGAATGGCCATCAACAAAAAATTTACAAACAATGAACACTGGAGAGGGTGTGGAGAAAAGGGAACACTCTTGCACTGTTGGTGGGAATGTAAATTGATAGAGCCACTATGGAGAACAGTATGGAGGTTCCTTAAAAAACTAAAAATAGAACTACCCTATGACCCAGCAATCCCACTACTGGGCATATATCCTGAGAAAACCATAATTCAAAAAGAGTCATGTACCACAATGTTCACTGAAGCTCTATTTACAATAACCAGGACATGGAAGCAACCTAAGTGTCCATCGATAGATGAATGGATAAAGAAGATGTGGCACATATATACAATGGCATATTACTCAGCCATAAAAAGAAACGAAATTGAGTTATTTGTAGTCAGGTGGGTGGACCTAGAGTCTGTCATGCAGAATGAAGTAGGTCAGAAAGAGAAAAACAAATACAGTATGCTAACACATATATATGGAATCTAAAAAAAAGAAAAAAATGAAGAACCTAGGGGCAGGACAGGAATAAAGATGCAGACGTAGAGAATGGATTTGAGGGCACAGGGAGGGGGAAGGGTAAGCTGGGACGAAGTGAGAGAGTGGCATGGACATATATACACTACCACATGTAAAATAGATAGCTAGTGGGAAGCAGCTGCATAGCACAGGGAGATCAGCTCAGTGCTTTGTGACCACCTTGATGGGTGGGATAGGGAGGGTGGGAGGGAGACGCAAGAGGGAGGAGATATGGGGATATATGTATATGTATAGCTGATTCACTTTGTTATAAAGCAGAAACTAACACCATTGTAAAGCAATTATACCCCAATAAAAACTAAAAAAAAAAAAAGGTGGTGCGTAATCCTCCTCCCCGTGAGTGTGGGCTGGACGTAGGGACTTGCTTCTAACAGGTAGCATGTGGCAGAAATGTCAGTGCGTTACTTGAGAAACTAGGTTATAAAAGACACTGCAGCTTCCTCCTTGCTCTCTCTGGGATCTCTCCCTCTGGGGGAAGCCAGCTGTTAAATCATGAAGATACTCAAGTAGCCCTGAGGAGAGGCCCAAGTGGTGAGGAACTCAAGCTTATCAACCACACCAGCACTAACTAGCAACCATGTGTGTATGTGTACCACCTCAAAAACGGACCTTCCAGCAGCAGTTCAGCCTTTAGATGACTGCAGTCCTGACCAACAGTTTGCGTGCAACCCATGAGAGGCCCTGAGCCAGAGTCACCCAGCTAAGCTGCTCTAACCTGTAGAATTCCTGACCCACAGAAGCCATGTGAGATAATACATGCTGATTGCTGTTTAAGTTTGGGGGTAATCTGGTAAGCAGCCATAGATAACTAATGCAATGCATGTCGTTGAACCATGTGCATTGCTGAGTGAATGGATTTAAAAATCATTAAAATGATAATGCATTTATATTGCAAATATATAATACAATACTACTTATGTCTCAGATCACATTGTTACTTCTTCCATTCCATCCTATGTTTTTAAGTCCTTTGCTTCTAATTTGCTGCAGGATACTCCACAGTGTGCACCCGTCACATTTTGACCACCCAGAGCCCCAGGGATGGACATCCAGATTGTTTCCAACTCCTTATCGCCCCAAACAATGCTGTCGTGAATACCATCGCATATCTCCTTATGGACTCATGTCAGATTTTTAAAAACACATGTCCAGGAGCAGAATGCTGGGTACTCCCAGAGTGCCATCCAGAATGGCCACAGTGTCTGCACGTCCAGCAGCACTGCGTGTGCCCTAGAGCCCCACATCTTCACCACTACCTAGTGTTAACCAGATTCCTAGTGTTACAGTTGAATAGCTGTCAAGGGCCATCTTATTTATAAGGGCTGTTTTAAATTGTCCTTATCTGACAGCTGATGAATTCGAGCATCCCTTGTGTACGGAGCTTGGTAGAGATTCTGTTGTTTTCTCCATATTGGGATACTGTTTCCCCAACGTCATCTATGAAACAGTGCCTCCTCTCCCTGTTTTGTTGCAGCCCCCACTTTACCACATACTAAGTTCCCGTATTTATATATAGGTCATTTTCTGAGCTCTCTGCTCTGTTCTACTGATCTTTTTGTCTGTGTTTGGGCCAACATCACACTGCTTTATTATTATGACTCTGTAGCATGTCTTAATACTTGGTGAGATAAAACTCCTCTCTTAATGCTTTATTTTTCCAAGGTTGACTTAGTTATTTCTGGACCCTTATTTTTCTATATAGATTTTAGAGAAGGTTTGCTGAGTTTCTAAAAAATTCAACTGAAATTCTGATTGGGATTTCATTGAATCTATGGGTTAATTTGTGGAGGATTGCCATCTTTATACTTTGAAGTCAATCCTTCCAAAAACATGAAATACCTCTCATTTTATTTCAAACATCTTCTATATCCTTTATTAATTTTGTAGTTTACTCCACAAATGTCTGTGTATTCTTTTTTTCTTTAATTTTATTGATGTATTGATTCAATAACAATTGATTCATTGTTGAGTTACAATGTTGTGTTAGTTTGGGTTGTACAGCAAAGTGATTCAGTTATACATACATACATATATATATATATATATATATAACTATTCTTTTTCAGATTCTTTTCCATTATAAGTTATTACAAGATATTGAATACAGTTCCCTGTGCTATACAGTATGTCCTTGTTGTTTATCTATTTTACATATAGCAGTGTGTATCCGTTATTCCCAAACTCCTAATTTATCTCTCCCTCCTTTTTCTGCTCTGGTACATAAGATTGTTTTCTATGTCTGTGAATCAATTTCTGTTTTGTAAATATGTTCATCTGTATCATTTTTTAGATTCCACATATAAGTGATATCATGTGATATTTGTTTTTCTCTGACTTACTTCACTTAGTATGATCATCTGTGTATTCTTGCTTAAGTGAAATAGTTTTGTTCAACTAAGTAGTTCATAGTTTTTGTTGCTCTTGAGAATGCTCTTATTCTTATTATATTTTCTAGCTGATTATGGCTGCTATACAGAAATATTATTACATTTTAAAAGTTTATGCTGAATCCAGCAACCTTGCTGGGCTTTCTTATTTGTCTTAATACTCTGTTGATTCCATTGGTTTTTCTAAGCAGATAAAATAATGACAATTTTATCTCTTCCTTTCCAATCTTTATACTTGTTTTTTCATCATTCCTTAGAGGATCGACTAGTGCTTCCAATACTGTTAACCAGAAATAGTGATAGTGGGACTTTCCTGGTGGTGCAGTGGTTAAGAATCTGCCTGCCAATGCAGGGGACACAGGTTTGAGCCCAGGTCAGGGAAGATCCCACATGCTGCAGAGCAACTAAGCCCGTGAGCCACAACTACTGAACCCCATGCACCTAGAGCCCTTGCTCCGCAACAAGAGAAGCCACCACAATGAGAAGCCCGCGCACCGCAATGAAGAGTAGCCCTTACTCACCGCGACTAGAGAAAGCCCGCGTGCAGCAAGGAAGACCCAACACAGCCAAAAATAAAAAAGAAATAAATTTTAAAAAATAGTGATAGTGGACACCCTTTTCTCCTAATCTTAAGTAGAATGTATCTATATTTCTTCATTAGACGTAATATTTGCTGTAGGTTTTTGACATATGACATTTACCAAGTTAGGGAAGTACTCCCCTATTCCTCGTTTGCTAAGAGGTTTTTAAAATCATCAGTAAGTGTAGGTCTTTATCAAATCCTTTTCCTGCATAATCATGAATTAATCGTGATTTTTCTCCCTCAGCTTATTAATATGCTAAATGATGTCATTAGATTTTCTGATGATAAATCTTCCTTGAGTTCCTGTGAAAAAATCCCACCTGCATGTGATTCATTTTTTAAAAATACACTGTCTGACTCATTTAGTAAATACATTACTTAGAATTTTTACAACTACTTCATAAGTGAAATGAGATTATAATTTTCTTTTCTTTAATTATCATTATTTGCATTTAGAGTCAAGGTTACACTAAACTCAAACAATGCAACCTCATACAACCTCACTTTTTCTATTTTCATTTTTTTAATTTTAAAAATTGAGACATAGTTGGTTTATAATATATTATTGTTTATAATATAATAATATATTATAAATATTTATAATATTTAAATTAATATTTATATCAAATATAAATTATTCAATAATTCATAATATAAATTATTCACATGTACAACATAGTGATTTAAAATTTTTATAGCTTATACTCCATTTATAGTTATTATAAAATATTGGCTATATTTCTTTTTCTATTTTCTAAAACAACTTTTTATATAAGATGTAAATTAACTTTTCCTTGAAAGTCTGGTAAAACTTACTTGTAAAACTACTGGGCCTGGGTGTTTTCTTTGGTAAAGAGGTGAAGAAATTTTAACTTTCATCTCAATTTTAGTTCCTTATTTCTTCTTATAAATACCTGGTATTTTATATTTTTCTATGAATTTATCCATTTCATCTAGGAATTCCAACACTTTAATGTACAGAATGCTCTTAGAAATAGGTCATCAAGGAAACGAGAAAAACCAAAAATCCTATACAGCAAGAATTTTCTTTCAAAAATCTGGGCAGTTCTCTTGGAAGAGAACAGTGCAGAGCTCCGAGAATGGCCAGGCAGTTCTCCTGTCTAAGAGCAACACTTGGCTCAAAATGGACAAGGCCTTGGGCCTCTGGGAAAACCCAAATTTCAAATGACTCCAACAGGGCAACCATTCTGTGGCAGGACTCGCAGGATGAGACTGACAAGAAACATCTCCAAGCTCTGCCTGAGAGAGCCACACCTTCTAAGGGGCATAAGAACCCTGCCTTGTACTTGAACTTTTCTGCTGTTGAAATTCAGAATCATAAGAAACTATTGTGGCAATCCTCTTGGGGGTCAAAGATCATTCTAATCTTGACAGACTTGTTCACCATGCCCTCAAGAGAGAAGAATGGCATTTGGATGGAAAGAGCAAAAACTGCATACTTTTCAGACATAACAGAACTGTCTTTTGTTATTCCCATATACATGTAGCTACTCCGAAGTTATCAGATGCCAACTTCAAGTGATGAGCTAAGAGTCAAGTGATGAGCTAAGAGTCTTCCATCCCAAGACCCTCAGACCAGTTTTGAAAAGTCACCCACAGAAAACACTACCATGAGGGGACAAATTGGGCATTCCAGAGTTTCTTGCATTCTAACCATCTGTGAGATGAGAAGTGGCTCATAGAATGAGTGGTAAGTATTTTTAGGCTTTCAGTTCAATATTGTCTTTCTCAGAATGCATTCAGTTTTTGTTAAGGTAGGCCTCTCCGGAAGCTTCCATTCAGAGCCCATCTGAAATGTAATCAGGTCAATGCCAAAGCCAGACTTCTAGGGGAACCCATGAAAGTCCTTGCCAGATGGTAAATGGGTACGATCGCTTTCCTTCTGTAGGAACTTACCTATCAGGGAAGGAGGGCAATCTGGCTCCAACTTTTCTGAGCCAGGACACAGAGTAGGAAGGAAGAAAAAGATAAATCCACACTTGCAGCCACGTGGAAAGAGATCTTCTTGTGCCCAAGGGCATTCCCAGAGTTAGGTGACCTGGACACCCTCAGGGAGCTCCTCTACCTACATGCTCAGTCCTCAGGAGTGCAAAGTCATGGCCAGTTTAACCTGGGACTTCTTGGACTTTCACCTCAAGGTGGCATCCTCAGCAGGGATGCTAGAGTAGAAAGGAAAACTTACACAGTGAAAGACAGTGCCCACAAAGCCCCAGGTGGTGAACCCAGACAGGGTAAGACTGATGTACAGGGGTGGTGCTTCCCAGGCCAAAGGGTACAGGGGCCATTTCTAGTGCTCTAACATCTTGCACAAGTTTCCTACCAGGCAGCAGAGCAGGCAGACTGGGCCTCAGCAACCTTATCTTGAAGGCAGCTACGGTTCTGAGTGCTGAGACTCATCTATAGGGCACAGCAAAGGTTCATGCTGTGCCTGGCTACCTCTGCTGCTACGGGACCACCTGCATGCATGTGTGTGGACAGCCATGTGAAGTACAACTTTGTCCCAGTCTTGGGCTTCATCCCCGGCAGCCAGGCCATGGATATAGCACGGCAGGTTCTGCCACATTAGTCCAAGTGGGCTTCATGGAGAACACAGGCAGCAGATGGGTGAAGACAGAGCTTCTGTCATGCGTTCACCTTTGAAGTTGGTCTGGGACATCTATTTCTTGAGTAGGACATAGGTAGGGTCCCAGGAACTGGTCTAACTAATGGAAGTTGGGCCTCGTGGCTCCTTGGCCTCTAGTACTAATGACAAATTCTCTTCCTCCTGGGTTTTGTTTCAGCGCACCATCAGCCCCCACTATTTCAGGTGAAAGAAGAAGCCCCTGCATGGTTCCATGGGTATTGGCTCTGTCCACAGAGATGTGGAGAGGAAGTGGATGTAGGGTAGGATCATCTTCAACCTAGAACTTGAGCTCCATCTCCCAGGAGTTGTCATCTACATCTGGAACAATGACCTCTTGGATACTGTTTGAGGTCCATTTGAAAAAGAAGTACTTGGTAAGCTCAGGATCCATCTGAGTGACCATGGGGCCAGTGGGAGGGGACAAGAAGAGCAGGCTTCTCCCTCTCCTTTTGGAACAGTCACTCATGCTTCTCCTTTCTCCTAGTGCCTCAGTGCTATAGGAATGCCCTGGGAGTGTCACTACTTCCAGCCCCAGATGGAAGCCCCCTTTTATTATTTTTCAATCTCCATTATGTCTCTAGATATTTTCCCCTTTTTTGTTCTGTATTTTATTTGCACCCACCTGTTTTTTTGTCCTTGATCAGTGTTGCCAGAAATATGCCTAGATTATTAGCCTTTGTTTTTTTTAATATTCTGCGTCTTTAAAATTTATTTATTTATTAAAAATTATTATTAAAATGTATCATTTTTAAGTATACAGTTCAGTGGCATTAAGTATATTCACATTGTTGTGCAAACATCACTGCCATCCATCCACAGAACATTTTTCATATTGCAAAACCGAAATTCCATACTTGTTAAACAATAACTCCCTATTTCCCCTACCCCAGCACCCCTGAACTTTCTGTCTCTAAGAAACTGGCTATTCTAAGTTCCTCATATGAGTAGAATCATACAGTATTTGTCATTTTTGTGAAACAATATTCCATTGTATGTATTTATCACATTTGGTTTATCCATTCATCAGTCGATTGGTTATTTGGGTAATTTCCACCTTTGGGCTACTGTGAATAATGCTGCTATGAACATTAGTTGTACAAATATCTCTCTGAGGTCCTGCTTTTGATTTTTTCGGGTATATACCCAGAAATGAATTTGCTGGATCATACGATAATTCTATTTTTAACTTTTCAAGGAACTGCTATACTGTTTTTCATAGTAACTACACCACTTTACATTACGACCAGCAGTGCACAAGAGTTCCAATTTTTCCTCATCCTCTGCAACACTTATCGTTTTCTGTCTTGTTTTTGTTTTATAATTGCCATCCTAATGAGTGTGAATCCCTATTCTTTTAAAGTCTCCATTTCACTAATTTTTAGCCTTATCATTTTTATCTTCTTCCTTCTCATTTCTTCAATTTTGCCCTAATGTTCATTTTCCAACTTCTGGAGAAGAAAGCTGGGTTGTGTGATTTGCTAAATGATAAGAGGAACAGCAGAACAAGAAGACTTAATCATTATAAACATATTTTTGCACCTATTAACACAGCCTCAAAAATCCATCAACCAACAGCTAACAGAAATGCGAGAAGAAATATATAAATCAACAATTAATAGTTGATTTTAACACACCTCTTTCAGAAACAGATAGATTAAACAGAGATACATAAGCAGAGATACTGAATTATAATTAATAAACTCAAATATTATATATATACAAAAGTAGAGGACAAACAGTGGACATCCCTAGAGAGAGTAAAAATAGGAAGAGTGTCAAGGACAACTTTTAAATTTTACTCTGTATACGTATGTATTGTTAGGATTTTGTATAATGAATTTGTGCATTATTTGTATACTTCAAAGAACAAGAAGAGTTAAAAGGCAAAAAAGCAATAATGGTTCAACTGGCTGGCTCACATTTTTCCACCACAACACTCTGTCAAAACCTTGATGAAATCAATATACATGGGGATTATTATAATTCCTTTGAAAACTCATTTACAAAGTAGGAAGTAAGAGTAATGTAGGAAATTTTATGTGGTAAGTACTTAAGGACTATGTTTAGATACAAACAAGCACTTGAGGATAAGGCAAATTGCACTGCTGAACTGCAAAAGCAACTCACAGTGGGTCAGAACACAGGTGTGCACATTTCAATTCCCATCTAGCAAGTCTTCATAGTAGCTAGTTTGAGAGAATGTGTCCATCAACTTTGGAAGAGTAAGAAAAGAAGAGTCACAGAGACAAACCTGATAATACTCCTCCCAGCATTGGTCAGAAAAGATAGAGCTTTACCCAGCAGGCTTTGAGTATTTCTATTGAGATGCGTGAAACTAACCTCTTAGCTTCGTGCTATCAGGCAATCAATTTATTAGTTTGCCCAACTTTCCTTGTTCTGAAACAAGCATTTCTGACCCCTAGGCAGTTCTGTCTACATGATTTGAGAATATTGCTGATGTTGAAAGCAGTAAGTCAATCCCTGCAACTATGATTTCTCATGGTAAATCAATTTTGTGGATTCTGATTACATTTTGACTTCCCAAACAGACTATATAAAGAGAATATGCTAATTATTTCCTGTCCGTGTGAGCTACATTTTTAGGGTAAATTTATTTTTTTAATATATATATATATATTTAAATATTTATTTATTTGGCTGCATTGGGTCTTAGTTGCTGCATGCAGGCTTTTCGTTGCAGTGCACAGGCTTCTCTCTAGTCGTGGCGTGCAGACTCTCTAGCTGTGGTGCGCGGGCTCTCTAGTTGCAGTTCACGGGCTCAGTAGTTGTGGCACACGGGCTTAGTTGCCCCGCGGCATGTGGGATCTTAGTTCCTCGACCAGGGATGGAACCCAAGTCCCCTGCATTGGAAGGCGGATTCTTAACCACTGGACCACCAGGGAAGTCCCTAGGGTAAATTTATAAATTGGCATTCTGGCACTTATCTCAGGCTGTGTGTTTTAGTTGGCATGGTCAAGAGCACACTTCTTATCCTAGAAAGTGAAAGGTATAACTGCCTTCCCTGATGACACGGTATATATGCCACTTCTGGACGGCTGTATGTTCTCTACAAATTGTTTTACTTGAACCCACTCTGGCCATTGTGATCATCCATTTCCTTTCTAAGAGCTTATATACATTCTGTCAATAATTCAGTTTAAAATTTTCCTGGCAAGCAACTAGAAACTGACTGATTTGAGATTCTAGAATTTATCGTTTTTCCCTTTTTGAATATTTACCTCTGTTTTCTGACACCTCTCTTATAATCATGATTTCTCCAAGAATACTCAGGTGGTTCTGTAAGCAGCCCCTTCCTTCCACTTCCTACCATGCAATAATGTAGGGCCCAAACAGAAAAGAAAGGAAAAGAAAAAGCAAAGTGCAAAGGTCAAATTCTCTTAGATAACTCTCAATTTACTCATTCATTCATCCTCTCAACAAACATTGGTGGATTTCTGGAAAGAGCATGCTATAGAGCATTTGAAAGAAATTGAACACAGTGTTCTTGCCCACCGTTGCAGTAGTGGGGGGTGGTTAAAGTGTGTGTTAAATAACATCTACAATAGGAAACAACTAGCAAACAAGAAAACAACTGCATTAAAATATCATGTTTCCAACTTGGATGCCAAATGCTTAGAGTATTTCCATTTGCTTGGTCAGCAGAGTTTTACTAAGCATATAGTAATTAACACAAAATAAGGGAGAGAGTGGTTAGTGTAAATTGAAGTTACTATAGAAATTTTTTTTAGACCAGTAACCTTCAAACAGGGATCCTCATACCCTAGGGGAACATGAATCTTTTCCAAGAGGACTCAAGTTCTAGGGTTTAGTTTTGGTTTATCTAGGACTGTTTTGGGTTTAGCGCTGAAAGTCTGGCATCCCAGGAAGCCCTCAGTCCCTAAGGCTTGACCTCAGCCTCCATATTCGCTCCTTCCTAAAACTGATATGACTGAGGTTTTGCCTGGTTCTGCTTTCCCACCACTCACCTCTTCATAAGAACCCTTCTCTCACTTTATACTAACCGTACATCTTACTCAGTCCTAATTTTATTATGATGACTAGTCGTGGGGTGAAAAAAACTCCAGGGCACCAAAAAAAGGAGACAATTGGAAATATTGATATGGGCAAAGCCTCCTTTAATCTAGGCATCATAGACCCTTGGAAAGGCATCTCATCTTTCACTTATATACTGTGACGGTTAATTTTATGTGTCAACTGGGCCAAGGGGTGCCCCGATACTTGGTTAAACATTATTCTGGGTGTGTCTGCGAGGGTGTTTCTAGATGAGATTACATCTGAATCAGTAGACTGAGCAAGCAGATTGCCCTTCTAAGGGTGGGCCTTGTCCAATTCATGGAAAGCCTGAATAGAACGAAAAGGTGGAGTAAGGGAGAATTTACTATGTACACTTTGAAGGTGTTACAATTTTAGTTGTGAATTATACCTCAGTAAAGCTAAAAAATTATAGAACATAACTGATTAAAAAAAAAAAGCAAACATATAAGCATTATCCCAAGGGGGGAAAAGGTGTGGAGCATGAACCACTGCTCAGAAAGCAAAGAAAACAAGAAGTTGAAGGGAGGCTCTAAGCTGTACAGCTGGGGAGAAGCCTGGATGGAGGAGGTGGGGGAACTGTAAATATATGGGCAGAGAGCAGAGGTGGGGGCTGGGCCCTGAAGGAGAGACTGAAGGCCCCAGAGAATTTTGCTTCCTTCAGTTTTGTCAAGGGCCAGCCTGTGGATGATCTCTGAGAGAAGGTCCTAGAGCCTTGAGGAGGAGAGTCTATGATGTCAGCCCCTGACCTCTGTGACATAGGCACTAGATGCCAGGGACAACTGCCCCAGGAAAAGGGGCTCCCAGCTCCCAGCTCCCGAGGGCTGCTGGGACAAAGTGCCCACCTCCCAGAGGTTTTCACCAGCTAGCCCCACTGCTACTACTGCTACTGAGCGTGAAAAGCCATCGTGGCTGGGGCCAGACTGAGCCAGAGGACATCAGCGTTAGGGAAGACTGGGATTAGGGCAACCAGAGTGCCAGGAAACCAGGATGCTTGCAGAATCACTGATTCAGGTTTAGGAGAACAAAAACCTGGTAACAGAAGACCTCCGCCTGGCTGAAGGAGGACCGAGGGCAAGGCTCAGACAGAACTCATGGTCAGAGTGAGTTTTGGGTGACAGACGCTGGGGGCAGAGAGGGGTGTACCCACCATTTGTTGACTCTGTTCCTCTCTCTCCCAGGTCCCACATCAGTGAAGTGCCTTGAGAAACACAGCCCAGAGGAACCCTCATTGGTAAGAGCTCACAGCACCAGAACACCCTCATTTCCTAGTCCCATCTCAGTCCCCATCTCCCAAGCCCCCTCCTCTAACTCCATCCTATCCATCCTCACCTCCTTCCCTACTCCTCTCCTCCTTAGCTCTTACCCTCTCTGGAGCTTTTTGCCAGCTCTTCTGACCCCAGGGTGACATGGATCTAGGGCCTTGGTGAACCAGCCTGCATGGTACATAAGTCAGAACCAGAAATGGACCCAGCCTCCCAATATCTTGGGCTCTGTTTCTTTCTCTACAGATCCTATGGGCTGTGTCTTCCTCCCTGGCCCACCCAGATAACTTCTGCTGTCGTTCAGCTCCCAAGAGTCAGTCCTGATTCTCCATCCCCTCCATCCCTCATCACTGGCCCACTGCAAAGAAGTGAGAAGGCAAGTTTAGAGCCAAACTCCTGTCTGAACACCCAGAGAAGCTGGTGCTCCAGGGCTGGTGTCTCCTTGGCTTGCCACCAACAGTCCTACCAACACCAGGCCGGAGCCACATTCTGTGCACAGAAGGCCTTGATTTCTCGGCCACTTCTGGCCCCAGAGATGCTGGTCCTGCCGCTGCCAGGTCTCTAATCTGTGGGCTTGACACTCCATTCTCCTCTGGATTCAAGGCAATGTTGCCTCAAAACAAGGACCAAGTGCTGCTACAGAACGCAGCACCCCCTGGGCGCCCCCCTCGGGGCCCCTCAAAAATTGTGGACTCCCTTCCCTGCAACCTTCGACCTCAACCTCCCCAACAATCACTCCGTCCCACCCACCCACCTTGCTCTCCTCCCCCATGGTCCCACTCTGCAGGCTCCCATTTCTACTCTTCTGACTCAAATTCAGACTTTGTCCTACATCCCTACTCTTCTTATCTCCCAAGTTCCCCTTCTTTCTTTCATCAGAATTGCCTCTCTGTCTCTGCACCACGTTCTTCCTCGCCCTCCCACTGGCTATACCCATCTCCTACTCTCACTCACTCCTCTTCTCTCTCTCAGCCACAGAACTCCTCTCTCCTGAGCTCATGTTGCCAGTCTCCTTCCCACCCCGAAGACGTACCTAGCTCCACTCTCACCTCCCCAAGCCCCAGTCTACCTTCTCGTGGAGTTCACTCTAACAGCCGGACATGGCACTCGCAGCAGCACAGGAACACCGGGTCCCCTGTGGGGGAGGGGGGCTGCGTGGCAAGCGAGAGGGACCCTGCAGAGTTCAGGGACCCAGGAGCCCTGGTCCAGGCCCTCGTGGTTCATCTGGGGCAACGCCGTATAGCCCACGACCTGCGGCTACGGCTTTTGCAGTGCCTGTGGCAAGGCAAAACCGGCAAGTCCCCGGTCGTGGAGTATCCTGTCTGTCTGGTATGTCTCCGGCCCCGCAGCCCCTCTTGCCCTATCCCCAGGTACAGGACTGGACCCAGGCTACTTGCTTTCCCCCAGCTACTGCCCTGTGCGCAGGGCCAGGAATCCGGACCACTGCGCATCGGCATTGGCTTTGGCCTCCGCCTGCCTCGGGGCCAGGCCAGGGCCTTGCATCTGTTGCGAGAAAGAAGGCCGGAGGAAGTAGGGCCTCGGGGAGAGGCCGCTCAGGCCCGTGGGTGTTAAGCCCAGGCATCTCAAGCCCCAGCAGCTCAGGCCCAGGCAGATCTAGGCCCAGGCAACCCCTCCCAGAACGGGAGCCTCAGGTCTGTAGGCCCTCAATCACCAAACTCCATGTGCTGGTCAGGGTCTCAGACTCAGGCACCAAAACAGGCCACTGTCTCCCTGAAGCCCAGACATTCCTCTGCCTCAAAGAGGCCTGCCTCTCCAGAGCCCATTCTCCGAAAGTCACCACTCTAGAGCCACGGAGGCTCCCTGGAGCACCTCCTCCGAACCCCACCATCCCTGCCCGGCCCCAGATCTCAGGGGGCCCCCGAGACACTCTGAAGGGCTGGCTGGCTGGAGGTCAGCTATGTTCTCCAGCCCTGAACCCTGGGAGCCCCTTGTGGAGTCTGCTTTCTCCTGGCTGAAGAGGACCAAGGGCACCCGAGGCCCCACTCAGCCTTCGGTGTATCCAGTAAAGCCTGACCCTGCAAAACTTGTGTTTGTGTCTTGCTGAGCAGATCCTGTGGGTGGCTGTACCTTCAGGGTGACCAGAACCCAACAAGGGGTGGAGGAGAGTCAAAGGAAACAGAATGACCAAGGAGAGTGAGTGCCATATATCTGAGGAGGGCAAGGGACCCATAAGCCCTGAGCACCTGAGATGTGCAGAGGGCTCTGCCAGGCCCTTCACCCATTTAATTCGATTTGTTGGGACAGGTAATGGCATCCCCAGAGACGAAGCCACTGGGCCCCTTCCTCTGGCTGCACCTTAGATTAAAAGGACTCATGCTGACAAGGCCAGGGGAGCAGCAGGACATGTCTCCTTGCAGGCAAGGGCAAGCCTAGCGTTCACTGCAGAGAAACACGGGGTCCTCACGTTGGAGATCAGAAATCCAAGGGCCCCCTCAGGAGGGTGGGGTGCGAGGCAGACCTTGGATAAATCACTTCTTCTCTTGGGTAAACGTAAAGGCTGCGCTCAACGAGTCTGCGTATCACTCCTGAAGTGTGGACAGTCCTAATCCACGGATTTCTTTATTAAAGCCTTATTAACCTCCCTTAACCTTTATTGGCACACCCCGTCCCCACCCCCCACCCACCCCGCTACTGCAGATCAAGACATTTCCTTGAAGCTGGTGCGCGCCCCCAAAGCCCCGCAAAAAGATGGCGGAGTCTGCCTTCACAAGCGGGCGGAGACGGGCATCCTGGAGCTGGGGCTCCGCCTGCCCGCGGCCGGCTAGTGCTGACGCGTATTGGCGGCTCTGCGCCTGCGTGAGGAGTGCGGGCTCGGTGCGCCTGCGCCTTGCGCGTCTGCGAGACCGGGTTGGGCGGCCCGCGGCAGCGATAGGGAGCCTTGTGTGTAGTTACAGTTTCTGCAACCCGGCGGTTGTGAGAGGGGTCTGGAGTCCTCCCGGCGGCGACCGGACCAAAGTCAACAGCGACCGTAGCAGCAGTCGAAGGCCGGGCGGCATGTCCCCGGTGCCTCGGCGCAGACAGTGAAGCGCTGGGCGAGCGGGATGGGTCGGCGCCGGGCGCCAGAGCTGTACCGGGCCCCGTTCCCGTTGTACGCGCTTCAGGTCGACCCCAGCGCTGGGCTGCTCATCGCTGCGGGCGGAGGAGGCGCCGCCAAGACCGGCATAAAGAACGGCGTGGTGAGTACAGTGCCCCTGGGGCCGGGTCGCGCCACGGGCTGAGGGCGATTCTGGGAGGGTCTGGGGGCGGGCCGCACCCCTGCTTCGGACCCGGCCCCTCCCGGGTGGGAACCCCGGCATGCCGGGCGTCCCGGCGCGAATTTCAATCGAGAACTCACCGGTCAGTTGAGAGGCTCCTAAGGTAAAGTGAAAACTGCACACGGCGCTACCTAGGCACGAACGCTTCAGTTCGACCTCAGGATTAGCACCAGGGGTCTTATCCTGGCTTTTTCCAGGGGGACCACATAGACTTGTCTGCCAGACTAATAGCAGCGGCGAGTGAAATAGAAGCTAGGGTTTCATCATTCTTCTTGATCTGCAAACTAGAGCCTTGCTTGCTGTACAGATTCGTGAGGCTCAAAAAAGAAAAAAGGTTGCAAAAAGTCTTTTAAACTAAAAAGTGTAGTTAGCAAAGGGGTAGAGCATCAGACTATAGGATGTAAGTTTGCCCTTGAGGTGCTCTCTGAACCTCACCCTGGTTCCCTCTCCCACAGCACTTTCTGCAACTGGAGCAGATTAATGGGCGCCTTAGCGCCTCCTTACTACACTCCCATGACACAGAGACACGGGCCACCATGAACTTGGCGCTGGCTGGTAACATCCTTGCAGCGGGGCAGGATGCCCACTGTCAGCTCCTGCGCTTCCAGATCCATCAGCAGAAGAGCAAAAACAAGGCAGGGAAGGCAGGTGAGAGCCCCCTCTCTAGGTTTGGGAGGAGGGTTAAATAAGTAAGATCTCTCTCATCTCGGTCTCTGATGAAGTGGGGCTGGAAGTGGGGTTATGGTAGCAGGCGAGAAGTTCGATGTTCACCACTAGAGAGGGGGCCAGTACTACTTACTTGAGAAACCTGGAACCTGGCAGGCTGTTTGTGTTGCAGGTTCCAAGGAGCAGGGGCCTCGACAAAGGAAAGGGGCTGCCCCAGCAGAGAAGTCTGGAGCTGAAACCCACCAGGAGGAGACAGAATTCAGCGTAGAGAATTTGCAGGCGGTGCAGACAGACTTCAGCACTGATCCACTGCAGAAAGTTGTATGCTTCAACCATGATAGTACCCTGCTTGCCACTGGAGGGACGGATGGCTACGTTCGTGTCTGGAAGGTGTGGTTTTGGGAGGTTAGAGGATGAGTGTCAGTAGCAGCAAGGCCAGAATTGTGAGAAGCTGAACATGGGTTCTGGGGAACTTGTGAGTGAAGCCTGCACTGAGCGGCCATTAGTAGAGAAGAGGGGTGAGTATCATTGCGCTCTTGCCGGGTACCTAGGCTAACTGTGGTGGTGGTTTGGCTGCAGGTACCCACCTTGGAGAAAGTTCTGGAGTTTAGAGCCCACGAAGGGGAGATTGAGGACCTGGCTTTGGGGCCTGATGGCAAGGTGAGGAGTTGAGAGGGCGGAGAAAGTAGGTGATTATGCTGCTTGCCCAGTAAGTGGATCCCCTAACCGTCCATCCTTGGAATCTTGATTCCTGACTAGTTGGTAACTGTGGGCTGGGACCTTAAGGCCTCCGTGTGGCAGAAGGATCAGCTGGTGACACAGCTGCACTGGCAAGAGAACGGACCCACCTTTTCTAACACGCCTTACCGCTACCAGGCCTGCAGGTGTGGAGACCCCAGAGGGTGGCTGAAGGAGGCACAGCCTAGATGTGGGGGAGTGGGAGGAGACTGGGGGGAAGCTGGGGAGGGTCGGAGCCCTGTCGGGTGTTACCCTAGGCCTCACCAGGGTGCAGGAGGGCACACACCTCTGAGGAGGGTTGGGCAGGCCCCAGGAGCTGAACAGCTGCTCGCCCGGCCCCCAGGTTTGGGCAGGTTCCAGACCAGCCTGCTGGGCTGCGACTCTTCACGGTGCAGATTCCCCACAAGCGTCTGCGCCAGCCCCCGCCCTGCTACCTCACGGCCTGGGATGGCTCCACGTTCTTGCCCCTTCGGACCAAGTCCTGTGGCCATGAAGTCATCTCCTGCCTTAGCGTCAGGTGTGAGACAGTGGTGGCTTGGCTGGGTGTGGGGGGACCAGGGGGAGCTCAGGCAGACGTGAGTCCCTGAGGACTGTTGTTGCGGCACAGACTCCAGGACAGTGAGCATTTTATTGTTTGTTGCAGTGAATCGGGCACCTTCCTAGGCCTGGGCACGGTCACTGGCTCTGTTGCCATCTACATAGCTTTCTCTCTCCAGGTAATGAGTGGAGGTGGGCACAGCCCTGAGGGCTTTTGGGGTGGGGATTCTAGGCCTGCTTCTGCACTGAGTGTGCAGGAAGGAGTCTGGCCCAGCCTATAGCGGGAAAGTCTTCTGGGGGCAGAGGCCGTGTTTTCCGGAAGGAATGTTCCCAGTTGGGCCTTCCCTCACTGGTTTTCCTCCTGTCCCCAGCGCCTGTACTACATGAAGGAGGCCCATGGCATCGTGGTGACGGATGTGGCCTTTCTACCTGAGAAGGGTCGTGGTCCAGAGCTCCTTGGGTCCCAGGAAACTGCTCTGTTTTCTGTGGCTGTTGATAGCCGTTGCCAGCTACACCTGCTGCCCTCACGACGTGAGTCACTGGGGTGGGTGCGGTGGGGGAACCACCCCAGCTTTCGCTGTAGCGAAAACTTGCCTCCTGGAGAATGGGATGCTTATCTGTAGCCACTACCCCCTTCTTGAATGGTTCTGTTCTCTGGGCTGTGATGCTCCTTCGCCTCCTGACTCCTTCCCTTCCCCCCTTGCAGGGAGTGTTCCTATATGGCTGCTGCTGCTGCTGTGTGTCGGACTTATCGTTGTGACCATCCTGCTGCTCCAGAGGGCCTTTCCAGCTTTTCTTTAGCCTCCCTGCTCCCAGGGAGCCAGGGGCCTGGACACTGCCACCTTCTAGACCAGTGTGGGCCTACCACTGCTCGCTCCATCTGGGTCCACAGCTGAGGTTGCCTCTGATGAGACTAATGGGCAATGCCTGCCCTTTCCAGTTAAAGCTTGGCTGTGGCCCTGTGCGACACTGAGTCCTGGGAGCCTTGCATTCGTCATCTGTGGATCCGCCCAGGACAGTGGTTTCTGAAGGCCAGGCCACACCACCTGTCTCCTTCCCTCTGCCTACCAGAGGCTCCATAGTTGAGCTTGTCCTTTCTCCAGAAATATGTGAAGATGCCCAAGAACCTGGAGGCACTGCTCTCCTTCCTGCAGAAACAGTCGTTTTCTTCTCCTCCCCTTACAGCCTCGTGGCCAGTTGCTCTTCACATGAGCTCCAGGCATTTGCTGGGAAAAGCACTGGCCTGGGACTTGGTATTAGAGAAGGAAGGGGCAAAAGGAAGAACCAGGCAGTCATCTTTGGGTTCAGCTGGGTAGCTCCAAGCCAGCCAGGCCAAATATGCAGTAAATTCCTGGACAGTCTACCCTAGCCTTGAGAAAAGGGAAAATGAACTTCAGCGCATTAGGCAGGAAAAGTTGATATTTAATAAACAAGCGAAGACTGAACTGAGGCTCCAGATGGTACTCTTGTCAGCTTTTGCCTCCCTCGGGAGGAGTGGGTGCCCTGAGGCTGAGCAGCTCTGCTGGGTGCTGGAAGATGGCTTTGGCATACGGATGCATGAGGGGGCTCACGTAGCAGTGCTGCCAGGGAAGCAGTCCTTCCAGGAAGCCGATGTGGCCACCCCGAGCTGTGACGAGCAGTGCAACGTGGGGAGAATATTGGGCAGCCTGTAGGGGAAGGGCTAGGAGGTGTTGGAGAGGAGGTCAGGAGCCCTGGCCTCTGCTGAGAGCCCAGGCTCTTTCCGCTTGCACTGCATGGCCCATTTCCCCCGGGGCCTGAAGCGTCCAGATCCCAGGTGCTCGCCGTGGACCGGGCAGAAGGGGTCATCAGCTGCATTGAGGCAGAGCACAGGGAGCTGGATGGCATCTGCCTTGGTTCTTGGGCTTGCTGCTCGGTAATAGGCAGCACAGCCCTGATATCCGAAGACCACAGTTGTGTAGTACTCATCAAAGTGGTGGATTGTGTGGGCCTGCAGGTGGTGGCGGGTGGGATAGGCTAGGATGAGGAAAGGGAATAAGGTGTTGGAAGAACAGTTTTGGGCCAAGAGGGGAGAGTTGAAACACTCTACCTGTAGCACAAAGTCTACATTCACCACCTTTTCCATCACCTTTCTGTTTCTGCAAAAGAACACATAGGGTGGGACTTCCCTGGTGGCACAGTGGTTAAGAATCCGCCTGCCAATGCAGGGGACACGGGTTCGACCCCCTGGTCCAGGAAGATCCCACAGGCCGTGGAGCAACTAAGCCCACGTGCCACAACTACTGAGCCTGTGCTCTAGAGCCTGTGAGCCACAACTACTGAAGCCCACACGCTCTAGAGCCTGTGCTCTGCAATGAGAGAAGCCACTTCAACGAAGCCCGTGCACCACAACAAAGAGTAGTACCCGCTCGCCGCAACTAGAGAAAGCCTGCGCGCAGCAACGAAGACCCAACGCAGCCAAAAAGAAAAATTAAAAAAAAAGAACACATAGGGCTTTGGCTCTACTCCTGGACCTGACCCAGAGCCAGCCTCTGTCCTATCTCACGAGTGAGAAAATCCAGATAGGGAACTGACCCGAGCGCTGGGAGAACCTGGCATGTCTGCCATCCTACCCTGTCTGCTTCCCTTTTCCACTTGTCAAGACCCTACCGGTTCCCAGCTCGGCAGAGCCCAGCAGTGAGGTGCTGACTGAAGAGCAGTGAGTTCAGTGGGGTCTCCAGGGAGCAGGTGGTCTCAGAGGTATCCCAGCATGCAGGTAGAGTCAGTGCTGCCACCAACCCCGCAGCCCGTCCCATTCGAGCCAGGTGGTTCAGCTAATATCCTGCAGGATTGGCCCAGGGGCCATGAAAGAAGGGTTTGTATTGGTGAGTTGGAACAGGAGAACGGGAGAGAACATGGAGGAGGAAAGAGAAAAAGGAAGACTGGGCCTTTGGGTTAAGTGCAGACAGCCTTTACCCTCCGAGAGAGATGCCCGCAGCCAGCAGTGGAGCTTGGGAGTAGCGGCTCTTCATGTGGTTCACGACTGTCTCCAGATCTTCAGTGTTGCTGGCACAGAGGGCCCTGTAGGTCTGAGGCAAACCGGATCGCTGGGTAGGGAAGGAGGCCCTGACCAGAGGCAGAAAAGTGAAAGGACTCAAGAAATGGAAGACAGGTAGGTTGCGGCCCAGGGTCTCTGAAGGGAGCGGGGTGAAGGGCCACTACGAGGAAGGAGGGTACTCACCAGCAGTTCTTCCCCACGGCAGCCCCGGTTATTAAATACGATAGCCCTGGGGCACACACAGGTACATGTTAGGCAGACCCTCCATAAGGGCTCCTCCCCTTTTGGTAGGTTTCAGAAAGGCCTCTGTCAAATGGTGCCCTTCATATGGTACCTCCTCCCCATAGCAGGGTCTGAATTGACCCTCCCCCGACCCCCAGCACACAATTCTAAGTTATCAGACACCACCCAATTCCGCTGGGCTGTGTCCATCCTTACCTATAGCCATCCTCCAAAGCTTGGTCAACTAGTGCAAGATATATGCCTCCTAACTACTGCCCGTGATACCAGGAAGCAGCAATAACAATGGCTGGGTGGTAGGGTCAGGGTATTGACTGCTGTTAGGCTGCTGGCCCAGTCTAGGAGGAGCTGTCCGCTATCCGGGGTTTCGAGAACTTCCCTGTGGTTTTGGAGAAAAGGGCACAGAAAGATACTATTAGGAACTCCATGTACTTCGAAAGATTTTACGCCCTCTCCCTCCCCAAACAACTCCCACAAGTTACCAGCATCATTTGAGGGCATGCATTATGCAAAACATTAAGACTGTAACGAGGTATAATGGGACATAAAAGATTTGAGTATTACCTCATGGTTGTGCAATTAAATAGCCTTTCCATATAGCCACTCTGGTTACCCTTAGCACACTGAGGTAGATGGGTCAAAGGTTACCCCCATTTTAAAAGAGGTACACGAGTAGGATTCCCCTGTACTTGCAGCTTCGTGTTCACCCCCATCTGTCCCTTCTTACCTTGAGTAAGGGGCTACAGGCGGAGACTGCAGTAAGACTCTGAAGATGGTTTGTAGCCGCCCCTCAAAACACCAGAGCGTAGGGTAGAAAGTCTCCACAGTGACTGGACAGTGTCGCTCCAGGAAGGCCAGAAACTGGGACCCAGTCACCAGTTGTGGCCTCTAGTCACACAACACAATGTGCCTCACTCCCCTGATTTTTGCACCAAGCCAGTGAGGTACCTGATACTGGAGTGACCCCTTTCCAGAGGCCAGCCTGCAGGGCACTGCTTTGGGCGTGAGAAATCTAGCATACCTCAGTCTGGAATGGTCAAGTCACCTCTGTTAAGATAGTCCCACTAGGGCCCCAACTCCAGTCCTAGAGTGTCACCTCTCCAGAATTGCCCCTGAACCGACTTCCACGCTCAACCTATCCATGCCCCAAACCCATTTTGGAGAGAGTAGGTAATATAAGTTGCCCAGCTGATCTGCAGGAAAGGTTGGGATCCTGGACAGAGGCTGAAGAAATGCAGCACCATTTAATCTGTGACTTTTGCCTTTTGAATTGTCTACACTTCTGCCAGTTGAATTATCCACACTCTCGTCTCAAAACTAGCTCCGGTCACGCTGGCTCCTTCTGATTTTAGCATTCCATTGTTGCATATTCCCATTCCCTGTTGCATGTGCTCGCTGCTGAAGGGCTTCTTTGTACTGCACCACCTCATTTTCTTACCTAACAGCCCCTGCTGTTAGACCATGCTCTAAAGGAGGAATAGTCCCAATGGGAACAGATTTTCTCTTTCTTCATGCCAGCCAGGAGGAAGGTAACAGGGATAGGATGGTGGGCCAGATGAGGTCATTGGGCACTTAGCCCTATCTTTCAACCTCTCTGCTTGGTTCTCTGGATACACATCAGGTGAATGAGAGGGCCCAGCCACAGAGAAGGCTTATGAAGGGGGAGTATGCTGTACAAAGACAGAAGGCCTCAGACCCAAGAAATAGAAATTGCATTTCTGTTGCAGGCCTAAAGGGACCCAAGGACCAATTCCTATTTCTTCTTGCAGTCAAAAGGGGCTACGTAAATTATGAACTAGAGAGGCCAGGTTGGTACTGTGACTGTTTTGACTCGTACCCTGGGCCTTAAGCCCTGGAATAATAACACCTGTGATTCATTGTATGCTATTTGCTGGCACTAGGCTAAACCCAACCTTATTATAAGAAACTATGACAGGTTAAGTTGTTTGCCCAAAGTCACACAGCTAGCAAAAGGCAAAGTGGAATAATAATTATGATATTAGGCAAAATATTCTCTGACATAAATTGTACCAATATTTTCTTAGGTCAGCCTCCCAAGGCAATAGAAATAAAAATAAACAAATAGGACCTAATCAAGATTACATCTGCTTTTGCAGGTCAAGCTTTTTCTAATCAAGCTTTTGCACAGCAAAGGAAACCATAAAATGAAAAGTCAACCTACAGAATGGGAGAAAATATTTGCAAACAATGAGACCAACAAGGGCTTAATTTCTAAAATATACAAACAGTTCATACAACTCAACAACAACAAAAATAAACAACCCAATCGAAAAATGGGCAGAAAAAAAAAAAAAAGAAAAAAATGGGCAGAAGACCTAAATAGACATTTCTCCAAAGAAGAAATATAAATGGCTAATAGGCACATGAAACGATGCTCAATGACTCTAATAGCAAAATGCAAATCAAAACTACAGTGAGGTAACAACCCACACCAGTCCGAATGGCCATCATTAAAAACTCTACGAATAACAAATGCTGGAGAGGATATGGAGAAAAGGGAACTCTCCTACACTGTTGGTGGGAATGTAAGTTGGTACAGCCATTATGGAGAACAGTCTGGGGGTTCCTCAGAAAACTAAAAATAGAATTACCGTATGATCCAGCAATCCATACAAAATATATCCATACAAAATTCTAATTCAAAAAGATACGTGCACCCCTACGTTCATAGCAGCACTATTCATAATAGCCAAGACATGGAAACAACCTAAATGTCCATTGACAGATGAATGGATAAAGAAGATGTGGTACATATATACAATGGACTACTACTCAGCCGTTAAAAAACCCCCCCCCCCCACACACACACACATTTGCAGCAACATGGATGCAACTAGATATTACCATACTAAGTGAAGTCAGAAAAAGACAAATACCATATGATATCACTTATATGTGGAATCTAAAATATAACACAAACAAACCTATCTACGAAACAGAAACAGACTCGGACATAGAGGACAGACTTGTGGTTGCCAAGGGGGAGGGGGTTGGGGGAGGGATGGACTGGGAGGCTGGGGTTAACAGTTGTAAACTTTTATATACAGGATGGATAAACAACAAGGACCTACTGTATAGCACAGAGAACTATATTCAATATCCTATGATAAACCATAATGGAAAAGAATATTTAAAAAGATTGTATATAAATTGTGTAACTGAATCACTTTGCTGTACAGCAGAAATTAACACAACATTGTAAGTCAACTATACTTCTATTAAAAAGTGTAAAAAATAATTATGATAGTACCACCAATACTAGTAAGATTTGTTGCGTGCTCCTTATATGCCAGGTATTGTGCTAAGCATTTTACATGATTATATCCTATAACCTTCACAATAGCTCTTTGAGATAGGTACTGTGATCCCCCTGTGGGAACGTGTTTGAATATTGAGTAAGTTGTCAAAGGTCACAAAATGTGCCAAAGCTAGGTAGCAGTGGAGCTGGGATTGAAACTAAGAGTTTGTGCTCTTAGTCACTTTACTATAATACCTCCTAGTTGCCAAGATTTTGAGTTATCAGTTTATTAAATCCTTGGTCAAACAGCTCAGTTGTGTAGAACAAGGTGCTAATAAATCACAGGTTTGATGTATGTGGGTTAGTTTCATTTTAATTCTAGTGACGTGTTTCTTGACTTATCCCTGAGAATTAATTAGTTAAATGCCATTAGTCACTGTGGATAAATCAATTCCAATCCATTACCATGCTGGACAATCCAAACTGCATGTCCTCAGAGTGTCCAGAATGACACTTTCTCTGCATTTAAACCAGTATTTGGAAATCAAAGAAGGATTTGGAGTATAAAGTGGCAGAGGTCTCTGACTTCTCTGTGGCTGGTTGTAAGCAAAGGAAAACGTTTAGTTCAGGACAGCTCTGTTCTGAAATGACTGACTTTCCAAATCAGGCATATAAGGTAAGGTTTATAGGGTATTGTGAGGTTTGGGTTTTTAAAATTGTTTTACTAAGGCAAATGTATTCTGTAAACAATACATAGGATGTATAAAGCTCTGAAAATACAGAAAAGTTGAGGTAACATTAAATTTCCCTATAGATCATTTTAAAGGGCTTGAATCAATAGGTTTCTTGTTAGACTCAGCTACTTAGAACCGAGTTTAATGAAAATTAAAAGATTTAGATTTTTGTGGCTATGTAAATTACATAAATTTCAGTGAGAATAAAATTTCCAAGTTCATCAAAATCATCCTCTTCGGATTTTTCCATTGCACTCTACATGGAGGGCCTAGAACTTAAAACAGGGCTGAATGAGCAAGGACAGTTAGGGTTATCCATTAGTCCTGAGCTAGGCGGGGAACCTCTGCCAGTCCGTAAGAGAAGCAAGGTCCTACTAAGCTGATGGGATGATGGTGGGAGTTAGCCACCACCCCACCAACTGGTTCCTTCATTCAGAGCAGCTAATGAGAAGCTCATCTAGACTGCCTAAAAAGAAAAAGATAGTGTGCATATCTCCCTGACAGCTCAGGATGCCTTCCACCCCGCTTTTCTGCAAGTGTTTGTCCACATCATCGGCAGCAGCACCCCTCCGATGACTGAAAGGCCCAGCTGGCATGGGGAGTACGCGGGATGCAGAGAATCCAGGCAGGCAAAGAACCGACTCTCCGTTAGGTGATAGTAGCAAAGCTGAGCCTGGCTGGAGCGCGGGGCCGGAGTGGTGGTGGGGCTGTGGCGTCAAATTTCACCTGGGCCAGGAGACCCCACCCAGCCAGCCTCCACAAAGGGCTCGAGCCCCGGCTGGAAGCTGCCCTCAGACTCGAGTTACCTACACCCGCCGGAGAGAGCTCTGGACCCGCACCCACCGGGGCCACCCATGCCCAGTAGTAGCCCAAGTAGAGGGCAGCGCCAAGTCCCAAAAGCAGAGAGGATTCTGTCCAGGTATCATCTTGGGGGCTCGGGGAGGAGCTCAGCCTCTCGCGTTGCTGAGTCTCCACCCCCAAGTTCTTGACCGGCTCTGACGCCCGAGCTTCGATTAGTGGGCCCGCAGGTGCGCGCTGGGCCCCGCCCGTTACACGCCATTGGACAGCCTGTGCGGGTTCCGCCCGCACTGCCCGGCGATTCGGGGACCCAGGCCCCGCCCACCGCCCGTGCTCCCGGCGGCGGGCGTGGCGAGGGCGGTGCTAGGACGTCGAGCGGGTGTGTGTACCGCGCCTGGGCAGTCTGCGCGGAGCTGACTCCAGTGTCTTGCGAACGGCTTCTACGGCTCCTGCCTCCGCTTCGCGGTCACCGGCCCTGCGGCCTCTTGTAAGGACTAGCGGCCTTCCCCGCAGCCGCCATCTTGAGGGGCAGCTCCAGCTCCGTCTTCCTCAAACCCTGCCCTGGAGCGGCGAGTCTGACAGCCTGGCCAGAGCCCCCCAGCCTCTCAGTCAGTCACACACAGGGCACAGCCACTGACGTGGTCACACCACTCCACTCCCGTAGTGTTCAGTCATTGACAGTGGCCCTCACACACTGGACACGATCATTCACACTGACACGCCACAGTGTCACGTAGTCAAGTTTCAGCTACTTGAGTGAGTGCCATTCCGCACAGAGTCACACACACATGGGTTAAAGCCACTCGTCCAGTGTCACTCTACGCTGCCTCATACAATCCCTGTCACAAGTACAATAGATACTTACTCATCACCCACTGTGTACCAGGCACTTGGGATGCTGTTCCTGTCTTCATCGGGATATGGAAACAAGTAAGTAATCTACTAGAGCAATGACTCAACCTTGACTGAAGATTGGAATTATCTGTGAGTTTCTAAAACTAGCGGTGCCCAGGCCCTACCCACTGTTATGGTTGGTCTGAAGAGGAGCCTAAGTATTAATAACAACTTAAAATCTCTCTGGAAGACTCAAATGTGTAATCAGGGTTGAACCCCTGCAACAGAGCATGGTGGTAGATAAGGGAAGTACTAGCTGCAGTGGGAGCCCCGGGGAGGGTGCCCAGACTCCATGGATCAGAGAAAGCACACCCAGATATTAAATGACAATACATTTAAGGCGAAATCAAAAAATAAGTAGTAGTTTCCAAGACAAGGTGGAGGAGGGGAGAGGGTAATTGTTCCAGGAGAGGGAAGAGCACAAGCAAAATCCTGGATGTGAGAGACTTCTTAAAGGAACCAAAAGAAATTTGGTGTTGCTGGAGCATGTGAGATGGTCAGGAATCAGGTTGTGGGCAGCTGCATAAAGGATGTTAGGCTTTATCCTAAGGGTGGAGGAAAGCCATCAGAGTTTTAAGAAGGGGTGGGCGACATGATCAGAGTTATATTTCAGAAGAATCATTCAGGCTACTTTGAGAATGGATTGGAGGGGGATGAAAAGCAGGCTAATTAGGAGGCTGTTAACGGAAATTTGGCGTGGACCAGGGCTGCCTGGACTGGGGGAAAGCTCAGGAGAGGAGTGAAGATCCTTAAGATAGGAGGCAGAACTGATAGGACTTGGTAGTAGGTTGGAGGTGGGGGAAGAAGGAGGAATCATGGATGACCCCGTTTTCTGACTGCATAGATTCAGGGATGCCTGGTGGTAACATTGGGATAGAGAAGCGGGGGGAGGGGAAGTTTTGAGGAGGAAGATGATGCATTCTGATTCAGACACGTCTGGGGTGCTGGTAGGTGTTCTAATTGTGTTTTCTTAGATTCTGAATTTGTCTCTTTGGCATCCATTAATCACAGGACCAAACTAACAGCCAAAGTTGTTCACATCTCCCCTGCAATCCAGAGGCCATGCTCTGAACCACTTCCTTTATCCAACTCTCACACACCAAACCAATATTTTCCCTTTCCTAGATAAACCCAGGACCAGGGACCAGTCAACTAGCGACAGCCCCTATGCCCCAAAGCTCTCTGAAGTTATTAAAACTAGCCAACCCTAAACTGTTTAACCTGCCTCGTCTTGCTTTTCTAGTTTAATAAAAGCTGTGGCCTCTGCCTTCCCCTTGCTCCTTTCTGCCTTCTGACCTACACGGGTGCTTCCCTCTGTGGTCCTGTGTGGTGAGCTGTGCCTCTTCTTCCTGAGGGAATGGTAACATTAAACTCTTCTTTCAGTGGCATTGACCTCTCTGTGTTGTCACTCAGTCACCTTTAAAAATTAAGATCCGGCACAAATCAGTAGGCTGTTCCGTTCCTGAAGTGGTCTGGGGCTCAGAGATTGGAATTTGAGATATGGTAGTTATCAGCATTTAGATGATGTATTAGCTTGCAGGGCTGCCATAACAAAGTGCTGCAAACTGGTTGTCTTGAACAACAGGAATGTATTGTTTCACAGTTCTGGAAACTGGAAGTCCAAGATCAAGGTGTCAGCAGGATTGGTACCATCTGAGAGCAGTGAGGAAGAACTTGTTCCGTACATCTCTTCTAGCTTCTGGTGGTTTGCTGAAAATCCTCAGCATTCCTTGGTATGTAGAAGCTTCACTCCAATCTCTGCCCGCATCTTCACATGCTGTTCTCCTTGTGTGTGTGTGTGTGTGTGTGTGTGTGTGTCCAAATGCCCCTTTTTATATGAACACCAGTCATATTGGATTAGGTTCTACGCCAGTATGACCTCATCTTCACTAATTATATCTGCAACTACCCTATTTCCAAATAAAGTCACATTCTGAGGTATTGGGGGTTAGGACTTCAACATATGAATTTTTGAGGGACACAGTTCAACCCATAAGAGATAGTGATGGAAGCTACGTGAATGGAAGAACACATGAGCAGATGGGGAATGAGGAGAGAGCCCAGAGGAACTCCGACACAGGAAGAAACTAAGAAAAAATGACTAAAGAGAGAGGAATGGTATTGCCGAAACCAATGATACCATGACCCAAGGAGGTAGTGTCCAGCAGTATCCACCTGCCCACCACAGGAAGGAGGATAGGGTGACTTTGATGAGAGTCAGTTTGTTGTTGTGGATGGATGCTGATGGGAAGGAGCTGATGGGGAGGGAGAAGTTGAAGATTCCAGAGAGATAAGAAGTCGTGCACTCAAAGAACTAAGTCTTTGAGCCAGTGGGTGAGGAAGTAGTCTGAAGCCTGGGTGGAGGAACTGGCTGCTCTGAGAAAACTGGTGACGCTGCGTTTTGACCACAAAGCTATAGCCACACACTGCAACGCTGTGCTGGCAAACGGCTGCCACTGTCACCCTTAAGCTGATACTTTCCCAGGCCCCCCCTCGCCCACCATGGCTCAGATGGAGCCACTTCTCAGTGATGTGCAGTCACAGTCACACAGTGATACCTTCACCGGAAACCGACAGTCACGGGTGTCACTTGAGCATCACAACTCAGGAGGAGTTCAGCCAGATACCCCAACAGACACACCACTCACATCCTGTACGGTCACACACCCGGACAGTCCCGCATTGGCCATACTCTCTCAAGTGCTGCCATACTGGATACACAGCCACACGAAACACCCCCTACCGTGTCACGGGTCTCTCATCCTCGCAGCCACATACACCAGTCACAATCACAGGCTAACAGTAAGTCACATTCTATCTTGTCACACACATCTGGGTCCCAGCAGGGAGTGAGCCCCAGTTAAACGTGCTTCTCGTTACGCACCAGCTTCATCATCTGTCTCTTTGCCTCTCTCTCTCTCGTTGTCTGTACGCACACACTCACGCACACGCTCTCCCTCGCCCGGTGCGGGCCGCAGAGGGCCGGGGTCTGCGGGCCAGGCGGGGCGAGGCGGAGACCCAGGCCACGGCGCTGGCGCTCCGGACTCTGCCCGGGCCAGGGCGGCGGCCGCAGCCGGGAGGGCTACGTGGAGCAGCCACGTGGAGCGGCCCGGGGGAGGGCCGGGCGGCGGGAGCCGAGGCGCGGCGGCCACGGCGGCGCACAGCCTCGAGCGACGACCCAGCCGGACCCGGCCAGAGCCGCGCCGCGCCGCCGCAGGTGGGTGCGATCCCCGCCCGGGGCTGGCGGGCTGGGGGCCGGGGACCCCGCCGCGGGCAGCCGGGAATACTGGGCGCCGCGGGGCGGGACCGCGGGCAGGGGCGGTCTCCTGGCCTCCAGGTCGGAGGCTGAAGGCGCAGTCCCTCCGCATCCCCTGCGGCTCGGACGCCGCCGGAGCGCTGGCTCTCGCCTCTGGGCGCCTCTCCGAGGTTACCCCTGAGAGCACGTAGAGGGAGGGCCTAGAAAGCAAGGCCTGAGCTCCCTCGCTGTGATGAGGGGGGTTCACAGTCCCCCGAGGGCTTTTCCCTCCGGTGTCTCATTCGTTGCTCTTGACAGTCCCGGGGGGAGGGAAGGCTGGCAGGACTTTCATCCTCATTTGACAGCGGAGGAAAAGGGGGACCGGGGAGGGGCCGAGGTTATCACCCAGCTAGAAGTGGCAGGGGGAGCCCAGCTCTCAGGTGTGGGACCCATTTGGCTGTATAGCCAGTGCCTCTTCTCTTGCGCCGGGGGGTGGGAGGTGCTGGGAGTCACAGGTGGCCCTGGAGAGATAAGTTAAGGGAGAGGATTGAGCTCAGAATTACTTCTGACAGTTCGAATTAGGCAGAAATGGAATGCGTGCCCTGTGGGTGGTAGGCTCCTGTCCTGGAAAGTCCAGTGGAGGCTGATGGCCACTGACAGGCATGCTGTGCAAGCAGTTTTGCACTGGATGGGAAGTCAAGCAAGAGAAAAGGCCCCGCCACATCCTAGAGTCTCTGAAATACTCAGGCAGCATCTACTCACTGCCATGCACTCAACCTACATTATTCCATTGCATCCTCCCCAAGCCCCTACAAGACAGATACCACTATCCTCATTCTTTAAAGTGAAGATCCCAGAGCTCAGAGACACGGAGACACCTGCTGAGATCACACTGTTAGTACTGTGAGAGGCTGGATTTGATCAGAGGTCTAACTGCAAGGCCAGGCTTTCCTCCCATGCACTGCTGCAAAGACTTGAAGAAATCAGAGGCTAGAGGATCATTGTGAGTGTGTGTGTGTGTGTGTGTGTGTGTGTGTGTGCGAGTGTGATGTGAATAACTTTATTGAATTATATCACAACTCTAGCGGTTGTGGTGGCTTTTCTGTGGTCATTAGGGTAAATTATGTTTATGCACGTTATAGAAAATGATGAGGAACGTTTTTATTTGACAGGCAGTTGTTCAATAGCTGCTCTATTTCTGTTGCTTATAAAAGCTTTTGTAAATACTGTAGTGAGAAATGTGAAAGTGTGAAGCAATCACATTACACCAACCTCATTACACATTACTTGAGGTGCCTTAGCCTGACTTCCTTTAAATAATAGAGGTGAGTTACCTGTACTAAAAATGCCGTGTTTGGAAGCATGACTTAGGAGAATATTACTGAGATGACACTAAAAGTTCACATGCAATTATTTGTTTCTGAAGTGGACTGCAACCAGAGTGCCAGGGTTGTCAGGAGAGCGCAGGATGTTCCAGGTAAAGGGTGGGACAGCTTGGGCAAAAGCACTGCAAAGTGAAAATGAAAAGTATTTCGCAGACTCCAGTAACCCCTCTGTCTGAAGCAGAGTGTTAGTATAATGGAGCACTGGAAGATGAGTCTAAAATGGTAACTTGATATCTGATTGTAGAAGGCCTTAAATGTCCAGGTGAAGACTCTGGACTGTAATAGAAATAGGGAGCCATTGAAGGTTTTGGAGCAGTGGAGTTCCAGCAAAGGAAGAGTACTCTACGTATGGAGGGTTCTTTAAATCGAAAAGATAGCAGAGGCAGGGACAAGAATAAGAGACTCCTTGTGCAATGAGTAATTCATTATCCACTTAGTATTCACTGTAACTCTGTGACGTAAGTACTATTATTATCTCCATTATGCACATAAGTTTAGTGAGGGTAATTAACCTACCTGAGGTCACGGGGACAGTCTGTGGTGGAGCTGGGATTTGAACCTAGGTCTGGCTGGTTCCATAGCTCTGTCCTCTGTCCACTGCACATGCTGAGTAGTTGCACACATGTGACGTAGGACCAAGAGGAGGAGAGTAAGAGTAATTCATGTGGGCAGGGTTCAGGACCAGGTCTTACTTTTCAGGGCTCAGTGCAAAAATAAGATTAAGAATTTCAAGACAGAGACAGCAGCATTAGACTAAGCCCAGGGCCCTTTTGAGAGCAGGGCCCTGTGTGACTGCCAAGAAGGCAGTTCTAATCATTATGACAACTTGACAAATCACCTCAAAACTCAGTGGCTGAAAACAATAACATTGACTTTGCCTATGAGTGTACATTCTGGGTAGGGCAGAGAAGGCAAGCTCAATTCTGCTCCATCAGTGTTGGCTGGGGCAGCTCGAAGGCTGGGGCTTGGGATGATCTACAGGTTTGCTCTCTCACCTGCCTGGCCCTTGGGTGGGGAAGCGAGCAGCTGGAGGCTAGAGCAACTGGGGCTCCTCAAGCATCCCTGTCCCTATGTGCTCTCTCCACACGGTCTTTTCAGCGTGGCAAACTTCTTCCTTGGCGGTTCAGAGCTCCAGAGAAGCATATCTGCATGTCAAGAGAGGGAGAGAGAGAACCAGAAACAGGCATAAACCGTGTTGCCTTTTATGACTCAGACTTGGAGGTCCCATGGTGTCATTTCTGCTATTTGTTTGAAGTGAGTCGCTAAGTCCAGATCATATACAAGGAAAGGCAAATTTAACTCCAGGTACTTCCCACAAGAAAGAGTTTGTAGATGGTTTTCAAACCAGCACAGCTGGCCTAATGAGTGACTGGATTAGTGGGATCCGATAGGTGTTTCCTATTTATCCCTGAACTGCTACCACCAGAGTCATTCTTTGTTGTTTCCAAATGTCCTTTTTTAAAAGGCAACTCCTAGTGATGATAACACATTAAGTCTGGATAATAGGTTTTGACAGCTCTGAGGAATTTAAATTACTCCTGTGCCTCCTGTTAGCCTAGGTCCTGGCAGTTAACAGATGGGAGGAGAAAGCAATTTGAGGGTATCCAGGTGGGAAGCCCAGGATGGTGTGAAGCTACTATAGAGCAATCCAGAAAAGCTTCTGGAAGGAAGATGCCTTATTGCATAACCAGGCACTGCGCTTTACACGCCTTGTCTCATTTAATCCTCACCACACCCCGAGAGGTGCTCTCATCAACCTCATGTTAACAGACAGAGGTTCTGAAACACAGGAGGCACACAGCTAGTGAGTTGCAGAGCCTGGCTTTGAATTTAGGCAGCCAGAGATTAGGGCCCATACCCTTAAACTTTGGGCTATGCTACCTACTCCTTAGCAATTCTGTGTTTCTCTGTTTTTCTCTTCATCATTGCTTTAACATTGTATCATTTCCTACTTACATAAATATGTAAACTTTAAGGAGGAAAAATAATAGGTAATTTTACCTAATATTATCATCTTACTTATAAAATAGTGCCTCACATATAGTAGGTGCCCAATAAATATTAAAGGAATGAGTACCATTAGCCCTACTCTATAAACTTATATTTACACTTGCCTTCCCTACAAAGGCTCGCCTTCCTGGTCCTTGTCACTCAAGGTCTTGACTTCGACTGGTACTTCCCATGATGTCCTCTGCGGCATCCAGTCCTGGGTCTATATCTTCTGGCCTCTCCTTTTGGCCTCTTCTGGCCAGCTGGCCCTCTCAGTCATTTAGTGCCCCTCCTTCCACCTTAGAGCCTGGAGCCCTCAGACCCCTCTCTTTAAACCAGCAGCACGCTGGATACCAAGAACTGGGTGAGGCAGCCCTCCTGTCCACTTGCCTAGACCCTCTCTAAGCCATTGCTTCCTAACCGCCAAGAACACTGTGGGCAGGGCCTTCTCTCTAATCCTCACGGGTTAGGCACATAACTCTGCCATTCTTGGATTTCCACTCAGTCTCCGTAGGGTCTCTACGGAGATTTCTGTCTCCAAGCCTCTGCTGGGGGTGGGGGTAGTGAACTCCACCCTGCTGAAAATCCAAATAGCCTTGAACCCTGTTCCCTCCAGTCCTCCATCACTTGTCTTCTTGAACTTGATTCATAGTGTCTTTCATAATACAGAAGTTTAAACTTTTGATATGCTCAAATCTGTCAATTTTTTCCTTTAAAACATGAATTTGAAATATTTATCATTTAAAAAAATATTAATTTATTTATTTTGGCTGCGCTGGGTCTTAATTGCGGCATGCGGGATCTTCGTTGTGGCATGCGGGATCTTTAGTTGCAACATTCAGGAATCTTTTAGTTGCAGCATGCGGACTCCTAGTTAAGGCATGCATGTGGAATCTAGTTCCCCCACCAGGGATCGAACCTAGGCCCCCTGCATTGGGAGCTCGGAGTCTTACCCATTGGACCACCAGGGAAGTCCCATGAAATATTTATCATTTTTAATGGCTCTGTCACATAATAGGATTTGCTTAATCATTGCCTAAATGTTACAGGTGTTAACAGTTCTTTGACTAATATTAATAGCACAGCTATAAATATCCTTATAATTTCTTTTCTGTTTGTGTTTTTCCTTACGTAATCCCCAGGATGATATTGTTGGGTAGGGGTTTTACGGCAGTTAATACACATTTGCAGATTACTCTCCAGAAATAGTTCACGTCTATAGTTCCTCAAACAATATAGGTTAATACTCACTGATTCAATTTCTTCAGTGGTTATAGGACTATTAAAATTTACTATTTATTTTGATGTCAGTTTTACTGTTAAGTTTTTCTGGGAAAATGGCTATATCTGCCAAGTTTGCAAATTTCTTCTATTCCTGTAGTTATGTCCCCTTTTAATTCCTAATATTGTTTATTTGTGCCTTTTCTCTTTGTTCTTAATGAAAATTGTCAGGGGTTTTGTAGTTCATTAGTTCTTTTAAAGAAACACTAGTTTGACTTTATTGCTGCTCTCTATTATATTTTAAATTTCTTCTATCTTTTATTATTCATTTCTTTTAGTTTCTTTAAGTTTATTCTCTTTTACTAGCTTCTTGAGTTGGAAGCTTAACTCATTAGCTTTTGGCCTTTCTTCTAATATAAGTTTTTAAGTCAACCCAATTCTCCTATACATACATATATATATATATATATATATGTATGTATGTATATATATGTGTGTATATATATATGTGTGTATATATATGTGTGTATATATATATTCCCCCCACCCCTGCACCACACACCTTGTGGGATCTTTTTTTTTAAAAAAAAAGTTTTATCTTTTCTCTCTTTTTTTAAAAAAATTTATTTATTTATTTTTTATTTTTGACTGCATTGGGTTTTCTTTGTTGCGTGTGGGCTTTCTCTAGTTGTGGCGAGTGAGGGCTACTCTTTGTTGTGGTGTGAGGGCTTCTCATTGCGGTGGCTTCTCCTGTTGCGGAGCATGGGCTCTAGGCGCGTGGGCTTCAGTAGTTGCAGCACACGGGCTCAGTAGTTGTGGCATGTGGGCTCACTAGTTGCAGTGTGTGGGCTCAGCAGTTGTGGCTCACAGGCTCTAGAGCTCAGGCTTAGCAGTTGTGATGCACGGGCTTAGTTGCTCCACAGCATGTGGGATCTTCCCGGACCAGGGCTCTCACCCGTGTGCCCTGCATTGGCAGGCGGATTCTTAACCACTGCGCCACCAGGGAAGTCCCGGCTTGTAGGATCTTAGTTCCCTGACCAGGGATTGAACCTGGGCCCTGGGCAGTGAAAGCGCCGAGTTCTAACGACTTGACCACCAGGGAATTCCCCAACCCACTTCCCCTTTAATACTGTTTTAGCTACATACCTTGTTTTGATGTATGTTTTCCCAGTATTATACAATCCTCAGTATTCAACAGTTTCCATTATGATATCCTTCTTTGACCCATATGTAAGTGTACCTTTTAAATTTTTTATATAAATGAGATTTTTACATCATTTTTGTTATTGATTCCTAATACAATTGCATTTAGTCATGTAACAGTATGAGACTGATTCTTTAATATTTGCTGAGCCATATTCTTTGGCCTATTGCTTGTCAGTTTTTATAAATATTCCACATGTGTTGAGAAGAAAATGTATTTGCTAAGTGACTGGAGTTGGGTTCTCTATTTGTTCATTAGCTCAGGCTTAGAAAATATTTTATTCAATCGTCTACATTCTTACTAATTTTTAGTCTGCTTAATCTTTCAAATACTGTATGAGGTATGTTAACTTCTCCCACCATAATGGCAGATTCGATTTTCCTGATTGTGTTTATGCCAGTTTTTTTTAAAGAATTTATTTGTTTTAGAATAGTTTTAGGTTCACAGCAAAATTGAGAGGTTTCCCGTATACGTCCTGCCCCACACATGCACAGCCTCATCCATTATCAACGTGCCCCACCAGAGGGGTACCGGATGAACTGATGAACCTATACTGACACATCGTAATCATCCAAAGTCCATAGTTTACCTTAGGGTTCACTCTTGGTGTCGTTTGGGTTTGAACAAATCTATAATGACACGTATCTATCATTATAATATCATATAGAGTATTTTCACTGCCCTGAAAATCCTCTGTGCTTCACCTATTCATCCCTTTCACGCCAGTCCCTGGCAACCACTGATCTTTTTACTGTCTCCATAGTTTTGCTTTTTCCAGAATGTCATACAATTGGAATCATACAGTGTGTAGCCTTTCCAGATCGGCTTCTTTCCCTTAGTAATATGCATTTAAGATTCTTCCGTGTCTTTTCATGGCTGAATAGTTCATTCCTTTTTAGCACTGAATAATATTCTTTGTCTGGATGTACCACAATTTCTTTATCCATACACCTATCGAAGGGTATCTTGGTTGCTTCCAAATTTTGGCAATTGTGAATAAAGCTGCTATAAACATCTGCGTGCAGGTTTTTGTGTGGACATGAGTTTTCTGCTCCTTTGGGTAAATACCAAGGAGTTTAATTGGTGGATTGTATGGTAAGAACATGTTTAGTCTGAAATGAAATCACCTAAGTGTCTTCTAAAGCGACTGTACCATTTTGCACTCCCACCATCAATGAATGAGAGTTCCTGCTGCTCAACATCCTTGTCAGCACTTGGTATTGTCAATGTTCTGGATTTTTGGTCATTCTAACAGGTGATAGTGTTATGCCAGTTTTCGTTTTAGGTGTTTTGAGGCTATGCTATTAGGTACATACAGGTTCAGAATCATTATATCTTCCTAGGGGATTAAACTTTTGTGCATTTTGTCATGATACTTTTTTATCTATAATAATGCTTTTCACCTTAAATTCTATTTATTCTAATGTCAATAAAACTCTGCCAGCTTTCTTTCCTCTAGTATTGCTTTATATATCCTTCTTCCACCGTTTTGTTTTCTGTGACTTTACTTTTTAGGTTAATCTCTTGAAAATTGCATGTAACTTGTATGTTGTTTTATGTACCTTTTGATAATCTCTATTTCTTAACTGATGAGTTTATACAATTTATGTTTATTACAATTTATGAGTTTATACAATTTATGTTTATCAATTTATGATATACTTGGATCTTTTTTTTTTTTTCTGTGGTACGTGGGCCTCTCACTGTTGTGGCCTCTCCCGTTGCGGAGCACAGCTCTGGACGCGCAGGCTCAGCGGCCATGGCTCACGGGTCTAGCTGCTCCGTGGCATGTGACGTCTTCCCGGACAGGGCCACAAACCCGTGTCCCCTGCATTGGCAGGCGGACTCTCAACCACTGCGCCACCAGGGAAGCCCTACTTGGATCTGTTTTTACCATCTTATTTTATGCTTTCTATTTGTCTTCCTTTTAAATTATTTTTTAGGTTCTTTTTTTTCCCCTATTATCTCCTCCATGATGCTTTTTTTTTTTTTTTTTTTGGTTGCAGCAGGTCTTAGTCTACAAACTATGTAGACTCACTATATCTGTTGGGGCCCACGTATGTCTAGAAAAACAGAGACAGTTTCTATGACTCTCAGGAGCTTCACCTTCTTGTGGACTTCCATGTTGTGCTGCTTCTTCCTCAAGGCAGCTCTATTTGCACAGCTACACATGTATCCACCTGTTGGCCAGTTGCCCACTGCCTCTAGGAAGAGCTCTTAGGAAGCTGTTGTTCCCCCTGCAGTGGTCCTGAACCTTATCAGGGTCATGGAACTCTTTGAGAATCTGCTGAAAGCTACACACCTTTCTCCAGGAAAATTCAATGCCAGCCAAAGTGTAGGGTACCATTTCAGAGGGTTCCTGATCCTCTGCTCTAGAACATCAAGCACCTCATGATTTGTCTTCCTAAAGATGAGTTTGAGGTCTCAGCCTCAGCTCTGGAGGTCTTCTGCTTCCTCAGAAACTCACGATTTATGTACACAATCCTGGGACTAATTGGAAAGCTTCATGCTCTGCACATTGATAGATACTCTATTTGACTATTTTCATTTAATCAAGTGATGTGCTGCCAATGGGCCTGCACAATGTAGGTCTAAAGGAAAGTTTTTGTTTTTTTCCTTTCTATTGGGATCTGGTTTTCCTGTGTTTAATAAATAGCAATTCTTGGGACCACTGTTGTATTGACCCTGATTTGTTGTGTTTTCAAGCCCTACCTGAGTGTAGACCTATTTCAAGGAGTCTAGTCTCTTTTGATTTGTTCTTCAGTGAGTTTTTATACAAATACAAATACAGATACAAACCAACAATCTGTTTCCCTCCCTGTTTAAGGCTTGGTCTTTTTGTGACTCTGTGCACTTCTAATTTGGCCTTTTTCTTATCCTCTCTGAACTAGTTTCCACTCGTAAAATGAGTGGACTGAACTACATCATATGTGCTTAAACTGCACTTCTCCAAGCACCTGGGGGACTGGCAGGGCAAGAGTGGGATAGTCCTGCCCGCAGCACAGCTTCCCCCAGCACAAGTCTGCGTTATGCGCTTTACATGCTGGATCCGGAATAAGGTTTACTTTGAGCAAAGTTCCTGATGTCCGTGTGTGGCTCCTCCCTGCACAGGAGTCCTGTCACCTGGGTGGCAGGTAGAGGCAGGGAGAGAGGCGTTCCTGTCTAACCCACCAATTCCCCCTCTGTGGCAGACACTGCTTCCCTCTGATTCCCTAACCCCGTTTCCTACTTCCAGCTACAGGAAGGATGTTACCTGTGACGATGAGAACGTCAGTGCTGCTGCTGCTACTACCCCTGAGTCAGGCTGTTCCCAAACACGGCACCACAAGGTAACGGGATTCAGAGGGCAGGGCTGTGGGCTGGGAGCAGGGGCGTCTCTGGAGAATCAGAGGTATGCTGTGGGCCCCTCTGGGAGGCGGAAGACTGGGTGTACGCTCCCTGACTTCTGTATCATCCCCACCACCTCAGCTTCTGCCTTGTGCCTGTTAGAGTGCCCTCTGCAAAGTGGGCATCGACACGTTTGCTGGACTCACTTGGAAACCGGGAGCTCATTTCCAATGAGATGTGAGGCTATAAGCTTGGGAAGGGGCTACAGTCCTCTTATCAAGACCTTATAGTGGAAGCTCCAAAGAAATAGAGATCATTAGCATATCACTTCTATTTTATTTGAATATCTTTCTTGAGGTTTTGTGTCTTAATATTATGCAGTGGGTATGCTGGGTGGGGTCGGGGGACGGATACAGCCACAGCAGCAAGGGCTGGCAGCAGCGACAAAAGTTGCTGTAGCAGCTCCTGCCAGCTCTCTGGCATCACACATCTGGACTGACTGGGGCCAACAGGGATCCCTGTCCAGAACTGCGAGCAAATGTTGAGCTTTAAAGACTGACAAAAAGCCCCTGAGCAGATCGAAACTACAAAACCAACATATATGCCCTCAACTTGGGGTAAAAAAGAGTCCACTTTGTGTCATGGAGCAAATTGGGTCTGTATAAAACTGGGCAGTGCCACCAGGCTCAGCCAGAGACCTGTGTCCCGCCTCCCAGCATCACAGAGGAAGGGCTGCCGTGATGCATGTTGTCCTGCCGCCCACTGTGGTGGTTTCTTGGGTCTCCAACTTGTGTCTACTAGGTGCGGCTTCCTCTGGCCTCCACCAAACCAGATGTTTCATTGGGATTTTCACTTACCATCTAAGCTAAGAATCTGCAAAGGCAGAGTCTGGGGAGTAAGGTTCTGCTTCTGAGGAGGCCAGAATGGCCTCCTCCCCACAAGGTTTTTGGGGACCTGGAGAAGCAGCTCCCTTTGGGTCTGGGGGGAGAACTCTACCAGGAGCTTGGGGATGGAAGGCTGTGAGGCTGGGCCCTCAGAGGAGGCCCTTTGCGAGGCCGGTGCTTCCCTCCCTCCTCCAGGCTGGACCCTGACGTGCAGCATCCACCTCTACCCAACCCCTTCCAGCCAGGCCAGGAGCAACTTCAGTGAGTAGGCTGGGGTGGGGCGCACCCGAGGGCCAGGCCTGGGGCTGCAGACTGGCTTCTCGTGGACTGATTTTCCGCTTTTCTGCAAGACTTCTGCAGAGCTACCTAAAGGGACTAGAGAGGATGGAAGAGGAGCCGGAGCACATGAGCCGGGAGCAGGGTGAGGGGCTGGGCTGATGGGGCCCGTGGACGGGAGGCCCAGGGCAGCCAGAGCTGGGACTGACCTCAGGCCATCCCGCGACTCCTGCCTGATCCACCTGTCCCCTGATGCGTCTTCTGATCCAGCCTCTCTTCCTTAGTTCTCCTCTACCTCTTTGCTCTCCACGACTACGACCAGAGTGGACAGCTGGATGGCCTGGAGCTGTTGTCCATGTTGATAGCAACTCTGGCCCCTGGAGCTTCCGACTCTCTCACCACCAACCCGGTAAGCCCTGCTGGATGGGGGCCCTTCTCCCAGAAGAAGACGCAGCTCCCTGGGGCTTTGGTTTTTTTCATCATGACTCTTTTGGTGAATCCCCTGTGAAAGGAGGGCTCAAAGCCTGCGTGGCAGGGATGCAGGGGGGTGTTGGGAGGGTCAGGATTCCTGGGAGCATCTCCAGTCACTATAGACCCTTCCACAGGTGATCCTGGTAGTGGATGAGGTGCTGGAGACCCAGGACCTGAATGGGGATGGGCTCATGACCCCTGCAGAGCTCGTCAACTTCCCTGGAGAGGCCCCGAGGCACACAGATCTCAAAGAGCCCCCAGAGCCACAGGATGTTGGGAGGCGGCCTCTGTTGGCTAAAAGCCCGTCAAGAGAAGAAGCACATGAAGCCCCAGGTCCCAGAGAAGAAGCTGGGGGACAGGTGGAGGCCAGAAGGGAGTCCTTGGAACCTGTACAGGAGGCTGGGGGACAGGCAGAGGCTGCAAGAGAAGCCCCAGGCCCTGGCGGGGAGGTTGGGGGACAGGTAGAAGCCAGGGACACTGGAGAGAGAGCAGAAGAGCTTCCAGGGGAAACACTGGAGTCTAAGAAAACCCCAAATGAGCTTGAGGTTCATGCTGTTCAGCTGGAGAATGATGCGATATAAACCTTGAGGATACAGGTTTGCACACCTACAAGCCTCAGTGCCAGAACATATGCCCCAAAGGGTAGGGTGTGTGTTAGGGCAACGGCCACCTCTGTGCCCCCTTCCTGGCCCCAGTACGTGGCAGGTCTTTCTGTGCAGCTCAGGGAGACCCTAAGTTGAAGGGCAGATTTAGGGCCCAGAAAACCAATAAAGAACCAAATGAACCCATCCCTCTGGGCCATCGATCCACTGGTCCAGCCTGCCCTGACCTCAGGCTGCAGGGGGTCGGGACTGGGCAGTCCTCTTGGGAGTGCAGGAATTCAGTTTACCCAGTGTTCCCAGATGGTGCTGAGACACAGCAGAGTACAGCACTAGGCCACAGCCAGCTGCAGACAACCCGGGGAAGGGAGCTCAGCCTTTCCCTGGGGCCTAACCACTAGAACGCCCTCCTGCAGTTCAGGGTAGATCTTCTCCATCATCCTGTATCTGCTCCCCACCCCTGAAAATATTAATAATTACCATTTATTGAGAACCTAGTACACACTGGGCATCATGCTGGTCATTTTACATATTGTGATTTTATCCTCACAATAATTCTATGACCAGGCAGAATTAGCACCATTTGACAGATGAGGAAATTGGGGAAGATGGAGTTCAGTAATGTACTCATGGTCCCATAGCTAAGTAAGTGGCAGATTTGAATTCAGGCCTGTCTGAGCCTAAAGCCCATACCTTTTATCACATTCTACGGCCTCACCCCCCTGCCCCAACTCCCATGTGGAAATTCACCAATTCCCATATGCCCTCAGACCAGGTCTCCCCCAGGGAAAGCAATGCTTTGCATTCCGGGTCATATTTGTGGCGCAGGCACCGCCTTAACCACAAGGCGGCTCCAAGGGGGGGCGGTCAGGCTCGGGGTCAGTCATTGGGGAGATATTTTTGGACTGCAGAGGCTCCGCCAAACCAGAGGAGGCTCCCTGCCCGCTGGCCTGTCAGGTTGGCTCAGCCATGTGGACACACTTGTGGCCACTGGAGTCTTGTGACAGAGCTGGGGCCCAGAGGAGCTTTTCTCATGGCTTGTGGTTATTTGGAAGGTTCCCTGGGGTGCAAGGGGTTAAGTCTCCTCCCCCGCCAGGAAGGCTGGAAGTCTGGCCCTCTACCCTGAGCTGGGGCCCCAGCAGGGGCACAGCTGGTGGCAAGCCTAGGGCACTTCCTGCTGCTCTGGTCTGGGTGGCCCCTCCTCTGGGCCTGGGCAGGAGGTGAATTTGGGGACTAGAGAAAAAAAGGGCGAAGGACTGCAGGATCAAAGCCTCCAGAATCCCCAGCCAGAGCAGCTCAGACATCGAAGACAGACTGCCAGAAGGAAGCTGGCTCTGGGGAAGATTTATTTGCTCTGCAGCTCTGCCATGTGAGATGCCAGGTCACAGGTGGAGCCCTCCCACAGCCTGCATCTGCCTGGGGGGGCAAGGCAGCCTGATGCCAGCTGGCCAGAGAAGAGAGGGCGACGGCAGCCAGTGTTGCTGGCCCGGGGCGGGGATGTGAGCCGGTGCTTCCTGCCACAGGGCACTCACACGATGCCATCGAAGCCCTGCAGACCACACTTCTTGCCCGCCACCTGGCAGCCAAAGCTCAGTGCCTCCTGCATGCTCTTCCCTGGAGGGGGGGATGAGCAGCCAGATCAGCCGGGCCTTCTGGGCAGGGGCAGGCCCCGGCCCTGGGCCTGCTGCTGGGGTACTCACCCTGGGACAGGCTGAAGATGACGGATGCGTTGAAGGTGTCTCCGGCCCCCAGAGTGTCCACCACCTGGGGCGGTGGGAAAGCGTCGGAGTGGAGCAGCCGTCCATCAGGGCCCAGGGCATCGGCACCCTCCTCAGCCCAGGCACAGACCAGCGTAGCCCTGTGACACCCTCCACTCAGCTGGGTGTTAGCCCAGCCCTGGCCCCCAGCCTCATTATCCCTCCCCGGGGCAGACCCTGGAGGCCAGGCTCCCTCACTCCCCGTACCCGGGCCGCTGCCTGGCTTCCGCTAGCTCACCCCTTCCTCACGCGACCGTACAGGCCCCTCAGGGCCTCCTTCGCTGACTGGAACCCAAAGTGCTTGGCCACATCTTTGCTGACAAACACCTGTGGGCAGTGGAAGAGAGGCTGACAGTCAGCTGAGCTCTACCCCAGCTGTCCCTCACTACCAGCAACCTGCTCCTCCATCGTGGCCACCTAAACCCCAAGTAGCATCTCGCTGTCCCTCAGGAACATGTTTTCATACTTGCTCAGGATATGCTAGAAAACAGCCATGTAAATTGTGACACGAAAGCCCCGGCCTATTCTAAGATCAACGAATTTCCTCACAATTGAAAACCCAGAGTGAGTCTTGAGGTCATCTTGGGGCGCAATCTACAACTGGCAGGTGAAACCACGGCTTTCAGGAGGGTTTTTGTTCTGTTTGGCTTTCCGCATACAGCTATGCCCTCTAGGTCTGATTTCTTCATCTTTAAAACAAAGGGATAGGGGTTCTAGAGCTTCCTGAACACCAGCTACATATTAGAATCACCAGGGTGTTTTGTTAAAAAAATACTTCAGCCCAGGCTTCACCTCTACCAACCAAATTAAAAAAAAAAAAAAATGAGGGTGGGGCTCAGGCATCCACATCATTTAACGTGCAACCAAGGCTGAGGCCCAACGAGCTGCCACTGTGATGCTAGATTATCATCGCGATTCCACGTACATTCCACACTTACCATGCGCAAGCCCCCTTCCCATCCTCCCTCACCCCCTACAGAACTGGAGGGCACCTCGGAGAACAGTCCCATCCTGTCATTTGACAGAGGAAAAGACAGGAGGCCCAGGGAGGGGAGGCTTCCACGCAGGCTGGCCCTGAGGCTGGCTGTCTTGGCCTTGACCAAGCCCTCTGGCTGCCTTCATACCTATGCGCCCGCTGGGCTGGAGAAATTCTACTCCTTGGCCGCTGTTGAGGCCTGCACTAGAGCCCTAAGCTAGAGGTCTGCCTCTGCTTTGCCCCCACCTGCCAATATCACCAAGCCGCAAAGTGCCGCCCTAAGTGTGACAGGCAGGACAAGGGGACACTCGGACTCCCTTTAAGGACCAAATTAAGCTGGATGTGGCAAGGTGGGGGGCCATGGGGGATGCTTACCACGTCTCCGTAGCCCAACAGCTGGTACAGCTCCTCTCGCGGCTTCTCCACCTCCACAGACACCTGGATCTTCTGCTCTGGAGGCTGCCTGGCGTTGTGCTGTTCTATCCGCTGCAGCATCTTCACCTGCTCTGATGCATTTCGGCCCTGGGGCAGAGCAGGGCAGGGCAGGCAACTCAGGACCCGCTGGGCGCTGGTCTCATTCTGCCTCATTCTTCCCTCCCTGCTGGAACCATGGGTGAGGGGGGAGAGGGGCCAGGAAGGCTGGGCCGGAAACCCAACCTAAGTCTCAAAATTCTAGTGCTATTCTGGACCTTGGAGACCTTATTGACCAGCCCTCCCATTTCAGATGAGAAGACGAAAGAATAAAAGAGAGACTCTCCTAAGGACCTACAATAAATTAAATGACAGGGCTAGGATTAGAACTCAGGACTTCTCAAGGTTTCCTCCCACCTAGACTCCAAAACTTCTCTTGGAATGAAGATTCTAGTTCCCTTTATTTGGGAGCTGGGTCAGGCCCTCCCATTCCTGCCTCCCCAGAGGTAACAGGTCAGGCCTCCCACAGCCAGGCTCCTGCCAGAGGCCAAGTCCAGAGGAGGTGGGGCAGCCTGTAACACAGGAAGCACCAGACTTTGCCTAGAGCCAGCACCCTGCTTCTGGCACCTACATCCTGCTGTGTGACCTTGAGAAAATCACCCAGTCTTTCTGGGCCTTAGTTTCCACCTGAAAACATAGAAGGAGGATGGAGAGCCGGTGAGGGGGGTTGGATTCATTGATCTCTAAGGTACTTCATGGTTCAAAGAAACCAAGAAGAAGGCAGAACATGTGGAGGGGCTGGCAGGTTGAGGCCCTCAAAACACAGGTAGGGCAGGGCTTGCCTCAATGTGGATCCACTTGAACCGGGTCAGGTCAACCTTCTCAAAGTCTTTAGCAGACACATCTGGTAGGTTCCTGAGTCGCAGGACAGAAAGGACAGAGAAGGGGCATGGTGAGGTCAGCCAGGGCCAGGATCTCTAACTGGCTGCTACGGCCCCTATGCCTGACGCTGCCTGCAGCATGGCAGGAAGCTGAATCTATAGCACATGCTTCTGAGGCTTGGCTCCAGGACAGACCCTGTCTCAGGCTAAACTCGAGACCACTCCTTGCCCTGCTCAGCTCCATCCACACAGGGGGCTGCAGGCAGTTTCCTAGGATGCCCCTTCCTGTGTTTGAGGCTGTGATATTATCTAAGGGCAAACTCAACCACCACATATGTCAAGCAAGGGACCAGTTCTGCGTGCCTTGCAGACCATATCTCCCGAAATGCTTTCAGAGCACCAGGGACTACAATTCCCAGAATTCCTCTTGCCAGCAGCACACACAGCTACCACCACGCAGTGCCCTGGGAAACTACAAAGGCCACGCCATTCTGCCTGGAGCTCGGGTCTGGGTCCTCTCAGTTCAGGCACCCCAGTGGTGACAGCAGCCCTGTCCTGAGTTTGGCAGCTCCATGTTATGGCCCTGGGATCAAGGTTGGTGCTTGAGAATGAGTTTATTTTGGGCCGACTTAGGTGTGGAGACCTGGGAAGGGTCTGCCTTGACCTTCCTTGGCCAGAGACCTACACACAGCCAGTGTCCTCCCCTCCATGTTCTGTGCCAAATCCTACTTCGATTTAACTAGCTGGGTGACTGTGGCCTTTCTGAGGTGTTTCCCCTTCAGTAAATGGGACTGAACCCCTAGCCCCGCAGGCCTGCTGCAGCTGGAGATGATGTGTGTGGATATGCCTGGACTGAGGCCGTGGGCAATAAACATTTCTCCTTGGAGCTCCTCTCCCTCCCTTCCTGTGAATACCCATGTTGTGTCCCTGATCAAAGCTGCTACAGATTGTTGCTTAATGGGCAGATGACTAGGGTTGCCCAATGGGAAGATCGTGTCTAGCATGTATGCCTACCCACTCATTCATTGGGACACAAAGAGCCCAGGGCCACTGGTTATAAATCTTGTTCTAGGATGACTGCCCCTCCCGCAGGTCCAGTGGTCATGCTGGGCAGCAGGGACAGTCAGAACCCCAGGGCAGTTGGGCTTGGGCCATCTCTGCCCTAACAGAGTACTTGGCACACCCTAGTTTCTCAGTAAACTAAACCTCTTGAGATTTTTCAGGAGGGAATCTGGGAGAGATGAGAAGGGGTCTCTGCCTGGAAGCTTGGGACCCTAAAGGGATGCCCCTGCGCTGCCCGAGGTTAGCAACACGTCAGATGGCCCTGTTCTGCTGAACCAGTGTTCCCCTTCTCTCCTTCAGCAATGGCTTTGAGTGGTGTGTGGCATTTGGTCTGGCTTCATTATGCTGGGACCTTTGGGGTTGCTCATCTCTTTCGAACACCCAAACCTCAGCTCCTGGTGCCATGCTGCAGGCTGGCAACTCTGGGGCTGACCCTGGAAACCCCAGTGGGCCCCCTTCAGGGCTCAAGATGGTTTGAATCACATCTCCCATCCCTCTGTCCTCAGAACAATTTCCCCATACTCACACCCAGGCTGCTGATTGGCTGATTATGGAGGAATCACATCATAAATTACAGTTTGCACAGGCCTGCCCGCCCATCCTTGGTGTTGACCAAGGTCAAGTCGCCAGGCAGAGCAAAGCCCATTCCTTCCCACCTCACTTCTCCCCTAATTGAGAACAATTCCGAAATCACTGAACAGTTTGGCATAGGGACAATTTCTGGTACAAAGAGAGAGGCCACAGAGGGTGGGCAAGTGGGCTGCCCATGTGGCAAGTGAGGGAGCTAATTGGTGGGCTGTGGCAGGGCAGGCCAGGGGGCCTTACGTGTCGTAGAGCACAATGGTACGGGAGCCATTGGAGCTGTTGACGATGCAGCAAGAGCACGGGGCTTCCCCGCTACTCTGCCAGGCCACCTGAGACACGTCCACGCCCCGCTGCCTGAAGTCAGCCACCAGGAAGCTTGGGGTGGAGCCCGAGCCAAGGGAAGGGCAAGGAGACACAGATTAGAGGCTACCAGGGGCCTGGACCTCCCGTGGGGTGGGGAGCGGTGCCGGAGCACGCGGGTCTTGGAGAGAGGGTCCTGCTCTGGGAGCTGAGTGACGGCAATGGCGGCGGCGGCTGGCAAGGCGCAGACAGATGTACAAACCTGTAGGCATGTATGATGGTGCGGCTACCACTGGCCTCGCTGCTGATGACTGTGGAAATGGGGACGGAGCCCGTGGTCTGAAAGACCGTGTAGCGTAGGTCCACGGAATAGCGGCGAAGGTCGTCCAGGACAAAACTGCCAGGGCGGAGTAACCCGGGGAGGCGCAGTTCGACGGGGGTTTGGGGACTGGAGGGTAGGTGGCAGGGCCACCGGGGACCCTGGGGTGCAAGCACAGGGGCTAGGATGGGACTGGGAGTCACTGTCACAAGCTGTGTGGAGGCAGGAGAGGCAGGAGAGCATGGCTGGAGCTTAGTGAGAAAAACCCTAAGGGACATTGTTTTAGGTCCTGACTGAAGCAAACTCCAACCCTGACCCTGTCCTTCAATCTGACTTAAGCTGGAAAGGATTTGCTCACGTTCATAAAGCTAGATGGGGTAGATGTGGGACCTAGAACATGCACCCTGTTTGAACCTAGCAGGTGAGGGCACTGTGGCCCGCATCACGCAAGGCCCAGGCAGTATTAATAATTACCAAGGTGATACTTCGTCCCCCAGGTGCCCTCTGCTTGCTTATCCCCATGGTACTCCACTCTCTGAAGTCCTTCCAGTCCTAAGGTGATTCCTCTCCTTCTACACCTGCCTCCACGATGCCCAGCCAGGAAGTGGTGCTGCCTCGGTGGCCCTGCTCACTGCCCGCTCCTTCCACAGTGGCAAGCCCTCTCAGTGCCTGAGGCCCCTCAGTATGGACCGGGTCCAGGACTCTCGCTCAGAATCCCCTCCAATCAGAGTGAGCCGGGGGGTGGCCCTTCAGGAAGACTGTACCAGCCGAACAAGGAGGCCACCCATCCCTCCCAGCTCTTTGGAAATGAGCTGTGGCCACTACGCCCAGCAGTCCAGCCACCATCCTGGCCTTTCTCACTATGGCTGAACCCCACTTTCGGCAACACCAAGGCTGGACAATACAGATCTGTATAGAGGTACCACATCGGGGCATCATTCCTTGCCTTACGTCTCAAGGATCCTTTAAATAGTAGCTTTCCCACAGCATGGAGAATATGATTTGGTTTTTGCCAAATAACTTTTTGCACCCACAGTGCCAGGCACATGGTAGGTGCTCATTCAGTGTTTGTTGAACACATGGGGAGAATTCGGAATGGCCCAGCTATCAGCATGATTGCCACACAAAGGTGGGTCCACCACCCCAAAGCAAGAGGCACGGTCTTGCTCTAGCTGGGAGGGAAGGCAGCTGCTGACGAGGGCTGACAAGTGAGCAGCTGTTGGCTCCGGCTCCCTCTGTCCCACATCACAGGGCAGGCTCTCGTGCCACTTCATAAGGAAGGGAATCTGGCTGCGGCTTGGGGCTGGGCTCTGGCACCAGCCCCGCTCAAACCAGGGTTCAAAGGGCTGTGCTTTACAGGCCAGCAACCTGGCAGCCTGCCCCTGTGCCCACAGTGGGCAAAGTGGGCCTCACCGCCTGATAAGCGCTTGCTGAGTCGGCAGTGCCAGGGGTCAAAGGGCTCTTGGGTCCCTGCAGCAGCCAACATAGAGGAAGCGTGTGGGCCACTACGGGCTGCAGCCTCCTAGCCGATGAGCTGGGAGGCATGGGTCTGGGCCCAGCTTTAGCACGTGGCATTGGGGTGTCCTTGGGCAGGGAGCTCTCGCTGCTTCAGTGAACAACGGGGACACAATCACTGGCCCTGCCCCCTCAGCTGGGAAAGAAACTGCAGGCCTGGACCCTGGGACCGTGGATGCAGGACATCCCTGAGAGAGGGCAGGTACAGCATGTCCCTAACTGCCTTCTGCCAAAAGGACAGGCAGGATTAGGGACTTGAGAAGGGCAAAGTCACATCCACCGCAGACAGTCTGTTGGAAACAAGGAAGGAGAAGGTGGGAAGCCGAAGCAGGCTCCAGGGACTGGCCAAGGAAACAGGCTGTGAAAATGAAACCTTTAACAGCAGCAGCATTAACAACTGAGCAGCAGATAAGCCACACCAGGGAGGGTCTGGGATGCCGGTACTCCACTCCCCACGCCCCACCCATTTCTGGTGGCCACAAACCATTTCTCAGAGACTGCCCACCCAGGGCCAAGGCTTCCTTCTTCTCCCCCCACCCTATGGGCCACCCTCCCCTGCTCCCTCCACTTACTCGGCAGCGTGGCCCGGGGCCAGCGAGCCCATGAAGGCACAGGGGGCTCCAAGCAGGGAGAGGACAGTGCAGGAGTTGGATGCGTTCCCTCCACGCTGCCATCTCTGGGACAAGCACCTGCAAAACACAAGGAGGGTCCCTGCAGCTCCAGCAGGCTGGGGCTGGGATAAGCAGGGCTGAGCCCTGAGTAGGGCCCACAGGATGTAAAAGCCAGGCGATTCCCCTCAGAAAGCATCCAGGCCAGCCTTAGGCTCAGCAAAGGGAAGAGGCTCAGCTATTCCCCAGCCCAGGCTAAATTCAAGTTCACAGTGATTCATTTCTATCTTTCACCTATTCTTATGACATCAGGAAAGCACTCACTTGGGCCCATCACAATTTGAGGGTCTCACTGACTTTGGGTTACTTCCTCCTCTGTTACAGGGACCCCCCACCAAGCCTCCTCCTGAGAGCTGCCTCTTCTCAAAGGTGGCAAATCTCCTGCTGCTCCTGTCTTAGGAGAGACCACTTCAGTAATAACTCAGATTAAAATAATTAAGACAGGAAGCAAACCCGGACACTGATCATTTAAGAAAGTTGTGTGTGGTAACTTTTATGATGACAAAAGTTAAAAAGATCACTGAGTGAAGACCAGTTTTTCTCCATTTTTGTTTGTTTCTCCTTTTTTTTTCAGCTTTATTGAGATATAATTGACATATAACGTTCTGAAAGCTGAAGGTGTACAATGTGATGATTTATTTATTTTTTATTTTTTTAATTTTTTGGTACGCGGGCCTCTCACTGTTGTGGCCTCTCCCGTTGTGGAGCACAGGCTCCGGACGCGCAGGCTCAGTGGCCATGGCTCACGGGCCCAGCCGCTCTGCGGCATGTGGGATCTCCCCTGACTAGGGCACGAACCCACGTCCCCTGCATCGGCAGGCGGACTCTCAACCACTGCGCCACCAGGGAAGCCCCAACGTGATGAGTTTGATATACATATATTTTGTGAAGTGATTACTACAATAAGGTTAGTTAACACGTCCATCACGGTGCATAGTTACCTTTTTTTTTTCTCCATCTTTACTGAAAATCTAACAAAAGGAAACTAAGTCAAGATACACCTAAAGGGCTTCATTGTCATCATCAACAACAAAAATGATAACTCATGCATACATGGTCAGAGAACCTGAATGATTTCTCATTTGTGCTCCAATAATACTGTGAGGTAACAGTACAGGCTGTTATTTCTATGCTTCCAGTTCCAAAAAGGATAATAATAACTGTGGCAGCTTATGATAAGGGGAACAAGTACCGAAGAACTACTAATTAAGAGAAATGAATGAAGTAGAATTTTTAGGCTAGGGTATATTTGTACACAAAGCTTAACCTTGAAGTTCCCTTCAGCCTTGGGAAAAGGGGACCATGATCTCATTAGAAAGAAGGATACTAATCCGCAAAAGGTCAAACATTTCTCAAGCTATGAGCTTTAGAGAAATTTTCATGTAGAGAAGAGAGGAGAAGCCTGGAGGGACTGGACTTGCTCAAGGTCCCAACAACAGTTAATGACAAAGCTGATACCAGAACCCGGGTCTCCTGACCCTAAACCACTGCAAGTGGTTTCTGAATGGAAAGTAGTTGGGTCCCAGCTTGCTGAGGCTTCAGAGAAAGGGTACACAGTTCTACTCTGTGGAAACCCTTCAAAGTTATATTGACACCCAACTTTCTGTGCAGAAATGCTCTGCTGAGCATGAAGATGCTTTCCGGAAGGTCCTTCTCAGCCAGGACTCTGGGAGGCAGGGCCATTCCTCAGGGGTCTGGCCGAGTTCCAGGTGGCAGTTCTCGGCTGCCTATGGAGAGAGCCTGGGAAAGGTGGGGCTCAGATGCTGGGAAGGACTGTGTCCCCACTCAGGTTTGCCCATCGGGGAGGCAACACAGAGTCCAGGAGCTGGGCTGGGTGGGATGGGAGCACAGGAGAGAGGCCCTGTGGACAACCAAACTGCTCCACAGAGGAGCAGAGCCATGGGTCTGGGGGAGCAGGAAGATACTCCCTAAAGCGCAGGAAGCACAGAGGGTCTCTTCAGAGAGGCGCCTTGCTTCGTGCCCAGCGTCGGAACCAGCTCCCGTCAGGGTGGACCAGCAGGCTCTTGTCCCAGCCTTCCAACATGAGTAAGCTCAAAGGCACCGGGACTCAGCTCCAGCAGAGCAAGTGCTCTGGGTCCCCTGGAGGTCCTCCACAGTTCCTAGAGAAACTGGAGCCCCAGAATTTGCACTGTTCTCCGGAAAGTAAACTTGACTCCTCACTGGACACCAAGTCCTGGGGCTGGCTTGACCTTGGTAGGTGGGCTAGGTCCACACAGCAGCATACCCTGTGCCTCCTCCCACTGTCCCTGCACCTTTTGCCAGGGGCTGTCACCTCTGGCAAACAAAGCAGCCCAAAGCAAAGGGTCAACTCCATGAGGCGGGCAGCAGCCAAGGAACAGGGAGGGAGGGGCTTCCCTGGTGGCGCAGTGGTTGAGAGTCCGCCTGCCGATGCAGGGGACACGGGTTCGTGCCCCGGTCCGGGAAGATCCCACATGCCGCGGAGCGGCTGGGCCTGTGAGCTGTGGCCGCTGAGCCTGCGCGTCCATAGCCTGTGCTCCGCAACGGGAGAGGCCACAGCAGTGAGAGGCCCGCGTACCGCAAAAAAAAAAAAAAAAAAAAAAAGGAACAGGGAGCACTAGAGAGGGCGGAGGGCTGGAACACTAGCATCAGGACGCTTGAGTTGTGACCACCACTCTGCCACTCATCAACTACGTGGCCCCTTACAGAAACTGTCTAATTTCTCCAAATCCTTAGGTTCCTCATCTCTAAAGAGAGGAGCAACTGATCCTTACACGCTTCCCATGGGCTGCTGTGAGGAAACTATGTAACAATGCCTGTGACAGTGCTGTGTGGACCCACGGCCTGAAGAATGCCGGGGGCTCACCCCTCAGTGAGCCTCCTGGCTGTGGTTGCTGTAGTGTCCTTCCCGAGTTCAATCTTGAACTCGCCTTTTATCCGGTTCTTAGCTGAGACAAGTGAGGGCCAAGAAGCAGTTCTTGTCCGTATTCTGAGCACTAGACTGCACCAAGAGACAGCCACGGATTCCACCACACAACAGTGTCTCGGGATCACAGTGTAAGGGTGATCAAGAGTAAATACGGGAACCAACAAATGACTTTTCAACTTCTACCAGACAACCAAGAAGGGTCTCTTCTACTATGCTGTTCACTGAGTATTGGAAAAAGGACTTCTGGTAAACTTCTGGAATTCGGCACCAGGGGAAGGTCTGTGTGGCTCATGAACCAGCTCTACCCATAACTCACAGCATCTCCAAATTTGCCTGCCGTGCCAGCAAGCCCCGAGCTACAGGGAAGCTTGAACACCATGGTTTTGAAAGTTCTTGAACAGTCTAACTGCACATACTTCTTATTGTAAGCTACCTCAAAAAAATTTTTTTAAAGACACAGATGAGATATATATGTGGTAAATAAATTAGAAGTAAATGCTGGTGATAGGCAAGTGCACAGTTCTCGTTAAAAAGAAAAAAACTGGTTCTGCACCTTCCTAGCTGTGTGCCCGTGGATAAATAACTGCGTCCCTCAGGGTCTTTACTTGCTTAGCCTACTCGGTAAAATGGGGATAATGATGTCTGACACGGTCCCAGGGTTGAAATGGGAACTGGAGAACACAACGCTATCCAAAGCCTGGATCTTACTACTAAAGGCCTCAATTCTTTCCCCAGGTCCCGGGCAGAGGGCAGGGGGCACCAGCTCCCAAGGCGACTCTCAAGGCCTCGCTGCGGGCCCCCCGGCCCCCCCACCCCCTGCTCCGCAGCCCTGTAGTCTTGGCCGCCTGGCACAACGCGGGGCTGCAGCGGCCCCTAGGGTTTCCGAGGGGCCCGGGCGCCCCTACCTGCTGTCCGTGTCCTCCTCCGGGTATTTGTCCATCACACTGATGATGTCCAGCACCACTAGCCCCACGCACAGAATCTGTTTCTCTTCCATGATGCTGCTCCCGGAGATTTCTGCCCGCTCGGCTGACGGGGTTCCTCCCGGGCTCTGCCTCTTATCCCGGAGAATCGTGTCCCAGCTCCCAGAGTCTGTACTGGCTCCTCCTCCGCGTCCCGAGCTCCTCCTCCAAGGAGCCTCCTGCAGCGGCGAGGTGCAGAGGACGGAGCCGGGCTCTTGCTCCCCACGCGCATCGACCCCAGCGGGCCTGGGAGTGCAGACCCCGCGGTCTTGGTCCCTGGCCTCCCCTTAGCAGGTTGCGTGGCCCAGGAGATGGCTACGCCTTCAAATTCTCGCCCTCAGTTTCCTCACTTGTCAGACGGACTCCGAGCTAATACAAATCTCTCTGAAGCGCAGCTAGGCAACCTCATGAATGCCAAGAGAAAGTGCAGCAGAAAGGCATCGCTTGTCCCGCCCTCTCCTGCACCCGCGGCTCCCTCTCCAGACTCTAGGCCCGCGGTGTTGAGTCTGGCCTCGCAGCTGCGGCCCGGACCCCGGCATCCAGAGCCGCGGCTGGCGCGGTCCCCGCTGTCCCGCCCCGCCCCCGAGACCCAGCCAATCCCAGCTCGAGGCCTCGCCTCCGCCGCTGAGCAGCTGGAGCACGCAAGATGAGCGGCGGAGGTCACGTGACGGAAGACACCGCCCAGCGGCGCCGCGGTCTCGTCTCCCAGCGCCCTCTGGCGGACGCCGGCGGAAAAGGCGCGACCCGTAGTGGGGCCCGGCTAGCGCTCCAAGCCCCGGGCGCACTTCTCGCCTGCGCGTCCAGTGCAAGTGCAGGCAGAGCTACCCCTGCCAAAGCGGAGGACGCGAGCAGGGTCCGGAACCCGGGGCTCCCTCACCCCGTCCCCTGTATACGCCTATCTACCCCTGAACACATAGTAGAGCAGACAGCTTGTTTAGTTTTTTTTTTTTTTTTTTTAGAAAACCCAAGTGTCTTTATTCCTGAATAGTTTAGTATGGCGGTGGGGGCCGGAGCCCCCTCGAGAGAGTCCCGGAGCCCAGGGATTCGGCCTAGAGGCCAGTTGGGGGAGCAAAGTGTGCGAGGATTAGCTCCTCCGCAGTCCGAGTCTTGCAGGGACGGCGATCAGGCCAAAAGTCTGGACGAGGAGACCCCAGAGTCCCCGACCCGGCGCACTCCGACCGTGGGAAGGACGCTGCTCTGGGCGCCTGCGCTGCTGCGGCGGGTACAGAGACTGCAGCTTGCCCCGGGTCGGGGCCCCGTCCCAGGCGAGACGCCCCGGAGCCCACCCCCACCCCACCCCCGCTGGCTGTTTGGCCGGCGTAGACACTTCGGGCCGGTGGGGCCCGGCTCCCTGTCTATGCCTGTTCTAGCTCCAGGTCCCCGTAGAGCAGGGCTCCGCTGAAGATGGTGAGCGGTTCCTCCGAGTGCGCCAGCTGCCCCATGACCAGGTCGATGCAGACCGTGTCCCCGGCCTGCAGCGGCAGAATGAGGCTGAAGACGCCTAGGGCGCCCGGGCTGGGCTGGCTCTCGGCCACCGGCTTATTCTCCAGGCCCTCAGGCTCGTAGCCACCGGAGTCTATGCGGGCCACGCCCAGGTTGGAGCGGGACAGCACGGCCTCCACTTTCTCGTGCCGGTGCCCAGTCAGCACCGCGCTCAGCAAGTAGCGTCCGGCTATAGGCGCCGTGAACACGCCTGGGGACAACAGTGGCAATCAGGAGGGAGACAGGTGGCAGGGGCCGTGAAGGTGTCCGGGAGCCCTTGCAGAACTCCTGGACTACGTGCGGAGGGACCCTCTGGGTCTTTTCACCTCTCTTCTACTAGAACTCCACGGACGGCAGGGAAACCAGTGTTTTGTTCATTTCCCCATCCCCAGCACTTAAAACAGTGCCTGGGCAAGAAGAGGCCCCCATAAAGAGCTGTGGAATGATCGGCTTTTCCCCTCCCCGGCTTTTCCCCTCCCCACCTCACCCCCCAGTCCAAGCTGTGGTGAGAATGAATAAATGAAGGAGAGAATAGGGGTCTCCCCAAACCAGAGAATGAAAAGACTCAGCTTGTCTGAAACGGCAAGAATGGGGACATATCACTGCACAGCCTCCCCCATTCCCCCCAGTGCCCAGCTGCCCACTCCCAGGCTTACCAGTCTCTGGATCATAGTAGCCCCCATCGTTGAGCAGGACTCTGTCAAAGGGCACTGTGCCTGGTTCAGAGCGGGGCAAACTCAGGGCAGCTGAAAAGGCCACCCGGGGCACAGAGGCTGCTGGTGCCCCCTCTGCTCCTAGGTGGGGTAGGGAGAGTGTCAGAGTGGACGCTCAGTGCAGGGCTGCCCAGCCCCCTTCCCCTCCTGGGTCTCTACCCCCAGGGCTGTCTGAGGCCTTCCATCCTCCAAATCCTAGTTCAGTTCCCCGCCCTCCAGCACTGAATGAGAGGAACTTACCCTGTTCACCTTGGGGACCTGTGGGAAGAAAAAAGGGAGCTGTGAGAAGTAGGGCAGCTCTCGCTAAGTCACTCAGCAAACATCTGCTTTCCCACTGTGCTAGGTGCTATGCAGACTCCAAAACAGAACTGGGCGTATCAAGAAAAGGAGGAACAGATAGGGTCCATTCTGTTCAACCTTATAGGCTCAGGCATCGTCTTCAACACAGCAGTGAGGCCACCACAGCTAACTGGCCAACACAGTGACTATCCTAGCTCCTAGTCACTGTCAGCCATGTAGCAGCCCCAGTTCCTTGCCTCTTTCCCCCCCTTCTCTGTCCGGTTCAGAGTAGAATGTCAAGCCCGGGGCAGCCGGGGTTGGGGCTGGGAGTAGCCCTGGCTGCAGCAAGGATCTCAGCCCACATACCTGGTGGTCCGATGGGCCCCTTTTGTCCATCCTTGCCTGGAGGTCCCGGAGGTCCGGCAGGGCCTGGGGGTCCCTCTACCCCGGGAGGCCCTGGTGGCCCAGCCTCACCTGCAGGACCTACAGTGACAAAACTAAGTTGAAGGAGAGCCTTAAAAAGGAGTTTCCAAAGGACAGGGAAGGTGGTGGATCCAGGGACAGGGTGATGGGGCCCCTCGCTGCCCATGCTGGGTACCTAGCCGGCAGAGCAGCACCCCTCCTCCACCCACAGGCCTGTCTGAGCCGTCAGGGGAGGGCGGGGAGCTGGGACCTTGGATCATCTCTTGTGGACAAACCAAGCCCTGGGACAGAGGTGGATCTGCAATTCATGCTGGGCAGGGCAAGGAGAAAGTGGATGAGGTTAAAGCTGGGCTGTCGCAGGGTCAGGGGAGGAGAAAGAAAGGACTTGAAAGGAGTGCCCCCACCCCGTGCCTCCTCTTGCCCCCTCACCAGTGAGGTCCTTCAGACTGAGCTGGTGAAGCCGGTCCTCCAGGAGCAGCAGGGAGCTGTTAAGGGCGCTGAGCCTCCTGCCCAGGCCGGCCTGCCCCCCTAGCAGCTTCTCCAGCAGGGCGGCCTGTGTGTGGCTGGTGCTGTTGGTTTCCCGTAGCCCAGCCCAGAGCCCAGCCACGTGTCTGGAGAGGCCTTCGCGCAGGCCCCGCAGTCCCCCGGCCACCGTGTCCAGCCGCTCACAGACTCCCTCCAGGCGGCCCAGTCGCCCCTCTAGGCTGGGGCACTGGCCGGCCTGTGCCTGTCCCTCTTCCAGGCCTCGGAAGCGCTCCTCACTCTCTGTAGCGTGCTCTGTGGCCTCCTGCTGCAGCCTGTTAATCTCAGAGATGATGCGGTCCTTGGTGGCTCCCAGGTCAGCCAGATCAGCACCCTGGCCCTCCACTGTGGTCTGGAGCTCATGCAGTGAGTCATTGAGGGAGCTGAAGGTGAGAATAACCTCGGAGAGCTCTCCCTGCAGGGCCTGGAGGGCTGAGCCTGAGCTGCCCCCGAACACACTGAAGCCATCCAGAGGCCCACGGCTCGGTCCCCCAACACCCGGGCCGGCCCCAGGGCCCCGTGCGGGCAACAGGGGGCAGGAGCAGCGCTCCACACCATCCCGAAGACGGCCCAGCTCCTCCTGGACACCACCACAGGCGCCACAGCCCTCATCCCCACGGGCCTGCAGCAGCCCCTCCAGCTGGCCCAGCCGCACCGCCGTGAGATTCAGCTGCAGTGCGAACTCTGCAGCCGCCTCATCCAGCGCATTGACCCGACCCTGGAGCTGGCCCGTGACCCCTTGCAGTCCCTCCAGCGTGGCCTGCTGGGACTCCCCAGCTGCTCCCAGCTTGTGCAGGCCTGAGCCCACCAGCTGCAGTTGCCCCTCACTGTCCAGCACCCTGCGCTCCAAGGCACTGAGGATCTCGCTGACCTCGGAGCCCTGCTCGCCTGGGGCCCCAGAGCAGAGCTGCCCACATGCCTGCACAGCCCCTGCCACCTGCTCCTCCAGCAGAGCCAGCCGCCCCCCCAGCTCCCCGCTCACGTTGGCCAGCAGCCCCTCCAGCCTCTCTTGTTGGCCCCGGGCAGCAGGCAGCCAGTGGCCCAGGCCCCCGGGAAGCCCCCGCCAGCCCTCCTCCAAGGGGCCCAGGGTGGAGTTGAATCGGTCCTCCAGGCGAGCGAGGCGGGACGCTAAGCTGGTATAGCCTGGGGGGTGGCCCCCCTGCCCAGCTGCTACTCCCAGGTTGGCGCCTCGCCGCCCGCTCAGCACTGTCACCGAGCCAGCCACCACATCCAGCCTCCGCTCCAGTTCAGCCAGTCGCCGGCCCAGCTCTGGAGGGCAGCACTCCGGAGGGGGCCAGCGGCCCAGGGCCTGCCCAGCGAGCTGCCGCTGCCGCTCCTCCACGGAGGCCAGTAGCTTCTCCAGCACTCGCAGCCGCTCCCTGTCCTCCTGCTGCTGCCGGCGGAAGCCATCCAGCCCCGCCAGGCACACAGAGCAGGACTCCTGCAGCCGCTGCTCCAGCTCCTGCAGCAGCTCCTCGCTGTGGCCGGGAGGGGCCGGGCTTGGGCCCAGAGCCCTGCTGCCACCGCTGCCGCCACCACCGCTGTGATGGGTGTTGAGATGGCCCAGCTCCTGGTCGTGGGTGGAGACGCGGTTGTCCAGGAGCTGCAGCTGCTGCTGTATCTCGCTGAGGGTTTCGTGCACACCGGGGCGGGCAGCTGCATCTGCGGGCTGCTGCCTCCCATTAAAGGCTATCTCCACAGCTCTCTGGACGTCTTCCGTCAGGCGCCCACTCAGTCCCTGCAGGACACCCCGGAGGCCCTGCAGCTCCTTCGTCAGGCTCTGCACCTGCTCCTCCAGCTGCTGCACCTTTTGTGACTCCCCAGGTCCTGGCAGAGAGGGGAAGGCATAAGGTCGAGGGGCTAGGCCTCAGAGCTCAGTGCCTACCTCCTAGGTCCTGCGCTCCCCAGCTCCAACAAGAGAGCAGAGGTCCCAGCTGATGTGGCCATTCCTTAGCTGCATGACTTGGGCAAGAAAAGATGGTAGGAAACTCCATTCACTGAATGCCTTTAAGCCACATGTGTACCATGGCTCCTTCCCGCATCCAGCAACTCCATTGTGCAAATACCATTAGTTCTTCCCATTTCACAGACTGGGAAACAGAGGACCAGAGAGGTTAATTAACTGGGCCATGGATTACAAGTTTAATAAGTGGCAGAGCCAAGTTTCAAACCCAGGTCGTCCATCAGACCACCAAGGCCAGGTCCTTTCCACCTTCCAGAATGCCTCTTAACTTTATGGAAACTGTTCCAACATCTGAAAAAAGGGAATGACACTAGGTCCTTCCCTCAGGGTGAGTGAAATGCGGACGTGGGGTAGGAACCTCTCCACAGCACTACAGGGACAAACAGGGCTCTGAGGCGAGCTGCGGGGGAGCTGGCTGGATGGTCGGAGAATCAGCCAGAAGTTCCTGTTTCCATAATTACAGCACAGCTATCTCCCTGGCAGGCAAACACAGCACATCTGCAGTGCCGGGCAACGGGGACTGCTGCATTCTGGGACCTGTAGTCTCCAGAGGCCACCGAGGGGCCTGGGACCTGTAGTTGGCTGCAGTGCATGCTAGGACTTGTAGTCTCATCTGTCTATCCCCTTGGACCAAGCTTCTCCAAGGAAGTCCCCCTTCCTCCGCAGCTGTTCCCAACTAGGAAGTATCTTGGCTACACGTGGGCGTGAACAAGCACATTCTCTTTTTCTGCCGTCCTTTTCTCTGGGTCTCCACTCAATCTCTCTTCTCTGTCACTCACACACACACACACACACACACACACACACACACACACACACACACACACACACACACACACACACACACACACACACACACACACACACACACACACACACACACACACACACACACACACCACACACACACACACACACGGACACAGACATATTCTCCCTCTCTCTTCTCTCTCTCTCTCTCTCTCTCTCTCACTCGCTCTCGCTCTCATGCATGGGAAGGGATCTCATTAACTCCCTTCTGTCCCCTCTTCTGACCTGGAGCAGGGGTTCCCCGCAGCAGCCTGGCCCACGCTTCCCCCAGCACCGCCTTCCCCTCCTCTCCCCAGCAGCTCCGGTACTCACCTTCCCCACCCAGTCCACTCAGGTGGTTGCCCGCACTGGAGCCCGAGAGGTTGGGGCGGGCGGGCCGGGGCCGGGGGCGCGGCGTGGTGGGTGCAGGGCCCAGCGCCGGGGCAGGGCCCTCGGCACAGTCATCGCCCCCGTACCCCTGACAGCACCTCCACTCCATATCCGTTACTGTTTTGTAGGCCACGCGGTAGCGAGGGCGGAGGAAGCTGCGGTACCTGGGAGAGGCAGAGGGAGGCCTCTTGACTCCTCCCTGTCCTGTAGTGATCCCGGCCCCTGTCCTCAGAGATGAGCAGCCGCTGGTGGACTAGACCTGTCCCTCAGGCTGGGTCCCCCTTACTGACCAGCATGTGGCCTTGCTCAGTTGACAGTTGTCAGCGTGTTGGCCAAGGGCCAAATCCCTACTCTTCCTCCCCTTGTCCTGTGCTGGAACTTTGAACTCCTCTCCTTGACTGTGACCCAGCCCGGAAAAGGCATTCCAGGGGCTGGCAGGGTGGTCCAGGTAAGTTTGCCCTCAGTATTCCACCAGCCAAATTGCTGCCTCAGCATCTCCTCAGCTGGCTGTGACTGAAGCCCCCAGTCCTGCCCCTTGCTACCTGCTTGGTACAAATGCCCCCAGTTGGCCGCCCTAGCCCAGCCCCAGCCAAGTGCACATCCCTTGGCAGGGGGAGGTGCTCACATGATGCTGTGGGAACACTGGGGCTGGCCCCAGCCACAGGGCTGGTAGTCAGGCTTGATGAAGGTCTCCACTCCATCCTCAAGGACACAGCTCACTGTCCGGGTCACCACGTAGGCACACCAGTTCCTGCAGATACAACCCCACATGGGCCCAAGATCCAGAGACACATACCCCCAAGGAAGGCCCAGGGGGCTACCAGAGGGGCGGAGGGAGGGTCAAAACATGAAGGGCCCCTGGGAACGGTGGGAGCCAGGGCTTTGGCAGGGGCGGCTCCCCGCCCCCCCACCTTCCTGTGCAGCAGGAGTCAATAAAGACTTTTCAAGATGGGGACAGGAGATGTAGATGCAAAACCACAACCACGAGATGTTGATCCTCGTGGCTGGGGGCACGTGGGGAGCCTCTGAATCCACACATTCATTCGTGTCCCTCTGTCTCAACCCCCAGCTTGGCGTGGCCTGTGTGAACCGACTGGCCAGGGCCCCTGGTGATCCCCTGGATGCTGGCTTCCACCCACCACTCAGGGGAGAGGACGGGGAGGCAGGGCTCCAGCTCAGGGTTAAGGAGAGAATAGGCCATTGATGAGCGCTGCCCACCTTGGGGCTCGACGTTCTACACTCTTGGCCCCATTCGCGCCAGTCTCTGGTCCGTGTCGGCTGGAGAGCCACAGGGAGCAGAGGAGCGGCGTCAGAAGCGTGGGTTACTGGATGGGGCTGAGGGAGCCCTAGAGAGGAATGAGAGGTCTGCCGAGAATCCCAGGCTGGTATGCAGCTGGCGGCTGGCAGGAAGGCCTGGCTGGTGTCCCTCAGGGTAGTTTCCCTGGGCGCCTAACGTGGAAGCAGATCTCCCTGAGGTTGAGGGGGGACCTAGCTCTTCAGGGGGCCCTGGAAGTGCCCTGAAGGAAGGCGGGCATGTGAAGAGCACCTGGCGGATGGGTTTCCTCTTCCCCCTTCCCTGCCCCAGGCGGGGACAGCCCAGAAGAGCGGACCCAAGGTCGGGGCCAGGATACACACCTTCTCACCCACCCTCCCACCTACCTCCAGCCTCGGGCTGGGGCCCAGACTCTTACCTGTGGCGGCTGGCAGGCCGGGGGGCACTCTGGGCCTGGGGTCCCCCAGGGCTGAGGGCCCCGCCACTCCCAGTGTAGAGGCTGTAACCGCGAGGAGGGTAGCTGGCCGCCCCCACGGCTGTGGTCAGCAGGCAGCAGAGGTAGCAGCTCCAGAGGGTTCCGGGGGCCATGGCGGGGGCGCTCCGTGGTGGCCCTCAGAGGCACATCCTGGCCTGACCACCGGCGCCTCTGCCTGGAGCGGGGGACGCCGCGGATCCGAGGGACAGCAGGTCCTGTCCCCAGCTTCCTGCCGGCAGCCCCCAGCCGCACGCCTCCTCCTTGGCCGCCTGGCCTGACCCCTCTCCCCCTCCTCTTTCCTCCTCAGGCTCCTATCTGTCCCTCGCTCGGTTCCTTCCGCTCTCCTCTTCTCCACTTCTGAAGGGGGTTTGTTCTCTGTGCCCCCCGGCCTCCTGTGCCTGGTCCCTGGCCCTCTCAGATGCTGCTTCCTGGGCCTCCACCCCCTCGCCCCAGCTGGCCCTCCTCTGGCCTCCCTATCGCTTTTCCCCAATGACTGGATCCTGAGGGTGACAGGGCTTTGCCCCTGTGGCTGCTCAGAGGCGCAAGAGTGGTTTCGGGGCGGGCCCTGGCCTCCCGCCTCTCTCTCTCCCTCACTCCCCTCCCTTCCCCCCTGTCTGGCTGGCGGTCCAGCCTCCCCCTTCCTCCCCCCACCTCTCCAACCATCGTGCGCCACATCTGCTTCTTGTTAACTCCGGGAAAGAGAGAAAAAAAAAGGAAAAACAGAGAAATGTGGAGTTGCCCCCGGGCTTGGGGCCAGCCTCTCAGACGGGCCACATGGAGCGGAGCTGGGGCCAGAGCTGGGGAGGAGGCCCAGGGCTGGTCGCTTAGACAGGGAACGGGAGCTGGAGCCATAGCTCTCCTGGGGCCAGGGCAGGCCTACCCTGGGAGAGAAGGCCTGAGAGAGGAGCCCACAGGCGAAAGGTGGAGAGCAGAGCTGTAAAAGGAAGAAAGAATCGCAGGGCTCAGCAGGACAGCCACTCACCATCTAGTCCAGCTGCCTCCTTTCATAGATGTGAACACTGAGGCCCAGAGTGGGAAAGTAACTTGTCCAAGGTAACACAGCAAGTCAAGAGCAGGGCTCAGATTAGAATATAAATGGTACCCAGGTCAGTGGCTTGCGAGGAAAAAGGAGGAGAGGAGTGAGGGCTACTGGGCCAGGGAGGAAAAGGAGAAGGACTCACTGAGGCAGGCAAGAAATTCAGAGAAGCCAGAAGAATCTGGAATTAGGGAGTAGCCTTCTGTCAAGCATGGAGAGGACATGGGCAAGAGGAAAAAGGCTTTCATTCTCAAAAGGCCAGGTGAACATGGGTCTCAGACTTGTCTTGGAGAAGGTCAGCCATGAGTGCGGGAGGGGAGGGAAGGAGGGAGGTGAGTTGGGCCCGATGTATTTAGCCTGAAGGAAGTCACTCCCTAGAGTGGAGCCAAGTCTGGTAGCCTCTGAGGCAAGTAAGGAAGTTGACTCAACCACCAGCCTGCCCATAGACTCTGTCAGAATCTGTCAGCCAGCCCCCCTCACCATCTGGCCCCCAGCGTTGTGTTCTGTACAGGTCTCCCTGCGTGGTGGGCCGCTTGGGAGAGCCAGGCAGCAGTACTAGACAGAAAGGAGGCGAGAGCCTGGTGTGTGGGCGCTGCGGAGGTGCCTGCGTAGCAAAGGCACGTGTAGGACTCAGTAAGGAGTAGCTGGTCCTGCTGGGGAACAGGACACAAGCGCCCGACAGAACGAACACAGGGCAGGACAGACAGAAGGCCAGATAGATGCTGTGCTCTGGGTAAGAGGAGGGGAAAGATAGCTGGCTGCTGTGGGGAGTCAGAGAAGAGCTATTGGAAGAAAGAGAATCTGATAAATGTGGTAGTGGGGGGAAGTAAAAAACAGGGACGGGGGGAGGGGGAGAGATTTCAGGTTGGTGAAAGCGGTCTGTCTCAGTTTCCTCATCTGTAACATGAGAATAATCATAGTTCCCTCCTTCCTAGTTTCATGTGGATTAAGTTAATCCATGTGAAGCATTTAGAATAGTGTCTGGCATGTGGTAAATGTTAGCTCTTCTTTGTGTCAGGAAGTCAGAGAGGTTGATTGTGGAAAAATCAGGGAGAGGTTCAGATGACTGGTTAACAGCTTGGGTTACAAGTTTTTGAGTAGGGGGTCGATACACACGCAGAAAGAAGATATTCTTGGCAAGAGCAATGGGCAGGGTGTTAGGGCACAAGGAGGCTGGTTCCAGCTCCTCCTCTAAATAGTGTTATCACTTTGAGCAAACCCCCTGACTCCACCGGGGGTCTGCCATCTTTCTGTCATCTCAGGTCCCTTCCAAATTCTACACTGCAAAGTGACGCAGACTTGGAAGGGAAGGCTGTGACTGCTTGGTGACTGCATGGGTAATGAGGGACCAGATGAAGGGGGACACCACAGAAGCTTCCAGGGTTTGAGCCAGCGTGAGAGGAGCAGGTTTGAAGGAAAGAAAGATGACCTTCGTTTGGGCATCCTGAGTTTAAGATGAGAATAACACATCTCAATGGAAATAAACGTCCAAAGGAGATGGTTAGCAGTGTGGGTCTTGATTCTGGGAACCATTTGCAGGACAATAGTTGGAAACTATAAGAATGGATGCCACCAAATCTTCAATGTGAATCTGAGTGATCTACCTCTGACGTCCAGAATATGATCCTGATGACTGGAAGAAATGTTGGCGAAAAGACAGGATGGTGACAGTAAACTCTGGAACCATCAGAAATGGAAACCTGTGCCTGTTCCTTAGAGGTGAGGGGATTGGCACCTAGGGAGACTTGAAGGAGTTGGTCCTAGAAGGTCCTGATTTCAAAGTCGCTGTCAGTGGAAGGCAGCTGCTTAGGCCCTGGCCCTGGCCCTGGCCCTGGCCGGAAGCTCACTCACTTCCCCTCCAGGTGGCCCTGGCTCCTGCTGTGCGTTTGCTTTCTCTGCTCTTCCCGGTCTTCTCCGTTCAGGAGCTCCTGGCAACTTAAAAAGTCATCCCAGCCATCTTGTGACTACTCAGTTGTCACCCGTTCCTTTGCCTGCCCCCTTAAGTTACAAAATCTGTTGTATTTTAAGTGTGTCAAGTCAAAAATGTTGCCTTTGAAATATAATGGCGGTAGGTTGCATTTCATTTAGTCCTGTAATTAGGAGCCAAGACCTAGAGCCTGACATGAATGTTCAGAGATATCAAAGAAATCAGTGGGTTCACTGGGGCGGCCTGAGGTGTTGGGCAAGCAGGCTGCAGGGGAGACTAAGGTTAGAGGGAATGCAGTGGTGGCGGTGGTATTGATAGGCAGCCACAAATTGCCAAAGAGACTGGAAGAGAATTCCTGGGACCAAAAAAGGCTAAGAGTCCCTCGGGCACTAGGACAAGATCTATTTTATAACCTCTCCAAGACAGATTTCCATGGGTCTAGTGCCAATGGGAAATCTTGGCTGTACCAGGCAACTAACTCATTCAGTCAACCATCACTGATGGCGCAATGAACTCCTGTGCCTGGCGCCAGAGAGATAGGGGCCCCAGCAGTAAGGAGCATTTTATGCCTACCACCCTCGGTCAGAAGACTGAAGAGTGGGAGGAAAAAGGGGGGAATAATAATAACCGGGCCTTGGGTCATGCCAACCCAGATGGGAATTCCAGCTTGTGGGGACTCTTGAGCAAAAGTCCACTATGCACAAATGCACACTTTTTTTTTCCTTCCAACCCTTCCCACAGGTACGATACTTCAGGAGCTAACCTCCCTGGATGCAGGGCCCAGTGCCCCTTTTCCAGGTCTTGTTGTCTTTTCACTCCTGAGCCTAATCCTGACTATGTCTTCTGCTTTAAATTGTCACACTAATCACAGAGATTAAGCTCCACACATTCCCCCCTGCCCCACGTGCCCCCTAACCCTCTCTCTCCCCCGATTTCCCCCAGGATAAGGTTTCACTTGTCTCACTTCCCACGTACTTTTCCACCCAAGCTTTTTTCAGGAGTTGTTAGCTCTTAGCTGAGTCCAGTTTAGTCCTGGAGACCATTTTTAACTTGGTTAAAATGTTCCTCCAGGCACTAGGCCAAATGACCCATTCAAGGCTGATAAAGACTCGCTGACCTAGGCACAGGAAGTTCTGGGAGGTGAAGGACATTTCTGGATGGTTCTAAAACAAAACCTTTTCCGCTTTCCCCTGACCCTAGGACAACCTATTGAGTCCACAGTCTGACACAACAGAGTATGGAACAGAGGAAGAAGGATCAGGTGACAGTCTCTAACCATTTGTAGAACCTTGGTCAAATCAATTACCTTCTGGGCCTCAGTTTCCTTCTTCATAAAATGACCTTGAAGGCCCCCTTCAGCTCTGAGAGTCTAGTTTACTTTGCAACTGGGTCAGCTGGTTTCTGGACAGCCTTGGAAAGCTGAAGCACTTCCAAGGCCTTCCCTTATGTCATTTGCAGTCTAGAAAGTCTACTTTCCAGGATCTAGTTGTGTTTCAACAGATCTAAAAGTTTGGTTGCTCTTGGATCTGCTTCAAATTTCCAGGAGATGCAAAGCATAATGTGTGTAATCCTTTAAGACCTAGACCCTCATTCTCCCAGAGCAGAGCTGGGAACAGACTGCTCACTGAGGGGACACATGAGGGAGTACATGGCTGGGATTTCACCGTTATGTGGAGGGAACATGGGGTTGGGATTCTAAACAGAAAACTTCTGGGAAATGGTGGGGGCTGCGTGATGAGAGGGGAGGCCGGGAAACTACAGACTGCTGAAGGCCGAGCCCAAGCTTAGGAGTCACTGGGCTGGTGCATGGAGGACAAACTGCTGATGGTCCCAGGCCAGGGAAGCCCACTCCGGGCTAGTGCACCCTTAGCTCACCGTGCACACAGCCTGCCAGTCAGTCCCCTTACCCAGCTGTTCCAGCCCCATAGCAGCTCCTGTAGTTTTCTTTGGCTCAGAGAAGCAGAGGCGTCCCCTGAGCCCTGGCCCCCCTCTACCGCAGAGCAACTGGCTTCCATTACCCCTGACAGCTCCAGAGAAACAGCCCAGCCCCTGGCCCCAGCCTGGCTCAGTGCCGTTCCCTTTTATGGTGAAGCTGAGGGAAAGCAAGGAGGTGGGGGGGAGTAGGTTTTGGCTGGGCAGAGGGTTGTAGAGCCCCAGGCTGCCTCTCCCCTCACCAGAGACCCTCGGACATCTACCCAGTCATCTTCCTTTTTTCTCCTCGGTGGCCCACTCTGCTTATAACCCACACGACCCCTCTTGCTGGTCCCAGCCTTTCCTCCTTTCCCCCCTCCCTCACATCCGGGTGGGGGGTGATTTCCCACTTGGCTTAAGTCCCATGGTTTGGGGTTTGATTCCGGGAGGGTCCGCCCTATTTCCGACGCCCACCTCTGAGAGTGGGATGGAGGGAGGGAGTCCGGAAGGGAGGCACTGGTCAGATCACAGGCACGATCGTTCTATTTGGCGGATGTGGGGCAGAAAGGCTGGCGCCGAGGAGAGTTAGCCGGCCGTCCCAGCCCTGTCCCCATTCTGCACCGCCTCTTACCCCTCTCCCGGCCGCCCGGACCAGGGTGGGGACCCTGAGGGCAGGGCGCAAAGGAAGCACCTGGCCGGGCCGGGAAGCGAAGGGTGGGCAGCAGCATGTGGGCCCGCGACCGAGAGGGGGGCCGGAGTCTAGGGTCAGGCCGAGCCTCCCGCTCGGTCCCGCCGCCACACCCTCGCTCTAGTCCACTCCTCGGCTCCAAGGAAGCGGCCCCAGCGCCCCTAACCCTGTCCCGGACCACGCCAACAGCTCACAGCTTCGCCGTGCCGCGTACGAAGCGAGCGTCTGCAGCCCGCCCGCCCCCTACGGCGGCCGGCCCCTCCTCAGCCCCGCCCAAGACCCCGCCCCTTGCGAGTGCGCCGCGGGAGCAGGCGAGACGCGGGGGCTAGGGAGCCCTTACCGGCCGAGCCTGACGGCCGGAAGTGGCTGTTTTGGGACTGAGCTGGCGCAGCAAACTTCCGGTCCAGGTCTCCTACCTCGAGCTAGTCCACAGATCGTGTCGGAGCCGAGCCCTGCGGATCAGGTGAGAGGCACGCAGGCGCGGTCCACGGCCCATCGGCGGTGGCTGGGCCAGTGGGGCGGGGAAGGGTCCTGGTCTGGGCGAGGAGTGCGCCGGTCCGAGGCTCAGTCCCCCCTCTTCTCCGCAGCATGATCACGGATGTGCAGCTCGCCATCTTTGCCAACATGCTGGGCGTGTCGCTCTTCCTGCTTGTCGTTCTCTATCACTACGTGGCCGTCAACAATCCCAAGAAGCAGGAATGAAAGTGGCGCTTTCTCCGCCCCAGGTAACGGTACGGGGCTGTAGCGCCCAGCCCCAGAGAGTGAGTGGCGGGGCCGCGCCAGGGCGTGAAGGGTTCGAAACTTCAAATCAGAAAGTGTTGGGCCAAGCATGATACTGGGCCCCTTTATCCGCACAGAGCAGCGAGTGCCCTGCCCCCTTCCCCCTTAAACTGCTCCCTGCTAGAACGGGGTGGGTTCCCTAAACCCCCTCAGTCCCCATCTTCATGTGGTCCCCAGATGCCCAAGTTGATAGTACGGGTACAAGAAAGTACTGACACCCGAAGGAATAAAGGTACTGAGGATGCCGTCCAAGTAAGAGGATTTAGGCTCTTCACTTAAATAGTACTCACTTTTCCAAGGTTGTTTAGGGTTTTATTTAGGCATAATTTTTTTTTGTGAGGGGTTGGAAAGATAGAGAATTCTATTTCAGGAGCACAGGGCACTGATTTAGGGGTTGGCTAGTGTAGACCCAAGCCATAGAGAAGAATGGGATGGGGGGAGGTGTTGTATGAACGTCTGGTAAACCAACCCATAAGTGTGGGCGAGAATTGTAAGGGGGGACAGGCTGGATGGGAGTTGATTCCTGAAGGATTGCCCCAGAGGAAAGCTGCAGCATTTTCCTTACCTCAGGTCTTTCCCCCTCTTTTCTAGGGTTCCAGGACATAGTCTGAGGCAAGATGGAGGGTGTGAGGGGCCTTCACACTTCACTTCATCCCTTCTACCCATCACAACATACAAAGCAACTACACCTGGATTTTTCCAAACAACTTTTATTTCCTCAAAGTCTTCCTTAACCTTATGGAACAAGAAGCTGCCACTGAATAGGGCCCAGCATAGGGCTACTTTATTTTCTACTCCCTCCCCCCAGTATAAAAATATAGATTTTTTTTGTGGTCCCAAAATCGTGTGCTGTGGAGGGAGGGAAGGGGTGGCAGGTCCCTGCTTTGTCCTGTCTCAAGGTGATGCTCTGCTGTGTCTCAGAACAGTGTGGCTGGCGTTCCAAGGAGTTATAATTGTCACATGGAATCAGGAGCTGAGAAAGGGGACTAGCACATTTCTCACTGTGTTCCCCATCTCCGGGTCATGTGCTGGGCGTGAAGGTCAAGGCCTCAGACCCGAGGAGAAACAGTGAGTGGAGGAGATTTAGGGACAAAACAAACCTCAGTTTGGCCCAAGGGCCCCCCACTGTAACAAATCCGGGACTGGGAGTCAGACAGACTACGGGAAATAGGAGAAAAGGCAGGGGCAGAGCAGGGCCGTGGGGGCCCAGCCTGAGGCAGCCTGCAACAGAGAAGAGAGAGGAGTCAGGGTTGTGAAAACTCCGCCCTTCTTCTGGTCTTTCAGCCAGGGGCTGGGAGATGAGAGAGGCAAGGTGGGTGAGGATAGGCAGGTTGAGCACTGCACAGTGGTCTGACAGGAATGGTCTGACCAGCCTGCTCCTTAGGCCTAACTAGAAGTTGTTTTCTTGTCTGTTGGAGTGAAGACGGACAGCATGATGGGGAAAAAAGTCAGGGACTAGGTTCTTAATGAAGGTACATTTAGTCTTTCGGGGGTCAAAGGGAGAAGGGAAGGAAGAAAATGATCTTGAATGGCAGAAATGGGAATAAGGGGATAGAAGTGAGAGGTGGGGTGAAGCGTTGCACCCTGGTGCTCACCGTGGTATGGAGCAGGGTCCCGGCTCTGGCTCACTGCTCTCCCTGCTCCGGGGGGTAGGGGACGTGGGGCCCGAAGAGCCTCTCATCCCTCTGCGAGTCGGCGGTGAGCCCCGGCCCAACCTGGGCCTAGCCTGTGTGGACAGGGGGTAGGCTATGAGGCTGGATTCTTCCATGAACTTTTTGCTTCTAGGTTTCCTTCTAGTATCCACACGTATGAGTGTAGTATGGGTGTCAACACGGGTACTGGGACCTTGAGTTCCTGGGCACTGTTCCTAGCTGAGAAGGTAGGGCAGGATAATAGCTAGAAAACTCTTGGGTTCAGTCTATGACTATACATTCCAAGCTTAACTAGGGGAGTCAGAAGGGTCCAGCATTTAACCTTCATGGCTATACCACGGTCAAGATCTGGCTGAGTAGAGAAGCACGGTGTGGAAAGATGTTGGAGGATTAGTGGGTCTGCCTCAGAGCCTTCATTGCCTCAGCCCCTGCCAGAGCAGCTTAAGCTTCACCTGTTCAGTCAGCTTCTGCCTACACCTAACTTCAGTCAACCTAGCATGGGGATCTGGAGTGAATCGGAGTTGGTGGCACAGCTGTTCCTAGGAGCAGCAACCAGATGTGTTACCTGGGGAATCCGGGACCCCTCCTGGCGGGAACTCTCCTCGGGCAGGTCTGGGCAGAAAGAGAGGAGAAGCTAAGGCAGGGGCAGGCAAAGCCAAAGCTAGCAGGCTGAGGTTAGGGTATGTCTGGCAGGGATACTGGGATTGGAAGCAAGCAAGAGACCTGGCTGAAGGGGACAAGGGTGCAGCACCGGACAGACAGGCACTCAGGCATCAGAGCAGCTCTCTGCTGTGGTTGTGGGGAGAGGGTGTAAAGCAGTGCTGGGCATTTTCCCTCCCACTACCCAGGTGAACAGCGCCTTGCTGGGCTCTGCAAGAGTCGCTATGCTGGGGACTAGGGAAGACCCAAAAACGTTACCTGTAGTCGGGTCCTGATACAGGGGATCCGAGGTCCAGCCCCTAGCAGGCCTTTCCCAATCACCATGACAGCCTCTGGTTTGTCCCCTGAGGGTAGGAATGAGCAGCTACTCCCTAGGGAACAAAAGAAACTGATATCAGGATAGGGCCACGGAGAAGAGGTAACTTCCTTTAGATCAGAGTTTCTCAGTATTGGCAATATTGACATTTTGGGCTGGATAATTCTTTGTTGTGGGCGGCTGCCTTGTGTATTTCAGGATGTTTAGCAGCATCTCTGGCCTTTGCTCAGCAGATGCCATTTCTTCCCCTGCCTCCTCCCCACTGTAACAACCAAACATCTCCAGAAAAATGTCCGCTGCCTGGCAAAATCGCCGCTGGTTCAGAAGCACATCACGCTCTAGTCTGGTCCGAGGGGTAGAACAGTAACTTGAGCTTGAATCAGAACCCACTCAACTGAACTACTATGAATTTATAGACCTTAGAGTTATCCCAGTCATATGTGTGAGCATTTAAGGATCAAGTCATCAGTACCCAAGACTGGTGGATTCAGGGCTACCCGTCGAAGAGAGTTAACAGGTTGGGAGTAGTGGGCTCTGAGGGACGTAGGAGATGTTAGGCTGAAGTTTTAGAAATCATCCCCATCCAGTGCTTTACACGGCTGGGTCTATAACTTAAAAGGAGAGCAGACGGTCTAGGCTCTTTGTGGATGATATGGTCACACAACATTTGCGGTGGTGACAGGTGAAAGGCCTATGCTTTTTTCATTCTTCAGTTTTGTCTAAGTTGCCCAGCTCCTGGAGTCAGGGAGCTTGAATAAATAGCAGGTAGGAAAAGTCCTCAGGTTCCTCAACTGTAAAAATAAGGATTAAATGAGATAATGTGCTTAGAGCAGTGCCTGCCACATAGTAAACGCTCAATAAGTGGTAACTGTTATTTTATTACACAAAGATGTTCACTAAACTCCAGCCTCCTGTACAAGGGCATTGATGTTAGGGATTTAGGATAATCCAGGAGGATAACTGGTGCCCCTGGTCTGGAGTGGCCTGTATTACATCAAGTCAGGAATGAGGTCCAGGTCACATGGCAGCAGAGCTGGAGGGATTTCTTCAAGCCTAGTCAGGAGTCTGGCCTATGCCCTGGGAGGTAGGGAAGGAAGGAGGTTGGCCAACCCAGATTTCAGGGGTGGTGGGTACAGACCTGATATGCCGAGTGAGTTGGGCAGTAGGCAGGAGCCCATGTGTAAAGAGGCTGTGTTAGAACTAACAGGAGTTGGGGACGGGGCCGGGCTGCTTGAAGTAGGGTGATGGGTCAGTGGCTGCTGCCGCCGTCTCCTGTCCTGGCTTCGGGGCTCTGAGTGGAAGGGACACAAGCAGATAAAAGGGCAAATAAGTGAGGCATTGTCACTCCCCTGCCCCATTGGCCTTCCCTTGTCAGCAGATGCCTGTTTTCAAGCTTGTCATCACACCAGCATCCCTCTTCTGAGGTAAGTCTAAGATGGGTAGAAAGAACTAATAATTTATTCCAGCTCTCCAGTTTTCATCCAGCCCTCATCCTACTTCACCTCTCTGGAGCTAACCAGCCTACTCACCCACCAGTTCATTCTTCTGGCAAAGAAGTTATTGAGCTTGGCTTTCCTAGGTTCTCCTCTTCCCCCCTAACCGCCCCTTTTCAACTACTTGTCCTGCCCCTAAATGTCAGTGTCCCCCACCATTTTAGCCTTGGTTCTCTCCTGCTCTATGTACTCAAAACTCCCAAGTCTCCCTCTTGCCCTTTTTTTCCTGAACTGCAGTTCTGATTGTCTACTGATCGTTCCTACCTGGCAGTCTCTCATGACCCAAACAAAACTCATTTTCTCCCCTCCTTCCTTTTGTTCTCCCTATCTTGGTGAAAAATCTGCTAGAAACCTTGTTTCCTCTTTCGACTCCTCCCTCACATTTAGATTTGTGTTTAACCCAAATCTGGACAATTCTCCCTCTGCCTTCACTGGAATTCCTCCTTTATTCACCCTTGCCATTGCCAGCATCCAGATACAGGTCTTTATCTCTCATCCAGGCTTTTGAAAAAAATTCCCCACTGGCCTCCCCAGCTTGAGTCTCTTCCCTTTTACAATCCATCCTTCACACAGATGCCAGAAATTATTCTTCTAAAATACAGACCTGATCAAGTCATTTTGGCTCAGGCAAGGGAGAGATACTGAAGGTCTTTTAAAGGATAAAGTCTAAACTTTTTAACGTGGCATTCAGAGCCCCGCCCATTGTGGGTCCAGTCTACACATCCTTAGTAGGATGCTGACTTGATCCTTCACACCCTCTGCTATAGCCTCTAGGGCTACTAGCTATGTGGTTCCTCTGCAAAGTCTGTTTCCTCTTCTAGTGAAACTTTGGACATCTTATATGTCCGATCTCAAATGTCACCTCTATGAATCCTCGCTGACCATTAACAGTAGGATTAATTCTTCTCTTTCATTGTCCTTTGTTCACTTGGCTAGTAATTTTTTATGGTTTCTGTCTCCTTAACTAAATATTAGTACATGTAAAGTACTTAATACTGCCTGGCACATGGTAAGTGCTCAATAAATGTTAGCTAATATTCTAATTGGAACTTGAGTCTCTTGAGGGTAGGGACCTTGTCTTTTCTAATACTGTACATCCCAGTGCCTGTAAAGTACTGCCTGGAAAACCAGAGACCTTAATAAACATGTTGTTTACCCGGATAGCAGACACCCACTGTAGACCGTAAGCTGGCTCAACAATCCCTGTCTAAGGGCGTATGGTTATACTCTGTGGGGCAGCTCTCTTGGTCCCTTCTTTGTAGCTAGAGCCTCACTGCTACGGATTCTGAAAGGTGGGGTCCCAGTGGGGTAGATGGTGAGGTAGGGAGATTCTCAGGCTTGGCAGGTCCTTCCTTATCACAGGGGGACAGCAGGTACCAAATGCTCTCAAACGGAATGAGCTGTTAACCTTTGTGGAGCTGAATTCGATGGTAGTTCCAGATGCCAGTTGACTTCTAACAAAGCAACATGCGTTACATGTGAAAAGGCCCTAAAGTAGGAAGCAGGTGACAGTAACTTTACCTTGTCTAGCTACACTAGCAGTGACAAGGCTACTTCTGGAAGGTCCCAAACCAAATTTAAAAAAACTGATACTCGTATGAATAAGGACGAGAAGAAAGGGAGAGATCTCAGGATGGAAGCTACTCTAGCTTTGAGGAGTTTGCCAAGATGCTGGGTACCAATTAGAGTCTAAGACCACAGACAGGAGTCAAAAACAACCAGACCTAGTGAGAGTTGGCACAGCGATGCCAACAAAACAACCGAAGTCAGACTCATGGCCACAGTCACATAACTCGAAACATTACCCACCACCAATGACTTAGAGACACTGTAGAGCCTAGACCTGGGTAATTCTTTGATTAAAACAGGGATGTCAAGATGATGTCAAGTGATAGTGCACAGTAGGCAGAAATAATGAACTTTAATGACAGAGGGGGAAATAGCAGGAAATAGATGATCTGAGAAATATCTATACACAGAAGGATGTTGAAACCATGTTAAGGGATGAAGCCTCACCCCACCCCAAGGAAGGATAAGAGAGCAGGCTAGAAATTGAGTGAAGGCCTCTGGGACATTTGTAGGTTCTAGTAAGGAACTGAGTGGCACTTAAGAAGATACAAAGCGAGGGAGGGAGACGCAAGAGGGAAGAGATATGGGAACATGTATATGTATAACTGATTCACTTTATTATAAAGCAGAAACTAACACACCATTGTAAAGCAATTATACCCCAATAAAGATGTTAAAAAAAAAAAAGATACAAAGCAAAACAGGCAAATGATATAAAAAATGCCAATGTGAAATGTAAGGATCAAAGGAAAGATATTAAGGATACAACTCAGGAATCGTGCCCCTAAAGAGAGTTTCAGGGTAGGAGACAGGTTCTAGTTTAGGAGAGAGGCCTGATCTGGAAAGTACAAGGCATTTAAAGGTAACACGTCATCACTTAAAAGACTGTCTTAAGGTTCGGGGGCTGCCTATGGCAGCGTGAGCACACAGCCCAGTTTCTCATGTTTTGGCTTCTGGGCCCCGGTATCATCCAGGCCTACCCAGTCTCCATTGTGACAAGAATTAAAGGGAGGAGCCCCAACTCTCTTCTTTCTTGGCTCGAAGCTAGAGAAACAGTGCCTTAAGGCTGAATGCAAGTGATAATGTGAACAGCTCTACATCTAGAGCTTGTGAGATGGTGTTTTATGATAATCAGCCCCTAGGTTCCATTTGGGAGGCCGGACAGTCCTGGGGCAGAGGCCAGAGGCATAGAGCCAGACCCACCTTACCATTGTATGAGTCAGAATGGATGTTCTAAGGGCTCACAATTTTGAGGGGCAGTTGTGTAACCTGTGCCTAGGTCATGCATCATCCCTCCAAAACATCTTTAGAACTGTCCCTACAGGTAGCACCCCAGATCTCACTGGATCCCTAGGATGAACGCAGACCTGATTTATGCCCTGTGAGGGGTGGACAGGCGAGACAAGCCTTCATTCAGCTTCAACTTCCTGCCTTTTATTTGTTCAACAAATATTTGCAGATCATTTAATAAGTGCCAGGCATGGTGCTAGGTGCTAAGGGAATAAATAGATGTGTTAGGAGATATTTCCTGCCATCAAATAAGTTTTGTTACTCTGCTATTTAACACAAAACTTTCGCTTGCAGGGGAAAAAGTAAAAGTGATGATGGTGCTGGAGGCACTCTTCCTATGTCCTTTGACTCACTTCTCAAAGGAGCCTCCACTCACCATTGGCCTTTAGCTGCTCTATCAGAAGCTGCTGGTCAGCTGAGACAAGGCATCACAGAGGCCAGGAGAGAATTCTGGTAACCTCAGCTTTAAGTGCCAGAGCTGGGGCGGACTAGAGTGGCCATGGTGGGCTGATGGCTGAAGGCTCCCCGCTTTACACTTAAGTCCCTTGTCTTTTACACCAGTATCCCGCCGGGTAGGGTGGAGGGCTAGGGAATAAGTTTAAGCTATTGAGTGAGACTTGCTTGAATCCAGGGCCAGGACTAGTATGAAGCGAGTGAGGCGCCTAGAGTGCATAGTTTAAGGAGGCCCTTGCCTGACCCTGAGAGCGAGTGCCTTCTTAAATCATGTGTCCTAGGCACCTCACTGGCTTCCCTCTAGTTCGAGCCCTGTTTTCATCAATACATAGGCAACAGAAGGAGGAGCCCGTTTACTATCCACCCCCTCCCCAGCAGGTCCTCCTCCGAGCTGTCTGCATCTGCTCGTGCACCAGGAAATCGCACACGTTAGCTGTCCCCCAGTGAGCTCTCCCTCCTGCTCCTCGGTAGCAGCTGCGGACAGTGCCCTCTGCGCTCTGAGCCCCGTGGTCAGGGATGTGACCATGGGTCTGGGAAGGCAGTTCTCGGGACCTATTTTGCAGCAGGGGGAGAACGAGGTAAGGAAGATCCTGGCACTATGGTCAGGGGCGCTGGGAGGCAAGGCTTACTCAGGCTCTTCCAGCCTCCTGCCCCAGCAACATTCCTGCTCACCCCAAGTTGGCTACTTTTTGGCTTCTAAAATGTCATCCCCCAGCCTCCGAGGACAGACCCTGCCAGACTAGTTCCCTGATTCTAGCCTAAGCTTCTGGCTGGGCTACCTAGATCTTTTCTGAAATTTTCTGGGTAGCCCAATCTCATGTTCTGTTCTGGCCAATAAAGGATAGTCAGTTAAACGTACGGTTAAATGTGATAAAATTTTTATACATTAGTGGGAATTTTCTTATAAATAAGTTGGTAAGTCAGAAAAAAAAAAACCTTGTCAACGCAATCCCCGTTTTGGGATTTGGAAAGTGTATTTATAGCTGCTTTTATAGTTATAGAGATATGAGGGTCGTGTTCTTCCTATCTCGGAAGACAAAGTATGCCCAGATGTGGCAAAGGCCCAGGGGCCAGATGTGTGGAACCAGGAAATGTCACAAAGCTACAGCATAGGATAAATCACACAAACAAAATGAAGAAGTTTTTCTAAGGGTTAGTTGAAGATGCCATGTCCACATACCACAGCTGCATCACAAGTCCCTAGCCCAGGCCAGGGCCAGTCTCCCATCCTGGAGTCTTACAGGGACTGAGATGAAGTGGTAAAACTGTAGCACCAGCAGATGCTCAGGAGAAAAGGAGTCAAGATTCCTAGACCTGATCTTTCAGCTCCTTACAGTATTCCTGTTTGGTATTATTAGGAACCTTCTTGACCCCCTGACCTTAGAGACATAGTTTCTTAGTTCTTACAAATATTTATGCAAGTCCCTAGGGTGTCTTGGTACTCAGACCAGCTCTCTTTCTGCTTTTAAGTTCATTTACCTGGGGGAACATGGCTTCTCACTTGGTTTCATCTGTACGTGGATGACTCTTAGATCCAACCCTGATGTCACCTTTTCTACAGTTTGGCCCTTTTTCTGCCTGTAGGTCATCTCCATATAGCTAGCCCATGACATCCAAGCATGTCTAAAATAGATAAACTCAGCACTTGGCTTCCAACAATGTCTTACTGTCATCATGACATTTTCCTTTAGCTTGTAGCCATGAAGCTCTCTTAGTTTGTCTCTCTTCCACCACCACTGAATCCTGCCACTTCTATTTCTAGTACGTACATTCATAGACCCTGGTATAGGCACTAGTTATCTCATGTATAAACTACTGCAAGGATCCCACCTCCCCATCCCTGCTTGATTTATATATAAACAGTTCACAGATGGCTCTCTTAAATCTTTTGTTCCCATCATTCTCAGAAACACAGTCGTTGCCATATGTCTTGTTAACTCATAATCTTTGTTTTCAAGACATTCCGGCTTCTTCCTCCCACCTGCCTTCCTGATTCCCACGGGCAGGGCTTGGCCCTTCGAACCAGCTAGCGCGCCTGCCTGTGGCCCTCTCTACGAGGCAGCTCTGGTCCTGGCTATCACTGTTATCTCTGGAATGTTTTTGTTAAAACCATACACCACCACCCGTTCTTCAAAAAAACCATTTCTCAACTGATCATTCTTTGGGTGATTACTCTTGTGTTTATCTACCACAGTGGCTCCCCATGTTCCCTGTATGTTTATAATGAGTGTGTGCTTTTATGTTGTGTTTACTGCCCTGTGTCCCCCATAAAGTTTCAAGTCAGTCAACCAGGAATTACTTTGTACTGACTATGCCTATTTTCTATTAGTTATTTGGGGGAAGTAACAAATAAACAGAATACATGTCTCTCACTCAAGGAGCTTAATACAACACTCTGCATTTGGTGGGGGGGAGCAGGGAAGATGTTAATAAAATATTGACTAAAAACTGCCTAGAATCCTCCAGTGGGGACCTAGAAAAGGCTCTTTGCTATTTCCCTTTTGTAATCAGGGAAGGAGAATTTATGGTGCCAATACTCCTTCTATGAGTTAAAAGGAAAAGAAATTAAAAGAAGAAATGTCCAGATTTAAGGTGGGAAACTCAAGTAGACTGGAGCACGAAAGGACTAAATTTGAGTAACTGCCACTTCATAGCTGCGCAACCTTGGACGAGTTACCCTTAAACACCCTCAGTCTCCTCATCAGGAAAGTGGAAATACCACCTATCCCACAGGGTCTTTGTGAGGATTAAATGAAATAAATATGTGATACTGTTTTTTTGTTGTTCACTGTTTAATGCTATTTAAATATAAGGCATTATTATTGCTTTAATACTCTCCTTCTATCAAACAGTGTGCAAAAGTGTCCTTTCCCAATGAAGACAGACTCTAAGAGTGGGGCTTGGAACATAAGCAGAGGTAACTATGGAGCTTCTCAGGTGTAGAACGTCTTACTGGTCAAAGCTGGTAAGGCCCGCTGCGCTCTCTCCTGTGGCTGCTCTAACTAGTAGTCAGATTTCCACAGCCACTGACCCCAGTGCATGTTTCTGCTCTGCACCGAAAACTCTGTTGCAAGCTGAGTAGCAGGGAAGTGCTAACGAGGACGAGTGCAGCTTGAAGACCAGCAAAGCTTAGTTCTAGCGTTTAAGCCTCCATACTCTGGCAAGATTGCTGTAGCCCAGAAGCCACATACAATGTTGATTTTTGATTTAGTATTATTTCCAGAAGTGGCCCGGCAACTGTCTCCCTACTACAGTCCAGGTCACTCCCGAGGAACGGCTCTGGATTCCCTTCCTCTTCTTCCCTGAAGGCCCACCTGTTTTGGGGCTACACTGTGACCCAGAATCTCTTATCTTGTATCAAGCAGGATCTCCTTGGCCAAACCCAGGGGCACAGCTGAGCACTTGTGACCACTGCTGGAAGGGGCTAGACTGTTGCTTTGTAAGCCTAGAACAGGAGCTGTCTGTAGTTGTTCCATTTTTCTTTGGAAGAGCTGGCATCCTTCTGATAACACTTTCTGAACAGGCTCTGAAGCTAGGAACAATTTCAGCCCATAGAGACCCTGGAGAGGATTCTCCGTCTTTGTATGGTGCTGCGATTTGGATTGTGAGGACATCTCCTTATGTTGCTCCCAACAAGACCGACCCTGTCCTTGACGTGGAGGCTCCATGTCTCAGTGTGACCCTGCTCTAGCCAGTGTTTCTTCCTTGGAAACTTTCCTGCCTCCCAGCAGTTGCTGAGACCCAGATACCGCGGACTCCCGCCTATGCCATATACGGTACCGTCTGGAGCTCGTGCCGCAGGGAACACCAAGGTCGCAGAAGAGGCTGTAGATTCTGCTATATACTAATTTTATTGATTCACCCCTTGGTCCCAGGCCAAGTGTGTATCTTCAAGCTCTCACTTCCCCCAGCAATGCCCCAAACAAGTGAACACCTGTTGCAGGGGCTCCCAGACTAGCTTACCTCTGACGGGGCCCAGCACCCGGTGGCTGACCTTTTGGGTGCTGGAGCCCAGGCCTGGCAGCCCTGCAGGCCGGCTGCCATGAAAAGGAAAGCTGAGGGAGTTCTTCATCTGTGGAGAATTTTGTTGACTGCTGCTGCTACCACCAGCACTTGTGCCAGTGCTAAAACTTCGCGCGCAGCTCAAGGTATTTTCAGAGCAGGAAACAGGCAGTCCACTGCAAAGAAGCAGATGCCAGTTAACCCTGGGCCAGGGAGGCTGTTGCAAGTCTTTCCCCATGGTCTGATGCTCAGTAAAGCATCACCTCTGGAGTGAAAAGGCACAGGGAGGGATTTACGTCCACGGATAAGGTACCTAACCTGGGGCATCTCAGGATGCCTGGGAGCCCCTGTTCACACATAACGCGCTCCTGCAGACAATACGCTAAGAGCCATAAGGGCTGTCCCTGGGCAGCTTTAACTCCCAGCGAATTCCCCTTTAATGCCTTGGTGCTGCCCTTGGACCCCTCAGTCATTCACAACCACTGGAAGCTGAGCTTTGCCCCCACCCGCACCCTAACTGTATTTGATTTGTGCAGGGCTCTGGAGCAGGGAATCCCCTAGCCTGCTTTTCAGATATCTGGGAGGTATGCAGCTCCAGGTAAAAGGGAAGAGGATCCCATTCTCCAAAAAATACACTGATCTTACTAATTTAAGTTTACCCTGGAAATATTCACCATGTGGCCCTTCCGGAAGTTGGGAATCACACAAATTCCTTGGAACTCCTCGCTCTAGAGCCCTGTTCCACTTTCACAGCTTTTCTCCCTTCCACCCTGCTGGCCTTACTTGTTACTTTTGGGTGGAGTTCGAGAGCCTCTCTTCTTGTTGACACCCGTGTTCACAGTAGTGCTCAGGCCTCGACTGCTGCGCACGTGTTTTAGCATCCAGGCCCGGAGGTTCGTGAGGCTGTTGTGCTCTGACAGCACAATTCGGGGCCATGGATTGCATTCTGCCATGTCCAGAGCTGCAATGGCCATAGCTCGTCCCACCTGTGGGGGGAGTCTGGTTTGGCTCAGTGTCTTGGTCTTCCAACCTAGGGTGCTGTGTTGGTTTGGGGTGCACAGCACAGTGGAAGGGAAGGAGAGGCCGGCCTCACGTTTGCTCAATGAGTATCCCAACTTTTGTGCTCAGGCTGTTTATCCCAAGTGGATTTAGAGCTATTCCCTAAACTGTTGCCCATCTGGGGCCCTCATCCATTACGAGCAGGGGCAGGTGGGCTTTCTGGCTGGCACCAGGGAGGAGTTCTCCCAGCAGGAGAAGGCACTGGGATCTCTTCTATAACCCACAGCTCTTTCTACACCTCTTGTGTGCCCTAGGACACCAGGATCATCAGGTACCTCTGCAGAGGGGGTACTTTTAGGTCAGTAGTGAACAAATGCAATAGAAGGAGGAAGACAAGCTCAGGGGTTCTCTATGGCGGGGCTGGGGGGAGGTCAGAATAGTGCCCACTCATCCTCTCAGTACTCTTACAGTCAGAGGCCTGCGCCTGTTAACCGAGGAAGACAACCACAGTGGTTGAGAGATGAGGCAGCGATAGTGGTGCGCCTGTCCTCAGAGGACCTTAGAGTCAGGTAGCAAGAGTGAGGGCCTTTCCAGACTTTGCGGTTTCCCTTTTCCCCACTCATCCCCTGCATGCATACCTGCTCAAACTGTTCCACAGTGTATCTGGAGGGGAAGGCCGGCAGGGGAGGGGGGCTGGCACGTCCGTTGTCATGGCAGGCGGCAGGGATACTGTTTACTGAGCGTCCAGTGTTGTAGTTGCATTCAAGTGTGTAGCTAAGACACAGAGACATTTATCAGACAGAATCTGGACAGAACCACGGGGGGACAGCCTAGGCGGTCTATGAGACGATCATTTGGGAAAAAATATACACAAATAGAAAGTGCTAATCCCGAGCAACTAGAAATTGACCTTGGCGCTTTATTATGTACCTAAGAAGGTCCCCAAAAGGGGCCTTTAGTGTCCCAGACTAAAGACAAGAACACTAGCTGTGAATCTGTCCTTGGAGAAGACTTCGGCTACCCCTGCCCCTTGAGCGCCCTCGACTGGGTACTGTCTTCTTTGGGAAGCTACTTCATCAACTGTATCTCAATTTCCACCCAACCTGTGGATTATCCCTGAGGCTTTGTAGATTGCAACCCGGCCGCTTCCCTCTTTAGACTGGCCATCTCTGCGGTCTCGGGCATACATGTTCTTCTCTGAGAAATTGCAGCCCTGGAAGTCAAAGTGGGCTGAGTTCAAGGAGATGAGCTTTGGATACAGCATATTTTCCACCTGTTTGGGCGAGGAAAAAGGCAACTCAGAAGGAGAGACAGAGCAAGAAGGGATTCGGACAAGGAAGAGATGCCAAGCATGCGGCCACGTGCCTTAAACACAGCAGACACCTTCCAAACCATCGGCAGTACTCAGTGTTGGTAAATTCTCACTGAATGTTTGACAGTATTTCTAGGTGTTGGAAAGGTATGATTCTACCTCTTTTTAAGCCCTTCTTCTCTCCAATAATGCGAAATTCTCCTCCTCCCCTGGTTTCCCAAACCCTAGAAAAGACTAGGATGCCGACGGCTTGACCCTCATTCAGAGGTCATGACGTAACGACTGAGACGTGAGGGGCCCAGTGCTGCCCCTTCTTGGCTCTCTGGAGCTCGCTCAGGATAGTGTACCTCTTGCAGCCCCAGGCTTTCCTGCCAGAAGGCCCCCTTCCCTCCATTTGTGGCCTGACCTTTATTTTCTAACCTGCAACACGTCCCACACTCACATGACCACCTGTGGATTCCTACCTGGGTGTTCTCGTCACTAAAGCTGTTTCCATACATGAAGCAGCCCCTTTTAGAGGCATGTCCATGCAGGTCCACGTAGTAAGCAACACCACTCTCTCTGGGGGGGATGGTGTCGGGGTCTGGATGCTCAGCCTCAGTGGACTGCTGTGGCATAATCCACACGCTGTGGTGCTTCGGCTCTGCTGGCTCGGTCTGTGTCCAGGCCTCAGGGCTCCCCCCGTCAGGCGAGTGCCCAAGGCGAGCTTCATTTCGGAGATTGTTGGCTTTCTCAAGGTCAGAAAGGGGAGCATCAGGAGGGAGATGGGGACTGCGCTGGTGCTCAGAGGGACTCTGGGAGTTCAGACGGGAGTGCACGTGGTGGTAGAGAAGCACAGCTTTAGCCCCGTAGACGGCGGGGTGCAGGACTGCATCAGGCTTCAGGTACTGACGGTTCAGATTCACTCCACGCGAGTCTGTGCTGTAGAGAAACAAGGACCAAAGCAGGGTCTAGAGGGCTGGGCCAGCGAAGGAGACACTAGAGTAGATGAAAAGGAGACTTGACTTGTGACACGAGAGGCTGAGGGTGCGTTAGGAAAGAAAGAACTGAGGCAGGCCCCCTCTGTGGCCAGCTGTCAGCCCTCCCACAGAACCCTAAAAGGCAGCTCCCTCGGCTCAGCTGGACCTGGGCATTCCGGCTGTTCTCCTAGAGAGTGCCACTAGATGGGACACTCCTTCTCAGGTCACTGGATGATCACATGAACCTGCCCTTGTTAGGGTGCAAGAGGACTGGGAACACAGACGTTAGATGAGAGGCTGAGAGTCTTCCACTGAGATGCAGGGCGTGAGGGGACTGGGAACAATCCAGGGGGGCTGGGGACGCTGCTTACCGGTAGTGGCCCCGGACTACGCCATCGGGGTTTAACATGGGAATCAGCTTAAAGACAAAGAGGCGACGTAGGGTTTGGGCCCGAGGATCGTCAGGTCGAAGGATGAAGTCCAGAAAGCCATTGAAGACAAAGCTAGATGGAGTCTCCCCAGGGTGTACCCTGCTGCTTAGGAAGAATATCTGAGGTGGAGAGGAGAGCAGTTATTAGGTCAGTTGCTCTATATTCCGCGGTCATCATGTGGGGATGGTGGTGGGATGAGGTGGAAGCAGCCACTGGACTTCCAGCTGGCTGAGTTTGCAAATGAAGTAGGAGCCGTCACACTTGCTTCGTGCGTCCACGGGGCTGCGGAATAACATGGCCTTAAGCTACCAGCAGTGCCTGGAGCTGGGCAAAGGCCAAGGTACTACCTTTATGCTATTTCTACTCACCCTCTTGCCTGTGAAACGGAATGGTCGGGGTGTGCTGGCATCAGGAAATAGCTGCTCTAGGCGGGGCTCTCGATCTTCTCGAAGCCCATGGCAGGAACTGATCGTTAGCAGATCTACACGCAGTCCATCCAGAGAGTAGCAAAGGGTCTCCCGGTGGTAATAGATGGTATCTAGGGGGCTGCAGAGGTACAAGTCGTTAAGCCAGGAGAAGTCCCTGAAGTCCTACCAACAGGTGGGCCTTGTCACGAGCCCAGGATTTGTGGGATCTGGTACTTCACCCTAACCTTTGGGGCTTTACAGTCCCTCACAGTTTTAAGTGAGGCTGAGGATTTGGGTGGGTCTGCGTTGCCAGAATGCAGGGAACAGGACAGGATAAACGTATTGTTTTTTTCCCCGGTTTATGGTGCCCTAGGATAGACTACTTTGTATAGACACAGAGAGTTGGCCTCTGTTGGGGCAGGAGAACAACAAATGTGTGCTGAGCAATGGCAGTGCTGGCGAAATTCTGGGTAACTGAGGGGAGCTAGGATACTAAGAGGCTTGAAGTAGGCAGGTGGATAAGTGGAGTGGAGCGGTGGTAATGCCAAGATCAAGGTCACACAGAAACATCTGTCAAAGGTACCCCAAATCCCACATTCTGTACAGAGAAAAGAACAGATGAGGTTTTGTTTCAGGGCTCTTAGGGCAAGTTCCAGGAGTAGCAGAGGTGCTGTGTGGTCCCGGACTGCATGACAGGAGTAAGAATGCGGCTGGCACCTGCTATGGGTAGGGTGGTTCTCCAGAAAGCGCTGGTCCAGCTGGTTTAGCAAATCCTGGCAGTCACTGTAGGAGAAGGGGTAGCAGAAGGCGAAGAAGGTGGTGGCCCCACGGCTTTCCACGAAACGGTGAACAAAGGATAACACAAACTGCGTCTCTGTCATCTGAGGAGCAGAGGAGGAAGAGAGAGGGGCAACATGCCATCGGCGTCAGAACTAAGATCCTACTGGGGTCACCAGGAACTGACCTCACACCCTCATCACTTTTACCAACGTCCCTCCCTCTGAAACTCCACATGACAGCCAGATCCTTCTAGGCTTCCCGAGGCAGGGGCTTATCTTGGACTCCAGCTGGCGCCAGAGGGACGCTGGTACCAAAACCTGGTGTCCCGCCTGCCTAGCACGCTGTATCGAAGGGACTCCTCTTTCCTTTTCCTCATCTGCTTTAGCACCCAAGTCCGTCTATCCTCCTCATGGGGAACTTACCTCAAAGGTGGGCCGGTCTCGAATGCGTTCCCAGCGTGGCCGGGTGGGCAGTGTGCGCACAAAGGGGGCCATGCCCTGGGAATACAGCTTGCTTTGCTTGTTCATGTTCATGACGTTGATCTTGATGAGTTTCCCTGGAGTTCCTCCCCGGACACTGAAGTAGAACCATGACCTGAGGGCCAGAGTAGGCGAGACAGGTCATTCTACATGGGAGGGTTGGAGAGGAGCTATGTGGGAGAGCTGGAGCAAGCCAAACTGGGAAAGGGCTACTTGGTAGGGAGAGAGGGAGGGAGGGAGAGGAAGGGGGAGTGGGAGGGGAAGGGTAGTGTGCTGGCATGAACTCTCAAAGGGCTAACTGAAGCACGGGTGCGGGGTCAGCCTCTCTTCCTTCTTCCACCCTCCATTACTCTCCTCTTACCTGTTCCCATTCTCGAATTCTGTTTCAGCACAGTCTGGTCGGGTCCACACGTTGAACTCATAGTCAGGGGAAGAGGCAATGCTGCTGGTGGAGGCCGAGGCACCACCCACCACTCCTTCCCCATCACTAGATACAGATTCCACCTTCTCCACGTGGGCTAGGTTCCCTGAATCAAAGCGAGAACTGAACAGCAATCCCCCACAGCGCAGCTCCATGGTGGGGCTGGGAAAGCATCCTCCTGCCCCACTCAGGCCCTGAGAGCTGGGGAAAAATGGTGGGGTAGGGAGGAGAGGGAAGAAAAATGAAAACATGTTCTTTGAGTATCTCTGGGTGAATGAGAGCTGCTCTTAGGGAGTGCCCTAAGAAACAAGAGTCTCTCTCCGCCTTAAAAAAAAAGGGTAGAAGTGGGCTTCCAGCAAAGGCCAAGAATAAGCAGTATTCTGTCCCCACACTAAGGGTTATAACTGACCTCAAAGGACCCAATTTTACCACAGCTTGGCGATTCCAAAATGAAATACTCAGTGGCTTAAGTATGCTGAGAAACACTAGACTCTAAGTTTCTTTGCAGCCCAAAGATTACAGAAGCTAGAGAGGTCAGATTGCCCAAACCTAGCCAAGACACACCCACCACCACATGTGGCCATCTTGAGAGATGGGCCATTCTGGATCTCTGGTTCCCAGACTGGCTCCCTACTCTGGAGAAGAGCAGAGTGGAGAGAACCAAGTTTCTAACTTTGGATGGGCAGCTTCCTCTCTCCACTCCTCTGTCCTCACAAGTACTGACCAGGCAGTTTTCTGTTGCTCCCCTGAGCCCTGGAAGGGCTGGTTCTTACTTTTTTGTTATTACTCCATACCTATCAGGGAGGAAAACTAGACGTGTGGCCTTTGCCAAGCCAAAGGAAACTGGTCAGAAGCCACCTGCTCACCTGGAGACTACAGCTCAAACCCAGTTAGGGTACGGGTCTATTCCACCCCCTCACCCCCAGTCCTGTAAGCACTGAAGCCCCTGAAAAAGCTACCCTGGTAGTTATGGGTTAGTAATGGGTGTTCTGAGCATCCCTAAAAAACAAGTGGCCGATAGAGACCTACTTGGGGACAGGGGGATGGCTTCTCGACCCACAACTCTGAAGGACCCTCACACAAGGACCGAGACTGTCCCGGCCGGAGTGGGGTTTGTTGGCTTGGGACGGTTCTGGGCGGACTCACACTCGCGGGAGGGTAGGAAGGCAGGGCGTAGCGGGTAACAGGCGAGGCCACAGGAGCGGGGGTGCGGCCGGGGGCACCCCGGGCGAGGGGCGGGGCGGGGTGGGATTCCAGGGGGGCTCCGGGCCGCGGGGGGCTGAAAAGGGGGCGGGGCCGGGGCCCGCACTCCACGCAGAGCCCCTCACCTCTCTCCGGGCCGGTGATCCCGCTCCCTCTCCCGCTAGCGAGGCGCCACCTGGGCCCCGGCACCCGGGCCCTCCACCCAGGGCCCAAACAAAACCCGAGCGCCGTGGTGCCGGGACCCCGCTCTGCCGGGAAACAAGAAGTCTCACGCCTATTGGCCGCGGGGACAGCTGGCTACCCGCCCAGTAAGGCTCGCTGCCATTGGCCAGCACGCCGGGGTTCCCTCGCACATTTAGCGGGTACCTGAGCCCGTACTGTTTGGGGGCTCGACCTGCGGGCCCGGCGGGAGGGTTCCACCCGCGTCTTCTCAGAAGACGGTTAACGGCCTGCCCACCGGGAGGAGGAAAAGACGAAGTGACCAAGAAGGACACTGGAAAAGACTCACCTGCAAAATAAAAAGACGGTGTGTGAAGCTAACAATTGCCTACGGTACTGCTCTGTGTATTACAAAACACCCACCAGCTTCAGCCACTCTCTTGCGGTTCGGGGATCCTCCAGTGCCCGGGCCAAAAACCGAGTGGAGGATGCGGGCATCGATCCCGCTACCTCTCGCATGCTAAGCGAGCGCTCTACCATTTGAGCTAATCCCCCGGCCGCTTTTGGCTTCTTTCTTTTTGCCTTACAGGTTGTTCCGGGGTGTCCACTGACCAGTGATCCGACCGCAATTCAGAACATTCATTTAGCTTAGCACTCAAGTGCAGCGGGACCAGGGGCAAGATTTTTAAAAGCAGACATATAATAATTACACATAAGCAATAATAAGCCTCATTTAAAAGCACAGGTTAACATTCCTTTGCATGTAACCCCCAAGAGGGCGTACCCAATACCCTATTTACTGCATATATGTTTCACGGAACATCTGCAGTGCTTACGCAACTCACAGCCGGCTTCTAGGTAAGCTTTTCTCCTCTGAATGAGTGGAAGCTAAAAAGATCACACGAAGTCCTTCGAGCCGGAATCGAACCAGCGACCTAAGGATTGCCGTAGCTCGCTCCACTACAGTCCTCCGCTCTACCAACTGAGCTATCGAAGGCCCCGCTGTTGTAAGCAGCTGCCGTCGTTCCTCTAATACTTACCAAGACCTCACTCCAGGGTCTCAGTAATTTTAGGGTGGCCTGGCCCCCACCCTCTAAAGGAACTCCCCGGGGCCGAGCTCCTCCAGGGTGCACAGAACAGAGGAACTCGGAGACAGAAATGCGAGCAAAGGGCGCTGCCAAAGGACCCGCTTTCCAACCCTGGACGAAGGAAACACGGGCAATACAGTTTCCCTTCCGTTTCCTTGCTTTTTACAAAACGATACCGCCCCCCCGCCCCCACCAGCTGTGGTTTCTTACAGGACTGCGGACACTTCGAGACCTGGCCCACAACCCTGACTTATGGGCCGCATTTCTCCGGCCGGGCGGGTACGCACACGTGCTCTACAATCGCCCGGCGCCCGCTGGGTTTGCAAAGCCGACCGCTTACGTTCGCTATTTCCGCTCCTCGTTTCTCTCCGGTTTCTCCAAGGGCGTCAGTAAAATCCTACTGCTCTCCTGATGTGAAGGACATTCATTCAGTCAATTAACCCATGTTTGTCAGGATCTCTTCCTCCTAAGAGCAAGAAAGATACAAACCACCGAGCTGCTGGAGGCGAGCCTGGCGGCGCTGGAGCGGGCCACGCGGGATGCCCGGGATTAGTGATTGCGGACGGGGCCCTGAGCCGGGCGGGGAGTCGGGCCGCTAGCATTCACCCGGCTCCCGCCCCTGCCCGCCTCACACCTGCATCTCTCCTTCCAGGGGCCTGGCATGCCAGCCCACAATCCTTTGCCCACTAAAAGCTCCCGGGATTTTAAAACAAAGAAACAAACCTAAAACCCAACTCGTGTGTGAAGATTTGCTTCGCGGTGTGGCGGGGTGGGTGTGCGGAGAGACCTGGTCTCCATTGCCAGCTCTGCAACCGCCTGTGTTACCCCGAGTCACAATCGCCCGGGCAAATCCAGGTCGGGCGATGGTTTTAAGCCCCTTGCGGCTCCAACATTTTTGGGGTTCGCTCAGTCTGTTTTAAATCCGAAGTTTCTGTTGTCACTGAACGCAACACGGGGTTCACGCCTGTGCCCATCCACAAAGCAGGAGGTTAACATCTTCCCATTGATGCATTGGTTTAACTTCATTCTGCTGCTGCAAATGCTACCATTATGTCCTAGAACGTTAGTTTGGGGTAGTTTTCTTGGAACGGTGATTAGCGCTCTCACTGTCTTTCTTGTGGGGGGGGGGGGCTGGAAAGCAGAATATAATTACGTTGCTTGGGGTTTTTGTTTTGTTTTTGAGCGAAATTCACATAACATACAGCTAACTATTTTAAAGTATGAACAATTCAGTGGCATTTAGTACGTTCACAATGTTGTGCAAACCTCTCTCTAGTCTAAAATCTTCTTTTTTTAAAAATCACCTTGGAAGAACACCCTGTACCCTTAAAGTAATCACTCCCATCCATACTTCACCCAGCCCCTGGCAACGACTAATACGCTTTCGGTCTCTACGGATTTACCTATTCTGGAGATTGCATACAAAAGAAATCGTAAAATATGTGACTTTTTGTGTTAATTTCTTTCACTTATCATAATGTTTTGAGAGTCATTGAAATTGTAGCATGTATCTGTACTTGTCCCTTTTTATGGCTAAATAATATTCTATTCCTTTGTTGATTCTTCTGTTGATGGACCTTAGGGCTATTTCCACCTTTTGGTGTTTTTTTTTTAAAAAATAGATCTTCATTGGAGTATAATTGCTTCACAATACTGTGTTAGTTTCTGTTGCACAACAAAGCGAATCAGCCATATGCATACACATGTCCCCATATCCCCTCCCTTTTGAGCCTCCCTCCCATCCTCCCTATCCCACCCCTATAGGTCATCGCAAAGCACGGAGCTGATTTCCCTGTGCTATGCTGCTGCTTCCCACTAGCTATTTTACATTCGGTAGTGTATATATGTCGATGCTACTCTCACTTCGTCCCAGCTTCCCCCTCCCACCCCATGTCCTCAAGTCCATTTTCTATGTCTATGTCTTTATCCCTGCCCTGCAACTAGGTTCATCAGGACCTTTTTTTTTTTTAGATTCCATATATATGTGTTAGCATACGGTATTTGTTTTTCTCTTTGAGACTTACTTCACTCTGTATGACAAACTCTAGGTCCATTTATCTCACTACAAATAACTCAGTTTCGTTTCTTTTTATGGCTGAGTAATATGCCATTGTATATATGTGCCACATCTTCTTTATCCATTCATCTGTCGATGGACATTTAGGTTGGTTCTATGTCCTGGCTATTGTAAATAGTGCTGCAATGAACATTGTGGTACACGTCTCTTTTTGAATTATGGTTTTTTCAGGGTATATTCCCAGTAGTGGGATTGCTCGGTCAAATGGTAGTTCTATTTTTAGTTTTTTAAGGAACCTCCATACTGTTTTCCATAGTGATTGTATCAATTTATATTCCCACCAACAGTGTAGAAGCGCTCCCTTTTCACCACACCCTTTCCAGCATTTATTGTTTCTAGCTTTTTTGATAATGGCCATTCTGACCGGTGTAAGGTGATACATCATTGTAGTTTCGATTTTCATTTTTCTAATAATTAGTGATGTTGAGCATCTTTTCATGTGCCTCTTGGCCATCTGTATGTCTTCCTTGGTGAAATGTCTATTTAGGTCTTCTGCCCATTTTTTAACTGGATTGTTTGTTTTTTTGATACTGGCTCCATGAGCTGTTTGTATACTTTGGAGATTAATCCTTTGTCTGTTGTTTCATTTGCAAATATTTTCTCCCAATCTAAGAGTTGTCTTTTTGTCTTGTTTATGGTTTCCTTTGCTGTACAAAAGCTTTTAAGTTTAAATAAGTACCATTTGTTTATTTTTGTTTTTATTTCTCTTACTCTAGGAGGTGGGTCAAAAAAGATCTTGCAGTGTTTTATGCCAAAGAGTGTTTTTCCTTTGTTTTCCTCTAAGAGTTTTATAGCATCTGGTCTTACATTTAAGTCTTTAATCCATTTGGACTTTATTTTTTTGTATGGTGTTAGGTAGTGTTCTAATTTCATTCTTTTACATGTAGCTGTCCAGTTTTTCCAGCACCACTTATTGAAGAGGCTGCCTTTTCTCCATTGTATGTTCTTGCCTCCTTTGTTGTAAATTAGGTGCTCATGTGTGCGTGGGTTTATTTCTGGGCATTCTATGCTGTACCATTGATCTATATTTCTGTTTTTGTGCCTGTACCATACTGTCTTGATTACTGTAGCTTTGTCATACAGTTTGAAGTCGAGGAGCCTGATTTCTCCAACTCCATTTCTCTTTCTCAAGATTGCTTTGGCTATTCGGGGTCTTTTGTGTTTCCATACGAATTTTAAAATTTTTTGTTCTAATCCTGTGAAGAATTCCATTAGTAGTTTGATAGGGATTGCATTGAATCTGTAGATTGCTTTGGGTAGTATAGTCATTTTCACAATATTGACTCTTCCAATCCAAGAACATGGTATTTTTCTCCATCTCTTTATGTCATCTTTGATTTCTTTCATCAGTGTTTTATAATTTTCTGAGTACAAGTCTTTCGCCTCCTTAGGCAGGTTTATTCCTAGGTATTTTATTCTTTTTGTTGCAATGGTAAATGGGAGTGTTTCCTTCATTTCTCTTTCTAATTTTTTGTTGTTGGTGTATAGGAATGCCAGAGATTTCTGTGCATTAATTTTGTATCCTTCAACCTTACCAGATTCATTGATTAGTTCTAGTAGTTTTCTGGTGGCATCTTTAGGATTTTCTATGTATAGTATCATGTCATTGGCAAACAGTAACAGTTTTACTTCTTCTTTTCCAATTTGTATTCCTTTTATTTCTTTTTCTTCTCTGATTGCCGTGCCTAGGACTTCCAAAACTATGTTGAATAAGAGTGGCGAGAGGGCTTCCCTGGTGACGCAGTGGTTGAGGGTCTGCCTGCCAATGCAGGAGACATGGGTTCATGCCCCGGTCCAGGAAGATCCCACATGCTGCAGAGCGGCTGGGCCCGTGAGCCATGGCCTCTGAACCTGCGCATCCAGAGCCTGTGCTCTGCAATGGGAGAGGCCACAACAGTGAGAGGCCCATGTACGGCAAAAAAAAAAAAAAAAAAAAAAAAAAAGTGGCGAGAGTGGACACCCTTGTCTTGTTCCTGATCTTAGTGGAAATGCTTTCAGTTTTTCACCATTGAGTATGATGCTTGCTGTGGGTTTGCCATATATAGCCTTTATTATGTTGAGGTGGGCTCTCTCTATGCCAATTTTCTGGAGAGTTTTTATCATAAATGAGTCTTGAATTTTGTAAAAAGCTTTTTCTGCATCTGTTGAGATGATCATATGGCTTTTATTCCTTATTTGTTAATGTGGTGTATCACATAGATTGATTTGCATATACTGAAGAATCCTTGCATCCCTGGGATAAATTCCACTTGATCATGCTTTATGATCCTTTTAATGTGCTGTTGGATTCTGTTTGCTAGTATTTCATTCAGGATTTTTGCATCTATGTTCATCAGTGATATTGGTCTATAATTTTCTTTTTTCTGTATTATCTTTGTCTGGTTTTGGTATCAGGGTGATGGTGGCCTCATAGAATGAGTTTGGGCATGTTCCTTCCTCTGCAATTTTTTGGAAGAGTTTGGCAAGGATTGGTGTTAGCTCTTCTCTAAATGTTAGATAGAATTTGCCTGTGAGCCGTCTGGTCCTGGACTTTTGTTTGTTGGAAGATTTTTAATTATGGTTTCAATTTCATTACTTGTGATAGGTCTGTTTGCATTTTCTAATTCTTCCTGGTTCAGTCATGGAAAATTGTACCTTTCCAAGAATTTGTCCATTTCTTCGTGGTTGTCCATTTTATTGGCATATAGTTGTTTGTAGTGGTCTCTTATAATCCTTTGTATTTCTGTAGTGTCAGTTGTGATTTCTCCTTTTTCATTTCTAATTTTACTGATTTGTGTCCTCTTCCTTTTTTCCTTGGTGAGTCTAAGGATTTATCAATTTTGTTTATCTTCTCAAAGAACCAGCTTTTAGTTTTATTGATCTTTGCTATTGTTTTCTTGGTTTCTATTTCATTTATTTCTGCTCTGATCTTTATGATTTCTTTCCTTCTACTGACTTTGGGTTTTCTTTGTTCTTCTTTCTCTCCTTGTTTTCAGTGCAGGGTTTGATTGTTTATTTGAGATTTTTCTTGTTTCTTGAGGTGAGATTGTATTGCTATAGACTTCCCTCTTAGAACTTCTTTTGCTGCATCCCATAGGTTTTGGGTCGTCACGTTTTCATCATTTGTTTCTATGTATTTTTTAAATTTCTTCTTTGATTTCTTCAGTGATCTCTTCGTTATTTAGTAGCGCACTATTTAGCCTCCATGTATTTGTGTTTTTTACAGTTTTTTTTCCTGTAATTGATTTCCAATCTCATAGCATTATGGTCAGAAAAGATGCTTGATACAATTTCAATTTTCTTAAATTTTCCAGGGCTTGATTTGTGACCCAAGATGTGATCTATCCTGGAGAATGTTCCATGTGCACTTGAGAAGAAAGTGTATTCTGCCACTTTTGGGTGGAATGTTCTATAAATATCAGTTAGATCTATCTGTTCTATTATGTCATTTAAAGCTTGTGTTTTCTTATTTATTTTCATTTTGGATGACCTGTCCATTGGTGTAAGTGGGGTGTTAAAATCCCCTACTATTATTGTGTTACTGTCAATTTCTCCTTTCATGGTTGTTAGCATTTGCCTTATGTATTGAGGTGCTCCTATGTTGGGTGCATAAATATTTACAATTGTTATATCTTCTTCTTGGATTGTGTAGTGTCCCTCGTTATCTCTTGTAACAGTCTTTATTTTAAAGTCTATTTTATCTGATATGAGTATTGCTACTCCAGCTTTCTTTTGATTTCCATTTGCATGGAATATCCTTTACCATCCCTTCACTTTCAGTCTGTATGCGTCCCTAGGTCTGAAGTGGGTCTCTTGTAGACAGCAAATATATGGGTCTTGTTTTTGTATCCATTCAGCCAGTCTGTGTCTTTTGGTTGGAGCATTTAATCCATTTACATTCAAGGTTATTATTGATATGTATGTTCCTACTACCATTTTCTTAATTGTTTTGGGTTTGTTTTTGTGGGTCTTTCTCTTCTCTTGTGTTTCCCACTTAGAGAAATTTCTTTAGCATTTGTTGTAAAGCTAGTTTGGTGGTGCTGAGTTCTCTTAGATTTTGCTTGTCTGAAAAGCTTTTGACTTCTCCATCGAATCTGAATGAGATCCTTGTTGGGTAGAGTAATCTTAGTTGTGGGTTTTTCTCTTTCATCACTTTAAGTATATTCTGCCACTCCCCTCTAGCCTGCAGAATTTCTGCTGAAAAATCATCTGATAACCTTATGGGGATTCCTTTGTATGTTATTTTTTTGTTTTTCCCTTGCTGCTTTTAATATTTTTTCTTTGAATTTCATTTTTGTTAGTTTGATTAATATGTGTCTTGGTGTGTTTTTCCTAGGGTTTATCCTGTATGGGACTCTCTGTGTTTCCTGGACTTGGGTGACTATTTCCTTTCCCATGTTAGGGAAGTTTTCAACTATAATCTCTTCAAATATTTTCTCAGACCCTTTCTTTTTCTCTTCTTCTTCTGGGATCCCTATAATTCGAATGTTGGTGCATTTAGTGTTGTCCCAGAGGTCTCTGAGATCGTCTTCAATTCTTTTCATTCTTTTTTCTTTATTCTGCTCCTTGGCAGTTATTTCCACCATTTTGTCTTCCAGCTCACTTATCCATTCTTCTGCCTCAGTTATTGTTATTTGATTCCTTCTAGTGTATTTTTCATTTCAGTTATTGTGTTGCTCATCTCTGTTTGTTTATTCTTTAGTTCTTCTAAATCTTTGTTAAACATTTCTTGTATTTTCTCAATCCATGCCTCCATTCTATTTCCGAGATTCTGGATCATCTTTACTATCATTACTATGAATTCTTTTTCAGGTGGATTGCCTATTTCCTCTTCATTTATTTGGTCTTGTAGGTTTTTACCTTTCTCCTTCATCTGTGACATATTTTTTTGCCATCTCATTTTTTCTCTTTATGAGTGGGATTGTGTTCCTGTCTTACTGGTTGTTTGGCCTGAGGTTTCCAACACTGGAGTTGTAGGCTATTGGGTAGAGCTGGGTCTTGGTGCTGAGATGAGGAGCTCTGTGAGACCTCACTCCGATGAATATTCCCTGGGGTCTGAGGTTCTCTGTTAGTCCAGTGGTTTGGACTTAAGAGCTCCCACTGCAGGTGTTCGGCTGGACCCAGGGTTTGTGAACCAAGATCCCACAAGCTGCCTGGGGTGGCAAAAAAAAAAAAAAAAGAACAATAACAAAGTAAAAAATAAAATTAGACTAGAAGCTAACAGATATGTTAGGAAGAATATAAAAATAAAAATATAGATGACTCAACAACCAGAAGGTACATCAGTACACAATAGTAAAAAAGAGGAGGGAAAAAAAAAGGGGGGGAAAGCCTTAGCTGTGGAGGGCGGGGCCTAAGCAAGGGCGAGGTTTGGGTGGTGGGCGGGGCCAATGCTCAGGACCCGCAGGGCTGGGAAAGGCCCTGGGAGCTGTTGGGGGTGGGGCTTAGGCTCCAGGAACAGAAGGGGCCCAGGCGTGCCCCCCATCCCTGGTCCCAGAGGCTAGGGGACCTCACCTGGGAGCTCAGCAGGCTCCCCGGCCTAAGTGGGCCAGGCGATCGCCCTCTGCTCCTCTCCGGCTGCTCTCCGAGAGTCCCTCCCACCTGCTTCTCCTGATCTCCCCAGCCTCAGGGGCGCCAATCCTGTCTGGCCTCCACTTCACCTCCCCACTCCGTCCCCCTCCGTCCTACTGGTTCACTTTGGGGTTCCTCCCGTCTCCTTGGGTGTTAAGAGTCCCCCACCAGTGGCCAGCAGGCGCACCTTTTGGCTTTTATGAATAATATTGCCATAAACATTCGTGTACAAGTTTCTGTGTGGATGTATGTTTTCATTTCTCCTGGGTATACTCTTAAGAATGGAATTGCTGAGTTTTATGGTAATTATGTTTAACTCTTTGAGGAACTGCCGAACTGTTTTCCACAGCGGTTGAACAATTTTTCATTCCCACCACCATTGTAGAAGAGTTCCAATTTCTCCACAACCTTGCCAACACTTATTTTCTGTATTTCTTATTGTAGCCAATGTTTCAATAAATTGAGCTCAATTAATAACAAGCAATTTTGTCATTAAAGATTTTTTGAAATCACCATTTGAACAGCCATTTCTCATCGTTTGCTTTTTTACAAAAGTTCATTGAAATACTCATTGTTGGACACAGTTTATCCAAATTTTTCCTATTAATACCGCTACAATAAATGTTCTTGTACATAAATCTTTGTCTATATTTCTGTTTACTTCTCTAGTCTCTAGAATATATTTATAGGAGTGGAACTACTTGGTAAAGTAGTATGAAACTGTTAAGGCTTTTGATAAATATTACCAAATTAATCCCCAGAAACATTATACCAATTTCTATCACAGCATTCACTGAGTATATTATCACTTAAAAAAACTTTTATTAATATGATAGACAAAAGTAAGCGCTACCTTATTTTAAATTTACACTTCTTTGCCAACGAAATGGACTTTTTCCCCCTAAGTCTATTGTTCATTTGCATTTCTTTTATGAAGTATGTCTTTCATCCATAGTTTTACTGTTGTTTAGTGCTTTTCTTACTGATTTGTAAGTTTTTTTAACATTAAGAATGTATTTATAAGCTCAGTAAGGAAATGGAGGCCTTGATCAGCATACCAACCAGACCTAACAGACATATACAAAACATTCCACCCAACAACAGCAGAATACATTCTTCAAGTGTACATGGAATATTCTCCAGGATAGCCCACAAGTTACGTAACAAGTCAATAAATTTAAAAAGATTGAATGGGAACTATAGACTCCAGGTGACACTGATGTGTCAGTGTAGGTTCACTGATGTTGACATTAGAGAAGCTGTGGAGTGTGGGGCAAGGGGAGGGTACTTTTTGCTCAGTTTTGATGTGAACCTAAAACTGCTATAAAAAATAAAGTCTATTAAAAATTAATAACTTGTGTACTAACATAGTAAAAAAGATATACCAAGGCACATCCAACATGTCTGAACGCAACGTTTTTATTAATAGGTAGAATATTCAATAGTCAATAAGTATTCGCTCATGCCCTGAATGGTGAAAGCTCTCCCTCACCCCCAAATTCTTATACTTCAAGTCTGGGCAATGAAACTGCCAGGTAAAAGTGGAACATCACATAAGGAAAAGCAAGGTCCTTTTCCCCCTAAAGTCCCCTTGGGAGCAGAACGAGGAAGATTATGTAGAAAAAGAATTAGTCACTTTAAGTGTTCACTTAAATCCAAACTCCTTCAGGAGAGATTAAGACATATTAAAATGCTCAGAGGTCATCCAACCACTGAAATTTCTGTATAATTGACAACTGGGTCATTCTGGAATAGGGCAGGGCAGGCATGCCTATTTCTGTGGGAAACACTCCACTCTAGTAAGAGTGGAGCCATTTGAGAATGGACTGCCAGTGTCACAGGTGGGAGTCCAGCAGCATTATCTATCCATAGTAAGGCTCCCCATCAAGCTGCCCTGCTCTAAAGCTGAGGCTGTAGACGGGGTACACAGACCAGAGGAAACCAAAACCATGCGTTAAGACTTAGAAAAATGGGAAGAAGTGTTTCTAATGAGTCATGCGATATAATTTGCAAGTCCGTACAAGAACTAGTAATAACTAAAGTTAGTTAACAGTATTCAAACTGCCCATCAGTTATATGGTATGTTCTCTGTAAAACTCCACCTGTGTGTGAAAAGTAAAGTTAAAATGTCTAGAAGTGATCTTTCAGGTGTCAGTTTACTTCCCAAAACACCAATTACCAGTGTGATTGCCTGCCTGCCGGCATCAGTGTACTCCACCAGTCCATACTTGTTCAACTAACTGGCTCAGCTTGGATTCCTGTTCGTTGACAGTTCTGCTAAAGTAAAACATCTGGATGTCTGGTCTAGCTTTAATGGACAGCAGGTACAGCGTCGGACTAATGACAGAGGAAAAATTCTGACAATTCCAGTTATCAGGTCAAACCACTGTGTCTACTGAATAAAGCCAATTAAGGTGTCAGTGTCCCTGGGAGAGGCTGTGGAGACCCCAGTTTACCTGAGTTAAAGAAAAATGTTGCATCCCAGGATCATATGTCAGAGATTAAATGAACCTAACAAGGTAGAAAGAGTACACACGTTAGAAACCAATGAAGCACTTATAAGTGGGATTCTCTGAGTTGCTAGATTGAAAATCCAGTCCAGCAGCGTTGGCTGGACTCAATGTTATTGTAGGACAGAGTGTTATCATTTTACTGGTCCTGCGCTCGTGCCAACCCAAGCTCACACCAGCCCCCTTTCTTCAATTTGCCTTGAATACAGGACGGTTACAAGGATTCACTACTCTTAAGAGTTGAACCCATCTGATTGGTAAGGAAGAACTGAGGCAATGGAACATGTCTTGGGGCCCTTGGACTGTCCTGCCTAGCAGTCCTAAACCTTGGTCCTTTGCCAGGCAGGGTTTCTTTTTTTCTGGGAAAAATGGTCATGGCTGACTGCCACTAGAAGAGCAGGGTTCTTCCCAGTGTGGTAATGTAGTTACATTCTAACAAGGAAAGAGAACAAAAACGTGAGATGCTATAGTCCTCACGGCCTCACCTTGTATCAAGAGTTTTCTATGCTTGCTTCTTTATAATCTTGCTGCTGGAAATGGAGGCAGCATCTCAGGGCAGCCCGTGAAGGGGAAAGTGGCAGCTGGCCATCTCAGGTGTTTATGACGGAAGCAGAAACCAGCCCACGGAAGTTGGAGCAGGCAGTGCACCTCTAGTACTGCTTATATTTTTTGAAACATTCAAGGAAAGAAGCTTGAGGTAAGAACCGAAAACCCATGCAGTTAGCTAATTATTATAGTCTCAAGTCAAAAATTAAAAGGGACTTTGGTGATAAACCCTTGACTCTTGGAGTTCTAAACCTTTCACTCACTGCCTATAAAATGAACGAATTAATAAATTAAGGTCCTGGGAACAAAGAAGACACCCTCTGATCACTGGCCAAGAATTCCTCTAGGAGACTCTCCCCAACTTTTCCAAGCATAAAATACTCAAGCTACCAAAGCAAATCCTGGGACGCGAATCACAGGGACAAGTGAGACAATACATGAGCAAGAGGAGTGTGTCCAGAACCCTCGACAGACCAAACTTTAGAATGGGCTTTCCTTGCCAGAAGCTCAATTACAGCCAGTGGCTACAACCTTCGGGAGGGCAGGGGGCTGAAGAATGTGCAGGTGCTTCAATTTTGTCCTCCTGTCCACAACTACAGGAATTCCTGTATGAAGAGGCACAGAGGAAAGCTAGAAGTCAAATCTGTGTCCTTTATTCCACCAAGTAGGCATACCCATGGGCCACATCCTGTCTCAACCGACTGCTGAAGGTTCCCTGGGCCCAAGGCACATGATTACCTGGGCTCTGCTCTCCAGACGGATGGTAGGGGTGGGCAGCAGAGAAAGGCTGAACATTGGGGCAGAGATCCCCCAGCACTGAAGGGGAATGGAGAGTGAGGAAGTAGGACCACAATGGAAGGGGCAGTGAGGGGCCTTGAAGGACCTAAGTTGAGCATTTTGAGGTGAGAGGCCTTTCCACCCAGGCCTCCATGTCCACTGACAGCCACACCCAGGGTGTGGTAGAGGCAAAGCTGCTGCCACCCACTGAGGTGCTATATTCTTCTGGATTCTTCTGGAGGTCCCTTTCTTTTTTCTGCTGCAGCTGAAGTCTGGGAGCAGAAATCATTTGTCGGAAGAAGGCAGAAACCAGTTGCTGGAGTCCCACCTTTTTGGAGATGAGCTGTCTGAGGTTTCAGGAATGAGAGAGAAGGAAGTGGAGAGCAGGAGACAAGAGAGGAGGCGAGAGAGGCTACCAGCCCAAGGACAGAGGCTGGGAGCTGTGTGCAATCGGGCAGAGCAGTGCTCAGTGGAATTGTGGGTAGGAGGCTGAGATACCCCTGGGCTCAGCTGCTGCCAAAGTGGAAGAACTGAGGCAGAGGCAGCCAACCACTTGCCTAGGAGACAGAACTTAGGCACCACGTAACAAAGACTCCCATGCAGAACTGCCACCCTCTCCCCGCCAGCAGTCTCAGATGGTCTGCTCCAGACAGAACCCAGCAGCCAGGGAGGCAGGGCCTACTGCTGGGGTATCATGGCAAATGCCCAGTTCAAGAAGGCCACTGTGGTTTCCTGTAGGCAGAGCCAGGTCTGGTGGGCAGCTTCACTGAGCTGTGTCTTCACGCAGTCCCAGGTCACCCCACCTCTGGGAGGAAAGCAGAACATTTGTGGAGGTTGGAACACGGTGATGTGCAGCTGCGTCAAGTCACAGGGCTGTAGCTCACACTCACAACCCGCATCCCAAAGTGGCCAAGGGATGAGCAGGGGCCAGGGCAGAGCGAGAGACTCAACAGAGGAGCCTCGTCCCTGGAGAAAGGGCGTGCCCTGGGCGAGGGTCTCACCTGCACGCCTCATGGCAGTGCTCCTGGGCGCGGGCCAGGGCCTCAAGCAGCATGTGCCACGTGGGCAGCAGGACGTTCTGGTAGAGAAACAGGAGCAGCTCCCTCAGAGAATGGAGCAGCTGGTTCAGGGCATCAGGGAGCTGGGTCTGTAGCTGGACCGTGGAGAATGGACGGGATTAGAGTGGCCAGGGAATGCAGTCCACATGGGGCTGCACCCTCCCAAGAACTCAGCCCCTGGCGAGAGCAGCCTTCTCTGACCTCCCTGTCTCTGGCTTACCCTCTGGGAGAGGCTGGTGAGGCTGTCACCGAACCAGGCAAGGTGGGAGGCACAGTGGGCAGAAAGGAAGCTGACTGTGGCACTGGTGTGGGCCCAGGCCAGCTGCAAGCTGGGTCTCACCATGGTCAGCAAGTGGGAACCCCAGGCCGGCAATGTCTCCTCCAGCCAGCTGTAGGAGAAGACATAGGGGAGGAAGGAGGGAGGTCTCTGAGTTTTCACAGGCAATTTGGCCCAAGAACAGCTGGGGCAAGGGAGGCCTTGGGAAAGGAAAACCACCATCACTTCCCACTGATTGTCAATGCCTGAACACGCAAGCCCTCTCTCTCCCACCCCACCCCTCCCCAGGAGGTGCTCACCTGTAGCCTTGCAGGCTGTAGGAGTAGATCTTGGTACATGCTTGTTGGCCAGCAGGCAAGACACCAGATGAATGAAGCAACCGGCCAGAAAAGGAGGCTGAGTAAAGGGGGCCTCGGGTGAGCTGGGAGATGAGCGGGGAAGGGATCGGAGAGACAGACACTACAGGCCCCAGGGCAGACCCAGTGAGGGGTGGGGCAGAACTCAGTGTGCTCCTGGGGCTGCAGAGCTGCCTCCAGTCTGCTCTGGAGCACACACGGAGGGAGGATGCAGGCCGGGGGAGCAAGAAGGGTGCAGCCAGGTGGAGCCCAGGGCTTAGGCGTCAAGAAGCCTCGGCTTTGAGGGTCGGCCCTTCTATTTCCTAGCTGTATTTCAGCTAATTGGTAAACCTTTCTGAGCCTCAATTTCCTCAGAAGTTAAAAACAAGATACACATCTACTCAAATGAGACCATGAATATGCAAGCATTTCTATACTGCAAAGCACCTGTCTGATCTGAGGTGTGATTGAAACATCTGTCGGAAAAGTGTTTGTTCCGGATTGTGTTGGGGGCGGGGAGTGCTACATCCAGCTCTGTGTCCCCATAGAGAGCCCCAGGCTATCTCCCTTGCCTGCCAATCCCTGCTTACCCTGGAAAGAGCTGTGTGACCGGAAGTCATGGCACAGGAAACCTATGGCAAAGACCAGCACCAACAGGAGTAGCCGTGTCCAGGGCAGCCAGAAGCCCCGTGCCTGCTGCAACAGACTCTAGGAGAAGGGGTAGAGAGCAGCGGTCAGAAGGGAGAGGGGCTGCTCCTTGCCTCGTAAAGCAGGCCTCGAGCTAGGCCTTCCAGGGAGAGGATCCGGCCCTCACACTACCCAGGAGGTAGTGCGGGCTCCAAGGACAGGTGGGGCAGGTATGGGATACAGGCCCACCCCAGGGTGTGCTGACACAGCGACCCAGAACAGTCTGTGGGGCTGGGGGAGGGCTGGGCGCTGGCACCTTGCAGGCCGCGTCACAGGTGATGACATCCTGGTTGCTGCAGCTGCCCTTCCCTAGCAGGTCCTGGTTGGTAAGCTTGAAGGACTGAATGGTTTCTTGCAAAGACTTCTGTGTCTATAGGGTAAGAAAAGTCTAGGCTGAGATCGTAAGATCTGGCCCAGGAGGGAACCCTGAGCCTCCATTCTGCTTTGTTTTCCATGCCAGATGTGCTAACAGAGTACCTTCTCAGAAAGGGGGGACAGTGGCTGAGGGGTATGAACCCAGAACCCAGATGAGGCTCAGCCTGCCATGTCCTCCCAGCTCCTTACCTTCTTGGGAATCCGCTCCCAGGACCTGAGCAAGTGCTCCAGCAGCAGGCTGTGGGGAAAGCACAACCCCTTCCAATCAGGAGACCCACTTGGCCCCTTCCATCCCCCTGTCCTCCACGAGGCCCCGCTCCTTCAGGCTGAAAGATATCCACCTCCCCGCCCCCTGCAGAGGAGCAGCTTCCTAGAGGCCTCCCAGCAATGTTCCCACTGAACTTGAGGGGCATGAGCCTGAACAAGTGACAAACATCCCCCTTCTGCTTCTAGGACAGGGACACACCAGAAGCGTGAATTAAGGCTTCCCTGTGTGGATCAGGGGCAGGTGACCCTCCCACCCCCACCTGCCTGGACTGTGACAGGTGCTTGGGGTACAGCTGCCTCCAGACGCCGGTGCTGAAGGGGTCCACCGTCAGGCACTCGGTCAGGCTGCTCAGGAGCTGCACAGAGGACAGGAGAAGGGAGAGACTGCTGGGGCCCGGGGCTGGTGGCAGGGAGATTGCTGGGAGGTAATCCTCCTCTCTTAAGTGAGGCCATCCGGGCAACACATCCACCCTAAAGGATGGAGAAATTGTGCCCATACCCCAAAACTCTCCGAGAGGCTGTAAAGGGGGAGGCCAGGGCTCCTGAGCTCGAAGTTCACTTGTCTGCAAGGGGCAGGATATCAGAGACCGGCCAGACCTGAATGTGCCTCTTTTCGGCTCCGTTCTTCTGAGGGCAGAGCATGAGGGAGCCAGGCAGGCAGCTGTCAGGAGTGAGCTAAGGGGATGCCCAGAAAACGGGCTCCCTGAAGCAGGGCCTTTGTCAGCAGATAAGGACCTCTGTAGCAGACCCCTGGGAAGGAAAAAGGAGCCTCCCACCATTTCCTCACCTCTTTCTTCATCTCCGGAGGGCAGCCAGGGGTGGCTCTGGACAGGAAGGAGGGGAAGTAGGTGTGCAGGGTGGATTCTGGCTTCGCCCCAAATGCCAGCACCTTCAGTCGTGGGTAGAGCTGACACAGCTGCTCCTGCAGGCTGTGGAGGGGGTTGAGAAGAGAGCCAGGCACAGCTCTAAATGGATTTGTGCGCTGTGTCCCTTCTGCCTGCCTCAGAGTCCACACCCTGCCCAAGGCGGGCAGTCATGAAGGGCCTTGTGATGGTTCTGCATCTTTCTAGACTCGGAGACTTCTTGGAAAATTTGCTCAGAGTCATGGGTCCCCTCCCCAGGAAAATGCCCACATGCCAATCACACTTGAGGGCCCATATAATTCCAGGGGTTCAATGATCCCTTGTACTTGCAGGTTGATAATCTCAGATGTAGAGTGGCTGGAAGGGAAGGGACATATATTGTCTACTCCTAACCGTCTGCTGGGATCCTTCACAGCAGGTGTGCCCCAGGGCAGCCCTACCTGGGAGTCAGGGAGTTGTTGGGCATATAGGCAAAGTCCAGAAGTGGGAATAAGTCCTTGGGGCCAATCATGCCAAAGCCCTTGGTGAGGTTGGGGTGCATCCTGTGGAGGAAGAAAGAAACAGGCTTGTTGGGGACCACCTGCCCGGGCGATGGACACAGCTAAGAATAACATCTAAGAAAAAAGGGCATAATCTAGCTGTAAAAAAAAAAAAGAAAGAAAAAGGGCATAAACTCTACCCCATCCCCCTCCCCTTCCTGGCTCCCTCCCTTTCCTTCTTCCCCATCACACTGTGAGTTGGGAGGAGCTGGTCCTGATTTTCCTCACATCTACGGAAACCAGGATCACAGCACCCCATTTTGCTGAAATAGCCACTGGAAAACGCCCTGGGCCTTGGCCTTGCTGTTCCCTGCCGTTACTCACAGGAGCAGCCGATCCAGGTATGCAATGGCGAATGGAGACAGAGACTTGATGCCCAGCACAGGCAGCATGATCCCCAGCCACACTGTGGAGACAAAGGTCAGGGAGGACGCCTCAGGCCTGGATCCACTGAGAACATTAAAGAGCAACTTGCTGGCTCCAAAACCTCCCTCTCTCTTCCCCACTTCCTCGTTACCTCTCAGTCCCTCGGTGAGATTGGCAAAACCTGCTTGACCCAGGGCCCACATGATGGTCAGACACTTTGCTGGTCGGCTCTGGTGGGACCTCAGCAGTTCCAGGAACTGAGGAGACCGGTGGGAGAGACAGGTTGGGATAGGGCAGAGTGCCAGGAGCACTCCCCAAGCCAGGGAGGAAGAGAGATGTCAACTGAGAGAGGAGGGGAAGGCTGTGGGACAGGGCAGCAGCACGACAGCGTGGCGGAGCGATTCAGAGGGAGGCTCCGGCACCAGGCTGTGGCCTCCACCCATACTTGCCACTTACTAGTTGACCAACTCTATGAGAGTTACTGAACCCCTCTGTGGCTCAATCTTCTCATCTACAAAATGGGAATAGCAGCAGTACCTACCTCATATAATGTACAAAGTAGACACAGTAAGCGCTAACAGTGTTAGCTGTGATCATCTGTCTTACAGGACCTCCCACTACCCCTTAATTGGGTCTAACAGTGTAGATTCCGCGCAGCCTCCCCAATCCTAGCCTCCCGATGTCCCCACCACGACCCTGAGCTCACCTTGCCCAGGTTCATGGTGGCGATCTTGGGCTTGTCCTGCAGAATGGCCTGGATACAGATGCGGTAACCGTGTAGTGACTCCCCTGGAGAGATATACATTCTCAGACCTACATATACTAATCAGCATCCCAAACCTGTAACCTCCCTTTTGACAGCTGAGAGCCCAGAACCCAGGCCCAGCGAGTCCTAACATCCTCCTCCTTTTCCAAAAGAGTGTTGAGGTTAGCACACTTCTCTGCTGAAACGGAACCACCCAGCTACTCCTGAAGCAGGAAAAAGGGGGGTAGGCTCCCCAGATGGGACTGGGCTATTCCTCACGGGCCCCTCTCACCTGGCGTCTTATCCAGCTCTTGTAGCATGGTGAATAGACAGTGGTCAAAAAAGAGCTCCAGAGACTCCGCTGCCTTTGCCAGTAGCCCTCGGATGATGCCACGCAGCTCCCGGCTCACCAGGCTGTAGGGATAATCTGCGACCGAGAGGCCTCGTATGAGTGCTAGGACCAGAAGCCTCTGCCAGCTCTGAGAGCTCCGGTTTGCCCCCTGAGAACGGTATGTGGAGGCAGAGGTCACTGCACTGTGGCTGGCATCCTCCCTATTTCAACGAGGTCCGGAAACTTTTAAGCCATGATGATTTGAGAACAGCTGAAATCACCCATGTAAATCAGGGCAGTAGGGGGCATTGGGCTCAGTTACTAAGTAACATGCTTACGCACAGCCCTTTCATAATTTCCTTGAACTCGTCTGGAGAACTAACCGTGAGTATGCTGGCTTAGCGTGGGCTCACTTGGAGGCACTTGGAGCTTGTAGTTGAGATAGCTGGCCAGGTCCTTCAACCACACAGATGGGTTGCCAGAGAACACGCTTTGGCTCTTGTCCAGTTCCTTCTGCAGAGCTGCCAGGTCCAGCTGCCAGGGACACAGGACCCTCATGGTGAGTTGTGGGTACAGAGTAATGGGGTAGAGGTGGGAAAATGGTTGAACTAGGTGGTGGTAGGAAGAACAAAGGGTTTCTGCTTTTAAACGAAAGTATGTGGAATGCCACACTTTTGCTGAATCCAGATCTTTAGGAAACAGAGACCATGACAGCTGCAATTGCTGATCTCAAGGACTAATACTCTTGGGCCCTTCACAGGTTCAAGGGGAAAAACAGAAGACTAGATGGAAAATGAAAGATCACTCCTTCCTTGTGGAGAGGAACCACAAGCAGTTTTTCTAAATCCTCCCTGTATCTCTGGATTTTCAAGGCCCTCCTCTCACTAATCTATGTTTCTCTATAAACGTATTTCTTTTCCATCCTAAGTGCAAACACTGTACCCCTTGGGGTTTCCATCCTTTCCTGAACGCCTCCTCTCAGCCAGCAATGTCCCACATTCCACAGGTCCCTGAGCCGCCTGTCCCCCTCCCGCTCATTTTCTCTACTCCTTGAGTCCTCATTCTTGCCCTGCCTAAAGCCTAGGCACACTCACAGCTTTCAGTGCCTCCTCCAGGCTGCGAAAGCGGCCCTGCTTCTGGTTCTGGTTGGTGAGCGTGGCCACCTTCTTAGTCTGCTTCTTGTTCCCCGGTTTCTTAGGCTCCACAGCAGGGGGTGGAACCTGCTCCTTATTCTGCCGCTTCATGATTTTCTCAAAGCCCCGCTCATACAGGGTGCTTGTCGTCTGGATTGGAGCTGGGGTAATGACAGGCAGAGAAAGGGGGGCAGCCCTGAGTCAGGAGGGCCTCACAGGAACAGTGGTCCCTTCCTCCACACTGTCACCTAATTCATCTCCAGGGAGGATCCTGCCTCAAAGCCCCTTCTTGCTGTCCTGCTTCAGGAGCAGGGCAGGGAACCCTCCTGGCTGCTTCTTCAGTAATCACAGCTCGTGAGTTCATGGGCTCTTTCACAGAGATGAGGCGTTTCTTTATTAGGAAATCAGAGTATGTGAGAATCGGTGGTCGGGGGTGGGATACGGACGGCTGGCTTCTTTGTTGAATGGCTACCAGTCTGGGAGATCAGGATTTTTCCATCTTGGTTCTACCCCAGTTCCTTCTGGTTCAGATGTGACAACTCTATAATCAACAAGTGGCAAGCCTTCTCCACTCCTCCAGGAGGCTTTGAGGAAACCAGCACCACTTAGAATAATACTTGGTGGGTGTGGACAGTGTGTGGTGGGTCATTTCTCCCAGTGCAGGGCCTCATGTGCGTCCCAGTCCCCACGCCCACTCCCGACCTGCTGGTTACTTAAGGCGGGGGCACCGTGTATAATGAACCAGGATGCCTCTCCGCAGCTCTCGGACACCTGCCCGGAGAGGCCAGGCCAGGGCCCGGGAACAGCTGGTAGGGCGTATGTGCAGTCAGGTGAGCGTCCGAAGACCAGAATCCCGGTCCCCACTGACATGGGATCCTGGACAAGGCATCTAACTTCGCTGGGCCTCAGTTTACTCATTTGAGAGGCAAGGACAGCGACTTCCCTCGCGCTGTCTACCTCCCGTGAGGCTCAAAATAGGCAGCGCCAGGGTAGCGCCGGCTGAACTGGGAGGTACCGATCGGCAGGAGAGCTCGCGCCTCCAGGAGTCCGGGGGTGTTTTGACCCTCTGGGCTCGGGTAGCTGCTCCCTACCACCCGTGGGGGCAGGCCCGGGGCCGGGCGGCGGCGGCGGGCCGCGTGGGTACTCACGGGTCAGGTCGTACTTCCACACTCCGTTCGCCTCCCCGAGCGCCCGGCGGTCCCCTCCGCCGCCTTTACCACTGCTGCCGGCCCCAGGCCGCCGCCCCTTCTTCACCACCTCCCAGCGCCCCCCACCCGCCGTCCTAGCCGACATGGTTCCGAGCCTCCCGCCACGGCCACCTCCCTGGACTTTCCGGTCCGGCGCGGACGCGCAGCGCTCTGCCACGTCTCCTCGCAGGACCTCGCGGCGCGTGACGCCACCCGCAAGGCAGCCTGGGACTTGTAGTCTTTCGTGTTTGCCTGGTTCTCCCACTCTAGGGGTCGGGTCGGCATCGGGGCCTTTTCGCAGCAAAAAACCAGCCAGGCAAAGATGTTGAGATGAGAGGCTTTTGCATTCAGACAACTTTTATTGAGCAAAATGTGGAGGCATTGGGTGACTTGGTGGAAATTTAACTGTTTCTGTTTTTCTTTCCGTTCTAGTTGTGCAAGAAGGATGGAATGAAAATAGTTCTCATCTCCCAGGAGAGTTTGCAGATTAAATGCTTCCTTCCTTGTAGGAAAGTGCTAGTTTTTCTGTTGCTAGTGATTAAACTTTGGGTTTAATGAGCTATAAAAATCTGTTCTGCAGGAACAAGGAAGAGGATGGAGTTTGAGGGAAGAGGCAGTATTTGGAGGGCAGGAAGTGGAGAGCGGAGAGTCCTTCTGGAAGGAGGCACAGAAAAGTCTGGGGCCCTGGTACAGCCAGCACTGGGTTTCCCCTTCCAGGCAATGGGAAAGAAAAGACTCTGACTCCCACCACAAGAGTCAGTCTCAAGTCCCAGATGTGGCAGGGAAGGGATCGAGAGCTGCAGACCTGGGGAACCACTCCAACAGGTTACTGCTCAGACATCCACTATCTCCCGAGGGCCTTCTGCCAGGCTTGTAGTATCACGTGAGACCTCAAAACTTGAAGCATCCCAGCAGGGGAGGATGAGCGAAGGTGAACTGGAAGGGATCTATCACGATTAAGGAAATGTGCTATTTCATGTACACTCCTACATTTGAGGATGGGATTCACACCTGCCATACTGAGGAACAAGACAGGCAAGCCGTTATAGTAAGAACTAATAGAGTTCAGTTTCCCACAGGACGAATAGCTTAGGGAGTGATGAATTCCTTTAGGAAGGGGATTAGAGAAGGCTTCTTGAAGGAGATGACCCTTGAGATGGGTCCTGAGGAATGGGCAAATTTTCATTGGCTGGGGATGAGGACAAGTGGAGAGAACAGGCCAGTTGTATGGATTTATTGATTTAAGCAGAGTCCTAGAGGTGGGACGCAGCGTGGCAAGGCTGGGAGACTGGAAGTAGTTCAATGTGACAGTGCTTAAGGGATTTTGGAGGGGATGCGGTTGGAAATGGATCTGAGCCCATATGCCATGGGCCTTGCCTGCCAAATTCGGACTTTGTCCTCCAGACCCTGGGAAGCCAGTAGGAAAGGGGCACATCTGCTTTTGGGAAGGTAAATGGGGATATGTGAAGGATGGGATGGGGTGGGGGAAAGGCAGGAAGGGGGATATAACCGGCTCTTGCTGCCTCCTTCTGCCTGCCCTCCAGCCCCTTCAGGCCTGACCGTAGCTGACTTTGCCTCTGAGATGCAGTGCTTTTGGCAAGGAACAGATTTGAGCTGATCATTAACCAATTCATTTTTTTCAGATCATTGGTTTAGCTCTACTCAGACACTATCTTCTCTTTGTTCTACCTCTTCTGTGTCACATGTATGGTCACAGAAGAGACACTGTTTTTGGAAGAGAAACAGAACGGGCTTTCCATAGAGGCAAAGAAGGGGGCTGCTCCATGGTGGAAATGTATAGAAAGGGAGGGGCTTTATTTCCTATCTTTCCTTAGAATAGTCTGGCAGGTCATCTGTTGTGACTTGGCATCTAAGGGATAGAAGTCATTCACTTACTTATCCAGTAGCATTTCCTAAGCACCTTCTTCTCTACCTAAGCACCTAGCATGGTGCTAGGTGGAGCTAGAGGACACACCTCACTTGCTTGAGAGGAACTCGAAGCTTGTGTGGGAGACAACTGTGTAAACAGAAAATTATGGTTCACCATCCTAAATGTTGCAGACATTGAGAAGGAGGCAGTGGCTTCACATCCTTGAGCTCTGGGTGTTCAAAGAGCAGCCTTAGACACTAGCCATGGAGGTGGGCTTAGGCAGGTACCCATGGGGTTTGAGGGAGGAATCAAAAGAGGAGGACGGGTGGGTGTCCAGTGTGGAGGCGAGAAGAAGAGTGAGCCCACTGAAGCAGTTTGACCCACCGTAGTAGTTTCCTATTGCTGCTGTAACACATTGCCACAAACTTACTGGCTTAAAACAACACAAACTTCTAATCTTACAGTTCTGGAAGGGGAAGTCTGTCAGGGTCTCACTGGGCTAAATATGGTGTCTGCAGGGCAGCGGTCCACTGTGGAGGCTCTAGGGGAGAGTTTCTTTGCCTTTCCCAGCCTCTAGAGGCTGACCGAATTCCTTCGCTCATAGCTCCCTTCCATCTTCAAAGTCAGCAACGGCGGGTCACGTCCTCCTCAGATTGCATCACTCTGACCTCCTGGCCCCTGCCCCAATTTTGTGGACCCCTGCAATTACATTGGGCCCGCCTGGATAATCCAGGATGCTCTCCCTATTTTAAGGTCAACTGATTAGCAATTTAATTCCATCTGCAGCTTAATTCCCCTTCACCATGTAACCTAACATAGCCATAGGTTCTGGGGATTATGATGTGGACATCTCGGGGGAGGTGTTATTCTGTCTACCACACCCACTTAACCAGCAGGGTGAGGTCTCGGCCTGAAAATGAACATTGGGCAACGCAGGGAAACTACGTTATCCTTTTACTATATCTACCTGGAATGGTGGGGGGAAAAGCCTTTTAAAATTAGGCACAGGAATTAAAAATCATAATGATAAATAAATGCAGGCAGGGAACTTGTTGGAGAAGAAAAGCAGAATAAGATCAGAAGTCTCTGTGCGTGGGGGTGGGAGTCAAACGGAGGAATTGAAGTGAATGAGGAACAAACAGACACAGTTTGCTTATTTCAGGCTTATAACTGGAGTCATCTGAGAAGTGGTGGCAGTCTGAGAGGAGGGTCATGGAGCAGGGCCATGGAAGAAACACAATCCCCGTAGTATCTCAGGCATACTCAGGATGGCAAGGAAACATCTACCAGGGCTAGTCTGAAGCTAGAGGAACGTTCTGGAGGTCACACCTCTGTGGTCTTTGTGAGTGAGCCCTGAACCCTGAGTCAGGAGGTCTCAGGTCTAGTCTAGTTTTTTACTACCTTGAGCAAGCCATGTCACATATTGTTCTCAGTCCTTTCATCAGTAAATGCAGGACTGTTCTACATGACAGCCAAGGCTCTGTTTGAATGGGCCCGGTATCCACATGCATTTCAGCGCCCTCGGGGCCTCCGGGACACTGGTTATCATGGCCCTTGGCCGGCACACACCAGGATTGCAGGGCTGTACGGAGGACGTGACAGAGTTCCCGGCTCCCGTTAGAGCCTGTTCTGTGGAAGGAACCCCTTGGACATTGCTTTCCTTCTGGGCTTCAGTTCTTAGAGCCGTTGCTCTTTGTAGCCCACTCAGCTCTGTCACATGAGCCCTTGTCCGCAGCTGGATCACTGTTGTGGGGCGTACGAGCTTTGACAAGGGTGGGGGACAATATGCAGTCATACTGGCCCAAAGGGGACTGAAACAAAGCACCTCTCAGCCAGGCCCCCCTGTTACCCCACAGCTGCTTTACTGGGCTGCCCATCGTCACAGCCATGGCCTTGAACTTTGTTCCTCTTCAGGGAATGGCAAGCCCTTAAAGCCCGGGCATCAGCGTTGGGAGATGGGGGCTAGGTCAGAGCTGGGCTCTTGAGGCTAAGCCAGTGGTGGTTTCTGGGCCCGAGGGAGGACGGCAGGGGTGCTGTGCTCCATGGCATCGCCTCTGGAGACGGGGTCGCTCAGGAGAAGAGCGCTGAGAGCCAGGCTGTGGCTCAGTTGAGGGAGACGTGGTATGGACTTTTACCACACAAGTTTATTTAAATAAAAGTGAACACGTATGCAGGCTGGGTGGCCCGAGGGGCAGGGGTTGGGGAGGCGGGCAGAGGGGAGGCAGACGTACAGGAGGGTCCAGGCAGAGAATGTGTGGTATGAACCAAGCTGCAGGGGGAGTGGCTGGGGGCCTCGGGGCAGTGCTGGGCTTCGGTGCTGGGGTCAGGGGGCCGAGGGTGGGCAAGCCTGGTGCCAGGAGGTCATTTTCATCCCTCACGTGCTCCCCTCGCTCTCCCTGACCACCGGGGCCTAAGGCACCCCCTCCTCAGTCACCCTATCCCTCTCCTGACATCAGCCTTTCCCTCAACTACTGGGAAGTCAAAAGACAAAATAAATAAGAATCGGTGAGTCCTGCCACAGCCCTGGCAACGGGGAAGGGAGGCCAAGCCAGACACGCTGCCCCAGAGCCCGTGCTGTCAGCCCTGGGAAAAGAACAGGTAAAGTGCAAGGAAAATCCAGTAAGTAAAAATATACCAATGACTTTGTCAAATATACAGCTGCTGGCTGTCAGGGGAGCAGGCGGCTGGCTGGGGTGGGTGGCAGCAGCCCCCTGGGAAGTGTTGGCCGACACAGCACAGAGACCACGGAAATAAATAGGGGTGGGGAGTGGGCAGGGATCCCGCCCAACTGGGCCTCTGCCACAGGAGGAGGGGCCCTTACCTGCTCACCTGCCCCCCACCCCCAAGCCCTGCTCGCCAGGCTCCCCAGGGCCACGGCACTGACACAAAGCACCCGGCCAGCTGGCTGTCAGGGAAGGATTATAATGTGGGCATGGGAGCGGGGTGAGGGGCACGGCAGCCGTGCAGTCAGCCAGGGCTGGAGCCGCCCTCAGTACTCGTCCTGGTCTTCCTGTTGGTGTTCCTCGATCTCATCGTCCTCCGGGGGTGCAAATCCTTCCTGGAGGGTGGAAGGGAGAGAGGAGGTGAGCCAGGCAGGCAGGCTGAGGGTGCGGACTCCTGAGGGTAGCTTGGGAGCCAGGGCCCAGGTTCCTGTCCTACTTGCCCTGCTCACGCCCTGGGAGACCTTGGGCTGGTGACTTCGGCTGGCTGCCCTCATCGGCCCACGTTCTCCAAGGCCCCTTCGGGCGTGAGGGCCCGGCGGGAGTGCGGGAGGCTCAGCAGGCACTGGCGGGACTCACCTCGGTGGCGTAGAGAATGCCGATGATGCCCGAGATGACGGGGCTGTTCTCGCTTTCGTGTTCCTGGCAGATGAGCTCAATGTCCCGGAGTTTGCTGAAGTAGAAGTCGCGCTCCTTCTCCAGCCCATCCACTGTCAGCTTCAAATCCAATAGCTGCTCGGGGAGAAGGTGGTGTTCAAGCCAGAGACCACCGCCTCGGACTCCCTTCCCGCCCTGACGCCCCGGGGGCCTGGCTTTTGTGGCGGGGCTTTCTCGGCTGCCAGTGTCCACGCCACTCACCTGCTGGTTGAGTTCAAGAATCTGGGCATCGGTCTCATGGCCACCATTTCGGGCTGATGGAGGATTCTTCCGGAGGATGCAGGGTGGAGCCACGTTGCTCAGCCGGCCAGAGGTCTGCATGTTTTTGGGGCCTGTGGGGGACGTCCTCTGTGGAACTGCCCAGAGGAGAAAAGTCAGATCGGGGCTGTGTGAGCCCACAGCTCACGTGGCACGAGACAGCCTGGTGTGACTGCGGGGCAGGCCCATGCGAAAGGCAGGCACTCTCGCCCTCCCCACCTCTCCCTCTCAGGATGGGCATCTACATCTAGGCCTCAAGCCACGGCCACACGTGACACCACAGCAGCGGGGCAGCCCTCTGGCAGGCCTGGGAGAGCAGGGGCTACAGGGAACTACAGGAAGTGTAAGGTGTAGGCAGGGAGGAGAGCTGGCCTGAGGGGGAGAGGAGGGAACTGGGATGGCGAATTTGGGGAGTGGGGCTGGAGGGTTGAGGGCCCCCTTGCACTGACGGCCGGGGCCTGGGGAAAAGCAGCTGGCACAGGGTCTCGCTGGGTCTTTGCTAACTGATACCCCAGCCCGCAGCCATCCTCCCCGGGGGTGCCTTCTGGAGGAGACCACAGAAGCCTGCCCCTGCCCCTCTGGGCTCCCTGCCTCAGGATGGTCTCTGGGCCCTCTGCTGGGCCTGATTCAGGGACCCCACTCCTCCCCTGCACACCCGGCATGCTGTGGCCACTCATTGTCCAGCTACGGCGGCTCCCAGGACAGAGCTTCTGATGCAAAGCAAGCAGAGGAGTGGGGGCAGCCCCAGGCGGGCAGCAGCACACACAGAGGAGCCGCTCTGCTATGACGGGTTCAGACGCGTGCGGGGCTGCGCCTCTGCTCTCACCAACCTTCCCATCCCCCAAAGGCCCTGTTGCTTTTTCCCCTTCTCCTCTGGAACCCAGACAAAGCCTCGTTTCCAGAGACTCATCTCTTGAGGACTTAGGGCTGTGGGATTTTGGAAATGGGGGAAGATATGGTCAAGCTTGGCCAACTCCCATCCCCGGGGAGTCAAGTGGGCAGGGGGCAAGAAGTGTCTGTAGTGCCGGCCCAGGCTCTTGGCCTGGATGGACCTGGACAGAGGGACCAAGCCAGGGGCTGCCCCATCATCTTGAGGCAGAGGAGTTGGCTCGGGCTACAGAGGGAAGTGCCCCGGGGCCTCCCATCACCAGCTGCCACCTTGGCCGGTGCCGGCGGCTCTCCTTTTGTAGCAGTCTCTGGAGCCCTCTCCTCCCTACTGTGACTCCCCCTGGTCTAAGCGGGCAGCAGGCGGCGTCATCTGAACTCCGTGATAACAGTCTCCTCTAGGCTGGCAGGGCCGGGCCGGTGGCCCAGGGGCCGCTCCTGGCTGTAGCGCCCTTCCGGCCCGGCCCCCCACACTCCCTCCCCCAGCTCGGGCACATTACCTGCTGTGCCAATGAGTTTCTTGGATTTGTTGAAGATCTGATCACCTGGATTAGGAGGTGGTGCTACGTCCTGGCCCTGCCGCGCCAGCAGAGGGTTGTAATCCTTTCCATCATAGTTTGCGTCAAAGAATTTCTTAAACCACTGAATAAACTCAAAATTATCTTGGAATTTTCCTTTCACTAACTTCTCTACAGGAATGATCTGAAATAGACCACATAAGCAGAGAACTTTAACCTCCCGCTGCTGCAGGGCTGCCTTTCTCTGTGAGAGGGCCACTGCTCTCAGGAAAGCCAGCCCCTGGGCTGCAGCATCCTCCACCTTCTCCACCTGGCCCCCCTCCCGTGCCACCAGGGCAGATGGGTAGGCGGCAGCCCCTTTCCTCCAGGCACAGGAGGAAGTGTGTGGGGAGACATCCCTTGGTGCTGGGCCTGCATGTGGGGCGAGGGCTGCTGGAACCAGGGTCCTGGGCCGTTGAGGCAGTCGGGTGAGCCAAGAGACCTTTCCTGGGCCTTACGGAGGAGGAACTTAATAGGACCAATATACGAGGCTCAAGTGATGGGGTGTAGGGTCCAGAGAGGAGAAAGGGACGGGAATGTCATCGGGATGGGAGGTCAAAGTTGTGGGGTTTTCCACTGAGCCTGGAGCTGGGGGAACATTCCCCCTGGAGAGTCGGGGTGGAGAGAGGCGCGAGAACTGGATGGACCCCAACAGCCCCTGCTGCCCTGGCTGGCGGGCCATCTTCTTTCCCAGGGTCACACAGCTCCTCGGGGCCCCTCAGAGCGCAGGCACCTACTTTATCAACACCCATCTTCTTGAATGCTGCTTGCAGCACCTTGAAGTTGTGAATATATTCATGCTCTAGCTTGGCCTGGAACTTCACCTTCCTCAAGTGCACACAGCCAGGGAAGAGCATGTCCATGAACTGGCAGTAAGCGGCCCCTGTGGAGAAACACAAGATGCTCGTTTTCACCTCCCCAGGCCAACTGGGGCTACTCCCCCAAACCTCTCCGTCTCCTCTTCTCTCTCTCTGTTCCCAGAGCCGGGGCCAGACTTCCCAAGAGTGAGAGCAATTACCATACAGTGATGCAAATATGTACCAGCACCATATCAAACACTGCATGCATGGGCTTTAATCCTAACAGCAGCTCTGGTTAGATAGCTGATGTCATCTCCATTCATGGATGGAAAAACTGAAACCTAGAGAGGTGTGGTGACTTGTCCAGGGTTGCACTACAAGAAGAGCTGAGATTTGGACCCTCCCCCCGCTGAAGTGGCTAGGCTGGACCTGGTGCACGTGACCTCTGGCTTCACTGCCTGTCCCCACTGCTGCTCCCCTTCTGCAGCCCTTTACTGTGGCTCTCCTGCTCTTCGCTTTTTTTTTTTTTAACACAGTAAACTAACCTCTCCTTAGGAAGCTGTGGGTTGTTTTTTTAAAAAAAATAAATTTATTTATTTAATTTATTTATTTTTGGCTGCATTGGGTCTTTGTTGGTATGTGCAGGCTTTCTCTAGTTGCGGTGAGCAGGGGCTACTCTTTGTTGCAGTGCACGGGCTTCTCATTGCGGTGGCTTCTCTTGTTGCGGAGCATGGGCTCTAGGTGCACAGGCTTCAGTAGCTGTGGCACATGGGCTCCGTAGTTGAGGCTCGCAGGCTCTAGAGTGCAGGCGCAGTAGTTGTGGTGCACGGGCTTAGCTGCTCCATGGCATGTGGGACCTTCCCGGCCAGGGCTCCAACCCGTGTCCCCCTGCATTGGCAGGCGGATTCTTAACCGCTGTGCCACCAGGGAAGCCCCTGCTCTTTGCTTTTTACTCTTTCCATCCCACGTAGACCCCTATTTCCTTACTCCAACTCCAAACACTTTGGCTAGTTGAGGGCTCTGCAGCACTCCTCCTTAATCCCAGTTACAAGCTCCGCTGTCCGCTGTGGCTGTTCTGCCTCCTGCCTACTCCCCTTTGTCCCCCCAGCAGGGCCCACTTCCCCCCGATTCCCAGCCTCCCACCTGAGCAGAGCTGCTCTATCTTGGTATAGTTGAGGTGCAGGGAGTCATTGACCCATGCGAGCATATCATGGCGACTCAGATTCTCACTGGTCACAGATGTGGAGTACACATTGACGGCCATACCCCAGCTGTAAAGAAAGAAGAAAGGCAAGGTAAGACCCTGGGGGCCTTGTGCTGTTCTTGAGCCCGAAGGAGGGGGAGCTGGAGGGTCTCTGGGGAAACGAGAAGCATCTTCCTCCGGACCAGCAGTTTACCTCTTGGAGAAGGGGTACTCATTCACTCTTGAAACATTTGGTGAGTGTCCACTATATGCTAGACCTGCACTAAGAAGTGGTGAAGTCAGATGTGGTCTCTTGCCTCCAAGGAGTTTACAGACAGGCAAATCCCCACAGCAGGGAGTGACAGGGCAGGAAAAGCAGCACATGCAAAGTTCAGGGACGGCACAAAGAAGGGAGGGATCTCTTCTGCTTGACAGGGTCAGCGAAGGCTTCAGAGCAGCCTGAAAGGGGTACGAATTTTCTGAACATACAGGGGATGGGGTAGAAGGGCCGTGCAGGCCCCAGGACTATCAGGAACAAAGGCATGGCTTATTCCGGGACTCTGGGCTGTTCAGCAGGCCTGGGGAGCGGGTGTTTGTGTTGGGGTGTGGCGCAATGAGACTGGAAGGGGCTGGTAGCAACGGGCTTTGGTTACCATGAGGAGGAGTCTGGACCCTCTGTTTAAACAAGGGAAGCCATTAGAGGATTTTAAGCAGACAGTACTTGACCAGATTTGGGTTCTAGAAAGCTGACTAATCTTCGCCTCTGCTCCGACTTCATACCCTATAATCCCTGTGGCCTGCTGGCCGATCCACAGGCACCTGAATTCCGCTTATCCAGAAACTTCCCTCAATACATGCTTCTGCTCTTGTATTCGTTATCCCAGTGAATGTCACCACCAGGCACCCAGTCACCCGCTGGAAACCTGTGGGGTCGTCCAGACAGCCTTCTCCCCCTCATCCTCAGAGCCCATCATTCAGTGAGCCCGGCTCCTCTGCCTTCCCAGTGTGCCCTGCTCTTCGCCTCGCCTCCTGCTGCCTCGGGGTTTCTGCATCCATTCTCTCCAGTCAAGGCTAGCAGAAGCCTCCTAGGGGGCCTTCCAGCCCCCAGACACTCCCTCCCCCTAGTCCATCCCTGACACTGCTGCGGTCAGAATCTATGTGAAAGCAGCCCTGGCCACGCCCCCCCCCCCCCCCCCCCCCGGCCAGTGGGTGTAAGCGCCTCCTTACCCTCCCCCATCCCCACGCAGAGGTCAAGTGTCAGTTGTTATTACTGACTTGCACTGTTAAGAGAGAGTGAAATATTTCTTGTGACTAGGTCTTTATCATAAATGGAGAAATAGGACTGCGTATTTCACCAATTGTGAGAGTACATATTTCTGGAGTGAAGAATATTTAGGTTTAATACGCAGATTGTCTCCCTGAAGGAAGAATACACCCAGCCCACTTCCGGGTCCCCTGTGGGCATCTGCTCTTATAATGTGACCCCCTCCCCATCACTTATGAAGCTCTTCAATGAGCCCTCCCTCTCCAGCCCTGTCTTCTACTTTGATCCCCCAACTGGGAGCCATGGGCAGCTCTCTACTCACCCTCTGCCTGACATGCAGCCACCACCCCCAAAGTCCACTCATTCTCTGCTCTAGAGGTTCTCAAACTGTGGTCCCTGGAGCAGCTTTGGTGCTCTATGGGCACCAGCTTGTTAGAAATTTCAAGTTAGAAATTCTAATTCTTGAGGCTCGCCCTAGATCTACTGAGTCAGAAACTGCACTTGCTTGACCAAGAGGGTCTAAAGGCACAGTTAAGTTAGAGAAGCTGCTTTAGAGAAGAGGCTCAGTTGGTATCTGCTAGGCTGTGCTCCCCCATGGCCTCACCCCAAGTATATATAATGGAACCTCGCTAGATGCACATTTAACTTCAATAAATTTTTTGAAGAAAAATCAAGAAACCCTCTTGTTTATTCTTAGTCCTTCCTCCTCTTAAAAATAGACCTTGTCCTTCATTGCCCAGGGAAAGGGAAGCCAGACAGAGCCAAAAAGCCAAGCGCAACAAAAATTATCATCTTGGGAGCTTCTAAGGACTCAGGAGCTGACAATTCCAGAGATTTCTGAGGGTAATTTTGACTGCACTTGAGTCCCCTCTTACACAGTGGTTTTGAGCCACCACCCTGTAACCTGACCCTTGCACTAACCACTGGACTTGCTGAAATGCCTGCCTCCCTCATCAGTTAGCATCTCAAAGCCAGTAGTGGTGTTTCTAGGCCTGTCACAGGCAAGGTATTCAGCAAATTTGTTGAATGACTAAGTGACACCTCCTCACCTTTTCTCCTCTTTCTGAACCATCTTTTATCACCTTCTGGCCGGGACCCACTCTCCCCTACTCAACCTTCTGGACTCAGCTTGGGCTCCATCTCCTCCAAGACACGTTCTTTGAGCCCCTGTGCAGGGAGACATGGCCTTCATCTGTGTCTCTCTGTCACCCTGAGCTTACTCAATCATGGCGTTGATCACATTCTCTTGTCTGTCCCTTCCACCTGACTGTAAACTCAATGGCCAGGCTGTTTCATTCACTTTGGGGTTCTAGATCAATTCTCAGTGAATGACAATCACAGAGACTAGAGTTAGGAGAGTGCTTCTTAATTTCCAGGGAACTCACCTAAAGTAACCTCAGCAGGCGTGGCAGGAGCGCCTAGACACCAGACTTGATTAGACAGGCAGATGGGTAGGGTCAACGCAAGTGCATTGTATTTTGATGAGTATTTAGTTAGGGACTCTGAGAAATAGAAAGATTTGCCCTTGTCGTCAAGGAGTTTATAGTCTCACTGGGGAGACCAACACACAGGAGAACAGTATAACCAAATGCCCCAAAGTGTGGTGAAAACGGTAGGTGCTACAGAAAGTCAGGAAGGAGAGAGCATGCACAGCTGGAGAATGGATTTGAACGGCCCCAATAAGAATGGTCAGAACCTGCCAGGCCTTCGGGGGTCTGCAGAGGCCTGTGGGATCTCAGTGCAGAGGGGACAAGCCATTCTGGATACTGGCCTACCACAGGCTTTGGGACTCATTTCTCCATGAGGTCTTGGGGGCTGCTCTGTCCCTGTACTCCTGGGGTACAGAGTCTGGGCTGGTCAGGGGTGGTTCTGGGAGGTGTAGGGCGGTCTTAGGTTGGCCCTGGGAATTCCTGAGCCACTTTAGGGATTTTTTTCCTGTTTACTGTGTATGAGTTTCAAATGCTGATTATTGAAGAAAAGCAGAGGCACTGGTCCTAGTCTAAACTAATCCTCCAGTTTTTGACTGAAATCATTTGAGCTTCAAGGGTCTTCTAACCTGAGGGCAGCCTTCCTGTGGTTCCCTAGCCTCTCTAAATATTATATATAACCACATCATGTATATTATTACATAGTATATATGCAATTATATATAACACACTATATAAATATACATTAATATATATTTATATATAACGTAGTACATATTCATATATAGTATGTATAACTATATATGATACACTACATATGATATATACCAATCTATTTATATAAAATGTATAGTATAGTTGGCTCTCAGTGTCCATGGGAGATTTGTTCCAGGACCACCGTGGATAGCAAACTCTGTGGATGCTCGAGTCCCTTATGTAAAATGGCATGGTATTTGCAAATAACCTATGCACATCCTCCTGTATACTTTAAGTCATCTCTAGAGTATTTATAATACCTAATACAATGTAAACACTATGTAAATAGCTGCTGGTTCATGGCAAATTCAAGTTTTACTTTTTGGAACTTTCTGGAATTTTTTTTCAAACATTTTCCATCTATGGTTGGTTGAATTCATGACTATGGAACCCATGAATACGGAGGGCTGACTGTATAATATATTTAGTGTTCTATCTATATATATGTGTGTGTATAGCTATATATTTTATAGTTATTTTATTTTATATCTATATAATTTAAAAACTCCTCCTGGTGCACAACAAGGTATTAGAACCAAAGTCCTCATCTGATGCATGTGCTTGGCTGGGATTGCCTGGCCTGCATTGCAATGGCACAGGCTGGGATATTGGGGTGTTTTGTGGCCTCCCTGGGGTACAGCGTTGGCTATTTTCCTCCTTGGTAAGGATGAAAAATCTCCAGTCTCCCTTCCAGAACACAACTAAAGACCTTGCTATCAGGGCCCTAAGAGTCACCAAAAGCTACATAGGTACTCGAAAAATGCCCAAATCTTCTCAGCTTGGCCAGAAATTCCCAGCTCTGTCCGTGCCTGATGATGGAAGGGCATTTTCCACACCTTTGATTAGTCTGAACCTAGGGTCCCCGAAGAGCCAACAGTGCCTGTAAGGAGAAAGCTGGGAAAAAAAGGCTCCTCTCAGGGCCAAACCAGCAATTATGCTTTTTACCTCCTGTGGCGCTTTTGGGGAAGTGGGTGTGAGTGGGCAGTTGATAACGTGGGGCAGAGCTTTGTCTCCACTTGCGACTGGCTCTGGTTCTTTCAGGTGATGCTACCCTCTGGCCCAGCTGAGGTCCATGTTGGCTCAGGAGGACTCATCCAAGACACTTGGGGGTCTCTGCAAGGATTCTCAGTCACACTTGCTGGGGCGGGGGGCGGTCACGAAGAAACCAGCCTCCTAGTTCCCCTATTCCTCATCATGGTGGGGAGGGCAGAATGCCCTTTTAATTCTTCTCTCCCAGATTTGGCCCTATAAATACAACTAAATTATGGCCAGCAGGTGGCACCCAGGTCCTGGGCAAAGACTCCTTTAAAAGTTTCTCCCATCCCCAAATCCCTCTCTCCCTAGCTCAGTTTAGAAAAAGAAGAGCCCCTAACTTTGACCTTGTCCCTCAAAGGGGAAGCCTGGTTTGGTCAAAACCTGGTGGTGTCAGGGCACGGGCTTGAGTGGAGTCCTTGTTCCCGACCCAGGTGTCCTCTGAGAACTGAACCAGCTGGAGTGGCCTAGGGCACTAGGCCCACTCTAAGATTCTGGACTCAACTAAACCAACCTCCCGCTTCCCCAAAGCCATAAGTTAAACTCATCGATGGGTCCAACTTCTGATGACTTACTGTATCGGGGGTTGACTCGGGCCTCGATTCAAATCAGAGCGGCTTCTGGGGGTGGAGGAGGCATATAAAGCATTGGCCCAGGCATCTAGCCCTAAGTGGGCCAGTTGCCTCCAAATCCAGCAGAGACCATGTCTGAGACAACTCTTAAAGGGCTGCTTCACCTCCCCTGAGAGAATGGTAGGCAACCACCCAGAGGAGGCAGGCTCTGTTCCAAGGGCTACAATAGCAGGGTCTTCCAACCCCGTCCCTGGGACACTTCCTTTCCTTTCTCTTAATGCTCAGCGGCCTAAATCAGAGCAAGTCATCCTGCACTAGAGCTGTGCAAAATCAAGTCGCTCTTCCTTCCCTGGTGCCGTGGTGTGGGAGGAGCGAAGGGTCTGGGTGCAGATGGCCTGGGTTCATGCTCTGGCCTTGCCAGTGGTTGATCTGGAGTCTGAGCAAGTGGCTGCATCCAGAGCCTTCATCTCCTCATATTCGAAACTGAGATGATAACTAAGGCTTTTGGGAGACAAATGCTATAATCCGCGAGAGCAGCATTCATGGTGGGAACTTCAACCACCACGGCAGACCAGGAGACAAGCTATCGGAAGGGGGGCAGGCCTGAGTGTACCCCTCCCGTGCACGTCCCCACTGAGGGGGAACGACCATCGCCTGCGGGGGGCAGGTAGAGTCGAGTCTCAGGGACGCGCAGAATGAGAGTCTGCACGAGAGAGGACAGAGACACAGATGTTGAACCTTGGCAGGTTTGTTCTGGACATTGTTAGGTAGACGTGCTGGTGGGAAGGTTAGAGTATTAAATGAGCAGTCTGTCGAAAAGGCATGGAAATAAAACTGGTGGATTGGCTGTGGTGGGGGAGGGGCTCTGAGAGCAGAGGAGGGCTGGGCCTGGGGTTGAGGGAAAGTAGGCTGAATAGACTCCAGTTTCAGAGGAGGGGAGCACATGCCACTTGGCCAGATGACAGCTGTCAGCCACACGGGCTGAAGAAACATCATTTGAAAGGAAGATAAAGTGACATGGCTTGAATGTGCCCCCCAAGACCAGAACTGCTTTTGAAGCATGAAGGATCAGTAAGGAGACACCAGGCCCACTAGTGCCACAGACACAAACGTTCTTTTCCCCACATGTCCCAGCAGCCGCTGCAGTCCCCCTCTCTCTTTATGTTCAGGCCGCAGATGGGCCAGCAATCCCCTCCCCGGCGGTGTGCACAGAGCTGGACTGAGAGCCAGTCTGACTGGGGCATCCTCCCAACAGGTACCGAGTTCTGTTCTCAGATCCACCCCGAAGCCCTGCTCTGAGGAGTCCGGCAGCTATATCGCCATGTTATATAGTTTCTCTTTTCCTTGCATCAGAGGAAGAGGTGTTTTTCAATCTCTTGCTGGGCATCCAGGGGCTTCATGCTCATCCATGTGCCGCATCTGGTTGTGTGTGGCCAGCAGGTGCAGCCAGCTTTCTACTCTCCCGCTCCTTGGGGTCAACAGATAGGGAATGTGGCCAGAAAACCACACTTTCTGAGCCCACCTGCCACCTGAAACCCCACACTGCAGTTCAGCCTCTCCCATTCATTCGTTCATTCAGCAATATTTTATTGCGTCTGGGGTCCTGAGCCAGTACTAATTAAGGAAAGAAATGGGCACCAGAGCTCCAGCATAGCTGCCAGAGGGTCACAACCAAAAGCCACGCCTGCCCCTGCTCTCCCCCTGCTCAGAACCCTGATCGGAACTCTGTGGGGAGCTTTCCAGGGTGCTGGGAAGAACAGGAGTCAGACACATCAGTCATCCTCTGCCTGTCATGAAGGTTGTTCAGCCCCCAAAGTGGAGAGAGGATTAACCTCTGGTTCCCACCGACGGGGTCCCTCATTAACCCCACAGCAATCCCACGCTCAAGAGAATCATTCTGATTCTTCAGGCTTGAAAAGTGAGGCTTGGATACTTCCAACTACTTGCTCAAAGTCTCACAGGCAGCTGGTGGCTGAGCCCATGGCCAAGCCACATGTTCTACCATTAAGCCTCGCTTCCCCGCACTGCACAGCTCCAGGAGCCTGCTGCTGGTAGCCTTGTTTTGATGGCAGCTCCCATCGTGGAAGTTTGTTGACTTAAAAAGTAGGTGTTTGTGGAACTTAAAGATGTCCAGTAGAGAACCTTTGGAAAGAAAGGTTTAACCTTCTACCTGCCCACCGACACGGATCCTACTAAAAACGGATTAATTTTAGCAAGTGAGGAGTTCTGTTTACTCCCCTCCCGGGTTTCCATGAACCCTCTGAGTTATGACCAGATAGAGCAATCTGGCCAGGACTCCCCAGAGGACTCCTTCCCCGGGACAGCAGCTACAAGGGGGCATGGCAGCATTACCCAGATCTGCCTCTTCAGAGTTTAGATCGTGTTCAGCAGGACACGTTCAGGACTCCAGTGGCTGGGACCTCAGCGGGGTTCAGGATCTTAGGGAAGAGCGACATGACCTAAAAGTGTCGTGAGAAAAGAATCCTGGAGAAGCTCCAGTCCCTACCTGAACTTACACCGTCCAGATCCCTGTCCTAGACCTGCTGGAGTAGGTGTGCGCTGGTTCCCCACCAGCCGCGGAACTACTCCACCTGCCCCATCTCCACTTTTTAAATGCAGCTTTGTGGTCTGAACCTCCCCGTGAGTCAGGGCTTTGGTCAGCCATGAGAAGAAGGTGATTGGCTGCGTCTGCCAGGGCTTTGTGACCCGCCGGCAGGGCTCTTCCAGTCTCTCAGAACCATTCATCCCTCCCTGCACATATTGCCCCCATGCAACCCCAGAATAATTAATCTGGATGTGTGACCCAGCAGGGCAAGGAGTAACAATTTTGCAGATTTTCCCAACAGGTGACTTCAGCCCCCCTGGGCCCGGGCAGGAAGGGGTAGCCCAGTGACAACGGGCATAGCCCCGTGTCAGGAGTGGGAAACGTTTTGGCAAGCTCCTCAGAGTTCTCTCTCCTCTGATCCCACAGCATCTGTTCCAGTTTTCCTGGCCGGTAGGATGCATCTACAAAGCAGAATATATGGGAAATCTGGAGTTGGGGAAGGATCGTGGTTAGAGGCCCAGCTTCAGGAAGCCCAGATGGCAGTCCCCAGGCAGAAGGGGCAGAAAAAGCACAGTTCTGTAGTCTGTCTCCCTCTCAGACTGGTGTTCTACAGTCTCGGAGGCCTGAAGCTGGATGTGTGTTGGGCGCCTGCTTCTCCAACAGGTGCCCCTGGATTCTCAGTGTCTGCCTCAGCCATGCTGGTAACGCTGACCGAGTACTTGCTGTGTGCCGGCCTCTGCTCAGCGCTTTGTATGCATGACTCACCTAGTCCTCGTAACAGCTCTATGAAATGCGGACTGTTTTGTCCCCTTTTTATAGATGAGGGGACTGAGGCCCAAAGTCAAGCAGCTAGGAGATGTTAGAGCGAGGATTTAAAGCCAAGTTGTCTGACTGGAGATCTGGTATTCTTCAAGGAGCCTGCTTGAGGCATGCCCAACACCCCCTGCAGGACCAAAAGACCTGGTGTTTCCCTCACAGCCGTTGGGCGCAGAGGGTAGAGACCTGGGAACTGCAGGGAGTTCTTCTAGGAACCAAAGAATTAGAGAAGACCAAGGGTCCCCGAATTATTTTCAAGACATATTTGTGGAAGGCAGAGTTCCACTGAAGGCTTAAAAACAAAAAGCCAAAATTAGATTTAGGCCAGTGACAAGGTTATTAAATATTAGAATGTGAGCTTTCAGAGTTACGCAGCCTTATTTATGATTTAATAAGGAATATAATGCCTAGCTCTAAGTACAGTCCTAGGTATCTGGGAAGGAGCTGGATGGTCTCGAGAAGCTCTTCCCGGCCACAGGATGTGGAGATTTGGTCTTGAGGACCATGCTGGAAGCCGCAGGCTGCAGAATGGCCAGCAGCTGCACCTCTCCTGATGAGAGCTATAACTGCCTTTCCTGTTACCAGTGACTGCACCGTGAACCTTATGGTCCTAGCATAGGAAACGGTTTAGCAAATCACCAGACTAGACCTCCTCAACTGTTCTTTCCCTTGACCCCAGACCTGGTAGCAGGAGTCAAGACCCTGCAGAGCAGGCTGGTCCCAAACCCACGACCTCAGTCCGATCCTTGAATGGGGTTCCAGCTGATCTGGAGGATGACCTGCCACAACCCAGTCAGGAGCTGTTTCTTCCCACAGTCACCGTGTGCCAAAGACCATAGTGCTCTTTCTAATTTTGAGTCTTTTTCATTTTTATTTATTTATTTTTGGCTGCATTGGTTCTTCATTGCTGCACGTGGGCTTTCTCTAGTTGCTGTGAGCAGGGGCTACTCTTCGTTGCAGTGCGCGGGCTTCTCACTGCAGTGGCTTCTCTTGTTGCAGAGCACGGGCTCTAGGCACACGGGCTTCAGTAGTTGTGGCTCGCGGGCTCTAGAGCGCAGGCTCAGTAGTTGTGGTTCATGGGCTTAGTTGCTCTGCGGCATGTGGGATCTTCCCAGACCAGGGCTCGAACCCATGTCCCCTGCATTGGCAGGCAGATTCTCAACCGCTGCGCCACCAGGGAAGTCCCGGTTTTTCTTCTTCATATTTCTCTTTCCAAGCTACTGAAACATTGCTCTACTGTCACTCAGCAAGTGTTCACTGACCACTACCATAATGTGCTAAGCACCCCACAGGGCACCATGAGGACATGGGATGATTTTGAGTCATGGGTCTTCTCCTTAAGGAGCCTTCGTTTGGCTGAAGAAATAAGAGTAATTCATAAAATAAGAGATTTCCTTGTTTTATAGTTCCAAGAGAATATATGAAGTACTAACTTGTGCAAGGGTATTTGGCTTTTAAGTGCTCCAGGAGAGTGTAAAGGATGAGTGGGGCCTCAGTAGTTAGATGGCTTCTGGGGGTAGGTGGCACCTAACTTAGGCCTTTATAGATGACAGGACAACAGAAAGCAGTGAAGAGAATATGGAAAATTGGGGACTTGGGAAACATGTTTATTATTACTTTTATTTGAAAAATGAGCAGGAGACCAACGATTAAATCTTAGAGGAATGTTAGAGGATGCAATCAAGAGAGGAAATGGGAGGGACGTGGTGTCCCAGGAGCCAAGGGAGGGACCAATTTCAAGGAGGAGGTTACCTGCCCTGTTTAATGAAGTTACCAGGCCTTGGATAGAGAAATAGTCATTAGACTGTGCAAAAAGAAATGATGAAACTCTGAGTCGTTCTGTTGGAGTGTGAGGACAGAAGCTAGACCTGCAGACAATTCCAGAGTCCCGGATCATTTGCCCGAGAGGATGCTGAGGAGGGAAATCAGGGGTTCATCACCAAGGCCACTGGGTCCGCTGCAGCACTGCAGGTGGACTAGAGAGTGATGGCTTGCGAGGCGGAAAACACCTCGCTTCTTTCAGTAAAATCTGGAAAATTCATGTCCTATCCTTAAATTCTAGATCGTATCTGTCTAAGGAGGCTCATGAGTGCAACCTCATGGTCTTACTAAAGCTTTTTACAACATGGTGTCATGAACGAAAAGAAAGAATGGGAACAAATTTTAATATAATAAAGTCTTGACTAAGTTGAATGTTTGGAAAATGTTTTAAATATTAATATACTGTTGTTTAACTGTGGTTAATCAAATCCCCTTTTGGTCTTTAGTTTTGTTGAAAATTATTAAGGAAGGGTAGAATAAACAAAATTTGTTACTAAGGACTTTCCAGAGCCTCAGATTCACCTACTCATTGATCACCGTTTATGGAGTGTGTGTTCCAGGCACTGAGCCAGGCATGGGGCCTAAGGAAAGGAAAGGGACCCAGTCTGGCCCCTTGAGGAGTTCGCAGACTAGGGTGGGAGTTAGACACGTGAACATAATAACCAAAGGGCGACACATTACACAACCCCAGATGCAGGAAGGGCATGCTGCTGAGCAGCTCTGCTTCCTGGGTCAGGGACGGCTTCTAGAGGAAGCATAGTTTGAGTTGGGTCTTGAAGGAAAAGCTCATCAAGCAAATAAGAGTCAAAAGGATAGAGGAACAGACTGGGAGGAAGGAGAGGATTACAAATAGTTCACCCCAGAATGCATGTTGCGGGCAGAAGGAGATGTGGTTAAAGGTAGACAGAAGCTACAACCGAGAGCTCTGTAAGGCAGCTGGGAGTTATTCCATCCTGGGGGAAACTCAGCAAGGGATGTTTTCCCCCATGTATATATCTGTAACAATACAAAAATATTTGTAACACTACTATAGTTAAAATAGTAGCTGAGTGTAATTTCCAAATCAAAAATATAGAAAATGAAATTACAATGCTTAGAAACTACATTAAATTTATAACTCTTGAGGCTTTAGTTTATATTATCTTTTCCGGTAAGAACTGAAGAGATTCCCAAGTGCTGCTTGCAGAAATCAGTGCCCCTGCAAATTTTCGTAAACTTTTTATTTTGAAATAATTTTAGACTCACAATTGCAAAATAGGACAAAGAATTCCCACATATCCTCATCCAGCTTCCCCAATAACGTCTTACATAACAATTGTTAAGGCCAGGAGATTGACATGGGTACGTTATTAACTAAGCTACAGACCTCATTTGGATTTCATCAGTTTTTACACTCACCCTTATTTTGTGTTGTTGTGGTCCAGTCTATGAAACTTTATCACATGTACAGATTCATGTAATCACCACTCTGCTAGGGCACAGACTATTCTATAACCTCAAAGAAACTCCCTCATGCTACCCCTTTATAGCCATGCCCTCCTCCTACTCTAATCCCTGGTAACCAAAGATATGTTTTCTATCACTATAATTTTGTAATTTTAAGAATGTTACAGAAATGGGATCATACAACAACCTTTTGAGATCGGCTTTTTCTTTCTTAGCATAATACCTTCGAGTTCCATCCACGTTGTTGCACGGATTAATAGTTCTTTTTTATTGCTGCATAGTAGTCCAAACAATGGTACAAGTATGGATATGCCACGGTTTATCCATTCACCCACTGAAGGACATCTGGGTTGTTTCCAGTTTTTGGCAATTACAAAAAACCCTGTGAGAACCTTCCTCAATCTTCTCTTGCTTTGTCCATGACAGTCTGGCTCTGGCAGAGATCTCTCCATACTTTTCTGTCCTCTGGAACTACAAATCTGATTGGGTTTTGTAGGTGGGAGATCCAGGCATTAGGTTGGGGAGGGGGTTGAGAAAACACAGGTACACAAGCAACGCTTCGGACTGACTATTCCAAAAATTATGGGTTTGTCTCAGTTTAAACCTAAGTTTGTGCCCCTCCAGCCCAGGCTCCTGCTTCTTACAGGCATTTATACTGTAACCCCAGTGTGTGAATTTATCTTTCTAGGTGGCATAATTTCAGCAAGCATGCTTTAGAATCAGAGTGGCCAGTTCAGGCAGCCTTCAAGCTGAACAAAATTGAGAGGCGCTTTAAAATGAAAGGGGAACAAAGTTTCAAACATCAAGCGTTTGCAGGATTATTGAGGCTGAATCCATTAAGGTGCAGAGTGACCTGTCTAAATTTCTACCCAAACTTGCACAAAACCTTCTTAAATCAGAAGCTAAAGAAGGACTAAAATAAATAGTCAAAAGCGTAATAGAGAAAGGACACATCATATCTTGAACAAGTCCTCGTAATAACCCTACCCAAGGTGTGGGGATACAGATTTACTCAGGACCTTGAGGCCATAAATAGAATAGTCATTCCCTGACCAGAACCAAATACTCTTTTATCTCTAGTGCCTCCTGAGGTTGCATATTTTACAGTCATAGGTTCATGTTCTGCTTTCTTTCGTGTTCCTTTAGACCAAAATAGTCAACATGTGTTTGCCTCCTTCTGGGAAAATCAACAGTATAACTGGGCTGTTATGCCCAAAAGATCTGAGGCTATTCCTCCTTTCACAAGTCCTCAACCACAACCTCAAGGACCTTAAATTTCCCTGTGATTCTTTATGTGGATGACCTTTTGTCGCATCCCAAAGATGAGTGAAGCTCTAAGACTGTTTCTAGCTATTATTTTCTTTCAGAAAGGACATAAGTTTTTTTTGTTTTTGTTTTTGTGGCCGCTCCACGCGACATGCGGGATCTTAGTTCCCTTACCAGGGATCGAACCTGTGCCCCCCGCAGTAGAAGCACGGAGTCTTAACCACTGGGCCACCAGGGAAGTCCCAAAGGACATACGGTTTTTAAAGAGAAGTTACAATTTTTTCAAAGTAAAGTTCATTACCCAGGCATGATTTATCCCAAGGAGGTAAATCCTTTACTTCTGATTATAGGCCGTTCAAAACTTTCCAACTTTTCTGAAATTATCACATTTATAACTTAATCAAGTCCTTGGTATACAAGTCCCTTCCCTGGGAATCTCAACATGAAGAGGCCTTTTGTGAGTTAAATCAGCCCTTCAGCAACCTCCCACTCTGGGCCCACCTAATTACCATAAACATGTCTGTCCGTGTGTGTGAGATCTGGATAAACTGTTGATGTTATGAGTCAGTTTCATGGGACTCATCAGACATCAAGTCTACTGCAGTCTCTCTTGACGGTGGCAAGCCCTACTTAGCTCTCTTAAGGGAATTAGTCCTAGCGGCTAAGCTAGTGGGGGCTTTTATCCACTTGGTTTTAAGGTGTCCTTTAAATTTGATGGTCCTTCATGCTGTACAATGTTTGTAGCTCACTGAAAATACACAACGTTTCTCAACAGGCAGGCTTACCCCCAGTGAAATCCTATTACTTTCTCTCCCACATATTTCTAGTCACTGGAGTAATACTTTGAATCCTGCTGCTCTACTTTTAGATGTCTTGTTCTCAATGAGGTCATTTTGGCCTATTGGTTTCCACTCTAGGAAAAAGAGACTGTTGGATAATTCAAGAAGGAGAAAAACTGGGCCTTGATCTAAGAACCAAAAGCTTGGCCACTAATGGGGAATCAGGGTTGCTTTCTTTTCTTGTAACGCTGAAGGTTTTTCCAGATCTCACACGTACATAACATTCTCTTCCCTTCTCTCCCCTCACGGTGGTAGTAACTGACGGTAGCCTCAAACCACGCCTTCAAAGGAAAGCTCGCAGAGAGCTCAGTTTCCTCAGGATACTGCTTCTCACACTCTGCGTGCAGCCTCTCTGGAGGTCAGGGTAAGGTCGTGAAGGGACCGCTTAAATAGAATCCTTAGCGTTTCCTTCCTGGAATCACAATTCTGGTGTTTTCTTTTTCTTATCTTTTCATTTTTCCTCTGAATAGTTTTTTTTTCTTAAACATCTTTATTGGAGTATAATTGCTTTACAATGGTATGTTAGTTTCTGCTTTATAACAAAGTGAATCAGCTATACGTATACATATATCCCCATATCTCCTCCCTCTTCCCTCTCGCTCCCACCCTCCCTATCCCACCCCTCTAGGTGGTCACAAAGCACCGGGCTGATCTCCCTGTGCTATGCGGCTGCTTCCCACTAGCTATCTATCTTACATTTGGTAGTGTATATATGTCCATGCCACTCTCTCACTTCGTCCCAGCTTACCGTTCCCCCTCCCCGTGTCCTCAAGTCCATTCTCTACATCTGCGTCTTTATTCCTGTCCTGCCCCTAGGTTCTTCAGAACCTTTTTTTTTTTTTTTAGATTCCATATATATGTGTTAGCATACGGTATTTGTTTTTCTCTTTCTGACTTACTTCACTCTGTATGACAGACTCGAGGTCCATCCACCTCACTACAAATAACTCAATTTTGTTTCTTTTTATAGCTGAGTAATATGCCATTGTATATATGTGCCACATCTTCTTTATCCATTCATCTGTCGATGGACACTTAGGTTGCTTCCATGTCCTGGCTATTGTAAATAGAGCTGCAATGAACATTGCGGTACATGACTCTTTGAATTATGGTTTCCTCAGGGTATATGCCCAGTAGTGGGATTGCTGGGTCGTATGGTAGTTCTATTTTTAGTTTTTTAAGGAACCTCCATACTGTTCTCCATAGTGGCTGTGTCAATTTACATTCCCACCAACAGTGCAAGAGGGTTCCCTTTTCTCCACACCCTCTCCAACATTTATTGTTTGTAGATTTTTTGATGATGGCCATTCTGACCGGTGTGAGGTGATACCTCATTGTAGTTTTGATTTGCATTTCTCTAACGATTAGTGACGTTGAGCATTCTTCATGTGTTTGTTGGCAATCTGTATATCTTCTTTGGAGAAATGTCTATTTAGGTCTTCTGCCCATTTTTGGATTGGGTTGTTTGTTTTTTTGATATTGAGCTGCATGAGCTGCTTGTATATTTCGGAGATTAATCCTTTGTCAGTTGTTTCATTTGCAAATATTTTCTCCCATTCTGAGGGTTATCTTTTCGTCTTGTTTATGGTTTCCTTTGCTGCGCAAAAGCTTTTAAGTTTCATTAGGTCCCATTTGTTTATTTTTGTTGTTATTTCCGTTTCTCTGGGAGGTGGGTCAGAAAGGATCTTGCTGCGACTTCTGTCATAGAGTGTCCTGCCTGTGTTTTCCTCTTCTTTTTCTTATTTTGGATGGTGGTGGTGTGGTGCTAGGGCCTGGCCTCTGCTCCTGCACTGAGCACAGACTCACTTGGGTTCATCAGTCACTCATTTGTTCACACACGAATCTATGCCTCCACATGTGAGTATTTAAGCACCTACTGTGTGCACAGACATGACTTGGCCAGAGGGATCCTCTCACCCCTAGATGACTCCTCATTTGAGGAGAAGGACTGTGCGCAGTGGCTAACTGCTGACTAGTTAATAATTATTTCAAAGGGACGTGCAGGGATAATTTACTTTTCTGGCCGCCTCCCCAGGAAACTGCAGCATGTCCTCAAAGCAGCTTAATAGGATTAAAATACCTCCCAAGAATCTACCAATACGGTCTTCTCGGCCTTCCCTCTGTTACAGAGTGAAGTAGGCCTGTAAGGCTACCTTACCTGAGGCACATCCGGATGCGGGGGTGGGGGGAGCCTTGTTTCAAGAGGCCAGCTCCCAGAAGCACCTCAGTCCCAGACAGGCCAGCAGGGCCTTGCCTTAGGACTAAGACGGGACAAATGGTGATGACTCCACAGTGGCAGAAAGGACTTTCAAAATAAAGGTAGATGAGTGACGTACATGCTCACCAGAAACATCACGAGTCCTCTGCAGCGCCCGCCAGGACGAGGACTCGCACCTGCCACCTGGAAGCACAGGACGCCCTGCAGACCTGCACCTCCGGGCAGGGATGGGGAAGGGTGGGGGCTGGCTGAGGTTCTCAGTGTCCCTCTTCAGGGCACTTCAGTCTGGTCAAGGCTAGTACTAAGTTAAATCCGCATAATGGTCATAGGATAATAGCTTAATGACAAACAAACAAAAACCTGTTGTTGAGGGTGCAGGGAATTGTACTCTTTTAAACATTGCTGGTGAGAGTGTAATTCGGTACAATCTTTTTGAAGGGCAATTTGGCCAAAAAATATATTAAAAGCCTTTACATTTTTACATATTTTTGGACCTTAATTCTACTTATAGAATTAAGGAATTTTCTACTGTAGCAAAAATTATGGCTATATATAAAGCTTTAATACATAGAAGCATATTTATAATAATGAAAAACTGGAAACAAGTGAAATGATCAACAACAGTGAACTGTTAAACAAATCATGGTACATCTAAACTATGCAGCTGCTTAAGAAAACAATGTTGTAGAAGAATATGCAGCGCCTCTCTGGCACCGTGGGCTGGCTGACTCAGCACCCACTCCCAACAGCATTTCCCCCGCCTTTCTCCACTAGACAGGTCAGAAAAATGAAATACTTGCTTCCCAGCCTCTCTTACAACTAAGAGCCACCTGGAGACATGAGGTAACACCCAACAAGCTAAGGAGCTGGAGTGTCCTTGATAACGTCCTTGAGCTGTTCTCCCTGCCTGTATCTCCTACTTCCAGACTCCTGGCATGTGAGGAAAATACCCCTATAATTTGTTTAAGCCACTGTTGGTTTGGGTTAGGGTTTGCTGTTACTTGTACCAAAACATAATTCCAACTGAAAGACACGGAAAGATGTTTACAATACATTAAATTGGGGGAAAGTGTTACAAAGCAGAAATATACCCACAGGCATAGAAGAATAATGTGAGGGTATATTCTTAAATAATAATTTTGGTTCTGTCCGATAGTGGGGTTACAGGGGATTTTGATTTTCTTCTTTGGAGTTATCTGGATTTTCTAAATTTTTTACAGTGAATATGTATAACTTTTATGACACGAAAAAAACTCAATAAAATATAGTTTTTAAAAAAAGCAGGGAGATACGGGGATATATGTATATGTATAGCTGATTCACTTTGTTATAAAGCAGAAACTAACACACCATTGTAAAGCAATTATACTCCAATAAAGATATTAAATAGGGCTTCCCTGGTGGCGCAGTGGTTGAGAGTCCGCCTGCCGATGCAGGGGACGTAGGTTCGTGCCCCGGCCCCGGTCCGGGAAGATCCCACATGCCGCGGAGCGGCTGGGCCCGTGAGCCATGGCTGCTGGGCCTGCGCATCCGGATCCGCAACGGGAGAGGCCACAACAGTGAGAGGCCCACGTACCGCAAAAAAAAAAAAAAAAAAAAAAAAAAAATGTATTTGGATCTAATCCTACCTCTCCCATTATGGCCAAGTTGTCAAGTCATTGATTTTTCTCATCCATCTCATCCCTTCCATTATCACTGACATCCTCCTTGTCCAAATTGGCACTTTGTGACTTGATGGTATTCCTGACTGTAGTCTCCATTAAACTTTCTTACCCCTCACTGCAGGACAAACTTTCTAAAACCACTGCTTTGAATCCTTGCCTCCCCCCCCCACCAAACCTCCAGTGGCCCTTTACACCTATATAGAGTCTATAGGATAGAGACTAAACTTCTTGTGCTGGTGTTCACAATTTCACTCCACTCCTTCCCTCCTGTTCTTTTCTTTGCCTTCTCCATTCCTTAGACCCTCAGCCTCAGATTGGTGCTCTCCTGCCATCACTCTTCTTAATACTGAAGCCCTGCCAGCCCTGGCTCATACCTGGATGCCTTCTTCCTTTTAAGATGAGGGTCATGTTCCACCACTTCCGCAACCACTGGCTGATAGAATCAGGATACCAGATTGCTGTGACGGCCTATGGCAAGGGGCTAAACCATTCCAAAGAAATACACATGAGGTTCTACATTTGGATCTTGAAAACCAAATGGCAGGAAGCAATGTGGCAGGGGACCTAAGGATCTGCAAACACTTATGGGGTTTGAACTGATGAGAGCTCCGTGTGAGTTGCCACTGTGATGGGGCTGACAAAAGGTGACAGTGGCAGAGGCTGGGGAAGAGGACCCCACTGACTGAGCCCGTCATGGCCCTGACCCTGCTGTGCATTTTATTTACCTCACTTACTCCTCACAACATGGGGAGTATGACTGGGCTAAGGGTATCATCAGCTCCATTTTCTGGTCTTCATACCCACTACTTTGCAGACTACCATTAAAGCAACCCCAGATCCAATGTCTTCCCTTGCCCTCCATCACGTTTCCCACGACGGGCACCTGTCTGCCTCTCCAGCCTCCCTTCGCACCATCATGTCCCCTTCCCACTCTACGTTCCAGCTCTAAGACACCATACCAGGCTGAGTCAGACTTTGGCGCTTTTTGCTCATACTTTTCTTCTGTTGGAAATGCCTTCCCTTCCTTGCCACTGATTTTCACCTGAAAAATGCCAGCCTAACCTCCAGATTCATCTCAAGTGTCAATTCCCTGATTCTCACCCCCTTCCGCTGGGCTGAGTTAGGTTGGCCTTCTAGGTGTTTCTGTAATACGTGTAGGTGTACTTCTAACATAGACAGTACTTATCATATCTTTTTCTTCCACTTCACTATGAACTTCTTGAGGGCTGGGATCAAGTCTCTGCATCCCTAGTATGATGCCCAGCACATGGTATGTTCTCAGATATTAGTAGATCTAAACTGAGACTCAGAGAGCTTAAGTAACTTGCCTGATGTAACATAGCTGGTAGGAACAGAACTGGTTTGAAGCCAGATATCTGATTATAAGGTCCTTCTTCTAGGATGAAAAAAGTATTGCTCCCCTCTGGGCTTGTCAGACCACACCTGGAATACTGAATTCAGTTCTGGGAAGCAAACTTTTAGAATAACATTCAGGAGCAGGGGTATGTTTGAAGGAGAGTGACCATGATAGTGCATGCAGTGAATATACTCAAATCCAGGTCATGTGAGGATCTGATGGAGAAACTGGGGGTTTAGTTTAGAGATGGAAGAAAAACTCAGGCTGACCCAAGAACTATCTGTAATGACTTGAAGAGCTACCCGGGGAAGACTGAGAATTAGACTTCTCTGTGGCCACAAGGGATGTAATTGTGACCAAAGTGCTGGAGGTACAAAAAGACAGATTTTGACCAACTGAAGAAAAATTTTTCCAGCGGAGCTAAAAATTTTTCCAGCATGGCTATCCCAGAAAGGGGTAAAGTCCCATCATGGCAAGTTTTGAAGCTGGATGACACCCTTTGGGGACGTCTAGCAAGGTCAAGAACCAGAGTGAAGGCTGGACTAGGTGAGCTTTTATTTTTAGGTGACCTCTTAAGGTCCCTTCCAATAGATGCTGATTGTATTACTCTGTCTTCTCTGACCACTCTAGCCTTTGGCAATTCCTTATCCCTCTATATTTAATGAATTTTATGAGTTTACGTAATTCATTTGGTGATTAAGTATATATGTGGCCTGCCACACAACATTTAAGGTACCAATCTATCCTTTATATTGTCATTTAATTTTTCCCCAATATTTTCCCAAACATATGTGCCTTGAAGTCAGGGATCGCATATCATGTATTATACATTTTGGTCCCACATATCTATTGTTCACAGTAGAATAAAAATGTTTTAAATGCTCAGTTCACAACTTTAATTTGCCTGCTAGTGGGCTTGTCTTTTCCCTCCTGAAAATTCACTGGAAAGTAAGAGCTAATTCTTCACTAGATATTTTTTTCCCCAGTATTTTCTGTTCCTCGGGTGAAGAGCTTAAAAAGGAAACATTATAGGTGGTGGTCTCTGCTAGTTAAGGAAACCTCAGTCTCCTAATGTCTCATCTATTTCTCATGGCTGCTCAAGGACCCCAGAGGCAAGAGCTCCACTTTTTGGACCCACCAGCTTCCAAGAAGACCAAACACTCTGATAAGGATAACAGAAGGAATAGACACGATGGACAGGCATGAATGGGCCAAGCAGACTCAAGATACAATACTCCCATCTGCTGTCTTCCCATTGTCCTCTATGGCCCAAACATTGGTGGTCTCCAAACAGGGAAGGCTCAGCAGTGTCTCCCAGAGAGAGATTTTCCAACACGCGCACGCGCACACACACACACACACACACACACACACACACACACACACACACACACACACACACACACACACACACACCCCTCTCTAGAAAAGAGGCTCAGGTACGTGGAAAAGTCGCCAAGTGATTCTTATTTGACCTCCAACCTGTCTGAGAACCACGTTTTTCTCCTAACACCATCATTAACACCATCATTCCCCTCCATTTATTTTTCATTTATCTCTTTAGATCAGTATAAACTCACAGATTATTTTATTCAATGGGCTATAATACATTACTATCATTTATGTGGATGCTCAAACTGTCCCAGTATTGGCCATTGGGAGCCCCTTTCAGCTGGTTCCTATGTCTTTTATGACACATCCCCAACATTCTTGGAGAAGTTCCTTACTTTCTGGTGTAAAAAGATGCTCCAGGCTCAACTTGCACCTCTCCTGTCTCCATCTTGGAAAAAGCCATTTCTCTAAGGATTCCTGGTCCTCTTAGGGGAGAGTGAAAACCTCTTTTGAAGACTTAAGCATCATATTAATATTTATGATAAAAGAGGACTGAAGTAAAGTCAGGAAAGGACAAAAATGAGCCCCCTCGGTGATTATGACTAATAAGTAGGGGTCAGCAATCATGAGCTAGAGCTCCCTTTTTTTACTATTTGAATTTTATTTTATTTTTTTATACAGCAGGTTCTTATTAGTTATCAGTTTTATGCATAGAGCTCCCTTTTTATGTAAACAAAGTTTTATCAGAAGACAACCACACTCACTCACTCATTTACGTATTGTCCGTGGCTGCTTTCATGTTGCAACAGCAGAACTGAATAGTCTTGACTGAGACTGTGCAGGTGGCAAAGTGTAAAATATTGGCCCTTACAGAAAATGTCTACTGATCCCTGCTAACAAGTATCTACATGGTAGAGACAGGATTACCTGTCATGAGGAAGAATGTGACTTGGAGATACTGTAAACAAGACAAATACTTCTCCCTAGAGATCACAAGGCAGCACCTTTATCAATGCAAAATAAGCTACAAACTTAGAAAAACTGTCACATGTCATTATGTACAATCTGGTTGTAAAGCTAATAATAAACGGAGGGGTGGTTATCGTGGGACCTAGAAAAAAAAAGTGCCTGGAAAGTAAAACTATGTTAGTGCAATTTTAACATTATCCAAGGAGTGGCACTCTGTTTAGTTGACATTGGCATTCTAGTCACTAGGACAGTGCCTCTTCTAGTGGAGAGGGGAGAATTAATTAAGCTTGACCAGAGTGTGATGATATATCATTTATTAACATCTTGCAACTCTATTTGCTCTGATTTTATGCTCACAGAGCAAGCTCTGATTGCTTTTCTGATTTTCAAGGCCCCGTATAGGGAAGAAGTACATCCCTTGTTGTATTAAATGTACTTTCTGGTACAAATGTGCCTGAGCAAATAAATATAAGTCGGTTTTCTCAGGGCTTAGTGACCTTAAGTAGAGCTGATCATTAAAGTATCAGATCTGAAGACCTGAGAGGCTAGATCCTGAGCTGTGCCATTTCCCTTAGAATATGGCACAAAACAAAACAGTGAAAACAGACAGATCGATAGTCAATACACCTCTTTCAAAGCGGACCGATGAAAAAGTATGCTGAAATGTTGGACAGCTCCCACCTACAAAGATTAGGGCTCTAGCCAAATCCTGAGGTATCTGGAAGCATTCCTTAAAGTCAATATTCTCAATAAGCTTCTGTCTTGTGGGAAGAGCCCACCCTCTACGCAGGAGAACGTGGCTCTTAAGGTGTCCATTATAGTTCTGGCTTTCCTGCTGAGCATGAACTTTCAGACCCAACCAGTGGCCAGGACCAAGCTGGGCCTACACTAGTAGGACAAAGGAGCAGAACGGCCGTATTTCCTAAATCTAGCAAGCGTCAGTGTGGGTAAGGCTGAGAAGGGGGCAGAGGGCTCGGCAGCTGGTCCTCAACCTGCCGTTTCACTGGGCAGGGAGTCACACCCATACGCACCGAGTGATTACAGCAGAGTGTATTAAAACCACAACAGGAGTTCAGGGCAAGGGCAGTGACTTACATTAGTGCTTTTAATTCTAAAGCACGGTGCAAAGTAGGTGCTTAATGTCTGTTGAGAGATCTGTTTTCTCTTCCCTCAAACAATCCATCCACAACTTCTAGAATAGGTTAGTATTAAAAAATAAATCTGAGAACATGACTCAGTGAGAATGAGTGTCCTGCTTCCCATAAAATATGACTTGAAAATCTTTTTTGGACAAAAAGCATTGCTGTCGTTTTTAGATGTAAATATAATAAATAGGAACATATCTCATTTATTCTTCTCCCTTACTTACAGGAGGAATAACAGTTTCTGATTTCCCCAAATCATGAGGCTAAACAATTACACACATCCAGTTTTTCATAGGAAGTTGGCATAAAGGAAGGATGTGTGAGGGTTGTTGTTGGTGGTGAAGGACGGGAAATCAATTTTCATATGTATGGTCCTGGGGCTGATCAACCAAGCCTCCCCGGACTCTGTTTTAGATCTTCTAAATTCAGTAAGTACACATTGTGTATCCACCATGTGTCAGGGACAGTGTCGGGCACCGGTGACAGGCAGATGAACAGGATGCCATCCCTGCCATCAAGGAGCTCACAGCTGACCCACGGAGAGAGACACACAGAATGATGACACACACAAGGGCTATAAAACCAATCCATTCTTCCCTGGTAATTATTTGAGCAATTACTCTCTTGGTAATCACTTTAATTGTTATTGAATTTGAAAAAGTAAAAAAGTGGTATTGAAATTCAAATACTATAGATGTGTGTAAAATAAAAAAATGTCCTGGTATCAGGTACGTGTATTCTTCAGATCTTTTAATATACATACTCAAACTATGTATACACACATTTGTTCCATTGTTTAAAGAAAATATAAACATTCTATGACCTTTTTTCCCTTTAAAAATATCATGGTTACTTTTCCATGCAGTGTACAGAGGTTCACCTCATTCTCTGATGGTTGCATAGTCTTTTGTACCCAAGAATAATTAATTTCTCTGAAAAGGTTAGGGAAAGTTTTGGGCAAAAGGTGATATGTGATCTGGCCTTGAGAGAAGAACTGGAGTTCATCATAGTAAGAAAAGCCGATGCTTGTGAGGAAGGAAGGGAGTGGGGACAGCCCGAGCGCGCATGCGAGGTGTGGAAACACACAGCGTCTTTGAGGGGCCATCAGCAGTCTGGAACACGCTGTTCCTCGAACTTTGCTGTGCATCAGAAGCACCTTGGGAGTTTCTTAAAACTAGCTGTGCTGTCTCCTACCTTGAGACTCAGCAGGTTGGTGAACCCGAGTCTTTGCTCTTACCAATACACTAGTCTGTCTCCCCTTCTATGACAGTGTGGATTCACACCATCCTCCATAAGACAAGGCAAATGAAGGCCCAGAAAGGCCCCATGGTGGCACAGGAGAAAGTCCTGGCATCCTTACATTTTACTCTCACTTGGCCGTTTCATTCTCAGTCTTCTAGCATCCTCTCCTACACCAACTTTTCACTTTGTAGTTTTATATCATCTTTCATCTGAGAAGTTCAAAGTATTCCCAATGTTGACATCATGGTTGGGCGATGGGAACAGGTAATAACCTCATTTTATAGAAGGATAAATAGAGGCACTGGGGAACTCAACTTCCTACCACAGTGAGTGAACACGGAAGTTGAGAACAGAATTCAAACCTGCCTTTCATCCTGTTCGTGATATTATTGTCCCTTCCCCTGAATTACAGACTTTGGATCACTTTTCTCATTAATCGAGGCAGTATGTGGAAAGCATCCTGCACAGTATCCAGCTCACAGCAGAGACAAGCCATTTCTCCCCTGGTAACAACCAAGTAGGAGCTGCCCAGGGCCTCCGGAGCTTAGTGGGTGTTTCCTGATGTGCTGCTCAGACCAGTGAGCCAAGAGACACACCACGTAACAGTGGCACTGGCAGTTAGACCCTGGCCTCCAGCCGGTCCGTCTGCCTAGGAGAGGAGAGTAGTGTGGTCTATAGAGAGGTGGCCCTAGGATGATGGGTTCTTTTTTGTCCCCTACCTTGAGCTTCATGCTCTAAACTAGAGCATGTATTCAATAAGCTGCTTCTTTTTAAAGTGAAATTCATTAATTGGAGTCTCAGACCTTTGTGTTATGAAGAGAGGAGCTGAAGCAGAATGAAGCCATTAATTATCTGGCGAGGTTCCAAAGCACTCACCATAACTTCTCATCGTGTTTCACAAGCATGTAGGACACCTTTGTCTAATGGCTCGTCCTAGAAATGAGTTTGAGTGGTTAGGAACACAAACACTTCTGCCCTAACGGACTATTCTCTGATCCCTTTATTGGTTGTCAAATCTCCTTTTAACACTCTCCAGCTTTATATTCAATCATGAAAAACCTTTTCAAAATAGGCCTTGAGTGTTTTCTAGTAGATAATTTTAATGTTGAGAATTAATTCTCTTCCTCCTGTCCTAACTCTACTTCTTTGAAGTCAGCATGCCTTTCATCTGTAAATATGAAAATAAACATGAATAATTAATGACTTATCATCCTCTCCAAGTAGGAAGTTTTATTCACTTCTGAGGAAGAAATAATTATTTCCCAGAGTCAGAGAGACAGGTAGGAGCAGAATGGGGACTCTGCTTCTGATGGTCTTGATGTGTGTTCAGACTGCCTCGAGTAATTCCACCTGCCTTCAAGAGCAACTATTACTGGGTTGCTCTCTCTTGAGTACTGACCCCTCTACTGGAAATAGAGTGGAAATACGTGGAAATATGTTTCAAACAGTGGATCTTCAGCTTCTCACTCTCCCGTCTGACCAACACCCCCATGAACCACTTCCATCTTTTACGATGGAGCCATAACATCTCCCACATGCCCTGTATGCTGAACTCCCTAAGCCATTACAATGAACTTGCCCCATTACCTCTAACCCCAGTACCACGTATACTTCTTGTGACTCATCCTTTGGCTCATCTCCAACAGGGCAACAGTTCTATGACTGAGGGCTGCATGAAATGCCCTTACAGACCCATTCAGCTAGGCTGCTTGATAAGCACCAAAGGTGAAGGCTGTAGGAGACACCCCCGCCACATGTCGTCACCTCGAAAGCTTAAAGGGAGAACTTCACCTTGCCTAGCTCACGTTCATACCCCATCTCTTTAAAAATTTTATTTATTTATTTATTACCATTTTCTGCCTAGAAGAGCCTGTGAGTGTAATGCATTCCATGTTTACTACCTCTGCAAAAGACGTGTTTCCTTTGATACTGCCTTTCTCACTTCAGGGAGTAGCATCTAATTTGAACACTCAGGGATGTGGTAAACAGATCCATCATTCTTTTTTCTTTTTTTTTTTTTTTGCGGTACGCGGGCCTCTCACTGCTGTGGCCTCTCCCATTGCGGAGCACAGGCTCCGGACGCGCAGGCTCAGCGGCCACGGCTCACGGGCCCAGCCGCTCCGCGGCATGTGGGATCCTCCCGGACTGGGGCACGAACCCGTGTCCCCTGCATTGGCAGGCGGACTCTCAACCACTGCGCCACCAGGGAAGCCCAGATCCATCATTCTTACCCATACCCTTTAGGATCTGCAGACTGTGGTAGACCCCAAAAAATGTCATTGTCCTAATCCCTGGAACATGTGAATATGGTACCTTAAGTGGCAAAAGAGGCTTTGCAGATTAATTAAGTTAAGGATTTTGTGATGGGAAGATTAGTCTGGATTATCCAGGTGGCCCTAACATAATCACAGGGGTCCTTATAAGGGGGAAGGGAGGGGTAAGAGAGAAGATGTGATGATGGCAGCCAAGGTTGGAGTGATGCAGGGCCACAAGCCAAGGAATGCAGGCAGCCTCTAGAAGCTGGAAAAGGCGAGGAAAGGATCTTCTCCTAGAGCCTCCAGAAGGAACACAGCCTTGCCAACACCTTGATTTTTAACCCACTGCATTGGTTTCCTAGGGCTGCTGTAGCAAATTGCCACACACCGGATAGCTTAAATGAACAGAAATTTATTCCCTCACTGTTCTGGAGGTCAGAAGTCCAAAATCAAGGTGTCAGCTGGGCTGCACTCCCTTTGCAGGCTCGAGGGGGAATGTGTTATTTGCCTTTTCTAGTTTCTGGTGGCTCCAGGCATTCCTTGGCTTGTGACCACATCACTCCAATCTCTGCCTCTGTGGTCACACTGTCTCCTCCTCTTCTCTCTCAAAACTCCCTCCATCTCTCACTTATAAGGACACCTATGACTGAATCTAGGGCCCACCCAGATAATCCAGGGTAAGCACCCCCTTTCAAGATTCTTAATCACACCTTTTGTCGTATAAGGTAATATTCACAGGTTTTGAGGATTAGGACTTGGGGAGACAACATTTGGCCCACTATACCTATTTCAGACCCCCAGAACTGTAAGATAATAGATTTACATTGTTCTAAGCAACTACGTTCATGGTAATCTGTTATAGCAGCAATAGGAAACCAATACACAGACTGATCATATCTCCTCTCACTTGGCTTCTCTAAGCTGAGGAGTCCCTCTTTGTTCTCCTACTCTGTGGAGATGGCTCTGGGTTATGCTGGTTGTTCTGTGACCTTGGCACTGGCCTAGGCCAGACCTGAGGTGGTGGAGCCTACCTCTGCCATGTTACCTCTACGAGGATGGCTTCACCTACTCAGATCCACACTGTCAGAACATGGAGAAATGAGATGTACAGAAGAGAACCTAGAACTAGAATACCGTGAAACATCTCCTGAGCTGGGAGGATGGCCCAGGTGGGATTCGGACTGACTCTGAGGAAGAGCCAACATCCTTCCCCAAAGGGAAGAAAAGAGTTTCAACAGCACATATCCTAACCTCCCTCAGGGCTGAAGCACATCTATCTAAATGGTACTAAGTAGCTGATAACTAGGCTGGGGAAGGAAGAATTCAGAACCTGGGAATGTCCCTTCTACTCCTTCAGTGTTTCAGTGAATTTAGGCAATTCAGCTAGCAATCCTGACACATTTAGACATCTGTAGATAAGTCTAGCTGAGGCAGAGTTTTATTCTGCTTAAACAAGTCACTGGCCCTATGTTTCAGCTTCTTCACTAGCACAGTGAAAGCATCTTCCAGGGATGAATTCAAAACAAAGTTCCCTGACGTTATTTCAGTGTCTTGGAAATAGTGCTACTGGGGACAAAACCAAATATGATGTTACCTGGGACAATGGAAAGTGCTTTCCACGTGTATATTGCACTGGTTCTTAAACGTGACTACTGGAGACATTGTAAGTGGACAGGATCTTAACGTAATTAAAAACTGGAAGAAAATGTAGCAATGCATTCACTGTAGCAAACAACAGTGGTGGCAACAGGTTTCGTGAATGGAGGGGCTTGGGGCTGGTAATCTGGTGGGAAGAGGGAGACAGAAGAGAGTCTTGAAACTGTGTTTGCAGAACCACACACATTTGTATTTGGACTATAGGTTCACCTGGGTGGCTCGGCAAGGGGGCAATACTAAAGCCCACCAAGGCCACCCCTTGATGCCACTATTGTTTGAGTGGTGGAATTACAATGGCTTTAATTTCCTTGTTTACTTTTTTCTATCTTTTCCATTTTTTCTATAAATGAAAAATAGTAGGATCTCATGTTTTTAGAAAGAAATAATAAATACGTTAGAGTATATATGCAGAAAAAAAGCTGGAATATTCAACAAAATTGTGGCACTGATTTCTCCTTGGGGGACAAGGTTATGGAAGACTTCTACTTTCTACATTAAGCATTTCTGTAATGTTTTAATTTTAAAATATTGTAAAGGCAATTTTGACTTACATTTGTTATCCAAAAAAGGTTTTCTTGATGACTACTATACACTAAAGGCATTAGTTAAATGCACATTGCTCTAAGAAATTTTTCTGAAATATGGGCTAGATGATAGTGATTTTTGAGAATAATTTTTTTTTTAATTCATAGGAAAGCTAATGTATGGATACAAATTAGGACGCACGGATTATTAGGGTGAGAATGAGACAAGTGATACAAAAATTCTCAAGGGTGCTGTTCAGAGGAATGACAGGACTTGGCAGCTCTCTGAAGAATCCTTTTCCAAACCCTAAATCTCCAACAGGGGGAAAAGGACCAGAGGTGAGAGGCGGCTGCTGCAGTAAAGGCTTCTCGGTCCTTTCTCTTAGCTCGCCTCCTGCCCTCAACCACCGAGGGCGGCTCAGGTGCCTGAGAAAGCTTCCTAAGGAAGCCAATTGGCAGCCTCTCGGGAGAGACTTTTAGAAGAGGCTGTCGATGCCAGAAGACCAAACAGTTCTAGGAGCTCTAAAACATCTAGTTATTACCCCTCGTCCCTCCCAAAGAGGTCATCTGCTCCAGGCAGGAAGGAACATGATTTCCACAGAACAGCTAGATGCTGCCAGCACTATCTGAGCTCAGATGATGAACTCTGAAGATGAAGCAGCAAATCGGACGTCCTTACGTCCTCCCGACAGGGCCTCAGGGCCTCGGAAACAAAGTCCTCTCGAGTTACGATCTTTAGCACATCCCAGAACAGCTCTGGGCCAAGGCAGTGCCTGGCTGGGTCTTGCTAATGGAGCCTTCCAGGCCATGGGGAGTCCTCTGCGCTACAGTCAGAGGCCTGTAACGTCTGGGAAGGCGCAGGGTACTGATTCTACCTGTTGTGAGGCTGGCTAGGTTCGGAAAGACGCCTCAAGAAGCAGATAAGTTCTCTGGAAGCTGGGGGGCGGGGTGAGGGCGCTATAGGAGGGAGAGGAGCTCTGGAGTCTATCCTGGGAACCCAGGGGACTCCTGGGTCGTGGGCTGGTTGCCCACACCCAGGGGAGTGGGAAATGGGCCCTTGGGAGAGCTTACACTAGGCAAGTCGCCTTTGTCTTTATGTGAGCACAGATTACGTGGAGGGTTTGGTCTCTGAACGTCCTGTCTCTCTGTTACTGGAAAGGTACCTCTGCCCAAGTGAGGCCTTGCTGAATAGGGTGGTGGTATCTGTCCTCTTCTTCCCTTCTCCCTCTCAGGGGAGCTGGTTTGGCCTTCCCGGTTTCCGGTGCCACTCCTTGCTAACGTGGAGACCGAGAGGTCCAAGAGCCGGTCCTTCTGTTACTTTTGTCCAGTAGGGACGAACGTGAGGGCTTTTGGTTTATTATTGCAGCCACTATCTAGTCACTCCTAGGAACTGCCTCACAGAACTAAGGACTGACAGCAACAAAGTACCCCTCAGAAATCCACTCGTTCAGCAATTATCTGTTGAGCCTCCACAATTTCTAGGTCTCATGTGGATGAGTCAGTCAGTCTTGATCCTTGATTCACGAAGCCTGTTACCTAGTGAAATAGCTAAGTAGTAATAAAATCATACAAATAACTATGTAATTATAATCTCATTAAGTGCTGTATAGTAAACATGTACGACTAGGGTGTTTTGAAAGCAATGGCTTTCTGCCTCTTAGTGAAAGATACATTTTATATTCAATCCAATACATACACAAACACGCACACCCAGACATAGATAATAAAACAAAAGTTCCATTAAACAATTCTTACTCTTACTATGAGTGATGCCCTCTGATATTTTCTGGTCTTTTCATTTGTTTTTTTTTTTTTTTTTTGGCTGTACCGCGTTGCTTGTGGGATCCCCGCCCAGGGATTGAACCTGTGCCCCCTGCAGTGGAAGCACGGAGTCCTAACCACTAGACCACCAGGGAGTTCCCTGGTCTTTTCATTTAGAAAATGCTGGTTACAACCCAATAAATTGGTCTCACAACCAATTAGTGGTTGTCATCTACCATTTGAAAAACACTGTCATGGGGTCCCCAACCTAGAGTGGAGTGAGGATGGAGGTTACAGAACACTTTCCCCTAGGGAAGGACATTTAGGCCAAGACACAGTGAGGTTACGGAGACTCGGCCCAAAAAGGCCAGGAAAGAATGCTCCAGACAGAGGGAACAGCACATGCAAAGACCCCTCATTTAATAGAAAAGGAAAGTGGGGATCAAGGAAGAGATGTGCCTTGTTCAAGGTCGTGTAACTCTAAGCCCAAGTCTCCTAACTCCGAGTTCAAGGTTCTTAAGCATACTGCAGCCTATTAGCTGTAGTCTTCCTCTTCATTTTGCTACTGATGGGCCAAGGGCTAATTATTCAGACCTAGGCTGACTAGGAGGCAAGAGAAAGGAGCAACGGCAGGGGGCTATGTTTACAAAGGGCCCGTTTAATTCTCCATGCAAAACAATGCATCTTAGTGCCTACCCCACCTGGCTTGAGGCCTGCACTGGCGAGCTGTTTGTTCCTTCCTGGTAGGGACTGGCTGGGAGCCGTACTCCTGCTTAGTCCTGGCTTTAATGAAACACCATTTACAAAATGTCCAGGCAAGGTTTAGACTCAGCTGAAGGCCCTGGAAAGGAGGCAGAGTGCTGGCCCTGGCTTTTCCACGTCGCTGTGTTGGTGTTGGCACTCCCTTTCCATGTGTTTCCACCTTGCTCAGTTCCCTGCTTGGCCCCTGTGACTGCTATGCATGGTCAGCTGTGTAAAGGGCTTTAGTTGTGCGGTATGATGGTAATGTGAATATGGCAAGTGGAATAGAGGCCACAACCAAGGGTGTCAGTTAGAGTCAGGGTCAAAGTGGATGATCTAGGAGGACATGAGAAGGAGACCGGTCACAGGAGGCAAGGGCCTTAGGCCAAGTTTCAAAACAGGCAAGAGAGAAACAGAGCTGCTATATACAGTTGTACAGTTTGTACACTGCACAAAGCACCCAGGGAGGGGATGAGTGAGGCTGAAACGGAACCCACAGTCCACTCACAAAACTGCGTCCCTGGCAAGGGGCTGTATCTGCCTGGAGGAAGAACCTTCACGGACAGAGGCCAGAGAGGAATGGCTCGGTAGGGCTCCCGGACAGAGTCGGAAACAGCCAGGCCCACACAACCGTGCATTGAAAATATGACTGCCGAGCCTAGGGAAGGTCAGCCTGCTCAGGCTTCAAACACTAAAACCATGTGGGTGGATAAGGGCTGGTGGTTGGGTGCCACTCCGCAGCGACAAGCTGTGACCACAGGAGCAATGGCTGAAACCAAAGACACCTCATGGTGCAAGCCCCTTATCAAGCCGGACTCTGTGAAGCTCCTCCACCTTCGTTTCTCCTCCATCAACCTCAGAGGTAATCCTGCCACACCCTGGAAGCACAGCGCTACACCAGAGATTTTAGCTACAAACATGTTGCTAGTAATACGTGCCCATATGTTAAGGGAAGAGACAACAACAACAAAAAACAACAACAAAAACACCCCCAAACATTCTACAAAGGTGAATAATTAAAAGCAAAAACAGCCTCTTAAAATTAAAATCTTCCTCTGTCAGAAACCTCCTCACGGCTCATCACTCACCTTCCAACCCCCCTTTCTGTTCTCACTGGAGCCTGTAATTACTTTCCCCCTCATTCTGCTGACAACCAGTGCCTGTCTTAGATTTGCAGTGCTTCCTTCCACCTCTGACCTTAGGGCCAGCTGCTTCACTGCCATCTCAAACTCTGCCTCCCCAGAAACCTTGCCCCGAGCACGCTAAGCCACCCCCATCCTCGTGCTGCCCCACTTACTGCTGCTTCTCCAGGCTAGAGGACTTCAGAGACTTAGCCCTTAGGAATTCATGGGCCCAACTCAGCCCTCACCCTTGCACAACAAGACTTTCATTCACCTCTCAAACGCCCAGGCTCATTTCTCACAGTGGTTAATTCAGACCTTCAGGACCTCGCCCCCGACCTCAGCAAGCAGCCTTCGCTCTGTCTCACTAAGGAAAAGGTCTTTTATTAGTAGGAACTCCAGTTATCTCCCCTGGACTTCACCCTGCAAGTCAGGGGTACAAAGAGCTATACACTCTCCTCCTATCAGTCTCAGAGGAAGGGAGTCTTTCCCTCTCCTGCAAAGTCATCCCTTCCCTGGTGTTCTCAAGATCATTCCTATTTGCTCGCTTTCTCTCTTGTATGTGGATTATTTTCCTCAAATAACTCCTTTTCCTTTCCACCATCACACATGCTCATATCTCCTTATTTTCAGAAATTATTCCAAGTCAATACTAAACTCTTACTCTGACTGTAAGTTTATTGGATCACCATGGAGAACAATGTGTAATAAGGCCATTAAAACAACAACAATATGGAAACAATCTAAGTGTCCACCAGTGGATGAACGGATAAAGAAACTGTGGTATATATACAGAACGGAATATTATTCATCCAAAGAAAAGAAGGGAATCCTGCCATCTACAACACGGATTGACCTTGAGGGCATTATGCTAAAGGAAGTAAATTGGACAGAGAAAGACAAATACTGTATTATCTTGCTTATATGTGAAATCTAAAAACACTGAACTCATAGACACAGAGAACGGATCGGTGGTTGCCAGAGGTCGGGGTGGGGGTGAGGGAACTGGGTGAACGTGGTCAAAAGGCACAAACTTCCGGTTATAAAATAAATAAGTCCTGGGGAATATAATGTATAGCATGGTGACTATAGTTAATGATACTGTATTATGTATTTGAAAGTCACTAAGAGAGCAGATCTTAAAAGATCATAACAAAAATAATTGTAACTATGTATGGTGATGTAGGTTAACTAGACTTATCATGGTGATCTTTTTGCGGTGTATACAAATATTGAATCGTTACTTGCACACCTGAAACCAATATAATGTTATATGTCAATTATATCTCAATTTAAAAAAACCTAACATGGTTTGTACCATTTGCCTCAGTAACTCTGCTTTATAGGATATACCTCTGAAGAAATAACCCAAGAAGGAAAAAAAAGGAATTTGTACCGTGATGTTCAGAGCAGAGATACTTACGCTTGCAAAATATTGGAAATACCCTAATTGCCCAATAATAGATCGATGGTTAAGCACATTTTGGTATCACTATGACGGAATACCACAGAGGGAAGGGGATGTTTGCAGTGACAAATCTATGGATTGTGCTGACATAGAGAAATCTGTAGATGAAGCACACTTCAATACACAAAAACTACACAGACAAAAACTACATGCTTACTAAAATTTTATATATGTTTGATGATAAGGAACAGAATTGTAACAAAAAAAGTTTGATCCCGCTGCTTCTTCTGGTTACTACTTTTCTCCCCTTCCCTGCTGCCGTTCTCTGGTGACTATCTATTGCCTCTACTTGCTCTGTACCCAGTTCCCTGCTTAATGCTACCCAATCTGGCTTCCATCTCCAGCGTTTCACTGGAGTGACACCCTTGCCATGATTTTCTTCTGGATGAATCCTTGAGTCTAGTTAAGCCAGCAGCACTGAAGCTCTCTTCCCTTGCTCTGAAACCTCCTACTTCCCCACATTGCTTCACTTTTTTCCTAATTATGGACAATTCTCAAAGCTTACTACTTGGGGCTCTGGTCTTTGTGCTCTGTACCCAAGACCCCTGGAGAAACCCCCTTTCAGGGAAGCCATCGCTCCTGTGTTGTTGACTCTCACACCCATAGCTCCATCCAACCTCATCCTCAGCTTCTGGGCTTTTGTGATCACTCCACTTGGATGTCTCCAATTGTCATCTTTAGTTCTCCATGCCTAAACCAAAACTTATCTCCAAACTGTCTCTTCAACTTCCTAATTTCTGACTAACGTTCCCAATGTTGTGCAAACTCTCACAGCCTCAGTCTGGTAAAGGTGACCTACTTATGATCCTTGGCCAGTCACTCCTTCCAAGACGTGGCACCTTGCCTCGTGGAAAGCCCTCTCTGGTGTCCTGTCTACTCAAAGCCTTCTCATCTTCAGGACAAGCTCAGGGTCTGCTTCCTTTGTGAAGTCTTTTCTGATTACTCCAGTTCACAATAATTATTTTCCTCTCAGAGCCCTTTTTGAATTTAGACTCTGTAGTGCTAGTGACTCACAATATGCTGTTCTTTTCATTTCTTTTGCCTGAACTCTCCTACTCACCTGTCCTCTGTGCTACCCTGCATACCCAGCTCCGATATGCTTCCCTCTCTGAAGGCTTCCCCAGCTCTTACACGCTCAGGGTCACTCTTCTGCCTGGGTTACCAAAGCACCCTTTCCCATCACTGCTGGCGTTCCCACCCCATTGTGTGATAGTGATTTATATAATTCTGTGTCCAATTCTCCTGCCAGAATGTTAGCTGAGTTCCTTAAGGGCAGAGATCATGGCTTATACCACAAAGGAGCGCAGAGGTATTATCAACACCCAGTGTCGTCATGCACGCTAATCATTCCACACATCCACCTTAGCTTCCAAACCAGACTGAAGTTTCTCATGGACAGGGGTTGAATCTCATTTCTTTTATACCCCATAATGACTCAGAATACAAAACAGAAAGGACTTGGAGAGATCTTATTGAGAGTATACTTAGAATAAGGCCTTAAGAAGACAATATGCAAATTTATATGAATAACCTATAAACCTGGAAACTATACTATCTGGGGAATACGAATGTTATCAACTCTCAAAACACTGTACCTTGCTATTTTAGGGCCAGCATAACACATCTCTGTACTTAGCAGTGGTCCTGTCACTTAAAGGTGTTAATAGGATGCCCAAACTGGGAGCTTTCAGCGGTGAACTCTACCCAGCTAAAATCAGGACAGATCACAGACTGAATCAGAGACCCTGATAAGTGGCAATAATCTGCAGGGACGGGAGTGGGGGCTGACGGCTGTCTGCCAAGAGTCTGGTGCTGCAGAAAAGTCTAGCTACACAGTGCATGTTACACCACCGGAGATAAGCCTTCAGTGAGACACTCCCCATATGGGAAGGGATATTTAATTTCATCCAGTGGTCCAAGGCCTGCCCCTTTCACATGGCACAACACACAGCAGTTCAACTATGATCCTGCTGACTCAGAGTAGCTGAGATTTCATTTCTTACCAGGCAGGAAACACCATTTAAATTACCAGGTGACTTGGACAACACCCTCAAGAGAAGATGAATGCTTCTCCCACAGTCGCTCTTTCCAGGTGGTGGAGTGTCCCCAGCGAGCCACACCCAAAGACATGTTCACTAATAATCCCAGGTGGCAGGGTAGGCCTCCACCCTGTCTGGGACAGGTGTCTGGGGAGTCAGAACCACTTGGAAGAAGAGGCAGACCCTGCTCAGAAAACATTTACACAGCAGCACAGGCCGAGCTGTGTGATAGACCACATGGTTCCTCAGCTCTACGTCCCGGCGCTCAGAGGTGGGCCGACACCACCACAGGTAGAGGGCAGGTATCAGCCCACTGGACAGGCCACAGAGATGATGCACAGTGTGTGCGTGGATGGGAAAATGAACGAGAGGACAGCAGCGGCCGGGCCAGCCCCTCCCATCCCAGTCAGCAGCTCCAGGGACCGGCCCAGCCCATCCCCGCAGTGGGCTTCTGCTGCCAGGTGGCCACCCAACTTTCTCCACCCACGCCTGGAAGAAAAAGGGCCTCTGAGCTGAGGGCGGAACAGAATATGGCCAGGGCAAAGGGAGGAAGGAGGCTGCTGCAGGCCTGGGTGGAGTCTTTCAAAACAGATAGTTCAGATAGGTGCACAACCGCCAAAACAAGGGAGAAAGCCTCAAATAAGGCCCCTGAGACATGGGGGAACCAGGACACCAGAGAATCTGCAAAGACATGGGGAGAAAAAGTCCACCCAAATGGAGCCCTGTGGTACATGGGGTTTTACTGAAATCTGATAAATCTAAACAGCAAAAGTTAAGAGGCAAAGAAGACTATATTGTAAGACACTTTCTTTTCATAATTTTTTTTACATCTCATTTGAGTCAAGAGAGACTACTTCATTTGGACGGTTGGAATTGAGAGTTTCTAGACTACGGTTTTAAGTCACACACCCACACAGTAACACTCCGGGCACGCTCTCTCTCAAAGAAGAAATGAAGTACTATCTAAAGGAACACCTTTGAGAAGTGTTTACCTTGAATCATGACCATAGTGAAACAAAATAATAAAAAATTAAATACCTTGAGATTTTCTTAGCAATTGCTCTACTACATGGAAACTATACATCGCTGGTTTAAAAATTTTGTAATGAAAGTTATAGCTGTTTAATGCAGAAAAGTTTGGAACACACTGAAAAGCACTCAGAAAGAAAAGTAATCTCGTTACTTAAAGATAATCACTTATGGTTTTGGCATATGCCCTTCTAGTACCTTTCCATATATTTTAAAATAAAGTTGGTATCATTCTTGCCACACAATTTTGCATCCTTTTTTCATTGATTATATCAAAAGTTTCTGATATCAAAAAATAGTCTACAAGATTTTTGATGCCTGTGCAGTATTTCATCTAGGTGAACTGACCAATGCCTAATTATTGATCCTTTTGGTTGTTTTAACTATTTGCTGTTATTAATAACGATTATAATTAATAATGTTGCATTAATAAAAATCACTGTATAGGTATTTTTATATACATCTCTGATTTTCGCAATACTCCTAGAACAGCAATCTCTGATCTAAACATATGCTCCTGTTAACGTTTTTGATACACACTGTCAAAACTACTTGGGCAAATTTGAAGCCATGCTTCTTGCTCAGTTATTTTAAACATATCACACAACTGGTATGTATCTCCTATATACAAGAAATAGTTTCAGGAAAAAAATCATTTTACGTGGAGTCACAACATTTAGATAGGCCAAATCTTTATTTACTTCAGGCAAATAATGTGTCCAGAGCTCAAAACACCGATGTAACGTTATACCCGTTTAGGAAAGTTGGTAGGGCACGATGCTAGTGAGAACAAGATATTGGACTTAGGCCAGTATTAGCCAGTCAACTCCACACAGAGGAAAAACCATCCTTGGCCACAGGAAGCCTCACCAACCTTGGCCAACTGTCGCCCAAATCTGTACTCTTGGCCAAAGGGAACACTGCGTGATGGAATGTGGTTTACTCACCATAACCCATCCTAACGCTTGGTTAAGCAAGTCAAAGCACGTGTCCAATGATAGGTGTGTCATCTTTCTATAATAAACAGGACACCTGGCTAGGAAACACAACTGACCAACTTAGGAGAAAATTAAAGCTCAATCATACTTAATAATTTTGTCAGTTTATCAGTGATTCCTAGGGGAAGCAGTTAATAAATCACTGTGGGAAAGTTGTGCTCTATCAGCCCGATCTGATCTAAAACGCGGCTACCATAACAGAGTAGGTCAGCATTTCAGCTGGGTGCCATTATACTTCAAGCCCTCTTCATGCTAAGTAAGGGGCACAGATTTTTCATAAAGGTCATCTGGTCAGATGCCATTTTCATCAACAGTTGAAAATTAAAATAGCTTATTAGAATAACAATGATTACTTCAACTGTTCAAGAGAAGGAAGGGACAATTCTCAAGAAGGGAATGAAGAGACTAGGAAGAGGTGGTGAGGTAGAAGGTCAGTGAAGTATCCTGGGCTGCCAGGAAGCAGCCACTTTGGAGGGTCCTGTCCTTACCTACGGGCCTGGTTTGGTGCAAACTGGCTTGGCCTGTTTGAAGGAAGCAGTCTAACCCCATCTGCCCCAAGCATTGACGGCTCCAAGTAAAGGCAACTGCTTCTTGCTCACCAAAATGTACTTACTGAAAAACAACCACTACCAACTCCATTGGTCTTCATTAAATTACAAAAGCACACATGCTTCTTACAACAATTCACAGATAGAATTATATATGAAAAAAAGGAGTTCTCCTTTGAGTGTCCTTTTCACTCCTCCACACTCAAATTCCACTTCCCAGAGGTTAAAAACTATTGTGTTTAAATTTTCAGTCTTAAGATGCCTATTTATGAGTATTTTCTTTCCAAATGAAATTTTTAGGAACTTAAATTCATTTGTGTCCCACCTGAATGGCTTGCCCGGGCTCCCTAATTACGTGGCAGTCTCCGCCTTGACTCCATCTGGAACCGTTGCCACCCCAAATGCCCTCCCTTTACCTCTCCTCACTAGCAAGGAGGTTTCCCTCCTAAAGCAGATAGCTCCTCTCCTGGGCCCTCCAGATCTCCCAGATGCAGAGCTGATCTGAGCAGTCACCAATTAAAGCTACACCTCTAATAGTAGAGGAACTGAATGAAGGCCATTGCGAGCTTGACTCACGAGGGAGAGCTCAGCAGCTTTTCCATTTCAAATTAAGATCACTCCCCAGACTGGCCTCCCCAGCGGAGGACTAACCGCCACCATGACATACACAAACGCACGAAGTCTCTGCTCTCCCAGTCAACTGCTCCCGCCCTGCCAGCCTTTCAGATAACCAGGTCAGCTGAATACATGGAGACAAAGGGGCAGTTCATATACTCCTATTTTGGCAGTTGAAATAACGCTGCAAGTGCCAGGTCTTCACAGGATAAATCCCTCTGTGCATGTCAAACACACCGAGAGGCCTGCTGGGAGATGGGGGTTGCTGAATTGGGGGGCCAAGATGGACTTAGGTCATGATAAAATTTGGAAAGCATTATTTTTTATTTTATACTTTAGTAATATAAATTAATGGTTGCTATCTCTTATTAAGCAGGTACTCTACACACTTGCTTTCATTTAATCCTCCCAACCACCCTGTAAAACAGACGGGTAGCATTTCAGGCTTGCAGATGAGAAAACTGGCACTCAGGTTCCATAACTCACCCAAGGCCACATGGTCAGGAAGTGGTGGGACTGGGATTTGAACGCAGGTTTGTCTGCTTCCAGAGGCCAGACCACCTCCCTTTCTCAAGGATAGGGGTTAGAAATGTCTATGGCTTCCAGGAACCACAGAAGGTTACATTCTGGGAGCTGGAAGATAATCCAGTTTGCTCCTCCTCTCGGCCCCCTTTCAGCCCTCTCCACCTTGCTTCCTGGAGTACAGCAGTAGCCTCACAGATAAGTTGCGAAGACTTCAAACACCCACCTTCGCGTTTGCTTTACGTTAGATGATGCAAATTTAAGAAAGGAAAAACTTCCTTGAAGTTGAAATGCACTGCGTGGGGAAAAAATATTTTTGAGATGGCAAGAATAAATATTTAATTAGACAGTGTGACACTCAATTTCACCTGGCTTTGCAATCAGACAAAAAACAAGCCCTTGTCTACAGGGCTAATTACAGACTACTAAATTATTTTTTATTAAAACCCTCTAGAATATTAAATATGAGGGATGAGGTAACATGGTATTGTAGAATAGCCCTAGACTGGCAATCTGGGTTCTAATCCTGACTCAGCCACTAATAACTACCAACATTAATTTGCATGGTGTGCACAGCTGACAAAATGTTTTCACATACTTTATACATTAGTTGGGTGACCTCAGGCAAGTCACTAACTCTTGGTGTCTCATACTGAGATCTGGAAATGAGAACACTGAGCCATCTGAAGTCCTCTCCACTTCTAACATCCTACGGGGGGGAGGACATGTGCCTTAGGATCTTTACAAATATGTCTGTGAACAAATCAGATGCATTTTGGTTCAGAAAAATTACATTTTCTGCTCAGCTTCTGAAAGATGTTACTTGGCTAAATTCAGGTACAGCTCATACGATGTTTGCTGCCAGCTAGTTGGCTCCGCTTCTGGAGGGTACCATATGAAGGCCTTGGGATGGATTCCCACATAGGAACTTTCCTCTCTTCAATAGCCAACTGCCATGCCTAACTGCAGTCAATCATCTTACATACACGACCCCACAGAGTAGGCTGGCTTAGGGCAAGGACTTAAGGAAATCCGTCCTCACAATGCATGCGCTCTCAGGATCATCACATCCCCAGGAATATTATAAATATCATTCTCAGTTCTAAGACACGCAAATCCCTCCTTCAAATCTTGCCGCTTCCTGGCTATTTTAATGTTCCTGAAATTAGGAGGCACCGTAGACTCAACATGTATATTTTGATCTGGTAGTGTTAAATGAGTTTACCTAAAAGCTGCTGGTAAATTGCTGGTGTATCTTAGAATCAAGGAAATATAGTGCTACAAAACTACAACATAGATCACATAGATTTAGGTCTAATTTGGTTCAAATCATGTCCCTCTCCCTGATCTTAACAATTACACTCAGTAACAACTGGATAGGCAACGTATGAGACACAGGTATTAGTCCTGTTTCCCAACAGCAGCAGTTTAAAAGGCATTCCATCATTATCTCATAAAACACAGGTATGGATTTTAAAGGCAAATTAACCTATATAAAAACCACTGTGGTGCTCTGGAAATGTCCTATCCCACAGTAAACTGTAAAGGGGACATTTTACTCACACCCTCCTGATCTATCTAGCCTTGACACATTTTCTTGCTTCTTAATTCACAACCCTCCACCCCAGTAATATCGCTGATTCCCAAAATACACTCAACTCAGGAGGAGCAGCTCTCCAGCACAGCTGTCTGCTCCTGCCCTGCCCGGGTATTTCGGTGAGCTATGCAACACAGAGAGGACCACACAGAAGGAATGTAACTCTCAGGCCCCACAGTTCCCATCGCCCCGCAGGCAGGTGCATCCCACCAAACCCCAGACTGGCATTCGAAACAGAAGAAACTGCACTGCTGCATGGGGGCAGTAGTTTTCCTGAACTTCATCTCTATGTTTAAAACTAGGGCGACAGCCGTCTTTGCTACTGTAAACTAATCTGATGGGCATGGGGGCGGGGAGTGGCTCTGAGGAGGCTGCCAATAGGCCATGATTGAGCAAAGTCAAGGCGCAAAATCGTTATTTCTCACCGTTTGCAAGCCAGAAACTCCAAATTTGTGGGTTCTTCACCATGATTTTTAGAACTGAACCATCTACGCCTTTTGCACCCTAAAGTAAAAAAACCCAAAGCCTCTTCTACAGTTTAACTGGGTGATATTTACACACATTTTCTAACAGTACACTGAGATATGCAAGCAAAAAAAAAAAAAAAAAGAATCAAAGGAAGTTGGCAATGAGGTACACACAGTAGTTAGGAGCCCTCGAGTTGAGGCACGTTTGTTAAGAGACAGCTTCTGGCTGTGCGCACCAACTCTAACTTCAGCTCCATTTCTTCCGAAAAAAGAAAACAGTTTGGGATCCTGCTCTATTCCAAGATCAGGGAATGCACGATGGGCAGGTGGGTGGGTAGCAAACATAACCCAGGGAATTGTTCAAATATGCTAGAACCCCTATCAGGTGACAGTCCCCACAGAGACACAGCTGCAGGAAACAGGGGGTGCAAGCCTCAGCCCTACACCAGAGAGAAACCTCAGTTCTCCTCCTCCTTCTCCGCTCTGCACATGTTATGTTAAAACTCACTCTTGCCCAGTTGGTTACCACTTGGAATTTACAGGTATCAGAGATCACAACCCTTCAATATACAAACATTAAGCATTTGCTACGGGTATCAGGCCTGTTTCCAAACCTCCCATTATATCCATGTTGTACTCCGGGGCGGGGGGCGGGGGGGGATGGAAAGCATGTTAAAGAGTACTGCAAGATGCTTATTCACAACAACGCACTGGAAGCGCAGGAACTTCAGCTCCCAAACGCAACCTTTTCTTCCCCTCCCTCCACTCTCTCTAGTCCCTCTCCACAGCGCCCGCCAAAGCCAGAGCTCAGCCCACTAGAAGGCCACCGTGCACTAGAGAGTGCTCACTAAGCAGTAGCTGATCATGATGATGGGGCGGAACGCTTCCCAGCAAATCTACTCGGAAAGCCCCACAAGCTCTTAGCAGCCAGCTAGTACTGTCCAGACCTGCCTCCCCACGCCAGCCGGGGCAGGAGCGTGTGGGTAGGAAACCTGAGGCCCCAACGTTTGGGCAGGCACAACGTCCCCCCTCCCCCCAGTCTCCCCTCGCTCTCTCCCTTGTCACTCTTTTTCTGGCATATCACTGGGGAAAACCCGAGAGGCCGGAGATGTCAGGCCCAAGAGGAGTAAGGAGAAGGGACAAGGGCGAACGGGGGGCAGTTTTTTGGGGAAAAGTCTGTCCAGAGCAGAGGTGCGGTAGCGCCGCATCCAGCGGGAAAGAAGCCCCAAGGTGGGTCTGTGGGGAGAGAAGGGGAGGGGGAGTGGCTCGGGGAGGCCTGACGGCTGAGGCCGCGGGGAGCCCGGGAGAGAGGGGTGGAGGAAGGGAGGCGGGCGTGGGGGAGACGCAGTTGGGGGGCGGGTGCGCGGGTCGGGAGGCGAGGGGGGCAACTCGGTTCCCCTCCCCCAGCTCGGGCCCGGGCCTCCCGCTGACTCAGCCCCACGGCGTCGGTCGCCTCGGCCTGGACTCACAGTGCGCGAGATGGCTCCGGCGGAGGCGGCGGGGGAGGGGACAGGCGGCGGGGGCGCTGCGGCTGAGGCTGCGGCTCCGGCCGGCGGCTCTGGGGCGGAGGGTCCTAACAGAGGCCGCCGCGGTCTCCGGCTTCAACGCACAGAGACTGCGGGGGAAGAGAGCACTGCGCAGGCGCGATGCGGCCACCGCTGTCAGTCCGAGCGGGGCGGGGCCAGGGCACCAGCCGTCTCCAAGGCAACTGGTTGGAGAGGGAAGGACAGCCCCTACTTCCACCTTGTGTTAGCAACTGCGATGGGAGGTGGGGACGACGAGAACAGTCCCTCTAAGTTGCCATAGCAACAAGGAGAGGACACCGCCTCATAAATTTACGGCGGTATCGAGGGAACGCTCTTACCTTGTCTCCATGGCAACTGGAAACAGCCCCTTCTTTCCTTAGCAACGGGCTAACAATTCCTCCGCCCTAACTGATCACAGAAAGAACAACAATTTACACCTGATTCCATAGTAGCCAGATGACGGATTCTTTTTTTTTTTTTACATCTTTATTGCTTTACAGTGGTGTGTTAGTTCCTGCTTTATAACAAAGTGAACCAACTATACATATACATATATCCCCATATCTCCTCCCTCTAGATGACGGATTCTTATCTGTCTCACGGCTACTGCAAAGGAGAATATTTCTTCTTTTTTAGCAACAGGAGAGAGCTAAGGCTGGGCTTTCTCTCCTCTCTTGGTTTATGGCTTTCAATCGCAGCCTGTTACTCTAATCCCCAAATTCAATTTTCCTCTGCCTGTGTTAAGCATTCCTTTTTGTCTCCTGCCAAAAAGTCTATACCTTTACCTCTAAATGGAGCTAACAAAGTCTTCTATACACGTCGCGAATTTTTATCAACCTTATTGTCTCTGTCCCAATGCGTTTGTAAACGATACCTGTTTCTTCATCTTGCCCACTAGCTAGTTTAAATTCTACCCCCTCAGAACTAGCTCCCTCCTTGATATGTTCATTGGTGTTCCCAAATTCCCTGTTCTAGGTCAGCTTTTATGGATCTCCCCAGTTCTTCTAGATCCCTCTTCTTCCTGTCCACACCTACTGTCCTTGTCCTCCAGTACTCCACCCAGGGTTCCACTATGCTCACCACTTCATGATTTCATTAGCTTGGTTCTCTTTGTGCAAACTACTTCTGGGTCTCCTTCCCTCAGCCCTGACTCCCGTGGATATCTTAAGGTCACCTCTGTACCCATCTTGTACATACCTCCTTTTGTATACCTCCATACACATCTTACAGTATTGTCCTTGGTTTGCATGTGTCTCTTCAATCAGACTACATGCCCCTTGTAGGCAGGAATTCTGTCTTATTCATCTGCTCCCTCAGCATCTAGCACCCAATATGAAACATAGTAGAGTTCCAATAAGTGCTTATGGAACTGGATCAAGTGAAGACAAAGATTTTCTTCAAAGAGTCTTCAAAGAAGTATCTTCTTTGACTCCAATGAAATAAGTGAAAGGAGTCAAAGGTTAAAAAATTTTTTTGTTCATCCTCACTTTCTCTGACCTAACTGCCTCAGAGTCTCCACTAATATTTTCCATATGATCTTTGCACATATTTAATCTTTAAGTACCACATATACTATTACACCTCTCTCACTCACTTAGCTCTCCATCTTAATGCCAAAACTCTAGTCATCTATTAATTTAGACTCTGGCATTCTCTATTTCCTGACTCCTCACCTGTAGCTAGTCTCCCTTCTACACTGTCCCTAATGTTTCCACTAAATAAATTTTCTCACAAGTTACTGACCTCTTCAATGATCCCTGTCACCCTCTATAATCAGTACAAGCTCTTCATGCCTTACTATTATACCATCTCCTAACCCAGCTCAGATCCAGCGCTCTTGGTGAACATCACTGGATTCTGCTGGGCTTGTTGACATGCTGCATTCTCTTTGAATGACTCAGAAGTAAGAATTCGTAGGCTAGCATTCTTTTCTGAGTCTCCCTGTATAGCTCCCCGAGATTCCACCCCAGGACTATGGGTGTCAAAGCACTCTGACTGAGCCCATTTTCTCAGGAGAGAAGGAGAAGGCAGCTGACTACAGATAGAGTAAGAAAAGAGAGGGACACAGCATATGCTGAGTCAAGACTGTCTCCACCCATCCAAGGCAGTTCTCAGAAAGGAGAGGGTTTCTTGTAGAGGATAATTCCCAGAGCAAATCAAGGGGTTAGGACAGTAAAAATGCAGGCTACACTTTTCCTAGCTACAGAGTTGGAGAACTGAAGCTGTTCCTAACTGTATCTATAGGGTGTCTGGGTGTCACAAGGACAAGGGAAAATTTTCAGACTCAGTTTATTTTGCTTCTCCATTCTGAAGTTCCAGCACATCTCCATGGTTGTAGGTGTGGACTTGGATGGTAGCTGGCATCAGAGGTAGCTGGCTGGCCTGAGTAATCCCGAGAAGAGACTATGGTCCTTGTAGCCCCACCCATTTGTCACACATGGGATAAAGGACCATTCTACAAAGAGTTTCTGTACACCCTTCATCCAGATTCTCCACATGTTAACATTTTACCGTGTGTCAGTTATCTATTGCTGCAAAACAAATCACTTCAATTTAGTGGTTTAAAACAATAACCATTTCATTATCTCTGTTTCTGTGGGATGGGAATTCAGGAAGAGCTCCGCTGGGTGGTTCTGACTCAGGGTTTCTCAAGTGGTTACAGTCAGATGGTGGCTGGAGCTTAAAAACAGCAGGGGGCTAACTAGACAACCCTCTCTCTTCATATTATCTCAGAGCTAGCTTTCTCACTACATGGTGGCTTTGGGACAGTTGGAATACTTATATGGTAGTTGAAGGTTTCAAGGGTGAATATAATAGTAAGAGAAAAGCTGCATCCTTTTTTTTTAAGATTTTTTTTGATGTGGACCATTTTTTGATGTGGACCATTTTTTGATGTGGACCATTTTTAAACTCTCTATTGAATTTGTTACAATATTGCTTCTGTTTTCTGTTTTGGTTTTTTGGCGGCGAGACACGTGGGATCTTAACTCCCCGACCAGGGATTGAAACCCACACCCCTTGCACTGGAAGGTGAAGTCTTAACCACTGGACCACCAGGGAAGTCCCTGCATCTCTTTTTATAACCTTGCCTCAGACATCACTTCTACCATATCCTATTGGTTGAACAACATCACAAAGTCTACCTAATATCAAAGGAAGGGAACATAGGCCACACCTCTCAAAGGGAGCAATGTCCAAGTCACGTAATAAGAGCATGGATGAGAGATATTGTTGAATCATCTTTGGAAAATGCTATCTGCTACACCCTACCACCTAATGACAAGAACTCACATGCCACTCAATGCAAAATACACTCATCCCCTCCCTCAAGACCCCCAAGTCTCAATCTATGATAGCACAAACTTGAAGTCCAGGATCTCAACATCTAACTCAGGGCCCAGTGTGGATATGGCTTTTCAGGCCCAGTTCCTTGGATATAACTCCTTGAGTACCAGTCCTCTTGATCTGAAGACCTGTGAAGTAAAGAGACACATCATCTGCCTTATACGTACCCAGCATACACTAGAGGCACAGGCATAGGATAATTTCTATGGACATTATCATTTCAAAGAGGAGAAAAAAAAGGCACACACAGCAGTTACTAGTTCATAGCGTTTCTGAAATCCAGTGGGCACACATTGCCAGTTCCTGGTTTAGGGTTCATTTATTTATTTATTTATTTATATCAGTGTTGACAGGGATTTTTCCCCCAGTGGGTTATAATCCTTTCTTCTTATTATTTGTTTAGATGTTCAATGGCCACAGATTTGGCCAGTGGAAGAAACTTCAAGTTGGCCCCTGTGTCCTTTGGATTTGTCCCCATCATCCTTTGAACCTTCCCTTGCTTTCTGGTAAAGATGTTCCCGGCTCATCTTGTACTTTCCCTACCTCAGCCCTGGAATTGGCCATTCACCAGGAAGTGATGAGTCCTCTTGACTTTTTGACATTCCTTTTTCCATTCTCCCTTGCTTTCTAAATCTGCCCTTAACCATCCCGGGGATTCCCATCTCATTTCTCTCTCCTCCCTCTATACATACTTCCTGAGTGGCCTCAGGTATTCCCATGACTTCTGAATCTGTATCTCCATCCCAATCAGCTCTTCCAACTGTCAGACCTGTATATGTAATTGCCCTCTAGATAGCTCCAACCCTATGTCCCACAGGCACCTCAAACTCAATAGGCTTAAATTAAACTTATTTACCCTTCCCCCCTCACAAACCTAACTTTCCTATATTCCCTATTATTGTTAATGACATCACTATCCAAGAAAAACTTGAGGGTGATCCTAACCCACATCTTCTCCCCAACTCCTTATACCAGAACAGTTTTCCAACACTATCAATTCCATTTTTAAATAGCTCTCAGGTCTGTTCTCCTTCTTTATCTCCATCACCTTTACCATCTCTTGCCTGGGTTATTGCAGAGCCCCCCACCTGGTCTCTCTTCCTCTAGTCTCTCCCACTTCTGACCCATCCTCAACACCAGCTAGGAGGCTCTTTCTAGAAGATAAATCTTATCAACATAACTCCTCTGCCTAAGTCCCTATGGCTGCCCTTCTCAAACTGGCTGAAACAACTTCTGGGCATGGGGGAGTCATGTAAGGAAACAGAGTGAGGAGCTATAAAATAGTTATATCTTCCTCAAGCTTCAATTTTATTTAGAGATTCAGGAAAATATTTTAAAATATTTTTTAAAAACCCAGACATATGATGAAGTAGAATGCAAGAATCACATGATTTTAAAGACAAGACGTTTAGAGAGTTTGAACTCAAGATACCTCCAGGCCTGAACTCTCCACACTGCCTTTTGGGGTACTTTAGTGGAATGTTTGAGACACACTGGCTTGAAGGATAAAAGTTCAGACTCTTTCACATGGTAGAGAAGCTCTGCTCTAATCTGGCCCCTACTAACCATTTCCACTTCACCTTCCACTCCTCTTATGCCCCCAGCCTCATTACCTCTCACCATATATGCCAGCCACAAAGAGGAAGCACTTGTGGTTGGCCAAGAAACCTGTTCTGTTTCACAGCTGAGCCACCGTTACGGGGTTCACCCTGCTTGGATTCCCCCTTTCCCCTCATTCTGCAAACTCCCACTCATTCTCCAAGACCAGCTTTAGTGTCATTTCCTCTGTGACACTGTCAGGGACCTCCTCCAGACAGTTGACACGTTCTCTTTGGTACCAGGTACGTTCTTGTCACGGCCTCACATCGCCTTGTGTTACGATACCACGCTTATTCACATCTCTCCCCACCCGAGGTCCTTACTCTCAGAGACCATATCTTATTTACCTTTGTACGCTTAGCACCTCACATGGGATTGAAAATAGCCAAGCAAGTTAAAAACAACTTGACCTTTTGTGCTTTGCCCAGGGTGACTGAGGAAGCCAAGTGGTTGAGGGAGTCTGAGAGAGTGGGTCAACTCTGGCTGACAGGGGGCTAGACTTTAGATGGGCACTTGCAGGGCTGCCCTAGCTGTGAGGTGAGGGCAGAGAGGAGCTGCAGTGCTGGGCAGAGAGGAGCTGGGGAGAGAGGAGCTGCAGTGCTTCCACGTCCTGGCTATTGTAAATAGTGCTGCAATGAACATTGGGGTGCATGTATCTCCCAAGACTCTTCTCTTTCACCTGCTCCAGCTTTTGCATCAGCATCCACTGTTTCTGCAGCCAGTGGACACAAATCGTGCTTCTCTTCGTAGCGATCCCCACCTCAAATGTCAAGGGCCAATTCACGTGAAGACAGCATTAAACAGAGGTTAAGGCAAGGTTTGGGGGCTACGTGGACTTGAGTTGAAATACTAAATCTATCACTCCCTAACTCTATGGCAAGCTATTTAACTCAGTTTCTTCATCTGTAAAGTAGGGATAATAACAGTAAAAGCCTCAGAGACTTAAGAATTAGGTGGGATCTTGTTTATCGGGTGCTTAGGACAATGCTTGGCATGCTGTGGGCATTCAGTAAACAGTATCGGTTGTTATTTTTATTTAAAAACTGAAGTGTTACATTCTTTATAGAGACCTTCTCAAAGCAGGTAAAGCTCTTTGCTACTCTGGCACTTTTATTTGTCTCTCTCTCACAGTATTTCTTGTTTACAAAGGGGAAATTAGCATTTATTTAGCTGCTACTATAGCCAGGCATGAAATACGTACCATTTCCTATAACCTCCCTGGTCACCTCCTGAGGTTGGTATCATTCCCATTTTCACAATAAACAGTAGAGGCCCAGAGAAGTTAAGTCAAGTCACACAGCTAGCGCACGTCAGGAGCCGGGTCGGAACCTAAAGCCAACACCAAACCCCAAACTTCCACTATCCCATGCTTCCTATGCCTTCTGTACTACAATTATTTCTCAATACGTACTTTCCCCAAACTAATCTCTAAATGCAGAAGCTGCACTTGATTCATTTTTGTAGTATCTAACACATGCTTGCAGATATTCCATAAGCACGCATTACATGGAAGATGTAAAACTCATGAACGTAAACCTAGAGTTGCCACATGAATGTAAGATGCCTAGTTAAATTTGAATTTCAGGTAAACAACAAATAATTTTTCAGTATAAGCATGCCACAGACACTATTTGAGACATATCTACACTAAAAAATTCTAAAAATTACTTGTTATCTGAAAGTCAGATTTAACTGAGCATCCTGTATTTTTGTTAAATCTTGCAACTTTAGCTTAGACATTGGCCTTGAAAGGGACAACTTCCCCAGGGGTTCTCCTGGTAGCAGAAGGGCTGCTATGTCCCCGCACTCACACTCAAGGTTGCCCTTATCCCAAGCTGCTCTGGGGGCTGGGACTGAGGCCATGGTGACCTGAACATATTGGCCTTTCTTGGGCCTTACCAGTTCACCTAGGTTAGGTCAGCTTTGGCACCTTAAGCCAAAGAAGCAGGCACTGATAAGCTTAAAGCGCCACCTGGAGGCCTTTATGGGTAGTACTGTGGCCAGGGGCCATCTCATGGACCCAGGACTTTGGGGAGCAGCGAAAGGCTGAACAAGGCAGAAAGAGGATAGAAGAGTAGGCCAGCCCAACAGTGGAAAGGGGCAGGGGAAGATATACCTTCCTGGCATTTTCAGTGTACAGCTGCTGCTCTGCACCGCCCCCCCCAGGAACTGAAGGCGCTCACTCACCAAAGGAGGTCATTTCTTAGGGCTTTACTTCTCCAGGGCCCTCTGCCCCTCAGGCTGTTCCTTGCAGTCTCCAGGGAGTCATTGTGGGTTAAGACACACGGGAATAAAGACACAGACCTACTAGAGAATGGACTTGAGGATATGGGGAGGGGGAAGGGTAAGCTGGGACAAAGTGAGAGTGGCATGGACATATATACACTACCAAACGTAAAATAGATAGCTAGTGGGAAGCAGCCGCATAGCACAGGGAGATCAGCTCGGTGGTCTGTGACCACCTAGAGGGGTGGGATAGGGAGGGTGAGAGGGAGACGGAAGAGGGAGGAGATATGGGGATATATGTATATGTATAGCTGATTCACTTTGTTATAAAGCAGAAACTAACACCATTGTAAAGCAATTACACTCCAATAAAGATGTTAAAAAATAAATAAAAATAATTTGGACAAAAAAAAAAAAAGCACCAGAACCTCCATTCTGGAGGCTTGGTGCCACATTTCAGGATGAGTGGCATGAAAACAATGCCACGGACCGACAGCTGACAGAAGGGGAGCTGTTTGCTTACTTTGGTTCCCAAAGTTTGGTTCTCAGCGCACCTGAACTTGTAGAAATGTTTGGCCCACAGCAGACCTACTGAGTCAGAAGCTCTTGGGGCGGGGCCCCGTGAGCTGTGTTTAACTAAGCACTCCAGGTGATTCTGAGGCAAAGCCAGAGTTTGAGAACTACTGGCTTAGAGGAAACCTGAGTGGCGTGGGCAGGACGGAGCCCACTATGAAGTGCACATATGGGAAGAGCTGTTACATGAATGGGGTGGCCATTTGCTCTGTGCTCCTCCAGAGGGAACAGCTATAGGGCACGCGGGCATGAGGTGCAGAGAGACAGAATTCCGTTTCAATTAGGGAAGTAATATTGAACAAACAGAGCTCTGGGGGAGTGGGATAGTATGCCTGGGGAAGGAGCTTCTCTGTCACTGGACTAAATGTCCTGGATCCTGAGGGCTAGACGATCTGTCAGGGATGTGGTAGAAATTTCTGCAGAGGTTAAATTAGATGTGTGTAAGGAAGCCCCAAACTCAGAGAATCCGTAATTCATTCTTTTTGCAAATCATCTTCTCTTCTTCTGTTCTCTTTTATCAAGAGCAGGGCGATACTTTCTGGTTGTTCTTAGAACCTCTTTCAGCTAAGTATTTATGGCACATTGTGACAAAAGAGCGAATACTGGACCAAGTGGATTTTCTAGCCTGCTGGTCAGGGTTTTCTCAGGGCTGCTCCTTCCGGACCCATTGTCTTCTAGGCTGCTGCCCAGCTGCCTTCCAGGTGTTTCCCTCTACACCATTCCTGATCCTCTTACCTACGTTGAATCTCCTATTCCCTTTATCCCATGTCTTTCTATTTTTTATTACAGTTTAATACGTTGGGGCACACCCTCAAATGGATTCCTAAGAAAGGGTACAAGAAAGGTCAAACTTTTCAATCTTGCATGTCTAAAAATGACTTTTCACTGATACTTGGTTGACAGATTGGTTGGGTGTAGAAATCTTGGTTGGAAATTATTTTCCCTTAAAATTTAGAAAACATACTCCATGATCTTCCATCCTCTAGTATTTTTTTTTTGACAAATCAGCTTTCAGTTTCCAATTCTTTGTATGCAGCTAGTGCCTTTCTCTTGCTAGCTCTTGACGCATTATTTCCATTAATTAGAAATGTCTTGATTATGTCTGGAAACTCATATATACAGAATCACTGTGCTGTACACCTGAAACTAAAAGAACATTGTAAATTAGCTATACTTCAATTTAAAAAAAAAAAGAGAGAGCGAGAGAGAGGATCTGAGCGTATTTGGTAGTTTATGTCATACTTGTAAAAGAAATTTTGGCCTATTACAGTGAGCGCCCCAGAACTAATTTAAAATGTGTAACATGAATTTATGTCAAAAACTTACTAAATTTATGCTCAGCAAAGAAATATCTAATAAACCTCTAAGCTCACTATATTTCTAAGTTTGTCAGATTGGTAATAATTATTTAGTACTTGGGAAAGTTATTTAAAAAGGAAATAGAATTTTAAATGTAATTTAAAATGTTGTAATGTGTTTAAGTTTATAAATTGAATCAAAGTCCCCTTAAAAGTAAATGAGGGCTTCCCTGGTGGCGCAGTGGTTGGGAGTCTGCCTCCTGATGCAGGGGACGCGGGTTCGTGCCCCGGTCTGGGAGGATCCCACATGCCGCGGAGCGGCTGGGCCCGTGAGCCGTGGCCGCTGAGCCTGCGCGTCCGGAGCCTGTGCTCCGCAACGGGAGAGGCCACAGCAGTGAGAGGCCCGCGTACCGCAAAAAAAAAAGAAAAAAAAAAGTAAATGATAAAATTTGGTAGGCTTACAACTTTTAATGGAATAATAAGGTCTATAAGCTAAACTGAAAAGCTAGGAAAGTGCCCCCAGGCCTTTACCACTGCTGCATCCACAGCCACTGAGACGTCACGAGGCCTCCGAGGGCTGTGCGGAGATTCAGAGCTCGTCACCAGAAACTCCAGTCCTCACCCGTGAAAAAGGACCCATTTTCCTCGCCTCTCACCATGCCCTGCCCTCCATCTTGCAGTGATGGAAAAACTTTTGGCTCCTGACAAGCATATTAATAAACTCATGAATATATAGGCGTACCTAAGATGCCCCAAAAACTTGTTGTCCAAACCAAGACACATTTGAAAGTGAAGGGGGCGCTAATAATAATTATTCTGGAGGGCAATAGACTTAAACCAGGACTGTCTGGGCAAACCCGGACAAGTTACCTCTAGGTATACATGTGTGGTTGGTAAATATATGAAGGGAAGCAGGTGAAGAACTCAGCTGCCATCATTATAAGATGGTATCAAGTATCAACAAATGTTAGATCCTTGAATGTTTTGCTGGAAAAGTACTAAGAGCCCTTTCAAATGTGTTATCAGCAACACGGTCAAATAGCCGTTTGTTAACTTAGGACTAGAAGGTCTACGCTGCCCGTGTATCGTGAGGTTTCTTCTTTATAACTTGGGTGTCATGAGGCCCATCCTCCTCCACTGCAACAACTGCAAGGCAATTCTTAGTGTTAGGTTGTACCTGTATATAAGAGTCAGCCTGTAATTGGAGTGAAGAAATACAGGGTGATGGTTGCTTAGCTGCTGGCTGGTTCAGTTTCCACAAATGCAGATTCTTACAAACGATCAAGTGTTACTTTTAAAGTCTGAGTCTGTGGTCTTTTGTTTTCCCATGACTACATACGTACAAAGGCAACCAGTGTCTTCCTGGGTATCTTATTTATTTATTTTTCTATAAACCACCTGCTACCGTGCACATGACCTGCCAAATGAGTTGCCATGCCATTTTTCATTCAAACACTTACAAAGGATTTCTGGCAGTTAATCAAATTCTGGTGTGCTCCCATGCATGCTATGGGGAAACAGGGTAACACAGGTGCTTTGGCCCAGTATCACCCCAGGGACTTGGCATCCTTCACAAGCCCAATAATGGTGTTTCCATCTGGCTCCGAAACCCCAGTAGAACTTATACACACAGCTCATTTCATTACAGTGAAGGGCTCTGTCCTAACTGCAGTGTTCTGGGTATTTCTTTTGGTCATGGGCTGCCTTATTTGCAGGAGGGTTGCTTATTTGGTGAGAACTGAGAAGGTTCTCCAGCTCCCAACTATTTCCCCATTCTACCTAAAATTCCCTCATTAAGGTTTTGTTTCTTGGGGCTAAGAAGTACAAGTGACCCCATAGTACTGGTAGCAACAATTTCACTCACTCTTTAGTGTGAAAGTGTTTGATCAGATAACCCCCCAACCTCTGGCTGAGATCTAAGAGAAGGTAGATTAGTCTTGATGCAGATGGAAGGGTTTGAAGGCACAGTGGGCCATGCAAAAGGTGGGGTTCCGGAGAGCCAGGGAGCAGCCTGCAGGTCCTTCAAAGACACACTGGTCTTGTACAGTCCTTTGAAACGGGATTTTGTGAGACCATGATTCCAACAGCCAAGGGTTCCAGTGTGAAGACGGGGCTATGGGTTTCCAAAATGGTAACCAAAGGGTGGGTGGGGAAAGCTCCTGCCTGCCTTTTGTCCCATCCCCACTCCTGCCTGCCTTTTGTATCTGATGTCTCCCCCTAATTATTCCTGTTTCAGAGAACTCAGCCCAAACTTGTCCTGGGATATTTGGCACCAAAAACCTTGGTTTTGTTCCCCCCAGGAGAGAGGCCTGGCTACTAGCTGTTGGGCCACTGAGGCTCCCGTCTCTTAACATTTTTAATCTTCAGTCTCTGCTCAGGCCTCCCAGTGAGCTGCCACCTGCCACCTAACACAAGTGAAGACCCAAAGCTGACTTTTTTAGCAACTGAAGCCCCATCCCAGCCACTGTGGAAGAAGAGGCCCCCTACCAAGCTCCCTCTTCTTTGAAGAAACACAACTGAGACCAAGTGAGAAGTAGCTACAGTTTAATACAAACCTGCACCAGAACACAACGAGTCGGGCTGTTTTGTTTTTGCCTCAGTCAGGTGGCCAGAGCACAGGACCACATGTCCTCATGGGGTTGACACAATCTTAGCACCATGACATTTACAGAGGAGTGAGGAAGTCACTTGGGTGCTGGAGGCTCCATCCCGACCCCAGGCTGTGCCTGCCACCTGGGCAGCTGGAGGCGGTTTGGGTTTCCGAGTGGTTCTGTGGTTTCTGGGTCAGTATCGGAAAAGCCCTCATCACGGCATTGGCTTGACCGAGACCTACTGTGGACTCCTAGCACTACACACACGCGCACACACACACACACACACACACACACACACAGTAGCACAATTTTCTGGTAACTTAACCCCACAAACCTAGAGAGCAGCTAAGGCAAGAACAACAGTATTTATTCAGCAAGTACAAGACCAGTTTGAGAGCTGCATTCAGTGCAACCAGAGACCCTTTTCATTCCAACCAAGAGCCAATGGGGCTGGTGATGGGGCTGGCTGGAGCTTGGCACAGGGGCAGGGAATGGGTGGCGGGGGGTGACCTTTCATTTGGTTCCTTGAACCTCCTTCTGATTTTCATCTAGAAGCTCCTGGGCAAGGGTGGGTCTATGTAAAGGTCGGGGGTGAATGAAGTGGAAGGCCTTCGATGGACCACACCAACATGTGGTCTCCCAGAGCCACGGACCACGCATCTCTCGGGTGGAGGCACTCAGAGAAGGTAAAGCTTTCCTAGCCCAAGCAGGGATGCTCTGCCCCCTGGCCACCACCACTGCTTGGCTCTTTGGCATCTGCCCAAGGCCCATGACCCAGCAAGGGCTGAAAGGGATAGATGATGCGCACTGTACCACGGGGTCAGCGTCACACAGTTTCCTAGGCTCAGATCCCCACCAACTGTCCCCATGGCCACCACCCTCCATGAGTGTCTCTGTTGCCTCTGCTTCCTGGGTTACTGTCTCAGTCCTCTCAGCTCCTAAGTGAGGATGTGGGGACAGCTCAAACCACAGGGCAGGCCTCCAACAAGTAACTGGCTCTGGCTCAAACAGTGATACGCGTCAGTTTGTTTACAAGAAAAATTTATCTACCTGTGCAAAACAAAGCAGAATGCCTACTGGGAGAGTAAGTCTTTTAGTTGGTTAAACTCTCAGGTGGGATCTGCAAGAGATGTCACTCCACTCCTCCTGTCCACAGCTAGGGTACCCAGCCAAGCTCTTAAGGGCAGTCCTGGACATTTCTGGAGTCAGAAGGCCTAAGCTTTCTGGGCCACAGCTGTGAAATGGGGGGAATAATACATACTTAGCTGTCGTGAGGAGCAGTTGAGAGCTCATACACGAAAGGGCTTTGACAACGTGAAAAGCACTACAGAAATGTGCCGGGTATGACCACCGGCCCAAGAGACCAGGAGCCACGTGTCAGCCCGGGTGCTCAGACCAAATGTGCAACATGATGTCACTCCCCGAGGGGGAACAAGGCTCAGCAAGGGCAGCCTCTAGTGTTTCCATGGAAACCACCTGGAGCTTTGGAGGCAGGGAGGGCCCAACTGGGAGGAGATGGAGGCCACAGGCAGGTTAGGGTGAGGTGCTGACCACAGGAGACTGCAGCCCCGGAGCAGCGCTGTGGGCTACAACCAGGTCCTGCTGGCCTGGCCTCGCACCCGGATCTAGTCCCACCCCCAACTCTCTTAGCAGGCATGAGGCCTCTCGCCAGTCACACGGATGAGCGGCGGGGCCTTGGTCCAGTAGGCGGAAGCGTACAGGCGGCTGGGTGTGTGTGTGTGGCGTTAGTGCTGGGAGTGACCAGGGCCAGAGATGGGAAAGGCCACCCTGCTCCCTGAAGGTCTGCAGGGCCAGCATCCCGGGCACCCTCTCAGGATGCAGGAAACTAGACCAGGAGGGGAGGGGAAGGGCAGGAAGACTCCAGGAAGGGAGAAAAAGGGCCTGCGAGTCCAGTATCCCCCTCTCACCCCTGTCATCGGTGCCCTAGGCTGTCTGGTTGGTGTCGAAGCAGCATCTCCTAAGGTCCACATCTATTCCTGTTTCTATGCTATGCTAGTGACACGAAGCACCGTCATTTTTCACAGGATGCACAAACAAGTCAAACCAAACCACTGCGCAAACCAAACGTGCAAAACAAAATCATATACACGCGCCTGGCACCAGCCTCATGCCCGCCCGGCCAGCCCTTCTGGGCCTGGGACTCCTGGGGGGTGGCGGAGAGGAAGCAGCTGGCAAAGGGCACAGAGTGTCCCAGCCACAACCAAACAGGGGCGGGAGATGAGTGGGGAAAAACCGGATGTCCTGGGCATGGCTGGGATGCTAACACCTGTCTGACTTGGGGAAAGTGACCACTGGGCCGAAGGGGATGGGGGAGGGAGTCCTTTTCTTTTAAAACACATCTGCTAAAGTGCTCTGGACAGCTGGCGGGTCAGCCAGGGGCAGGGCACTAAGGTCGGGCTTTCCCAAGGCCAGCCCAGAGGCGGGTGTGAGAGGAGGGGCGGGGCCAGGCTCTATGCACTGGGCTCTGTGCATAGCATGGGCCCCCGGGAAGCCTGCCGAGGCCAAGGCAGGAAAGGACTGCAGCAGGAGGAACACATCTCAAAGTGCCTGTTAGGGTCGGCTCGAAGCACAGTGAATCACGTGTCAGACATGGGGAGGGCTCCCCGTGTCCCGGGGCCCCCTCAGGTGGTGCGCTGCCCAGCCCGGCCTCTCCCGCCCCCTGCAGCTGTGGCCGGAGGGCGTGTGGGCTGGTGCATCTTCACTTAGGGGGCTGGTCAGTGCCTTTACCAAATGCCACTTGACCTGCCTCCGGGGGGAGCGAGGATCCGAGCTGAGGCTCTCTTTGGAACATGGTCATCGATCTGAGAACCTGCAAGGAAGGAAGCAGAGGGTGAGCTCCCCTGGGTAATAAAACCAGGTCCTCCGTGCTTAGGATCTAATTTAATCCTCAATCCAACTCCATCCCATTTTACAGGTGGGGAAACTGAGGCTCAGGGAAGTTAACTTGGCTAATGTCACACAGCGTTTAAGTGGTAGAGCCTGGACTTGAACCCAGGTCTTCCTGGTTCAGAGCCTCCATGATTAACTGCCTTGCTACGCTGCCTTCACTGCTGCCAGCCCTGGGGGTATGGTCTCTTGCCAAGCACACGGACCAGGGAGATGCCTGTTAGCAAGTGGACCTTTGCACATATGCCTCAGTGAGCAAGAGAGCGAGAAGGAAGGGTGTGCCACTGCTTTGGAAAATCAAAGAACAGCACCCCAAAGGCCCCCACGTCTCGAAGTCCCGACACTTAGAAAAGAAGGCCTGGGAACTTCCCTGGCAGTGCAGTGGTTAAGACTCCGTGCTTCCACTGCAGGGGACATGGGTTCGATCCCTGGTCGGGGAAACAAGATTCCCACATGCCCTGTGGTGCAGCCAAAAATAAATAAATAAATAAGTAAATAAATAAATTGGAAAAAAGAAAAGAAGGTCTGGGCCCCAGGGAGTGTGATGGGACATTCTTCAGCCTGTCCCATTTAGAACAGACCAGGTTTGGGGCGGAGGGAAGGTGAGAGGCTGCCTGATGTCTGCTGAACCTGAGAGCAGTTCCGCCCAGTCTTGGCTCTGCCCGAGACTTGGGTGGGAGCAGAAGCCAGGGGCCAGAGGGGGCTCGCAGCTCTGGGGGCCTTGCTGCGTCTCCCGAGGCTGGCGGCTGCAGGAAGCCGCAGACCCAGGCAGCCGTGGGGAGCTACACCTCCTGGACTGGCAAGGCCGGGGCTCCCGCTGACACTCCACCCCGCAGATCCCTTTCTGACTCCCTGCACTCAGTCCCATCGCTGGCGGGAGTAGCAGTGGCCCTCAGGGTGGGGGAGAAGTTATCTCCGTAATGAGATTGGCTCTGAGACAATGGGGAGGGTGGTGGAGAGGACCCCTCTCCACAGGCGGTCAGCTCCTCAGTCAAGAACCACCTGAGCTGCGGCCAGCACACGGCTGGGCACAGAGGAAGCTCAGCAGGCAGCCGTGCCCCCCGGCTCTCCTCTGGTTTAGTTCTCGGCCTCTCATGTTAGCACAGTTTGTAGCTGCGTCTCACCTCCCCCAGGATCTTGCTCCTCTCACCTTCCGGCCCCAGCACGGCTCTTGCAGAGTGGAGGCTCGGTCTGCGCCAGGGCTAGTCGTGAAGGCCGTTCAGTGAGACCCGGCCTCTGCCCCTTTCAAGTAGGGATCATGGCTTCCAGCAAAGCTGCTTGCAGGACCAAGGCATCTTACCGTCTCTGCCTGCTCTCCAGTGAGGCTCACCGTTTATGCCGCCATGACCCCCACCTTTAACTACGGCCGAGCACCTGGGACACACGCTGTCGACGACAAAGTCTCTAAGCATAGATACACCCCATATATTCTATATCGTATTACATACAGTACAATTCCCGGGCAGAAAAGAAGGTGGCAAACCTGAGGTTAAGATGAGGGAGGAAAGGGTATAAGGGAAATACCACGTCTTTCAGCAAGGCTGCTGAGGAGCGGGGTGGGAAATGGGGGTGCAGACCCACGTAGCACAGAGTTAACGCTTCTGCGCTCAGATCGTCTCTGGGGCATCCCTATGCGCAGGGCCCTCAAGATACCTCAAGGGATGAAACTATTTGAACTTAGAAACCACGGGGAAAGGCCCAAAAGGGCCATGGCCTGTTAAGAGTGGCTGGTGCCCAGGGACTGGGAGAGCCCTCCTTCCCCGCCTGCCAATGTTTGTGTGTCTATAACATGGGGTCCAGCAGTCATCATCGGGCAGGGGATCGGGGAGGGAGGGAGAAGATGGGGAGGGAAGCAGCATAAACCCCTCTGCCGGGGTGGGGTTCCTAGTCCCTCTGCCCTCCTCCTGTCCCCTCACTGTGGTGAAGATGCAGGTGCCAGGCCAAGTGGCCCTTGCTCTTACCAGAGAGGCTGAAGCTGGATTCATGAAGGTCCCTCATGCCTCCGTGTCGGGTAACAGGCCGGGTAGGAGTGTCTGCGAGTGGCGTTCCCATCTCTTTTTTCCCAGGATGCACAACGACAGCTACATCCCCCAGGTAGGGAGTGCGGTCCACTCCCCTCACCTTTAAGGTCTAGTGAAGGTGGAGAGCAGAAAAGGGGAAAAGATGATGCCATCAGAGCACAGACAGCATCAACCCTCAGGGCCAAGCCACCACCACCACCAGAGCCTCCTTGATGGCTGATAAGACTTTGGAAGCTGCCACTCTTCTTAGGACCCAAATTACTGCATGTGACAAAGCCTTCCTACACCTTGAACCCAGGGGTAGAGAATCTGCTTGTACCTCCTAAACCGTGCATATGTGTGGGAGTGTTTGCATGCATGTGCATAGATACCCACTGACTCCCCTTGACATGGGTGGAATGTTTTCCAAGGTAGCGGGTAGACTTCTGAGGTATTCAGCTTTAGAGAGCACCCCTCACACGGAGCAATGTCATCCCCTCACTTGCCAGGCTGTCAAGAGGCCAGGCCTTTTATTGTGATCTGACAACTTTGTGGGAAGAGAGGCTAAATACAGCTGATTTGGAGATTAGTCCCCCGGCAGCAATAGTAGTTAATTTTGTACTCACAAAGGCAATAGAGTTAAGAGCCTATATTCTACAACCAGACTGCCTGGGTTCCACTCCTAGCTCTGTTACGTGTAAGCTGTTGTGGCCTTGTGCAAGTTATGTTACCTCTCTGTGCGTGTTTTCTTATTTATAAGAAGACAGAGTTATGAGATCAAATGAAATAGAACACGTAAAGCTCTGGCACACGGTGAGTGACATGTAAGAACCAGCAGCTGTTATTATTGCAGGGGTCAGTTCGGGGCTTAATCAATTACAAAGTTCTGCTGCAAGAGGAAGTGTGTTGGAGTGTGTGCATAAGGTCTGAAGGGGCAGCATAAATAATCTACACCCCAGGCACTCTTCAGGGACATAACCTCAATCTCCTTGCTGCACAATGCTTGCTGAAAACCTTGTTGAGAGAAACAACAGACAAGGGTGATTTCTGGAAGGCTCTTCCGCTTACATATTCCTTTGTATTCTCCAACAGATCTGTAGTTGAGCTCAGTCCTCAGAATGTCAAAACTGGTCTGAAGTGTTTTAGCCTTTACCAGGCTGCACTTTGGGGTTCCGGGGGTGAAGGGTGGGAGTACAGACCTGGTGAATCCTGGGTGAGTGACCTTGGCAGGACCCGGCTCCTGGCAGCCCCTTGCTGTGGCTTTATACACTGGTCCCAACCCCAGAGCTACTTTCTTTCCTGAGGACCCTGCTCTGTAGGGACTGCTTATTTATAATTTGGGGGAAATGAAGTTTTTTGCGTACCTGCATTCTGTTACATAAGGGCTATACCAGAGAATAGGGAATAGAATTGGCTTTTTCTTGAGGACCTTATGTTGTCATTATAAGTGCTTTGGATAAAGGGCCTCTGAGTTGAATTTATATCAGTCCTAGAAGCTGAGCTCTTCCACTATGTCTGGCCCTAAGAGCGGTCTGATGTGAATTGGTATCTGTCTGACATTCTTGTGAGGTTGGTTTTTATTTATTTATTTATTTTTATTAGTTTTGGCTGCGTTGGGTCTTTGTTGCTGCACGTGGGCTTTTCTAGTTGCCACGAGCGGGGGCTACTCTTCCTTGTGGCACGCGGGCTTCTCATTGCGGTGGCTTCTCTTGTTTCGGAGCACGGGCTCTAGATGCACGCAGGCTCAGTAGTTGTGGCTCGTGGGCTCTAGAGCACAGGCTCAGTAGTTGCGGCACACAGGCTTAGCTGCTCCGCAGCATGTGGGATCTTCCTGGACCAGGGATCGAACCCGTGTCCCCTGCATTGGCAGGTGGATTCCTAACCACTGCGCTACCAGGGAAGTCCCAGGTTGGTTTTTAGAAGGGCTTCAAACACTTTCTCTGCCCTCTTTTGATCCTATTTCCTGACTAAAACATCTTTTTTTGGGAAAGCCACAGAACTGTTCAAAGATTTTTTTTTTCAAATTGAGATATAATTCACATACCATAAAATTCGTCATTTAAAAGAATACATTTCAGGGGTGTTTAGTGTAATTCACAAGTTTGTGCCACCAACACTGTGTAATTCCAAAATATTTTCATCACCCCCAATAGAATCTCCATGCCCGTGAGCAGTCCCTCCCATTCTCGCCTCTGGCCAGCCCTAAGCCACCACTAATCTATTTTCTGTCTATGAATTTGCTTCTTCTGAACATTTCATACGAATGGAATCATTTAACATGTGGTCTTTTGTGACCGGATTCTTTCACTTAGCATGATGTTTTTAAGGGTCACGCGTGTTGTATGTAGCATATATTAGCACTCCACTCCCTTTTATGGCTGAATAATATTCCATTGTATGGATAGACCACATTTTGTTTATTCAGTAGTTGATGGACGTGTACACTGTTCCCACGTTTTGGCCTTTATGAATAACGCTGCTATGACATTCATGTACAAGATTTTGTGAAGACATATATTTTCATTTTTCTTGACTCTGTATATACCCAAGAGTGGAATTGCTGGGTTATTTTGGCGACGCTATAGTTAACATTTTGGGAACTGCCAAACTGGTTTCCAAAGTGGCTGCACCCTTTACATTCATCTGACGATGAACGAGGGCTCCAATTTCTCTATAGCCTCACTGACACTTGTTATTTTCCTTTTTCTTATTTTAAATCATTGCCACCCTTGGTCGGGTAGTCCAGCGTGTGAATGCGTCGCTCTTACAGTTCTTTGTGGCACGTCCCCCAGAGGTGGGGCTGAGGTCTCCTGCCATTTTCCACATCTGGGAAGCATATTGGAGATGGGACCATTCACCTACCCGAGAGATCCTGAGTTCGCTTTTGAATTGAATACTGGGATAACTAAAGTCATGCTTTTTTTTTAGGTAATCCAAGTCTGCTCCCTGATAGAAGACCTGCATTTGGGCTGGGGCTCCCAGGCCCTTGGTCACGATATTTCTAAGAACACCCACCCTTTCTAGACAGAATCTGGAAGTAGCTAGGCGGGAGCGTTTTGGACCATAATAATATTGCTTTATGCCGGAGGAAGGGAAGGGGAAACCTCATGATGCTTTCACCTGTCAGTTCTGTCAGATTTGTTCTTTTCTGATGATTTGGGTTCTCCACCCAGAGGCCGGGGCTGCAGCTGGTTCCCAGCACCCGGAGTTGTCAGGACAGCTCTCAAAGATAAGGCTGGACAATCAATCCCCAAGCAACGAGGGAACAGCCAGTCTTCTTTTGGGTGAAACTCTACCCAGAGTTCGGTATCCCTGGGGATAAGGTGGAGCCCCAAGCTTCAGTGAACACCCAGGGTGTTTACGGAATCCGAGGACTGGATGAAACTCTCACGATAAGACCTCAGGCCACCCCCGCATGGCAGTGAGCTAGACCTGGCTTGACCACTTCATTGGGGGACCCAGACTCAGCAAAGCCCACCCAGCCTACTGCAGTTACAGGGCGGCTGTGGGGAGTTTGGGGAAAGAGCATCTCCAGGGCAAATATGACAACCCAGGCCAAGCCAGGAGTCCCCTGCCCCTGAGGGACGACAAGAAGCCTGGATGTCAGGGATAGCTATGAGCACCTCACAGTATCCCCGGGCTCCCAGGGAGTTGGGGACCCTTCCCAATAAATTTTACTTTGTTACAGGTGCTCCTTTTCTACTATTTTGATTGTTCCCAAAGTGACTATTCAGGCAATAAGATTTGGTGGAAAGACAGAGTGAGAACATCTTTGAGATTTAAAAGTCATATAAGATGTCGCCGCCAGGGGCCTTCAACCTCTTCCCACATGTCTTCTTGCCCCCCTCCCCACACACACACCTTACCTTTTCTCTCTGGACCAGCTTCTTGTAGACAGTGTCTGGGAAGGACCTCAAGGGGCAGAACTTGCCGGTGCCCTCAGCGCACATGAAGACGCCGTTCTCGTACACGACCCGCCCCCGGCTGATGGTGACCAGGGGTACACCGTGGCAGCGCATGTTCTCGTACAGGTTGAAATCTCCTCCCTGCACCTGGGTGCTGGCTGAGATGGTCCTGGTGGGAAGGCAGTGGCGGGAGAGAACGCTCTGAGAGGAGGTAAAGATGTCACAGCTCAACAGGAAGGGAAGATGCTCAGTGGGAAGGGAAGATGCTCAGTGGGAAGGGAAGATGCTCAGTGGGAAGGGATGATGCTCAGTGGGAAGGGAAGATGCTCAGTGGGAAGGGATGATGCTCAGTGAGAAGGGAAGATCTCAGTGGGAAGGGAAGATGCTCAGTGAGGAGGGATGACCCCCAAAGGCTAGGTTGAACTGTGTGCCCCACAAATTTATATGTTGAAGTCCTAGCCCCCAGTACCTCAGAATGTGACTGTATTTGGAGATAGGGCCTTTAAAGAACCAATTAAAGTGAAATGAGGTCATATAGGTGGACCCTAATCCAATCAAATGGGTGTCCTGATAAGAGGAGGGAATTGAGACACCAGAAGTGCACGCACAGAGGAAGTGCCTTGTGAAGACAGAGGGAGAAGATGGCCGTCTACAAACCAAGGAGAGAGGCCTCAGAACGAAATCAACTCTGCTGACCCCTTGATCTTCTAGTCTTGGACTTCTAGTCTCCAGAACTGTGAGAAAATAAATTTCTACTGTTTAAGCCTCCCGTCTGTGGTATTTTGTTATGGCAGCCCTAGCTGACTAATACACTGGGCTATACTCTAGGGGTCTTTCTGCCAATAGCAATCACTAACAGCGACACCTGCAGCAGCAGCAGGGACCAGCCCCAGGCTGGATGCAGAACTCGGCTTCTCAAGTGCCCTAATGGAGAAGCAGTGTGGGGATCCCAGCAGGGAGGTGCGTTTCTTTGCTATTCAACTTTTTATCTTCAAAATCCCAGCACATTTTTGTCTATCTTGTTCGCTGCTTGTGCACCTAGAAAAGTGCTCAGCAAATGGTGGCACTTTTCGATTTGTTGAGTGACTGAATGAAATTTAACATTAAAAAACAATTCCCATTACCCTGCTCAAATCTCTGAGTAAAGATGATGCCCTGGGGCTTCCCTGGTGGCGCAGTGGTTGGGAATCCGCCTGCCGGTGCAGGGGACAGGGGTTCGAACCCCGATCCGGGAAGGTCCCACATGTCGCGGAGCAGCTAAGCCCGTGCACTACAACTACTGAGGCTGCTCTCTAGAGCCCGCGAGCCACAACGACTGAGCCAGCGTGCTACAACTACTGAAGCCTGTGCCCCTAGAGCCCATGCTCTGCAACAAGAGAAGCCACCGCAGTGAGAAGCCAGCGCACCGCAAGGAAGAGTAGCCCCTGCTCGCCGGAACTAGAGAAAGCCTCTGTGCAGCAATGAAGACTCAACGCAGCCAAAACAAAATAAATTAAATTAATTAATTAAAAAAAAAAGATGATGCTCATAACAGGTGAGTTATCCTGTGGCTTGATAACTCCTGATTCACTTCATTTACCCACTCAACTTGCGTTCATTAACGCCATGGGTGTCAAGCGCTGTGTGCTCAAGGGGACTGACACCCTCAACGGGAGAAGCAGAGTGTTGGTGGAAGAGTCCAGAACTGAGTGTCAGGACATCTATCTGGTTCAGCCAATTATTAGCTATGTCATGTGGGGAGTCCCTCTACTCTCTGCTCTTAGTTTCTTCAACGGTAAAATGGAAATAAGAACTTTAGGCTTAAGTGCTTCTTGGGGCTGTGTGAAAAGCAAACGAGATAGCTGATGTGACCTAGCTCTGAAAAACTGTAAAGTGCTGTGCACATGGAGCTGCACTATAGCAGATCTTCAGCCCTTCTTGTTCACTGTTGCATTCCTAGTGCTTGGACCATGGCAAGCCCTCAAGTATTTGTTGAATTGAACACACCTTAGGGTCACCTTGCTCTATGCTATAAGTAGTGCAAAGATGATATGCTTTTGGAGTTCCGTAATATAAGGCCCTTAAAATCCCAAGTCCCTCTAGCCCTGGAGACGAGCAGCAGGTTTTACTTTGTAGCTTCTGGGTCCCACACCACCACGTCGGCATCGGCTCCAGGGATGATGCGGCCCTTGCGGGGATACAGGTTGAGAATCTTCGCTGCATTGGAACTGGTAACAGCCACAAAACGGTTCTCATCCATTTTTCCTCCAACCTGAAACATTGCAAAAGTGTTAGGTCAACCGAGGCCCTGTGTGTGTGCCTCAAACCCTGGGTCACGCTTGACCCTGGCCTGAGGGCTTTTAGTTGCTGAGAACAATGGTGCTGAGAAGGACAACGCCACGGGCATCATCTCAGATGAGCCAACCTGCTAGGCTTGGTTCCATGCTACTCCTCTCTCCTTCTTGCAGCAATGGGGGCGGGTGGGCCCTTGTTCCAAAAGGTTGCTTTCGTGGTGCAAATCTACCTCCTGTTTGTAAAACCAGGTCTACTCGGTACTCACTCTGGATAAATCAGGAGCTTCCCTGCATCCACGAAGGGACATATATTCTCTCCTGGAAAGGCATCTTATCGTCCCCCCCAGGAAGGCCCCGTGGACCCTTTTCAAAGGGGATTCCGGAGCTGCCTCATGGGTCTTCCCCGAGCTGGTTGTTTAGGCTTGAGGATTTCAAATCTCTTTGGCCTCATACTCTATGCTGCATCTAATCTGTGATAGGTCAAGATCAAAACTACTTATTCTTCATGGGCAGAACAGGAGGTATTCAAATGAAGTCCCAGCCTCTATCTTTATTATTGGACAAAAGATATCAAGATCTTTAAAAAGGTTCATATCCCTTGGCCCAGAAATCCGCTTCTAGGAATCTGTCCTCAGGAAATAATTAGAAATGCTGATGTACACTCATGAACAAAGAGATTCTCTGCAGCATTATTTCTAAGAGCAAAAATTTGAAACAGCTGAAAGTTCCAAACATCGTGGAAGGATTAATTGAAACATGGCACTGCCATTGGAGGGAATATTATTTAGCCATTAAAAATATGTTTTTAAAGAATTTTTACTGATATAGGAAGACACTCAAAATACACTGTTATATGAAAAGAAGATGAACCCAGTAATTAAAATAATGTATAGTACATGCATAGAGCTGGAAAGAAATATACCAAAATATTAATAATTTCCCAGTATGCAATTATGGGGTTTTTTTCCTAATACTTTTCCGTATTTTCCAAATTTTTATGCTAGGCATTATTACCTTTCCGATCAGGAAAAAAAACAGACCTTTTCTGTTTTCCATTTGAGTGAAACAGGAGCTGTGGTTGACCCAGCCCTCCTAAGGGTGAAAATTCTTCCGAGGCCCAGAGTGGGGAGGGGTCGTGGGAACATACCACTCCTCTCTCCCAGATGACGCTCATGCGGTCCTGTACGCCGCTCACGCCGTGTGGGATCTTGGTGAAGTCCTCCTTGCCCATAGCTTTCTGCTTCGTGGTGAAAGGTCGGTGATCTGACGCCACAATGTTCAGAGTATCACTGGGTAGAGAGAAGGACATGACCAGTAAGGGGAGGGGAGGCCAGGGTCCCAGAGGGTGGGGGCAGGGACAGAGATAAACCCTTCACTTGGAAACCCGGCAAAGCTGGTTTCAATCTCGGCTCTGCCACTTCATAGCTGTATGACCTCTAGCGAGTTATCTGTGAGAACCTCAGTTTACACATTTGCAGAATGAGCGTGTGTGCCAACTGTGGCACAGAATGCCAGCGTCATGGGAGACACTGAGAGTCTTTGGATGTTAAGAGAACTAACGGGTGGAGAAAAATTGAACTTAAGAGTTTAACTAAGGGCTTCCCTGGTGGCACAGTGGTTAAGAATCTGCCTACCAATGCAGGGGACATGGGTTCAAGCCATGGTCTGGGAAGATCCCACATGCCGTGGGGCAACTAAGCCCGTGCACCACAACTACTGAGCCCGCGTGCCACAGCTACTGAGCCTGTGTGCCACAGTTACTGAAAACCGCGCGCCTAGAGCCCGTGCTCCACAAGAGTAGCCACCACAATGAAGCCCGCACACCGTAACGAAGAGTAGCCCCCGCTGGCTGCAACTAGAGAAAGCCTGCGCACAGCAATGAAGACCCAACGCAGCCAAAAATAAATAAATAAATTAAAAAAAAAGAGTTTAACTAAAGTGGGAGGGTGGAGGTAGTTTTACTTCCATAGAACCATATGCCGACTCCCTCTCAGCTCCCTCCTCAACCTGCACCAGGCCCTGCTGGCAGTAAGCATGTGCTGGTAAAACACTCGAGTTCCATGTTAAGCTTTGCTTGGAGGTGAGGGCTCTCCTGGCCCTGCAGGGAAGAGGAAGGACAAGACGGAAGAGAAGTCTGCCTTGATCAACCAGCAACGACATGCCAGCGGTTCATTGCCACTGCCATCTGTGAACATGGTCCTCAAAAGGTTGCTGAGGCTACGGTGGGTAAGGCACGGCCAGGCTCTCGAGGGGTTCTGGGCCAGCTCAGAACTCGGGGCAGAGACTTACATCAGTGAGAGTGCACATAGCATGCCACTCTGTGGCATGGGCTGGTAGCTCCCTGCGCCAAAGGCGCTGTTCTGGGCCCTCTCAGAGACTGCGGGAGGGGCTCTTCCACAGAGCACAGGGTTTATTCTAGGGTCTTCTGGGGATCCCCACATCCCCCAGACCTGCAGAACCCACCAGAGATAAACAGAATCTTTAGGTTTTCACTTTCTCCTCAGGGATCCTCCAGACACCCGGGTAGGGCTCAGATCAGAAGATGCCCATCAGAGTCCTGGGTTGAGGGTCTGGGACCCCAGGACCCCATGCTTTAACTGACAAGTCTTACTGAGCACCCACTTTTCTAAAAAGGCCCCTACACAAATAAGTGCTTACTAGGCAAGAGTGAATAGGGGGGCACATTCCAGAAGGGCTTTTGGGGTCCCCTGATGCTGCCCTGAATCTGAGAGGTATGACAGACCCATCCTTACTCTTTAAAGTTTAAAACACCACTGACTTTTGTTAAGTACTTTAAAAATATATATGTTCAAATGAAAAAATTTCTGATCCCTTTGAGAAGTCAGATTTTAAACAAAGGACAAATCCTTATATCTATAGATTGTACTTATTACCCTGGTATATTCGAAGAAACCACATCCTAAAGTAGATCATTATGAAACAGCTCATATTTTCTTATAGAAATATGATAATTGGTGTCTGGGTTTTCTATCAAGTATTTTGCATAATACCAATTATCACCAACAATGTCATAGAAGCAAAATTATAGTAATCATAAATTCCTAAAAATGTAAAAACTATGCTCCAAATTCTATAAAACTGCACACGTTTACAATATGCACTGATTAAAGAAGGGATTTGGGGACTTCCCTGGTGGCACAGTGGTTAAGACTCTGAGCTTCCAATGCAGGGGGCCTGGGTTCGATCCCTGATCTGGGAACTAGATCCCACATGCCGCAACTAAGAGTTCGTGTGCTATAACTAAGGAGCCAGCGAGTCGCAACTAAGGAGCCCATGAGCTGCAATGAAGGAGCCCGCCTGCTGCAACTAAGACCCAATGCAACCAAATAAATAAATAAATATTAAAAAATGGGATTCAAACTATTCTCATAATAGTTCACATGAAATCATAATTCTATTTAAATGAATAGAAGTTAGTTAAATAATTTAAATAGGGCTTCCCTGGTGGCGCAGTGGTTGAGAGTCCGCCAGCCGATGCAGGGGACACGGGCTCGTGCCCCGGTCTGGGAAGATCCCACATGCCGCGGAGCGGCTGGGCCCGTGAGCCATGGCTGCTGAGCCTGTGCGTCCGGAGCCTGTGCTCCGCAACGGGAGAGGCCACAACAGTGAGGCCTGCGTACCGCAAAAAATAAAATAAAATAAAATAATAATAATTTAAATAAATTTGACAAAATAGGCTAGATATAAAAACTTGAATTATTCGATTAATAATACTTTTCTTCCCCTGCCTATTTAAATTTGTGTGGCTTTGGGCCCTGTAATTTGGGTGGGTTGGGAGTTTTACTACCTTTTTGTTCTTTCAGTAAATTTGCTTGTGGCAAGCAGAGGTATTTCAAAAGATTCTTTGATCTTGGAACTGAGCCCAAATTCTTATAGTGGGTTCTTGATACTTGTTTGTTTTTGCTGTGTTGATGATGATGAAAAGGAGGCCGGTTTTTCCCAACAACAAGCATTTTTAAAAGAAAGAGCTGATCTAGCATTTCTGCCTTTACTCTCTCAAATTGGTTAAATCTGTCAGAGCTGCCACTGCTCAGAATCACAGCAAAACTATGGGACAGACTTTAATTACTGCCACTGTGCCACAGCATATCCTGCCCCTCCAGGGGCCACCTTCACCCCGGGACCCTACTGCCTGCACTCCAGTTGTATTTGGAAAGCCCCACACTGCTCTTTCGGTTGTTAACGTAGCAGGATGTGGAGTGGAAATTTTCCAGTTGTTAGCCAACCAGGACTGAAAACTAAGGACATGGATGAAATAAAAGCCCCATTATCTAACGACAGCCACCTCCAACTAGGGCTGGTCACTTACCTCAACACTCCCCCCACCATCACCCTAACAGAGGTGTATCACCACCCCTAGGTCTTATAAAAGCAGAAGACAGGGAGGGCGACTGAGGTGTTGGCAGAATGGTGAGTCCTGCAGTCTCTCCCTTCTTCCTCTTTTCATGGGTTGAATGGTGCTTTCCTCTCCCCCAACTAGTCTCAAGAGGGGACACTTCAAGAGGTTCACCTGTGGAGAACAGAGGTGACAGCAGCGGGCACCTGCCTGAGCCTCTGGGTGAGGAGAGCCAGGGGTGGGGCCAGCCTGCCCTCCCACCGTAGGGAGTGGCAAAGCGGTGTGAGCTTGCTCTGGGCCCCAGATACTGTAGAAGGTGGCCAGGCTTAAGTTGCTTGGCCAGATTCTTGTGCACAGGGAATTGCTAGTTCTGGAAGCCGGGAAGGTACGGGAAGGAGACATCAAGCTGCACTCCATCTCCTGTGTCAGAGGATTGCGTGAGGGTGACTCAAGGGAGCCTGTATCTGGGCACATGCCCCATACAAGGAGGGCCCCAAAGGCCAGTCACTTTTAGCCAGAGAAGCAGCGACGATTAGTGCAGGAGTACAGATCGTGCTTGGGTATGGAATGGAATTCGCCACCCCTTTAATCCTAACCCCTATTAATTCTCTGAGCTGGGGGGTGGGGAGGGGAAGAGACTGACTTTTAAACTGAACTGGACTTCGATAAGCAAAAGAGAAGAAAAAGCAATGGCCTTTACCAGTATCAAAATGTCACTAGAGGCAAGAAAGAACTTGAAGCAAAACGAAACAAAATCTTTCCACGTTTGTGTCCCACCAAATTCAGACTATTCATTAAAGCATTTTATTTAGACCTGGATGGAATGGGGAAAAGCAGTGTTAGAAAAAGAAGAGCTGGGGAAAGGGAGGTCTGGAGGAAGATGTTACGGGGAAAGCGGGAGACGGTGCAGAAGGAAAAGGGCAAGAGGAAAGAAAGGAGGGAGAAACACACGGAAGGAGGGAGGTACGTACAATGAGAGAAAACCACGTGGGACACCATGAGAAGAGGGAGAGGTGAGGAAAGACGAGAGATAGAAAGAGGCACAGATTTTCTAGGGTAAGTCAGAGACCACATCCTATAGTTACCCAGTGGTCTCCAGTGTAAGGTGTCAATATCCTTTGAAATTCTGAATAGCCACTGTTCACAGTTTTATATACGCTCTTTACTCGTCACCTCAGAAGCTCTCATCCGAATCAAGTGGTGATAGGAGCTGCATGGAGAAGCTAACAAAAGCAAAAACCCTCCTCTGGACACGACGAAATCAAACTTAGGTCAGGTTTGGGGCCTCTACGATATCACCTCAAAGATCTACAAATTCCCGGAATGGCGCACGTTGTGAGATAATGCCGCGCCGTGGTCCTGCTGAAACACCTTACTTGGCCAGCAGGCTCATGAGGTAGGTTGAGGTGTTGGTGTCCAGTCTCAGGGGAGGCACCGTGACGTAGGCGGCTGCATGGGACCAGTCCTGGTGGTAGTAGTGTAAGCCCGTCAGTGTGGCGTGCGCGGTGGTGGTCTCGGCCAGCACGACCTTCCCTGAAAGAAGAGGGTTCAAACCATCACCAGGAGGCCAGTGAACCTGGGAGATCGTTGGTCTGAGCCTCTCACGAGGCAGGTGAAGGAGCTGAAGTCAGAGAGGAAGGGACTTGCCCGAGCTCAGCTGGGCATTTGAGGGCACAGCTGGGGTCAAGGTCAGACTGTTCTCTGTCCCCGTGCTGACTGCTGGCAAGAACAGAAGGGCGAGGGCGCCGAGGCGGGGCAGCACTCGTCTGTTTCCTGAGCAGGCGGCTGCCGGGAGCAGCTTCAGGAGAAAACTGGGGGTGGCACCGTAGCAGGGGATAGAGGGCAGGGAGACGGAGGTGGGAGACTGGAACGACAGCGCAGGAGAGACGGCGAAGGGGGTCCCGCTGAAGAAGCAAGAGGCAGGATTTGGAGGGCAATGTGGTGGGAAGGCTGAAGGCCCTTGCTCCCAATTTATATCCTCAGGTTTGTGACCGTGACCTGTTTCCCCTGTTACTGGGCCCTCACTGGCACCCCGAGCCGTACAAAGCCTTCAGGTGCTGCCAGGTGCTCCGACAACACAGGTGCCCTGGGGCTGGTACACTGAGTTCCTGAAAGGGACGCTGGGCCCTCACAGTGTCGTTTCTCCAGGGACTTCCCAGGCATTTCCCCCCTGAAATGCCCGTTGGAACTGGTCCAGGATTTCATGTTGGTTACCAACGCAACTACTAGCAAAACCCAAGAGACTGAAAAAAATACCAGTTAATGAGTTGATTGAAAACTTGGAAAATTTTACCAGACCCAGGAGAGGTGACGGACACTTCTGTAAAGCTGTTATGCAAACAAATGTGCAGAGGGAAACACTGGTGCTAATGCCCTGAACCCAGGCCAGTGCAGGGTGCTTGTGAGGAAGACAGCCAGAGAGGAAAGGGAAAGGCAGGCTCAGCGCCTGGCCCCAGGAGCCGGGCTGGGAAGTGCATGGAGCTGCTGGGCCCCACCACACATGGGCGCTGCTCAGCCCAGCCTACGGACTCACCTTGCATCTTAGCAGCTGCAATAACGTCACCGGCCGAGATGCTGGACACGTTGACCAGGTAGATGGGACAGTGAGTCTAAGGACGGGAAACACGGTGGGAAGGAGAGAGCATCAACCCCATAACCTAACAAGGACCAAGGTGACCGGACCAGCCCAGTCCTGGCCCCAGCGCCGCCCCCTGCATCGCTTAGCACTCCCCTCAGGGTGGCGGTCTTCTGCTGGGAATGCAGGGCTGGTGGCTGCAGGCTGGGGAGCCCCACGAAACAAGGAGGGGACAGGCAGCGCCCAGCACCAGAGCCCAGCAGGGGGACATCAGGGCAAGATGCCAAGTGCTGAACCTCACATTTTCTACCAGCCAACACCTAGACTATTTACAACTTGAAATGAGGGACTCTTCATTTCCTATTCATGAACGTGATGACCTAGAGACAGTTGTGTATTATATCCCATATCTAAAATGATGATGTCTGCCATCTGAGGGCTGCTTTATCAGTAGACAGAATGTACCCTGGAGAAGAAACAATACACAAGAGGTTCGGGGCTCACAGTCTGCACCAGACAGGACCGGTCTTGCAAATGGACACCTGGATTATAACACTGATTGGCTTTTCCTCTATCAAGCTGTGTGACCACGGTCCACGGCTTCACTTCTCTGGGCATGTGTTTGAACTAAGAAAACGAGGAGCTGCCCTTCTGTTATTCAGATCTTTCCTAATTCTGGGGTAAGTTTCCATCAGGAAGTAATTGATAGCGTAACTATTGTTACGACAGTAAAACAATGTCCTTGTCCAGCTCCTGGACTTGCAAAGGGCTAATGGGAAACTGTTTTCCCAAATGTTATTCTAATGCCTTCTTTGCCTGTCACATTAGGAGGATAGAGAATTTAGGGGCTGGCCTGGCATTTGATGTGCTTGGCACAAGTTTCCTGACTAATGCTGAGACCAACTGGACCTCCAACCTCTGTGTTCCCCTGGCGTTCCTAACACCACATCCTCAGCTCACAGCCTTCAGGGTAGCCTAGGTCCTTCTGGAGGAGAAGTTCTTAAGTGTTAGCGCCCATTAGGATCATTAGTGGGCTTGTTAAAACACAGGTTGCTGGGCGTCACCCCCAGTTTCTGATTCAGTGGGTCTGAACAGGCCTGAGCATTTGCATTTCTGAGTTCCTATTTCTAACAAATGATGTTGATGCAGCTGGTCCAGAGACCACACTTAGAAAACTAGAGTTCAGATTATCTGAGCAAATAGAACACTTAATGATGGTGTAGGAGGAGAAAGGATCTTGGTACAGTGTTCTCCTGTTTTTAAAGTGCTTTTCCTTCCACGACTCCTTTGATCCTCACAACCGTCCTGTGAAGAGTGGGTGATATTATCATTCCAATTTTAGATAATAAAATAGTCTCTCGGAGTGGTTGATTGACTTGCGTGGGACTGGAAGCTTGTCTTTGGTCAAGGCCCCAAGGTGTGTGCTCATTCCCACCACCACACTGCATCAGCGCCCCCTTACCCTGAACCATACCAAGGAAAAATCATGAATGGCCCAGAGGCGGAGGTTCGAGTCATGATTCTCTAAGCAAACGTCTCTCTGCTCCTCTACAAGGAACAGATTCCAGCTGCCATGAGGCTCTGTGGTCCCCACCTTGCCCTGCCTCTGCTGGGAGGCATTTCCATTTGAGCAATGAACCAGGTCTCAGCAAGATCAGCAGGGTAGAATGGAGAGCCGGTGGCAGGGAGGACTCCTGCCAGGTCTGTGGGAATAGCAACGGTGTTGTTCATTCAGCAAACGGTGTTCATTGGCGGTCCTGGGAGCCAGGCATGGGGCTGGCACCCAGAGCAGGATGGGACTCTACTGTACAGGCTGGGTTCTGACCCCAGAGTTGAGAATGGGCTGAGGGTGAGCTGGGGTCTACTTACTCTGTTTGCAATGGTGATAACTCGGTGAGTGGCTTCTGCCTCCACCTGTTAGAAACAGAGGACAGGAAGAAAACAAGCTTCACCATCTCCCTAAGCAAGCTTACATCTCCCTGACACCCCACCTCGTACGCAGAAAGTGCTGGAATGTCTGACTCAGAGCTGGAGGGACAAACAGCACCCACAGGGGCTGGCTCGGGGGGAAACCCTGGGCAGGGGCACCAAGCTCCAACCACCTCTGCTCACACTGAGAGAACCCCGGGACTTAGGGCTCTAGGCACGTCTTTGCTGGATGCTACTCAGGGCTTAATTAAAAGACGACAAAACAAGAACAAACGAAAACCTGCAGTCACATCTCTCCCTGGTTTCTGGTGCATTCTCTCCACAGCCATCTCAGAACTGTAGCAAAGGAATAACACTGATTGATTTCAAGCTGAAGATTGGCCTGGATCGGGATTTCTGAACCTCGGCACTAGCGGCACTTGGGGTGAGATAATCCTTTGTGGAAGGGGCTGAACAGACACTGCAGGCTCTTTGGCAGCACCCTTCACCTCGACCTAGTAGATGCCAGTAACATCCTCCCCCAGGTTGGGATAACCCAAAATATCTCTGGACATTGCCAAATGTCCCTGGGGAGCAAAACCTCCTTAGATGTCCCCTTTAATCAGTAGATGGTGAAGGTGGTATTCTTGCTATTACTGCCACTACGGTCAGCACCGCTCTCTTCCCCTCATAGAACTCCACAAAGCCCAGTCCTGTGTGCATCCCCCCACCCCTCTTCTCCCAGGCACTCTGAGTGCCTTGTTGAAGCTGGTGTGTCTTTCTCTATCAACTCTGAGGTGCCCAAACAGGAGCTATATTCAAGCGCTCTCGCAGACAGAGACAAACCCACGGCAGGAGTAAGGTGGGACCCCCGCCCACACCAGGCTGACCCACTGTAGGCTGACTTGGTTCCTGTCTGATGACAGAACCATCACATCCTGTCTCCAGCTCCTCGTCCCCCAAGGCCTCCCCATCAGTCCCTCATGGACATCCAACCACCACTCTGCATTTAAGGCTTTGAAGAAATGGAAAATAGCTCTCCCCTCACCACTAGTAAGGCATGTCCGAACAGGGTCATAGGGCAAGAACACATTATTTATCTAATGTGATCCTCCAAAGCCGAATTCTTCAGCAAGGGGGACCTGGGAGCATTTGTGTCGACACCCTGCAAAACTGTGCAAGGATAAAACCAGAGGGCAGAGGGAGAGCAGGGCTTAGTCACCATCTCAGCAACGAATAGGAAAAGGGGGTAAGAGCACAGACACGCATGAGCCTCTCGTTTCTGGTGGGAAGGGTCCAAAGTTTTCCACAGATGCTCAAAGGGATCTCAGCCCCCAAATGGCAACTCACTGGCTTATAGTTTGGAATTTCTTCTAACATCTAAAGGCCCTTTCAGTCTGTCTTTTCTCTCCCGATTCAATTTTGGCCAAAGCAATCCCTGGCATGTTCACATGGCCTCCCTCAGACCCTTGAAATCAGCCCCCAGTGAGGTGGGTCTGTTTCCCCAAAGTTGTCTTCCCCAAGGAAGCTGAAGGGCAGGTCGGCCGTAGCATGGAGGAAGTTGTTCCCTGGGAAGCTTCCAGATGGGAATTTCACCCATGAAGAAAGCAATACCATGCAACTCGTATTTACCGATGACTCTTCTATCCTAAAAGTTCTGTGAATCTATAGGAAAGATGATGACAAAGAACACGGATATCTTCCTCACCTCCTCTGGACGGCTGATCTCAATTCCTTCTGGGCCTGTGATACCCAAATCTAGCGCCTCCTTTGCACCCTGAATAAGAGCAAAAGAAAGAAAATTGAGAGAATCATAGAGATACAGAAAAATACTGAACCCAAGGGACAGTAAAATATTTTCAGCACAGCTCATTCCAATAGGTTTGCTGCTTTTCTCACTTCTGTAATACCCATCTTAGAACGAGGGCAGGATTAGGACAGGGACCCCCTGAGTCTCACTTCATAATGATTGAAAATATCTTTTCCTCTTAAAAATACAGTTCAGTCAGCAGCCAACAGGCCTGGGACACTAAAGACAAACACTGTTTATTGATCTGCAAATCAGAATTTCTTCACTGGAAATCTAGTTAAATCTCCAGCTTCCACAGATGCCTAGATTAACCTTTACCCCAAGTATCCTACTTAAGACCCAGTAGTACAAAGGGGCTTGTCTGTCTTGGTACCAGTGAGAAGATCTCTATAATACCTCAGGTCCGCTGAGGAGGTACAGGAAAGTGGAATGTTGACCCTTATTTATTCTGTACGTCACATCTCATTAAAAATATTTCTTAGAGGTGCTCCAAATTCCTCTGTGATAATGGAATTTAAGTATCATATTTGAATGAAGACATCGCCATCCAAGACTTAGAAACCCTTTTGGACTAGACAGAGAGATTTGGTTTTTACAGACACTAGAAGAGTTTGGATTTTCGGACAGAGATTTGTCATCTGGGCTGTTAACATCTCACACTTTCTTTTATCATTTGTTTTATCTGAACCCTGTAGGGAGGGTCATGGGTGGTCAGGAATCCCCCAGAGAACTGTCTCTATCGGTGCTCCCCCAACTTCCCCCAACATTCTCTACTGCCTTGCCTCGGCCACGAGCTCCCCATTTTCAGCATGGACCCGGGCGATCGCCCCAATATCCTTGCAAGCGTGCAACACTTGGTACAGTTCGCTGTCCCGAAGCATATACAAGTCCTTGTAGGTCATGAACATCTGGAACGAGTTGACACCCTTCTCCCTCACCAGGGTCTCCATTTCTGCTTTCACCTGGAGAGCAGAATGCAAAGGCAATGCCACGTGAGTACAGAGGGCCAAGAGGCTGACTGGCAGACGCTGGCCCAGCGCGGAGGAGAGGTGGCTCTGTCGCTACATGACCACCCGCAACCTTGTAGTATCTCACTCTCCTCTCACTCCACAGGCTGCTGTGAGGTCACATGAGCAAATGGATGCGGAAGTGTTTTGAAAACTGTCCAGCGTGACACAAATATAGAAACGAGATCTGGGCATGTTTCTCCTATCACATAAGCTTGTCCTGTGTTTCTGCCTCCAAATCAGCCTTATTGGTAAATGCACTAATGACTTTTACACCTGTGGCCAGTTCCCTCCACCCCCATAACAGAAGGGGTGTACAGAGAAGGCGTACTAATGCTAAAAATCCAGAGACCTGGGGAAAATCTAACTTAGGGACAAAGCCAAACATGAAGCAAAGCTATGTGAATAAGGAGATTCATCCCAACATTATTTATACTAGGAAAAAATGGAAGAAACATCGGTCCAACAATAGGAAAATAAATTGTGATTCGTCTACTTGACAGAACATTAAGTGGCCACGGCATTGATGGTCATGAAGACCAGGCAGCCAGGTGGAAAATGCTCACACTTAAGAGAAAGAGTTACTATGAAAAAAGACCAGAAGGAAATAAGCTAAAATAACAATAGTGATTGTGTTGGGGTGACTGAATCATGTGCTTCCTTTCTTTTCTATTTTTAAAATCTGTAATTAGAAAAAAAAAATTGGTTATTATAAAAAAGAATTAAAAATTCTAGATGCATGAAAATCCCCACAACCTTTGGGGACTTAGGGATAGCTGACTTGGCCTCAGTGTTGCTGGGAATCTGAGCAGACCCTCTCTATTCCAGGCCACTGGAGGAAGGAAGGGAGAGAGGCTCAGGGTAGGGGTCGCCCATCCAGGAGGGTGTCCGAAGTGGACAAAACTTCCATCTGAGATAAAGGATGGCTAACATTCAGTGTGGTCTGTACGTTTTAGCCGGTACCAGGAGGGGGACCTTCATGTGTGAGTTTGGGGGGTTCCATGGCCTTTCATAAGCACCAGTTTGGATATAATGGAAGAGACTGTAAGCCCCACGCTCAAGGCTTGTGCCTGAGGGCAGAAGTACAGCCAGGCTTGTAAGTCACTGTCTCGGAAGGGAGCCAGGCCCTTTAGATCAGGATCCACAGCTGGAGAACTTTGCAAAATCGCTTAATGCTTATTTATGGTTAAGATTCCGGGGCACCCACTCAAGTACTGAGTGGCACATGGTGATTAATGAGCACTTGATGAAAGAATGAATATCCAGGTCGCTTCCCTGGGGTAAGAAGCAGTAAAACTCCAGAAGTGAAGCAAAATCTAAATGCCTGTGTATCTGTATTCAGGAAGAACGAGGAAGAGGAATCGGGGAGCAGGGACTAGACTCTGGCCCTGGGGCCTGGGCAACAGGAGGCCAGGAAAGCCAGGGGCACAGAGGCTGAGCTGAGAAAGGGCCCAGTGGGAGTCACACACCAGGAGCAAACTCAGGGTGCCCAGAGCAGGAGCTGGGGCCCAGCAGGAAAAAAGCACCCCAATCCGTTCTTACCAGGTGGCACTGAGCCAGGACGGGACCCTCCGTTCTGAGACCTCAGTGCTGTCACTCCAAGCACAAAATGATGTGACCCTCAGGGCTGACCCTTACTGAGCTTGCTACTCAGCTGCAACCCCTTAGGGGTTGCTACATAAGTGACACCTTAGGTAGAGTGTCAGGACATGCTGAGCGCCTTGTGGTCAGAGCGCTGGAAAACTGCTCTTTAAATTAAGCAAAACAGGCCTCCCCCCGTATAGAATCATAAGTGTTTTTTCTTTTGGCATTTGGAGGAGTTAGGATGGAGGTGGGAGGGGTGTTCCACACCGCAGGACAGCATCACCCCCCCAGCTGGCTCTCACCAGATGGCCCCTCTGCCAAAAAGAGCACTGGTTCTTCTTTTGGGGTTCCACCCAGTGCTGTTACCTTGGGTGCCCACCAGGGGATCCCCACATGGAGGGCGTAGTCACAGCAGACCTTGGGGTCAGCCAGACCCCGGCACTTCTCGTAGGCATCCACAAGGGAGGTCTCCTTGTCAGGCAGGACATGGCCGATGATCATGGTGGTACCTCCAACTAGTGCTGCCTGAGGGAGACGGGAAAAGCAATCTCGTCACATCTCTACCCGCACCCAAGTCGCTGACGTGGGGACACTGGGTCCTCAGGTGGACCTTCAGGACAGCCACAGACTCTCCCACACAAGAGGCTGGGAGGCCCAAGTGCAGCAATGTTTGGGAAAATGTAAGGAGCTGTCAACACAGGAGCCAGGGTGTAATCTTCATCATTACTGTGGACCCAGCACACAAACCTTGCTTCTTCCTCATCTTGGGTTGCAGCTCAGCGCTTGGGAAAAACGACTTAGTGTGTTACCAGTGCCTATATTTCCAAATGAGAAGATTCCCCCCAGACAATTTCTGACCAACTTGAATATATAGATGATGTAATCAAATGTCTACCATAATGTAATATAAGTCTGTTTATAATATTATTTTAGTTACACATATATATGTAAACCATAGTAAAATGTTAATTTGACTATATTATTTTGTTTTATTCACTCACATTTCATGAAACAATTCTATTCAAAGTTTTTATAGGCATCTTCACATCAGGGTCTTTGTCTTCAGTTTTTCCAAGAACATTAACTTCATTTCCATCTGTCTTGTTTGAGATAGAGCATTTTAGGTCCCCGTACGATCTGTCAGTGAAAAAATGATCCTATCCACAATCTCCACGAGATACCACTTAAAAAGAAATCTTTAAAAGGTCTCATTTGCAATCACAAACAATGCTCCCAGGAATAATTACTAAATCTGTATTAAAGGTCTGCCCCCACGTACTTTTTTAAAAACCAGTTTGGTCAGGTGACCTCCATGAGCTTCCTAAACTAGCATTGCCCAAAGGCTATTCCAGGCTAACGGGTTGTTCTCCAAAAAAACTTTATTAAAATAAAAATTGAGACAGGCCCCATAATATGTGAAACTTTATGAGGGCTTTAATATAGGTGACTCTCTTTTCCTGAGGAATTAAAATTTGGACAAAACCTACGCTTTTATTTGGATCCCTACAGTGACTGGAATCAGCTCCAAGTTCAAGTCCCTGCTATGCCACCTCCCAGTTGGATAACCTCAGCCCGGTTACTTGACCTCTGTGATGCAAGAGGTCAAGTATGTTTTTTCTCTTTTTTCTTTTTGCTTTTAAATTTTTTCATTTATTTATTTTTTAAATATTCTGTTACAGAGTCTTTACCTATACCATGGGACCAGCTTCCTTGCTGGAGAGCTGTGAAAGTCAAGAGAATCATCACTTTGTAAAGTTTTGTCCTAATATGTGTGTTTCATTATTCAGAGTTTAGTTGTTTATCTCTGTTTTCTGTATGGGAGGAAAACAGCACAATGAAACTGTCTTGATGATTTCATGCTTCTCTATTCGGTTAAATCATTGATGACGAATCAGAAATATTGCTGGAGAATAAGGGACTGAAAAAAAAATTAACTCAGCGGCCAAGCAACAATTACGATGAAAGCTCTTGCAACACTGATTTTCCACGCTGACCCTGGCTGGGCGGGTGAGACTAGTGCCCTTGTTGTCCTGGGAAACGCAGGGGCCTGACTTCTTGCATAGCTTAAAGCAACCAACAGAGGGTGCTAGTTCTGAGGCTCACACGCAGGAATTGCGATGTGGGAGATGGAGAGAAGGGGAAGAGCAGCAGATTGTAGCTTTACTAGCTGGCTTCTATTTCTGATTTTGCTGGATCGTGCCAGAATGATTCACCCTCGTAGCAGGTGGTTGTACTCTATTTTGTCCTGAAATGCATTTCTTGCTTTTATGTGTGGACACGGGGGTGTCTGGTATATTGGGATGTTACACACTAAATTGTCTTACTTCCGTGGTTCTAGATTGTTTTCCTTTGCACTCCCTCATCTGTCTGTAGACTTGCATAGAAGAAAAAGGGAATATGGAGACAGCACGGTGGAATAAGAGAGCCAAGACCGTTCTTAGCATCTGTGGGCTTCTGAGAGTAGAAAAGGAGGTCTACCTGCTGAATCCCTAGTTAAAAGTTACAGGTCACGCTAACAAACTGTTCCACAGAGTATACTCTGTTCCCCTACTCTAACAGATATATGTTCATAATGACTCAGAAGGCCAGGCTTGAGTTCAGAATTCTCAGAATGCTTGCAGTTCTGAGCTACACTCTAGGGGATGTTGGCCTTCAGCCTCTGCGTCTGCCTCTAGCCCATACTCTCCAACTCCGGTTATGTGTCCTGCAGCCCCTGGATCTAAGCTCTGCTCACTCCTGCAAGATGCCACCCTGGGGCTAGGCGTGCACAGAGTGGTGGTCTGGCCCCCAGAAGGACAGATTCAGGCTAATGTAGGCCCTGGCAGTGCTCAGGCCCTTTGTCAGGGGATTCCAGGGCCCCAGAGTGTGGTCCAGGATTGGGACAGTGGGCTCTGGGCAGACGTGGGGGAGTTGCCTGTAGTCCAGAGCCCATGGCAGAGACTCCTCTTGCCTGGGTCCAAGGATAATAACTGAGAAGTTCTGGACGGAGTCAGAAGCATCCGGCAGACGTCCTGACTTTCCCAATTGCTGACTGTACTCCTGTGTGCCTGCTCTGCTCTGCACCTCACCGCTGGGGGCCCACAGCAGCTCAGGTGGCAGTGGTGGTGAGAACCTCCATAAGCTGGGAAGGGGCATACAAATATCTGGAAAAATCATTACTGCTGTTACCCCAGGCCTCAAAGCAAAAGTTTAATGGGATCAGTAAACACTTTCCCAGCTGCGGGTTCGGGATCCCAGACCAGACGCCGGATGCACTAGTGCTGCTTTCCTCCCAGGCGAGATGCACAGAGCTGGCTTCTAAAATATGCACAGTTCCCACCCACGGGATGAATGCTGACAAGCTCAGTCCTCGCAGGAATGTGATATCACAGATGTGACAGACCTTTTTACTGTCATTCCACACAAAACAGCCTTGTACAAATCAACAGCAGAGCGTGATGCAATCCTGTTCCGGAGGCTTTCAAAAGGATTGTATTTACCATAATCAAAAGGAAAGGTGACTGTGTGGCTGCTGGATGTTCGTAACTGTCTTTATGCAAGAAAAGTGAAGCTGTGAAAGATCTTAAGAATCCATAGAAATGATGTTCATGGAAGCTAAGTCTTCACATGGAACAAGGGTGATGCTATAACGAGTGAAAAAGACAGAATTCAATAAGTGTACCCAAGATACTTAGAAGTACGTTTAAACACACACACACACACACAAAGAAAAAAAAAAATAGAAGGAAATATACCAAAACATTAACAATGACTGTTTGTGGATGATGGGATTCTGAGTAATTTATTTTTTCTAATTTTCTGAACTTTATTTCATAGAATATATTACTTTCATAATACTGTATACATAAAAAAATTAATTCGGAGGAAACTAAAACTACTTAAAATTTAGTTAACTATGTTTATGTATTTAAAATACTTTCTTTTAAAGTTATGTATGAAACATTTCAACCATACAGTAAAAGTACAGAACATAATACAACACATATCCATGAACCCACGACTCAAATTGAACAGATGTTAGCTTTCTACTGTATTTACCTTACATGCTTTTTAATTTAAAAAATGAAAGAAAATGTTTCCAATACAACTGGAGCCCTCCATCCTATTCCCATCCCTTAACCCTGAGGTTGATATAAATTTCTCCCATCCATGTTTTTATGCTTTTACTATACTTGTTTTGCAAATCTGAAAAATGTACACAAGTGGTATTATACTGTCCATGTCCTTTTGCAACTTGCTTTTTTATTTGACAGAATTAAGATTCATTTATGGAGACAGACACGACCATGGAACAGCTAACACACTACTGGAAAAGGAGCCTACTGGAGCCTGGTGGCTGACTGAAGTGGCCATTTATCAACCCAGGCCCTTATTTTTTGACATAAACTTCTGTCCAGCCAAGCATTCCCCACTGTGTATGTGGCATTCATTTCTATTGTGAATGTGAGACTTCACATCTCTCACTGTTAAGTTAATATGGACTTTAGGACCATTTGTTTAACCAACAGACGCAGCAGCATCATACACATTTGGCAGGATATGAAACATAATTTTACTATTTCAAAGGGTTACCATTATTTTGTTTTTGATATTTATGACATACCGCTGGGTAAATCTGGGTTTATTTGATGCCCAGTCGTGTCACATCCACTTGTTCCCTAAGAAAAACCAGTATTCTTTTTTTTTTAACATCTTTATTGGCGTATAATTGCTTTACAATGGTATGTTAGTTTCTGCTGTATAATAAAGTGAATCAGCTATATGTATACATATATCCTCATATCCCTTCCCTCTTGCGTCTCCCTCCCACCCTATCTCACCCCTCTAGGGGGACACAAAGCACCGAGCTGATCTCCCTATGCTATGCAGATGCTTCCCACTAGCCATCTATTTTACATTTAAAACCAATATTCTTAATGGTAATCCATTTTATGTCACAGTTTCCAGGCATACGCTTGGCAGGAACTTGTACTGAACTCAACCTAAACCTGTTATTATAAATGTCATCTTTATGCTTCAGAAGTTATCAGACCACTGTGGGCACATGGCGGTCTCCGTATTGACCAGGGACCTGCTCAGCAAGTTGGAAAGAAATTTCAGATATAATTTATTTGCTGACATCACAGCGTTGGAAAGAACAGCGCATTGGCCCTTCCTGGTTTTGTCAGGACAAAGATCTTTGGAGAGTCATTCTTCACCATCTTCTACGTTGCTGCGGCTCTAATCACGTTTTGCTGAGTTCCCAGTAGCTATGTTTTTTTCTCTACCCCTCCACCCTGCTCCCCAAAGGGAAAGGCTTGGTTCTCTGGCTCCAAGGCCAAGAACCAATAGGTCAAGGCACAAACTTTGTACCCTGTTGCTGAGAAGGCACTTGGGCCAGAGCTTATCTGTGGGGTTTTTCATTAGGGGTGGCGTAGGGACTTCCTGTGAACATATTTTCACACTAGTGCTCAGAAAATGGGTGTGTTTGGGGGGAGGTGATTGGAATCATAATAGCAGGGTCTGGAGTATCTAGATGTATAGATTAAGGGCAACTCAATCTTCACAGAGGGAACAATCCTACACTGAGAATCAAATAACCAGTATTTGGATGTGCTTTGTAAACTAAGTCCAATGCAAATGTTTCGACATTTCTTAATGCAGTTGAGAAAGCCATCACTTGTTCAGATGGATCTGCTTCTCTTGGAATTGCTGAACCACTTCCTTTTCTTTTCACATTGAATGTATCTTCCATCTTTTATTCATACTCGCTCAAAGTAGAAGAGAAAAAAAAATAACCAGATCAGTGGTTTCTCTCTTGCTCTGAATAACTTCCTTGCCCTTCAGGGATATTGTTGGCTGCTCTCTGGCCCTCAGGAAAGCCAGCTCTTAAGCAGCACCACTCCTTGGGATGTGAGAGACTCCCCAGAGAAGGGCCTGAGCATTTTGTCAAGTGAGATGATGTATGTATGGTACCTAGAACCATGCCTGGCACTCAGTAAACACCTTTCTCATCCTGAAACATACGCCTACCAGCCAACACCAGCTCCGTGGGTATGTGGCTTGGGCAGTCCCACAGTGCCCTGTGTTCTGACTGGCTCTGTCCTGGTTTAATCTCTGCTGTCATCTTGAAATTCTTAATAGTATTTAAACAAGGAGTCCATTTTTATCAGCTACATTGACCTGATCTAGGGAGATCACGCTCTTAACAGGCTTACGCTGGCTTCAATGCCAATTCATCCAGCTCACACTGGGGGCTCAGGACCCTGACCCTTTCTCCGATAATTCCCTTCAAGGCCGCTGGAATGCTGACCACTGCTCCAACCTCTTTTAGAGTCTCCCCAACACCTTTTATCAGATGCCCCTTTTCTCTGAAAAACAAACAAAACCACACAAACCCTCCCTGCAACCAGCTTTTCTCCAGGACACCAAGTGACACATGATTGTTCCTTGGGACCACCCACTGTCCCTCTGGCTACATACGGCTCCCACGCCTTTTCTTGACCTGTTGAGCTCATTCTTCAGCTGACTGGTTTTTCTCTAAATTGCACATTTATAATTAACTGCACGTCTCAATTTCCTTTTACTTTTCACTCCTACCTTCTGGGTCCCAGCCTCTATTACTTCATCTAGGGCATGGTCCCACTTCTGACCTTGCAATGCTGTCACTGTTCAGCATTACCATGTCGAAAACTCACCCTTCATTCTTTGAATTTTCAGCAGAGGAGACAGGCAACATTCAATCTGCAATATACCTTGGGAAAAGGACATTTTCCCACACTTAACCTGCTTGCCATTAAAAAAAATTTATTTACTTTATTTATTTATTTTTGGCTTCGTTGGGTCTTCGTTGCTGCGCGCGGGCTTTCTCTAGTTGCGGCGAGCGGGGGCTACTCTTCATTGCGGTGCGTGGGCTTCCCATTGCGGTGGCTTCTCTTGTTGCACATCACGGGCTCTAGACAGCAGGCTCAGTAGTTGTGGCTCACGGGCTTAGTTGCTCCGCGGCATGTGGGATCTTCCCGGAACAGGGCTCGAACCCGTGTCCCCTGCATTGGCAGGCGGATTCTTAACCACTGCACCACCAGGGAAGTCCCCGGCTTGCCATTTTTAAAACACATTAATGCTATATTTAGAGGCAAAATAGTAGAGTGACAAGAACCAGACTTTAAGGCAGGCAGATCTAGGTTTAAATCCTAGCTCCATCACTTATGGTTATAAGATCTTGGGCAAGTTATGTAATCTCTTTGAGCTTCATTTTCCCCATTTGTAAAATGGAGTAATAATACACCCCTTGTGGGGTTACCATGAGGATTAAATGAGATAATGCACGTAAAGCACCTGGGACAGCACCTGCACATAGTAGGAGCCCAAAAAACACTAGTGATTTATACTACCGTTATAGCTATTTTAGTTAATAAACAATAAGCCTAACTGGTAGGTAGCATGAGTGTGCACACCGTGTTATATGTATCAGATGCTCCGGAAGAAGTGAGAGATAGAAGTACCTTAAGGCGCTTAGAGTCCAGTTAGCAAACAGGACAGGAAACACGTTCATTTCTAATAGAAATGACTTCAAAATAATGAGAGTACAAAGCAGCGCAAGATAACATTCCTCAATGGTGATGGCAACATCAAGTTCAACAGACCAGAGGAGGGGAAGGACACAGTAGGATGGGCAGGCTGAGAGCTGGAAGGGGGCAGGATGAGACGCTCTGGGGTAGGAAGTGAGGTGGGCGGAGCCGGGGACACAGCCAGAGGACAGAGAATAGATCTGGTCTTGACTGAGGCAAACTGTGTGGACCTTGATGAATTTGGATTCCATCAATCAGCAAAGTTTAGCAACTTGTGTGTGTGGAGGTGGTGGTGATGAGGGGGCTTTGGGAGTGTGGGGTTTAGGAGCACATTTACAGAGAGGACTCTGGTCACCCCCATCCCTGGACATGTCTGTAGTCACAGCAGGCTTCTGGGTATGAAAATCAGACTCCAGAACATGGCCCTGACTGCTCAGTGCAAAGTCGACTGCAGTGCTGAGATGACGGACCTCAACCTGCGGACTGGGATGAATGACATATGGGAAACCTGTTTCGGGGAAGAAATAGCAGCCAGGTTTGATGACAGAAGAGGAGAGGATGTAAATAACAGGGGAGGTTTTATGCCTGCGTGGCTGAAAAAATAGTATCAGGAGAGGAACAACCAAATTTAGGAGGGAAGAGAGTCTTTGGAAATCTTAATGCAGGGCTGACGGATGGAGCAGATGAAAATTGTTAATTATAACCAACATCCATTGAGCACATACTCTGTGGCTATTTAATTCTCACAACAGTCCTGTGAAATATGTATTATTGGGCTTCCCTGGTGGCGCAGTGGTTGAGAGTCTGCCTGCCAATGCGGGGGACACGGGTTCGAGCCCTGGTCTGGGAGGATCCCACATGCCGCAGATCAGTTGGGTCCGTGAGCCACGATTACTGAGCCTGCACGTCTGGAGCCTGTGCTCCGCAATAAGAGAGGCCACGATAGTGAGAGGCCCGCGCACCGCGATGAAGAGCGGCCCCCGCTTGCCACAACTAGGGAAAGCCCTCGCACAGAAACGAAGACCCAACACAGCCATAAATAAATAAATAAATAAATAAATAAATAAATTTAAATCATATGGGCTTCTAAGAAGACCTCTGCTTAAAAAAAAAAAAAAGAAAGAAATATGTATTATTCTCCCCATTATTCAGATGAGGAAACTGAGGGTTGATATTCATATCTATTAGGCTGGGAAGGACGTCTCTTCCCATCCATTTAGGAGGGGGATGGATAGAGGAGGAGATGAGCTGAGGTGACATGGAGGAGAGCTGAGGGTCCCAGACTTCTTAGCAAAACAGAGGAAAGGTTTTGGGAAAATTAGGAGTGTCAGTCTGAGCCAAGACGAGGTTTAAGAAAACTGTATGGGAAATGCACTACAGAATCCACGAGGGAGGGCTGAAGGAAACTTGCCATATTATAAGGGGTCAGTTCCATGAAGCCAGGAGCTGGGACGGAGAGAGCAGGCTGGGATTGCGGAGGGAGTGGGGAGTCCAGGGACGGACTGACAAAGGCATCCAGGTGGAGGTCCAGCACAGCCAAAAATGGGGCGGGGTCCCAGAGCAGAGCTTGTCTGGGGCTTAGAGTGACATCTGAACTTTTATGTTTGTTAGAAATACAGTTCGATTCTCCAATGGTACGTGAAGGCAGGGTGCTCTGGTGGGAAAGGCCTGAACTCTGGAGCCTGGCACACCTGGTCTGAGGTCTGGCTTTATCGTTGAGGAGTCCTGTGGTCTCGAGCCAGTAAGCTCTGGCTTGGGAGGATGGGGGCGCCGTTCCTGGAAGGAGGGGTCCCTGGGAGAGGAGTGGGGTTGTGGTGGATGCGTTGGGTTTGGGGCAGGTGCACGGAGGTGTCTAGGCTGTAGCTGTAAGCCTGGGAGTCATCAGTGACAGATCACCTGGGGAGAGAAGGTGGGGAGGGGGAGAAGGCAGTCTGGCATAGGATCCTGAGAAGCAACCACAGAGGAGAGGAGTAAGACAGACAAGACCACGGAAGGAGCCTGGGAAGGAGAGTCAAGAGGCAGGAGGGAGAGCCGGCTGGCATGGGGTTATGGAAGCCAAGAAAACCCTGTCACCAGCGCAACAATCTCCCTGGCTCACTGGCTTCAAGAAGAGGTGAGCTGCCCTAGAAGTTAAGATGTCTTCGAGGGAAACCCAAGCTCCCCTTCCCAGATGCGAGCGTACCAGGGTAGCCTTCCGGTCTCAGGGACAGTGAACGCATCTGCTTGGGAAGCCCTGATATAAGCCTGCCTGGCCCCTGCTCAACAGGTAGACCCTGGGCACACAGGACACAGCCAGCTGCAAGCGCTGCTGGGAGAGAGAAAGGTAGGGATTCAGTGTGAAATCCCCATCTGCCCTCCTCCCTTCAGCCCCATCAATAAAGAACAGGCCTGACTGCTATGCTGTGGGGAGCAGCTGGGTCAGGCGCAGGTCAGACCAGGCTGTGCAAGAGCTCTTGCTGCCCCTTCCCTTCTGTGGCAAATTCCTGAAGACAAAGAGGTGCTGGCTGTCTCCAGGGCTGCTTGTGCAGTGGCCTTGTGGCAGGAAAGCTAATTGCAAAGGGAAAGATGGCTCCTCGCTCTGGATTCTCAACCCTGGAGGGGCCCAGGGCAGCAGGGGATTAACCCCCACCATAGAAACTTTGGGATGAAACTAGACCCAGAGAAAACCTCCTGAAGGGATGCAGACCAACACAGAGACCTGGTCCCCACGAAGTGCTCCAGGAGAGGGTCACCTGCACAGCCAAGTGCTGCCCTCACCTAACCTTCATGACCACTGTGTTGGACAGATGTTTTCACCATCTCAGTTTTTGAGACATAAGCCGAGACTGGGATCCAGGTATTTTTATTCCAAATCTCATACTCTTCCGTAACCCTGAGAATAGATTTGATACCAACAAATAGCAACTAAGCACAGAGCTTCATAGCCTGGGGCAATCCCAACTGCAGATTCAGGGTCTCCCACCTGGTATACTTAAAATAGACAACAGATAAGGAAGTATATACGTCAGCCCTAACATCTTCTCATTTTAGTACTAGGAATACATGAATCCCAAATGGTGGGAGAAATGGAAAAGCATGCATGGTTCTTATCAGGAGACGATGCACATTTCTGTGGTTAAGACATTTCCTTTAAACCTGGGAATGAATTGTGTTAATTCCCAGACCCAACAGACTAGCATGTCCCGGAGACACAGAAGCTAGCAAAAAGTGACACCACTCCCGCGGAAGCCATCGGACCACTGTGGCAGTTACCACCTAGGCTGAACTCATGTTCAGGAGAGAAATGAACATTTACTGACAGCCTGCTTTGTGCAATGTTCCTAATATTATTCGTATTTATTATCTTATTTGATCCTCAGAATGACTCTGTAATTTAAAGCAAGGACTCAAACAGATATCTGTATACCCGTGTGCACAGCAGCGTTACTCATAATAGCCAAAATGTGGAAGCAACCTAGTGTCTATCGACAGATGAATGAATAAACATAATGTGGTACGTACATAGAATGGATGTTATCCAACCTTAAAAAAGGAAAGAAATTATGACACAGGCTCCAACATGGTTGAAACTTGAGGACATTATGCTCAGTGAAATAAGCCAGTCATAGATGGACAAAAAAATGTACGATTCCACTTCTACGAGGTATCTAGAATAGTCAACTTCATAGAGATGGAAAGTGTAATGGTGGCTGCCAGGGGCTGGGAGGAGTGGGGGATGGGAAAGTTAGTATTTACGGAGTACAGAATTTCAGCTGGGGAAGATGAACAAGTTCTGGAAATGGATTATTGTGGTGACAACGCTGTGAACGTACTTAATGTCACTGAACTGTACACTGAAAAATGATTGAAATGATAAATTTTATGTTATATATATTTTATCACAATAGAAAATTTAAAAATATATGACTCTGTAGGGTAGAGGTTACTCTTCTCGTCTTACAGATAAGAAAAATGGGGCACAGAGGAAATCATGCAGCCAGACTGAATGAGGGTCTATCTGCCGCTAGCACCCTAGGTTTCCTTTACACGATGCCGCCCCTTCTAGAGCTCAAGATAGCCCTGGTCTGACTGCGGGGCTCCCTGGCTCCAAGATTCCTCTGTCAAAGGATGGAGAAAATCCCAAGTGAAATTGGACCTAACTGCAGTTTAGAAACAGAGGGGTGGGTGTGGCTTGGGCTTGAATTACAGGGCTAAACCTGAGCATTGTGCCAACTCTAAAATTACGAAATGAGGGTCTCCAGGCGTCTCTCTAATCCAGAATGATTATCTTCACTGCCGAGCATCCAATTTAAATCATTGTGTTTAATACAAAGCCACAGAACAGAGCAGCCTGTCTCCCGACATGTAGTTACCATGGAGACCGGAGATGATCCTCAGAGGGAGTTATGTGGCGGAGAGAACGTGGCTGCTAGCTTCTGAGAAGACAGGGGGCCAGGGGAAACCGTTCTAAAATAGAGCCCGGAGACGCCCTTTGTCACCTTCCTCCTTAGCAAAGCCCCTTCTAATCCCAAAGCGGGAAAGTTTACAGGTAAGCAGGTCATGACCACCTTTATTAAAAGTCCAGGCTGCCCAAAGAGGCCAGACCAGAGGGGTTTATCAACAATGCAGAAATAAACCACATGTAACCCCATCTGCTCTCCTTCCCTCATCTACTCCAGTGTTGGCGAGGCTTCATTTTGGTCCCAAAGCTCAGTGATAATAGTGCTATCAAGCTGCCTGAGGGAGGCTGTCCTGAGGCCGCGCTAGGTGCTGATGCTGGGGAATGAGGAAGGCTGTCCTGAGGCCGTGCGAGGTGCTGATGCTGGGGAATGAGGAAGGCTGTCCTGAGGCCACGCTAGGTGCTGATGCTGGGGAATGAGGAAGGCTGTCCTGAGGCTGCGCTAGGTGCTCATGCTGGGGAATGCGCGCTGGCGTCTGCTCTGGGAGGCAGGGAGGCCTATGCCTGTACTTGCTAGCTTGGAAAGGCATTTCACTCCCTGAGACTCAGCTTCTCCACCTGCAAAGGAAGGAAAATAAGGCCTGCCTGAGGGGGGCTTTAAAGATCACGATACGTGTATAAGGGATACAGAAATGCTGGGCCTGACAGGGCAGTGCAGCCCTCCTGGAGGGGACAGCGGCTGGAAACGTAGCTGCAGGTCCTACGCAGAGCCATGCACTGCCAGATGCCACCTGGGGGTCTGGGAACACAGAGCCCGTGAGAGGCTCCACACACTCCAGGCTGAACACTGTATTTTCCACACAGCAGGAAAAGTAGACTCTTCGATGGGCCACTATGTCTGGGGCTTAGAGATTCAGAACAAGCGTGCTCTCCCGAATATAAGTCCTAGTTATCTTAAGCCTGGCAAAGTGAGAGTCAGGGCACCAAACCAGGAAAGAGCTACAGCCCAGGCCTGGTGGTAACAAAGGGCACCAAACAGAATGGAAACCTGACGGAGGGAAGGGGAGAGGGTGGCAACAGCTCAGTGGTTAGAATTTCAGTTCATGTAAGTTTTATCCTAACCTAGTCCGCTCAGAACTCCCCGGCCCACTTCTGTTCTCCATTGACTCTAATTGTAAGACAAAGAGGGAGCAAGAGGAAGCAGAATGAACTCTTCCCTATGACATCATCACAACTTATTATACATAAAGATATGGGTCATGTGAAGAAAATATATCGAGATCAATATGTAGCCAAGTATCATGGAACATCCTCATGGACCTCATCTGAAACCCCAGCACTCAGTTAAGTTCCTTTTAACACACACACATCACAGATTTTTTTCTCTCCAAATAACTTTAGAAAATTCTAAAGAAAATTCTTAACTTTTCAGGCTAACAGAAAGGGACCATGCTAAGGGCTGAGAATGTTTATCAAGTGCTTGGTTAATGCACTGAGTTTACTGTTCTCTTAAGTTTTTGGTTTACAGCCTGCACTAAAAAAGTTTGCTTCCAAGGATATAGAATGGCCAAAACAACTTTGAAAAAGAAGGACAAAGTTGGAAGGCTTACACCACCGGCTTTCAGGACTTACTCTAAAGCTATCATAATCAAGACATTGTGGTATAGGTGTAAAGATAGATACATAGATCAAAAGAACAGAAAAGAGAGTGCAAAAATAGACCCACACATATATGGTCAACTATATGTTTTTGACAAGGGATGATCTTTTCAACAAATGGTGCTAGAACAATTGGATAGCCATATGTAAAAACACTGAACCTCAACCCTTACTGGATACCATATATAAAAACTAACTTAAAATGAATCATTGACCTAAATGTAAGAGCTAAGATTATAACACTTCTAAAAGAAAACATAGGAGAAAATCTTAGTGACCTTGGATTTCACAAAAAGTTCTCAGTTACAGCACGAAAAACAAACTATGAAAGAAAAAGAATTAATAAATTGAAGTTCAAAATGAAAAACTTTTGCTCTTCCAATGACATTGTTAAGAAAATGAAGAGGTAAGTCATAGCCAGGGAGAAAATGTTTGCAAAACATGTACCCAACAAACGACTTGTAGCTAGAACATATAAACAACTCTGACAACCCAATAAAAAGAAGACAAACAGTGCTCACTTTGGCAACACTAAATTTGGAACAATACGGAGAAGATTAGCATGGTCCCTGCACAAGGATGACACACAGCTTCCTGAAGCATTCCATATTTTTCAGTTGTAAGGTAAATATGTACTAGGGATGTAATGTATGACATGATAAATATAATTAACACTGCTGGATGTTATAGGTGAAAGTCATTAAGAGAGTAAATCCTAAGAGTTCTCATCACAAGGAAAAATTGTTTTTCCTTTTCTTAAGAAAATTTATTTATTTATTTTGGCTGCACCGGGTCTTAGTTGTGGCACACAGGACCTTCACTGCGGCATGCGGGCTTCTTAGTTGTGGCACGCATGTGGGATCTAGTTCCCTGATCAGGGATCGAACCTGGGCGCCCTGCATTGGGAATGTGGAGTCTTACCCACTGGACCACCAGGGAAGTCCCTCTTTTTTCTTTTATTTTGTATTTATATGGGATGATGGATGGTCACTAAACTTATTGTGGTAATCTGTTCATGAAGTATATAAGTCAAATCATTATGCTGTACATCTTAAACTTATACAGTGCTGTATATCAACTATATTTCCATAAAACTAGAAAGGAAAAAATAAAGATTTACCTATTCTTTACATTTCATAAAAAAAAAAACAAAAAACAAGACCAATGACTCAAAACATAGGGAAAAGATGTGAACTCTTCACCAAAGATATACAGAGGGCAAATAAGCACATGTAGAGACATTCAACACTAGGGAAGTGCAAATTAAAACCATAGTGAGCTACCACTGATACATCTGTTAGATGGCTAAAATTAAAAAGACTGACCATAACAAGTGATGGCAAAAATGTGGAGCCTGGAAGGAACAGAAAATGTTACAACCACTTTGGAAACCACTTTGGCAATTTCTTAAAAAGCTAAATGTACACCTACCATATACTCTAGGCGTCCCACTTCTAGGTAATTACACAGGGGAATGTAAGCATGTGTCCACACAAACACTTGTACACAGATATTCATAGTCGCTTTATCTGTAGTTGCCAAACACTTAATAATGCTAAGTCAGAAACCAGACCAAAAAAGAAATACATACTGTATTTTCCATGATATAAAAATGTGAGAAAATGCAAATTAATCTATAGTGACAGAAAACAGATCAGTGGTTGCCAGCGCAGGGAAGGATTACAAGGGACACCAAGAAACTTTGGCTGGGGGCGGGGGGGTGGCGGTGATGGATATGTTTATTATATTAATGGTGATGGCTTCGCAGTATCTACACGTCAAAGTGTATCAAACCATACACTTTAAAAATGTGTGGCTTATTGTATGTCAATTATACCTTAATCAAGTTGTTTAAAAAAAAAGCATAACACATAGATTAAAAAAAAAAAAAAAAGTGGCTTCCTGGGCTACCCAATCATGACCTTCTTCATTCTGTACATACTCTTCCCAAGAACAGAGTTCACCAACATTCATCAAGCTTAATTTTATTTTTAAGTATTGAGAACACTGTAGAGAGTTTAAATCTAAAGAGGAAAGTTATTTATAGATGAGGGGTTGAATTCATTAATCTCCAGTGGCACTTCCAGCTCTAAAACTGTGTGCACGAGTGAGTGCACGTGTGTGTACGTGAGAGTGCGTGTGTAAGTGTGCGACTGTGACAGTGAGTATGTGAAAGTGTCTAAGTGTGTGAGTGTGTGTGTAGTGTGAGAGATAAACATTTGTGAATGAGGGACTTCCCTGGTGGTGCAGTGGTTAAGAATCCACCTGCCAATGCGGGAGACATGGGTTTGATCACTGGTCCAGGAAGATCCCACATGCCGCGGAGCAACTAAGCCCGTGCGCCACAACTACTGAGCCTGCGCTCTAGAGCCCGCGAGCCACAACTATTGAAGCCCGCGCACCTAGAGCCCGTGCTCCGCAACAAGAGAAGCCACCGCAATGAGAAGCCCGCACACCACAATGAAGAGTAGCCCTGACTCGTCACAACTAGAGAAAGCCTGTGCGCAGCAACGAAGATCCAACACAGCCAAAACAAACAAACAAACAAACAAAGAACCACACTGGTGAATGAGAAAGTTCTTAACTATAGCTGGCCTACAGCTTTATCCTCACATAGTCACTAATTAGGGATCCTTACAGCACCTAATTTTTAATTAACAAGAAATAAAAAAGGATCAGAAGGAGAGAAAAACATGGTTGGCTACAGGGATAACCTGAGGGAACAATGAGGCGGCAACCACGTAAGGGAGAAGATGCAGCGTCTACACACATTTCTACCTGCCAGTGAACCATTCTAAGATGTGTACCTGACATTCAACACAGAAATATGGCCACTTCAGATAGGAGGCAACCTCAGTGAGGAGAAGAGATATTTTCAACTGAGATTTTTGAAGCCTTCCAGAAGGCCATATTCAAATATTTCTTGAAATATTAAAAAGTATTCCGTCTTTACGAAAAGAAATAGGAGGAAGAAAAATACATCATTCATATAGTATATGTCTCACTGAAGTATACATACAATACATGATGTATTTTTCTTCTATCTTTTTTTTAAACCCCAGAGATGTTGGATGAAAGTATAAAAGCAGAGCTAGTATGAGATATGAAAGGTTTCCAAGATGCTTGGGTTTAATCACCAAGGGTACATTTATCTCTATTCTTGAACCAAAGGTTTTAAAAAGCAGTAATCTCTCTGTATGGATCAATTCTTTGCAAACACTCTTATTCTAGGAAATGAGGAGCTGCTTGGTCACCATAGGAGATTTTTTTCCAATGCTAGATGTAAAAATTTGTAAGAAATGATAGATCTCTCTTACATTTGTTCTAAGAAGAGTCAACCTGGCCTACATGTTGGCCTGCCAATTAACATAGATGTACAGTGAAAGTTGCCAGCAAGGTTTTGTTATACGAGATACCTGATTTGAAGCAGGACATCTTTAAATAGCTCCTGCTACGTGCTGAGTTTATGACTGGATATGTCTGTTTTTAAGAGAAAGAAAGGAGAAAGAAAATTATCTAGAAGTCATCACCAGTACTATTTAGGCTCCATTTGAAACCTATAACACACACAGTCAACCCTGACAGTAGAGACAGAAACCAATTTTGTAATTCCTATTTGATGTCTAACACTTTAATACGTATGCCTGTGAGGAAACTTCACAAATGGATTTTTCAGGGGTTGGTCCTCAGTCATCACGATCTATTTACTTATTTATTTTTATTTATTTTGCGGTACGTGGGCCTCTCACTGTTGTGGCCTCTCACATTGCAGAGTACGGGCTCCGGACGCGCAGGCTCAGCGTCCATGGCTCACGGGCCCAGCCGCTCCGTGGCATGTGGTATCCTCCCGGACCAGGGCACGAACCCGCGTCCCCTGCATTGGCAGGCGGACCCTCAACCACTGCGCCACCAGGGAAGCCCCATGATCTATTTATTTAACAAACACTCATATAGTGCTTAGTAAGCACCAAGTACTATTTTTTAAATATATTTTTTATTTTAAAATTTTTATTCATTTTTTATTTTTGGCCACGTGGCTTGTAGGATCTCAGTTGCCCAACCAGGGACTGAACCCTGGCCACGGCAGTGAAAGCACCAAGTCCTAACCGCTAGACTGCCAGGGAACTACGAAGTACTATTTTAAGTTCTTTACCAGTAGTATCTCAACACACATAAAGTATTATCATAATCTCCATTTTCCAGAGAAGGAAACTGAAACACAGAGAGAGATTAACTCGTCCAAATCACACAACCAGTAAATGTGGAGCTGAAATTCAAACTTTGGCCGTCCACCCCAGCCTGTGCTCACGACTGCCACCCTATGTAGACATTCATCTATTTCTTGAGCATCTATTGTACTACATGTTTTAATCTTTGCGAGTCTGTGGTGAGTCACGAGTTAAATATAAATTGTCGTCTCTGCCCCTCAAAGTTTTCAATCCAGCTGAGAGACAAACTTTACATAGGAAACAATTTGAAAGCCCCAGGATGACACTTTATTTCAGCTGAGGAGAAAAAAGTGGATCCTGGGGCTGAATTAGCTGGAGGAAGAATGTGACATGAGCTTGGTAGGTCGTGAAGGCCTTCTGTGGATGGGTGGGAAGGGATGGCAGGAGGGAGCATGGGACATTCATAGCGAAGGGGGCTGAGAAAATCCCCTTCCTGATGGATGGGCACATATGGGCACTGAGGATTGGATGGAGAGGGCAAGGTCAGATGGTGAGCTGTCCAGGGTGAAGACCTAGGACTCCAAACTAGACAACAGAGGGCCACTGCAAGTTCTCAAGCAGGACATGACCCTGCTGGCAAAGCCGAGGACATAGGCAGCACGGGCACTAGATGGACAGTAGAACAATCTCATTGCAAAGCCAAAGTGGGTGGATCAAGTAACCCAAGAAACCAGACAGAGTCAAGGCCAGGCCTAGGGTGGAAGCAGGCACTCAGCCTGGGGACTAACAGTTATGCACGTGCTCTGTGCCGGGCACTGTGTGAAGTGTTTTTCATGCATCAACTCATTTAATCCCCACAACAACCATTTGTAAATGGTAAAAACTGTCAGCTCTAAGGCACTGACATCAGTGTTATTCCTCTAGGGACAGTGGTGTGTTATAAAGCCGCCATCTTGGGGAGGCGGAGAGCTTACTCTGCCGTCTGCCTGATGCATCAGTTCCTTGATGCCTTTATCTGGTCCAGGCAAGCTTAGAGCCACACAGTGTTGAGTTAACTATTTGCATGCAGCTTACTGAGAGGTCATAGGCTGTCTGAAAGGGGTGACTGTCCAGAATCTGGGGTTTCAGGATCCTCTGAGTGGTGTGGTGAAAAGGGCCTCAGACTGAGAAACTTACAGTCTGGTCCAACTACCTCTGGGACTTGGGGCCACTCATTCACTCTCTCTCCCTGTCAATGGGAGGGTGGGGCTCTATTTCTAAGATCCCTCCAGTTTTTTTACCAGAATGAAGTGAACTTGGGAACATCAGTTAATAAGCAAGACTGTATGAGTCTGGATCCCGGTAAGCAGGAAGGGTTACTGCAGAGCAAAAAGACTGGAAAGAGATTTTGGCTAGAATTAAACAGAAATGGACAGAATAACAGAGTCAAGAAAAAAGAAGAAAAGAAGTGAGCAGCATTTAAAGGTTTAAAGCCCAAAGAGCCAGTTTCAAAGGCAAAATAGCAAAAACAGTCTGCCCAATGGATACATGGGCTCCTCGGTAAGAAGGTTGGCAGGCTGGACAACAAAGGGAATTTATTTATGTCCCAGCGGGTCCTATCCCAGGACTCTGATAGGTTTAGTCCTCTGCAGTGGGAGGAGGGAGGTAGGGTCAGGACCCTCCACTGGGGGCGGGAAGTGGCAGGCCACCTAGCCTGTGCCACTGTACATCTGCTAGGCTGATCCTGTTCTAGACAAACACTCTTTGGGTTAGGATTTGGCTCCCCTTGTGGTTTGACTACAAGAATAGATGTCCTGCTGCTGATGGCTTTGAGTTAGTGGGAGGCTGTCTCAGTGACCAGATGGCCCTGGCACAGACAAGAGAGAGCCTCTGGGTCCTCAAAGAAGAGGCACAGACCCAGCTGGATTTCCATTTGATGACATCTTGACCATGGCCAATCCGCCGCTCATTGATGATGCCTATGCGGTACAGACAGGAGGGCAGAGCACAGCACCAGGGACACTTAGCAAGTACAGGGGTTCTAGGCCCCAGGCTGGGGCTTGGGAACCCAATAATGGGACCCTATAATGTGAATAGAAGGAGAGAAACTAATAAATAATACTGGCAAGGGTGAGGCAAGACAAGTCCAAGTTTTCGAAGGGGATTCAGATGTCATTCTGGCACATAAGGTGAGGGTCAGACAGGCAACAGGAGTAACAGCCAGGACAACGTGCCATTCAACACAGCCGAGAAAGTTCCTTAATAATCCGCACGCTAGTGTTAGGATCATCAAGGATGCTTTAAAAAAAAATACATGGGCTTCCCTGGTGGCGCAGTGGACAAGAATCTGCCTGCCAATGCAGGGGACACGGGTTCGATCCCTGGTCCGGGAAGATCCCACATGCCGCAGAGCAACTAAGCCCATGTAGGCGCTACTGAGCCTGTACTCTAGAGCCCGAGCTCCGCCACTGCAATGAGAAGCCCGCGCACCGCAACGAAGAGTAACCCCTGCTCACCGCAACTAGAGAAAGCCCGCGTGCAGCAATGAAGACCCAACACAGCCAAAAAAAAATTTTTTTTTTAAATTAAAAAAAAAATTAAAAAAAAATACAGATGGGGGAAGAGGCAGACCTAGAGACATTGATTTCATTAGTCTGGGGTGGAGGGTACAGGCAGTAGAAAGGAGGGGTCTGGACATGTATTTCTAAAATAACTCCCCAAGTAGTTTTACTGTAATTTGCTTCCAAAGGTTGAAAACCATTGGCCTAGACAGTGGTTCTCAGTCTAGTTTTGGAGGAGTGGGAGGCAGAAAAGGCCTCTAGGAAGCATTTCCCCATTGTCCCTGCTGCCCCCTCTGTCACCATCTTAGTGAAGGGGCTGTGCCTGTAGTTTGATTCTGATATTCCCACCGGGCCACGGAGAGCCACTGGTGGGGTGGAGCTCAACAGCCTGCATTAACATTCTTATTATGTAATATTAGATTCACACCAAAGAATAAGCATAACTTATGAGTAAGCTAAGTAGGATAATGATAAAAGACCCCCGTGACCCAAGTGAAATCCTAGACCTTTATTAACACAGTTGGTGTCGCTGGCTCTCCTCCCTCCCCTCCTGCCCCTGCCTTCCCACAGGAGATAACCCCCTTCCTCCGTGGGGGCATTTTTAACAAGCAGGGCGTCCTGGCATCTCTGGAGACCAGGTTCTGGGCCTCTGGGAGGGAGGGGCCTGCAGGTTGGAGGCGTGGAGGAGGCGGGGAGGAGGATGGAGTGCCCGGGCTGTGAGCAAGGGGGGCAGAGGCAGGGGAGCCAGGCAGAGCGTGCCCCAGCCTCTAACAGAAGCAGAGGCGGGCAAAGCGTGTGTTAAAGAAGCGCTAGAGAAACCCCTTCAGACCCAGTACAATGGAGACCCAGATGCTCTCAGAAAAGCCAGGCTTTCAACGGTTTTGTTTTCTCAGCCCTGGCTGCTGCTGCCCAATTGACAGGCAGGCCATAGCTCAGGGGGTGCAGAGTTCAAGGCCCTTCGGATCTGTCAGACGGGAACAAAAAGGCGCAACTTGATCTCTCTTTCTCTATAGGCTAATCACAAGGGTGAGCTTTCCTTGGGGTTATTATTCTATTATAAACCCAGATGCTGAAAGCAGATCAACCGTTACCTTTCTTAGAAGGTGCAAAGTAGGTCAGCGGCAGTCTATCAGGGTACACAGCCTGGGCCTGAGTGCCACAGGCTGTGTGAATAATTAAATCCACACATCCCTGACATCAGCAGTGCAACAGGAGAGCATTTTCTCTCCCCAGGAGATTGTCAGGAATTAGAGATAAGAGGAAGCCAAAATATCCAGCCGTAGGAGCAGCAACAGGGAGGAGCAATCTAGGAGTGGGGGGGACGGGGACGGGGCAGGAAGCCAGTTCTTGGGAGGCTGGGATGTCTGAGGCAGGACTCTGGGCAGGGTCTCCCAGAGGGGTCTGGGGAGGACTGCGTCAGGGGCTGTGTTATGAAACAGATGCTCAGTATGAGCTGCGGCACAAGGACAAGGTCCGATCTTACTTAGGGGGTGGATATAACAAGAGGTCAGTTTAGGTGACGCGAGCAGCCAGAGTGGCTTGGCGTTTATGGGCCTTAAATTTCCTATAACTTGGGCCTGGCATGGATTGGGGGTGTCTGATCCTACAGGAACTGGGGGAGGTGGGACCCTTAATCACACAGGGGTTTTTCTGTGTTTTTCCAGAGACAGCTGCTTCCATGGATGAGAAGCCTGGAAAAGATCAAAAGTTACCCACCGCCTTGCACAAAGTTGCACGTGCAAAGGTCTTCATTCGCTGTAAAGAGCTGAAGGCTCTCAGGGGAAAACTCGTCACTCCTGGCTAATGAGGCCCCGGCAGACGACAATGTGGAAAATAAAACAAAGAAAGGCCAGCCTCCTCTCCCAGAGGCTGGTAGGCAGCATAGTGACAGTGTGGCATCCAACCCTGGACTAAAGATCTCCCAAGCGGGGAGAGTAACCGGCAAGCTACAATTTTTGGTGCAAGGCTGCACACTGCATACAATTTTTGGTGCACGCTGCAAAACGGACCCCAGCATGGACTGGTGTGGTCATCAGAGTTACGTTGGTGGTAAATACCGGGTCCTCTCTTACTCTCTTGCTGGGAGTATAAACTTACAACCAAACTGGAAAACAATGTGGGAGTCTCTCCCAGAGCTAAACATGTGTGTCTTCTATGACCCAGCAATCCCACTCCCAGGAATATGCCTGTAGAAACGTGCACACACGTTTACTAAAAGACATGGATGAGAACATTCAGAGCAACAGCATTTGTCATAGCCCCGAAGTAGCAACCACCCAAATGCCTGGTGACAGCAGAATGTCTAGGTACTCTGTGGGCTCTTGTACAGTAGAACACTATGAAGCAATGAAGTACAACGTGCAACAACATGGCTGAATTTCACAAAAATAATGTTGAGCAAAGGAAGTCAACGCAAGGGTACAGGCTGCCTGATTTCATTTACATAAAGCAAACAGTCAAAACCTATGGTGAATATGCTGAAAACCACCTGCTTCTGCACTTTACAGAGGCAAATTGTATGGAGTGTGAGTTATACCTCCATTAAGCTGTTACTTTTTAAAAACTATGGTATTAGAAGTCAGGATAGCTGTTATCGTTGGTGAGGAGTAGTGACTAGGAGGGGGCACAAGGGGGGCTTCTGGGTGCTGGCAATGTTTGGTTTCTCAGCTTGGGTGCTGGTTACAAGGGTGTGTTCAGTTGTGATGATTCTGTGTACCTTAGAACCTGTGCGCTTCTCTGTATGTATGCTGTACTTCAATAAAAATAACCACAAATGAAGCAGGCCTGGCCTGGCCGGGCTCAAGTGCATGGGGATGGTGAGCCGGATGTGCTCACTCTCTTCAGAAAGGCCCCGACTGCCACCAGAGTCCCCCCAAGAGGACCCTGAAAGAGTTTATGAGGATGGGGCTCCCCATTCATTAGTGAAGCCTCATCTGCAGGGCCCTGGAGTAATTCTCAGAGGAGAAAGTAGGGCAGGTCCACCAATCACTTCTATTCCCAGGGCTTGGCTCAAGCGGGCAGGTGTGGCCTGGGATGCCAGAGTATTCAGCAGGCCTGGCGGCAACCTTGCCTCAGCAGAGGCTGGGCCATGGCTACTGTGACTCCTCACAGCTCAGCCTTCCGGGGGTCTGATCTGTTGCGTCTGGACTGGGAAGGAGGCATATCCTCAGGGAGACCTTAAGGGACATCTGCCTGAGCTGGGCCAGCCTCTGCCTGCCTGGAGCCCCAGCCAGGCTCTTCAGGGTGGGTTTGGGGAGCCTTATCAGTTGCTGCCTAACAGCCGGAGCACTGGAGCCCCCAGGAAGATGGATCCCAGGGGGAGTGCACTGAGCACGGGAGAGGGGCTCCCTGAGAACCCCAAGTAGAACAGAGGTGAGATTTTAAGGTACAGGGCCAATGGAGATTTGAGGCAGTGGGCCAAAGTAGGACATAGGACTGCTGCCACTGGTGGACTCCTTTCACCCAGGGGGCATTAGAGGCCAAGTCCTTTATAAATCAGACAGTACAGAGGGCTGCTGCCAGGGCCAGGGACTTCTGACCCTCAAGATGCTGATTCAACTCTGCATTTGAAAAAAGTCTTCATAGATGAATCTGATGCACAGCTGGATGTAGAGACCGCATGGATAAGTATCAATCACTTATTCAGTCAACAAACAATTGCTGGCCAGCTACTCTCATTCCAGGTCAAGGCCAGGCTCTGGGAAAGCAGAAGAATACAGTCAGGTCTTGCCCTTAAGGAGCCCATAGTCTGGTGTCCAGGGAGAGGCCTGCGTATTACAGATAATTACAACACACAGGGATGACAGCAATGACAGGATTCTGGAGCACAGAGAAAGGGTGAAAGAACCTACTTGTGACTCTTTTGGCGAAACATAATTTCCTCCTGATTCATTTGTTTCACAGGTCTGAATTTTTGTATTTTGCATTTAGGGACATAAAGTAGCTCAGGCCCAGCTCAGTAATTCTTAAATATTGTCCATGATAATTCACTCTGAAAAGAGGGCCTACCACCAGTATCTTTCAAGCTGTTTTTAAAAAGAACGAGCTAGGAAAGATAATAAAAGATAGTTAACTATGTCTGTTTCATAATTCTACCATTAAAATCATCTAGAATAGGCATATCTATTTTTCACAATTTTGGAGAAATTAATTTAGCTTATCATACATAAAGCAGTCCCTCAGACCTACCCCACACACACGCACACCTGCCCCACACATACAACAATAAGAAACTCCAGCTATTCTCCTCTTCTTCTAGGTCTGTACTACATGACATAAAAATATAAAAATAAAATCAGTTCCTGGCCTGGGTGCTTCAGTAAGTGATGCGATCAGCAAAATAGGCTTAAATGCCTCCTTTTCCATAATCATAGAAAGCTATGACATTTAGCCTGAAATTTCCTATTTTAGTTGCCACAGCGGCCCCTTCAAGAGCACCCTTCTCCTTTGAGCGATACAGCAGGAGCACCCTGTTCATGTGGATCTAGTCCAGAGCAGCCCCAGAAACAGAGGAAACCACCGAGGGAGGCACTTTCCCCAAACAGAAGCATTACCTTGGTCCCGTGGTAGAAGTCGTCCACGCATGTGGCGTTCATGAAGGTCTGGTGGAAGTGGGTGCTGGTGTCGATGCCTCCAGGGATCACCAGTTTCCCAGTGGCATCAATCACCTTGGCCCCTCCAGGGATCATGAGCTCACGGCCCACCTGCTGGATGATGCCATTCTCAATGTAGACATCAGCCTCATGGGTGCAGTCATCGTTCACAACCTTGCCTCCCTTGATGAGAATCCGCACACTGGCTGAATTGGCAAGCATGTTCCTGTGAAAGGGGAGAGGGGGCACTGGTCAAGGTCAAGATTCCTTTTCACTGTCACCAAGGTCCCACCCTTTCCTGTGAGAGCCCAAACTCCATGGGCAGAGTACGTGAGCAGGGATGGGGAGGAAGTTTCTCCACAGCCCGAGGACCCTGGTCCTATAGCCAGCTGGGGTCACAGGCCTCCCACTGACCTCCCAGCAGGACTCATTGGGAATCATGACACCACAGCAGTCAGGGTGAAGCTGGGGCCCAAAGAAACATCAATTTTCACCTTCTCAAGAGGTTGTGGTGGTTCTAAAGCATTTTCATATCTCTTGTCTCATTTTATTCCTAAAACAACCCAAGAAGTGGCATTTTACAGACGAGAAAACAAATTGCTAATAAGGAATTTATGGCTACTAAGTAGCCAAGTCAAACCCAGATGTCTTGTAGGACCAACGTCCCCACTATACCGTATGGTCCTGAAGATATCAGAGGCTCCTGGGATGTGTCTCAGAGAGCCAGATTCTCCAAGCCTCACAGCTGCTTAATTCATGTCATTCTTCAGATGGATTCTGATTCAGTTCACCCTCCTATGTTTGTCTCAAGAAGTCCACGACCACACTGAAGCGCCACAGCTGGCTGCACATTGACAAGCTCATCTGATATGCTCAAGCCCCACCCGCAAGGTTCAGCTTTATTTGGTCCAGATTGCATCCCCAGAATCAACTTTTCAAAAGCCATAGAACTCTACCATACACTTAAAGAGGAATTAACCCCAAATCTCTTCCAGAAAGTAGAGAAGGAAACCTTCCCAAGTCAGTTTATGAAGTCAGTACTGCCCTGATACCAAAGATAGAGAAAGAAATTATAGAAACAAACAAACAAACAAACAAACTATAAAGTAATATCCCTCATGAATGTAGGTACAAAAATTTCTAACGAAATATCAGCAAACAGAATTCAGCAATATGTAAAAGAATTAAAGAATCCCACTATGCAAATGGAATTACTTCCAGGGATGCAAAGCTTACTCAATATTTGAAAATCAATCAATGTAATCCACCATATTAACAGGCTAAAGAAGAAAAAATCACATAATCATATAAATTGATGCAGAAAAAGCACTGGACAAAATTCAACACCCATTCATGATAAAAAACTCTCAGGAAAGTAGGAAAAGAAGTTAACTTCCTCAAGTTGATAAAGAACATCACCAGGGACTTCCCTGGTGGTGCAGTGCTTAAGAATCCGCCTGCCAATGCAGGGGATATGGGTTCGATCTCCGGTCCAGGAAGATCCCACATGCCACGTGCTGCAACTACTGAAGCCTGTGCACCTAGAGCCCGTGCTCCCCAACAAAAGAAGCCACTGAAATGCAAAGCCTGTGCACTGTAACGAAGAGTAACCCTTGCTCAGCGCAACTAGAGAAAGCCCACACACAGCAATGAAGACCCAACACAGCCAAAAATAAATAAATAAATAAATTAAGGAACATCACCAAAAAACCTACAGCTAATATCAGAATTTATGAAAGACTGAATACTTTCCCCCTAAACTGAGAATAAGGCAAGGATGTCTACTCTCACCACTGTTATTCAACAAAGGGAGTTTTAGCTAGCACTAATGAAATAAAAGGCATATAGACTGAAAAGGGAAAAATAAAACCATTCTTATTTGCAGGTGACGTGATGGGGGCTATGCAGAAAATCTCAAAGAATCTACAAAAAATCTCCTAGAACAAATGTCAGTTCAGCAAGGTCACAAGGTACAAGATCAACATACAAAAAGCTATTGTTTTTCTATATACTAGCGATGAACAAATGGACACACAAAAAAATTGGAATACTTAGGTAGAAATCTAAGAAAATATACAGGATTTGTATGCTGAAAACTACAAAATGCTGATGAAAGAAACCAAAGAAATAAATAAGTGGAGAGACATACAATGTTCATGGATTGGAAGACCCAGCATAGTAAAGATGTCAATTCTCCCCTAATTGATATATACGTTTAATGCAGGTTGATTCGGCAACTATCTTGACCATTCAGTATCTGAACAGAAATGATTTTTACTTAGGCTTAGAAAATATAGGACACAATCTGACCGGGAGAGGGAGACTACACCACTGCAGTGTCTCTGTGGGCTCAATAAAGCCCACCTTTCTACATGGTAAACTTATTCTTCAGGATCCAATCAATTGTTCCCTCTTCCGAGAAGCCTTCCCCAACTCCCTCCGTACCTTCATGAGGCACTGGAGTCTATCTCCACCTCTGGACTAAGTCCTCAAAGTCAAAGGCGTAGCAGGACCAGATGCCTGGTCCTCATCCCCAGCATCCAGTATAGGAAACTCAAAACTGTTCACAAATGAACAGTTTTGGCTGCATCTACTTGTTGCACCCGGACAATCAAATGGTTTAAAGCAACAAGTGGTAGGCCAATTCCATATTTGTTGCCCAGGACATTTGGCAACTCTATGTCCAGGATAATGCTCAACTTTCATCCCTTTTCCAATACAGCACATCACTGTGAACAGAGCAAAGGAAGCGACATACTATCTCTCATCCTCGTCATTTCATTTTGCCTGCCACTAGGCAAAGTACAGGAAGCCTTTGTCCCAGGATGAAAAGGTCTCATAATCCGTTGAAGGAATAGCTCTTGTAAGGAAATAAGTCAACTATCTGGAGAGCTTAGCCTGCTCTCCTGGACACACTTGGTTAGGCAGTTGTTCTTTTGCTTTTTGTTTTTTTTGTCAAGTTGACCAGATTGGAGTGCATGGAATCTCCACACCAAGAGAGTTTACAGTACTTATTCAGCCTCAACTGCCAAGTCCTCCTGCTGTCAGGAGAGGGTGGTCTGCTGGGGGCAGTGTTGGGAAACAAGACAGGTGGCTGGGAGTGAACGCTGTTCCCTTACACAGCAACATTGTCCTCCATGAACATCTGGTCCCTGCCAGGTATCATTCTGACCTTTGGGGAGGAGGGGTCCCTCCCCTAGGGTGGAAGGCCCTGGGCAGAGGCAGTGGGGAGGAGGTGGGTAGGCCAGAAGGATGGGGGGACAGGTACAGTCACAGCAATGAGTCCATTGTCTGAAGCTGGAATGAAGCTGACATATTTCAGGGGAACTTTTGTCCTAAAATCTGAAAACTGGAATTTTAATTTAATACACAATAATCAGGAAATGAGTTTGGTTCTTAAGTGATGGACAAAACCATTCTGGCCAAAGGAAGTCCAGAAATCCTCAGAGATGCAGTCTCTCTCTCTCTCTCTCTCATTACAAAGCCAAGGCCAGGTGTGACCACAAAAGGAGAGATGCAAGTTCTCAGAGGGAAATGATGGTAAGACACACACAATCCTCTGTGCAAATATATAATCCTCATCTTTTAAAGCAGCTTTAAGTAAGAGGAGAAATAGGAATATTTATGCTGGGAAATTGCTGCATAGTCATTATGTCAGTGTGGTAAATGAGGATATTGATTTGCTTATTAATCCAGAACACATGCTCATAGCACACACCTGGATGGCAGAGACCCTGAAAGGGTGATATGATAATGATTTATGGGGGATTCTTATCTGAGCTTTGATGCTGGAATCATAAACCAAGGGTGTTTTCTTCAGTAGAAATAAGAAAACAGCTTTTAGTAAGCTAACACCCTGTGCCTGGAATTTAATTCACATGGCAGCCCCGAGAAGTAGGAACAAGGCAGGAAGTATTAGCCTCGTTTTAAGATGAGGAAGTAGAGGTTTTGAAAATAACAGGTAGGGACTTCCCTGGTGGCTCAGTGGATAAGACCCTGAGCTCCCAATTCAGGGGTCCCGGGTTTGATCCCTAGTCAGGGAACTAGATCCCACATCATGCGGCAACTAAGAGTTTGCATGCCACAACTAAGGAGCCCAAGTGCTGCAACTAAGGAGCTGGCGAGCCTCAACTAAGGAGCCAGCCTGCTGCAACTAAGACCCGGAGCAACCAAATAAATAAATACTAAAAAAAAAAAAAAAGTCTACCTTTAAAAAAAAAGAAAAGAACAGGTATCCCATTAAAGGTCACACCACTCCAGCATGGAAGGATGGGCTTCATACCCAGGTCTGTGACTTAAAGGAAAGGTTACCAAAGTTAACTCTGGGTAGAAGAGTTTCAGGTGATTTTTATGTTCTTGATAGTTTTCTATATTTTTCAAATTTTATACAATAAACTTGTATTACCTTTTAGAATTTGAAAAGTTGTGTCAAGAAGGTTTTTTTGGGCCTTCCCTGGTGGCGCAGTGGTTGAGAGTCCGCCTGCTGATGCACGGGACGTGGGTTCGTGCCCCGGTCCGGGAAGATCCCACATGCCGCGGAGCGGCTGGGCCCGTGAGCCATGGCCGCTGAGCCTGCACGTCCGGAGCCTGTGCTCTGCAACGCGAGAGGCCACAACAGTGAGAGGCCCACGTACTGCATAAAAAAAGGTTTTTTTTGTTGTTGTTGTTGTTCTTTTTAAGCTACAAAGAAGGCAGAAGGAATCCAATGTGACCCTTCATTCAGGTCCAGTGAGCTCAGTCCCTCCCTCTGCCACTCTCCATGCAAGGAGATGAAAAAAGAAACTGCTACCACCAGCCATAACACTGAATCCTTCTCTAGAACCCTTGGGCTGCCACCATGACTCACCCGGTTGTTTTCCACTTCCTTGTTGGAAATCCCTGAAGGCTAACCAGGCTCTGAAAAGGCTGGGCTCCCTCAACAATACTGGGGAGTCCTGGAACCTCTCTGGTCTGGAGATCCCATTCACACAGCCTGACCTAGTCCTGGAAATCCAGGCTGGACTGGACTCCCAGGACTACCTTAGAGGGAACTCATTCTCAGAACTTGGAGGGTGCTGTTAATGATCTTAACAATTACTAAACACCTTCTGTATAATGGGCCCCTCCCTAAGCCCATCAGATACATCATCTTATTTGATCTTTACAGTACCCTGAGATAGGTACCATTATTGTCCCCAGTTTTACCATGAGGAAGCTGATGCTTAGAAAAGTTAAAGGAACTTCCTCAAGGTCACACAGTTAGTTTGTAACAGAGTAGGAATTGAAACCCAGATAGTCGTTTTCAGAGCAGTTATGAACTGAATGTTTGTGTCCTCCCAAAATTCATATGTTGAAGTTCTAACCTCTAGAGTGGCTATATTTGAAGATGGGGCCTCTAAGGAAGTTTTTAAGGTTAAATGAGGTCATAAGGGTGGGGCCCTGATCAGATAGGATTAGTGTGCTCATAAGATGAGACAACAGAGAGCTTTCCCTCTCTCCCCTACCCCCTCTTACCCCTGTGCACCATGCTTATGCACAGAAGAAAGGCCATGTGAGGACACAGTGAGAAGGTGGCCAGCTACCAGCCAGGAAGAGAGTCCTCACTGGAAACCAACTCTGTAAATAATGGCTTCAGTGTAAATAGTGGCCTGGCTGCTAGGTCTGATTAGGCACAATACTGTCAGCTCCCTCCAACCCTCTGGTAGACTATCACCTTCAGACTGGAGGTTGTTGTCATCAAAACTACCTGCAGGACTTCAGTCTTTTGCAGTTACCACTCCAGGCCTGGACTGGTGTGGTTGGATAATATCATATCTCCCTGCCCAAGGTGCTTTTGGAGAATATCTTTTTAAAATGAACATTTGTGTGCATGAAAATATTCTATAACTTCACTCCTTCTCAGTGTCAAGCACTGGAGACAACTCTGAAGGCACACAGGACTTGCTCTCAAGAAACTCAGTCTAGTGGGCGAGAGAGACACAAATAATTGCATTACTAAGTGGCTAAAGTGTCCAGGGGACACTGGGTGCCTCTCACCAGGTACCAGACACCACAACTCTGACTGGATGAGGCCAGCAGGTTGGTGATGGGAGGGGTGTCTTGTTACACAAGTATCCTCCCCACGTTTCTACATTTCCAGATTGTCTACATCACCAAGATGTCTAATCCCTCCTGGTCCCCCCTTGCTGTTGACTTGTGTGACGGTTGACATTCATTATGCTTCTCACCTCCCCCAGCAACCTCATTAGCACCTCATTCCTACAGCTTTCCCTGCTAGTCTTTGCTAAACGAAAGAAAGGAAAGACCCACTGACATGTTTCCCCACAGCATGCCTGCTGTCTGTGAGTGTACTATGCATGTATGAACATTACAGAGTGAGGGGGTGGGTGAGTGGGGGGATACTTTGGACCTCTTCAGAGAGTCCCCCCAAAAGGGAAAGGATTTGAGCACAGTTGTTGAAACACATGCTTAAGCAGTGCAAACGCCACCGGCTATGACTGTCTTTCCCTCTGCTCTGGTTGGGGCAGCACATTCAAAGAACATTCTTGTCAATGGTCATGGTCAAGAAGGTCAGGATCAGTTTTACTAATTTATGATTCTTCGAGTCACCGATTTTATCCCCAAACATCATAACTGTATAGATAGAGCCAATATCCCGCCCACTGGCTTACTACACGCTATGGATTGAATGTTTAGGCTCCCCCTCCCCCAAATTCATATGTTGAAGCCTTAATCCCAATGTGATAATATTTGGAGATGGGCTCTTTGGGAGATATTTTGGTCATGAGGGTCATATAGTGCCCTTATAAGAAGAGACACAGGATCTCTCTCTCTCTCTCTCTCTCCCTCTCTGCCATATGAAGACACAGAGAGAAGATGACTGTCTGCAAGCAAGCAAGTTCCCGTCAGGAGCGGAACTGGCTGGCACATTGATCTTGGACTTCCCAGCCTTCAGAGCTGTGAGGAGTGAGCTTCTGTTGTTTAAGCTACCCAGTTTATGGTATTCTTATTATAGCAGCTCAAGCTGACTAAGATACCACATTAGATAGAAATAAACATTATAATCAAATCATCATTGAGTAACAACTGGGCCTTAAAATAAATACACCTCCTTTAAAGACTTCTGACTGTATCCCCACACTCCTATTTGTTTAACCAAAAACTTTGATCATCCACTTCTTCTGTTTATTCGAACAAAAGGATTCAAACCACATATCTGTCCTCCCAGGAAGAAATGGGGAAAAACTGCCAGGTAGTTCAATGCTATTATAAAAAATAAACCAGAGGAACGGAATTCTAGAGCTGCATAGATTCAAGTCCCCTCTGACTTTCCCTCCAGTCCTGGACTTTACCAACAGTGACCTTGAATCAAAGGGAACCAGTCCAGGACTAATGGGGTGGTGTTATGCTACAAATATTAAGGATCTTAAGAATTTTACAATTTATTCAGGGAATGACACCTTCCACAGCAAGATGGTGGATATCTCCAATATGCAAAGATTTATCCAAGTGTACCCAGCTCGTATCCCCCAATTTCCTGGTCCTTATATTCCTAAACCAGTGGTGGGTCAGAGCTCAGGTGATGTGCAGGCTGGGGGAAACAGGGACTTCCGGATGGGGAGGGACAGCGGTGTAAGCTGGGAGCTCAGTCTTTCATGAGAAAGCCTCTTCATGTTGAAAATAGTAGCAATTATTGCGATCTGCCCTCCAACAACTGTCTTGCTGGATGACAGTACATTTCCCGCACCGCCCACCCTCCTGCCCTTTTTCCCGCTGCTGAGCAGCTTCCAGGGCAGAAATGCACGGGGCCGGGGGTGCGTCCTGCCAAGTGGACAGTCAAGGCTACGGGCAGCTCTGCTTCTCATTCACGAAATGCACACGCCCCACACTCCTAGAAGGTGCACAGTGTTCGTTCCGCCGACCCCAACACCGTGTTTGGGGCCGCCTGCTTCTGTCATCACCTTCCACACTTCCCCGAGCCTGCAGGGAGGCGTGAGACGAGAGCGGCACAGTCTGTCCGGCACAGCTGCCTCCTGCCGGCAGCTCAGCGGGGCGGACTCCGGGCGGCTTCACGCTGGGCACAGACACACAAGCCAGAAGACTGCAAAGGGACACTTCTCACAGAAAGACCTTAAAACTAACCTGACAGGTATTGGTTTAAGATGTATATTTCCTCTTAACAGGCACTGGTTTAAGACTCATATTTCCTCTTTCAGTAGAATCCACAGGAAAATGTGTGACTTTACACACACTTGGGCACTGCGATAGCCAGGAATATGCAAGAGCTACACACTGCGCCGTGACATGAAGGGTCTGTGGCATTTAAGCCGACCCTAATGGCAACCCGGAGTAGAAGCTGGAGGGGAGGTGAAGCCGCTCAGGTCACAGGGGAAACGCTAAATGAATGGCATGTCTTGTCCCTTGCTCCAAGCAGATAACATTTGCTAAAGGATCAAAGGGCAATATATGTCACGGGTTTGGGAAAGAAAACAAAACCATGCAGCTGTTTTTCTTCTTCTGATCAGCACACAGGGAAGAGAGACAGAACAATGGCAGAGGGGTGCTTGTTTGCGCTTAGAGCACCCTGGAACGATTCCGGAAAGGGGTTCTCTTGGAGTTGAAAATGAGAATAAATTAAAGGTTCAGCAGAACACAAAAACCAAAAAAAAAGAGCAGTGTGAGGTGAGTGGGAAACAGCTAAGTGTTTAAGTTAATAAATTTATTTTTTTTAAAGTAAATTGCTTTCTAAATAGTAAAGCACTAAACAGTTCTTAACTAATGCTGAAGCACAGTGTGATTTTATAACTAATTCTTAATTGGCTTTATGAACTCTTGAGTAGATTTTAAATAACATTTATAACCTACGTGTAAGGTACAAAGAATAATGACACAAACACCTGGGAACTCAACATTGTCATTACCCTGTTCAAGAGTCAGCACCTCCTTCATCCCAACCCACATTCCCCTCCTGGAGGTAACTTCTCCCCTAGTCAATCTGTATGAATTAATGACTAATAACAATTAGGTGACAAGTAAGAAAAACAAAAGGACAAGATCACAGCTGCTCCCACCCCGTGACCACCTCTTCCCACATCCCATAGTCACACTTCACCTGCTCTATGACTGATTTCTTCACCACCTAGCTTTCTGCTTGCCAAGGTAAGAAGGAATCTGGGAAACTCCACTATGCTAAGAACGAAGGAGTGGGGGAGTTTTAATATTATCCAAATGCCCACTGGACCACTCCACTGGGATGTCCTACAGGCAGCACCATTCACCTGGCCCCAAACCAACTGCACTGTCCCCATCACCCACCCAGAAATCCGGGACTTTTCCTGGATTCCTCTCCAACCCAGGCCAGTATCAGTGTCCAGGAGGGCTGGCACGCACCTGGGAGTTTTGTGCGAAAAGTTTTGAGGGATTCTGGAAGTCGAAGTCAACCGTGGGAAGAGGAACTGGGGGAGGTAAAAGGGCAGGTCCTCCGTCTCTCATCTGGGGCTCTCCAAGGACCGGTGGGGACCTGGAGGCCAGGGACCTGGACAGGAAGAACGGCTGGTCAGGCCAAGGGGTGGCTAGCTCAGTGAGGGCAGAGGCTAGAGAGGCTGTGGCCGATGTTACACCCACCCTGAGACACACTGTATCCTTCATCTGCTGGCAACGCACTGTTTCTGCATCTAACTGGCTAGCCAGGAAGCCTCTACCATCCCAGGGGCCCTGTTTCCTTTAACCCAGGGGCTGGGCAGGGTCAGGGCTATGGGTGGCAGGTGAAGGCTGGCCCAGGGTATTTGTAACTGGGGACCATCTGTACAAGACCATGAAGCATCTGCATCTGGAATACTGCCACCACCTTTGCTACCACATGGTACAGAAGGTAGAATTAGACCAGGTAGGACAGGAAAGGGCAGCCTCTTCAGGCAGTAACAGGAAAGGGGGTGACCGCAGTCTGTCACTGTGATGACCACGGAAGGGCTTGCCCCTGACAAAGTATAAAATACCAGCTTAGGACCAGGGAGCTGCTACAAGTAAAGTCCAAGAGGTGGGCCTGGCTTCCGGGAAAGTGTATACAAATCCAACAGGGGTGAGTCCTTAACAGGCTAAAATCAAGTAAGTGGTTTTAATCCCATGGGTTCATCTGGCCTGGCCCGGCCCAGCAGGGTGCGGCTTACCGAGCTAGCGCAATCAGTGCTCAAGAGAGCAAAAGCGGAATTCCAAAGGATTAGCTGTGAGAGAGTGGTAAGAAATGGAGCCGCAGGCCACTTGTTCGACAAGATTAGCTATGAGAGAAATTGGGCAGTTGTTAGAAGGCAAAGCTGAGCGTGCATGTGAGTGTGTGTGTTGCTGACCCGGAACAGGCTTCTCCGTGTGCTGACACACGTGTGTGTCTGTGTGGGCATCCCAGCCCAGCATGCCCAGTTTCTGGCATTTGAGCAGCAACATAGCTCCTTTCAGGTGCCCACTTACTCACTGAGGTCAGGAGGCTTATTTGAGACCCGGAGAGGCTGGGCACCAGCAAACACCAGTATGAGTTAAATCCCCCTGCGAGCCCAGCTGCTCCAGGGCCCTGGAAGAAAAGCAGAGGAAGGTGTGCACACACTTTGACAAGGCTTCCTGACTCCTGACTGAGGCTTTAGCCAGAGAACACCTGGCTTTTCGTGACCAGTAGTGTCACCACCACCACCAGAACCCTCCCGGTTCTGGCCAGTCCTCTGGCAGATTCCTCAGCCCTGCTGTGCTTTCCACGCTCTCGCCAGCTGTCTCCAGGCCCCAGAAATAATTCCATCGACTCCCTTGGAAGGACGGCAGCTGCAGCTCAAGGGTCTCCAGCGGCCCACAGAGTGGCTGCTTCCTAGAACGCCAGCCAAATGGCAGAGAGGGCCAGCGCCATGGCCAGAAAAAGGGGACGTGCTCTTCCCACTGAGACCTACATTCTCAGGCAGGGGTTGGGGAAAGCCACAAGCAGGGGAAAGGAATGAGTTCTCCCAACTATAAAGGCATCACAAACCTGGGCTACGTGATAAAGTCTAGATTTGGGAGAGAAACAGAGCAGGAAAATAAAACTACTCTTTTAAACTGAAAATGAGTATGAATTAACTACAGCCATACACAATGTCTTGAAAACAATAATTGAAGGAAAGAAGCAAGACACAAAAAGTAAGTAAGGTGTGATTCCATTCATATAACATTCAAAAACAGGAAAAAGTGAATTATAGGCACATAGTGGTAGAACTATGAAGAAAAGGCCAAGGAAAAGGTTCTCAGAAAAGTCAGATTGGTGGTTCTCTCTGGGGGAGAGGGGGCTGTGTTTGGGGAGGGCCACAAGCTTCTCGAGAGCTGCAAATACTCGAGTCTTTTACATGGGTGGGAGTTAAAATAATTTAAATTATTCTTTAAACTGTCCGTATATTTTCTGTGCTCTTCTCGATGTATCCCATAATACATTTCACAATTAAAAAAAAAAAACAAAACAAACAGAACAGCATGCCAGTATACAAAAATGGTATGTCAAGTACTATTACAACCACGTGAAAATATGCATTCGAAAAATAGACCAGATGAAAATAAACAGCAAGGTTTGTTACGGGATTGTAGGTGATTTCCCCTTCTGATTTTTCAAATTTTCTATATATTAATTTTATAATGAAAAGTAAATATGGTCATTTAAAACGACATAAATACTTCTATATTGTTTGAAAAAAATGGACATAAGGTGAAAGACGTTCTCTCTTCTTTTCAGTAGGTCTTGCCATCACCCTGCCACCTTCTGGAAGATTTCCTAAAAGGACTGGGCTTTGAAACAAACCAATCTCCTTCCTTATATCGACTCTTAAGTAGATTTCTGAAGGACACAAACTTTTTTTCTCTGTGATATGACTCCTTTAAAGAGGTACCAGATATTTCAACTTGGGCTTAAAATGTGCTTCCAGGCCTCTCTCCCAAATGCAATGCTTTTACCTGCCATTGACTTAACACCATTAGTGCTTCCGCTCAATCAGTGACCCTCTTCCTGTGCCTGCTTCTGCCAGCTGCCTTCTCATGGACCAGACTCACGTCCATCACTGAGGCAGATGGGTATTTTTACCCCAATCCAGAATTCCTGGAGCCTGAGAAGCAAACCTCATCAGTGCCCATGGACAGACATGACTAATGGAACCCAACTTTGGGGAGATGGGCAGGAAGGCGGGTGAGCCACGGTGAGCTTATCAACTGCTTCTTAGAGACAAACTCACGTGGGTGAGACAGCCGGGCACTTGCGGGAAGCATCTGGAGTGGCAGGCCAAGTGGGCACGCTTAGGAGGCTTAAAGAAAGGACTAGGGATGAAAATGACCAACTTCCCCTTGACTGGGGCAGTGATGCCATTAGCCTGATTGTGTCCATATTTCAGAGACCTGTTTAAGGGAGCAGTGATTGAGAGTGAGTGGGACACAAAGGAAGCAAAGGGGGATATGAGGAGGAGATGGAGTGAGCGATGGGGTAGGGCCGTGCTACAAGCACCGAACTTGGCTTTGTCCCTGTAGCCGTGTGACTCTGGGCACATCCTTAACAGCTCCAAGCCCGTCTGCACAGCTGTAAAGTGGCCATCGGCACCATCCATCCACATCATTGCTATTAAGCTCTTTTTGTGTCACACACAACTTCATATAAATCTTGCAACAACCCTGTGAGGTCATTAAACATTATCATCCCCGTTTTATGGCCAAGGAAACTGTGGGTTGGAATTCGTTCTTACTAGACCGGAGCTCCTAGAGAGCAAAGGTTATACCTTATTTTATCCTTCCCAGGGTTGGTATGCAGAATGGACTCATTAAATGCCAGTTGAAGGAAAGCAGGAGGATTGATCATATGAGACAGCGGTGGGAAAGCATTTTATGAGCACAAAGCGTTAGCCACAGTAATGGGCTGTTAGCAATGGCAAGGAAGGCATCTCAAAAGAGAGTTCTGTGCCAGTTGTGAGGGTGTTTGGTGCAAGCCTGGGGCAGAGGAACAAAGCAGGCATTCTGTGGGGTGAAAAAAAGACAAGAGGCAGAAGTAAGCAAAGATGGGCTGGGAATGGCAAGCTGACTAACGGCCTTGGAGCAGAGAGGTTAGGCTGGGATGAGGAAGCAGCTTGGAGAGCCAGGGTGTGCAGAGCAAGAGGCTCGGGCTTCTGAATGAGATCCGCAGGGCCTGGGAAGCCCTGGAGCATTCAGAGCAGGACGCTGAGCATGGTCAGGGGATATAACCGTGATTCGGGGGCTGGTCTTCCTGCTTGTTTACCAGGCACAGGTTGAATGGAGGCTGGGAGAGCAGTGACTGCTGTGATCCCGGCACGAGGATGCAGTAGGTTAATTACGTAATGCTCACGGAATAGAAAAGGAAGGAGCAGAGCTTGGAAAGGACTGAATGCTGGGAGGGTCTCTGGAGGAAAAGGAAAACAGACTGGGGACGACAGTAAGAATGGCAGCATGGGCAAACAGAGCGAGCAGAGAGCTGCGGACAGATGGAGACCAGCTGTCAGGGCACGCCTGTGCTGTGTGGAAGCGCAATAATAAATGCTGATTTCAGCTTCTCTCTCTAGGAATCCCTTAGGTCAGTCAGAAGATGGCAACTGACCCAATCACCCAAGGTAAGCAGGTGGCGGAGGCCAGACTGTTAACATTTACTGAGTGCTACTATGTTAGGGGCTGTGAAGGCTCATATCACATGGCATTTAATTGAAACAACCTCACAATTGCCCTTGGAGGTGATAGGCTATCTCCACTCGACAGGTGATGACTGGAGGTGATGACTAGCCAACATCACACAGCTTCACGGAAAGGAATAGGAGTAGGGGTAATTCTAGACACCAAATAATACCAAAAGCAAAAGGTCTGGACGGTGCTAACAGGCTAACATTTTTATTTACTCGTTTGTTGAACATTTAGGAGACACTTCAAACAAAACACGCTACTCAAGCGCTGTCCATTCTACCCACTAAATCTGTTTCTTAAACTCCTTTCTCCAAACCCACCACCTCAGTCCAGGTCCTTGTCAGCTACCTGGATGGGGACATCACTATTACCTGGATACTTCTAATTGGTCTCCCAGCCTCCGCACTGTTAGCGCATTGAGCTTGCTAAGATGCAAATCAGATCACAGGGGCAGGCTTAGCACCTGCTAAACGGTACTGTACCAAGTGCCGGATGCTGCACGCCCCCACCCCCCAGCCCCGGAGCTCTCAAGTTTGCAGTGGAAAGAAATGCATAAACAAAAATTTCAACGTGAGTTAAGAGAACAGCTGTGTCAGTCCCAGGAGGGGCAGGAAGCACTTAACATTGACTGGGATAAAAGGCTGCTTCGCAGAGGAAGTGCCCTTGAGGTGAGTCTTGATAGTTGCTTAGGAGTTCGCCAGACAGTGGGGGAGAAGACAGGCATGGGCGTGGCAAACAGAAGCAGAGCAGTGCTTTGGGGATGGTCGATACTTTTGACTTACGAGGATGGAGAATAGGCAGAGCCCAGACCATCCACGGCCTGGTGGGCTAGGCCAAGAGTGTGGCCACACTAAGTGCTATGGAAGTGCATCAGGAAGGCTCGCTGATATGGCAAAGAAGGAAGTGACATCATTAGATTTACATTTTACATAAAAAATAAGAGTATAAAGTGCTAGAAGGAAACACAGATACTTTTATAAATTTTGGATGGGTTACGATTTTCTTAGCATAACCTAAAGCCAGAAACTATAAAACATAAGATTGATGTAGATATGACTAAAATAACAGTGAAAAACTGTGATGCAGCAAAAGATATCACAAACTCCTTTTAACAAAGACAAATAAAAACTAGTTATGACATGTTTGCACCGTATAACTAACCCTAACTAAGGATAACTGTGATACGTAAGAGCACTTATAAATCTTAAGAGAAAGACAAACACTCCAGTACAAAAAATAGGCAAAGGACATGAATAGGTAACCCACAGGGGTAGGGGGACTATAGACATCTAAGAAGCAAATGAAATAATGTGCATCTTTATTAATAATCAAAGATATGTGAATGAAAACAATGAAATTACATTTTTCACTTATCATAATGGCATAGATAAAAGAGAACAAAGCCCAGAGCAAGTGAGAAAAGCATGGACTCGCTCTCAGACCCATTAGTAGTTCAAATTGGTACCATCTCATCAGAAGGAAATCTGCATGAGATCTGTCTGTATGAAAACTTAAAATGTGCATTCCACATCTAAAAACTTCTTCTAAGAAAACGGTTGGACCATTGCACAAAAATGTATTATGTGGGTATTTTGTTGCATTGCTGTTTATAATAGCAAATATTTTGAGAACAAGCTGAAGGTCTATCAACCTGAGGACTGTTTAAATAAATAATGGCATATTCACACAATAGAAGGCTATGCAGCCATCGAAAAGGATTGTTTAGATCTCTAAGTACTGACCTGGGAGGCTGTCTATGATTCAGAGCTAAGTTAAGAAAAGCAGGTTACAGAACAGGACCTGTGGTGTGTGTATCTACTTGTGTATTTACATATAAGTGAGATTTCATATATATATATATGAATATTAAATCTCATTTAGATGTAAATCGCATTTATAAATATTCATCTATATACATAAACTCACACATAAATGAGCTTTCTGCATAAAACGCTATTAACTGCAGTTGTCCCAGAGAAAGGGACTTGCAGCAGGACTCAATCTCTCGGTACTATTTGATTACATAGATATTTTTATAACAAACTAGCTGTGGAATTGGCGATAGCCCCGGTCAAGCGAGCAGCAGCACCGGAGTGCACTCTGAGGAAGTCTGTACCAGCGCAGGCAACCCACCAGCAAGTCAACATCTCTTGTACATTTATTCAACTACCATTCATCAGTACATCTCATGGCCCATGGGATCGCGCTGCTCTGATGGCTCACTGGCCCTTCAAGCTCATCACATCTAAAACTAAGCTCATCATACTCTTTCTGCACCTGGCTCCTCGTCCAGTGTCCCCTATCTCAGTGAAAGACACTCTACCTCCCACCCTGGGACCAAGCCAGCACCAGGGGCATCATCTTCAATGAAGAGAGCAAATGGGGGCCACCTCCACAGGCAATAGCGAATGGCCCCCTTCCTCCACGCCGTTCACCGGGGCCCCAGACAAGACAGAATCTTTTCAAATGGCTGAAAAGCAGGAGTTGAACACCCTCTCTAACCCGGCCCATCTGGCTGCTGCCCTCCTTGAATGAACAGTTGGAGAGGGGGTGCAATGGATTGTTCGGGGACCAACAGCTTTTCCTGGTGGTTGAGTCTGAAAAAGTAGAGATACCTTCATTCACTTAAACAAAAAGAGCTAATGAGCCTTTCCTTCAGCCCTTGCTGGGCTGTGGAGCACCTGCTGTGTAACTGCCAACAAAAGGGATGAATAAGTCTACATCTCTTGAAAGCAAGTAAATGGGAGTAATGGGAAGTCTGGTTGTCTGCCCATCCAATTCACCCTGAATGCCAGCATTTCCTCTTTTTCTTGTTCATCTGCTTACACTAGAAGAGGGGAGGGGTTGGAACTGATGACAGACTCCCAATTATCTTTATAAACACAATTTATTTCCCTTTCCTTCCCAGAAGGGCTGGCCAGATTCCCTAGGTTCCTAGTCCCTGGCAGCCTCCTCTCCAGCCCCGGCCCAGGCCAAGGACCAATCCCTGAAGACGAGTCTGAAGACTAGAGTCCCACATGCTAAGACACCCAGTTAGGACACCTGGCTCTGGACAAGCCCTGAATGTGCGCTCTACCTCTTCTGCTGTAGAGGGTCAGACCCCAGATTCCACATCAGGTACCAGATGCCTTGCGCCCAAGCCCTGCTTGCTAAAGGGTCCACTATCTCATGCCTGGTAGGCTGGCATGCTTTTCCTTCTTGTTGCCTTTTCTGGGAGTCAAGTCCTGCCCACCTGTGTCTGAGGCCCCTCCACCTGTTGGCACACTCTTCTGACACCAACTGCTTCCTCCCACCACCTGTGCCCACACTTCCGTCACTGTGCTCTACCTGCTGTTTTCTGACACATGCCTGGGTTCCTACCAGCTGTGGTCTCCACCATCATGGGTATGCTGGGCAGTGGAACGAAGGTGCTCCAGTGTCTGTGGCTAGTTGTCCCCTCACCCCACCCCTACCCATTCCAGTTCTAGTCCTTCCCAATTTGCCTGCTTCTGTTGAGGGTCATCAAGCGATCCACAGAATGAGGCAGCTTACATGATTAAAACATTTATCTCATTTACAGTAGCACCAAAAGCATGATGAATTTGACAGAAGGTGTGCAAAACTTGTATGACAAAAGCTACACAACATTGTTAACAGAAACTAGAGAAGAACTAAGTAAATGAAATCTTTACTTTTTTGTGTGTGGATTGGAAGACTCAACATTGTTAAGATGACAGTTCTCCCCAGTTTGATTCAGAGATTCAACACAACTTCAATCAAAATCCTAACAGACCTTCTTATGGATATTGATAAGCTGATTCTAAAGTTATATAAAAATGTGTACAACCTAGAATAGGCAAACTTATTTTGAAAAAGTACAAAACTGGAAGACTTACATTACCTGATTTCAAGACTTACTATAAAGCTACGGTAATCAAGAGAGTGTGGTACTGGTTTGAGAAGAGACAAATATACGGACAGTGCAGAATGGAGTGTCCAGAAATAGGCCTACATATATGTATGGTCAATTGATTTTTGACAAAGTAATTCAATGGAGGAAAAGTAGTCTTTTCAACAAATGATGCTAAGCAAATGTACTTCCATGTGGGGAAAAAATGAATTCAAAATGGATAACAGACCTAATCATAAATACTAAACTATAAACCTCTAAAAGAAAACATAGGAGAAAGTCTTTAGGATCTTGGGTTAGGACAAAAAAAAGCATGAACCCTAAAAGATAAAATTGATAAATGGAACTTAATCAAAATTTAAAACTTTTGCTCTTCAAAAGATACTGTTAAGAAAGTGAAAAGTCATAGACTGGGACAAACTATTTGCAAAACATATACCTGCAAAGGACATATCCAGAACATGAAGAGAATTTCTTTACTCAATAAGAAGGCAAACAATACAATAAAAAATGAGCAAAAGATTTGAAAAGACACTTCACAAAAAAGATACAAATGGCAAATAAGCACATGAAAAGATGTCAACATCATTGATTACCAGGGAAATGCAAATTAAAACCATAATGAAATATCACTACCCATTAGAATGGCTAAACTTCAAAAGACCAGTAATATCAAGGTTAGAATGGATGTGGAACAACTGGAACTCTTGTGCATTGCGGGTAGGAATGTAAGATGGTGCAACCATTTTTGAAAATATTTTGGCAATTTCTCATAAAGTTAGACATATGCTTACCAGACTACTCAGTAGTCCCACTCTATAGATATTTGCCAGAGAGATATAAAGATATGTGCACACAAAGACTTATCCTTGTAATAACTTTTATTCATAATAACCCCAAACTGGAAACAACCCTAGCGTCTACCAGCAAGTGAATGGATAAACAAATTGTGAGTACAGTACTAATTCCAAATAAACAAGGGAATAATACTCATTAATAAAAAGGAACTAACTCCCAGAGAATGGGAAGATTTGCAAATCAGATATCTGACAAGGGACTTATATCTAGAATATATAAAGAATTTCTACGACTCTGTAATAAAAAGACATAACCCAATTTAAAAATGGGCAAAGGATCTGAATCAACATTCCTCCAAAGAATATATATGAATGACTAATAAACACATGAAAAGATGCTCATTTAGCAATCTGTGGGATGCAAATCAAAACCACAATGGGATACCACTTCACACCCACTAGGATGGTTATAATAAAAAAGACAGATAATAACAAGTGTTGGCGGGGATGTGGAGAGAAACTGGAAGCTTCATGTACTGCAGTAGAAATGTAAAATGATGCACCTGCTTTAGAAAACAGTCTGGCAATTCCTCAAAAAGTTATAGAATCACTGTATGACCCAGAAGTTCCACCCTTAAGTATACTGTATATTCAAAAGAAATGAAAACATATGTCCACACAAAAACTCACACAAGAATGTTCATAGCAGCATTATTTGTAATAGCCAAAAAGTTGAAACAATCCAAACCTCCATCAACTGATGAAAGATAAACAAATGTGTCAAATCCATGCAACGGAATATTATTCAGCAATAAAAAGAGAAGAGGTATTGAGTCACACTGCAACATGTGTGAACATCATGCTAAGTGAAAGAAGCCAGTCATGCTGGAGTACATATTGAACCCATTTCTAACTTATGAGCTCCACAAAACCAGGCAATGAGGCTGGATTTGAGCCATGGGATACCATTTGCTTGCCCAATCTATAGCTAGAGTAGGGTTTCCTAGTCTTGGCACGACTGAAATTTTGGGTTGGTTAATTCTTTGCTGCAGGGACTATCCTGTGCATTGTAGCATATTTAGCAGTATTCTTGGCCTCGACCCACTGACGCCAGTAGCACCTGCACAGTTGTGACAACAAAAATGTCTCCAGACATTGCCATATTGGCCCCTAAGGGGCAAACTCTCCCCTGGTAGAGAAACACTGACCTACAGTGATAGCAGATCACTGACTGGGGAGGGAGGAGGAAAGGGGATTGAACAGAAGGAGGCACAAGGGAACTTTGGGTGGTAATAAAAATATTCCATATTTCAATTGTGGTAGTGATTACGCAGGTATATAAATATGTCAAAACTCTTAAATGAACACTGAAAATGGTTATGTATATTTTATGTAAATTACACCTCAGCAAAGTTGACTTAAAAGCAACAAAAACGCATTAAAAAGAGGACTGCTAAAGGGAACTCAGAAAAAGAAGAGATATAATTTAGTAGGAATTATATTTAATGCCAAGCTTCCTAGCAGTTAGAGCAAAGGGGGAAATGGTTTGGGAGGGAAGGGGAAAACTCTTCTTCTTATTGGATAAAAGGGAGGCTCTGATTCACCCAAAGGAAAGGCATTTTGAATCCCAAATAATTCCCTGCTCTCCTCTACCTAAACGAACATTCAAAAGAAGGTCTTAGAATGTTTTCGAGAAAGCAGGTCTGCTCTCTATGTAGATAATTCTAGAAGGAATTTATTGGGTTACTCTTTAAGGAAAATAAGAAACAGATATATTTTATTGCAGTTTTGCAGAAGGAGCAGAAATATTTTCCCAGTGGTCATTTTTAATATAGAGCAAACATCAATAAAAGCCTGAGGAAATATCATTAAATTTTAATTCAGCAATGACATTTCTGTGGAGGTTAAAGTGATATGGTCCAATTATAAATTTCCATCTGGTGCTCTAACCTAGAGTAAAAAGCGACACAAATGTATCTTGTACACCCTTGAACTGGTAATGGTAGGGAAGGCGTCTAAATATTGCTCCTCTAGTTAGGCCACCCCAACCCCAGCCATCGCCTATGCCAAGTTCATGCTCCCCACCTCCTCTCCCCTCAGCCTAGTGTTCCAAAATTGAGGAACACTACAGGTGATTCCAGAAGGTATGTGTCCCTCCCTCCCCCATCGGTAGAGCATTCCTATGAAAACCTTCTAAGCAAAGTGGCCTAAAGCAAAGAAGCAATTACCTTAGGACACATCTTGCTAATGGATGCACAAAATAAATCTAGATAAAGTGCTCACAGACACAGTTCAAAGCTCTGGCAGCCTGATGCTGAGACGCCGAGTGTAGTTCCCGGGGAAGGAGCCTGGCGGCGCCACTCCTATCTTGAGGTGCGCGTTGCCTCTGTAAAGGGTCTCAGCAAAACGAAAGCTGAACACTGTTTTCGCTTTTTGCCTTTGTTCCTAAAAGCAGAAATCCTCTTTCTGTCGGTTAGCGAAAACAGGTACTCATGTAGGTCTTTCGTAAAACTGAAGCAGCCATAAAATGAGCTTTTGAAGCGGGAGATACCTGTACGCGTCCCCGGACATAAGTGACCTTGAATCATGAGTGAGGAGGCGGTTTCTTTTTCAGTTCTCTTTTTCTACTTGTGATTACATCATGGAACACCTCTCAGGTGGTGGAGGTGTCTCGTCTAATACTTAGCACTTGCTAATTTCTCTTTTTTAACAAAAGAAAGAGCAAAGTCTAGTTTGTTATTGGAATTTAATAACATCGGTTGGCTTTCATTCTATTTATTTTTCTAGTTATTTATTTATGGCAAACATTTCCATTTATGGTATTGATATAATATTTCTTTTTTAAAAAATTCAAGCTTATTTAAAGAAAAATATTAAGCATCTATCTCATAGAGGATATTGTAATAAGAAAAATGGAAAGAAGGTATATAAAAATGACTCAGTTGGAGAGACAATATTCTCGACCAGGGGTCTCCAAACGTTTTCTGTAAAAGGCCTTTGGACCAGTTTGGGTTCTGTCACATATTCTGTTTTGTTTTAAGTAATCCCTTAAAACTGTAACCACCACTCTAAGCTGCTGGTGGTTTGCCCACCCAGGGTCTAAGAGCTGTGCTGTCCAATGAGGTAGCCACTAGCCACGTGTGGTTACTGAGCACTTGAAACGTGGCACTTGAAACTGAGGAACTGAAATTTTAATTGTATTTATTTTTAAGTGACTAAGGCACTATGCAGTGCAGCCAATGATTAAGGAAACATATAACTATTTCATACCACCCTTAAAAGAAATGGCAATGGAAAGGTAACTCCCTCTCAACCTTCTTTTGACTTTCCCTGTCTCTGCAGTTCATCAATAGTTGTCAATAAATTACATTTTGACGGCAACTCATAGTCATTACAATCAGGAATAAAGCAGGGATGCCTTCTCTGACTACAATTATTAAATGATGTTTGCAATTTGCTTAAAAATGCAATAAGAAAATTAAATCCTCAAGATAAAACGGAAAAAAGAGATAAATTGTGTTATGATTGTATACCTAGAAAACCTATGAAAATTGGTAAGACAACAGATTATAAGATAAATAAAATCAAAATATTTTCTTCCTATGCTAGCAGTCAGCCACTTTGAAATAGAAACAGGAAAAGATATTGTGTTCACAATAGTGAAGAACACTGGAAAACACTTATGCATAAAAAAATAAAACACTAAGAATAGTCCAGAAAAGGCAAATCTAAATATAAAGTATTTTCTCTATTTGGATCTATTTTGTTTAGAGGCTGCCCAAGGTTGGGGGTGGAAATGGGAGTAAATGCAAATGAGCTTGAGTTTTCTTTTGGGGGAGATAGAAATTTTCTAAAAGTAAATTGCATGATGGTAGCACAACCCTTTAAATATACTAATAAACAGTGAATTGTACACTTATAGTGGGTGAATTTTATTGTATATAAGTTATATCTCAATACAACTTCACACAAAAAGAGACCAAAAACAAAAAACTAAGACAGGCACAGACTCCTATAGAACTTCTCAAAGTACATAAAATAGGATGTAAACACAATGAAACAAATATATTCAGACAGGAAAAGCTAATATCATAAAATGTCAATTATCCCAAAATTAATAGATAAGTGTCATGAAATTCCTATTAGAATTCCCAAAGGGTTTATTTTGAAACAGATAATAATAGAATTGAGAAGAGTCAAGAAAATTATGGAAAGGAATACTGTGGGGTAGGTAAAGGACTTCCTTAGAAATAATAAAAGATACTATATGAAATTACTGTAATTAAATCTGTACGGTATCAGCATATGATTAGACAGAGAAGTGGAAAAGAGTAAGGCAACTGGTAGCAGATTTCAATTAAATCCAACAAAAGAGATATTTCAGTTCAGCAGGGAGAAAAATGATTTACTTAATAATAGATGGTGCTGGCATCCCTGGCTATTTGTCTGGAAGAAAATTAAGCTGGCTCCCTACCTTACAGCTTATATCCAAATCTGTAATGCATCTGGAATTTATTTACATGTAAAACATAAAACAGTTAAAAATATTAGACGAAAGCCCAGGAAAATACATGTATAACCTAGAAGCAGGGGAGACCTTTTACGTCAATCTAGAAACCCAGAAGCCATAAAAGAAAAGTCACATTTCTGACCTTATAAAAATTTTTAAATGTGATATTACAGAAGATGATCTCATTTGATATAAAAATCATACCATAGAAATAAAGTCAATAAGCAATAAATAGCCTGAGAAAACATGTTTAGTGCATATGACAGCTATGAACTCTTACAAATTGATAAGAAAAATACAACCAGGAGAAAGATGGGCACAGGATATGGATAAGTGATACGTAGAAGAGCAAATCTAAATGACCCACAACATATAGAAAGATGTTCAACCTCGCCAGTAATCAAGGAGATGCAAATAAAAGTCATAATGAGGTGCCACTTCATATCCATCAGAAATGGCAAAAATTCCAGAGTGATGCCTGATGTTGGCAGGACTTGGGGGAGGAGGGGTGGGGGTTGGGAGAGGTTGCGTAGGCGTTGCTGATGGAAATGCAAATTATTACACACTTTTGGGAAACAGTCTGAAAGCCTCTATTAAAATTTTAAAAAGATCTCTGACTCAGCAGCTCCACTCGTGGGCTCCATCCATAGACAAAAAAGCACGAGAACATAAGGAGACATATACAGAGAGTCTACTGCAGCACTGCTGGTAGGGCAAAAAACCCAGAAAACTGGAAACAAATTGAATGCCCATCAATGGGGAATGGCTGAAAACCTGTGGTACTATCCAAGGGAAAACTGTTTCTCTATTCACAACACTTCTGACACTAACCACCGGAAGCTAGTGCAGACTCTGGAAGCTAAGGGCTCAGTCCCACAAGATTGTCCCCAGCTGCAGATGCCAGTTGTCACCTGTACTTCTGACCATGCAACTATAAATCTGGGGTTCCCACAATGCCCTCTTGGAGTTTGCTAATTCGCTAGAACAGCTCACAAACCTCAGAGAAACACTTTACTTACTATTACTGGATACAACTCAGGAACAGCCAGATGGAAGACATGCACAGGGCAAGGTATGGGGAAGGGACTTGGAGCTTCCATACCCTCTCTGGTGCACCACCCTCCCTGCACCTTGATGTGTTCACCAATGTGGAAGCTCTCTAAACTCCTTTGGGTTTTATGAAGGTTCCATTACACAGGCATGAGTGATTAAATCACTGGGCCTTGGTGATTAACCCAATCTCCAGCTCCTTTTCTCTCGCTGGAGGTGGGGTGAGGGGTGAGGGGTGGGGCTGAAAGTTCCAAACCTCCATCACCTAGTTGGTTCCCTTGACAACCAGCTCCATCTTCAGAGTCACCTTTTTAGCATAAACTCAGGGAAGGTGGAAAGGGGCTTATTATGAATAAGAAGACACTCCTCTCACACCAATCACTCAGAAAATTAAGAGTTTTATGAGCTCTGTGCCAGGAATTGGGAATGATGACCAAATATATATTTCTTTACTTTATATCAAAACAAAAAAGGGTAGATTGTGGACTAGGGTGCAGATATTGCATATTTTTAAAAAAAAATTTTGGTCACGCATGTGGGATCTTAGTTCCCTGACCAGGGATCGAACCTGCGTCCCCTGCACTGGAAGGGTGGAGTATTAACCACTGGTCCCGCCAGGGAAGTTGCTGCATTATTATTATTTTTTTTTTGCGGTACGCGGGCCTCTCACTGTTGTGGCCTCTCCCGTTGCGGAGCACAGGCTCCGGACGCGCAGGCTCAGCGGTCATGGCTCACGGGACCAGCCGCTCCATGGCATGTGGGATCTTCCCGGACCGGGCCACAAACCCGTGTCCCCTGCGTCGGCAGGCGGACTCTCAATCACTGCGCCACCAGGGAAGCCCCTATTTTTTTAAGATTAAAAAAAATGAAGCTTCAACAGTCACAAAAGGGGCTTCTCTGTTGGCACAGTGGTTAAAAATCCACCTGCCAATGCAGGAGACACGGGTTCGAGCCCTGGTCCGGGAAGATCCCACATACCGCGGAACAACTAAGCCCGTGCACCACAACTACTGAGCCTGTGCTCTAGAGCCTGTGAATCACAACTACTGAAGCCTGTGTGCCTAGAGCCCATGCTCCGCAACAAGAGAAGCCACCGCAATGAGAAGCCCGCACACCGCAACGAAGAGTAGCCCCCGCTCGCTGCGACTAGAGAAAGCCCGCGCGCAACAAGGAAGACCCGTCGCAGCCAATAAATAGATAAGTAAATAAAATTAAAAAACAAAACAAAACAAAACAAAAAACAGTCACAAAAGGCCACATTTGATTCCATTTATATGAAATGTCCAGAATAGGCAAAGCTATAGAGATAGAAGGTAGATTTAGTGGTTGCCAGGAGCTGGGGTCAGGGAGGGGAATGGGAAGTGATTTAGGGGCAAAGCGTTTCTTTTTGGATGATGGAAATGTTCAAAAATTAGAGAATGGTGAAATCATTGAATTGTACACACTACATGGGTGAACTTTATGGTATTTACATTGCATCTCAATAATGCTGTTAAAAAGGCTTCAAAGCTATTTCAAACTTGCATCAGGTGCTTCAAGCTAAGCCTGCAGGGCCAGCTTTAAGAAGCAGTAATAGGAAAGAATGGACACTTCAGCCTGACCCGTAAGTCGAGAAACAGGTCAGAGTGGATGTGCCAGATGTTCCAGGGTATGGTCCAAAAAAAGGGACTAAAATGGGAGAATGCCCTCAACAAGCACCCTCTCCACCACCAAAACAAAACACAACAAAAACAATGGAGGACAGGCTGAAACAACTTCTGGAATAGGTTACATACATTGAAAAGGGCCACAAAATGGAGTGTTGACCACCTCCACGACTGCTTTCTAGTACATTCCTAGGCAGAGCTCTATCCCAGTCCCCCCTCCCCACCAACTTGGGCAAAACGCCCTCCCCAACTCTGCTGGACCTCCACCACAGGGGCCAGAAGTGCCCACTAGCCTGATGACTTCCATCAGCCCTGTCAGGGTCAGAGCACAGCTGCTGTCCACCTCTATCTCCCAGAAGTCAGGAGTCGGGGGGCGGGGGGAGGGCGAGCAAAGACTCAGAAAGAGAATGATAAACAAATGAAGCAGTGGGTTCACGGGGTAAAACGGGTGAAGAAAACATGGACTAGAAACAGTGATGCAGGAGAGATGTGAATTCGTTTTCTATGCTGTTTAACAAATTACCACAAACAGTGGCTTAAAACAACGCATCTTCATTACCTCCCTTTCTGTGGGCCAGGAGCCCTAAGTTCTCTGCTTTAGAGCTTCACAGGCTGCAGTCAAGGTGTTGGACAGGCTGTGTTCTCATCTGGAGGTCTGACTGGGAAGAACCCACTTCCAAGCTCACTCAGGTTGTTGACAGAATTCATTTCCTTATGGTCATAGGCTTCTAGCTAGAGGCCACCCAGCTCCTAGAGGCCACCCAATCTCCTGCCAAGTGGGCTTTCCCAGCACAGCCACTTGCTCATCAAACTGCGCGTCTAGAGCAAGTTTGCTAGCAAGACGACGGGGTCTTACATCACATAACAGTCATGGGAATGACATCCCCATCATCTTTGTCATCTTCTATTGGTTAAAAGCAAGTCACAGGAAGAGATCACACAAAGGTATGAACCCAGGAGTTTGCCTTCACAGCCCTTACAGAGAAAACATGCCCCAAAAGTAACCAGAATGCAAAACAGAATGGAACCAACACTCTACTCTACATGAGGGAACTGATTCTCCAGGAGGATCCAGAGGTCTCTTAACCTGTCATTGGAGACCAGAAAGGGCAATTACCAGAAACTGCCTGCACTGGTACAGCTCACTGGAAGTTAAATTGCCCCAGAGGTTCCTCCTCTGTGAAATGATTAAATGTTGTCTAAGGTTTTTTTTAGCCCCAATATCCTATGTTGACCCCTGGCCCACTGTAGGTGTTCAGTAAGCACCTATTCTTTGAAGGAAGGGATGAAGGAATGAGCACATGCACGCAGCGCTGTGGGAGGTTCATGATGCCTCATTAATGCTTCTTATCTTCTGCATCCTAAGATTTAAATCAAATTTCCCTGAATAAAAATAAATACGAGGGAAAATATCAGAAATGCTATTTGCGAATCAGCAGTAGTACGCCATCCTCACTTCCTGGCCCCAAAGCCTTTCTTTTTTTGAACGTGCTACACATTCTGTCTCTTCAGTAGGCTTGAAAGCCCTACTCTGCAGGCTTATTTAGGGGTCCTCCACCTGGGAGTCCATATGAGAACATAAGTCCTGAGCATGAGGCCCAGAATTCTACCCTTCTCCAGTTTTCTCGAGTCTCTGAGAGGTGAGCCAGAACCAACCAGGGCTGCCAAGTTATTGTTATTGTTTATACGGGTAAAATATACACATGATAAACATTTAAAACTATAGCAATAGTGAAATGTTCCCCAGTCCCCTCCTCCAGAGACAAGCACCATCATGGATTTTCTTGTGTTTCTTTCCAAGGAGAGTCTGTGCATATTTAAGCATATATGTATATATTTTATATCACATAAATGGCAAACATGCATTAAATATTGGTCTGCCTGCTTTCCTTTCTATTCACTGATATATACTGGATGTTGTTCTTTATCAGATCAGAAATTATCTGCCTTATTTTTTTCAAATGGCTACATAATATTTCTTTGTAAGGATGGATCATAATGTATTTAACTAGCTCACCAATGCTGAGAATTTAGGTTGGGTCTAATTTTTTTGCTCGTACAAATAATGCTGCAATAATATCCCTTCCTATTTTTCGTCGTGCACATATACTTGTACATCTTTAGGATAAATTCCCAGAAGTGGTACTGCTCGGTTAAAGGGTGTGTGCACTTTTCGTTTTGATAGATGGTGCCAAACTGCAGGTCTGCTGGTTTGAGCTGGGAAGGAATTGTGACAGTCTCAGCAGCAACATAGCACGGCTGTCACAGATCAGAGCTGCCGATAGAATCTAGTCTCCATCTCCTCACTGTACAGAGGAGGGACCTGAACCATTGTGACTGAACTTCTCAGGTGCTCTCTATTCCCTCTGCACCAGCTATCCTATTGTCCAGCCTGTTCATTTGACAATCATGTACTTTGACAAATACTGTTCTATACCTTCATGTAGCTCAAAGCACCTAACTTTAGCACCTAGAGAATACCATTAGCTCCACTTACTGAGTGCTTACGACGTACCCACCAGGCTCCCTGCATGTTTTCCCTTGAGTCCTCCTTATAAACCTATGAGAAAGATATTAACAACCCTTTAAATCACAAGGAAACCGAGGCTTGGGAAGATTAGGTGACTTTGTCCAAGATCTCTCACGTCTAGAAAGTAGCAGAGTCAGGATTCAAACCCCATCTCTCTCCCACGTGCAAGCTCCTTCCTGGAAATTACACTGCTCCTTGCAGGCACTCAGGAAATATGTGAGAGGAGGTTTGAGCCCATCTCGAATAACAGCTCAGTGCAACTTAAGTCCAGTTACTGGATGGTTAGCAAACCTCTCCCACTTGCTAGGCTGCTCCAACAGCCATTTCTGGTCCTGGCTATTGGCATTCTACTGGCAGATATTTAGAATTTAACTAAGTATTGGATGCTTCTCATAACTGTTTCATCTCTTTGCAACTTTCATTTTTTTCACTATGGCCAACTTTTGGTGCTACCTGCTATTGAGACAACACAATTTTACAAAATTTATTGGTAAAATTGCCTTAGCTTGGAGTCCTTTGTGCTCCAAATTATTATTACATGTCCTGTTTGTAAAATGATTCATTATCTCAGACAATTTTATTCCTACATTTACACAAGTTCTTTGATAAACAACTTGCCAGCTAAGACTGATTAGAAGGCATTCTCTGATCAGGGAACTTTGTGACACGTATTATGCATTTCAAGGAATTAACACACATTTAAGCATTTCTCCTTACGTGAGAGCTATCAGGTATTATGAGTAAAACTGCATCCCCCACACCAAAAGCTTTTTTTAAGGGAATCTCAATTTTCAAAAACATATTATCAGCTGGGTAATAAAATCATGTGTGTGATTTTCACAAAGATGTAAACACTATCTAAAATTTTAAAAATCGGGGACTTCCCTGGTGGCGCAGTGGTTGGGAATCTGCCTGCCAATGCAGGGGATACAGGTTCGAGCCCTGATCCAGGAAGATCCCACATGCCGTGGAGCAACTAAGCCTGTGCACCACAACTACTGAGCCTGTGCTCTAGAGCCCACGTGCCACAACCACTGAAGTCCACGTGCCTACAGCCCGTGCTCCGCAACAAGAGAAGCCACTGCCTTGAGAAGCTCGCGCACCACAGCGAAGAGTAGCCCCTGCTCTCGGCAACTAGAGAAAGCCCGCGCACAGCAGCAAAGACCCAACGCAGCCATAAATAAATAAATAAATTTATTAAAAAATAAGGCTCCCCTGGTGGCGCAGTGGTTGAGAGTCCGCCTGCCGATGCAGGGGACACGGGTTCGTGCCCCGGTCCGGGAAGATCCCACATGCCGCGGAGCGGCTGGGCCCGTGAGCCGTGGCCGCTGAGCCTGCGCGTCTGGAACCTGTGCTCCACAACGGGAGAGGCCACGACAGCGAGAGGCCCGCGTACCGCAAAATAAATAAATAAATAAATAAATAAAAATATAAAAATCGAACATAATCTAAATGTTCATCAGTAAGTAAATGTTTAAATATAGTACATTCCAATGAAATGATAGGCAGTCAATTACAAGTTTACATTTCTAAATTAGGTAGAGACATAGAAAAGTTTTTTTCTAATGACAGAACAAAATACAAAATAGTATCCATGTTGTGGTTCCACCTCTGTAAAAATTACATTGAGTATAGGGACAAGGATTTGATGAAACGCAAACATTACACTAGCTGTATTAGCAAAATGGTCTAAAGTGGTTTTATAATTGATTAAATATTGGAATATACATTTTAAAGAACAAAATTAAATCCTATATTAAAAGAGCTATGAAATATCTAAGTGCTTAAGGGACTCAGAGTTCAAGCAGTAAATCTAGGTTTTAAAGCACTGATAAATCTGATCTCACTCACTTGGTTACATGAGGACCAATACCAAACATGAAAGGCCACATGACAGGAAAATATTCTTTATCAGGAACAACTTGGGCTGTGAATGGGTCTCATAAGCAAAACCCAGCCAAGTTAGGAATTCATGACTGCCTTGTTATGCTCCTTTGGTGGCAAAGGTTTCATTACCATCATCCTATAATGGTACCTACATCGCTGCTCTTGATCTATACTGGCCAAACTTATCGCTGCCGTCTCTCCTGGGCCAACAGTGAAGACCAGCTGTGGAGAGGAGATGGGTTTGCCCATATCCACAATCTGGTTAGAGGCTACTGCTCATATCTTTGTGCCTCATCTTTATCGTTTTTCAGTAGTTGCAGGGGTTTTTCTGTTATAATCACATTGTAATGGGAACTATACTCAATATTTTATAATAACCTATAAGGGGAAAGAATCTGGTTGGTTTTTTTTGGGGGGTGGGGTGGGCGGGCACCGTACCACGTGGCATGTGGGATCTTAGCTCCCTGATCAGGTATGGAACCCACACCCCCTGCAGTGGAAGCGCAGAGTCTCAACCACTGGACCACCAGAGAAGTCCCAGGGAAAGAATTTGAAAAAAGAATATATGTGTGTGTGTGTGTGTATACATATATATATATGAATCAGTTTGCTGTACACCTGAAACTAACACAACATTGTAAATCAACTCTACTTCAATTACAAAAAGAGAAAAAAAAGAAAATAAATAAATAAGATTAACACCCCCCATAACATGTGCGTTCTAAGTCTTTTTAGAAAAACCCACAAAAAATGAGATGCTATACTTCTAATTCCCAAATAAGAAATATGAACTTTGCAATTACAAGCTGACACTTTTTTTGGGGGGGTGGGGGGTACGCAGGCCTCTCACTGCTGTGGCCTCTCCCGTTGCGGAGCACAGGCTCTGGATGCGCAGGTTCAGCGGCCATGGCTCATGGGCCCAGCTGCTCCGCAGCATGTGGGATCTTCCTGGACCGGGGCACGAACCTGTGTCCCCTGCATCGGCGGCGGACTCTCAACCACTGCGCCACCAGGGAAGCCCTACAAGCTGACACTTTTGAGGCGTTTTTTAAGCCACAGAAATCACACAATTCACAACTGCTATTTGACTCAATACAAGAAATCCAAAATAGTTAACCGAATAAATCTCACTTGTTAATCTTGTTCAAGGCTGACAGGACATCTCTGGAATGATCTCTGGACCCATGTTGCAATTATAATCTGATTCTCAGCTTTTCCTTAAGAAACAGGAGTAAGGAAATTGCTGTAGCAAGACCAAGGCTGAAGCACATCCTTGGTCTTTAGTTTAGAAATGTTCACTTCAGCTACTGTAGAACAGTCAGACACAGCTAAAGTTCTAATTTTTTTGCTGAAGAATAAGAGTTGAAAACCAACCTCTGATCAAGCCACTAAATTATGCCAGCATTTAGGGCTTCTAAAAACAGTTTAATCACAGCGTTGCATGCCTTGGGATTGACTTTTTTAAAAAAAATTTCACCATTAATCTTACTATTCGGTGTGGTCTACTAAAACACAACATATGCATATCCTTGACCTGAATTCTACTCCTAACTATATACCCAAGAGAAACACACATTTGTTCACAAAAGACAGGTACTAGAATGGTCACAACAGCACTATTCATGAGAGCACCAAACTAGAAACTAGCCAAATACCCATTAACAACACAATGGATAAATAAATTGTGGTACATTTAGACAATGGAATGCTATATAGCAATGAAAATGAGCATATAAAATGCAACAAACGTAACACTGAGCAAAAGAAGCCCCTTTTTGAAAGAGTACCCACTATATGATTCCATCTATAAAAAGTTCAAAAATAGGCAAAGCTGATCTATGCTGATAGGGGTCAGAGAACTTGGAGGAAGAGCAGTGACTGGGAGGGGACTTAAGGGGGGTTTTGGGATATGCACTGGTAAGCTGTTTCTTCATCAGGTGCTGATGACATGGCCATGTTTAGTTTGTGAAAATTCAGTAAGCTATACACTTACGATTTGTATACTTTTCTGTATGTGTTATACTTTACTAAAAAGTTTATAAAATAAAAATATTTTTAAAATACACTCTCAATCCCCAATGTTACTGTTTTATGTATGTGTGTGGCCCAAATATTTGGCAGTATGCCAAACTTAAAACATTCCGAGTAACTTTCTTAAAGTTGAGTTTCATGTCTGTTGGAAACAGGAACAAAAAGGCATTAAATGAAAAACTTGGGAGCTACATTTGAATTTTTTTTTTTTTTTTTTTTGCGGTATGCGGGCCTCTCACTGTTGGAGCCTCTCCCGTTGCGGAGCACAGGCTCCGGACGCGCAGGCTCAGCGGCCATGGCTCACGGGCCCAGCCGCTCTGCGGCATGTGGGATCTTCCCGGACCGGGGCACGAACCCGTGTCCTCTGCATCGGCAGGCGGACTCTCAACCACTACGCCACCAGGGAAGCCCTACATTTGAATTTTATAACAGAATGAATATATTGATCTACAAAGACGAAAATCTGGTTGAAGCGCTAAAAATGGGAAAGGAGGCGACTTCTCCATAAATAGTGGTCATGCTCTGCGGAAGGACAAAGGGAAGGACAGGACCAGACAAAAGCAGGGAGAATAAAGACCAAAGGCCTGAGATATTAGAGGGAGCCCATGGCGGATTTGAAATCAACAAAGGGAATGCTTGTCAGTGGACAACAAAGGGACACAAATATGGTGTGACTGAGTCCTGGGCACTGCTACTGTGTACAGGACACATTCACAAGGAGTTGAGGCAGTGACAGGTCCAAAAATCTTTGCTAAAGCCAATGAAAATGGGTAGATGTTGGGAGGTGGGGAGGTCAATTCAGAATGCAGATATTCTCCTGTCTTTTTTTTTTTTTTTTTGGCTGCACTGAACGGCACACAGGATCTTAGTTCCTGACCAGGGATCGAACATGTGCCCCCTGCCGTGGAGGCGTGGAGTCTTACCCACTGGGCCACCAGGGAAGTACCTCGCTTGTTTTGATTCAAGAGAGTCTAGTCATTCATAAAACCTCAACCTCACTTGGGCCAAATGATTTTAAATTTAACTGGGGAGTTAGAGGTCTCAGTGGCTGGAAAATTCTGTAAAGTATCATCTCAATCTTTCGGTTGGTCATTCTTTCAATATGATCTACTGAATGCTTGCTCTGAGCATTATTTTGTGCTAGAAGCTACATGGATGAAAAAAGAGGTCCAAATTCTATTTTCAACAAGGTAAGGCCCACCATTTTGCAGTGGGATAAATAGCCCATTGCTAAATTCTTTAGTTTATTGTAAATCTTATATCCAACAAGTAAGCTTCTGATCCTGGGGTAGTGTTTAAAAGCACGGACCTGGGGCTTCCCTGGTGGCGCAGTGGTTGAGAGTCTGCCTGCCAATGCAGCGGACACGGGTTCGAGCCCTAGTCCGGGAAGATCCCACATGCCGTGCAGCAACTGGGCCCATGAGCCACAACTACTGAGCCTGCGCGTCTGGAGCCTGTGCTCCGCAGCAAGAGAGGCCGCGACAGTGAGAGGCCCGCGCACCGCGATGAAGAGTGGCCCCCACTTGCCACAACTAGAGAAAGCCCTCGCGCAGAAACGAAGACCCAACACAGCCAAAAATAAATAAATTAATTAATTAAAAAAAAAAAAACCACGGACCCTGTGATAGTTTTTTGTGTCAACTTGGCTAGGTTTTAGTAGTCAGTTTTTCAATCAAACACACATCTATACGTGTTGCTGGGAAGGTATTTTATAGATGTGGTTAACATCCACAGTCAGTTGACTTTAAGATTTTCCCCAATAATGTGGGTGGGCCTCATACAATCAGTTGAAAGACCTTAAGAGAAAAACTAAGGTTTCCCAGAGGAAGAAGAAATTCTGCCGTAAGACTAACCATTATGGGGCCCACGTAACCTCAGCTCCCACATGAAAGCTTCCAGCCCTCTGGCCTGCCCTACACACATCAGACTCGCCAGCCCCCACAGCCACATAAGCCAATCCTTATTGGTTCTGTTTCTCTGGAGAACCTCGACTTATACAGACTCTGAGCAGGCCCTTTGGGTTCGAAGCTTGGCTCTGCCACTTCTCTAGCTGGCTGGTTTCTGTACCTCCGTTGCTTCATCTGTAAAGTGGGAATAATGACAGTACCGTACTTAACTCACAGGAACTAGAACAACCCCTCACAGAGTTAAGTGTTTTGAAAATGTTTGTTAAATAAGTAATTCTGTGCTGCCAAATTTATTTCTTAGCTGGAAAACTTGAGCTAAGAAACAAACTCAACAATTTTTATTCCCAACAACTTGCCACCAACCAAACATGATCGCTCTTTCCCACACCAAGAACAGAACATCCTCGGAACAACAGCATCTCACCAGTTATGGATGCCTGATTGTCCTTTAGATGGTGTAGGAGCAGGGTGAGTTGCCAGGCCAACTCTATACACAGGGACAATTTGGCAAAGCTGGGGTCAGAGCACTTCTGGAACATTCTTAACTCTGCAATTTCTCAGCTGCTCAAAACAGCTGTGTTTAAAGAGGCTCAGACTCAGCACAGAGCTATTCCTACTATTTATGAGGGTGGGAGCTTCAGAAAGGTGTCCTAATCATTCTTTCTGTTCCCACTATCGATCCCTACAGCAGCTTGCTCCAGACCCTGGTGATATCCGCACCGGCTTGCCCCGGATGAAAGATTAAATGGGGAATCAAAATGTTTTTATGGGCACACATTCTGGGGTAAGGGTATGACGATGGTGCTGATGGTGCTAACTAACATGTATCGAGCACTTACTAGGTGCCAGACTCTGGTCTCAGTGCTATACATATATTAACTCATATAAACCTCATTGTACAGAAGAAGAAACTGAGTCCCTGAGAGAAAAATAACTCATCTAAGGAGAGACGGACAGAAAGTGGCAGGGCTCGGATTTGACCCCAGGCTTCCTGGCTCAGACCAAGGCTCTCCCTCCTGTGTACATTGTCTCTGAGTCTGGATTGTGAGGAGGGAGTCGAGGTGGGAGGAGACAAGGGAACGAGCACAAAACTGGGCTGTGATTGATGAGAGGGTATGGGAGGGTCAGGGGATGCTATGGTTAAGTCCATTTATTTTAAATGGAAGAAATTTCGAAGATTGAAACAGAACAAACCATATACAATATTCTTTCACAAATTTTTTTTGTTAAAGTATATAATGAGTCTGCTTTTATACATATATATCAAAGTTCATTAAAGATTCATACCACAGTATTTGAACCTTTCATCTTCATATAAAAAATTTAAGACAAAGTGATCTTGAAATTACGTCTTATTTATTCACTAGCAGTGCAAGAAAATCAAACACCTTCTTGTTATTCTCATTTGACTTTATTTTATACCAACTTCTCCCTACAGGTTCTCACACTGACAAAGATTTCCTATATTATTATTCTTCTATAAGCTCCTGTCAACTAAGTCTTAGAAGACTTTTCTGAAAAAATTTTCTTATAGCTCAGAAAACAAAAATGTATGAACAGGATCAGATTCTATCAGAATTTGTTTAGTTTTGACACCAGAAGGATAACTTACATACTCTTTTCTAATAATACCAACTTCTCTGGCTCTCAATATTTATCTAAATCCTAATTTACCCCAGAGATTTGTCCACAGTTGTGATGGCCTTTGGCCTACAGTTCCCTGGAGCTGAATTCTGTGTCAGAGGAGCTATTATTATTAAGGAGGGAGAATTCTTAGATATCCATGGCAGGACAAGGAGAGGTGGAGGTACCACAGATGAAGCCAAACCAAGTCTTCAAACCAGATTTTGGCCAGTTGTGCAGAGTTGCCTGAGTAACTGTTTCCAGAGGTGGAAACGTGCAGTGCATTGAGAATACTGAAACCACTCTGGCTTACATCTACATCTTGGAGAGGCTATGCTGAAAACAGCCAGGTGTTCATGTCCCATGAACATCTTTTCTCTACCTAGCTGAGCTCCCCAAGGGCACCCTGGAATTCTGGGTACATAAAGTCCTTCTCTGGAGCCACTGGTCTCTCCCCTCTGTCTCCCAGGCATTTTCACAGGAGGTGGGAGGGGGGCGTGCTGACTTCCCTCTATCTTCCCCATAGAAATGGGCTGGTCATACTGGCATCCCTCATCTATGAACTGACTCCCCATGGGGAAAAAATTGGGTTGGATATTCACACAGTGCTTTCACAGGATTACACCCTTAAATCCATAAGTTCCTTCAAGAAGAATAAACCAACAAAACATTCCCTCCTGAAACTTTTCCTTTGGGAAATGACATGAAAACACACTTCCCATTTGAGCTTTTTCATAAGAAAAAACTTTCAGCATCAGATTTTGGGTGTTCTAATACTGAGATTCCTGGTTTTCACTCACTCTGGAGATAGATAGGTCTATTAATTTAATTGAACACATCCAATGAACAACATTCCAGCTAGTCCTTTGTAAATTCTGAGAGGCACCTCCTCAAAGCACCATCCTTTAAAAGCAGCAGGATATAGCCTACTGCTGCTGCCACTGGGTACAGCCCAGATAGGAGGACCTCACGTTGGCAGCAACCATACGTTTTGGGCAAGAGCCAACAGTCACATCACAGTCCCTCACCTTATGCATCAAGCTGAGTAAAACCTAGAGGTTTCAAGGCTAGGCTAAGAGAGCCGAAAGGCTCATTGGTCAACTTCATGCCAAATATGTCACACCGATTTGTCCTATGATGCTCTGACTGTCATTTAGCCAAGCTTCCTCCACTCCTGGAACAAAAATGCTTCTGCCTTGCTTTTTTTTGTTTTTCTTTTTTTTAAATGAATGACCATTTAAAAGTATAAATCTATGCTAAAGAGTCACCTTTAATATCAGCTAAACAATCATCAAAGAAAACCTATCAAACAGAATGCTACTTTCTGGCTGTCATTTCACATGTCAAGACGCTGCGCGCGGCGTGAAAGATGCTTAGACAGCAAGCAAGACTATGAGTGCATGGAAAGCTCTGTTGAACCCTTTTGTGTTTGCATTTCTGTCCATCTGCTTTCCCATGGGCAAGGAGATGCCTCTTATCATAAAGCCATCCCTGTCTTAGGTCATCAGACAATACCAGCGAAAACTGCAGGATGGATAAGCTGGCTTGGGTGTGGTCACTGGCAAAGGGAAGCACTGGTCCCCTGGCTGCCGGCTCTAAGGCCAGGAGTGGCACCCGTGGCGGGTAATCTCCACGACAGCTTCTCCCCATTTTACCACAGTCCGCACCGGCCCTAACTACTCCCTCTAGGAACACACAGCAGACCTTCGAGGTGGGCCGCCTCGCCAGACAAAGCCGGCTACTCAGGGAGCCCGCTCAGTACCGAGGCAACCTCCACAGGTCGCCCCAGACCGTCTTGGTGGTTGGTCAACAGCAAGGGGCAGGGGGCGGTGCCGCAGCCAGAAGGTACCAAACCCAGGGGCGGCGTCTGTCTGCCGGTGCCACAGTCTAGGGGGACGCGCGACTCACACCAGGGAATTAACGGCGGGGCTCGGTTCCCCAACACAAACCCCAAGAGACGAGCACGTGCCCTGTGATTTCTCCGGGAGCATTTTCTGCACCAGAAAAGTGCGCACTTCATTTCTGGGGTGGGGGGGCGGCCCTAGTTCGCTGTCGGGCGGATACCAGTGTCGGCTATTGTTCTCCGGGTCTGTCGGGCGGGAGGCGTCCTCATTCCGCCTCCCTGGCAGCATCTGTCACTGGACCAAGCCTTTCAGCTCTGCGAAGAAAAGGGTGTGCCTGCGGCGCTGCGGATTATCTCAAAACCCTAAACGAGTCCCTACGGGCTGGTGTCAAGCCGGGAGACAAAGCTCCTCGCGGGGACAGCCAGTTCGGTCCCGGATCCGCCATCCTGGGTCCGTCGCCCGGTGCAAGAGCCACGCCCAGCCAGCCACAGGACAGCCAGGCCCATCGCCAGAGCTGAGGGTCTTCAGGCCCGAGACCCGCGACCCCAGCTGCCTGCCCCTCCCTTCACCGGAGACGTCCCTCCCCAGGGAGACCCCTCCTCCTCACCGCGCTGGTCTCCTCCTCCCCAGCGTCTACCCGCCTCAAACCCAGGCAGTCTCCACCCTCCAGCATCCCTCCTCCCCTCCACATTCTTCGTCAGCCCCAGCCTCGCCTCGCGCCACCTGCTCCAAGCTCCGTCCCTCCCTCCTCAGACCCTTCTCTTTCCTCCTCAAACCCTAGTCTCCAGTTTACCCCTCTTCCCAGATCCAGTCACCTGTCCCCACCCAGCTTCCCTATCTCCCATTTCCCCCATCTATGCTCGAACGCAGGCCTCTCCTCCGCCTCTCTCCATCCCAGCTTCTCTCCAGCTCGGACTCCTGCCTCCTCCCCGGGCCTGGGGCGTCGACGTCTCTCGCTCGCCAAGATCGATGCAGCCAGAAGGGCTCCCGCGCTGGGCTCAAGCGAAGGGACCCAGCTTGGCGCCCGCCGAGAGGGCCGGGCCGCAAAAAAGCGGCCTTTGTCGTTCAGACAGGTGCCTCGGAGGCGGCTGGCGAATCGTCCTCAGGCGTCCGCTCCGTTAGCCGGACGGGTGGACGGGCCGCCGGGTCCGGTTCAGGCTGGGCAAACCCCAACCCGGAGGGGAGAGGGACAGAGGGTGTCTGCGGATGGGGGTGGGGGCAGAGGACGGCGCCGATCTAAGACTGGGGCCGGACGGGCCCACGGCCAGCAAGCCCCCACCCAGCCTTCCAGCTATTCACTGCGCCTCGACGACTGAGGCTGGGCGTCTACTGTGTGCTAGGAGTGAACCCCCTTCAACCAAGCTGCCTCCTCACCCCAGTTCTTTGCAATCCCACGAGCACCTATTAAACGCCTACTATGAGCAAGGCACCGCTCGGCGCTCTGGGAGCTCTGTGGGCTTACAAAGAGGAACCGATTCGGGCCCCAGTTTAGCCCGGGAAGGCTGCCGCCATTCCCAAACCACACTTCCCGCCGCGTCCCCCGCAGCCGGGCCCCTAGGCGCACCCGGCCCCCGGCCCTATTGTGCGCCTCCCAGAGAAACAGAGACTGTGTGAGATGGATGTCCCAGCCCGGGGAGAATAAGCCCACCGCCCACCCCGCCATCACCCACTCCTCCGGGATGCCGCGGCTGCGAGGGTCCGTCGGTCGGTGGGTTCTCCTCCGGTCTCGCCGCGGCGCCGGAGCTGCGGGTGCTCGGGGCGGCGGCGGCTGCACGCTCGCTCGCTCGCTCGATCGCCGCCTTGGCGCGCCGGGCGCTGGAGTCAGAAGCCGCGAGCAGGGGAGGGGTCTTGGGTGGAGGCTGGAGGCGTCCTCGGCCAATCACTGAAGCGACGGCTCCTCCCCAGAGCTCCCCACCTCTCGCTAGCAGGTTAGGGAGAGGCGGGGACCGGCGGCGCCTGGCATCCTCGGCGCCTCTCGCGGCTGCCGCTTTGGGACTACAACTCCCGACAGGCCCTGCCGCAGGGCCAGGGTCCGAGAGGGGACGGAGGACGCAGCCGGAGAACCCGCCGACCTCCTGGCGCCCTTCTCCGCGTTCCTTTGGATTTCCATGGTGACTCAAGACACTTCACAAAGCCCGGGCGCTTGGACGCGCTGATGCACGGGTCCCCTGGGACGGCTACCGCCTCCCCTCCCCCTGCAGGACCCCACCCGAGGGGCTGAAACAATGCCCCAGTCGCCTCTCCCGGGCTGCTGCCGGGCTTCCCCTTCCCTGCAGGCCGGGCTAAGGCCGCCTGGTTCCCGCCAAGACCCAGTCCGACGCCTTCGAAATGGGCGCCCGGCTGAATTGCAGGGTGGAGAGGGCGGGGGTGTAGTTGTAAGAAAATGTTCTCACGTACAACGTGGACGGCCACTCGGGGCCGCCTAAGTTCGCATCTGCACCCTCTGGGGCCTGGAACCCGGAGTTCATAATCTCGGCCAGCGCTTCTCCATCCAGAGCTCTCAGGTCTAGCTGCCTGTCCTATTTCTGACACCTCCTTTCAGGGCGTGGTGAAGACTCTGTAAGTGTTTTATAATTCAATTTACATTAGCGTCACCTTTTTTCTTCACGTTTTGAATACACACAGAATTTAACAAAATCAACAAGTCTAAAAAAGAGAGAGGATCACCATGCCTTTACAACCTCCCTGATTCCCTCTCAGTCCTTCACCGTTTATCTGTTATTTCAGTAGTTGTAATAATAGCTTAGATATGGTTTAGTAATTTGCCTCTTTTCACTTATTGTCACTCCAAAAGCGTTGCTATTGATACGGTGTTAAAATGCAGCATTGAGTCCTCACTCCAACCCCACACCGGGGTCCCTGGGGAACCCCAAGGGGCTGCTGTAGAAGCCCCTCCCCTGCCGGGCTCCTGGGAAGGGGTGAAGAGGAGGGAGTTCCCTGGCTGTAGCCGCACAACCATGGCCCTGAGAGATGTTTCTGTCTGCAGGATATATTCAAACAAAACGATGCTTCACTACTCTGGAGGGTCCCTCCTCCCCAGCTCAGCAAAATCTACCCGGGCCCCGGGCCCCCGCAGAGCCCACCGAAGTGAGGTCGCCTTAGGCCACTTGCTCAGTACTCCTTTGCGGTGGGCTCAGGGCCTGGAGCAGGCCAGGCTGGCATTTGGGCCTCACTTCTGGATTACCACCATAGAATCTCCACTTCTCCTGGGAGGAAGGTTTACTTCTTTGCCCCCTCTCACATCGTAAGCTTATGCAGGGAGCCCCCAAATGAGCCTAGGGACTACCTCAAAGCATCCCCAACCCAGAGGAGCATGGGGATGTGCCTGTGAAAACCAGGGGGGCATGGCTCCTCCTTCCCGCACTGCTCCAGCTTGGGGCACTGCCGTAGGGATTCCCCCAGGCTGGCCAACTTCTGCGCTGACCCAGGGATTTAGGTAAAATGGGTTGAGCTGGAGGGAGGTGGAATGGAGCCCAGAGGCGGCTTACCGCAGCTGGGTCTGCTGGAAAGTTCCAGGCCGCACATTTTGCCTAAAGGGAGAGGAAGCCCTCTAGTGGCAGTAAGCTTTTTCTGCAGCATTTAGTGAACCTCATGTTTGGATTCCTGCTTCCTTGCTTTACTGGGCCTACCTCCCTTGGTCAGAAAAGAAATGCCTGGAGGTTATTTTCAGGCTTGGGACATTGCTGAAAGTTGCACCCAAACCTGAGGTTGTAAATAGCCCCGGTAGTTGATTTTAGTTGTATTTATTTATTTTTAATTTAGGCTCTCTCTTGGGAAGTAGAAGGAACGCAGGGCTTGGGGGGGGTCACACATCTTTCTGGACATTTGACCTTGGGAAAGTTACTTAGTCCATCTGAACCTTAGCTCCCCACAGAGCGTGGAGACCATAATATATTCTTTTAACTTTGCTGAGATAATTACATGAGGAAATGCATATAAAAAGTCATAGCAAAAAAAAAAAAAAAGGCATAGCACACTACCTGACATATAGCATGTACTCAACAAATGTAGCTATTATTGTTCATTTATTCAGCAATAGTTGTTGAACAGTGTGAGGGATATAAGAATATGACACTCCCATTATAACAGCTGCAAAAGGCAGTTTGCTGTCACTTTTATTGTAAAGCTCCTATGACCAACTGAGGTGAAGTGCAATGTCAATTCAGACAAGAGAAAAATCAGTTCTGAACAGCTCGTCAGAGAATGGAGGCATTGAATTTGGATTTCACTTGGATATTGATTTCCTGAAGGGTTCTAAGCAGAGGTCTGAGATTCCAGGATGAAGGAGTAAAAGTTTGTGGATAGAGAAGCTGAGGGGTGTTTGGAAGACAGCTAAAGATCCCACCATGGCTTGAAAGTCCAGACCATGAATGGGAGTGGTGGGAAGAGAAGGAGGACGGCAAGGTAGACTGGAGTTGGGGCCAGGCTTCACACAGCTCAGGGCTACTGGTTTTTATGAGAAAATGTGTTTGAGGTTCCAAATTGCCTTAACAGCAAGCTTCTGAATAATGGGCAAGTGAAGGGCTACCATAAAAGGGGTAGGAGGAAAGAGTAGTAGGTGTTTTTAAAACACATTTGACCCTTCCCCCTGCACATGGCAGGTAGCACTGCTCATCTCTTGCAGATGAGGAGATCCAGGTCCGGAGAGTCACGCCCTCTAAGTAGCAGAACTATGGTTCCCAGCCCCATCTGCCGGATGCAAAGCTGAACCCTTCCTGCTCCAGCACGCCCTCCCCTACAACCCACCAGAAGGTGACAGGCTGTGGTGACCATGAATGACCAGCTCTCAAGGGGAGGCAAGCCAAGTCATCGGCACCCAGATATTCCTCCTGCAGTTTCAACCTGTTCCTCCTCGAGGTGCTCTCTGAGAAGGGGTGTTCTCCAACATTCCTGAGGACCTTTGTGTTAAATTTCTTACTTGGCCTTCTCTTTTCACCTCTTTTCCCCCTCATACTTCTCCGTAACAACCCTACTCTGGAGTTCATGTTGTGAAGTCTACTTAGCCATTAAAAAAATTGTGAGCCAGCCGTCAAACCTCTATGTTCAGGGCTTCCCTGGTGGCGCAGTGGTTGAGTCCGCCTGCCGATGCAGGGGACACGGGTTCGTGCCCCGGTCTGGGAAGATCCCACACGCCGCGGAGCGGCTGGGCCCGTGAGCCATGGCCGCTGAGCCTGCGCGTCTGGAGCCTGTGCTCCGCAACAGGAGAGACCACAACAGTGAGAGGCCCATGTACCGCAAAAAAAAAAAAAACCTCTATGTTCAGGTCAGGGCCACGGGGCAGGGGCCAAAAAGGAGTCAGGAAGATGGACAAGTGGACACTGAGAGGGAGAAAGAGAGAGAGAGAACAGAGGAAGCATGAAGATGATTAGATACACAAACAGGAACAAAGGGGAATGAGACTGGGAGAGTTTCAGACCCCAGAGCTGTGGCCACCCAGCCTGACACGGAGACACAGGAGAGGAGAACTGGGGAGGCTGGGGGTGGCGGTGCTTCAGCTGAAATCAGCAAAGTAAATTCCAGGGGCTTATCACTACCCTTGAAATGCTGATGAGCTCTTCAAAAATTTAAATCGTTCCTCCTAGCCTTGGAAACCTTTTATTTTCCTCTTTTACTTTTCAATTTCAAAGTTTAGTTTTGAAATCAAAGTTTGTCTTCTCTTGGAACCAGAAGGAATCACGGGATGATTCCAGCTGCCCTGGCCCCATTGTGGAAACCTACAATTTTAAACTTGCATTTTTTTCACACACATGTAGAGATTCTTCAAGCCTAAAGGAACCTAGAAATTGCATCGTCTCACAATGTCAACATTATACAGATAAGGATAAGGAAACTTTGTTTTAAGCCATTTTCTCCCTTAACAAATAAAATTCATCTGGGTATTAGAAAGAATAATAGGACAAGAAACACAACTCAAATATACACAATCACCTTCAGAGAACAGAAGAGTTACTCTAAGAGCCAGATCTTCAATCATCTTTTTGTTTCCCACCGTCACCCTCTACAACACAATGCTTGAACCCTTGACCAGGGCTGAGAAGCTGAGACTATTGGAAAGAATCCCCTCACTCCGGCCACCAAGTTGGGTTTTCATTTATAAAACGAGTCCAAAGAAATACAACAATAAAAAAAAATACCCATTACTGCCTTAATCTGATTTTTTTCTGCAACTTTTTTATGAAGCCAGCCCTTCTGTTGAGCTATTTTTTCCTCTGCAGTTGCATTAATCAGAACCTATCTCAATAGGAATTTAAGCAAATATTTATCTAGCATTTCCTGCATACTTTATGTGTGTTATTCCCTTAATCCCCACAGCAGACCTGTGAGAAAGGTATCGTGACACCCACTTTACAGAAGAGGGAAACAGGATCTCAAAGACAAGTAACTAGCCCAAGGTCAAACAACTCAAAAGGGCAGAGCCGAGATCAAGACCCAGGTCCGACTCCAGAATCCCTATTTGTCCCTTTAGACCACACTGCCTGTTATTGAACATTATTCTGTTCACATTTGCCCTTTTATCAAACCTATAATGGTTATTTGGAATTCACGTTGTAATTTTCAGGGTGGCAGCCATCCCATCCAGCTTGGAGGTTTTATTGAATTTGATTCGTTTGTCTCCCCACTTTCAGGATAAGAGCCCTGATGGGGCTCTGTAAGGTACCAGGAAGCCATGTGTCCTGCTGTTCCACCGTACAGTGTCTTAGAGCACTTGGAAGAAGGACTCGGCCCGTGTGACCAATAGGTCAAGTGCCTGGGTGACCCAGAATGAGTCCCCTCCCTCAGCAGAGACTCTGCTTCCCAACTGTAGGGCAGTGATCATCTCTCTGCTGTTGTGAGGATCAAAAGAGGCTGGATAAAAGCCCAGGTTTTGGAAGGTGGGGCACCTTTTGGACACCTGCCTGAATCATTCACTTAACCATGGGATCAAGGGGTGCTGCATCTCCAAGTCTCAGTATCCTCTGCTGTACAGGAGGACGGTTCAGGTCCCAGCCACAGCATGCTTGTGGGAGAAGAGTGAGGTAATGTGTGAGGTGCTGTGGACTAGGTGAGTGCTCAGTGTTTATTCGATGGCTTGTAATTTACAGGTTACAAATGAACAGTATAAAGCCTCACACAATTGAAATGTACTGTTATAGCAGATTACCTACTTTTGTAGGGGTTATGAGGATTTAATAAGTCAGATGTGCTCTAGTAAGTGCTCACAAATTATTAGCAATTATTGTCATTATTATTATATGTTCAGTGAAACGAAGGCCCATAAGCATGAAACTATAGTAGACAGATCATAATCCTAGCAGAAATAAAAGAACTACTCGGTTTCCTCATACACTGAGTGGAGTCTTTGAGACCCTTGCCATTCCCTTCCTGGGAATCTTGCCTCACCAAACTGTCCAAACCCTTCAACCAGGTGTTTAGCCAGCTTTCTAACAAGATTCAAGTACCTGTCCAGGAGTTGTATTTGGACCAAAGTCCCTCAAATGAGCTTTGAGAGTTTTATTCTGTGAATTGTCCAAACACAGACCCCCATCTGCCTCCCTCTCCTGTCCCTTTCTGGCAAGGACATCACGTGCCAAGGCTGCTGGGCCTGACACTCAGTGCCCCACTCCCTGCAGAGGGCCAGGCGGCCACAGCCAGGAACTCCCCGGATAGGAGGATTAGAACGACAGCCATCAGTCCACCAGTGGGTTCTTTACACCTTGGGTACCAGAACCAGAAGGTAGACAAACACATGATCCCCTTTAACGCACGCCCGCCTTTTTCTCTCAGGTAGGAGCCTGTGCTCAGGCTGGCTACAGTTTAGGTATTCTTTGAAACATGTTAGCAAACCTTTGTTTGTGCTGGGAATGGGGCTCATCGGAATCCAGGTAAAGTGCCTGAGGATCAGACAATATGTTAGGACACTGATCAAGTGTATCTTTGTATAATTATTTCATTAAGGAAAACCTCATGGCGAAACTGTTGGTTACTCATAATTTAAAGAGTTTTAAAAGAAAATACTCGATTTTGTAGGGGAAGAAAAATTCTCCTCTATCTTGTTTGGGTCTTTGGTTGGGCCTGAGAATCAAACTGGCATAAGACAGGTTAATAGGAGAGAAGCATACAAATTTGATTGAATTCTTACATGTCCATGGGAGCCTTCACGAGAGACGGAAGACCTGAAGAAATGACCAGAGAAGGAGGTTTTTATACTTTTTAGACAAAGAAACAATACATTTGTGAAGAATTGACAAGACAGAGGAGTCTGGGCTATGGGTAGTAAATAGGGAAGAAGTAAGTAGGAGGATATGGGTTACTTTAACCAGTTTTGTTGTTACAGGCTTCTCAGCCCTAAATTCCCTGTCCCTGGTGATAAGGATGTCTTCTATCCTCCTGGTACAGGGAGGGTCCCTTCCACATGGGAGATTGATCTCTTGCTTTCAGGAGGACAAAGGAGGGTCAGAGTGTCCTTCTTGTACCAACTGTTTCTTAAAAGTACCTTTAATTCAAAATAATCAGTATGCCGAAGTGGCATATTTGGGGGTGACATATTCTGAACCCTTTCAATTACATTCCCATCTGCAGTCTGCAAATGTGCCTGTCTCCCTACAGCATCTTTAGTACCCCAGAATGTGTCTTAATAAGGCTTATTTCTCTGTGTGTGTGTGTGTGTGTGTGTGTGTGTGTGTGTGTGTGTGTAGCTGGATGCCACCTCCAAGCCATCGTTCCTAGACCTGCACATCAATTGTTGTTGAAGTAGAATATTCTTCACTGTGTAGTTTTGAGCTACTCCTGACTCAGATCCACTAAACCAACATAATTAAAGTGGAGCATGAAATGAACAAAATGAACAAAAATGAATAAAACCTCTGTAGGTCCCTGACCCAGAGGTGAGTCCTGTCCTGCTCTCAAGTCCAGAGAAGAGCTTTATTGATTGACCACAGTTACCAATAATGAATTCAGGTAAGCCCCCATTTCATTTTTCTGTGACTTCAATTTCTGTGTGACTCCTGAATCCCCGAGAGTATAGAAAAGAAAAAAAAACTTGAGGAAGCCTGATTCTCCATGAGTTAGGGCTGGGGGCTGGAGCCCCGGGAAGCAGCATTGGGCTTGAGGAGGGGACTGATGCTGCTGTGGCTGGAGCTTGGACCTGGCACCAGGGCTGGAAGATGGGGAGGGAAGGGAGCTGCAGGCCTGGCCAGTCCCTGAAAGCACCTGGGTGGAAAAGCATCAAGTTCCTCCTGTGGGAGGGGCTGCAGGGCTCATCCTGTGTATAAAGGGAGACGCAAGCCTGGGTTTGGCCCAGTGTCATGTCCCTAGGGAGGAAGCAGTCCTTCTCTGCTGCTAGGATGAAGGCTTTGCTCCTTGTGCTGGTCCTGGCTGTCACCTGGGGGTGATATTGCTGCTCAGGCAAGTAATTCTCCATCTCCCCTTGGCAGTCAGTGTGCTTTCACTGTTGTCAAATGTTCTCCCCTCACAGATGACTCCTGAGGGGGCACGCCCTTCCTGCGGCAGAGAGGTTTCCAAGGTGGCGTGGGGTGTGAGGAGGTGGGCAAATGTGGGTCTGGGGTGTATTTTGGTCTCCAGTAAAGAAATCAGTCACCACTTGTCGAGTAAGGTGCCAGGGGTATGCTGAGTGCTTTACAAACAGAACCCCATTTAATCTTTCCAACAACTTGATTAAATTTCAGATGAGAGAATTGAAGCTCAGAGAGGTTAAGTTACCAACCTAACGGTCACAACGCAAGTGAGTGGGAGAGCTAGGTTTCAGGCTGAGGTCTGTCTGACTTTGAACCCTGTGCCTCCTCTGCAGAGGGATTCAGTGGGGCATCACTGGGTGTGGTGTCCAGGTTGTGGAAGGGGAGTTATTTCAGGAGGTCAGGACTGAGGAGTGGAGTCCTTACGACCCTCCACCCCAAGGAAGGCCCATCCCAGGGCATGTGCAGGAGACTTGAGGGGTCCAGGGCTGGGGTCTTATAGCGACAGGAAAGGCCAGCGGGAAGGTGGCAGTAGATCAGCTGTAAGGAGATGAGGTGAGGAAGGAAGCAATGAGTTTGAGAGGACCAGGGAGAAAGAATTGTGTGTTGGTGACTGGCTGGGAGGTGGAAAGGCCAGGCTTACAGAAAAGCCCAAGGTGACTGAGAATTGGAGCATGGTGGGCAGAAGCCCAGCCCCTGCAAGATGGAGGTTGCTTTGTGGAGTCTGGCTTTAGAAACTTCTGTTGCAAGCCCCCAGGATGTTGGGCAGCCAAGGGGATTTGGAGATATAGAACCCAAATCCGGAGGAGGCTGCAGCCAGAGGGTGGATTTGGGGGCCATCTGGAGAGAAGTCCCAACTGAAGCCTGGGGAGAGTGCAGGAATGCCATGCAGAGGGACAGAGGAAGGACCTTGGGAAACTCATGGCCAGGAGGGCAGAAGGAGGGGAGCTGCTGGGGGGTTGGGGTGGGTGATGAGGGCCTGCCCTGCACCAGGTACGTAAAGCAGCCCAGCAGGAGGGATTGTGGAAAAGGAGAGGCACTGGCTTTAGCATCAGGCTGCTCTAAACTTGAACCAGAGGCTGTGAGCCTCTGTTACCGCGTCTGTAACCTGAGCTAACAGTACCCATCTCTCAAGATCATTTAAGGATGGATGGCACAGCACCTGCAGCAGTAGACCCTCAATGTATGGTGGTTATTATTATTCAGGATATTGAGAACAGTGCCTGGTGAGCAGTTGCAATGGAAGGGGTGAAGGTGAAAGGCCACCTGTGGGCTCAGGAGTATGTGGTAAGAAACAGAAGCAACCACGGTTGATAGTCAAGGGAAACTTGCCAGGGAGAGGAAGGGCCAGAGCTGGGATGGCTAAGAAGAGGGGCAGCAGGGTACGGGGGAAGGTTTTTCCAGCTGCAGGTACATAGCCATATGAAGCTCTGCACGGGAGATAGAGGTGTAGAAGGGTCGAAGAAGGTGAGCCCTGGGACAAAGAGAGAGGGGAAGGGATTGAGAACACAGGAGGAATTTAGGGGAGCCCTGGGAAGGAGAAAATAGCAAACATGACAATGCATGGAGGTACCAATGTGCAGCAGTGCACGATGGGAAAGTCCTCAGTTGGGAAAGGGACTCAGGCTCCCGGGGCTTCCATTTACCCATCTGTAAAATGGGGTCAACCCCACCTGTCTGTTTACTTCCCAGAGTGCCACTGAGGATAGGTGCAAAAGCCTCTTGCTAGAACATACAGAATTATAAAGTCTCAGAGACTGACTGATGTCAAGTGGAGCTCATAGGTGAAATGTGCTTTTCCCCCACTGGCTTCTTGCTCGGAAAAGTTTAGAGGAAATTATTTTCAAGTGCTTTGATCTCCTTGGCAGAAAGACACCAAATAAATTCGAGATGTTATGGTACATTAGTCCCTCTGCTTGGGAACTGAGGGTGACCAATTTTATTCAATAGCTAATGACAACCTTTCAGAATTGCTTAAACCACTTAAGCCCCCCACCAAGTCCTAGCGCCTGAGACCGCTGCCCTCTGAGCCCTCGTCATGCAACAGTCCTGAAATAGGGCTCCTGTGAAGGCGATTTGAGGGCCGACAGCCGGTTTATGTGGCCGTACTCCTTGCTGGGTACCAGGCTGTCCAAGCCTGTGAATTTGGCCCGAAGACTGTGTTCAAGCTTCTGCCACATGGCCGCTCAGCCTCCCTGAAGGCGCTGCTATAGAACCGTGATAACAATAGCAGCTGCTGCCGTTTATGAGGAGGCAGGCGCTGCCAGAGCCCGCAACGGCGCTCACGGGGGACGAGCAGCTTGCCCGGGTTACAGAGCCACGGTCAGAGTCGGGCTTCAGACACGGCGCTGCCCGTGCCAGGCCCAGATTCCTTGCGACTCTGGTTGTTTCACTACCTCGTGTGGAAGGTGAGGTCCCGACAGTCCCCTCAGAGTTGTCAGGAAGGACAGGTGAGTCTCAGCCATGTGAAAGCCTCTGGAACAGGAAGGTTCTTTACCAATGTGTTCCATCTCTCTTTTTACAGTTATTTGCTAATTTAAATACCTGCACAGATGTTATGATCTAATCGGGTTTCTTTTCCTTCAGGTTTCTCCCTGGGCCTGTGGCCTGTGGTTCTTGCCCCACTGGAGGTTAGAGGTGAGCCTGGGGCCTGCAGAGCTCTCTTTCCGCCGTGGGTTCTACAGTTCTCCTTCTGACTCAACATCCTCTGCCTCGGGGCGCCGGTGGAAAAGGCCAAGTGAGTCTGGGACTCCCTCCCAAGCACATAGGGACGGTCTCTTCTGCTGGGCATGTTCACTTGCACAGACCCGAGCCCTGCTGCCCTGAACAGCCCACGCCCTGTGTCTACCAGGGTGACGTTTCACCTCCTCTCCCCACCCCACCACACCCGCTCTCTGTGATGGGCCCAGTGTCCACTTCCACCGTCACACAGCCTGTCCGCTTGTGGATGCCGCAGTAACAGTGAGATCCGGGTGATAGACAAGGGCTGGTTCGCAGACATACAAAGTACCACACGGGGGGGGGGGGGGGGAGGACTTAAACAACAGACACTTATTTTCTCATAGTTCTGGAGGCTGGAAGTCCAAGTTCAAGGTGCCAGTGGGGTTGTTTCCTCTGAGGTCTCTCTCCGTGGCTGGTAGATGGCCATCTTCTCCCTGTTTCTCCACACGGTCTTCCCTCAACACACATCTGTGTCCAAATTTCCTCTTCTTATAAGGAGACCAGTCACACTGGATTGGGACCCACCCGAATGACCTTGCTCTACCCTAATTACTTCTCCAAAGACTCGGTTTCCAAGTACAGGCACATTCTGAGGTACTGGGCGTTAGAACTTCAATAAAGGAATTTGTGGAGGACACAATTCAGCCCATAACAAGGGCCAAGGGGATATTTTAGAGGGGTCTCCAAAGTCAGAATCCTGTACCAGTGAGGGCAGTGGCAGCAGGGAGGGAGGGGGACAGGAAGTGTGTCCTGCCACGTCTGTCGTACCTGGCCCTGGTGGTCACTAGGGCTCCCACCTTTTCTCTCCTGACGGAAAGGTGAGGGCTGGAGAGTTTCCTGGGGCCCCAGAGGAGCTGGACTCTGCTTTTTGTAGGAATGGGTTTGGGGAGAACAGAGATCCTGAGGCCCGTTGGGATCCTGGGGGTGACTCAGCTGACTGCTGTCACAGTCTAATGCTGTGTCTCTTTTCTTTGTCCCTTCTCTCCCCATGGTGGTCTCCCTGGCTGGTCGTCCGTCCCCATCTCTGCAGCAGGACTAAGAACCATCCTCCACCTCATGCCTGCAAAGTCCCCTCGACCTCAGTCAGGGGAGCTTCTTTGCTCAAGAATTCACTCAACCTCTCTGGGTTTCCATTTCCTTGGCTGTGGAAGGGGGAGGCTGGGAGGGACCCCAGGGAGAGAGCCCCGTGGGGCCCCAGGCCTATGCGAGCCCCTGTAAATATATATATATATTTTTTTGCGGTACGTGGGCCTCTCGCTGTTGTCGCCTCTCCCAGTGCGGAGCACAGGCTTCTGACACGCAGGCTCAGCGGCCATGGCTCACTGGGCCCAGCCGCTCCGCGGCATGTGGGATCCTCCTGGACCGGGGCACGAACCCGTGTCCCCTGCATCGGCAGGCGGACTCTCAACCACCGCACCACCAGGGAAGCCCTGGAAATCTTTTGAGTGGTATTGCAGGACTGTCCTATCCTGATCTCTCTAGGCTCCAGGAGAGGACGAGAGGCGCCTGGTTACTGCTAATCCCTCGGGCTGAGTGTGCAGACCTGTCATCATAGCTGCTCCACTTCCCCCCAACACAGCTTCAGGGGTGGTGACCTTGGATTTGGTGTGCCATGATCTTGGTCCCAGTGACCATCGGTTAGCACGTACGGCCTTCTAATCACCACACCTAACTACCAGGCCATCTCCTCGCTGTCGTTCATATATTAATGTGCCTGGTAAGTTTTAGTTGAATTGTTTTTCTATATTCAGTCTACCAAGTTTGTAGTTTACAGAGTACATTTATCTACTCAACTTTTTAAAATTTTGTGAAAAATACTGGTTCAGTTGCAGGGGAGAAAGGAGGACATCAGGCAGGGGGAGAGTTCTGATGGTGGCCAGAGCCTTGTGGTGCCCAGCATGGGAGGGTCAGAGACAAGCTGAAGACACAGCAGTGCAGAAAATGAAGACACCGCCTCTCGGCTGGCCCATGCCTCTTCCTCGAGACTGTAAGCAGCCCGGCTTTAGACATAGATTGTGAACAGATGGGTGCATGTAACAATCCTTAGAGAATCAGGAAGCCCAGGGTGGTCCTGGGAAGCCAGCCCCCTCCACCCCTATGATGCCCCTGTCCTACCTTCTCCTCCAGGAGACCTGAGAGTGAGCAACAAAGGCCTGGGGGCAAGAGGCTCCCCTAGGGGAGGGGGAGGTGCTCTGAGAGGGCCTTTGTCTGGGCCTGGAACCTTCCCTTTCCTCCTTGATTTGAATGGCAAAACCAAATTTTAATAACCTCCAAGCCAAGGAGCTGGAGTCTCTGATCTAACAGTCATGACAGTCAGTCCAGTGGTGACTTTGGAGCTGTCACTGGACTGTCTTATTGCAGGAAAGCCTGTCATGTTGGGGAGGAGTGAGGTATGACCTATATGGGCCCCAAGAAGGGGAACTGGAAATAGTAGGAGGAAATTACTGATTCTTCTGGAGTCAGAGTATCAGGGTATGGAATAGGCTGCCTAGTGAAGTAATGAGCTCCCCGTCAGTAGAGGAGTCCAAGGAGAGAACAGCCGGCTGCTTTGCAGGGAGGTGTGGGGAGGATGTTGTTAGAGAGGAGATTCAGGCTTAAGTGTGTGTATACACTGGCTGGTTATTACCGTTATTCCCAAACCTATGAGTCTGATTCCACGAAAGTGCTGGAAAGAAACTAATTTTTTCTCATGTACTAACTACGCTGTCTCTTGCGCCTTGTGGTAGAATCTGGGTCTAATCTGATGTTGGCTGCCTTCTGTTCTTTGCTGCTGTTTCTGTGGAAAAGTTGCAGGTGAGTCATGCTATTATTAACAGCAGAGTTAGGGTTTCAGTTCTCTGGGTGTCTGAGTGTGATCTGATAAAAGGGAGTAGAGTGAGCTTTGACCCTGTGTGCGCACTGGTAAACCAAGGAAATCTAACACTGAAGAGGCTTGGAGAGACACTTGTTAGGCAAAGGGAAGTTTCATATTTTTTGGACAGAATGACAGTTCTCTTTCTCTCCACAACCTTCGCTGGCATCTGGTATCTGGCCTTCTGCCATCTACTCTGAAGACCCTGTTCCGTGCAAGTTGATGGTCAGAGCAGAGAGGGTGTCCACACCGACTCGGTTGGCTGGGGTGGAGTGGGGACCATCCAGAACTTAGCAAACGCCCAGAGAGACGCACCTTGCCAGTTCTCTTCAGCTCACTTAGAGACTCTGAAACGCAAGTCTTTCTCTCCTGGATCAAGCTGCATTTGATACTCTCTGGGTGCCATTTCTTGGAATCCTCTACAGGCTGGGGATTTGGAACTAACTGTACATTCTCATCAGACAGTTTAGCCAATAATGAAAATAGCTATTATCAACTGGGATTTAAACATAAACATTCAGGAATGAGTCTCATTTTTTTTTTTCCCATTGGGAAGGTATAATATTACAAAATTTGAAAAAAATGTTATTGAATGTTTAGAGTTACAAAACTAACATTCTTGTTGCAACATATTCCTCTATTCAAGTCCTTTGCTCATTTTTTTTAAAATATAGATTTATTTATTTATTTTTGGCTGCGTTTGGTCTTCATGGCTGCCCGCGGGCTTTCTCTAGTTGCAGCGAGCGGGGGCTGCTCTTCGTTGCGATGCGCAGGCTTCTCATTGTGGTGGCCTCTCGTTGCGGAAAACGGGCTCTAGGCGTGCGGGCTTCAATAGTTGTGGTGCATGGACTCAGTAGTTGTGGCTTGTGGGCTCTAGAGAACAGGCTCAGTAGTTGTGGTGCACGGGCTTTGTTGCTCCGCGGCATGTGGGATCTTCCCGGACCAGGGCTCGAACCAACGTCCCCTGCATTGGCAGGCGGATTCTTAACCACTGCGCCACCAGGGAAGCCCTCTTTGCTCATTTTTGAATCAAGTTTTTGTTATTTTTAGTTCTCTATATATTCTGATATTAATCCCTTAACAGATATGATATGCAAATTTTTCTCATTCTGTGATATTTGTCTCATTATCTCATTATACATAATTATATGTTATGTATACATTATCATATATCATATATATCTCATTATATATGTCACAAATATTTGTCTCATTCTGCCTTTTCACTCTGTGGATAGTGTCCTTTGATGCACAGAAATTCTTAATTTTCATGAACTCAAACTTGTCTATATTTTCTTTTATTGCCTGTGCTTTTGGTGTCATATCCAAGAAATCATTGCCAAATCCAATGTTGTGAAGTATTTGCCTTATGTTTTCTTCTAAGAGTTTTATAATTGTCATTCTTACATTTAGGTTTTTGGTCCATTTTGAGTTGATTTTTCTATATGGTATTAGGTAAGGTTCCAACTTCATTCTTTTGCATGGGGATATCTGGTTTTCCCAGAAACATTTGTTGGAAAGACTGTCTTTTCCCCATTGAATGGCCTTGGCACCCTTGTCAAAAATCATTTGACCATATGTGCGAGGGTTTATTCATTTATTAGACTCCCTATTCTGTTCTATTCTATTCTATTCTATTCCATTGGTCTATCTGTCTTTACGCCAGTAGTCATTTGGATCATTCTACTGAAGACAACTAAAAAAAGTTGGACAACTATATTTTTTCTTCCTTAAAAGCGTTAAACTGCTAACAAGATAGTGACTACTTATTAGTAATTACTGATCCAAGATCAAAGAGAGGACAGAAATCTAGAGATGAATTTAACAGATTAGGCCTAACACTTTCTCATGGGGATGTTTGCCAGTCCTAAAAAAGTAGCTGAGGGATGAGGTATGCTTTTGGTAACATTGTGGGATTAGGGAGACAAAGGTTGAAGTGCAGGCCTGCCAAGGTAAGCATGATAAGCTGAACTTGGAGGGCAGGTTGTACCTTAGGAATAAAGTGAATGAGAAACAATTCCAACCTGACACTGTACCTTGGCTTTGAAACATCTGGGTGGCTCAGAAAATCTCAAGCTCTAAAACTGAATTAAGGTGGTTCTGAATGTTTAGTGCCTCCAAGTACATGGCAGAGAAAATGCCAGTCCTCTCTAGAGGAAGGTACCATTCTAGGCCTCAAATTATTTCCTCATATAGATGTGTCGGGCATACTATCAAATGTAATCAACACCAAAGAGAAAAAAACATGAGTGAGAATCAACAGAAACCACAAATAGAAACAGAGCCAGAGGGAGTCTAAATATGAAAGTTATCACACACAGTCTGTAAAGCAACTATGCTTACTTACTACGTTAAAGGATATAAAAGCCAAGCTTGACATCTTAAGCAGGGAACTAGAAACTATAAAAAGTGACAGGACAGGGCTTCCCTGGTGGCGCAGTTGTTGGGAGTCCGCCTGCCGATGCGGGAGACGCGGGTTCGTGCCCCGGTCTGGGAGGATCCCACATGCCGCGGAGCGGCTGGGCCCGTGAGCCATGGCCGCTGAGCCTGCGCGTCCGGAGCTTGTGCTCCGCAACGGGAGAGGCCACAACAGTGAGAGGCCTGCGTACCGGAAAAAAAAAAAAAAAAAAAAGTGACAGGACAATTTTGAAAAGAATCAAAAATTCTAGAACTAAAAATACAATAACTGAAATTAAGAAAATGGTCTGGTTTAAAACTAGATTAGACATAGCTGAAAGAAAATCAATTAATTACAGGGTAGAACAGAAGAAAGAAGATACGCAGCACCGATAGAAAAAAGATGGAAAATAGAAGAGGGGAAGAAACATTAAGGATACAGTGAGAAGAAGGCCCAGCAAACAGATAACTGGCGTCCCAGAACAAGGGGAGAGAGAATGCAAAGGGGCAGTGTCTGAGGAGAGAATTTTCCAAAATTGATAAAAAGACATCAATCCATATCCAAGAAGCCCTATGAATGCCAAGCAAGACAAATAAAAAGAAATGCACACTTAGACACATCAGAATGACATTGCAGAACACCAAAAACAAAGAAAAATCTTCTAAGAAGAGAAAGTCAGAGATAACATTGGCTTCCAAGGAGCATCCGTTGGACTGAGAGCTGACTTCTCAACAGCAAGAACAGAACCCAGAAAATAGTGGAACAGCTTTCTCATGTAAAGAGAGAAAATAACTGCCAATCTACAATGCTATAGACGATAGGAAGCTCAACATAAATTCATAAGGATGGGGAAGACAGGACAGGAAAAAACAGTAACAAAAATCCTGAAACTTAGAAAGCAGATGGATGAGTAGAAACTGACTTCACAGACCCAGGAGAGTGGAATCCTAAACTAGCAGTGGGGGAAGTTAAGAACCATCACAAGCTACAAGGCAAAATCCTCATAAGGCTCAGGAACAAAAGAGCATCAATTACTTCCGCAACTGGGTGTGAGTGAGGGTTGGCTAAAGTAGAGGATTGGTTAGACGCTGCTTAGGAAACAAGTCCCTAAATGTTCCTCTCCTACCACTCAATCACTGGTGACTCTCTTTCCCCCATCCCAGCAGAACTTGGAGGCTGATCCTCAAGAGAAGAGAAAATCGAGTCTCTGGACTTCAGGAGGCCAAAGCCAGGGAGAATAAGGAAGCTTATGCACGGTGAACTTTGCATATGGATATCCTCAGCACTCCGCCCCTCAGCTCCTAGAACCAGCTGGGCCTTTGCTGTCCAAGTGGTAAGGGTTGGATGACCCTCCCCTGGGGATCTGGCTGGCCTAAGAGAGCAGGGTGTCCCCAACAAAAGACCCACCTGACCATTCTACAGTAAAGCTCCAAGTCAACAAGCCCCACCAACATGCTCAGAACTACCTATTAGCTTTTCTGTCTCCCACTTTTAAACGTAAAGATTGTTAAACATTAAAGGAAAACCTTGTAAATGAAAGGGAAACTAGAACTAACAGGAAAAACAAAAACAACTTAGAGGAAACAGGATGATGCAGCAGAAAGAAAACAAAAACCAGTAGCAAAATTATGATAAATATCCTTAAAATGGTATTGCATCCATGAAACAAGATTGGGATTGGGTGCTGAGAGCACACGTCCTGCAGATTGTGTCTATTGGCCCTCAAAACCCCATTCTCACCCTTTCAAGGTCTCGTCCCTAACACAAGGGGGTTAGAAGGCAACAGTTGGGTTCTCAGACTCCCTTGCAGCTGCTCTGGCTAGGTTCTGCCAATGGAAAATGCTGGTGGGGCCTGGCAGGTGGGAGTTGAGACATTTCTCTGTTGTTCTGGTAGTGCCTTTGGCAGCAGAAGCAGCAGCGGATGACAGGAGCCTCCTCGGTGCCAGTGGCGGCTGCAGCAGCATTGGCTGGAGCGGGGGCTCCTTATTCCTGCTCAGTAGCACTGGTGTGGTTCTAACGCAGTAGTGGCGGGGGCCATGCTTCCAGCCGAGCAGCAGTGAGTGTGGGCTTTGAGCATTGGAAGCTTCCTGATCCTGGGGTAGCGTCCTCTCTTCCCTTTAGCTCTTCCGGCCCTCTTGACATCATTTAACCAATCCCTTCCATTAAATTCCGCTTGGCTTGAAATATCTAGATTGGTTTTTTGTTTTTTTTTTTTTGAGTAAATACTGATTGGGATGCTATAAAAAAGAAACATTCAAAAAATAAGAGAGTTCTTGGATATTAAAAAATGTGAAAGCAGAAATAAAAAACTCAATGGAAAGGTTAGAACATAATGTTGGTGAAATCACCCAGAAAGTAGAGAAAAACAAAAACAAAACTCCAACAACATCAGCAGTGTAAGTGCTCAAAGTTTACAGTAAATTGTAACGATATCATATAACATCATCATGGTGTAAGTTACTTATTCTCACGTTACTGTATAAATACTCTGTGGTGCTGAGCACACATCCTGCCTGGCATTTGCATGTGACATGTGACCATGTGTTACAGTGGGGTCCTGGTTAGTACAATTTTAAGAGAACAGAGAAGTGTCAATTTAAAGAAAACTAGAGGAAGAGTATAATCTTCTGATTAATAACATACTGACAAGAATTTTAAATATAGTCATAGATAGGTAAGCTTTATTCCAATGTCTACATAAAAATGAGTTGATGTCGAACAGGAAACGGTTTTTCCAAAGGGTTAAAATCACACAACAGAACTTGGTCCTTTTCCCTTTAGTTTGTCTCTCAGTTCAGTTGGCTGACGCGTCGTTATTCGTGTCTGCCCTCACTAATCATTTTCACCACACACAATATCTAAAAGTCTTCGGGTGGCCTTCCCATTTCTCTGGAGATCTCTTAAGCTGCTTTCAGTTACAAGAGATGGGCAAGGCTTTTATCTGCTCACGCCCTACTCCACTGGAGACAAAAACACATCCCTGAATTCTCTTGTTTAAATTGTGGCTGTTGGCCAAGTGTCCAAATGAAGAACTTAACGCTAACACACAAAGGACACAGTATAATCTCTGTACAGTAGTGACTTCGCTTCAACTTTTTCTCATTAAAGAATTATTTTTATTATCTCTCCACAAGGGAGTTATACAAAATACCTGTAAAAACATTGAAAAGGCTCTTAAAAGTCCTGGAATGAAAAATTCTGCAGTATAAATTACGATACATCATCTATGACTTGCAGATAAGAATAAAATAAATTCTACAAGCTACAATTTCTGAATGATTTTGATAGGAATTTACCAGAAGGAGTCAGGAGCCATCAAACCTTAACGATTTCCTGTTTTCATCCCAATTGAGTTTTTGAAAAGCTATATAATCTGTTGACAGGCACAGTCCACACAGGAACTTGCTGCTGCCACTAATGATGAAATCAATCTGAAGGACAGAGATTCGTATACTGGACGCGTCAGGCTCTTCCATGCAACTGGCTGAAGTGGTCTTCTCTTATTTTTTCCCTGATGCTTTAAATAAAAGTAAATATACATATGGTAAAAAATTTAAATGGTACAGAAAGATCTAAAATAATCAGTAAATATCCTTTTCTCTCACAACCTAGAAAATCTGATGTCTTCCAAATCATCAGGTGTGTGAATAATTTGCAAAGTGAAGTCAAACTTGGAGTCTCTTCATCTGAAAATTATTGTCAGGACTTTTGGAATGTGTTGATTCTGTCATGTATTACCTCTGTTACAGAGGAAAGCCATGCAGTCTCCTCCTTCTTAAAAAAACCTAATTACAAAAGCAACAAACACACTCTGCTCAGAGATAGCAAGTCCAGGCAGCACCTTGTACTCCGTGATCTGGTCCTAGTTACGGGCAGAGTCCCTGGTATCATCCCTGAAATACAGGAATCACAATTACTAACAAGGCATTTTCAAAAATAAGAACTTTGTTTTAATCAAAATGAGGTAATCTGGTCCTTGTAGAATGGAGAGGATTCACTCGGTCAGAGGTTCAGGTTGTCTGGTCATTACTTAAAGGGCATGAGCCGCAGAATCCCAAGCATTCAAGTCAAAACTAGGTCAAACCTTCCCTAGAGAACAAGGGGAAGGCGAGGCAGCAAAGGACTTAAGGATGGAGAAGGAACATTCCTTCACAGAAACTCCCACCACAGTGATGAGAAGCTAGGTGTTTTCCCCCAAAGTGCACTCACTCTCTGGTGAGCAGGAAAAGCTTACAGAGGCACGGGCGGCAGGAGCTCAGCCGAGCCCTTCCTGAATGCCTCGGATCCTCCTGGCCAGCTGCACATCCTTCGGGAAGAGAGTGACACGGCCGGCATGTAAGGAGAGGAGATAGGCATCCTCGAAGAGATGAACTAGAAACGCTTCTGCTGCCTGCGGACAGAAAGAAAAGCAGAAAGACTGACACAGACGAGGGGCCATGGGCTGCTTTCTGCTGAGAGAACTGCTAACCTCAGTCTCTAAGGGCTCAAAGGACTGCGGGGAAGGATTATTCACAGAATGAGACTGAACTTTGCCTGGGAATTCCACTACCACCAAATGAGAACCTAGCCTCCAAACCCTGGGTGTTCCTTGTTCTTTTCAAGGAGGTGAGATGTAGCCTTGCCTTTCTCCCATACTCACCCCTCACCCAACTGGACCGTGGCCCCCATCTTACCTCTTGTAGGGCCAACAGGGCCTGGGCTTGCCAATTGAAGTCCACACCACGAGTGAATACAGCACATATTTCTCTTGCCTGCGAAGGAGTGGGGATGGGGAGCAAGGGAGAAGGGGAGTGGGGAGGAGTAGAGAGTAAAAGGAGGTTCAAGAGAAGACAGACTCTCTCCGTGAGTCTCCATGAATCTTCATTTCCGTTATTCCTTCCTGGCCCTTAATCATAGAACCTAACTATTAGCTGGTGTCAACTCCAGGGAGCTTAGAGATTGGCCCGTCTCTCTTCATTGGTGGTGGGGAGAGGAGGAGACAATCTCTCAGGGCAAGACAAGGGATGAAAGGGTGGTTGGATGACAGAGTTCCTTGTACGTAATCAAAGAACACAGTTCGAAGGTGGTAGGGGTTAGAAATTAATTCCATAAAGAATTAGAAGGTGCCCTTTGTGGGCTCATGTTTTCAGAAGATGAAGAGTCCCCGACCAGGCTAGGGAAGAGGTCCCTTGCCATTTGGGCAAGAGGCGATAGGGGCCCAATACCTGGGAAATTTAAAGAAAGGAGGCGGCATGGGGGTTGGCGGGAAGCTCCCTGGAGCTCACCAGGCGGCAGAAGGGGGTCTTCCTTAACAACAGGTTTGTGCTCTTCTGAAGAGTTCGGATCTCCTTCAGAACCCGGTATCTCCGGCGAGCAACTGGACGGGAGGGAGCGCCTGAGCAAAAGAGTTGGGTCATGGAGCAAAATGCAGTGGAAAACGGGTGGTGCATTGCAACCTGGCTGTCAAACTACCAAATCGTAGACTGTATATAACAGGCTTCCCAAAAGCAGGGCTTTTTGTCTATTGTAGTCATTGCGGTTATCTTCAGCAACTGGAGAACAGTGGTTGGTGCTAAATAAATTTTTGTTAAATGAATGAATAAGTGATCCTTTGAGGGTCCTATTGACCCTCAGTGATGATCCTCTGAGGGTCTTATTTTAAATGTCGACTCTTCCAGGCAGCCTTTCCTGACTCCCAATCCCTTCCAAACCGATGGGTCACTTCCCTCCTCTGGGCCCACAGTACTCTGTGCATCTCCTCTGTCTTTCCCACCTGGATTGGAAACCCAGTTTCCAATTTTGTTTTTAGGGTTTTTTTGGCCCTGCCGCGCAGCACGTGGGATCTTAGTTCCCCAGCCAGGGATCGAACAGGCGCCCCCTGCATTGGAAGCACGGAGTTTTAACCACTGGACCACCAGGGAAGTCCAATTTTTAGGTATTTTTTAAGAGCTGGAAGGAATCTGAGAGATTATCTAGTACAATTCCCTTGTCTCTGTTATCCTGAGGCCCAGAGAGGTTAAGACAGAGGTTAACCTGTTATCCTGAGGCCCAGAGAGGTTAAGACAGAGGTTAAGACACGTTAGCGGCCAAGGTGGGAGCTCAGAAGTGGCATAACTCAGTGCCAGTGTCGGGCCTTTGGGCTATGAAGTCAGAGCCTTTGGCTCAAAGCCTAGTTTCAACAACAACAAAAAAAGACAAAAAAATCTTAAAATCATTCCTAAAAGTAGAAATCAAAAAAGTCAAACTCTGATCAGAAATTAAAAACACAAGAATATAAAAAATAAAAATTCTTCTAACTCTCTTGTTAAAGAGGACAATTCACTGAAATTAGACTGTTTAGAAATGAATAAAAATAAAAAGTCTACACCTTAAAACTTAAGCAATATAACCAAATAGTCCTAAAGGAAAATGTACAGCCTCAAGATCTATCTACGAGAAAACAAGAACATTAAAAGATAATTCCGCTAAGTGTTCAACTCACGTATTAGGAAGAGAATTATTAAAGTAAATCAAAAGAAGGTAGAGTAAAAGAAATATTAAAGATAATAAACTAACTTAATGAAAAAGAGTGTAAAACAAAAACAGTGCAGCTGGCTCCATAAATTAAACCAAGGACCAATAAAAACAAATGAACCTCTGAGAAGTTGAACAAATAAAAAAAAGAAAAAAAACCCCCACGAAAACTAACATTTTGAAGAAATGTTATTCACGGTCTAGCCAAGAAGAGAGAATCCACACCAAGTAGTTGCATAGAAGGGATTTAATATGGTGAACTATTTGCCAAGTGTTAGACAAGCTGCTGAGAGCAAATGGGGACAGAGGGGCAATGCAGAGATGTGCTGGCAGTGGAGACTTTATCCCAGGGGCCAAAGAAACAGGGGACTTTTTAGAAAGAGGGAGGCCCTACACCCAGGAGATGAGCTACTGGCACCTGCCTCCCTCCTCACCACCAGTCCCCAATCCAGTCGCCGGAAGCAGTCTTTAATATTCAGACATGGCAGTCACGCAATGGAAAGATGAACACAACTAAAGATCACCAAGCAATGTAAAAAGGCCAACACCATGAAAGGAAAGGACCAAACTCAGCAAACAAAATAACCAATACCAGAGGGACTTGAGTTATTACAGAAAAGAGAGAAAGAAAAATACACATAATAACCTCCGAGGGGTAAGGGAAGATGTGAAGTCTATGACTCAGGAACAAGTGCTTGTGAAAATTAACCAATTATAGGGATCATGGGAAAGAACTGGGATTAAACATTCAATAGTTGGGTCTTAAAATCCGACATAAGGAGTCGGGATTTAATCCTAAGGTAATAGGAAGCCACGGAAGAGCTTTAAGCAGGATGGAGAGATGATCCACTTACATTTAAAGATCATTCCAGTTGCTGTGTAAGGAAAGAACCGAAAAGGGACAAGAGTGGAAGGGAAGTCGTAGCCAGGTCAGGGTGCTGGGGGCTTGGACTAGGCTGGTGGGAGTGGAGAAGGCAACGAGTGGCATGATTAGGATGCGACGTGGAGGTGGAAGTGCCTGAGCTTACATTTGGATTGGATGGACATGGGGGCAAGATGAAAAATCTCTCCCGGGTTTCTGGCTTAAACAATCCTGTGAGTGGCTATGCCATTTCCTGAAATGGGGGAAACCGGGGATGAAGCGGCAGGAGGGGAGTAACCAAAAGTGTGCTTTTAGATGTGTTTAGTGTGACATACCCCAGAGTCTTCGAGTAGAAAGGCCGTTGGATGCAGGTGTGCGGGGTCAGAGGAGAGATGTGGGCTGGAGAGATGTGAGAGCTGTCAGTGTATGAATGGTTACTGGAGCCACGGGGAGGGGGGAGCCCACCTGGGGAAGGGAAAGAAAGGAAAAGTAGACCATGGAAGTCCATCAACATGCTGAAGAGAGGTGGCACAGGCAGTAAAAACCACTGGGCAGAAACTGCAGAGCGTGTGTATCACGGAGCCAGGGGATGGAGTGTTTTGAAGAAGAAATGACCCACTGTGTCGAATGCTTCTGAGAGGATAAGAGAAGGACACAGGCATGTCTAATAAAGTTGGCAACATGAAAGTAGCTGGTGACCTTCACAACAGCAGTTCAAGGGTACTGGAAGTAAGGGTAGTGGTTGTGGGGAGTCAGATTGGAATGGGTTGAAGGGTGTCTGGGAAGAGGGGAAACAGACACGTGGGTAGACTTAAGTCTGGCTGTTTTAAAAAGGGTAGCTGTGGGGCTTCCCTGGTGGTGCAGTGGTTGGGAGTCCGCCTGCCAATGCAGGGGACAGGGGTTCGGGCCCTGGTCTGGGAGGTTCCTACACGCCGCGGAGCAACGGAGCCCGTGCGCCACAACTACTGAGCCTGCGCTCTACAGTCTGCGAACCACAACTACCGAGGCCCGCGTGCCTGGAGCCCAAGCTCCGCAACGGGAGAGGCCGCTGTGATGAGAAGCCCGCGCACCGCAACGAGGAGGAGCCCCCGCTCTCCGCGACTAGAGAGAGCACGCACGCAGCGGGAAGACCCAGCACAGCCAAAAATAAGTAAATAAATAAAATAAATAAATTAAAAAATAATAATAAAATAAAAAGGGTAGCTGTGAAGGGCAGAAGTGAGAAACAGGGAGTATGAGGGAGCCGGGGATGTGGGGTGCCCTTTTCTTTAGAACAGAAATAACAGAGCACATTTGCCAAATGCCAATGTAAGGAGTATGAATTTACTTCCAAGTGCAGGTGGTAAGGATAACAGAAAGCCCCTGGGATGGTGACAGAAGAATATGACCAAGAGCTCATGTAGGAGGAGGAGTGGCTTTTGATGGAAAGGGGTCACCTAGGTTCTCTGCTGTGAGAAGATAAAGGGGAATCCAGTCTGGAGGCTTCTATTTCCTCAATGAAGCATGAGGCAAGGTCATCCTGAGCTGAGAGTGAATCAGGGGACTGGAGTTGTAAGGATGCTTCTACATCCGGAAGCAATAGTGAACATCATACGTAACAATATTCCTGTTAAAATTACAAATGAGACAAAGATGACCAAAACATTGCTCTTATTTCAACACTAGTCTCAGGGCCTCACTAACAATAAAATAAGAAATAAAATGTATAAAAATGAAAAGAAGACTCAAAAGTCATTATTTGCAAACAGTATAATGGTCCACTTAAAAATTTCAATTAAAGCAGCTGAAAGGCTATTAGGATTAACAAGAGAATTCAGCAAGTTAGCTAGATGCAAAGGTTATTTATGTTAAGGAAAGAAAAATAAAAAACAGCCCATTCACAACAGCAACATCTATAAATAACCAATAATACTTTCTTCACCCTGCTCTTAGCTATGGAGCAGAAGACAAGTAAAGCAGCTGCTGCCACCGTTCTTGTTTGTGGGTATCCCATCCACCAGACCACAGCACAGAAACTAAGGACCACAGACCAGCCTTCTTTCCGGGCATGCTACCTCTGGAAGGGAACAAGGTGAGAGCACCGGCTAAGTTAGGGCACTTTGGTTAAGGACCAATACAGCCACTCACTGAAGGAAAAAAACAAAACAAAACAAAAAAAACCCCAAAAACCTGGAAAGGCACCTTCTAAAATTAGAACTGTTGTTTGAAATTGTCACAAAAAGCAGCCAATACTTTTGCATTTGAAAAAAGCACAAACACCGATTTTTTAAAATCCCGTGTCTGCGGGAACAAGCTGGGTGATCTTGTGCAAATTATCAGGTCTGTCTGCGCTTCAGTTGTCCCATCTGTAAAATGGGCACAATATAAAATTGAGTTAATTCATATAAAGAGTTTAACATAATGCCTAGTTAGTGGTAAGCACTCAATACACGTTAGTAGAATTAAGAATACTGTCTGGGCCAGTCCTTTCTCCTCCTCAGAACTGCCTTCCCCAGTCCCTCCCCGGTCGTGGACCTTGGGCCGTCCCGGAACGGATACTGGACGGCAGAACCGCTTTGCCCCCCTGCAGAGGAAGGCCAGCGGACCAGGGGTCGGGAGACTGGGCTGGACCTCAGGCTCGGCAAGCGAGTATAGATTTTTTCGTCTGTGAAATGGGCACGCGGACCCGGCCGTACCCACCTCACAGACAGGCTGCAGGGAGGCCGGCTCGGAGGGAAAGGGATCACGGCGGGTTACCTAAGGGTGGGCCCGGCCGCGGGGGGGCGGGAGCCGGGCTCGGGGGGCGCCTCCTTGGGGCTTCGGGCTTGCGGATCCGGCGGCGCGGGCCCATGGCTGGCGCTCAGGGTTGCGGACCGCGGCTCCTTCTCGGCCTTCCGGGTCCGGAGGCAGAGGCTGGGGTTCGGGGGAGGGCCTGCAGCGCCCCGGCCGCGTGCCCCAGCTGGGTGGCGTTCAAATTGCCCGCTCCGCCGCGGATTCACTGTCGGCGTTTTTTAAAAACCGAATCCAGCGACTCCCAGTGGCTGCCTCTGGAACGCTCCTGGCGCAGAGCGATTGCGGGGAGGACCAATGAGAGCACAGGATGAGAGGCTAACGGCGGCGGTGATAGGAGAAGACAGCGGGGACAAGGCGGATCGATGGTAGGAATCAGCCAATGGGGACTTGGAAAAGTGAAATGAGGCGGGAACTGCTCCAGTCGTCCGCTCCCTGGGGCAGGACCGCATCTTTGATGCATCAGACCCAGGTCCTCCGGTGCTCTCTGGTCGACAAATGAAAGCTCGATTATGAAGATGTAGCTGGTGCGTGTGTAGAACGCGTTTCTCTAGACGCATCACCTTGCGCAAACATTTTATGTTTTGCTCTATCAATCTTGAGGTGGGTTTTAAAGATGAGGAGACGGGCCCACGGAGAATGTGACCGTCCCATGTCTCGCCTGAGACCAGGAGCAGCCCATGAATATGACTCAGAAGTCAGCTTCACTGCATGAACCTTATTGATGATTAGGGTCCTGGGACAGCCAGGATGGGGCCTCTCACCATGAGGTCAAGCAGGGCAGGCCTCAGCTCTATTTTTGGATCATGCTCTCCAGCATTTTCGTAACAGGGAAATGACCCCTTCCCTTCCTGTTGGGGATAATATGTATTGAGGTCAAATGTAGAACTAGGTAGTTAGAATAAAGGGGATTTTATATTCTACACTTTTGTTTTTTTACATTATCTAGATGTTCTACAGTTAACATGCACTGTAATCAGGAAATATGTTACAAAATCAGTGATTTTATGGAACCCTTGTTCACTGCTGGTGGGAACGCAAAATGGTGCGGCTACAGTGGAAAACAGTATGGCAATTGGTCAAAAAATTAAACACAGAATTACCATATGATCCAGCAAGTCCACTTCTGGGTGTATATTCAATTAAAAGCAGGGGCTTGAACAGGTATTTGTACACTAAGGCTCATAGCAGTGTTATTCACAATAGTCAAAAATGTCCAAGTGAATGAATAGATAAATAAAATGTGATATATACATACAATGGAATATTATTCAGCCTTATGAAGAAAGTAAATTTTGATACATATTACCACATGGATGAGTCTTGAAGGTATTATGTTAAGCAAAATAAATGAGATACAAAAGGACCAATATTGTATGATTCCACTTACATGAGGTACCTAGAGTAGTCAAATTCATAGAGACAGAAAGGTAGGATGGTGGTTGCTAGGGGCTGGGGGAAGGGAGGAAAGGGGAATTATTGTTTAATGGGTACAGAGTTTCAGTTTGGGAAGATGAAAAAGTTCTGGAGATGGGTGATGATTGCACAACAAATGTGAATGTTCTTAATGCCACTGAATTGTACACTTAATAATGGTCAATACAGTGAGTGTTATGTTGTGTATATTTCACCACAATAAGAAAGAAAGAGAAAGAGAGAAAGAAATAAAGGGAGAAAGAAAGAGTAGAGGGGGGGGAAGGGAAAGGGGGGGAAGGAAGGGAAAGGAATGTTTGGTTGAACCCATTGAGATGCAGTCAAATCACAGAAGGATAGTTGTTTTTCAGTGACACAGAGGCAAGAAGTCCTACTACACCAGTCCTCAGGACCCATTAATCAGACATAGCAAATCTTCACTCATTAATTCTGCTTTAGACCTAGAGTGCCTTCTTTGCTCCATTAGAAATAAGTAGAAAACAAAGGTAGAAAATAGAGGGGTGGTTTTTTTTTTTTTTTAAGATTCCACATGTAAGTGAGATCATACAGTATTGTCTTTCTCTGAATGACTTATTTCACTTAGCATTATGCCCTTGAGGTTCATCCATGTTGTTGCAGATGGCAACATTTCTTTCTTTTTATGCCCGAATAATATTCCATTGTGAATATATATATATATATATACATACCACAATTTCTTTATCCGTTCATCCATTGCTGAACACTTAGGTGTTTCCAAATCTTGGTTATTGTAAATAATGCTGCAATGAACACAAAGGTGCATATATCTTTTCAGCTTAGTGTTTTTGTTTCCTTTGAATACCCAGAAGTAGAATTGCTGACACACATGGTCGTTTTATTTTTAATTTTTCCGGGAACCTCCATACAATTTTCCACAGTGGCTGCACTAATTTACTCGCACCAATAGCGCACAAGTCGTCCCTTTTCTCCACATCCTCCCCAAAACTTATTTCTTGTCTTTTTGATAATAGCCATTCTAACAGATGTGAGGTGGTATCTCACTGTGGTTTTGATTTGCACTTTCCTGATTAATGATGTTGAGCATCTTTTCATGTCCCTGTTGGGCATCTGTATATCTTCTTCGGAACAATGTCTATTCAGATCATTTGACCATTTTTATTTTACTTTTGGCTGCGCCGCAGGACATGTGGGATCTTAGTTTCCTGATCAGGGATTGAACCCGTGCCCTCTGAATGGAAGTGCGGAGTCTTAACCACTGGACCGCCAGGGAAGTCCCCATTTGCCCATTTATAAATCGAATTATTTGTTCTCACCATTGAGATGTATGCATTCAAAGAATGTATGCATTCTTTATATATTTTGGATATTAATCCATGATCAGATATATAATTTGCAAATGTTTTCTCCCATTCAGTAGGTTGCCTTTTTATTTTGTTGATGGCTCCCTTTGCTGTGCTGAAGCTTTTTAGTTTGAAGTGGTCCTACTTATTTATTTTTGCTTTTGTTGCCTTTGCTTTTGGTGTCAGATTAAAAAAAAACATTGTCAAGACCTATGTCAAGGAACTTGTTGTTTTCCTCTAGCAGTTATATGCTTTCAGGCCTTATGTTCAAGTCTTTAGTCCACTTTGAGTTAATTTTTGTGTATAGTGTAAGACAGTGGTCCAGTTTTCCCAACACCATTTACTAAAGAGATGGTTCTTTTCCCCATTGTATAGTCTTGGCTCCTTTGTCATAAATTAATTGACCATGTATGTGCAGGTTTATTTCTGGGCTCTCTATTCTGTTCCATTAATCTGTGTGTCTGTTTTTAGGCCAATACCATACTGTTTTAATTATTATAGCTTTGTAGTCTAGTTTGAAATCAGGGAATGTGATGACTTCAGTGTTGTTCTTCTCTCTCAAGATTGCATTGGCTATTTGGGGTCTTTTGTGGTTCCTTACAAATTTTGGATTTTTTGTTCTATTTCTGTGAAGAATACCATTGGCGTTTTGTAGAATTGAATCTGATAGGCATTGAATCTGTAGATTGCTTTGGATGGTATGAACATTTTAACAATATTAATTCTTCCAATCCATGAACGTGGAATATCTTTCATTTGTGTCTTCAATTTCTTTCATTAATGTCTTGTAGTTTTCAGTATACAGGTCTTTCGCCTCCTTGGTTAAATTTATTCCTGGGTATTTTATCTTTTTGATGCAATTGTAAATGGGATTGTTTTCTTAATTTCTCTTTCTGATAGTTTGTTAGTGTATATAAATGCAACAGATTTTTGTGTATTGATTTTGTATCCTGCAACTTTACTGAATTTGTTTTTTAGTTCTAACAGTTTTTTGATGGTGTCTTTAAGGTTTTCTATATATAATACGTCATTTGCAAATCGTGACAGTTTTTCTTCCTCCTTTCCAACTTGGATCCTTTCCTTTCTTTCTCTTGCCTAATTGCTTTATCTAGGGCTTCCAATACTATGTTGAATAAAAGTGGCAAGAGTGGGAAAAACTGTCTCATTCCCAATCTTAGAGTTAAAGCTTTCAGCTTTTTTTCATCATTCAGTGTGATGTTAGCTGTGGGCTTGTAATATATGGCCTTTATTATGTTGAGATACATTCCCTCTATACCCACTTTGTTGAGAGTTTTTATCATAAATGGATGTTGAATTTTGTCAAATGCTTTTTCTGCATCTATGAGATGATCATATTATTTTTATCCTTTATTTTGTAAATGTGGTGTATCATACTGACTGATTTGCAGATGTGGAAACATCCTTGCATCTCTGGAATAAATCCCACTTGATCATGGTGAGAGGTAACATCGCTTGTCCAAAGCCACCCAGTGGAGGGAGAGATGGAGCTGAGGACACATATCTCTGGCTCCCCCTAAACCACATGGCTGTTTGCTCCAATCCTCCTACTGTCCTCTGATCTCCTTGAGTGCTGTTTGCTTGTTAAAGTACAGAGAGCTTTGGACAGAGCAAAGGCAAATGGAACCACCTGGCATGGTCCTAAACCTCTTGTAGGCAGCAAGCCTGAGGGCTACTCCAGGACCTGGATGGCAGTCCTGGAGGACACCCCAGCCCCAGGATCCCCCGGGACCACTACGAATGGGGCAGGAACTGGTCAGTTCACTACAGTGCAGATGGTGTGAATTACACTGTATTTGAACTGATGTTTACAGAAGTCTGTTATCAGTCAATTCTAATTTGGGGTCCAGGGCCCCATTATTCCACTCAGAGCAGTAGGCCACAGCTACAGACATTCCTCACAACCCTCCAGACTCAGCAGGAGAGTGGAGATTCTTTCCCCCTCCACCCCCATTACCAGCATGACACGGCATGGCCTCTCAAACTCACCCTCCGAAGCACCCCAGACACTAGGACAGAGAGGACACAACTCCAGGGTCTGGAAGGGTACTTAGGGTCAACATAAAAATTTTATGAGGCATCCTGTTTTATCTTATAATCGATGCGAAGTTTACACTCTACTCCACAATGGTATGTTCTAACAAAACATTTCTCCCCCTCTGAGCAAAACCGATGCTCCACATCGTGGCTCTGCTGGGACTTCAATGCCTGACAGGCCACCCTAGTGGGCAGTGCCGCCTTGCAGGACGCTCCACTGTACGCTGGCATTTACAGCCACCTTCCATTTATATCGCAGGTAATATTCACAGCCATCCTGTGAGATGCAGGCTTCCCCATTTTAGAGATGTGAAGACCCAAAGCTCCAGGAGATAAAGCAAGTTGCCTGAGTGGGTGGCAGGCCTGACCATACGTGCCCTCCCCATCCTCTGCCACCTCTCACCACTGAAGTCCCATTATAATCCCCCCCAACCCTTTAATGCTAAAATCCACATGTGATTTCTATGCTTTGGTACCTTACAGCTTTTCCATCCAAAGTTCTAGACGTTACCTCCAGGAATGTCCTAACCCTTGTGCTCCTTCCCTCTTATTAAAGAAAAAAGTCCACACTGCCAACTCCCCTCTTCTTTTTAAAAATAAAAAGCCTGAAACAACACTGTAAGGCCCCAGTTTTTTGGACGCACCACCCTCGATCTCCATTTCCTTCTTCCTGTGACACACACCACGGCCCAGAGGAGGTCAGGGCCCCCCGAGACTCGGAGCTGGTGGGATGGAGAGGCCTTTCTCTCCCGACGGTAAGAACCTGCTGGATTCCCACAGCCCGAGGGCTTTGCTTGTCAGAGATCCCTTCTCCCAGGATCTATTCTAAGGAAGGCATTCGGTATTTGTTTCACGATTGAGCTGCCCAGGAAAGTGATCTGCCAGAGCGAGGACCACTGGAATAAAGGGCCACTCAGCAACCTGGGGTCCCTGCTGCCAGGCCCCTCTCTTCAGGGTGGGGTTACTGGGAGGATAACAGCACAGGATGCCTCTCTCCCAGCCACAGGAAGTACCCCCAAAGATCTCAGAGACTTTATGGTAAGTGGGCCCACAGGTTTGGAATCAGGCAAACCCAGCTTGAAATACCGGCTCCAAGAGGAAGTCACTTGACCTTCTCTGGGCCACACCTTTCTCACCTGCATCCACCTGTGCAGGCTGTTACGCAGGAGAATGAAAGCTAAGCACTTAACATAACGCCTGGGATACCAGCATCACTCCCAACGGTAGACTCCCGGTAAACCCACCACCTTGGAGGGTTCTCCATGGTGTCTGTCGGGTTGCTGGGGCTGACGCAGAACCCCAGACGTGCTCTACAAGCCAACCGACTGCCTGGTCGTGTGGCTGCATGGCCAGAGCCCGTGGCAGGAGAGCACTTTTGCCAAACAACTTATAACTCTGGGACTCAAGTTTGCTCATCTTTAAAATGGAAGGTGAAGAGTTCATAAAAGCTATTATCAAGGGCTGCCCTGAAATCCCCCTGTAACTTCTCCCAGGTGGGGAGGACTTCAAGGTGTGAGCAAGGACGCCAGAGCAGGCGTGGGGAGGAGCGCCGTGGGCAGGGGGCCTCTTCAATCAACGGGCTGTCACTCCTTCCCCAGGTTGGTCAAAACCACAGGCCTGCAGAATGGGCCCAGTTGGGCCCAAAGGCACGGAAGCCACACCGTGGACACCTTCTGCAGAGCAGGACGCCAAGGCCCGGAGTGACCAGGTACAGGGCTGGGGAGCACACACTGAGTTTGTGGCAAGGCCCTGGCTGAAACCTCCGTTCCCAGGCAGGGTTAGGGAGTATCTTACAAGTTTTAGAAACTGTGGTGCTTAGTTCTATTATAATTTGCTCAGTGACCTCTCTTCTTGGGAGAACCATATTTAGCCTATGATTTAGGAGGAAACCCTAGGGCTGTTGGTTCCTGCAATTCTACTCCATGATTTAGCTCTAGTGTTGCAGGAGGGGCTGGGGAAGCCTGCTGGGGGTCGGGCACTGCACTCAGGCCTGAATGGGGTGGTGACAAAGGAGGACCTGGGTGTTGTGTCATCTTCTGTGGCAGCAGCTGCCCTGGGTGGGTGGGGGGTGTCTGTGGGGAGGGGGCAGGGCGAGGCCTCGGGGGCAGGGCATTTGAGGTTCACCAGCCCACGTGGCCTCAGCCTCGGGGTGAACAAGGAGCGTCCAGGTGGCAGCAGAGCAGGAGGCTCAGCTGGCATCGTTGATGGCAGTCCGAGGGCCCCCCAGCAGTCTCTCATGCTCGCCCTCCTCTGCCGGGGGCCGGCCCCTGGACAGGCGGCTCAGTAGCAGGCGGTGCAGCCCATTGTAGAGGGCTGTGCCCGTCAGGAGGATGAGGAAGCCAAGGATCTGCAGCGGGTGGAAGGCCTCCCAGCCCAGCGTCAGGCTCACTGCCCAGATGACAATGGTACGCAGGCTGTCCAGCACCATTCGGGTGGTGGCACTCAGTTCCTTGGTGACACTGATGCCGGCAAAGTTGAAGAAGGCGATGCTGCTGATGTTGCCCAGCAGCGCCAGCGCGATGAGTGGCTGTCGGCCCACCTGGCAGAAGGCGTCCAGCGCGTCCTCCAGCGTCCCGCGAGGGTTTCCACTGAAGGAACCGGCGGGGATGTAGTACATGGGCACCAGCAGCAGGGAGAGGATCACGAAGCCAAAGAGGCCTGCGGGAGTGGAGGGAGCACGTCATGCTCTCCGCTGGGCCCCCAGCCCCGGCAGCGTGCCCCGGCCCACCCAGCCGGGCTCCGCTGACCTCCCAGCCACCCCTCCGAGTCGCCCTCGCACCAGCTCCTTCCTTCCAGCTCCTGGAGCCGTTCTGCTCATTAGGAACTACAACGGCCTACTGAATGGGCTCTGACGGCCCCATTTCCACTTTAATCCGCGTCTTCTGACCGGACCAAGAATAGGAAATACATTTTATATTGTGACCAGTGCACAGACATGTACACACACTTTCACAAAACGACAGCTACCCTTACAATGTACAATGCTCTCTGACACGTTTTAAACTCAATTCCATTCATTGACAAAAGGATTGCTGGCTGCGAGCACGACACTGCTCTCACAAGTGTGGAAAAACAGCTCTCTAGCTCAGCGCTGTTGGTGCGTGACAAGGAGCTGGGCCAGAATGTAAATCAAGGCACTGCTTCACTCAGAAAGTCCTGCTAGGAAAAAAAGTGAGTGGAAGCCATCAGTACGCCTGATGACATAGCTGATTTAGGCGGTTAACATTCTGCCGTAAGCCCTCAGCTCACGGTGCAACAGGCACCACCAGCTCCCCGACAAGCCCGTAGGTCACGCTTCGGTAGCACTGCTCTAATCCGCCCTGCTAGTCCCATAATTTTAAAGCCTCATTTTGACTTACTTCCCTGCTCAGAAACCTTTGGTGGCTCCTCCCTGCCTGTCATTTAAAGTCTAAATCCACTTGCCTGATGTTCCAAGGTTCTCCAAGATATGACCCTGACATATTCAATTCCTGATCATTTCCCCTCCATCAAACCTGTACCTCCGCCAAACTATTCCTCACTGGTTTCCAAACTCACATCCAGCTCCCCATGTCTCCACTCTGCCTGGAGTTCCCTCCTGTCCATTCTTGCTTCCCGAAATTTGTAGCGCAAACGCCACCTTCCCTGGGCCATGACACTCAGATATGCTTGGCAAGTGAAGCGTCACTTGAGTAAAAGCGGGCCGAGCTAAGACGCACTGCCTGCTCCTTTCCTGCTGGTCGGCTCCTCTAGAGCGGGGCTTGCATCTCATTCATCTTCGTCCCTGTCCTCCCTTAGCTCCTGGCTGAGTGCACGGCAGCTGTCAGGGTATTTATCAACACGAACATGGTGAAGGGAGCGAGGAAGGAGGGCGGGAGGCTCGCCCTTCCCAGAGGCCCCAGGCACCTCGCCAGGCGCCCTCACTGCATCCCCTCGACGTGCCGCCCCACAGGGCGCACTCCACCCAGCGCCCTCCTGCCAGCCTGTGTTCACACGCACCCTCAGTGCCGACTGCCCGCAGTGGGTGCACGTTGTGCTTGTAGACAAACTTCTCCTCCAGCACCATCTGGATGGAGACGATGATCTGGGCCATGATGATCAGCAGGTCCCCTGTGGGAAAGGAGGGGCCCAGAGTGAGGCCAGGCTGAGGCAGACATCTCAGCCCACGGAAACCTAAGAGCCCCTGCAGCCCCTTACTCCGCAGGGCACTGTACAGTCCACGAGGTCCGGCCACAACAGGCCCCGCGCCTGACCTCCTGGCCCCTGAAGGGTGAGGCAGGCCACCAGGGAAGGCACTGTCAGCCCCTCTGGGCTAAGGCTCCAGAAAGTCCAGGGGTCCGCCTGGGCCTGAGGGCTGCACAACTGGGGTAAGCAGGTCTTTTGAGAAGCAACAGGCTCTGAGATGGACATTTCTGGTTTAATCCTGCCATGCGTGAGCAGGGTGGCCACTTCACTGTAAAATGGGCTGCAGTGTGTCCTTTCCGGGACCGTGAGGATGAGTGATGACGAGCACAGTGCGAAGCGCTGGTTGCGTGCTTGGTAAGTGCTGTCAACATTCATTCCTTTCCTCTTCCGGATCCTGCAGTCTGTGTGGCTGTAAGTACATTGCAGAACTAGCCCTCTCCTTCCTCGGACCTCCCCGCTCCTCACCCACCTCTCCCTCACGCTGCTTGTCCCCTGCTGGTCTTCCCTACACTCTTCCCATCACCTGGGAAGCAGGTGCATGTCCACATCAGCTGGTGGCCCACGTGCCCTCCCCCAGGGCTTGGCGGACAGCGGAGCTTGTAAAATGCTTTGTCGAGTGACTCTGTGCTGGGCAGCCCCGGGATGCCCACCCCGGCCACACCTGTGATCACTTCGCTGAGCTTGTGCTGACTGTCGTTCCTGCTCAGGAGGTCAGCCAGGCCCACGACCACCAGCCCTGCGATGGTCGCGAGGATACCCAGCCACTGGCTCAGTGCCAGCCTCCGTCCCAGGAAGGTCACCGAAAACAGGCCTGTGAATATGATCACTGCTCCCCGCAGCATCTGGAAGCTGGAAGCACTGGTCATGTTCAGGGCTAGGAGAGGAGAGACACATGACGTTAGCTCCTAAGGGCCCAGCCTGTCTGTTCACTGAGGTGTCCTCAGGGCTGACAGGGCTGGCACGTGGTAAGTACTCAGTAAACCTTGGTTGGGGGCGTGTGTGTAAAGGTCGGTGGGAGGGGGCGGGGGGAGCTGAAGACAAGCTGGGGGTGGCTCTTTCCCAGTAGCTCCCTTGGGCCACAGGCTGCGCTGAGCCCTTGGCAGCCTGGCTTGGCTACTCACCCACATACATGATGCTGGTCGCGGTCATGTCGCAGAGGGCTGGGGGCAGGAAGAGAAGGGGGTTGAAGGGCTGCTGGGGATCCATGCTGGTGTCTGGGTGCCCTGCAGCTCTGCACAGGAGTAGGTAGAAGGCAGCCAGGCAGAAGAGCTCCCCCAGGAACATGCCCACTGCCTGCAGGGACAGAAACGGGACTTCAGAGCTGGAAGGAAGACCACCTATAACAAGGGTTTTTGTTTTTTATTTTGGCCGTGCTGCACAGCTTGTGGGATCTTAGCTCCCCGACCAGGGATCAAATCTGTGCCCTCGGCAGTGAAAGCATGGAGTCCTAACCACTGGACCGCCAGGGAATTCTCTGTAACAAAATTTTTTAAACATAACCTTTCTTAACGCAAGAGTTTACCTATAACCCCAACATGTAAGAGAGACAAAAGCAGACCTGCTCTGTGTGGGAGGCCAGAGCCTGCCTCCTAGATCTACCCCTAAGCTCTTCAAACACCTCGACGGAAACTCTAAGGCCATGTAGAGCCTGATCTGAAAACCCACCAATCTAGACCAATCCCTGGTCATGTTCCAATGGAGAAACTGAGGCCCCGAGAGGCTTGAGAACTTATATAAGGTACCTTCCATTGATGGTGTCTGCCCCGCCCCAGTGGGGTCTGGGCTCCCCGCGGTTGGGGAGCATGTTTTACGACAGGGCTGGATTGTTCCAAATGTGTCCTGACTTGGCCATGGTGAGGGCTGGCCTCAAGGAGTCCGGGGCATGAGCGCTCACCAGGACTTGTGCAGGCTTCCTACAGGGGACTGTGCCTTCTGCCCGCTTCCAGGGGCACCTCACACCCTGGCCTCTGTTCTGGGAGGGAGAGAGAAGCAACTGGCTCTCCTGAGAGCAAGGGAGGACTCCCCCAACCCAGGTTAGCAAACAGCATGGCCTCGTGGGGGCCCCTGACCTGAGGCCTGGGAGACGGAGATGGGCGAGGACAGGCACAGATACCTGGAGGAAGGGATGCTGGAAGCTGTGCTCCTGGCTCCCTCCGCAGCCTGGGGCCACGAAGTTGTCCGCCCACCTGCAGCAGACAGAGAGAAGGTCAAACCCTGCAGTGTGGCAGCGCGCTCTCCCACCCGGTCCTGGGGCCTGCAGAGAGCTCACACCTCCTGGCCAGACTTAGCGGACTCGGCCCAGAGCGGGGCTCCCTCTCGGAGGGACCAGTCTCCACGGCAAGGATTCCCCTGGGATGGCAGACAGAACGCGGGGGCCTGGGACCCTTTAGCTGAAATTTCATGAACCTCTAACAGAAATTTAGCATTTCCTCCATTTATGAGTGTAGTATTGCAGTACCTGCGACTTTGTCACACACGGAAATCACAGCTCTTCTCATTATCACATTTGAGTCACTGCAGATACTGTGAAGTATTATTTACACTCATCACTGCTCCAAAATTACAGTAATTAGACCCACTGCTTACTATTTCATGTGTTAAGAAGCGCATGCACACATGTACGTTACTATTTCACAAACTGGCTTGTTTAATGTCTTGATAACTTTATTTCAATACAATTAGCTTTTTCTGTAATCCTTGGTCTTTTATTTGCACGTTTTAAAACACTACTCTAGGCTTCACCAGACTATCAAAGGGACCCATATCAAGAGTCCCTGGTCTACAAGGTCACGTGGGCCCTGGGAAATGGCCACCTGACACAGACCACCCGGTCACCTTCCCATAACCTGAAGGATCTGGAGGGTTTTCTCTAGCACTGGCTCGGAAGCCAGTGGCAAGTACGTGGCGCTTGTGGAGTGGGTGCCAGCCAGCACCCCGGCAGATGGGCCTCACTGATTATGGCATGCTCCCCGCCAAGCCCAGAGTCCGTCACGGCACAGCGCTCTGGGCAGCTACCGCCAACCATTTTGCACCTACCAACATCTGTCGCTAAAACTTCTGCCTCTGAATTTCACTTTCGCTGGCCTTAGTTATGTCCCTGGGAATCTAATCTCTCTTTCATTGGAAAGCCCTTCATATATATGGAGCCTTCCCCACCTTCTGAACTTCTCCTGGTTAAGCAGCCCCGGCCCTTGCTAACCTTTCACTGCCCTGGCTGGTCCCCACCTTCGGAATCTTCTCCTGGTTAAGCAGCCCCGGCCCTTGCTAACCTTTCACTCCCCTGGCTGCTGACTTCAGGAAGCACTCTGGTGGGCCCAGGCCCAGAGCCAAGGGCACGTGATCCGGCCCAGACTGAGTCGGGCAACGGGGCGGCCCCGCCCACGTGTTGGACACCCTGGTTAGCTGACCTGGCTTGGACTGCACGCGCCACATCACACTGCTGTCGCAAGTCAACGCAGACCCAGGGCCGCTTGCAGTGGGCCACTGACCTGCCCCCGCTGCAGCAACCCCACTCGTAGGCGGTGGCGGTCCCTAAAGTGTAAGACTCGGGACTTCTTCTTAAATGTCCTTCCTTACAATGTCTGTCCAGAGCAGCTACGTGGCGGGCCCCACCCCATCTGCTGGCTCCTCTGTGCACAAGCTCAGCTCCCAGAGCGCAGGGAAGCCTTCTGCTTCCTGTGCCCCAAGCAGGGGCCACTGCTCATGCCAAGCGGTGCAGGTCTGGGTTTGACAAAGATCCTGTGCAGGCGGGGCTTCTCTGTGCCTGAGTCTGAGGAGGGGAACAGGGAGCTCTTTCCCACAGCCCGGGGCAAGTGGGCAGGCGGTGGGAAGGGCGGGCTGAGCGCTGGTGGTAGCACAGAGCTGGAGGGAGAGAGATCACGTCTACAAAGAGATCTGAACACTTCCCAGGGCAAGTGAGCAGAACAGGACTATGGCAAACTTATCTCAAGGTAGGAGACCCCACCCACTCCCACAGTGAGGAGGGAAGGTAGGAGGGCTTCTGGTGCTTGGGAATGGTGGAGGTCAAATGAGAGCTGATGGGCAGCTAGAAGTTCTGATATGCCTGGTTGGGAAGGCAGAGGAAATCTGGGTCAGGGGATCAGGCTGGAACCAGACCCAGTAGCAGAGGGGCAAAGATAATCCCCATCAATGACAGAAACCACCTGTTCTCTGGGGTCTCATTTCTGCCCGATCTGCTGTAGATTGCGACTCTGGGATCCCCAGGCAGGGCAGGACAGGACAGGACGTGGGATGTGGGTGTGGGACACATACCACCTGTATGGCTCACCCAGCTTGGCCTGCTCTCCAGCCAGACTCACTTTCACAGACAGAGCCCTCTGGGAGGGGCTGGGTGAGGCAGCCGAGCAAAAGAGAGAAGCGAAGGAGAGCAGAGGTCAAGCTTTACCAAGGGCGCAGAAACACCTGCCCTGGAGCGAGTGAGCAGGTCAGAGAGAGAGTTCCCAGGGCTCCTCCAGGAGGGACAAGGGAGGTCCTGCCAAGTTCATGGTCAACCAGAAGCCTAGGGCAAGGGCTGGTATGGAAGCCCCTTCCCCATCCTGGGGCCACATCCAGAGCACAGACTGGCAGGCTCAAGACCCCTGATGTAGCAGTGGGGCCACCTCCTGAACTCCCCCTGGGCTACTGCCTGTGCACCTTACAGTCATGACAACTCATATCTGCATCACTTTCTGATTCCATAGTCCTTGTCACTTGAGAGGCTGTGAGCTCAGCATCCAGCAACCTCCACAGCTTTCAATCCCCTGCTCCTGGCACATTATTATACAGAAGTTCAAACATTTTTTTTTGTTGTTGAATGAGTGGGACTTCCAGACACCGCTAGACAAATAGGCAGGTACTATAGTCCAAAGGCAATGTATCCATGACTGCTAATTTGCCATCCGGTCTGAGGCGTCCCCTGCTGGTGGGACCAGCGGGACCTGCCCTTCCCCAGGGAGGGGCACTGCAAGGGGAGCAGGCTGTAGGGCTGGTGCTAAGCCTCCTCCCCTCCCCCTGCGCTGTCTGCTTCCTCCAAGGGGTGGGTCTGCCTGAACAGGCAGGGCTGGCAGGTTCCCAGCAGGGGAAATGGAATCTTTTTGTATCTGAGTGCCTGGGGCAGGTTTACACCCCAAGGGTTTGGGTGTCAGGACAGGCTGCCTGCCCTGCCCAGACTCTTGGCCAGGCAGGAGTTCAGGCCTGCAGTCACTTTGGGGTAGAGTCAGGCTTCTCATCTTGGCCCTGGGAAAGGTCTGCCTCACTGTGCAGTCACAGCAGGACCCCAGGTAGCACAGGACAAGAGCCAAAAGCCAGACCCGGTTCATCTGGGGGAGAAAGCAATCACTCCCCAGTGGGACAGCACTTATCTCTTTGCAAAACGCTTCACTAACGTGTGTTTACGAATGCACCACTCACTGTGTACCGACCTTGTCCCAGGCCTGTGCTTCTCCCTGAGGAGCCTGAACACTTCATGCGGGCTGTGTGGTTTAGGCCTCACAACAACGGTCCGCATTTTACAGGCAGGGACTTCAGACCTTGGGGTGGAGAGGGCCGTGTTCAGGCTCATACAGTTAACAGTGGGCGGATCTAGGGCCGAACCCATCTGCTTGCACTTATTTTCAGAAAAGGCAGCAGGGTACATGGAAAGGCCAGACTTCTGACTCTCACAGGTTGGATGAGTTATAGATTTCTCACCTATAAGTCGGGGATAATAATGCCAACACTGATGAATTGGCAAAAGTAATAAGACATATAAGACCTGGCATATGGCAGGGGGTCACTCAAGTCCTTTGCTGCCCCTCTTCTCCCTCCCTCTCCTCTGCTGAGCAGGAACCACTTCCCCTTGTGTTGGGTGGGTGTGGCCCCAGCTCTGCTCCAGCCTGAAAGCTTCCGGGGAGAGTATCCATCCTCTGGGACCCAGCCTGCAGGCTGACGCAGAGGCGCCCGGAGGGCCACAAAGTGCCGAAAGGAGAACAAACTCAGCCATCATCTCGGGAAGCTCCTGGTTTGAGAGACGAGAAACCCAGGGACCAGACAGGGCTTGAGGGACACAGGGAAGCGCTAGTACCCAGGAGCACCACCCCCTGTTCAGTGCTCCTTCCTCAACACCCATCACCTTCTTACTCAGGATTCTTCCCACCCCCCCCCCCCCCGGCTGAGGCGGGGAAAAGGTCAGCCCTGCACATGGGCCCTCCATTCTCTCTGGACACTATATCCTGGGGAAAGCCGTGGTCTCTAGGGCAGGAGGTCTTGGGGACCCACATGAGGAAGCGCCCTGCACTGGCAGAGGTGGGCTTCCTTTAGAGTTCCCTGGGCCTTGGAGGGCTCCGGGTGGGCTACCCTTACTAGGGGCGAGTCACTCTGGCGTGGCCTTGCTCAGTAAGCTCAAAGCTCAGCGTGGGACCAGGGGTGGCGGTCAGAAGCTGAGGAAGTGGTTGATGCGGCTGCCTTGGGCCGATTGGCTGTGTGTCCATATTCCCCACAGAATCTATGCCATTTCCGCTCTCATCCTGGGCCTGTTAAGCCCAGTGAGTCAGCTTCTTTCTCTGGCTTGGGATCTTCAGAAGGGCCCCAGGGCTTCTCCACTCTCCAGGGGTGTCACAGCAGGTGGCCCTGGCTCACGTGGTGATAAATGATGACAGCCCTCCCTCTCTTAAGTATTAGGTAACTCTCCTCAGTAGATCTTACAAGGAGTCTGGGAAGAAGGTGGGGCAGGGATTATCACGCCCACTTTATAGATGAAACAGAGGCTTGGAGAGGCCCAGTGACTCATCTAATCTCATAGCTTCCAAGCCTCATGCTCTTTTCGCTGCTACAGTGCCCTGCTGGTTTAAGGCTTTCTCCAGCTGGCCTGAACCCCTCTGAAGCAATTATCCCGTGCCCACTTTGGGAACCTATGGGTGGGGGAGGGGCAGCGGCCAAGGCAAAAGTTAGAGCTGGCGCAGGAAGGACAGTGAGCGTCCTCCCCTAAAAGAGGCCCAGTGATCGCAGGCCTCCTGCCACCTTCCTGCAGGCTCCCCGGACCCAGTGGGCCTGACTGCTGGAGAAATGACCCCCGTGGCCCCTTCGTGGCTAGGTGGGCTGCACAGCCTGCAGAAGTTTGGGAGGGGATGTGAGCCTTCCTGAGTGGGCGTCTACTTGACCCTGGCTCTTTACGTGCAGAACCCCAGCTGGATTCAGGAGGGCGGGGCTCCGAAACGTGCACTGGTTCAGGCAGACAGCCCCACGCGGTACCAGAGGAAGGCAGATGCTTGGTCTCCGGGAAGTGCGTCAGCAGAAGCCTGGTGAGGGGGAGAAAGCAGGCACAGAAAGGAGAAGGGAGGGACCTTCTGCCCACACCAGGGACGAGGCTACAGGGCCAGCCTGACCCGCGACTTTCCCTCCGGCGGGTGGGTGATCCCCAGCCCCAGCCCAGCCCAGCCCGGCCAGGCCGGCTCCCTGCAGCGCACCCAATCCTGCTGAGTGGGCAGTGACCTCCTGCAGCGGACAGCTGACCTGTGATCCCCGCACAGGAGCAGCACGTGCTCACGCCCACTTCCTCATCCACTGTCTCCAGTCCGCCCAAGCAGCCGGGGAGGGAAACATTATGCTCACTTTACAGGCCAAGAAACTGCAAGAGGCTACTAGAGACTCTAACCCTGAACCCTGAGGGATCTCTGGGATGGACACTTCAGATGCTTGTCACCCAGTCCCAGAGGGAAGGCACCCGACGGCAGGGAGAGGAGATGCCACTTATAGGATTACAACTTCCATGGGCACATGCTTGTCTGTTCTTGCCTGCAGAGATATAAGAGGAAACCCCCAAGGAAGAGGGAGTTTTGGGTACTGTAGCTGTAGAAGACCAGCACTGGACCCAAATCCTGAGACCTAGGTTCTAGACACCAACCAGCTGAGTCACACACACACGAAACTTTTCTTGGGACCTTGACTGTAAACTGTGGGGATGGGAATGGATAATTTCTATGTTTCTAACAACTTTAAATGCCCCTAAGGATGACTAGAGAAGTCCCCAGCCTCACCCATAGTGGAGGTTAAGAGCATGGATTCTAGAGCCAGACTACTTAGGCTCAAATATAAACTTTGCCACTTAATAGCTGAGCTGAACTTGGGTAAGCAAGCCCCTCTTTCCAGAACCTCAGTTTCCTTATCCAGGGACAAGGAATTTATCTACCTCATAGGGTGGTTATGAGAATTCATTAACTTAACTCATGAAAGGCAGCCAGGGCAGGACGTGGCACGTGGAGCTCTCTGTGTATTAACTGGTTAGCACTTGCTGTGGTCACATTCTCGTCTGTCTGTCCCTGCCAGAAACTTCAGGTCAGAGTGTGATTTCAAATCAGTAATCTCTATCAGGATGTACACAGCTGCTCTCCCACGTTCTTCCTCTGAGAGCGTCCTTCTCACAGTCTGGTCTTAGAACACTGTTTAGGGTCCAATACTGGGGCCCATCACAGGTAGGGAGGCTCCTAAGAGGCCCCACATCAGGCCACAGGGCAGGGGACAGGACCAAAGGTTGGGATCACACCTGGGCACCTCTTTCTGGCCTCTCAGGCAGCCTCCAAGGGCAAGGCGTCCTGGGGCTGAGGATCCCCTGGCTTCTTACCTGACCGGTCTGGAGCTTTTTCTGGAAGGAGCTGAGTCAGCACAGTTTACCTCAGTAGGTAACTCAGCTCTCCTTCTGGACAGCGGCCCTGGCAGACCACAGCCACCCTATAAGCACCAGACTGAGGCCTTGGCTTGTGGGACGGATGGACAGATGACTTGCTCTGCTGCAGTCAGATCCTGAGATGGGAGCCCTCAGATTGAGTTTCCTTTATAGCTAAGGGCTCAGCAAAAGGAGTACCCTTCAGGAGGCCTCAGGGCCCGGGAGCCCAGCACAAGACACAGACACAGCCGGCCAGAGCCCAACCAGAGAGATAGGTGGGCCTTACCCAGAGGTCCACCTCCTGTGGAGAAGGGAGGACACCGTGATTGCCAAGCGTGTACACATCTGTCTCCTCTGCTGCAGATTCTAAGCATCTCAAAGCCTGGGACCTTCTCTCGGTCACTTCTGTCTCCTTCCCTAGGTCTAGGCAGTGCCTCACACACTGTAAGGACCTTATATATGCCTGATGAATCGAACAGGGTACTTCTCTCCCAGACCTCTCTTCTGGGGCATTTCTCACGTCACTGATGGAGTACGTTGGGAAGAAACACCCTCAAAAACGAATAAGATACAACTATCCCCACCACCCTCAGGGGGCCTGGAGCGCAGCCCAGAGGGTGACTGGGGTGACTCCCCTTCGCTCTGGAGCCTGGCAGGGCTCAGGTGGAAGGGAGGTCTGACTGGGAGAGGGTCACTGTCTACTGTCCTCCACGTGCACCACACCCTCTTACATCAGAGCTGAACTGCCCCCCTGCCTGGGTTAATGCCACTTCTGTTCCCCCAGGCAGAAGCCCAGGAGTGATTATTGGATCCTGTGGGTCAGGCCCGTGGCTTCACTCTGCACCTGGTCTCTCCCACCTGACCCTTCCCTTCCCACCTCACTGCCACCTCCCAGTTCCCCTTATCTGCTACGCAGCAGCCTTGGCGTGATCTTCCCTGCAGCCAGCTACTTTGCACCTTGACCACCAAGTTCATCGCATCACTTTTAACATGTCACTCCCCATCTCAAAAGCCCCTCTTTGATTATGGGATAAAATCCAGCCTGGGCATTTGGTGCTAGTTACAATCCACCTGGATCTGGCCTTGCTGTTCCTGCCTCGATGTCCCCACCACATGTAGAAATCCTACCAAAGCTTCGAGGCCCAGCTGTAACCCTTCCTCCAAGAGAGGCCCATGGGGCACCCCCTTCTCTGTCATCGCAGCCCTCCACGCTCACTGGTCACTCGGTCCGCATGACGTTTATGGTAGCCCTCCCTGGCCCACAGCTCCTGGAGGGCGGGGCCCCCGATGCCAGCTTGGAAGGGGCAGGGGAGAGAAACTCCCTCCCGTTTAAAGATGAGGAAACTGAGGCGCTGAGTTAGAAAGTGACTCGCTGGAGTCAAGCACACATCGAATCAAAGCCGGGGCTCGGATCCTCCAGCCGGGGACACGGCCCTGCCCCGCATTTCCCTGGGCCTCGTACCCCTTGGGTGGTCCATAAACCGCATGAACGGATCAGAGCAACTGAGCTGGCTGGTGAAGTCAGGAAAGGAGAGCCGCGAAGGGAGGGCGCGGAGTCCCCTCCCCTCCCGGCCAGGCCCGGACTCACTTTGCCGAGAGCGTGTTGATGGAGCCGGTGACGAGCATGAGCCCGGCCAGGAACAGCTGGTACTTGGTCCAGGCCATGGCGGCCGATGCCGGGAGCGCGAAACAGGAGCGCGACCTCCGCGCTCGCTGGAGGTAGTAGCCCCCAATCTGGTCACCCCGGGGTCTGGGGGCGAGTGCTTCCGGGCCGGGAGTCACATGACCTGAAAGATCCCGCCCCGTGCCTGCTCACTCCGCCCCCAGGGAGGGCGCGGGAGGGGCGGGGCGGGCGTCTGCGCTCTCCAGAGCCGGAGCTGGGGGCGCTGGTCCTCACAGAGTGACAGTGTCAAGTCACGGGCCCAGGTCTCCCCCCCTGCAAAAGGGGCTGATGGGACGAGGAACTGAGAATGCATCGTGGATATTAGAGCGTTCTGTAAACCCTTTAGAGAGATTGAGCTGAACAATGTCAGAGGCAAACCACGAAGTAGAAACGTCCAGCGTGGGAATCTCCTCTCTACTGGATACCCAGGGAACTCCCAGGAGGCCTGAGACGTGTCCCTAGAGATCCCAACCCGCGGTGTTGCTCACATCTTACAGAAAAGTGGCGTAAGAATCTAGTTCCTGCTCCTTGGGAGTTTGTTTTACAGCAAAAGAAACTAAGAAAAGCCGGGCTTCCCTGGTGGCGCAATGGTTAAGAATCCGCCCGCCAATGCAGGAGACACGGGTTCGAGCCCCGGTCCGGGAAGATCGCACATGCCGCGGAGCAACTAAGCTTGTGCACCACAACTACTGAGCCTGCGCTCTAGAGCCTGCGAGCCACAACTACTGAGCCCGTGTGCCACAACTACTGAAGCCCGCGTGGCTAGAGCCCGTGCACTGCAACAAGAGAAGCCACAACAAAGAGTAGCCCCTGCTCGCCGCATCCAGAGAAAAGCCCGCGTGCAGCAACGAAGACACAACACAGCCAAAAATAAAATAAATAAAATTAATAAAATTAAAAAAAAAAAGCCAAGTATTTGCTTGTGATCAACGCTGGTGAGTGACGGAGTGGGGGTTTGATTGCACATTCTTCAGTCTCCGCCAAATCCGTGCCTTCCGCTCAGCGCCTCCACCAATCTCACCCCGTTGCTCCTTTCTGCATTCCCCGGATGCTGCTCAGAGCATGGAAGGCAGGAAGACCTCGGTTTGTGCGCAGAGGCTCCCAGCTTTTAAAATCCTGCTCCTAGTTTTCAGCCCCCAGCTGCCCTCTGTCCTCATCTCCAGGCCTGTGTCTGCACGCCATGCCATGCCCGGTCACAGCACAGGCTGGAGCACAAGGCCTTCAAGGATCTGCTTCAGACCCAGTGAGCACATTTCCCCGTTATTGCAGATCTTGCTGCTGGAGGTGCAGGGGGTAGGGCCTGCCTGCCACCTCCTCCTGCTTGCCCTAAGACCGCCTTGACCTTATGAAAATGACCAGTGTTGAATCAAAAAACTCTCAAGGGGCTGGACCAGGAAGACCTGACAGAGAAGGTGTAGAAGGGAGGTTCTGGACAAAAGTAGGATAGAAGGGGAAGGGCTATCCCAGAAGAGGCAATGGCAGTGCGATGGCACCGAGGTATGAGCGGGTGTGGAGTGCGTCTGGGAGCCGCAGACCATCCGGGAACTTTCCTACACTGTAGTCTGTTCTTTTCAGTCAGTGGGGGAGTTGAGAGATGCAGAAAGGTTTCTTCTGAGCTTCTTGTCTTCAACACCACTAGTTTCATGTAGAGGAATTACTTCAGTTATCCAAAAATATTGACTTAGACGTTGAGGCCTGTAGAGATGAATGAAACACAGCTTCTGTCCCAAGGGGTAGACCAGCTCGGTCCACAGCAGCTGCGTAGCCCCATCCCTGTCGGAGCCAGTTCCTACAGCACAGTGACACACTCAGCGGGGCTCCGAACTGTTTTCCCCACGTGTCCAAGCCAAGGACACTGTCTTGAAATAAACATTACCAATGATTAGTGGTGTCACCTGCCTGACATGATGTCACAGTCTTTGTGTGTCTCCATAGCCACATCATAAAATGAAGTTTAGTTTTATCATGATGTTCTGACCATTCATCCAACTGCTATCTTTGGAGCCCAGGAGACAGAAGGATTTATTGGCAAATACACACGGAGTCCACTAAATGCCAGGCCTAGAGCCAGGTATGGACCCCCAAAGCCAAGCAGGACAAGGTCTCTGCCCTCAAGGAGTTCGGGATTTTATGGAGGAGAGGAGTGAGCTCACCGGTAACCATGCGGCAGCAAGAGGATGTGTTAGAGGCAGAGGGAGTTGGGAAAGGGACAGATTCCTCAAGAGGGGTGGGAGTAAGGGCATGACAGTGACAATCAGAGCTGTCCTGGATCAGCCACCCCATCTGTGCCCACCTGTGGAGAAGGCGGTTGCTCCAGGCAGAGACAACCCTGCTGGACGCACGGGAGGTGGTGGCAGCCCCCGCATTGGGGAGTGACCTACACCGAGGTTCCAGGTGTCTGCCTGCCTGGCTAGACTACACTTTGCAGGTGAAAAGTAAGGTTGACATTAGTGTCCCCAGGTAGCAGCAAGGCATGGGGCCTCAGGAGATTGGAATTCTGAGAAAAGCCGAGAGGAAACAGGGTGGATGTTGTAGACAAAGAATGTCACTTGCCAATTCAGTAAGCAAAGGATGATGGTCATAAAGCCCTCAGCCACTGCAGCCCCCCAATAGTGCGCCCTGAGGGGATTCAGGATGGAGAAAGCAGGATAGGTAGTTAAGGTGCATATCAAAGGACTAATTTTAACAAGTCCAGATTCTTGCATTGCCCCATACAAAGTAAGCGCTAAAATCATTACCTTGAGATGTCTGTGTGTGTGTTTGTGTGTGTGTGTGCCTGTGCGTGCGTGTGCGTGTGTGTGTGTGTGTGTGTGTGTGTGTGTGTGTGTGTGTGTGATTAGCAGTAATCTTTTGATGTTCAACCACAGGGTTTTTTTTCCAGCAAAAACTCCTCTATATCCCGGCCCCTCCCGTACCTCTTCGGAACAATTCCTCAGAGCTATCTGAGAAGCTGATTCCGGGCTATAGTCCTCAGTAAGATCATCGAATAAAACATAACTCAGTTTTTAGGTTTTGTGTGTTTTTTTTTTTTCAGTCGACAGCATGTTCATACACTGGCTTTGCTTTTATTTTTTAAATTGTTATTTGATGAAATTCAGGGGAAGAGCTTAAGGTGTATTTTGGATACAAATTTGCCTCATAATTTTGGAAGTGCTGATTTCCTGGGCTACATAACATGCTCCCAAACATATGTTGTTAATATGTTGTACTTGGCCTGGATCTCTGCCCTTCTAAATTTCTGGGGAGATCTGGTGTCGTTGAGGATGCTGCCCAGGGAAGCCACTGAAGACTTTGGTGGCTGGGGACAGCGGAGACAATGGGTAAGGTGAAGTGGGGCAGGGAGATCTGGGGGCCTCCGGGGCCTCCTCTCTTCCTCTCCGAACCTTTACAAAGTCAAAGGTGGGCCAGCCTTCTTTGGGTGGTGATCTTGTCCATCAGAGGAGCAGTTGTCTTCTAACTGCTCAGTTTTTATTGTCCTGACTAAAGCCTATAGCTTGCCCAAAGATCACCTGGAGTTATATGAAAGGGAGCAAATTTTCAGCAAAGGGAGGAAATTTACTGACCCTTAGGGGTGCCAGAGCCACAGAATCCGCATGTGTGGAGGGGGCGGTAGGTGGAGATAGGAATTTTTTCATGTACCCCTAAGAGGGCAGAATGTCCAGAAGTGGAATGACATCTGTGCAAGTTGTCCCAGGCTAGGGAGGAGAGGGAGGCTGGGTCTGCCACTTAGAGCAAAGTGACCGGGTTCAGTCACTCAACCATTCAGAGCCCTACTTTCCTATCTATCAAATGGGAACAATACAGTCTCAGCTTTTTGTGCAGAGGGAAGGATGGCAGATGTGGAAGTGCAGCGGAGGTGTGGGGGAAGTTAGTACAGCTGCTCTGAGGTCAGGGCAGGTCTAGCTAAGCAGTGCTAAGAAGGATCTCAGGCTGTGTGTTAAAAAGCACTTCTCAGGATTTTCATAAAAGCATGATACGGGCTTTGGGTCTTTTCTCTCAAAGTCTGGGACGCTTTGAACAAAATTGTGTGCTACCTTCAAAGAGCCTCTAATTTCCAGAATCAAATAAAATGTGCCCCTGCAAACTCCTGCATTTGTACTCAAAGCTTACTGACTGCCTGTGGCTTGTCTGAAAGACTGAACATTCTCCTAATCGGTGTAATCACATTTTGGATTAGAAGAGTTATTTTACCCTGGGAAGGACAGTGATACATTGAGAGACAGGCCAGGTCAGACATGTTTTGGTTTGAACAAGTTTTTTGCTATACGTCCTTGGGCCATTTCCCTCCTGTGGAGACTGCTCCCCTGCTAGAAGGTGCCCTCCTGATGGGCAGGTAACCAAACCTTAGTCAGCCTCCTGAACCTTCTCATAGGCCCATCTGTGCACTTTCTTATAAAATCCAGTTTTATCAAGAACCCTGCTAAGTTAGTTTAACCAGAACCTGCCCCCCCACCCCCCCACCACCCGCCCCTGCTCCATATCTGACCATCTTTGTTATCTGATAGAGTTCCTCACCCTCCACCATCCTCCAGGGGATGTCTGATTACCCTGGCCTGTCTTCAGCAAGAATCCTATTATGTCGGTTTAGCCAAATGCCCCTTTACCCTGATGTATCCTCTTAGTAACTTTCCATCCTCTGACTGCTTCCCACCCCCACCCCCCGACCTGTTATTAGGCTGTAAATTCCCACTTGCCCATGCTGTATTTGGAATTGAGCCTTGTTCTAGGCTGAGGTGTCTTTCCCCCTATTGTAATTCTCCTGAATGAAATCTGTTTTTATCACTCTAACTAGTGTCTGGCTCTGTTTTTTCTTTGACACAGGACTGGGTATCTAGTTGCCCATCTCTCCCGACAGGGTGGGCATTGCAGGGCAGCCATCTGAGACTGTGGCTGGAAAGAGGAGGGAGGGGTTTGGGAGGAGGAGGGCAGGGTCCAGATCTGGCTCCCTCCTGGGGGACACCCCGGAGACGACAGAACCGGGCCTGACAGGACCTAACAGGGAAGGGAATGTGAATGGTCCATACCGTGCGGACGGGGTAGATGTTGTTCATGAGCTCTTTCCGGCTGACTTTATGGCTGGTTTCTATGGCGACCAGAGATGATTAGATTAGGCAGCACCTGCTCCTTCCAGCTTCAGGCCCTCATAAGGTCATTCGCAAATCTTTCCTCTTTGCCTTTATTTCATAACATCATCTTTGGCCTGAAGTATTTAAGCTCTTATTATATTGGGTTTGCTGGTGTATGAGACCAAAATGAATCACAGCTGATAATTCCAGCAATGCCACTTCCAGGAATTTATTCTAAAGGATTTTCCGTATGAGTTTGTTAAAGCAGCGGATTGGGAACCACCTAAATGTCCATCGAAAGTGTAGTAGTTAAATGGTGCCTCCATATACCCCCACAGGGAGTGCAGGGTGGCTATACAAAGGGACAAGGATGCTCTTTATATGCTGATGTACGGTGATCTCCAAGATGCCTTTTGTTTGTTTGTTTTGTTTTTGTTTTTTTAAATATTTATTTATTTGGCTGTGCCGGGTTAGTTACGGCACACAGGATGTTCGTTGCTGCCTGTGGGATCTTCGTTGTGGTGTGCAGATCTTTAGTTGCGGCATGGGGAATCTTTTAGTTGCTGCATGCAGGTTCTTAGTTGCGGCATGTGTGATCTAGTTCCCTGACCAGGGATTGAACCCCCGGCCCCCTGCATTGGGAGTGCGGTGTCTTAACCGCTGGACCACCAGGGAAGTCCCCAAGATGGCTTGTTAAGTGCCCTGTGCAGGAAAAGTTATCATTTGTGTAAAAAAGTTAAAAAAAAAAATCTTTGTAAATTGCAAAGATTGCTCTGGACAGACATGTAGAAACTGATAATCCCAGAATTTGGCAGTAGAGGGCTAAAAGACTCACTTTTCATCACATACCCTTTTGCTACCTTTTGGATTTCATACCATATGTACCTTTACCTATTCAAAAATGAGAAACAGAATAAAGGATGCAGTACCAGGAAGATGGTGCACCTATGAACGGGACACTTCATTTTCACAACTACCAGAATTGAGACCTTCTCCCAGACCCATAGCTTCCCTGAAACTGTGTGGGAAGTTTGGGAAGCACCGTCTTGCTGCCCAAGAGCTGGGTTATGGTCCTGAGGACTGAATACTGACTTGCTGTGTGCTTGTAGGCTGGTCACTTCCCCTCTCTGAACTTCAGTTGGACCACCGGACAACCTAAGGGCCTCCCAGATCCTGGGCTCTGCCCCTGCAGGTTGGCCAATACGAGGTTCACCACACAGCCACTAGATGGTGCGCTGCCCCTACTGCTAAAGGAGAGATGCTGAGGCTGGGGCCCATCCAGCTTTTTAAAATGTTTGTGAGTCACGTGAGGAAACTTTAACATCAAAAAGCATCTGCCCCAGGAGTATCTTGGGCATTGTAAGGTAAGTGATTCAGAGAGATGCAGAATAACAAAAAGAGGGGCTGAGGACTCAGCTTCTCTTGGGGTCAAATGGTGGAAGGTCCAGTCAAGTGTCCTCAACCACGATGGGAGAGTGGACTGCTTGAGAGGTTGGCAGGACCCCAGGCCTGGCACAAGGTTTCAGACTCCCTGTCAGTTTAGGGATTCCTTGGCTGGGGCAGACGGCCTTGAAGGGCATGGGCTGTGGAATCAATGGTGGGCAGGTCTGTTGACCTCTTTGAGCCTCTGTTTCCCATTTGCAAAGCAGGTATAATAGTCATAGCTACCCTATAGGGTTGATCTGGCAAATAAACAATTCTATGTAGTTCCCTTAGTAGTCCCTGACCTTGACACATCAGAAGAGCTCAGTAAATGTAGCTTTCGTGCATATAAAGAGTGGAGACTCAGCCGCGTCTATGGAGGACACCCTGGGGACTGATATACATGACCGAGCCCAGATGGAAGGCAGGAGGGCTTCTCGGAGAAGGAGGTTCCCCACGTGAGGCAGCAGTATTCTGAACTATTTTGCAGATGGAGCGAATCACTGCTGGGCTCAGAAGGCCTTCCCTAGCCATCCAATGTAGACGTTTCCCAGATTTTACTTTTTATGTGGACATTCGAGGAAAGTATTGCCTATCTTTGCTTGAAAGCGGTTCTGTTTAAACGTTATAAAATGTAAACACTATGGAATAAGAAGGGAGGGTGGCCTTTTAAAGAAGTTTTTGGCCAAAGCCAGCATTTGAAATGGCTGGAAATCAGTAGGACTGTTAATGTGTAATTTTTAATGACTCCAGGCAAACGACCTTTTCTCCACAGCAGAGACGGGTTTTAGCCTGAGGGGGCAGGCAGGGCAAGTGTGTCAGGGGAGGACATGTTCTCCTGAGTGAGATGTGACCGTGTGGGCGGGGGCATCAGACCTCCTAGCTCTCTTTCCCGCTGAGCGGCTCCCTCAGCTATGGAGGTGCCTGGAGGAAGGGGCGTCCTTTTTCCCCACACGATGGGGGTGTTTTTCACCACATGAAGTTGTGCCTCCCAGAAGGGGCGCCTTTGATTCCACCAAGGGGAATCGAAACCAGCTTGCTTTAGGCCTGAGAGAGTCGAGTGGAAATAGGTTTTCCTTTCTCCAACATAGGGAGACCTGCGGGAGATCTTTACTGAAAGCAGCAGATCCCAGCCTTTCTCACTTTCTTTCTCCAAAACAGTGCTTCCAAAAGGTTCCTGTAAAAATGCAGATTCCCAAGTTGATCGCTTGGAGATTCTCAAAGGGTGGGTCTGGTGAGTTGGTCCTGGCTGGCCTGGGCTGTCTCCACACCATCTGATGAGGGGACTCCTGTGTGAGGGGCCCTGGGGCGAGGGCCGGGGGTCAGCACTGAATGATCCCAGAAGCATGGGCTGGAGAGAGGCAGCCGAAGGACCGCAGAGGCCCCATCTCAGGGCTGCTGGCTGAGCAGATGAGCTTGGGCAATTCCTTCCAGAAGCAAAGAGCAGCGTGGCGCAGGCTGAGGGCAGTGAGGTGCAGTGGGAAGGACACTGCATTTTCAGTCCGGGCTTTGCTCCTTCCCACCTGTGTGACCTTGAGCAGATCATTCAACCTCCCTGAATCTTGGCTCATCTGTAAAGTGGGGAGAGTGATTCCTGCCTTGTACAGTGCTGGCATCTGGTAGGTATTCAACAGTCGTGGCTGTTCTTTTCCCTGTAGTAGAGAATTTTAACTTGGCCATGGACCCCTGGGGGACAGGCTTCAGGGTATCTGCCTGTGCTGTGGGAACAGGGGATGGGGTGAGCCTATGCCCCTCGTAACTCTGCCCAAGCACAGCCTCTCCCTGCCAAGGACCCCCTGGGCCAGCCGGTCCGGGCCTCTCCCTGATTCTTATTCTCTCAGTTCAGAGCTGCTGAAGGTACGGATTCCTGTGACCGCCTCCTTGGTCCTTCTCAGACCTCAGTTTCCTGATGGGTGAAATGAGGCAGGTTGAGCCTTTGGGGTTCCTTCTAACTCTGGTCAAATCTTGTGCAGTGATTAATTCTGCCCTAGGCAGACTGCGGCAGGGAAAGGCAAGCCCCATGTGATGCTTTACAGCTCTGCTGAAGGCGGGACCTGGGCCTGCGCTGACTCCCCGGCAGCTCCCAGTGCATCCTCGGTGACACGGGACACTGTCTGTGTGCGAGAGTCAGATGTTTCCCCATGAACCGACAGGAAGGAAGGGAGAAGTGCTCTCCACAATTGTCAAAACCAGAGAGGCCTTTCAGGCCGAGACTGGCTCTGCCACTTTCCTTGTATGACTATGGACACGTTATTTCAGCAGTGAGTCTCCTCATTTACAAAATTGAAGGGCAGGATAAGGTGGTCCCTTTGGGGCCTCTCCGTAATGGCAGACCCATGAGGCTGGGACAGTTTGGTCCTACTCTGTGCTGTCTGTAAATTTCCATCCTGTCCTCATGCTTTCTGGGCCCTTCTTGAGGTTGGCTTGGAAGCTGAAGCTCCCTCCTCCTAAGCTGTGGTGCTTTAGACAAGTCCACAGGCCTAGCTGAAGCATGCAACCCTTATTTGTAGAGTTGGACCGCTTCACAGGTTCAGGGAGGAGATGAAGGGGTCGACTGTGCAGTGATGCGCTGGGTATGGTAGATTACAAGGTTCATCTTAACACCCCAGGCAGCCGCTATTCATTTTTGATGCTTAAATTGAAAACAGGATGACAGCAGTCTGGTCCAGGCAGACAGCTGGCCCAACATCCTGGAAGCCCATTCATTTGCCCACCCCTACTCCCAGCCCAGAGCTGGCCCTGGGGGAGGTGGTCTCTTGGGGGAGGGACTTGGGTCTTCTGAGTTTCCTCAGCTGCTGGGTTGTGGAAGAGCCAAGTGGACATGTGGTACCTGCCTGCCCCTCCTGGCCTCATACACTCCTACAGGCCTGTGTTCCTCCTTCCTGCCCTGGAGGCAGGGCTGCTGGGGCTACTGCTGCCGCTGGAGGATCTGATCTGTGGGGTGGAAGCACCTGTGAAACATGAGGCCGGGGAAAGCCAGGGAGATTCCATCACAGGGTTTTGAAAATCTTCCCCCTTCCTAGCTGTGCCACAGGCCCTCCTTGGCCTCCCTGGCAGGCGAAGGGAGTAAATTGTTCTCAGCTCTGGAAGCAGCAGCTGGGGCATCCCAGGCCCTCCCAGCTCTTGGAGAAGAGCCTGCTATGTGCCCTGCCACTCCCCTGTCCAGGCTGGTACAGAGATGGAGCAGTCCTTCCAGAGAGCAGTTGCATCCGTCAGGACAGAGTGGAGGTCCCTGTACTTTGCTGCCAGGCATATTTTCTGAAACTCTAAATTACATGCATTGTTCCTTTGCCCTGGCTCCCTGCTGCCTGTGGAATAATATACCCACACACCCCAGCCTGGCGGATGCATCCAGGGTCCCTCTTCCACTCTCCTCCTCTTTCCCCTCTTCTTTCTCCCTCCACAGGTCCACAACCATCTTTTGATGCCTGTGAAGTGTAGGTACCTGTGAGGCCCCAGAGATGTAACCACGAAGGAGATGGACACAGAGCTCCCCTCTCAGCCCCACGCCCTCCCATCCCAAGCAGCCCTGGGCTCTTCCCATTGTTCTGGATCCTTCTGAGAGCCTTGCCTTGTCTGAGCCTTCATTCAAGCTCCTGCCTCTGCAGTGCCTTTGCCATTTGCTACATCCCAGCCTTCCTTCCAGGCTCCATCAGGGCCAGCTCTACTCCATGTCCATCCCCTCCCCGGCCCGCATCAGCCCCCTCCCCTCCCCAGCATGTGTGCATACTTGCAAAACCAACAGCACAATCAAGACCGTGAATATACCCCTCACCCCAAATCTTTCCTGTGCCCCTTTTTAAAGTGCCCCTCCTGGCGCTGTAAACCATCGATTTGCTGTCTGTCCCTCTAGACCAGTTTACACTTCCCAGAGTTTTAAATGGATGGACTTCTACAGTGTGTCCTCTCTGTCTGACTTCTGTGATCTTTTGTGACTCATCCACGTTGCACGTATCACTGGTTCATCCCTTCCTGTTGCTGAGTGGTAACTAGTTCTCGGCGTGGAAATGCCCAGTTGGTTTATGCATGTACCTGCTGGTGGACGTCTGGGTTGTTCCTGGGTTTTGCTGTTACAAATAAAGCTCGGCAGCTTGTGCTGTTAGGGAAGGAGCACTACTCGGGAGCTGGCAGCCCCCCCGGCTCTGTTACCCACTCCCTGTGTGCAGGACCCTCTCCTCGCCGAGCCTCAGCGTTCGCTTCTGGAACGTAAAGAGCACTCATGGGTCCTAAGGTGCCTCCAGCCCTGACAGCTGCTGTCTTTACGTGTCTGCATTGTCCCGGCCTCCCAGGGCCTGCTCCACCCCACTGTGCTCATGGTGATGGGAGGGCCCGGGCAGAGTCTGGGCCTGGTTAGGACCAGGGTGCTCTGGGCACAGCGCTGCCCAAGCCTTGCTCCAGAGCCCCGAGGAGGAAGCTCCGGTTCCTCGTGCGTTCCAGTGGCCTCAGGTGAAGGACTTTGGAATTAGAAAGGACTGCCTGACTTGTACATGAATCCCCTGCAGTGTTCGTCCAGGCTCTGCTCCAGGGACCGGAGTCTTTGCCTCGTGTGGCAACCCCACCCACTGTTGGCAGCAGACAGCGGACCCTCAGGGTCTACCCGCCTTGGAAGCTGGGGGGCCCGGGCAGGGGAGGTGGAGCTAGGTCTGCCCCTGTTCTCCCTGCCCGGCTCACTGGCTCCCTCCCTGCCTCCCAGCAGCCCCAGCAGTGCCCTACTTAGACCCCAGGGAGGGGTCAGCCCATCTGTTCCGCCAGCGATGGGCTGGAGGGGGCGGGGCAGCAGCAGATTCCTATCGCATCTGTGGTGCCAGATCTGGAAGATTAATCCCAAATCAGTCAGGTCTTGGGAACACTGGACTCGTTTCCCTGCAGCCTGATTTCCCCCTCTCCCCCTCTTCCCCCCTCCTCCGCCCTCCTCTTGCCCTCAACGTGCTACTCCCTCCCGGGGGCTCAGGGAGGGCTGTGCTCAGGCTTACCCTGTCTTCCAGAGGCTGCTGAAGCAGCAGCCGGTCCCTAACTGCCTGGGAGGGAATCTGGGAAGGTGAGAAAACAGCAGCACAGCTACCCAGAGGGTATGGTGGCCAGTTTGGAAGGTGGAACCACAGCCTCGGGGTCAGAAACTGGTTCTGCCACTTACTGGTTGGTTGGGTGTCTTTAGGCAAATGGTGTGGCCTCCCTCACCTCCTCTCCTCACCCCGGGGGTGGAGACAGTTGATGTGATGAGGGTTGTGATGAGGTTCTGGTAACACATCTAGCCCAGCTCCTGGCGCTTGCTTAATACATGTTCTGTGCTCCACCCACCCCAGCCCCAGCTGACCTCAGGGTCCTGGACGTCAGCAGCTTCCCGTGGCAGAGCTCAACACTTAAGGTCATCTGAGTACTCCAGTGACTGCCCTCCCGCCCCCCCCCCCCCACCTCGGGGACAGACCAGTTGCCTGAGAGAGGAGCTGAGTCTGAGCCGGGAAGGGGATGAACGGGCGGTGCTCAGCTCTGGGGCTGGGGCTGGGGTGTGGCTGGGCAGAGCTGAGCTCAATGATGATGCCCAAACGAGGCGGTGGAGGGAGGGGGGAAGAGGAGGGGGGAAGAGGGTGAAGGCTGAGCTAGGCGGGGAAGCACCTGCTATTTTCAGCAAGCCCAAATCCCCGGCCCAGGTCACTGACATCCCGGGAGACTGGAGAGCTATGGACTGGAGCCTCATCACCTGTGAGCGTTGATTAAACAGACAGTTTTAGAGCACAGATAAAAGGAAGTGGTAAGTGGCTGGAGCCAGTAACAGTTCACCAAGAACATGCTGGAATAAATGTCATCCTAAATTAAGGATCCTCTATTCGGTCTTGTTCTCTTTGATATTTTCATCAAAGGCTTGAATAATGGCACAGAAAGCTGGATTATCAAATCTGTGGGTGACACAGAGCTGGGAGAGAGCAGGAGTAGATTTAACAGTGGAACCAGGCTTCAACACCCAGAACATCATCAAAAGCCTGGAACCAACCAGATGGGATTCTAGTAGCGCTAAGTCAGCACGATCTTGCACTGACATTAGGAAAAGCAGGGCTTCCCTGGTGGCGCAGTGGTTGAGAGTCCGCCCGCCGATGCGGGGGACATGGGTTCGTGCCCCGGTCCAGGAGGATCCCACATGCCGCGGAGCGGCTGGGCCCGTGAGCCATGGCCGCTGAGCCTGCACGTCCGGAGCCTGACGTCCGGAGCCTGTGCTCCGCGACAGGAGAGGCCACAACAGTGAGAGGCCCGCGTACCACAAAAAAAAAAAAAAAGAAAAGCAGCTGCTCAGCTACCTCTCAGGAAAGATCTGGCTTGAAAGGTACATAACAGGCATTGACTTTTTCTCTTACCCTGGCATTTGCTACCTGGCATATGCACACTCAAGGGCAAAGATATGTCCTCGGTCTTCCCCGGCCTGGATAAATAAGCAGGACATCAGAGAGAGGAGGGACAATCACTTTAGCTCTGAGTTGTCAGTCTGGGGGAAGAGCGCTGTGGCTCCCTCCTCTCCAGCCTAGCCAGGTTGGGGCAGCGGGCTCCCAGGAATCCCTCATTGAAACTACCAGAAGGGGAGACAGCATCTTCTTCCCAGGTTGGATGTCTCCTTAGATATAAACTTGCTGCTCCATCTTCTGCTTATTTGAACAAGAGCATTGGGGAGGGGTGGCAGGGGTTCCTGGGGGCCGTCTGTACTCCCACTGACTGGCATGGTCAGGATGTGGGAGTGTCCTGTGGACCAAGTGGACACTAGAAGTTGGCTGGGCCACCTTTGGATTTTTACAGTGCTCCATCCAAGGCTGCAGGGCCAGAGGAGGCTGCGGGGGGACCCCCACGGGCTAGAGCCTGTGGGGACATTGGGTTGCCCCTCCGTGGAGGCTCCTGTGTGGGTTCTGAAAACCCCACACCGAGCCCTGGAGAGCCAGCACTGGGAGCCAGGCCACACGGAGGGCTTCCATTGTCTTTTTTTAAGTCTTTATTGAATTCGTTACAGTATTGCTTCTGTTTTATGTTTTGGTTTTCTGGCCATGAGGCATGTGGGATCTTAGCTCCCTTACAAAAAATGGAACCTGCACCCCCTTCACTGGAAGGCAAAATCTTAACCACTGGACAACCAGGGAAGTCACTCCATTGTCTTTTTTTTTGGTGGTACGCGGGCCTCTCACTGCCGTGGCCTCTCCTGCCGCGGAGCACAGGCTCCGGACACGCAGGCTCAGCGGCCATGGCCACGGGCCCAACCGCTCTGCGGCACGTGGGATCCTCCCGGACCAGGGCACGAACCCGTGTCCCCTGCATCGGCAGGCGGACCCCCAACCACTGCGCCACCAGGGAAGTCCCTCCATTGTCTTTTTAATTCCTCTTCCCAGCCTGAGACTGTGGAAGGACCAGAAATAGAAGGAGGGGGCTGGGGAGAAGAGCATGCCTCCTCCCCTTTCTAAGTCCCTTCGGCTGAAGGATGGTCTATTCTGGGAACAGGGTGAATATGAGCATTAAAATGGATCTGAGATTAAAGTTTTAAACTGGACTAGACTGGCCTGGACTTCCTGATACCCAAGAGCGACCACAAAGCTCTGGGATTAGCCCCAGCTGATATTTAGGAGACAGGAATGGGAGACTCAAGCTAGTGTTGCTAAAGGCCGTGAAGGGAGGAAGAACAAAGCCATTTCTCCCTTGGGGTCCACCAGGTTCAGACAGTACAATAATCCTGTTGCAGGAGCCTGAGGGCCATGGGGCTTTCAGCTGCCAGTAATGGAAAACCCATCTGGGTCTTACACTTTTTGTCTCCTGTGACGAGACGGCCTGAGGTCAGGGGTTCCAGGGGCCGCTCACTGTCACAGTGACAAATAAGCTCTCCACCTTCTCCTTCTGCCATCCCCACTGTGCCCACGATGTCTTCTCTCATGGCTGTCACTATTCCAGGCATCACGCATAGACCTGGCAAGTTCCAGTCAAAGTAGAGTGGCATTTCCTCCCTTGTGATTTCTTTCAGGAAAGCCTCTCGCAGTAGCCCCCAGCAGACTTCTCTGAAGAACCCATTAACCAGAATGGAACACACTCGTACTAATTCAGTCTTTGGAAAGCTGCCTGAGGTCACCGTGATTGGCTTATTTCCTGGAACAGGCGTTGAGGGAGGGTCAGCTCCTGCGGAATGTCTCCTTCTGCCATCAAGGCAGAAGGGTGCAGGGATGGCCCTTGATCAGGTAACCGGTAGTGTCTGTCACAGTGGTTCACACGACAAGCTCCGGGAAAGTTTTGCTGGGCTGCAAGCTCAGCGTGAGGCGGCTGCGCATATGTCAGATGTGCTCTTAGGCGGCGTTAATAGGAAGATCCAGAGCAAGGGAGGGGACGCTCGTCACCTCTGTGCAGCTGGGCCACACATGAGGGATCAAACTCCTGGGGAAGAAGTAACCTGAAGCTCTTCCAGAGGAGGGCTGGTGAGAGGTCTAGATGTACTGTTTATGGAGGTGTGGCTGAAAGAATAGGACATTTAACCTGGAGGAGACTTAGAGGTGCCTGTCTACGTGGGGAGCCACCTTGAATCCTTTAGAGCAATGCCCGAAACAGACGGAATTACTCCCTGTGGTTCCAGAAGGCATGGCCCGAACTGGAAGCAGCTCTTGTCTCAATAGAAGGGATATGGTCCACGTCTCCATGTGGTCATCAGAGCTGCTTTTCAGTGAATGAAGGGGCGGCCTCGGAGAGCAAGGGTCCTGTAAACCGAGGCTGTATGGCCTGGTAGGGAAGATGTTGAGGCAGTTCTTATTTTGTGGGGAGGCTGGACTAGATGTATTCCAGGCACGGATGTGCCCTGGAAAGTGCCTGAGCATTACAGCCAGAGGGGCCTGGGTGCGGCTTTGCCACTTACTATCTGTGTGACCTCGGGCAAGTCACTTAACCTCTCTGAGTCTTACCTTTCTCATCTACCAAAATGAGGGTAACAGCACCTGCCTCACAGGGTGGTTGTGAGACTTGTAAAGTCTGTGGCACACAGTAGGTGCTCAATAATGAACACACCCTTGATTCTCCGGCGCGTCCTTTACCTTTGGAGAGAGGCTGCCACAGTACTTCTGGCAGCCAAAAGTTTCCTTAGGAGTTTTGGTGGCCTGAAATAAGGGCAGAATGAGAGTTTTCACGACAAAGGTGGGGCCAAAGCGCAACACAGCCCAGGCCAGGCTCCCTGCCCCAGCGGCACCCTCAGTCTCCCCAGCTGGACCTGTGCAATCCGGAAGGACGGTACCTCTCAAACCCTGATGCTGGGTCCAGAGCAAGCCCAGGGCTGTGGGCCTTCTTCCTACCACTCTGATCCGGTAGTCAGACCAGAATACTCTGTAGTCAGGGAGGACCTGTTCACGTGTTCCCTCTTCAGGGAGGAAGAGTGTTGACTTAGGGACTTGGCCTGGGTCAAAGGCACGACCTTCTCCCAGGGATCCTACGGCCCTTCCAGCTGAAGGGCGGGGCTTGTTATTAAGGGCATTGTGCTGCCCTTAATCCAAAGTCCATGGCTCTGGACAAAGTTTGCTCAGGGCTCATGGTGAAGCGGGCAAAATGTTCATGACTCCTTGTCTCCTTCTGCTAATAGGTTCTGTGAGTCACATCCACCTGGGCCTCCCCAACCCGTGGGAACCAGCCTGGCACACTGTGGGGGACACTTGGGGCCCAGAGGTACTGGGGCGCACAGGAGCTGTGGCCCGGCACAACCATCAACAATATGGAAGTGAATGTGGAACCGTGCCGGCTCTCAGGACCTCAAGTCTTTCTTTAGTTCTGTCATCTGTAAAATGGGAGCGTTAATTCTCACCTAAATCACCGAGTTGTCTGACGAACCAACGAGAGAATGAAGTGAGAGGGCTTTGTAAATGGAAAACGCCCTTAGCGTGGATTTTCGGGGAGTTCATGGCCAGAGAAGATCATGGAGTCAATTCCATCACAGCCCCCGTCCTAAGGGTGGCACTACCCACAAGGCCCTCCCCTGCAGCTGGGTGAGTGAGGGGCGGGGCTGTGCGTCTCCTGGTGTGTGTCCAGATGTAGATGTGCGAAATTTCCAGCATGAGTGAGAGTGACTCAACCTCAGAGATTAGCAATTAGCAGCTTTCATCTGAAATCAGAGTCAGAGAAGGCTGGGCCTCTGCTCTGTGTGGGTGTGTGGGGAGGAAGTGTGGAAAGCGAGGCTATCGGATACCAATCCTGGCTACACCGCTATGTTGCCTCCTGACCTTGAGCATCTCACTTCCTCTCTCTGAACCAAAATCGCTTCCTCTGAGAAAGAGGAGCCGGACCACAAATCTAGAGGAGTGTGTGTGTGCGTGTGTGTGTGTGTGTGTGCGCGCGTGTGCGTGTGATGCTTTGCAAACTTTGACCGAGGTGATGGCAGTGCCTGAGGCTGTTGTCCCAGCATCATTGGGCAAGAGGAGGGGACCGTGTCCACTACAGACTGGGCTGTTCAGAGGCCCCTAGGGAAATGAAGTCTCAGCCTTCTAGGCTGAACCCAGCTTCGGGAGTGACAGGGGGGCTTAAGCTTCATGCTACTCAGTGCAGACGGCGAGGTGTGTCCTGAGGTGGGGCTGTTGCTTTTTTCCTCTGACAGTGTGTCTGTTCTGAAGTTCTTCCCTGGCCCTAGGCATCCCTTCCCTGCCCTTGGCTTCCTGAGATAAGTTGTAGTGAAGCTGAAAGAAAGAAAGAGCTGAATGGTCCTATCTATGGGAGTGCGAGGACTGAAGATGGAACAGAATTTCTTGTCTGCGTCAGGACCTGTCATCTTTGAAGGGAGACATTTTTAGGTTATAGGCTCCCCACTCACCAAGATTCTGAATAAGAAATGACACGTCCTAAACAGCTCTGCGGCTTCCACCAAACTTTTGCTGAAGACGTGGACCACCTGGGGACAGGACGCAGCAAGGAGGCTGAGAGCTTACGCCCCGGAGTCATCGGGCCTGGGCTCAGATCCCAACTCTGCCACCAGCCCACCGCCTGATCTTGGCAAGTGAGCTACTCCGAGCCTTGGTTTGAGCTGACGTGTAATGGGAATAAAATATGTATTTCATAATGTCACGGCCTTCAGTTATGGAAGGACTTATAAGCTAAGCTCCTTTTGCAATTTATTGAGGGGGCAGGATCAAACGTCTCTCTTCATCAGACAGATTTCACTAGATCAGCATTTCCCAAAGCGTGCTCTGTGGGACCCGGGGTGTGAGGAGACGTCGTGCAAACAGAAGGGCTGGTGCTGGGAGTGACTTTGGGCAATGCTGTGAGTTTAAGCACAGGTAAACAGCTGGGTCTGCCGTTGGGCTTTTCAGAACCTTCACTGGGCTAAGATGTCTCGGGAAGCTCCACACTTGAGCGATGTGTGCAGTGTTGCCCCAGATTCATCTGACCAAGGAACTCTTTTCGCCACAAGCTATAGCATGGGACACATTTTGGGAAGAGTTCCATTGCAGACCCTTCTCTCTCTCAGTTCCCAGGAAGCTTCTGCTTCCATCTGAGGCTGGCGCAGAGGAACCACTTCAGTCAGAGTCTTGGTATATTTATACCACACCCCGCTCTGGGGTGCTGGTTTTCTATTTTTGTTTTGCTGTACATATATTTTTTTTAGTGCAGGATGCCTCAGAGGCTGTGTGGAAGTGAGGAGGGTGGGGATGGCATCACCTGGAGATGAAGAGCCCACGGTAGGACCGAGGGCAATTCTGAGCCATTAGGAGCTGGGGGCAGGGGCTGGGGTGCAGGTCACTGCAGCCACGATTCTGATCACCCCTCGGAAGACTGGGATGACTGCAGCCCCTTGGGGAATTCCTTCGAATTCTGATTATTTCACCCTAGGCAATGAAGAAAGGAGGGCAAGCTCCAGCAACTTTATGTCCTGTAGGAACTGCCTAGGAAAGTCAAAGCGATATTGGACTGGCCACTGCTGACCTCAAAAATGACATCGTTTAACTTAGCTCTTCTAAGAAAGACAGGCAGATAGGCCGTGGGCAGGAAGCCCTGGCTTTTGATGAGGTGGTCTTGGGTGCGGTGAGCCAAGGGGAGCTCAGGGCCGTTTGTGCCGTGGCCACCCCAAGGGCCGAAGGCCAATCAGTGTGTCCCAGGGGCCTGCCTGCAGCTGCAAGGAGCAGCCAGGAGCGCCGTCACACAAGGCTTGGCCGTGTCCTGCCTCCTGCATGTGCCACCACTTCTTTCTTCGACCCCTGGATCCCCAGTACATAGGTCTCTCTCTGTATTTTTCAACTGACCTATGTGGGTGGGTGGGAGGGCTGGGATAAAGCAGCCTTACCCACACTGCCTTTATTTCTCTAGTGTATTTCAGTCTGCAGGGAGCAAACCATTAGTGGGGAGAGAAATCAATTTAGTGGGTTGTGACCAGCATTTTATAACATGAACTAGAATAGAAAGTATTAGAATGCATTGGCTGTAGTAGGGGTTAAGTATTGTTTCATGAAAGAAAGACAGACGGGGAGACAGGCATGGGTTGTGGGGTCAAAGGCCACTGTGGACTGTACTCAGTGGCACCTGGAAGCCACTGGCTCGCTGATTCCAGGCGCTAGCACCACTTCAGGATGCATCTGCTTCCGGGTCTATCCTGGGCTCTGGGGCCCAGTCCCAGGCTGTGTTGTCCCTCCACACCCAGAGGAAAATGTACCTGGAAGAGAGGTGCCCGCAATGTATCTCACCCCTGAGCTGCGTCTGCTGGGTGTGTCCTCAGACCCCAGAGGGGGAGTGACCACTCCCTGGCAGTGCCAAGGGTACACGATGACAGAGGCAGCTGAGCCTGACCCTGGTCTCCGTGGACAGCATTTATTAGGCGCCATTCTCAGTGTGAAGGCAGATAGGCAGGAGGGGCTGAAGGGAGGCCATGGCAGCTGTGGCCTGCGGGGCCCAGGGGCTGCCCGGGGTGAGGGTGTGGGCGCGGGGGCATGTCACCCACACGTATTGCATATTCTGTGGCAGTGTGCCCAGGCATAAGGCATTGGGGAGGCAGAAAGGCTGCCTTCAGTGGGAGGGGGTGAGGGAGAAGCAACACCGGCCTTCCAGTTCCCTAGGAAAGACCTGGCCGGAGACGGAGCAGTCTGCCGTGCTCCGCGAGGGCCATTCGGCCTCCCTCCCCACCATCTCCCTACAACTTTGGTCGTGGCTCCCTTGGGACTGACGGGACAGGACCCCTTGAGGGCAGGGTCGCACACCGGACAGAGGCACCCCAACATAAACACAGAGGGCAGCCCCTGGTCCTGGGCCCTGCTCTCTGTGGCACCTGGGCAGCCAGGACGCTCCACACTGAGACGGCATTCACACACAGGCCAGGCCAGACTTCCCTCCCGCGGTGCCCAGAGGCCAGAGCGCAGGGTCAGGGTGGGGCTGAGGCTGGTCACCCCGGGGGCCTCCACTACAGCTTCCCTGAATGCCAGGGCTGGCCTCGCTCAGCAGTGTTAAGGAGCTGACACGGGAACAGTAAGGGGGCAGCTGGAGGCGGAGAGGCCCCTCACCCATCCCTTGATGCTGTCTGAGTCACGGTCCCAGCTCTAGCTCTGGGCCCTGACCGTGGAGCCCAAGGTCTCACCTCCAACTGCTGCTCTGTACCTGGGCTTCTGGGTTGCAGGTGGGGTAGGCAGGGGGTACACCTGGGAGGAGCGTTCCTTGCTGCAGCTACGGCTTATCTCTAGCTACTGGGGACACAGGCACCAACACTGGTTGTGGGGTCAGGGTTCACGTCCCAGGAGGATATGCCTGCCAGCTCTCTAGGCTGCTCTGCCCAATTTCCCAACTCCTAGAGCTCCAGCTCCTGGCCTTTCTGCTGTCAGCCCCAGCTCCGCTTATCTGGCCCTAAGGACTCCCCTGTTTGTAAGTAGGAAGTTCATTGACTGAGTGGTCCTACCCTGCTTCAGCAGCCCACTGAGAGCCCTGCCTCGTGGCCAAGCAGAGGAGCGGCTGAGCCCAGCACTGGCTCAGTCCTGGGCTCTGGTTCCGGTCTAAGGCCCAGTTGCCCACACAACGCCAGGGTGTGCAGGCTGGGAACTTTGCTTTCAAAGAGCGGAAGAGGAGTCGAAAGAAAGAGCACTTAGGCTCAGAACAAACAGCCTGGGTTCTTGCTCCCCTCTGCCTTTTGCTACCTGTGTCACCTTGGGCAAGTCATGTCACCTGTCTGGGTCTCAGTGTCATCTGTAAAATGGGCATGACAACTCCTGCCCTGGTGACCTAACTGGGGTGTGGAGAGAATCAAACGAATGGGTAGTCAGGACGGGGTTTTCAAACTCATTTCACGGATCTAAGAGTCGGTTATTAGCAGCAGCGGCCAGTGATGGCAAGGAGGAAGTTTTCTGTTTGATTTCAAGGGCAGTGTCTGGAAGGCTGGACTCCCTCTGGCCCCACATGAGGATGTGACTGGAGGCCAGTTAGCTCTCACCTACCAAGGGGACCACCCTGCAGACTGTTGGACCTCTGCCTCCCCCTTCCCTTCTCCACCCCTTCTGCAGCCTGCCTGTCCTTGCTTCCATCTGCCTGCCCTCTGGGGACTAGCTTTAGGGACTGCTGGGTTTCCATTTCCTCCATAACTGCAAAGCCATGCAAAACAACACAAAAGGTAGTGGGAGACTGGGAGACACAGCTGGGGATGAGGAAGGGGAGTGGGACTGAGTGGGGTGACCTCGACAAAGACACCCTGACTTTTGGAGCCAAGGGAACGTGGGAGACCTGGCAGGACAGAGGTATAAATAGAGATGCAAACTTACACGGAACACGAAGTTCCCTCCGTAAGGGACAGGGGGAGGGGTGATGGTCTGGTTACCAGCAGGGCCTCTGCGAACTGGGGAGCTCCTTATTTTTCCAAAGGGATGGGAGGCTCCCAGCTTCTGCCTTCCCTCCCCGACCACCGCCCCCCCCCAAAGTTTCACATTTCTCGGAATTTGCAGGGCGCAGATGCGGGCTCCAGGGGTCCTCAGAGCCCCGGCTCCTGCCGGCTGGTGCAAGCAGGCACAGTCGGAGATGGGGGGCGGGGGGAGGGTGGTAAGGGGTGGAGGGGCGCCAAAGGCGGCTGGGGCGGTCTCTTCGCCGACCCCGCTGCTCCTCTGGGCAGGAGCCCCCCGCCCCGCCCGCGCTCCCAGGTGCTCCAGGCCCCGCAAGGCGTTCACACGGAGCTCCTGCGCTTCATGAGGCTGCGGAAGGTGGACAGGCTGTGCAGGCCCGTGGACACGGAGCTGATGGCGGAGCGCTGCGCCCCGCTGCAGAGGCAGCGGTGCGAGGGCGTGTCGCTGTAGCGGCCGCCCCCTCCCGGCGACGAGTGGCTCTGCTCGACGCACGTGTCGGACGTGGAGAGGTCCCGCGGGATGATCATGGGGATGGAGTACTGCAGCTTCTCGCGGCTCTTGTACCAGAGGCACGAGCACATGGACTGGAAGTGCAGCACCTCGGCGTAGACGTTGCGGAAGCCGCCGCCGCCGCCGCCGCCGCCGCCTGCCGCAGCCGTGGACGAGGCGGTGTCCGTGGTGTGCGCACTGCCGCCCGCGCCGCCGGCGCCGCCGCCCGCCTGCCCGTTGCGCGTGAGCAGCGCGCGGTGCTCGGCGTCGCGCTTCTCGTCCTCGGCGTTCATGGTCATGAAGCGCAGCACCACGAGGTTGAGGAAGGCGCCGATGACCGTGAGGCCCGTGAGGATGTAGACGAAGCTGAAGGCCACGTACTGCGGCTGCGTCTGCAGCGCCTGGTCCTTCTGCAGCGCCACGTAGTCGCCGAAGCCGATAGTGGTGAGCGTGATGAAGCAATAGTAGTAGGCCTGGAAGAAGGTCCAGTGCTCGTAGTAGGAGAAGGCCGCGGCGCCGATGCACAGCGTGCTTATGCACGAGAAGAAGCCGATGAGCACCATGTTGGCCATGGACACGTCCGCGCGCCGCATGCCCAGCCCCCTCTTGGCGCGGTGCAACAGGTACTTGACGAAGGTGTTGATGCGCTCGCCCAGGCTCTGGAACATGACCAGCGTGAGCGGGATGCCCAGCAGCGCGTAGAACATGCAGAACACCTTGCCGCCGTCGGTGCTGGGCGCTGCGTGGCCGTAGCCTGGGGGAAAAAGGGGAAGAGGAGATCAAACACGTGCTACGGGGCTGCCCTTCCAGAAACCTGCCTCCCTTCCCCCTACTCTCCCCTCTCCTTCCGCAACCTCGCAGAGTCTGGCCTCTTTTTCCTTTGGCCAAAGAGAAGACGACTCACAGTTATGGGTGCATCCTTGTCCCTAGGCACTGTGCTAGTTCCTTGCTGATGATTTCTCATTTACTATCATGACCACTCCAGGGGGTAGGTAGGAAGGAAAGAGGAAACAGGGAGGGTTAAGTGACTTTTCCGGGGTCACACTGTTTGGAGGCACAGCAACGTGCGTTTGAATTAGAGTCTGTTTGGCTTCAAAGACCCGACCATTTTCTCTACCCAGAATAGGAGCTGACTCGTGCTGCTGTTGGGAACTTAGTCTAGAGGCAGCGTGGATAGTGTGAAACAGTACTGGCAAGTCAGTTGGGATACCTGGATTCTAGTTTAGTGTCTGTGGGCTTTGGACTTGTTCCTTGTCCTCTCTGGGCCTCGGTTTCCTTGACTAGAAGGGGTGGAGGTTGGACTGAATGAGTCCTGCATCCAGTGTGAAGGGAGGGACCCTGGGGGTCCTTGATGATTTCCTTGCTTCCAGCCAAAGCTTATGGGGGTAGTTCGCCCCTGGGGCCCACCAGTCTCCCAGAGGCAGCTGGCCCACCCGTGTCAGAGGAGGAGAAAGGAGACAGTGCCCTCCCCCCATGAATCAGTGCTCCAGAGTCCTCATCAAACCCTCTGTGGGGCCCTGGGATCATCCTCTATGCCTGGCCCCAATGTAGGGTCTCTCCTCATGGGGATGCGGCATTGCCTTTGTCGAAGCAAGGGCCCTGGTTGTCCTTCCAGGTGTTACTATCACCAGTCAGACAGTCTCAACCCTATCACGCCCAACCATGCCCCTCAGCCCTCACCCAGCCAGGAGCCAGGCAGAGGTAAAGCCTCCCTCTGAGCCAACCGTCACATGGCCTAAGTCAAGAGTTCTGCCTGGAGACCTAGAGAGGAAAGGACCCTAGATGGGAACTCAGAAGCCCTAGGCACAAGTCTGGCCCTGTCACTAGTGGCTGTGTGACCTTGAGCAAATTACTCCCCCTCTCTGAGCATGTTTCCTCATTTGTAAAATTATGTCTGCTGGTCCTGGCCCTGCTTCCTTCACTGAGCTATTAAGATATTTATTACTTTTATTAACAGGATTATTATAATAAAGTAATGCTTTCCATTTTTCCCACCTTTTAAAGCCTTATCAAAACTTAACTGAGTGCTTCCCTGGTGGCACAGTGGTTAAGAATCTGCCTGCTAATGCAGGGGCCACGGGTTTGAGCCCTGTTCCAGGAAGATACCACATGCTGCGGAGCAGCTAAGCCTGTGCGCCACCACTACTGAGCCTGCACTCTAGAGCCCACGAGCCACACTACTGAGCCCGCATGCCACAACTACTGAAGCCCAAGCACCTAGAGCCCATGCTCCGCAACAAGAGAAGCCACCGCAATGAGAAGCCCGAGCACTGCAACGAAGAGTAGCCCCTGCTCGCCGCAACCAGAGAAAGCCTGCGCCCAGCAACAAAGACCCAATGCAGCCAAAAATAAAATAAATTTTAAAAAATTAAAAAAACCAAAAAACTTAAAAATGCTGCTTCTTCTCTGCAGCCATCCTGGGTTGCTCACAGCTGGAAGTGATCCCTGCTTTGAGTGGCACTGAGAATGTTCAGCTTTGAAGTCCAGGGCCAGTACTACCACCATCCCCTACTCTGTCACTCAGGTCCCCCAACTGTAAATACATATGTACGCTAAATACTAGCTTGGGGTGGGTGGGGGTGGGCACTGCTGGACTTTGTCATGTTCCTCCCTACCCCCCCCCACTCACTGCCAGCCATGACCATGGGCTATGCCCAAAATATGTTTGTTGAATTGATGGCAAGGCAGGATACCGTCTGCTTTGGTATGGGATCTGAATTCAAATCCTGACTCTGCCATGGACTGTGTGTTTTCTAAAAAAGGAAACCTCTCTGAGCCTTAGTTTCCACATCTGTAAAATGGGGCTCATAAGTAGCACCTGCATCACAGGACTTTTGGGGAGAAATAAGTGAGATAATGTGTATAACACTTAGCACGGAGTCTTGTACATATGAAGCGCTCAGTAACAGCTCACAGTGCAGGGCCAGGTTTCCCTCACATTTCCAAGAGACCACCTAGGCTGGCAGACGGCTCATTTCCAGTAAGCCTGGCATCTCTGTCAGCCTAAAGCCATGTGAATCTTAAAGCTCAGGGAGGTCGGGGGACTGCTGCCGGGGTATGTGAGGCTGTGGGCCGCCCTTAGAATGGGCTCCCCTGCTCCCTGACCGTGGCATCTAGCTGGTGACTGTGTCACCCTTTGCCAGGGGCCTGGATAGCTGAGCTCTTGAGCTGCCATGCCTGGCCCGTCTGCACCCCAGCAGGGTGAGAACAGATTGTGCCCGCCAGCTCGGCCACAGCAGCCAGACCACAGCTCACCTCGACAGCTGGGCAGGCTCCGAGTCAGAGCAGCTCATCATCCTGCCCTTCCCTGTCCCCCAGGCCGGCGCAGCATAGGATGCGGGGGAGGGCACAGCACTGTGGCCAGGGCTGAACAGGGATAGGGAGGCATGGACCAGCCCCGGCTTGACCACAGGCTGGCTGTGTGACATTGGGCAAATCCGTTCCCCTCTTTGGACCTCTCTCGTCTGCTCTGCACTCTGGGGGGTTGAGCTACAGCTGTTAATCCCCACCCCGGCCACCACTGCCAGAGCTGCTGTCAGAAGTAAAGGAGAGGGAATTCCCTGGCGGTCCAGTGGCTAGGACTCCACACTTCCACTGCCAGGGTCCCAGGTTTGATCCCTGGTCAGGGAACTAAGATCTTGCCAGCCGCATGGCGCAGCCAAAAAAAAAAAAAGGAGTAAAGGGGAGACTGGACGTCAAAGTACTTTGGAACCTGTGGAGTTCACGACAGAAGGAGCAGTGAGGGGACTCACAGGGGAAAGTCGGCCTGAAAGTGCAGTCCTGAGTGGCAGGCAGTCCCTGATGGGGTCAGGCAACTACATCCCAGCGTCAGGGAAAATGACCCCTTCTCACCACCACTGCACCTCACCTGTGTCTGTTCATAAGCTGTAACTGCCCCCCGGTCCACCATCCTTTAGGAAAACCCAGTGCCTGCCGGCCTGGCAGCCTCACTACCCGCTGTGGGCTGCCCACAGAGCCCCCAGGGCCCAGGTCTCATGCTCCGCCACGGCCACTGTCCTGTGCGGTGTTGCCCCACCTTTGGGGTCTGGTGCCCTCCAGGGCCCACCCTCACTTCCTACCACACGCTGAGGCTGCACATCTTATCCTTCAGATACATTTTTAACTTTAATTCTCCAACACTTGCTGCAAGGTCGTTATTATGACTATCTCCACTTTATAGTTGGAATAATGAAAGCTGGAGGAGCCTCGTGAGTTGGCCAAGGCCACTAGACTTTCTGACTCATCGCTCATTCTGATGCCTCAGAGCCAATTTATCACCCAGGAAGGCGATCAGGATGGGAAACTGAGACCCGAGAGGAGAGCAGTCCGTTTGGAGCCTCGTCCTCGGCCACTGCCCTGAGCTGGATGGGGCGGAAATGGCAACAGGGGTGCAACGCCAAGGCATTCAGATGCTTCTCCAAGCATCGGGCCTAGGGTCAGCATGCCCCCGCCCCTTCGCCTGTTCTATTGTCACTGGGTGAAAGGGCGAGGGAGCTGGGAGGACCTGCTGACGTGGGCACCCAGCTTGGAGGGGCGCCAGCTGGGGTGGAGCCACTCCCAGGGGGCCCTGGAACTTCTGGGAAGTAACTGGGAGTTTGGCAAGGCCTGTCTGCCTGCCAGCAGGCCTGCCGCCTGCCCAGTGCTCAGGCTTGGTTTTTACCAGGGAGAGGGGGCAAAGGGAGTCCCCGTTTTCTCCTTCCTGTCCAGCCCTGCGCATCTCAGGATGAGGCGCTCCATCTGTCCTTGTGTGTTGCTGACATACACAGAGGCTACGCTCCGGGGCTGATTCTCTGAGGATCCTCCCTCCTAATACGTGATGGACCGACCAGCCAGAACTTGCGCCCTGACCCTGAGACTCTCGACCCTGCCTCTCAGAGCTGACTGGGGCTGTTCCTGTCCCCTCTTCTCCCAGCTACCCTTCCTGAATCCACCATATGCGCAGAGCCAGAAAGGTCCTTACTGACCATATGGTCCAGTCCTTATATTGTACAGATGAGGCGACAGAGGCCCAGAGAGGGACAGTGACCTGCTCAAGATCACACAGCTAGTGAATGGAAGAGCCAGGACTATAACCTGGGATATTCCATTCCAAACTCAATGCTTTGTCCTCTGCCCTATGGCTCAGTATAACCAAGGTTGCCCTGTTCATTCAACCAGAGCCCAGCAGCCCCTGCTTGGGAGCAACCCAGCTAGGAGATGGCCTAGAAACCTGGCTGGAGCATAGAATTTACCTGAGGAAGCCAAGTGGCTAGATTTAAAAATTATATGGCTGGACATAAATATTAATTATGAATATTTTGAGACAGCAGGACAAATTAGGTGGGATGGGAGCCCCGGGGCCTTAGTTCTTCTATTTTCCTCCCAACATCACCAAGGGCCTCAGAAACTGGCCAAAGCTCTGTCTTCCAGGGAGATGCAGAGGGTTGGGGGGCCATCCCTCCCTCTTACTGAAATTTTTCTCTCTGTGGACTATTTCCTTCTAGTCGAAGCACAAATAATCAGTCTGAGCCCTTGGTCATGGCCTTGGCTGGATTGAACTCAGCTGTCTGTTCCCACTGACCTCACATGCCAGCTTGAGTGCCTGACCTCTTACCCCTGGCCTAGCTGGCCACAAAGTTAGAAAGCTGACCACAGCCTTGGGTGGAAGAGCGAGCTTGGGACTAGGAAGCGGGAGATCTGGGGGTCTGACCTGGCCCTAACCATAACCAGCTTGTGCCTTGGGCAAGTCCCTTTTCCTCTCTGGGGCTCAATTTTCCTCATCTGTGACATGGAAAGACAGGACAAGATAAAGGGTTCCCACCTTTTCCCCCTGCTATGGATGCCTTTTTTGTTTTTGTTTGTTCACCCACACCCATTCATACAGTCTAAATTTTTAAATATTTTACATATGAAGTATAATATGTTGATCAGTACAGTGTAGCTACTACCTAGAATAGGCACTGCATAGATAATTGTGAAAAAATGAATTATTTTCCCATCAAAATTAATTAGGAACTCATTTCCCAGTCAGAACTTCTGATTACTATGGGATAACTGATTCTGAGACTGAACTGTTATTATTATGCTTTTGAAATACTGAAAATGGATATTTCTACTTTCCACGGGGATCTCTGCAGTTTAGTGGTATAGGTGAGAACAGACTCTGGAGTCAAACAGCTTTCAGCTTTGGCCAGGTTACTTAATCTTCTAAGTGCCTCAGTTTCCTCATCTGTAAAATGGGAATAATGATGCACTTACCTCATAGAGTGGCTCTGGGGATTTGATGAGTTAGTTGACTTAAAATGCTTAGGATGTTGGGATCAATAAATATTAATCATTAGTATGAATATTTTGGGGAACATCAAAATTAGATGGTCTTTAAAGTTCCTTTCAGCACTGACATTCTGAGATCAGTGTTTCCCAAAGGTAATTTCCTGGAATACCAATTTCATGTACTATTAATAACTGTTGGATGAGAAAAGTGTTGCTTGGTTAAATGAAATTGCAGGAATGCTGAATTCAACTGCATTTGTTGTCATTTGATTTAAGTGGGGGCTTTATCAGAGCCACAGACGTGTTCAAGAGCAAGGTCAGTTGAAGTTGGGAGAATGTGCTTAAATTTTCCTGCTAGTATGACCTTGGAACACTTCTCTCACAGTGCATATTGCTGGACAAGTGTTCCCTGGAGCACAGTTTGGGAAACGCTCCTCTGTAGCAACAAGAACTCTAAGGTCCTTCTTCCCGGTCTCTGACTTTGAGATTCTCTGGTGTCCCGTCTCTGGCTGGCCCAGCCCTTCTGTAGATTAGAAACACACAGCCCTTGGCAATGCCTAGCTGCAACCTGTTTCTTGGTTTCCCCGCAGACCTAGTTATCTAATGTAAATATGGCCCTGGCTGGGCTAATGTTTGCCCTGAGAGAAGATGGATGAGGTGACCCGTGGCCAGAGGTACCCAGAGGCTGTGCACTCTGGGCCAAGCTGGGCTGATGCAAAGCTGCACCTGGGGAGGGGGTGTGACCTCAGCATGCTGTCTGGGTCTGGTGGGGCAGCCGGAGAGGACTCGGGGTTTGAGGGGGATGGGGCGGCTCCAGGGGACTGGCTGTGAGACATAGGCACCCCCAGAGGAGGCTGAGCTCTCCTGCTGGGCCTGCAGAGGGCACCTCAGAAAGGTCCACGGAGGACCCTGAGGCGCAGACAGGGAGCCGCCCCCTTGATCTGGAGGTGGCAGCAGTGAGAAGCCAGGAAGTAGGACCGGAGGCTCCGCAGGGACCTAACTGGTGTGTTAAGGGAGATGAGGCGGAAGGAAGCTGGCCCAGGCCCTGGGAGGGAGGGAAGAAAGAGGCTGCCCAGCTTGGTGGAGATGGGGAGGGGAGCGCAGGCCCTCTCCTTCCATCCTGCAGGATCCAGCTCAGACCTTGCCTTTTCCAAGAACCTTGGAGCACCTCCCCAAAGCTGGAGGGACCTCTCCCTCTGCCTTGTGCTCAGGCCTGGATTTCTGCAGAGGAGCTCTGCGGGGCTCTGAGCCCCTGGAGGGCCTGCAAGTCCCCTGTGTCCGGCGCAAGGCCGGGTGGGTGCAGCTGCTCAGATAACGCTGTTCAGCCCAGACAGCCCAGAAGCATGAGATGTGGATGAGAGAAACTTGCCCAGACACCCAGCAGCCGGCGGCAGCGGGGGCGGGATGGGGGGGTGGGGAATAAGAGGAGGGCCCTTTGTGACTCATAGCTCCTGCCCTCCCTGTGGCCCCCAGGACTCTGCAAAATGAAATCAGCCTTAGGGCCCAGAAGGAATCCCTTGCTGTCCCCGGCCCTGGCCAAGGCCTGAGCTAGGCCTGGGAAACCACTGGGGCCTCAAGGACCTGGGTTGGCAGGAGGGACCAGTGTACAGAACTGGGTCTGGAGTTTGTCCCCCTCCAGGCCAGAGCTCCTGGGAAGGACAGCTCGGAGGCACAGCACCGCCCCCCCCCCCCCCGGCCCTGCCCCTCTCCAGATCCTCTCTTCCCATCCTCCCGGCTCCTCTTCCAGCTCTTGTCCCCACTCCCCACCATGGTCGTCCCCCTCCCCCTGCCTTCCTCCCCAGCTTCCCACGTGGCGGCCCACTGCCCTCTCCTCTGTCTCTCTTTTAGCTCTCTTCCATCCGCAGGTGCCCCTATGACTCCGGTTCAGGGTTCTCTGATGTAGGACAGCCCCCCTCCTCTGCCCTCCCCAGGCCCACATGGGATTAGGGGGAGCTGAGGGGGGTGGTGCTGGTGTCATGGAAAATCCCCGCGGCAGCCAAGGTCAGTGTTTGCAGACACAGCCTGGCCTGGAGCCAGGCCTGCCTCCCTGGCCAGCTCCCTCTGGCCTATCCCAGAGGCTGGCTTTGCACAGGGGCCCTCGCAGGCACCCCAGGGCTGCTCTGGGTGCCTGGGGCCAGGGGCCGCGGGAGCCATCTCTCCTGGAGTATGGGAGACTATGTAGTTCAACTCGTTCATTTTATAGATGGGTAAACTGAAGCCCAGAGAGGGGCAGGGACAGAGCCAGGACTGAAATCCAGGGCGTTCTGATCTAGCTCAGTCCTCGCTGCAGAGCGGAGTCCTCTGAAGTCTGTTCTGGTAGGACTAGGAATAGTGAAGGCTGTCGTAAACTTCCAGTAAATTAAGGGCTAGCTTGAGGTTGGGCTAGACTTGAGGTGGGTGATGGGGCCAGGGGAAGTAGACCCAGATGATCAAACCACAGTCCTTGACCACAAAACATTTTCCATGTGAAAGGGAATCAGATGAAACATCTCAGTGGAAGCACTTTGAAAACTTCAATGCCCCGCCCAAAGAAGAGGTTGTTATTACACAAATTATTAAGATGCTAGGCAAAGGTAGGAAAAGTTTTAGGAAGAATTTAAGACAGGACCTGAGGGAGGGCTAGTGGTGGAGAACTTCAGTTTAGATACGTGGAGGAGGTGGTATTTGCCCCGAGCTCTAAAGGATGGGTGGGAAATGCAGGGTTCTGATGGAGGGGAGCTGTTGAAACAAAGACACAATGCTAGGAAGACACGTGGCATGTTAGGGGCAGAGGAAATTAACTCGAGGCCAACGGGCATGCTCACAAATGAGGGGCGGAGGGGGACGGGCAGACTGTCTCAGGAAGGCAGCTACGCGATATGCCTCAAGAGCCTAGAAAATGTGTCTGCCCGTGACCCTGCAATGCCACTTCTAGGAATCTCTCCTGGGAAAATAACCAGAGATCGGAACAAAGATTTATGAACAAGGATGTTTATAGCAGCATTTTCATTGTGAAAAATTGCAAACAGTCCAAATGTTCGCCAATAGGGTTTGGTTAAACATATTAAGGTATATTTATGTGGGGGAATATTGGGTAGCCATTAAAGTGCTGTTCTTAGGAGTCTCTTAATTACATAGAAAACCACCATCGAAGGTTAAGTACAAATGGTAGGATACAACCCTTTATGTGTAATGGGATCCCACAGTAAATATACAAATATGAAAAATGCAGCTATACACACACACATACACACACATAGAAAGAGAAGCTGGAAGGAAATATACTAAAAACCTCCTAAGAGTTTATCTTTGAATCATGGGCTCATGATTACTTTTAATTTTCTTTTATAGATTCTATATTTTCTACAAAAATCTATTACTAAGTATAAAGAAATGAATTATAAATATTATAAACCTATTTATGAATAGGTTTAAACCTATAGGAATAGGAATAAACCTAATATGAATATTATAAACCTAACAACAAAAGTTCCGGGTTATTTGGAGCAGAAAGTAGTGAAGGTTGGTATGGTGAGCAAGGGCTAAAATGGGAAGAGCTTGGAAGGGGAGGTGCAGGAATCCAAATCTTAACTTGAAGACAGTGAGGAACCATTGACAGCTTCTGAGCAGGGGAGGTACACGCCAAAGAGGTATGGAGATGGATTTTCCTGGCATCCCTATGTGTAGGGGTGCGGATGGCAGTGGGAGATGCCAGGCAGGGGGCCTCTGCATGGTCCCATTGTCAAGTGCTCAGGCCTAAAGTAGGTTCAGGAGGGGAGAAGGGAGGGGAGGAAGGGAGGAAAGAGGAGGAAAGGAAAGGAGAGGGGAGAAGGGGAAGAGTAGATACAGTGTGCGAGACGCTCTCGTGTTTGTGGATTTAAACTGTAAGGCCCACGAGGGCAGAGATTTTTGTCTCTTTTGTTACTACCAGATTCCTCACTCTTAGGAGTGCTCGGCACGTAACTGGTGCTTAACAAATCTCTGCTGAATGAGTGAATCAAGGAAAGGAGTCATCAAGGATGAGCCTGAGGGTTGAATGGGATGGAGCCAGGGAGGACGGACAGAGCACGAGGCCCAGAACGGGCAGTGTCTCACACAACACAGGGCAGCTTCACTGGGTGAACCCGGGAGGGTACTGACCTGGGGGCTGTGAGGTCTGTTGTAGCCCAGCCACTGCAGCAGTGGCCATGGCCCAGGCCTGTGGCCTGTCTGTATCCTATGACTAGCTGGATAGAACATGTGTGAGCTTAGAACTTGTAACAGATTGGATCTGGTGGGGTTTTAATTAAATGAATCCACCAGGGACAGTCTGGCATTGAGAAAGGAATTCTACAGCACAATTGAAAGTGGACTTGGCCACCTCAGCAGATGGCTGGGATGCCAGTCCCCCCACCCCCACCCTTGTGCTTCTTGAAAGGCTGTGTCTGTAAGTCTGGCATCTGGCTGGCCTGAGTCCTACACTTACACTCTCTGGCTCTTCCTGTTTTGCCCACGGAGGAGAAGCAGGCACATGTTGGCATCTCCTTGTCAGACTCCCCCCAAAAGGGACTGAACTGCTCCCAACAGGAAGCCTTGTTGGGTCATGGGGGCAACAGTGGCCAGCCTGGGTGTTCCCTGTTGGCTACACCATGTGTCCTGGAGCTGAGCCTGCCCAGAGCCTGGCTGCCTGAAATCGCATCCTGCAGGCAGTGTGACATGCGGCGAGGTGGACCCCAGAGGGTAGGGTACGCACGCACAGAGTTAAAGAACACCCAACCAGGAGTCGGGGGCCTGGCTCCCATCCTCCTTCTGCCACTACCTTGCTGTAGGACAGGACTTGTTGAACTTTTTCCTGTAAATGGCCAGATAGAAAATATTTTAGGCTTGACAAACCTTATGGTCTCCTACAACCACTCAGCTCTGCCATTGTCTCAAGAAAGCAGCCCTAGACAGTATGTAAATGAACGGGCGTGGCTATGTTCCAAAAAAACTTTATTTACAAAAGCAGGCGGTGGGCCAATTCTGCTCACAGGCTCTAGTTTGCTGAGCCTGCTGTAGGGTCTTTGTTAAGGCATGTCAGCTCCTGAGCCTCTGTTTTCTTACCTATCACATGGGAAGTTAGATTAGAAGGTTATTTCTTCTCAGACAAGTTATATTTTAGGATTTAATAAATTGCTGGCTCCCCCTGTTCCCCATACCACGCACAGGCCCAGAGGATAGGGGTGAGTTCTGAGCAGGGGCTGGAGCCCAAACCTGCACGTGGAATTGGTATCCACAGCTCTTTGGAGGCATGGCTGCATTTTCCCATTTCTGAACACTGTTCATGCTCTTTTTTTGTCCCTGATGGGCTTCTACTCTTCCATCAAATTCCATTTCACAAGTCACCGGCTCTGCGAAGCCTTCCTTGATCCCACCCACCTAAACAAATCAGTGCTCCTGGAGCCCTTTGTTCAACACCCACCAGTCCACAAACATTCATCCATTCAACCAGCAGACGTTTTTTGAGTCCTTAATATACGTAGTGCTCTAAGTTCTAGAATAATAACTATTTCTGTGTTGCACTTAAGCAGCCCTTTGTCATTTACAAAGCAACTTCTATACATTCTATTGTTTGAGCTCGCACAGCAATCCCTAGAGGAGGTATTTACTATTATTATTTTCTGTTTTACGGGTGTGGAAACAGGCTCAGTGAGGTAAAGTGTTTTATCTCAGGCCATAAATGCTAGAATCAAACTTGAAATTCAAAGGCTCTTCTCTTTCCATTGTACTTGGTCGCCTCAGGACTCTCCAGGGCCGGATGGAAGTCAGAAGACCGGGGGTCTGCTTCCAGCTGTGCCGCAGTATGGTCACAGGTAAGACCCTGCCCTTCTCTGGGCTTGGGGTTCCTCTTCTGGGAGGTGGAGGAGATGTTCTTGAGGTCCCGTGACATTCTAGGATTCTGGGCTTACAGAGGGGCCACGTTTCCTCCCCTACAAACAATGAAGAAAGCAGTCATCTCGGTGGGACAGTTGGGTCCCCAAAGCCATGGCCCTGAGCCTCTAGGTGCGTGTTAGACCCACAGATGCTGGGGCCCTTTGCAGAGCTGTCCTAGTCAGCACTGAGCAGAGGCTGTGCATAGGGTGAGAATCCTTGGGCTGTCATGGGAAGGGGGAGGGTTGGAGATGGGCTGGTCCCGCTGAAGTAGAGAGGCAGCCAGAGCTGACTCTTCAGAGACAAAATTGTCCTCCCACCTCACCCCGCACGCAGCCTCCCAGCGCAGGAGGCCGCAGAGAGTCAAGCAGGAGATGGCCGCACGTCCCTGCCTGAAGTCTTGTTGGTCCCCAGGTTCTCCCTTCTGACTGCTGAGCGCTAAAGGGGCCCCTAGCCCCGCCCTCATCTAGCCCTAGGGACCAGTCTCTGGAGCCTTTGAGCTTTCACTCCTTTTTGCTTCTTCAGCTGCTTCCTTCTTCCTTCTTTCTTCCTCTTTCCTTCTTCCTTCTTTCCTTCTCCTTCCCTCCTCTGCCGGTTCCTCTTCCACCTCCTCCTCCTTTTCGTCTAATTTTGTCCTCTCAGTCTCCTTCTGGACTCTGAGGACAGGGATGGCGTCTTGTATTTCTCAGGCGCTCAGTGCCTGTCACCCAGTAGAGCTAATGGTAATGGTGATAGTGGTGATGTAGTAGCAGCAGTAGTAATAGTAGTTGATCATAAAGCTCACATTTGTGGAGCATCTGTGCGCCAGGGACTGTACTCAGCGCTTTACATTATTTTATTTAATCTTCACAAAAACTTTATAGGGTAGATATTATCCCCACTTTGCCTATGAGAAAACCGAGGCACAGAAAGTTTCCCTAACTCATTCAAGACCCCACAGCCAGTGAGTGGCTGAGTCAGGGTACAGATTCAGACCTGCTGCCTCGTGCAGCCTAACCTGTATTAGTTGATTAGATGCTGCATCTGGAAGGCAGGTGCCTTGGTTTTGAGCCAAGGAGACTGAGCTGAGTGGCTGGGTGACAAGGCCACACAGGTGTGTGGCAGAGCCAGGGCGAGTCCTGCTCTCTTTCTTCCACATCCCGGTGGCCTCCGGGGTCTCTGGGCTGGGGTCAGGGATCTGGGTCCATGGCCCATCTAAGTGGGACCTTCATGAATCGCTCCTCTTAAGGTCGTTCTGGAAAAGTCATGGCAGCTTGCTCCCTGTCTGTCAAGCATGTGCTTTCCCCAGCTAAGATGCTTCCTCTTTCCAGCCCTTCTCCCAAGAGGCCAGACCCAAGAGTGTGATGGGTCTCCCCAGAAGACGCCCTCCACCGGCTCCAGCCAGGCAGGAGGTGGTGGGAGAGCTCAGAGCCAGCCCTGGAAACAGCTAAGGGGGGCATCTGGGGAGGCTGAGTGGGCAGGAGGGGCCCCAGGGAGGCTGCAGCACTTGGCTGGTCTTGAAAAATCAGCTGGAAAATCATCAAAGCAAAAATGGCTTTACTCCCTCTTAGCTGCCCTTGATTAATTAATTGAACAGATATTTCTCAAGCACCTACTACTTTGTGCCAGGCACCAAGCTGAGCGCTGGGAGAGGATGTGAAGATGGGGCTGGCTCAGTCCTGCCCTCTGGGAACAGAGACAAGCCAGTGGGCAGGTGAGAGAAGACTGTCCCTGAAGTGAAGCGTTATCGCTGGATGTGGGGAGTCTATGTCAAAGGGGCCCTTCTGTGATGGTGGGACTGCAGGCATCCGGAAGCCAGGAGTTAGAAGGCACAGCAGTGTTGCCAGTGCTCCTGTGGCCGGGAGCAGGGCCTCTGAAGAGGCCCCTGGATATGGGGGAGCATTGCTCAGGGTGGTGTGAACCCCTGGCTGCTGCACAGAGCTGCTTGGCCCTGCTTGTCACTAGGAATTGGATCAAGGTCAGTGCCTGAGGCCATACTCTCTCTCTCTTCCTCCTTCCTCCTTCTCCTCCTCTTTCATCTTCTTCTCCTCCTTCTCCTTCTTCTTCCTTTTCCATCTCCTCTTCTTTTCTTCCTCCTCCTCCTCCATCTTCTACCATTTACTTTTTTTTTTTTTTTTTAGTGGTACGCGGGCCTCTCACTGTTGTGGCCTCTCCCGCTGCGGAGCACAGGCTCCGGACGCGCAGGCTCAGCGGCCATGGCTCACGGGCCCAGCCGCTCCACGGCATGTGGGATCTTCCCAGACCAGGGCACGAACCCGTGTCCCCTGCATCGGCAGGCGGACTCTCAACCACTGCGCCACCAGGGAAGCCCCCCCTGCCTTCCTTTTTAAAACACTCACAGCCTCTGGTGATGCGTGGCTGGCTGCTGTGTTCCCACCCCATCCCCATTGCCTTCTCCCAGGAAGCCGTCTTCCTGTTCTGGGCCACAAGCATCCCCTTCTCTCAGCTCTGCACACAGCATCCATCTCTGCCACTCACTTGGCCTCTTGGCAGACGCTGCCTGGCATATTTACCCACCACTTTATGCACAGTGATGCCTCTGTGAGCAAACCTCCTTTTAGTCAAGTCTGCCTGTGCAGAGTGGAGGTTGGGGGCGGCTGGCCCGGGGTGGGGCTGGGCCCTGGACAAGGCTTTTGAGAGACGGTCAGGGTCCAGGTCTGGTCCCCTGAGTGGGGACTCGCCTCCTGGCCTCCCCTCTGTGTAGCTGGGTCTGGGGTGGCAGGTGGGGACCGGGAGGGGATGGAGTGTAAGAGGAAGGAAGGGGAGAGAAAGAGGGGACAGTCACAGGCCAGAACAGAGCCTGTGCCTTCGCTGTTCCTAGTGCACCTACTAATAACTGGAACGGTATCAGGAACTCAGCCCCCCTTGCAGCAATCTTCTCCAACTCTCACCCTGATTTTCAAGGTGGGCATTATTAACTCCATTTTGATGAGGAAACTAAGGCTCAGGTTAAATACTACTTGTCCAAGGTCATGCAGATAAAAATTGGAAAAGCTGGGATTCAACCTAGATCTTTTCGCCTTTAAAGTCCAGGCACTTTCAGATGTCCCTGGGACCCTTCACTTTGCGAATAGAACATGGAAAATGTGTCCCGCTGGTCATCATCCTAAGACCACCGGAAGCCCCTCAGGGTAGGATCTGGGTCTTAGAGGCTTACGGCTCTGCATCCATCCTGACGGCATCCTGCCAAGGACCCTCTCTTCTGA